>NC_090831.1:9063200-10465700 GCF_028021215.1 Eschrichtius robustus
CCTGCGCCCGCCTCTGCCCACGGCTTCCCGGTGGTCCAGGCTCCCACCCGCAGATCTCAGCTCTCCATGGTGACTGTGCTTCTCTCCCGGCCGCTCTTCACACCACCCACCGGCTCGTCCAGCAGGAAGCTTTGCTCATCCAGGACAGGGATACAACTTAACCTGCTCTCAAGGGGGGCCAGGCTGTGGTCAGGGGCATCCACTGACATTCTCTGAGGATGCCTGAGATTCAGAATCTGCCACAATTAGGGACCACACTCCACTCAGGGCTGGGATGGATTTTTTTTTCCTAAATCACAATGGCAGACGTCACTCACTCCATGAAATTCTGTGCCCAGCAGCCCTGGGCTGTGCTCTTTCACTGTGGCCTCTGCCTGGAGGTGGCCATTCCCACCTGCTCAAGTGGCCCAGGACCCCAGAGCCCCTCCACTCACTAGGTCTGCAGGGGTGCACAGCTGGTCAATAGTGAGACTGAACCCCAACTTTCGTATTTCATTTCAGGCAGGCAAGATTTTTCCCCGTTCTTTTATAAAAGATTAAAAGAGCAGGAGGACACTCGTTAGTCAGAGAGAGACTAGTCACGGGGAACTGCAAACAACACAAACTTATCTCCCTTGGATTCTCATGTTTAGGTGCGGAAATCAGAGAGAGCCGAGGGCACAGTGGCACTGTGGTGGCACAGTGGTTAAGAATCCGCCTGCCAATGCAGGGGACACGGGTTCGAGCCCTGGTCTGGGAAGATCCCACATGCCGCGGAGCAACTGGGCCCGTGAGCCGCAGCTACTGAGCCTGCGCGTCTGGAGCCCGTGCTCCGCAACAAGAGAGGCCGCGATAGTGAGAGGCCCGCGCACCGCGATGAAGAGTGGCCCCCGCTCGCCGCAACTAGAGAAAGCCCTCGCACAGAAACGAAGACCCAACACAGCCAAAAATAAATAAATACATAAATAAATAAAAAAGAGCCGAAGTGTGTCCATCCACCGCGCCCACCTGTCATGTAATGGGGCTGCTCATTGGAGGAGCAGGGCCCACGCCAGGGCCCCGAGGAAGGACGGGGTGACAGCATTTTAGAAAATTACAGAACGTGTCCCAGGGTCTTTAAAACATCCACACAACCGTCTGTTTTTCAATTAAAATGGCCACGGAGTTTAGTCAAGCAATTTTTTTCCCTTTATTTTTGTTAAATAAGATTCCAGAAAGTATAGTGCAAACACTCAGTAGAAAAGTTGCAATTAAGAAATGTACATTCACATTTAACATTTCAGTCCATTCACTGTTTTTTTTTTTTCAAAATAAAAATAGGACAAATTATTCAATTACTTGTCTCAATTTAACAATCTTGGAAAAGACTGGTAGGTAGTCTACAGTGTTCAGTGGACGTAAAAATAGACCCGTATTGATTATACAAATCTATCATGAGAAGTTACCCAGTGATATTGAGTTGTTGCCCTTCTGGTACAGACATCTCGTTTCCACGTCTAAAGAAGCATCCTCTGTGAGCTCTACTGGCAGGAGAACGTGTCACCCCGGCCCACTCTGTGCTCCTTGGAGGGACAGAGGAGGGCCGAGGGGTTCACACAACCCTTCTCAGTGAGTAAAGAAAATCCAAGAGCGGGCTTTGGGTTTACCTTAAATGAGAGTGGAATCTGCTGCTAAGAGAGGGTGGTAATCGGTACGTTATCTCCGCTTGTGCAAGGTGGGGTGCAATCAGTGAGAATGAGAGGTTGAGAGGGGGGAGTTCGGGCCGAGGGGAGACACTGCAGAAGGAGTGCAGGAGCTGCACGGGCTCGGGGTCCAGGATCTGCTGTGACGGGACGCTCTGCAGCCAGCCGGCAGACAACCCGTGGTGGCCTGGGCCTGCCCCTTTGCACATGCTGCGTGGTTTGGAATCCAAACTAAGTTTCACACGATTAGGAATTTCACGGCATGCGATGCTGAGTGCAAATGCCTCGCGCGGCCACAGTTTCAACAGGGATGAAGGCAAAACCGCGTGCCTCTCTGGGGCTGATGCCCGGGGAGTGCCGGCACCCCCGGCCTGCGCAAGAGGCCCTGGTGGCTTCCTCGGGATCCCCAGAATGTGGGAACAGTCCCCTGAGACATGTGCTTCGTGTCCGGGCCTGGGGTCGCGTGCGGGTTGCTGGTGGGAGTCGAGAAACAAGTTCTGGATGCTGGTGGGCCCACTGCCCACTGCTCGCACCACAGGGAGCGAGAGCCCCAGACACAGCTCTCTGGATGGCTGCCCTGCACGCGTTCACCAAGCCCAAGAGGTGGACAGATCTCTCAGGGTGAGTCTAGGAATTCCTCTCTGCTTAAACGTCAGTTCTCAAGATGTGACTGCCAGCTGTTTTGGAACCCAACCCATCTGAAGATGAGCTGCCAGGAACCACGGGAGCCAGGGCCTGGGAGAGGCGGCGACACCTGTGCTCTGGTGGCGGCCAATCCTTCACCATCCGTCGTGGGCCCTGTCTCACCTCCTGCGCATTCTCAGTGAAACCTGCTGTTGGACGTCCTCTGATCCCCAGGAAGGAACACTGACCGCCTACACCACGCCACAGCGTGACAAGGACATCAGAGGACCCTGACCGGGGGCTGGGGACTGGGTTGGCTCCTTGTAAGTGGAGAATCGTGTGCAGTTTGGGGGCATCCGGGGGCCCCGGTTCTCCCCACCGGCTGATGTCAGAGAGGCCTTACAGAAGGAGACGGGCCAACTGTCCTCCTCATTGAGGGAGAGTCTGTGTTTTCTAAGACACGATGGCAGGTGGTGCTACTGGACATAGTTTTAGGATAGAAAGGATGACAAGACAAGGCAGGGGTTCTTCAGGCCCAACATTGTTAAGTCTTTGCTGGGGATCAGCTGTTAAAGCACAGGCAGGGCTTAGCGGAGAGGACAGGCAGTTTTACTGTCCCAATGTGAGGCCCAGCTGAGGACAATTCTGTGCCTGGGCACATCCAAGGGATGGGCTGTGGGGCAACCCCGCTGCCGGGGGACCCGCTTGGCTGCTCAGACCCAGCCAGCCAGGCACCACCACTACTTGTGTGTGCATGAGCTAAGGGCTCCATCAAAACCAACACAACTTTGCCGATTTCAGTTAGCTAAGAGGTGCCGAATAGAATGGAAAACCAGGACTCAGTGCTGTGTGACTTTGTCCAAGTCTGTAACCTCTCTGAGCCGCAGATTCCTCATCGACAACATGGGGAGCAGAACCACGCCTCCCTCTGCAGAATGTTTGGAGGCAAGGGGGCGGGAGAAGCACAGGACAGGTGTACTGTCAGCTGCCGAGCTAGATATGGGTCTTAGTCATGATCATTTCCTTAGTTTGTGGTCACACGAAAAGTCCACCAGAGACGTAGTTTGACTATACAGGAGAGCGACCTGGCCTTCGCCGGTGCTTATTAGCGTAGAACACACTGAGTCCAGGGAAGTGCAGGAATTTCACAAAGGAATGAAGAATTATATCTACATGGATAGTCACCATCAAGGGCTGAAGAAACTGAGCTTGCTGTAATCACGGGAGACCAGGGGGCTGCCACTGGGGTCAGTTTTCTGATTCCCAAGGTGTTTTTCCAGCCAGTTGTGACCCACACCCCCGAAGACCACCTGTCTATTGTTTTCTCTTCCCACGGCACAGCCCAGAGACTGAAGCCGGGCCTGCAAGTGGCTCCCCGGGTAACTGGGGCCTGTCGGCTCCTCCCTCCAGAATTCCTGCACCAAACACCCACCTGCGGCACTCCCCGCAGGCCTCAGTGTACACTGGAACCCCAAACACAACAGAAATAAAACGACCACACAATCAACAGAAGATGGGATCAGGTCAGTGCCTTGACATCCCTGGACTTTGTACTGATACTGTGGAGAGATTCCAGGAAGGAGGGGAGGGAGGAAGGAAGACTTTCTTATTCTCTAGTGGTTCTCTAGTACTTGTAGATGGAGGCCCAGGCACCATGTGGACGCCGGCAGGGGTCAAGGCCGCCTCTGTGTCTGGCCGAGAAGCTGCTACCCCTGCCCCTGCCCTTACTCCTCCTTTTAAGGTCAGGATTTCTAGCGGAAATAGAGCTGGGTGGGGGCACTCAGGGGCGGTTTCCCCTGATGCCCTGGGGGGCAGCCATCTGTCTGTATCCCTAGTTAATTTGTTTCTTACATGAATCCATCCTAATCCTAGGAACAAATAACTGATTTTAATTTTGCTTACGCCATGCCATGCAAACACAACACACACACACACACACACACACACACACACAAACTTGGATTAAGCGTGGCCTCTGGCAGAAAAGTTATTTTTTATCTTAGTGAACAGATGTGTTATATTTTCAGGGAAATTAAGGAATACGAATGTCTGTTCCACTGCCGTAAAGTCGTTTAGGGAGGTCTAGCCCCAAATGGGGCACCTGAAATTGGCTTTGTTAATTGTACGAAATGGACAATGGAGAAGACAGATTTCCTCATCCCACCACAGGACCTGTCTCCAGTACGTTTGTGCACAGACGGGAGACAAAGGAAAACTCCCCGAATCCTTTCCAAAGCCCCCTGTGGCTTCTTGGAGGTGAGGGGTCCCCAGGAGCTCCCCTGTGTGCCGGCTGTCTGGGGTGCACCCGCACGGCCCCTGACCCGAGACCGAAATCTAGGTCAGGTTCCAGCAGCTGGGTCCATAGCTGGCTTGACTGGCCACCCTGCCGGCCATGCCTACCCCAGCCCTGGCCACCGGGGTGCCCACTGCATCCTACTCTCCCACCCACACTGTCCCCCAGGCACGGGGCCTGCCTGTGGCTCCTGGCTGTCAGTCCACACAGAATCAAGGATGTCCTCCTGCCTTGGGGGACTGGGGGTCGGGGGACAACTGCCTGGCAGCACTCCCGGGGGGGCCACCCACGCAGGCCTCGGACACCAGCCCCAAGCTCCTGAATCCATCCTGGGGAAACGCACAACTCCACTCCCCGCACGGCCCACTTGGCCAAACTTTAGGCACCTGGCCTGGCCTTTGCTCATGACACATGTCATGGGACAATGGGCCCTGTGTCAGCAGAGTCCCTCAGGTAAAGCCCATCTCCTTGTTGTCTCCCAAACTCAGTGTGGAGGCCTGAGTCACCACGACTGGCCTCCCAACACCCAGGCGTGGGCCCCCATCCCGCCTGCTAACCTCTGGGCCTGGCAGCGCAGCCCCCAGCAGACCTTGAATCTGACTGAGACCCACCCCCAGCCTAAGGTCCTGTGAAGGCAGACGCAAACCCAGGACGCTGTATGAAGAAACGGCACGTCTTTCATCATCCACTACAGAACCGGGAGTATTGATTGAAGATGGGAAACGGCTAGCACAGACTTCCAACTTTCAAAGCAAACTGCAGCTGTGGAGGGGGGACGTCCGGGCCCAGGGATACGCTCGTGTTCTCCACCTGCAAGTCGGCCACAGCTCACCCCTCATTTACTTCACCAAAGCAAATATTTTGAAACCAATTGCCTCTATGGAGTTTGGATTTGGGGGTTATTTTTGTTGTTGTTTTTAATTGAAGCCATTACAAAACCAAGGGCAAGTCAGTTTCCGGGGGGCTAGTTATACACAACCAATAGGTCTGCACACTCCAGAATGACAAGTGTGACAGCAGGTCTGTGATACCCCGGTAAGAGAACTGCTCGATGCAGGGCACACGCGTGTGAACCTGCATTTCCCGCGCGGTGCACACACACTTAGGCAGCGCTTGCCTTACGAGTCATGCATGGGTGTCCCGGGCAGGGCCTGCCACGTGGGGAGAGACCAGCAGGATCCCGAGACTCAGGGGAATCACAGAACACGCTGTGCAGAAGGGCGGGCACACCCTGGAAATGAGACGGGTCCACTTGCCGGGGAGGAAACCTAGACACGGCTGACAGGCCAACCCAGCCCTTCCTTCCTGAGTGGCAGGTTAAAGCAGGGGTTCAAATATCATATCTAGGTTGCTACTGGGACGATGGTGCAGTGTCCCTATCGGGGGGAGACAAAGAGAGGTGTCCCTGAAGGCTGGCCAGATCCTGTCCAAGCCTGCACATCAGCCCGGGTTTGGGGGTGTCAGCCCCCCAACAGTGTGCCCTTCAATTTGGGGAAACTTGTACACATGGCTTGTCTCTGAATCACCAATCTGCTTTGGACCAGACCTGTCTCTACAGTTTAGAGTTATTGCTTCTAGTGACAGAAGGTATCGGAAGCCCTGGTGGCTTTGGAGTCCGATAAACACGGCAGGCTCGGGGTGGCTGGGTCTGGGGGGCGTGGGGTCCGCCCTGCAGGACACAGACCTTGGAGTGGACCGGCCCAGGGTCAGGGGCCGTGGAAGCGTTTGGCAGTTCGGGGCTGCGTTCTAATCTACTGAGGGCAGGCACAAGAGGCATGCGAGGGTCTCGAAGGGACACATGGATGGGGTCATTCCAAAGGGCAGCAGCAGCCTGGCCAAGCAGGGGCGATGCATCAGGAACCTCACGCATCGGCTAAAGTGTGCTGTTCACACGGGGCGTCGGTCTTACCTTCATTTTGGTCAGAATGGAATAGGCAGACCGGGGCGCTATTTACAGAGCATCTGAAAAGAAATAATTTAGAGAGAATCCTACTTGGAAGGCTCTAACATTTGTACATGAATATTGTACAAGGTTAAAAATAAATAAGGCAATATCATACAGTCTTATCACAAATAAAAAGGAAGTCATTGACCAAACCCCAAGGAACATTATGGCTGAACACGGCCCCTATGCCCACAGGAAGCAGGTAGGGTTTGGAACTGCTGATGATGAAAGGAGGTTCTGCTCGTCGAAGGGGAGACCTCGCCGTTTCAGAACAGCCGAGGCCCCGATGGCTTCCCGCGGCTGCGGTGACAGCTGGCCACGCGTTCCGTGGCTTTGCCAGCACACCTGGTGCGGGGGGCGTCCCGCGGCTCTGTGGACCTGAGGTCCCGGCACAGCGAGTCTGGGCTCTCATCCCGGGGCTCAGGGTCCACCTCGCTCAGGGTGGTGTGAATTCAGCGCCTGTAGCTGTGGGATCGACCACCCGCTTCCTCAGTGGCTGATGGCCGGGGCGTCCTCACCTTCGACTGGCTGCGGCCCCTCATCTTCAAACAGCAGCCTGGTGCTTCCAATCTTCCCGACTGCCCTGGCTGCCTTGTCCACTTCTGAGGGGCCACGTGGTCACATTGGTCACACTGAGTTAACTCAGATGGCCCAGGATCCTCTCCTCAGCTTCTGCCCCAAGCCCTGAATTCCCTCTGCAGAGCCCCTTTGCCATGTGACAGAGCATGTTCGCAGGGTCATGATCTCCTGTGCTGTCCATCCCCCCCCCGCCATGCCCTGGGGTGGAAGCTCGGCCACGAGGAGCAGGTGGGCAGCAGAGCCCTGGCCAGGGTCTCAGCCCCGCAGCTGGACGCAGGTGTGCACACCTGCACAGGCCGTGTGCTCACTGGGCTCTGGAGGTGACACAGTTTGTGCTCTGTGAGGGGGGGAGGGGGGAGGAAATTCAGCTCCTCACCCAGGGCACATCCGAGGAAAGACTGTCCACCTGCCCGCCTCCGTCACTGGCCCGTCCACATGGGCTAAGTGGCCGGCCCTGTCAGCTACACCCACACGGCCAGGAGTCATACACCCACAACGGAGGCAGCCCGGGGGACACCACTAGCCACCCCCATGGGGCTCAGTCCAGAGTGAGCCCCTGTCCCAATTCTGAAAAGTCGGGACCCCCAGGGAGAGCGGTGAGGAAGGGGACCCCCAGGCCTGCTGACTCTACCGAGCAGGGCTCCCCTGCAACCCACAGAACCCTCCGGGCTGCTGTCGGAGCTTGGGTCTCTGCACGGCCATCCCCCTACTGATTTGCCTGCCCAGAACGTTCCCTCCAGTTTCAAGCTGCCCTCCTCCCTGCAGTCGAGAGCTGAGGTCTCCACGTCCAGCTATTTCTGGCCAGTCTCTTCGCACTGGCCCTCCCGGATCCCTGCCCACCCGCAGCAGCGCATCCCAGCATGGCCGCATTCTTCATCTCCATGGCAACCGCAGATGCCTAGGTAGGAGATTCCCAGACTCGCACAGAATGACTTGCAGTCACTTTGCCTGCAAACCGGAGCAGGGACAGCTGTACTGACAGCCGTAAACTAACTCCAAATCTCCACGTCCAGGGGACTGGTTCTGCCAGAGAAACGCCTTCCATCCAGGAAGCTTTCTCATGGTTGTGAGGTTCACTTGTCTTCAAAATCAACAAAGCCTTGCACTGTTGTTCAGCATACAGGAACCCAAGATGCCATGGCAGAGAGGTAAGAAATGACACCGACCACCTTCGCTCCTTTGAACAAACACAGTGACGTGGGCAGAAAAGGGAACGTCCAGGTTTTACAGGAGCCAATATGCTCAGCAGGGCAGGTGGAGAACGTACGGGTGGAACAGGAACTATGCTGGTCACAGAGATGTGGCTGCAGGGTCCCCCAAGAATTCCAGAAGACCTGCCTCTGGCTCTTAGCAAAAACCCAATCTTGAAGAAAGCCAGCGGCCGCCACCACCCATGCAGTGGGACAGGGGCTTCTTAGTTCTTCCCAAACCGTCCACCTACGGCCTGCCCAGCTCTGGCCCTGACCAAGAGAGTCCTGACTCTTACTCTGGGCTCTGCAGGCCACCGCCCAGGGCTGGAGCTGCCCTCACGGGACCCACACAGCTGGGCTGATCCGATCCGTCTCAGGGCACACACGAGCTGGGCACCCCAGTCACTCTGCCAGACAGACCTCCAAGGCTCTCGCTGTAGCCTGCGGCCCTGGTGGACGTCCTGACGGTCCCGACGTCCAAAGCTGACCCGGCCAACCTCCCTCGGCCACCGAGAAGAGGATGGAGCAAACAAAGACACTGCTAAAGCCTCGGCGTCTGTGCAGTCTGGGTTCTCCCCTCGCCCGAGTCACTGCCCAGCTGCTTTGGGTCATGCCTGGACAGTCCCCCTTCCCCAGCCCGGCCACTGGTTCCCGGCCCTGCTCTGCTGGCCGGGCTGGTCCCTGCGGGAGCCCCGAGGCCGCCAACGCCCCGAGCATTTGTGCCCTGTGCCCCCAGCGGCCCGCGTGGGCTCCGCTAAGCCTCCTTCCCAGCTGCTCCGGGGGGCAGGTGGTGGCCTGGGGGGCAGGGGGCAAGCGCCGAGCCCTGCAGAGCCCCCGGCCCGGCTCTGACTGGGAGGCCAGCCGCAGGGGGCACCGGGGGGTGGCCCGTGGCCAGTCTGCTCTGGAGGCCGGCTCTCCCATAGGGACACATTTTCCGCTCTGAGTTCATGGACCTGTTTTGGGAGCCGCTTCCGTCGGTCCTGCCTTCCAGGAAGTATGTCAGCATCTCGCCCTTGCCCTTGACGCTGACTTTGCCTCGGCACACGAAGCGGTAGCAGCCCCGCCGCAGCAGCCGGTGAACTTCCTCCGTGACCTACAGCGGAGAAAGGCGGGCGTCACTCTTGGTCAATGGGGAGCCCACGGGAGGGTCCCTCCCCGACCTGCACTGATCACCCGATCGCCCGGCCTCTGGCCTCCCCAGGTCGGCCTGCAAGCCGGGTCCTGTGCCCCTCCTATGGTCACTCCGGTCACTCGGCGAGAAGGACGTGATCCTGCAAAGAAAGCAGGGGACTCAGAGGGGCCTCAACGGGGCCCTGGACAAGCAGGAGAGGACAGCGTTCGCCATGGGGGCGCCCAGAGTGGGTGGGCGGGCTGGACGGGGCCCACACGGACCCGGTCCTAGGGGCTGGGGTGTGAGCTCCGTGATCACCCCAAGCCCTAGCCGGATGCCTGGACACCGAGCTCCGGCTGTGGAGCCAGGGCCCTCGGCCCCCGCGGTAACCCCACACGTCTTCGAGGGTCTGGGACCAGCAGGTAGCAGCTCAGCTGGAAGCGGACAGCACCAGCTCCCATCCCCGGGGCTGGCACGGAACCCTCAGGGCCCCGGTGGGCTCACACCAACCTGCCAGGGACCCCTGGGGCCTCTGTGGGCCAACAGCACGAGAGGGCAGAGGGCACGTTCTCCCAGGGACAACAGGGGTGTGACTTAACTTTCCTGATGCTCAGGTTCCCGGCCAAGAGTTTAGCCAAAAGAATTCCTGCCTCACAGAGTTATGAAAAAGGTAAAGGATAAGAAAGCACTTTCTAATAAGGTTCTGTAAACAGAAGAGGACACGATCATTTGGATTCTCCTCACTTTACACTGAAGGGGGAGACCACCTCTCTCCCCGTCTCCCCGACTGCCAGCTGCTGCTCTGAAAATTCCCCCTCCCCCTCCCTCATGTAGTCACCCACCTCTGGCATCTTCATTTAAAACCACTCAGCCCACCCTGAGCCCAGGGTCTCGCATCCCCAGGGTGTCAGTGCCCAGCAGAGCTGGGCAGAGGGGCTGCTCTCTTCCCCGCTGGCTTCGCTGGAGCCCTGAACCCACCCCCGCCCCCCAACGTGGCTCTCACCCTCGCTAACCGTCGGCCTGCTTCTTGCGTGCGACGGTAAGTGCCTCACAAAGGACCTGGTCTATCTCGCCACAACTTACCAAGGCTCCTGGTATTCATAAGTGCTCACTGAATGAAAGAATAAAGGAACCAATGGAAGGAAGGGAGGGAGGGAGGGAGGGAGGGAACCAAGGCCTGCCAGAAACCTGGTGCCCAGGGCAGTTCAGGAAACAAAAATGACCACAGATCATCAGAACCCGCACAGCTCCCGGGACAGTGAAATCTGCCGATGGATCCAAAAGCGCTGGGAGGGGGTCCCTCAGCTCCCCTCATGGGAAAAACAAGCAAAACTGGCTGATCCCGTGTAGACAGAGGGCATGGAACAGAGTAGTCTCAACCCACAAAAAGAGGTCAAGGATGTATCCTTCCCCTTAACTAATTAACTCCGCCAATTTCTGTGGCTGTTCATCAGCAAGGCACTGGCTGGTGCTCGCACAGGGGGCAGGGGGCTGCTTGGCGTTCTGGAGGAGGTTCCGCGGCCCCTCACCAGGGCTGCCGCCACCCACCCACCGGGATGGAGACTGGCAGGTGGGTGCCTGAGGCCTAGACCCTCACCAGGTCGGCTCCATCTCTCGGCCTTGGGAGCAGGTCAGGTGGTCCCTCCCAGACCTTGTAAATGAGAAGAATGCCGTCCACTTACAAGAAGAGTACCTTGGTGAGCTTGATGGTGACCATTACATTCACAAAGACTTGGACGGTCAAGAAAAAGTGGGGAGTACTGAAACTCCCCAGGGTGCTGGCTGGTTGGTGGCCCTGAAGCTGCCAAAGACCCCGATCCAAGGCCACACAAGGGCCAGGGCCACACAGCCTCACTCAGTTCCCCAGCAGGGCTCAGCACACCCCAAAGTCCTTCGTGGAACTGAGCCACAGACTGGCCGGTTACACAGGGGAGATGCCACTGTCACAAAGGTCACCACTCAGATGTGGCCTCTGAGACATAAGGTGATCTCAGAGGCTTGCTATTGTGATAAAAGGCTCCATTTTGCTCTTTCCTTTCATGATTGAACCAACCCACAATTCATCTGTTCAAAGAGATCTGGCCTTCCTAGAACCCTGATGTCCAGCTTAAGCCCCAAGATACACATTGACAAAAATCTCTGAGTCTTATCCTTCTGGTGAGCTCTTTCCTTTCACTGTATTCTCTTGTCTTATGAAGAATGAGAGGTAACAAAATATCCAGATCATTGCACAAAGAAATGCTGGAGGTAAAGATGACCCACCAGCACATGCAGTAAAGCCGAGGTCTGAAGACAGGTGGGCTTGGGCCTGGGTGTCCTTCCGGGCCGCTCGGGAGCTCGGGCTGCACCGCCCCTGTGCATCTCTCAGCCTTGACATTCGAGCCAGGAAGTCCCAGGCTGTGAGTCAGGGTGGTGTATGATGTCACCGTGGGGGGCCCAGAAAGGGTCCAGGTCAGGGCCTCAGAGACACGCGGTCCCCAAGAGGCCGAGAGGGAGTCTCCTGTGAAGTCTGATTCTCAGCCACCTGTGTGAGAATCCCTGTGTCTCTGGAGAGGCGGGCTGGGAACTCTCTCTAGAGTTCCCCGTGAGGCCCGGCCAGCAGTGGGGGGGGGGGGGGACCCACCCTGCAGCCACACCGACCCCACTCTGCCTGAGACAGAGT
Source organism: Eschrichtius robustus (assembly GCF_028021215.1). Lineage (NCBI taxonomy): Eukaryota > Metazoa > Chordata > Mammalia > Artiodactyla > Eschrichtiidae > Eschrichtius > Eschrichtius robustus. Next base: position 9,075,266 of record NC_090831.1, read on the forward strand.
GCTGGGCTCCCACGGAGACACTTCCTGGGAAGCACCTGCTTGGTCCTCAAGTTGATGGTCAAGGTAGAACCTGGGTATCGTCACAGTCAACCTTCTCTTGGCCGCCGTACTCCCTGGAAAACGGGGCCCTGGGATGCCCCGGGGACTTTAGTCTGCCCAGAACCCTCTTGTCTGCCTCTCCTGGGACAGCAGGCGTGAGGAGGGGTCTCCTTTTTAGGAATTTTGACACAGAAGAAAGAAGGCTCCCAGCTGAGGACTAAGGAATGAGAATTTGGGCAGGTGATATCTGATTAGATATTATCCTCAGGAAAAAGTTAAGACACCTCTTTACAAACCTTCATCATTAATATGTGAGTCTCTTGTTCACTTCTTGAAAAGAACCAAAGGTTTAACCTGGGCTGGCAAAGGGAAGGGATCTCTCCTGGGCTGTGACCAAGAACCCCTACAAGAACCATACAACAGTGGAGCATAAGTGTTTCTCCCTTTAAACTGGGAAGACGAGCATGGTGGGCTGGAGGGGAAGAGCCTTCGGCCAAGGGGGTGGCCAAGTGGCCAGGCCAGGTCACGTGGGCCTCCAGATGGAGGGACTGCAGGTCTTACCCAGGTTGACAAACGTCACCAGAGCCCTGCTTTTGTCCTGCCCTGTCCCAAGCGCATGGGGTGCTGACACCCGAGCCTAAGGGCGGGAGGGGAGGGGCCTGGCTTGCTAAGACCTCCTGCGATGCGGGTCCTCCAGGAGGTCCGGGCCGAGGGACTTTGCCCTGCGGGAATCCAGACACAGGTATCGCCGGGCAGCCCAGCAGCCGGCAGAGGCTGGATGGCGTGCCGGAGTCCCTGCCATGGCAAACAGCCCTCACAGGAGGCCGGAGGGAGCAGGGACAGTTCTGACCAGAGGGGTGGCCGAACCAGATCGGATGTGACAAACTTAGAGATGTGATGTCGGCACTGGACAGGAGCCAGGCTGGAGAGCGGAGGGGGCTCCCGTCAGGTGTCCCCTGGGGCATGACCAGCGCCTGGGGAAGGCTGCGAGAAGCATAGGTGAAAGATCCTCTTAGAAAAGGAACACGGTGTCCTGGGATGCACGGCAGTACGACAACATGGACACTTAACGCCCCTGAGCCGTGCACTTAAGAACAGCTAAGATGGCCCGCTTCATGTTATGGGTATTTCACCACCGTAAGAGAAGTTTAAGGGAAAGAATGCGGAGGTGCAGAGATGCTACGTGCAGATCCCGCCTGTGTCCTGAGCAGGAGGAGAGCTCCAGGAAGATGTTGGTGCCTGTCTTTCAAGCTGACGGATCCAAAGGACCCACCAAGGTACCTGTCCGAGGGTTAGCGCCCGATGAATGCAGGCGGGGGCCCCGGGAACTGAACAGGTATGACGCGAGAGAGCCCCAGGCGGGCAACCTTCTCACTGGAACCGCATCCTGCAGGGGCCGCACCCCAGTGCCTCTCTCAAAAGCTGGGGTGGATGCACGTGTCTCGCAGGGTCTACGGAGGACCGAGTGAGACTCTGTGACCAAGTAAAGGACCAGTGCCAACTGGCTGCCGGGTGGTGGTTGCCTCAGGGCCAGGCCACAGCAGGAGGGCAGTGGCCCTAGTCACCCGGCGCTGCGTCCTCTGCCCCATCCATCCGGGCCCCCAGAGGCCAACCGAAGCCACACACGGGGGACAGGCTCCTTCCCTCCGTGTGACCCACGCTTGCATGTTTGTCCCAAGGGAAATCCCGAGAGCGGAACCACACGGCCACATAACACGACGCGCAGGGGCCACTGTCTCCTACACCTTCAGTGCCAGCCGGTGCCAGAGCACCTGCTTCACATCCCAAGTGGGCGCCCTCAGGTTCTCAGGTCAGGGGGCCCCACAGCACCTGCCCTTCAAACGGTGAGGCAGCCCCTTCCCTTCTAGGGAGCCATCACTCACCGTCCCCATCTCTGCGCCTGGCCACACAGAGGCCAGCCTCCAAGGCTGCAGACACACTGAGCCACGCGGCTCGGTGCCCCTACCCAGAAGAGGCAGACCGGGACGGGAGGACACGGGCTGGGGGACTGGGCGGCCGCCCCCGCCCGACCCTTGCCCCCTTCCACCTCAGCCTCCCGCCGGCAGGATGGGCACCTGTGCCTTGGGGACGTCCGAGTGAACTGACCTGGATTCTGCCCTGGACGCCGGTGCTGTCCATCCGACTGGCCACGTTGACCGTATTTCCCCAGATGTCGTACTGCGGCCTGCGAGCCCCGATCACTCCAGCCACCACGGGGCCGACGTTGATGCCTGGAGAACAGCCGCGCGGGGCGTCAGTGGGGAGGCCTCCGAGGGGAGGAGCAGCCCCTGTGAGGTCATGGATTCCTGGGGTCACCCAGTGCAACGCCCCTCCCCAAAGCAGGGACCCCACAGCGTCGCAGAGAGGCAGCTCCCAGGCTCTGCTTGCACGCCACACCGTCAGGAAGCAGTCCTGAGCCCGGGAAAAAGTCCCATTTCCTGGAACGGCGACCCCATGCCGAGTCTTGCTGCTCAGAAGGCTGACCGTTCAGTCTGTGGGCCACCGTGTGTCCCTCCGCCCCCAGCTCCCTCTTCCGGAAAGGACAGCGGCTCGACTGGTTCCCTGGATGGGATCCCTCGGCTCTTCTGGGTGTCGGGCCCAGAACTAAGTACTTGCAGGGCGCTCTGAAGGAGACTGGAGGCGCCCTTGTCTTTATGTGGCGCAGGGTCCAGCTGGCCTGGACAGTGACACAGGCCCAAGTGCCCCCAGTCGCCCCTGCAGCCAGGTCTGGGCTGACACCACAGCATACCTTCCGACACAGTACTCTGCGTCAATTTTCCTGAGCTTAGCCAAGTGCGTTAATCACGTTTCAGATGCTGGCCTAGTCAATCCCCCAAAGCCGGGGCAGTGGGTGCTGGCGTCTCTGGGAGGAGGTAGGGGTGGAACTGGATGGGCTAAGCTGGGAGCCTCAGGCTAGGTGGATGTGGGAACCCAGAGGAGCCCCAAAGGGGCCACTTCCAGATGGATGGTGGGACATGGGGAACCCCCGCTACCACCCCGGATGCCCCAGTCCATGTGGACGAGACTGAGCCAGGATGCAGCCTCCTGTGTGACCAGCCATCCGGGCACAGAGCTGCGACTGGCCTGTGGGTCCTCAGCAGGAGAGTAAGAAACAGAATTTCCCTGATGGGCCCTTACGTCTATTAATCCAAGCCCGCGGCCCCAGAGGAGAACTGGACCCCGGGGGTGAGGCGCAGAGGGTGCCCTGCCCCCACCTCCAGCACATCCCTGGGGCAGGGCACCAGGGCTAAGGCAGCACTGTGTTTAAGCACATCAGAACTCCACCCACTCTGGTGGCTACCACCCCTCATGCTCAAGCCCAGCTCTAAGTTCTGTTCTTTAAGGCCACTAGACATTTGAATTGTAAAACAACCACAAATGTCCAGTTTAACTATATCGAGGACTAATAGGTAATGGGGGTGGGGAGAAAGGAGGGAGGGAGGGAGAGAAGGAGGAAGGAAGGAAGGAAGGAAGGAAGGGGAAAGAAAGAAAGAGAGAGAGAGAGGGAGGGATAAAAAGGAAAGGAAAGAGAGAGAAAGGGAGGGAGGGAGGGAAAGAAAGAAAGAGAGAGAGAGGGAAAGAAGGAAGGAAGGAAGAAAGGAGGGAGGGAGGGATGGATGGAAGGAAGGAAGGAGAGAAGAAAGAAAGAAAGAAAGAAAGAAAGAAAGAAAGAAAGAAAGAAAGAAAGAAAAGAAAGAAAGAAAGAAAGAAAGAAAGAAGGAAGGAAGGAAGGAAGGAAGGAAGGAAGGAAGGAAGGAAGGAAGGAAGGAAGGAAGGAAGGAAGGAAAGGAAAGGAAGGAGGGAGGGAGGGAGGGAGGGAGGGAAGGAAGGAGAGAAAGAAAGAAAGAAAGGAAGGAAGGAAGGAGGGAGGGAGGGATGGATGGAAGGAAGGAGAGAAAGAAAGAAAGAAAGAGAGGAAGGAAGAAGGAAAGAAAGAAGGAAGGAAGGACAGAAAGGAAGACAGGCAGAGAGAGAGAGAAAGAAAGACATCTCTTGTTTAACTATATCCTCGACTAATACAAATTTTTCTGGTAAACCTATATTCCCAGAAAAAAAGTGAACTTAAGACTGAAAAAAAGAAACCCTACAAGTTTGATAAGAGCTAGAGAGGAGCTTAGACCTGGGGTGGTTCCCCTCCTCACTCACAGGCAAGGCAAGGGAACCCAGGAGGACAAAAGACCCAGCCTGAGCCTGCACCCTGGGCTTCTGCACAGCCTTGGCCCCAATGTTTCGGGCCTGCTGACAGGGGCACCTTCCTCCAGCTAAGTGTGGACTCAGAGGTGTATCTGAGAGTCTCTAAGACAATCAAGATTTCTCCTGCGTTTCCTAAGCTGCACAATGACTCTTCCAGGTCCTGAGTCACTGATAACCAGCTCTGAGGTGGACCCAGCTGTCCCTGCATCCCATGCACTCCTCTGGGTGGTGCCATCCTCCTTCCTGTGAGACAAGGCAGCCTGGACCAATGACCCCCGCTCCTAGGGGACAGCCCAGGCCACCAGCTCCCGGGGCCAGTGCAGGAAGGGTGAGCTGGCCCGAACGACGGGACAGCTCGCAGCCACGTACCAACACGGAGCACGAAGTCGTTGTAAGACTGGTAGTTGATCTCATCCAGGACGTCGAACATCTCGATGGCAAAATCTGCCAATGTGCTGAGGTGGGAGGAGATGGACTTCTTAGCCTGGACGTGAGCAGACACGGGTTATTACGTTTGACGGGTGCAAGGGCAGAGGGGCCACGGACACTCAGCCAGTGACCTGCGGGGGTGGGCGGACCAGCCTGTACCCCTCACAGGATCAGGGACTTGATCCCCCCGTCAACAATGCAGCAGGCCCGCTGGCTGGGCCTGGGGCTGGCGGGGTGGCACCCTACAGCTGCCCTAGTGTGTGTTTATCACCCCGTTCTACAGGTGAGAGACTGAAACAGAGGAGGAATATTATTGCCCAAGGCTCCCAGCTCCTGAGGGCAGAGACTGAGGCCATCTGAGCCCAGGCAGAGCCCTTCCTCAGGAAAGGGGGCGGGGGGAACCCTGTGGTGGGAGACCAGATGTCCCACTGCTCAGACAATGCTGCCACCGGCCCATTGGAAGCAAGCAAAGCAAGGTGAGCAGAGTGGGTCTGAGTCAACGCTCACACAGCAGAGAGCAGTTCCAGCCCCCCTTCCTCACACTGAGACCGTCTCTTGCATTGTGTTATGTTGAAAGATCCTCTCTTTTGTGAAAAAACAACTGTAAACTTTTTTCTTTTTCTAATGATATCAAGGTTACTTGCTTTTCTTTTTTTAGGAATATTTTCATAGTCCTCAAAGTTGGGGAACTAATGCTTTTTTAAAAAAAAATTAACTGACAATTTTTTTTAGAACAGTTTTAGGTTTACAGGTAAATTGAGCAGATAAGTGTAGAGAGTTCCCATATACTACCCCCGTACCACCCTACACACATACAGAGTTTCCCCTATTTATTAACATCTTGCTTTAGGGTATGGTATATTTGTTACCATTGAATGAACCTACATTGATTCATTATTATTAACTAAAGTCCACAGTTTACATTAGGGTTCACTCTATGTGCTGTGTGTTTTATGGGTTTTAAAAAATGCAGAATTTCATGTATCCATAATTGTAGTAGAATACAGAATAGTTTCACCGTCCTCTAAATCCCCCACCTATTCCCTCAAACCCTGGAAACTATTATTTACTGTCTCCATAGTTTTGCCTTTTCCAGAATATCATATAGTTGGAATCACACAGTATGTAGCTTTTCTAGATTGGCTTCTTTCACTTAATGATATGCATTTAAGGTTCCTCCATGTCTTTTCACGGTTTGATAGCTCATTTCTTTTTAGTGCTAAATAATATTCCATCGTATGGATGTATTACAGTTTATTTATTCATTCACCTGTTGAAGGACACCCTGGTTGCTTTCAAGGTTTACGATTATGAATAAATCTGCTATGAACATCCTTGGGCAGGTTTTTGTGTGGACATAAGTTTTCAACTCTTCTGGATAAATAACAAGGAGAGTGACTGCTGGATCATATGGTAAGAGCATATTTAGTTCTGTAAGAACTCAAACTGTCTTCCAAAGTGGCTGCACCATTTTGCATTCCCTCCAGCAATGAGTGAGAGTGCCTACGGCTCCACGTCCTCACAGCATGTGGTAGTGTCCGTGTTCTGGATTTTGGCCACTCTAATGAGTGTGAAATTGTATCTCGTTTTAATTTGCACTTCCCTGATGACATAGGATATGGAGTACCTTGTCATACGCTTATTTGCCATCTGTATATCTTCTTTGGTAAAGTGTCTGTTCCCATCTTTTGATGGAACACTTTTTGATTGGGTTATTTGTCTTCTTAATTTTAAGAGTTCTTTGTATATTTTGGGTACAAAGCCTTTATCAGATAGGTGGTTTGCAAAGATTTTCTCCAAGTGTATGGACTGTCTTTTCATTACAGTATTTTCCACAAGTAGAATTTTAACATTTTAATTAAGTCCAACCTAACAGTGTTTGCTTTCACGGATCATGCTTTTGGTACTGTACGTAAAAACTCATCACCAAACCCAAGGTTACCTAGATTTTCTCCTATGTTATCTTCCAGATGTTTTATAGTGTTGCATGTCACATTTAGGCCTGTGGTACATTTTGAGTTAATTTTTGTGAACAGTGTAAGGTCTGTGTCTAGATTCATTTAAAAAATATAACTTAGATAGATAGCTATTCAATTTTTCTAGCACCATTTGTTGAAGACTATCTTTTCTCCATTTGTCCAAGATCAGTTGATTATATTTATGTGGATCTATTTCTGGGCTCTCTATTCTGTTCCACTGGTTTATTTGACTACCCCCTTTTGCCAAAACCATACTGTATTGATTACCGCAGCTCTATAGCGAGTCTTGATGTCTGGTGGTGTCAGTCCTAACTTTGTCCTGCTTCTGCTACGTTGTGTTGACTACCCTCAGTCTTTTGTCTTTCCATGTAAACTTAGGATCAGTTGGTCAATATCACATAATAACCTGCTGCACTTTTGATCAGGACTGCATTAAATCTACAGATCAAGTGGGAATCTGACATCTTAATGATACTGAGTTTTCCTATGCAGAAATATGGAGCATTTCTTGACTTATTTAGATCTTTGATCTAAATAAGCACTGGGCCCAGTGCTTTCTGTTTTGGAAGGTTATTAATTACTGGTTCAAGTTTTAAAATAGATATAGACTTACCCAGATTATCTATTTTTCTTATGTGAGTTTTAGCAGATTGTGTCTTTCAAAGAATTGGTCCATTTCACCTAAGTTACCAAATTTGTGGGCATACAGTTATACTTTTATACTAGTTGGAAATAGTAACTTTCAAAATGTTTGATTTTATAATTGTCTGTAGTTAAGATACAGAGATAAAACAGAAATTTCTATGTTGATTTTATATCCAGCAAGTTTGGTAAAGTCACTTAAAAATTCTATCAGTTTATATGTAAACATTTTAGCACCGTATATTCTAAACATGCAAGCAATTTGAGAATGATGGTTTTGTTCCTACTTTTGCAATTCATAACTCTTCTATTTACTTTTCTTCCCTTATTGGACTGGCCAGGACCTCCAGTGTAGCACCACAGAGTTGTCCACAATATACTTTAACATCTTTTAAATGTCCATTGGTTCAGTGGAAATGGCCCCTCTTTTGTTTCTAATATTCGTAATTTGTGTCTTCTCCCTTTTTCTTGGTTAGCATGGCTAGAGATGATCAATTTTATTGATCTTTTCAAAGAGCTAACTTTTGGTTTCATTGATTTTCTTTGATTACTTGTCTTTGATTTCATTGATTTGTGCTCTGATTTTTATTATTTCTTTTATTCTGTTGCTTTAGGTTTATACTGCTCTACTTTCTCTACTTTTCTAAGGTGGAAGCTTAGATTATTGATTTTGGATTGGTCTTCTTTTCTAATGTATGAATTCAATGACATAAATTTCTCTCTAAGCACTGCTTTTCCTGCACCCCACAAATTTTGATAAGTTATATTTTTATTTTCATTTAGTTCAAAATATTTTTCAACTTCTCTTGAGATTTCTTTTTTTTTTTATTATTTGTCCTTTCTTTCATTTAGAAGTGTACTGCTTCATCTCCGAATATTTTGGAATTTTCCAATTATCTCCTAGCAATAGATTTCTACTTTAATTCCACTCTAGTCTAAGAATATAGTTTATATTATTGCAATTCTTTTAAATTTATTAAGCTGTGTTTTATGGCCCAGAATGTGGTCTATCTTGGTAAATGTCCCATGTGAGCTTCAAAAGAAGTATATTCTGCTGTCGTTGGATGAAGTAGTCTATAGATGTTAATTACATCCAGGTGATTGATGATGATGTTCAGTTCAGCTCTCTCAACAGATTTCCAGCCAACTGGATCTACCGATTACTGACAGCAGGGCACTGAAGTCTCCAACAAAAATAGTGGATTCATCTATTTCTCCTTGCGGTTCTATCGGTTTTCGCCCCCTGTTGTTAAGTGCATAAATATCAAAGATTGCTATGTATTCTTGGAGAATTAACTCCTTTATAATGTACCTCTTCATCCCTGATAATCTTCCTTGATCTGTAATTTGCTTTGTCTGAAATTAAGATAGCTACTTGAGGTTTTAACAGTGCTAGCATGGTATCTCTTTCTACATCCTTTTATTTTTAATGTATCTGCGACTTTACATTTAAAGTGTGTTTCTTGCAGAAAACCTAGTTGGGTCTTGTTTTTTAGCCACTCTGTTAGTTTCTGTTTTTTAATTGGTGTATTTAGACCATTCACATTTAAGGTGATTATTGATATGGTTAGATTAGCATCTACTATATGTATAACTGCTTTCTATTCATGACACTTCTTTTTTTTTTTTTTACATGTTTCTCTCTTTTTCTGCCTTTTTTATAGGGGCAACCTGAGGACTTTATTCACAATCCTGAACTGGGAAAGGGGAACACTCAGTGGTGCCAGGATGCCAGGATGGGGCCAGGGTGGTAAGGAGGGGGCAGGGCTGCGGGAAGTTCTTGTGCCCGGCCTTACGTGTTGACCTTCCACAGAAGGTTGTGACTGCAGAGAACCGGCCACTGATGAGACAGCCTGCAGGCTGCTGCCCTAATCCAATGCACAGGGCGCACTGAGGCCCGCAGTGGGGAGCCTGCCTGTGGTCCCCGGGCAGCTGCGGGCAGAGCCGGGACCCAGTCCCTGAGCAGGGCACACCTGTCGGCCTGCACTCACCTTGGCCCCGGCCGTGGGCGCCAGCCCCACAGCAGCCATGTAGGTGCTCCCGATGGTCTTGATCTTCTCCAGGTCCTTGTAAAAATCTTTGTCCATGAGCTTTGTTTGAAACACAAAACTGTTAAACGTTACATAACATCTTATAAAAGTCACGGCGGCGTACAGCCGCCAGGAGCAACCGCAGACAGGCACATTCTGGAAAGCAACATGTCTTCTTCATGTAGGCATGAGACAGGTTCTGGCGCTGAACTCAGAGACGCAGGCCTCAGGGGCTCCAGCAAAGGCACTTAAAAGAGGCGCCAAGGAGTAAGATACAGAATACATCCCCCGTCCTCCAGCAGCTGAGCTCACAACCACCCAGGGGGTAGACGGGCCCCAGTGAGGGAAGCAGGACTGGCCCAGACTGGAAGCCTGGCTTTGGAGGGTGCAGAGGTGCCTGCCCCCACAACCTGCAGGTGAGGCCGCCCACCTGAGCTCGACATTCACAAGGCAGGGCACAGACGCCAGCACCCGCCCTCCCCATCCTAAGGCAAATTTCCTTCCCCAACTGTGACGGACAGTTGGTTGGGATTCCCAAGGAGACAAAAGGCACGTGCTCCCCCTGGCCCCATGCCATCCACAGAGCACGTGCTACATCGGTGGACACAATTCAGGACTCGGTTGGAGGAGGGGCACAACGACAGCCCAGGCCCAAGGGGGTCAGGACTGTGGGGCGGCCCTTACCTCGTCGAAGTCGGCGATGATCTCGTTCAGGAGGCGCAGACACTCCACCCCCATGTTGTTGCCATCCAGCTCGATGTAGAAGTCGTTGAAGTTGGGGATGGAGGCGAACATGACCCCCACCTGCGAGTACGACTGGTAGTACAGGTCCTGGGGGTCAAAGGTTGGGTCAGGCGCTGAGGAGGCAGCCAGAGCAGCACTCAGGGCTGGCGCTGGGCGCAGGCCCCGCGGACCAGTCCTGAGGCGTGGCTGCCAGGACGCGCTGGCACCCCGCGCCCCACGAGGAGGGGGCTCGGAGGATCTAGGCCGACACAAGGTAACTCAGCTCACAGGTGGGTGCAGAGCCCCCAGCAAGCGGGGGAGGCACCAGGGAAGGATGCACTGTTCTGAGAAAACAACCAGCTCTGGACGCCCCCAGCCCAGCGGGATGAAAACATGAGCCCTGGAGCTATTTCAGGCCAACGCTAGTCAAGCTAAGCCTGGGGATTTGTGCCTTTAGGACCTAAAAACCCAGCCTGAGCCTCTTTATTTTTGAGTCGGCTTTTGTAAGCCCTGCTCTGTGCTGTCTGGGTGGTTCCAGAGCGTTACTGCAGTAGGTCATGGCCACTAGGACGTTCTGAGCAACCCAGACAGAGATAGCTCTGAGCACAGAGAAGGGAGTGAACCGCCAGCCCTACGGGTGGGTGAGGCAGTTTCTAGGGGGCCACACCCAGGACGTGCAGGCCTTGAACCTGAGATTCCCCACCTCGTGTGCGGTTTACTGAAGCCCACTCGCCTTCCTTGTGGGGACAGCGGATGCTATGCTCTCTCCCAGCATCAAAGGGGAGGGCACGCTACCTCTGGGCACCTGCCACCCCCATGGCCCAGGGGCCTCAGAGGGCCTAGTCCCCCCCCCCGCCCTTGGGGTGGCCAGAGGGGCCTCTCCGCCTCGGCGCTCACCATGTTGCGGGGGTTGGACATGAGGAAGTGCTGGGCGACGTGGGCCGGCAGGAGGTTGAAGAGGATCCTCTTGTTGTCCAGCTTCACCCTCTCCATGTCGTCCCGCTCCTCCTCCGCCTGGGGAGCGGTCCTCCGTTACCCACTGGCCCGCCCATTCGTGCTTCCCTGCTCATTCGATTACCCGCCACGCGACAAGATTCTCTCCTGGACCAGACTCTGGACGCTTTTCCCAAATGGGCCCTGATGTCGGGGCATCCACGGTCATCTCTGCATCGTCCAGTTTGAGCAAGAGCCCTGCTTCGTCAGTTTAACCGGACACCCCATCCTTGACATCCGATCACCCCAGATAGCTGATCGCGTTCCTCATCTCCGAGCCCTGCCAGGTGACGTCGGATCGCCTTGGCCTGCTCTCAGCGGAAATCCTGTTAGGTCAGTTTAGCCTGAAGCCCCCTCACCCCGGATGTCTCCTTTGGTAGTTTTCCATCTACCGCCCCCCACCCTGCCCCTTGGCTACAAAGCCCCACTTGCCCACCCTCTATTTTGGGTCAAGCTTCTCTCTCTCTCCCACTGCAGTGGTCCCTACACCCGACGCAACGCTCCTGAATAACGCCTGCCTTACCCTCTTTAATGAGAGTTCTGAATTATTACACCTTTAACACATGCTTCTTTCTAATATCCAAGCTAAATGTCAAGTATGCCAATGGTCTACACCAGGCTCATCTCCACGCCCCCTCCAGGTAGTGACTAGATCAACGTTAGGGGCCCAGAGGATCCACGCAATTCTGGACTAGTCACCACCCGGATCAGCTGGAACTTTCAAAGGACAGACAATGAGGGGCTTAGCCCCAATTTCCAGGGTCTACCCCCAGCCATCTTCTGGGGACCAGAGGCCTGAAGCAGCCCTCTGCGGGGCACGTGCCCACTCCCAGGACACACCAGGCCTCCAGCAGCCTCCGATGTGCCCCCAGAGCACTGCCGGGCTCGCTGGGAATGCCCGACGCCAGCGGTGGACCCTCCCTAAGCTCCTATGTCCTCTAGAATCTCTTGGCTTTCAGCAGGACTCACATGTCTCTGGGCACTGAGACAAGCAGAAAGCTGCAGGGGCCGGGGGCAGACCCAGTGGAGCAGAGGGTAGAAGCCGGCGGGTCCGACTGGGGGACGCAGCAGAACAGATGGCAGGTGCGGTACGGGTGCCAGCTGGCTGGCCTCTTACCTCCAGGGCCATGAGAGACTAATGCAACCAGTGGTGATGGCCCCACTCACTGGCCACCATGAGGGCTCAAGAGGCGATGCTGGCAAAGTGCTGAGGGCAGCCTAAGGTCAGGTGCCAGCCCTCAGAAGTGGAGGCCACCGGGATCACTGTCGGTCGCTGTCCCCCGCTTCCACACCTGGCACCTGGTCGTAGCCAGGGAAGGAGCTCAACTGGGGGGACGTTACATCAGCATTACAGGGGCAACAAATTCTTGAATGCAGTGACAATGTCACAGTCATGCCGTGTTGATGGCCTGCGGCAGCCACCAAAACCCACACCATGGAGGGCAGCGCACCCTGGTTCAAGCGGCCGGGTACCGAGCTCCAATTACCTCGTCATAAAATGAAACACCCATTCATAGAGGCACCATTCCTACTTATCAAGGGGTTAGGAGGGCGCGTGCTAGCTCGTAAGCCTTGAAGAGTGCCACCTATTTTTGGTGTTGTTATTATAATGACAGTTGAAGTGGTCGGCTACACGCTGCTGGATTTCATGCGGTGATTCCACCAGTTAAAAGCAAGCATGTGAGACCCCCAAAGGTGGATGTGAGGAGGCCTCAGGCCACAGCTGCCAGGAGGAAGGGGGCCCAACCAGGAGTCCCAGGCCTCCTCTAGGGCGTTTTCTGGGAAAACAAGATGTGTGGTCCACAGGAGCCGTTAGTTATCAACGAGGCTGATGCACGACAGGTTTCATCCTGCTCCCTAAAGCGGGTAGACATGCCGCCGGTGAGGACAGGAGAAGGAACCCAGGAGCCCCAGGATCCAGCTCAGACAAGCATGGACCCTGCAGACAGGGGTGTGGCTGTGGACGGGGGCTGAGATGGGAATCAGCAGACACAGCCGTGTGGGGAAGAGAAGCCTCACAAGGGAAACGGGAACCTCTCCTAAGACACGTATAACTAATTTCCTGTTAACACGTGTGCACTGACACACAAAAGAAAGTTTTTTGAAAGATGAGATAAAGAGAAAGTAAATAATATTTTTTAAATAGCAGGTTTTTAGAAGTTTGTCAATGGCACGAAAAATTTTGCTCTCTCCAAAATATTGATGTTAACAGTATTTTAATGAATGCAGTGTAACTGAATATGTTTCAACTTTTTAAAAAATTTTGATTGAGCACTTTGTGTGTTGAAAAGCTTTCCTTCTAATTTCGGTTTATTTCAATTTATTTACAGTTAACTTAGATTTATGGGCTATCAGATTAGCTCTCTTTCTAAATAATCAACTATTTTTTAATCCAACCACGGATGTGAAGGTTTTTGTTGAAATTTGACTGATAAATGTCTATCTTCTTACAAACTAAGCAGAAGAAGTTGGATTGTTATATTTTTCACAAATAAGATGAAAATCCACAGAAATTCTCTTTTTGTAAGACTTTCCAACCAGCCAAGAAGTATTGGTAAGAAAGAGCTGTGGGTGATATACATTATTCCTGTCAACAAAATCACACGACAGAGACACATCCAACATCCATTTTCAAAATGTTTTCTCTACAGCATAGTTTCCTTAGTTATCAAAGGGGAAGAGGAGGGGGGATAAATTAGGAGTTTGGGATTAACATATACACAGTACTATACAGAAAATAGGTAACCAACCTGAAACTAATACAACATGGTAAATCAACTATACTGCAACAAAAAAATTAAAAATTAAAAAATTAAAAAAGCATGTTCCTTCTCACATGGCAAAAATCTGACCCCTGACTCTATAGGACAGATTATGGGAGCTTACCTTTCAGAAGTTAATTACCAGGGGACACCTTACAGACAGCTACATGGCATCTCAGAAGGGCACCCAGCCTGGGAGCACTATCTTTAGGTAAACAGAACTGAGCAAAACAAAAAAACAGCACAACCTGACAACTCCCCGCAGATGACCGGTGAGCCGCTGTGCCCTGGTGACCCTCGGTGTGACCCCTATGAGGCGCTGCGAAGCTTTCCGTCTAACCAGCCAAACCAGCAGACGCAGACCCAGTGGCTGGAGTTAAGGACAGCTCGCTAAAAATGAGCAATTGAGTGAGGGTGGCACCGGCCTCGCTATGCCTGGGCAATGATGTCCCTTGCCTGAGTCCTAGTGAGATCACCCCAGCCAGCTCATTCTTCAACGAGGAAAGCATGTTTCTTAATTTTCAGATTCGCTCACTATAAATAGAACTTCTGATGTTGTTACACAGTGTTCCCCAGAGAAACAGAAACAATAGGGCAGATATAGATATGTAGGAAGAGATTTACGATGAGGAGTTGGCTTTCATGATTATGGAGGCTGAGAAGTCCCACCATCTGCTGTCTGCAAACTGGAGACCCAGAAGACCTGGTGGTGTAACTCCTGAAGGTCTGAGAACCAGGGGTGCTGAGGGCAGAGACAATGTCCCAGATCGTGCAGTCAGGCGAGAGGGGCTCCAGTTCTCCCCTCCTCCACCTTTCTGTTCTATTCAGGCCTCCCTCAATGGATTGGATGAGGCCCACCACATTAGGAGGGGGAATCTGCTCTACTGAATCCAGATTCAAATGCTAATCTCATCTAGAGATCCCCTCCCAGACACACGCAGAAAAACCTTTGGCCAAGTAACTAGGCACCTCGTGATCCAGCCAAGTTCACACATAAACTAACCATCATGATGTCTTCTTCCAAAACCCCACTGTGCTATCTCACTTGCCTTTTGGGGTACACACACCCCTCTTTGGGACGCCCAGGCTCTGAGAACCACCTCCTCCTGGGGAAGCACAGAGAGGGAAAGGACCTTTCCAAAGCACACAGAGCAGCTGAGACAGAGGGTCATCAGTCCCCAGGTGAGAAGGACTTCATCTCTAACTCTAGAACTGAATCATTCCTAGTTGCCTCCCTTTGATAATTTAGTCTCACTTGAGGAAAAGGCACTCTGTGAGACATGTGCATCAACAACTGCATCAGCTGGGCAGGTGATCAATGATGGTGCTTGTCTCCATAGAGAGCGGCTGCCCTGCAGAGGGGACAAGTGTGGAGATTCAGGGTGGACCAGGCTGGTCAGGCCACACGGGGCACAGGCATCCAGAGGAGCCCCCAACCCACTGTCAAGAGGGTGAAACACGAGGGGAGGTGGGGTCAGAGGAACAGAGATTAAGATGATAGCAGACTTCTCGTTAAAAGCAATGCCAGACAAAAGGTGGCGGAACATCTTTAATGCACTGAAAAGAAAAAAAGATCAGCAACTCAGAATCCTATAGCCAGCAAAAGTGTCTTTCAACCACAAAGGCAAAATGAAGAGTTTTTCAGACACGCAAGAACTGAAAGAATTCATCACCAACAGACTTGCAAGAAACATTAAAGTGGGTCCTTCGGGCAGAAGGAAGATGACAACAGACAGAAGCCTGGATCTGCACAGAGGAATGAAAAGCACCAGAAATCATAACTATGTGGGTAAACAAAAAATACTCTTTCTCATTATAACGTATCTTTAAAATAGACTTTAATGTTTATGATGGAAATAATAATATATTTGGGGGTTTATAATGTATGTACAAGTAAAATCTATGATGATGTCAATGGCAAAATCCCTAGGATGGAAGAAACCGATGTACATACTGTTGTTATGGTTCTTATACTATACGTGAAGTAGTATAATACCACTTGAAGACAAGCTATGATAAGTATCCATTAAAATAATACAACAAAGAGTTAGAGCTAATAAGAAAAGAGAGAGATCAAGTGGAATAATAAAAATATTTAATTAACCTAAATAGAAAAAGAGGAAAATGAAAACAAAGAACAGGTGGGACAAATAGGAAACAGCAACATGGAAGATTAAAGATTAAAATCCAACCACATCAAAAATCACATTAATTGTAAATGGTCTGAACAGCTCAATTAAAAGGCAGAGATTTAGGAATTAGATTCAAAGGCAAGATCCAATTGTATGTTGCTTGTATGAAATCCACTTTAAATAAAAAGATACAAATAGGTTAAAAGTAAAACGATGGAAAAACATATAACAAGAGAGCTGGATCACCTATATTAATATCAGACAAAGCAGACTGCAGAGCCAAGCATATTACCTGGAAAAAGAAGGTCTTTTGTTTAGGGATCGATATTTATTTGGAGTTTTTGGTTTTAGCCCAAGGGTATGCAAGAACGTCTTTTTTTTGATCAGAGGAAAAAGGCTTCAATTTATCAAGAGGACATAATCCTAAACATTTATGCACCTAATAACAGATCATCAAAATACATAAAACAAAAACTGATAGAACTGCAAGAAGTTCTATCCACAGCTGTAGTTAGAAATTCCAACACCATTCTCTCAAAACTTGATAGAATGACTACAGAGAAAATCAGAACCTGACTTAACTGACATACATAAAACACCATCCAACAGCGACAGAACCTCTCCCTGGCTAACTCCTCCAAAATCTCCAAGACTCTATCAGGTATTATCTTTATGGGCTAATGTCACCAACTTGGGGGCTAGGTCAGGCCGTGGGCCTGTCACACGTGTGGAGAAAGGAGGCCTGGGAAGTGACTGGAGAAGGAGGTGCAGCGGGCCTCAGCTCAGCCCAACCACTGGGAACTCCATGTCTGAGCTCCCCCCCGCCACCGAGTGCTGAGAATGGCAGCTGCACAAGTGGGAATTACCCTCAGAATCGGCGTTCATTGTAGAGAGAGAAATTTTTATCATAATTAAAATTATGTGTTATCATGATTATCTACTGAGTTCAAAGAAAAAATTCACTGGAGCAAAGGCATTCCGATAGGTACAGCTTAAGTGGCTGAGGAAGTCATCAGGAAGGAAAAGCCCATCTGTTTATTTAGGTTTACAGAACCAGCTGGGTCTCAATAAATAATTAACCCACTGAGTCTTTGGTCTGGCAATTTCGCAACAGTTTGAGGCACTCTGATGTGCCTCTGCATGACATGCTTAAATATCCAGAGGGCAAATGGGCAAAGTCTAGAAATTTCCTTGTTTTGCTGCGTTTACAGGAAAGCGAGGTATTTGTTACACATCCTTAGAAAAATATGTCAGTGTGTCCCATGTAGGCAACCCTTCCCCCATGACACAGAGGTTCTCTCCTGCACCAAACTTCCTGGAAAGCGCTCTTCACAGTGGGGCCGGGTGTGCAAGGGGTATTGCTGGCAGAGGACCCCAGGACAGGGTCAACCGCTGGACTTAGTAACATTTAAGGGGACACCAATGCCAAGAACAGCTCTTGCCAATCCAGACGAGAGAAACTGCCTGCCTGCCTGGGGGAAGGGGTCCCCGGCTGGGGGAGCCAATAGCCAGGGCCTCAATCCCACTCTCTGAGCGTGAGGTCCAGAACGGGCACCCAGCCAACGAGTGGGAAACCCCATCTCCCACACCCCCAAGCCGGTCCAGCTCTTCCTGGCTCATCCTAAGCCCGTTCTCTAGCTCTGAGTAGCTACTCATAACTGAAAGATCTTAAACCACAGGGCCCAGCTGACGGCGAGCAGACACATCTCGGGGACCAGCCAGCCTGGTCACCCTGGATACCCAGCCAGAGCCGGACAAGACCAAGTTCAGCGGCACAGCCCACCACTAAGAGGCTGTCCTCCCTTACCTGGCACGGCTTTGGCAAACTGCAGCAGCCAGATCCCCTTTCCAGGAATGGTGTGCGCTGGCCTCTTCCCCTGGCATCTGTGCTGACCCGGGACCCACCCAGAGGGCTCTACCTACAGGCCCCCCTGCCGCTGGCTTCTGGTTGGGCTCGGCCGGTGGGAACATCAGCAGGGGCTGGGAGGGAGGGAGGAGAGCGTGGCTGGGTCCCTCCCAGCATGGTCACTGTGGGCTGGCTGTGTCCCTTGGCTGAAGGTCGTGAATCCTGTCTGGTGGCCCAAACTGTCCCAGGTTCTGAGCACCCCTTCCACTGTGGTCTGGGATGGGGACCCTCCACTGTGGTGCCCTGGGCACTGCACCAGCCTGGGGTTGTCCTATCCCTGCCCCCCCTTTCAGATGGTCCAAGTGCCATTAGCTCTCTTGACCTCATTGGTCTGGAGCGTGCCCTCTGCCCTCTGCCCAGACTGAGTGATAGGTGCCTGAGACCACACCCACCTCTACCGCAACCCCCTCGCCTGATGGCCAACCATGCCTGGGCTCTACAGGGCCACTTCCAAGTTGCCCCCTGGTGGCCCCTGTGACTGTGGGGTCCCCCCCCCCGGGGTGCCTCCCCCTGCCCCTGCTCCACCACACTCCATCGCCAGGCTACCTTCCAGAGACAGGGATGGGATCCTGCCACCCTGGCTTTGGGGCCAGAGGTCAGCCCTGCCCACAGAGAAGGGGGGGCTCTGACCCCTCAATGGCCTCCCCGCCACCCCTTCCCCCTGGGGTCTCTGTGAAGGTCCCCCTCCTGCCACACACCTTGTCCCCTTTCCTCAACACCAGCCCCTCACCCTCCCATGGTTGAGTCTCAAGTGTCCAAGAGGCCCAGCGAAGCCCAGGCTCTTCCCAGAAGCCTGGCTGGGCATTGTGTGCACATGTCAGTGGGGCTGTGGCCTGGATCTGGCACCAGTGAAGGCAGCAGCCTGAGCCCCCCGAGGACGGGGGTGAGCCAGAATCAGGTGGATTCCCACACTTACGCCCTCACCAGGGGCCCTGCCCAAGCTGCCCAGGAACTGGGGCCAGTGCTCTCCAGACGGCCCACCTGGGGGGGTCCCTGCCTGTGGAGAGGGAGCCGAGGGGCTCAGATCTCAGCGGCCTCCTGCCCACCTGGAATCCAGAATCCAGGTATGGAGTGTAGACAGGCCTGGGCCACAGGCCCCTGTGAATCAAGGGTCTGTCCCAGCAAGGGCTGGCTCAGGGCTCCCACTGGCCGCACACAGGGAGTCAGTGTGTCCAGAACAGGCACTGACTTAAGAGTACAGGCTGAAGAATAAAGAAACAGGCAAATCCACAAGGATAGAAAGTAGATGAGTGGTGGCTCAGGGCTGGGGGCTGGCTAGAAATGGGGAGCGACCGCCAATGGTTATGGGGGTTCCTTGGGCGGCATAAGAATGTACTGACTGTGGTGTTGGTTGCACAATGCTGTGAATATACTGAAAACCACTGAATTGTATACTTTATACGGGTGCGTGAACCACGTGGGATGTGAATTACATCTCAGTAAAGTTGCTGTATAAAAAGGAATAAATAAGCCACGCTTTTCACCCAGCATATCCGTGTGTGCACAGATACACACACACACACACACACACACACACACATTTTCTTTCTTTTGTTTACCCAGAGTAATGGAATAATTCCTCATGATCTAGAATACAACCTGCCCTGATGTGCAGACAGCAACCTGCTTAAGTAGCACCTGTCTTTTCCAGGTTAATTAAACTAGAGGGTGAACAGTAGTTTCCACTGGAGTGGCCACTGCCTTCCGCCCCCATCACAGCCAGCCCACCCATCCCCCCTCCCTGACCCTCCTTCCCACAGTGAGAACACCCAGCAGTGGCTCCGGAGAGAGCCCAGTGGGGTCTAGAGCCTGTCAGACGTAGCACGGTGTGTGCACCTCTGTGCGCCGAGCCCGCTGGGAAGGGAACTGTCATCACTCCTCACTGCAATGGCTAACTGTACGTGCCAGCTTGACTGGGCACAGGGCGCCCGGATGGCTGGTGAGCATCACTTCCGAGTGAGTCTGAAGGAGAGACTAGCTCTGAGTAGCTGGACTGCGGGAAGAGGTCGCCCGCTCCAGTGTGGGTGGGCACCACCCAGTCCCCTGGGGCCTGAAGAGAAGAAAACGGCAGAGGAGGGGCACTCCGCCCTCAGCCTGAGCTGGGGCGTCCACCTTCCCCCTCCCTCGGACATCGGTGCTCCTGGTTTCTGACCCTGGGACTCGGACTGGACTACATCCACCCCGGCACTCCTGTTCTGTCATGGCAGGTGGCAGATGGCGGGACTTCTCAGCCTCCGTAACCTCGCAGGCCAATCCCTGGAATAAACCTCCCCTCTGCAGAAGCCAACCAATACACTCCCACACGGGATTAGGGTCCTCACCCCATTCTACTGCGGACCGGGGACCCCAAGTGGAGTTGTGGGGTTCCCGAGGAGGACCACCTAACTCTAGGCCCACCTCCTGCCCACCCGACACAGCTGACCAGGGAGGGCCTCAGCCACTGACCTCCTGCCTATTCCACCGCAGGACACGGACAGGCGTCATCCGTCTTCCTGAAGCAAGGATGTGGGCAGGCAGAAAAAGAGGAGCCTGGGCCCCCCCAGCAGGCGTGTCTGAGCCTGTCCTGCTGCGGGGAGAGCGTGGGGTGACGGCGGGGTGCACCCAGACACCTGGCTCAGAGCCACGTGGCTCTGGCCTGGGACCCTGGCTGCACACAGGGTCCCTGGTATGCGGACGCTCCCACCCACCGCAGACCTGCTGGGACCCCCAGTCATTCCAGCCCTGGCCCTGGGCACGTCACATCCAGGTTTGAGCCCCACCTGTAATCCCACCTCCCGGGCAGGGCTGCTGTGAGGACTGAACAGAGGGAACTCCCTCAGACAGCCAAGGGCTGCTTCTTCATGTGTCAGAATGAGAAGTCTCTCCCGCAGCCTCTGCTCTACTGCACACCCGCCTCCCCATTTTCAGACGAGGAAACCAAGGGGAAGCAATCTGTCCAGAGCCAAGAAGTGTGCAAGTTACACAGATGGAGTCTGACCTCTGGACCAGAAAGCTGGAAGGCCTTGGTTCCCAGAGCCGGGGGGGAAAGAGCAGGTGACAAGGGGACAAGGAACAGGTGATGAGGGGGCTCGGAGACACACCACACCACGCGTGACCTGGGCTGGGCCCAGAAGTGGCCCTGGGCATGCCCGGTGCGCCTGTGCTCTGGCTCCCAGGCAGGCGAGCCGGCTGAACTCCGGGGGTCATCGCCTGACACCGGGGCTCAGGGCCCAGGACAGCTCACAGGTCTGCTACTCCTCCGTCTCTCTCCCTCTTGTTTCAGAGGTCCCCAGCATGCACTGTAAAAACATCAGGTCCTGGCCCCCAACCACAGACCTAAATCTGGAGCGGGCTACTCGAGATTCAGCATCTTCAGGAATTTTCCACGACCCTGATGAGACCTGCTGTCACGTCCAGCCAGCAGAGGCTGAGCCCCTCTGCACCGTCACCCCTCTGCCAGCACGCCTTTGCTCACTGCTGGCAAAGCAGCCAAACTCTGACCGTCACACAGGGCTCGTCAGACTGTCCCCCGCCTGCCTGCCTGCCTGCCTGCCTGCCTTCCTGCTCCTTGGCCCCAACGGCGCCATCCACAGAGCCGCCGGCGTCCAGCCGGGAGCCCCCGCCTGACACCTCTCCCAAGGGGCCCCCCGACCCCCCACCCCGCCCCAAGGAAGCAGAGGGGCTCCTCTTGCCTGTGCGGCCCACAGGTAGTCCAGCCGCAGCTTGACGTCCACCTGCCGGGCGTGCAGGGCCAGCGTGCACGAGAACAGGAGGATGGCCACGATCGGCTCAAAGCTGCGGCCCGAGACGGCGTCACCCCTTGGGGAAGAAAAGGAAGGAAACCCACGTCAGTGTCCAGAGCGCAAGGCCGGTCCCCAGAGGCCCCTCAGACGCGACACCCCCAGCGGCGCCCGGGACTGACCCGGGCGGAGAGCCACATCCCTGGGGAAACCCGAGGACTGACTGGCTGGAACATGGGTCCAAGTGAAGGAAGGTAGAAGCCCTGGCACCGGCGAGCTTCTGTTCAGCAAATCGGAACACAGGGCCCCTCGCGTGGACACAGGCGAAGCCTGGCCACCGGCTCTAGCGGGAACAGCGTACCTACCCCACGGCCTTCGTGTACCCGCCGAGCTCCAGGACGAGGATGTAGGAGGTGGTGAGCACGGCGAGCAGGATCATTTTCGGCAAGGAGGAGACCCGCAGGAACACAGCCAGCGGGAGGGTGCCCACGAGGCCACACAGCAGGGCGTGGGGCGCAGACTCGCAGGGCGGGGCGGGCAGCAGGCGCTCCCGGCGCCCAGACGACAGGACCACCAGGGACCCGTTGGGACTGGAGCTCCAGGCCCAAGGCAGGCAGCCCACCTGGAGGGGGACAGAGGACCCAGGAGCATGGGAGGGGCCCCACTCAGGACACTCCCGTGCTCTGCTCCCAGCCCCCTACGGCCTCCCGCTCCGACCCGCTCCCCGAGTGCCATCAGCCGGGCCTCGGAAACTTCTGCCTGCTCCCGGCCCTTCTAGGCTCCTCGCTGCCCAAGAGGGAGCAGGTCCCCCCCAGGGCCTGGGCCTGGGGGCGTGAGACCCCTACCATCCCCCCAAACCACTCAGCTGCATCCTGTCCCTCCCCCCACCACCTCCTTCCTGTTTCTCTGCCCAAGCTTCACCCTCTGCGCACTGTGAAGGCCGTGTCTCCATTCCCAGGAGGATCACACGTCCTGCGCTGGGTGATGTCCCCTTCCCCCCCCCCGCCGCTTACCCCCAGGCCCATCTCTGATCCCCTTGTTTCCCTCCCCGGCCCAGGGCCAGGCCCTCCAGGGCGGCCCCCGCAGGGCCCCCCACGTACCTGCACCTGGCGGCTCTCACCACGCCCAGCCCCGTGCTCAGCAGAGACACTCACCACACAGCCTTGGGCCACGGAGTAGATTAAGACCACGATGAAGATACACAGCACGGTGCGGATCTGGATCGTCAGGCACCCTGGGAAACACTGAACAACAAAACGCTATTTAAAAAACGGCCTCTTATTACAAAGTCGATCGTGTTCACAGTAAATAAATCACAGTACAGAAGGTCCAGGGCCACCTGTACGCAGCTAGAGTCTCACCGACTATTCATCCCCCACACACATTTCTTGGCTGTTTTCATATCATTAATCTCCCAGGTGAAAAAGCTGCCAAAACTAAAAAAGACGAAAACTGAAGTCTTTAAATTAAAAAGGTGCTGTGACACTGAGTGGCACTGAAAATCACTGAACAGATTACCTTGACATTTTCATAACATTGCATCCTTCTATCTCAGAAATGGTAAGACTTTCCGTTTATTTGTGTCTTATATGCTTTAACTAAGTTTTATCATTTTCTTCACACAGGCTTTATAAAATTTTTGTCAGGTTATTAGAAGTTTTATTTTAAGTCTATTTAATAAACACATTTTGCAATATTCAAAAAATGATTTCATGGATAAAAGAAGTTCTTCTTAGACTCGCACTTCTGAAATCAGAAACAAAAACAAAAACAAAGACCACAGGGAGATTACAGAAAACACCGGCCAGCCAGGGAGCCCAGGACCATCTACACGGTTATCCCCCTATCCTCCCCGCTATGAAGTCAGGATCATTACCGACCCTGCTGTACCGGTGAGGAAATGCAGCCCAGACGCCACTCATTCTACAGCCCAGGACACAGAGTGGGCTGCTGCAGCTCACACAGTGGTGGATACGGACCTGTGTCCCAGTTCTAGGCTCCAATACTGTTGTGTTTTCCTTGAAACACGGATCTCCTCTGAGGTCCTCACACAGAAGACCTGTTCTGCGGTGGTGTTAGCCCCGCTGTCTTAGTACCTGCGTCACTCCCCTCCCAGTCTTCTCTCCCACTGAGTCCTGGGCAAGGCCGTGGATGCGCCAGGGGACTCCCGCCTCCAGCCCCAAGAAGCACGGGCTGCTCACTCTTTCACTCAGCAAACCCTGGAGACGCGCCTTCTGGCCGGGTGGGCTTTAGGAGCCCCCAGGGCACCACTGGGAGTGGGGCCTGGCCCCTGGTGCTGCGGGAGAGGTGGAAACAGGACAAAAGTCTCTCGGGAGGCGATGAGTGGCGGGCCACTGGCCAAGGCTGGGCAAGCCCTGCCCACGGTGTGTCCCCCCTCCAGGCCTGGAGGGTGGGCGTGGATGTACAGCTGGGCTGCTGATGCCTTTGGGCCACCCAAGGAAGGGCAGCCTTGGGCTGAGCCGGCACACAGGGGCAGTTAGAAGACCCAGAGAGAAACTGGTCTCGGGTAGTTGAATGGAGTCACTGGATAAAACCAGCCCTGGGCCCACTCTCCTCCCCTCCCTCTCTCCCTCCCTCTGAATTTTCTGAATATATAGGACAATAAATTCCCTTTATCATTTAAGACCACTTGAGCTGGCTCTTCCGTTACCTGCAAAATAACATTGTTTAAGGCCGCCCCTGGATCACACAATGGTGAAGAGTTGTGACTGCCAGCCTCGGGGTACTGAGACCCTCTTCACTCCATGCTAAATGCCTGATCCTACAAACGTGTTTGATTGAATACACAAGAGTCAAAACACCTCTCTGGAAATTAATAATGACAATCACAAGGACCCACGTGGAGTTGGGGCTTGTTTGCTGGGAGCAACTAGAGGGGTAGGAACACAGGCATGATAAGAGGGGCCGTCTGTTCATTCTAAGACTGATGGCCGCCTTTTTTACAGTTAATTTGGGTCAACTTATCAGTTCTTGAGCAAAAAAACAAATATACAGGCACACACACACACACACACACACACACACATATATCTCCACAGACCAAAAAACAGCATGAAAAATAGTTTGTCACAATACAGAAAAAAGGTAGCTGATCTGACATAAACAATGGAAAATTCCCCCAGAACGTGACCCACAATTAGTCAAAGGTGACCCAGGGGGCTGTCTGTTGTTGCCACATCCTCAGAGCACGCTGTCATCGGCTCACGGAGGGACTCTGCAGCAATGGCCAGGCTGAGCGCCCGGGACCCCACGGCCAGAGGGGGATTCACAGCCTGGGCTGAATTTCACAAAGGACCCCAACAGTGTAACAAGGCCGCGAGGCAAGGGGATGCAGAGCAAGACCCTGCCCCGTGCTCTGCAGAGAAGAGGAGCCGAGCAGCGTGCTGTGACCAGGGCGCGACACACGGAAGAAACCGCAGCCGCACCAGATGGCCGGCGAGAGGAGGGGTGACCGCCCGGCACCGTGGAAGTCTGTCCTAATGCGGGCGACACTCTGCCAGAGCCGCGTGGCTGCAGAGTCTAAACGACCTAGGCAAAGGCGACAATTACACAACCGCAGCCTTCTCCACTCGGCCCTGCCTCTGCGCTCTGGGCTTATTCTCCGCCCATGCGTGTTGAGGGCCCAGAGAAGCACAGGGCGCGGCCTGGCTCCAAAGACCACGAGCTCCCATGGGGGGCGGGGGCTTCAGAGGCTTCTGACCAGGCATCAAACCTGGCATCAGCCTTTGGCTAAGATCAAGTGTAGTAAGAACTGCGTTTTACACTACAGCGCACAGGTACACACAACACAAACAAACTTCCGGGAAACCCTGACTACAGTTGATGTAGGATGACATTTTCATTCATTCCTATTCCATTCCTTTTGTTCACACCTCACAAAAACAAAAAAACAAAAAAAAACCCACACATAAAAACAAACAAAAAACCCCCAATTTCACAGCCCCCCAGAGAGTTGCAATTTGAAGTTTAAAAAATATGACTTACCCTATGCTAAATACATGAACTCAATCCCACACAGATGCACTGCAGGAGCCACTGGGGCTGAGGTGGAAAAGGCTGGGTCACGGGGATCAGGACTGGGCAGGAAGCAGGTGGCGACAGCAGGGCACTCAGGGGCCAGCAGAGCCTCGAGTTTGTCCCCGGAGGGTCACTGCCCTCTGCTGAGGCTCCGTCTCCCTCCCCAAGGAGGGAAAGCCTACAGGTTTTCTAACTCCCCAGTCACTGCCCATTCATCGACGAAGTCCACCTCCTCCCTGCCTTCCCCACCCCCTGCAGGCGGCTCGCGGGGTCTAGGGTGGGCCGGGCCGGCGGGGGGTGGGGGTGGGCAGGGCACTGTTCCTCCCCGGAGGCCAGCCCTGCCAGGGCCGTAGGGAGGGGAGGAAGCCCAAGGCAGGAATCCCGCCTCCTGAGCGGTACCCTCTGCCTTCGCTCGGGGGACCACGAAGGGGTGACTGGGACGGCAGATAGAAAAGTGAGGCTGAAATACGGGAAGAATGTGTGCCAGGCCCTGCTCCCAGCACGTCATGAATATCAGCTCCAATCCCCATTCCTTTCACGGACGGAGACACTGAGGCCCTCGCGCTGGCAGCCCCTAGCAATGGAGCTGCCACCCGGCTGGATGCCCTGGCTGTGGCCGTGTCTACGTCACAGAGGAAGGCACTCTGCCCAGTTGACTCCCAGGCCTTCTCGGGGACTCTCAGCTGCAATGGACCCTCCCGCCTGCGTGCACAGCCGTGACCGCTCACGTCTCCCCATCTCAGCACGTGCTGGCCTCCGCGGGATGACCCTGCCCCCGCTGCCTGTCCCCACCCTCCCCAGCCAGAGCCTGCCTGCCGTCTGGCCCCTCCTGTCGCCTGGCGCCCTGTCTTCTGCACAAGCCCCGTGGTGAGCTCAGAGCCCGGCGCAGGGCCTGCGAAGGGGAGTGTGCGAGCGTGGAGGCTGGCCCCTGAACTGGCGCTCGCTGGCCGGGCGACCTGCAGCTGCCTGCTGCCAGGACCATGCACGCTGCACACCGCTGCTTCCTGATCATCGCCCTGAGCGGACCCACTGAAGCAACGGGTCAAAATCACACACCTAGAAAAAATGCTCAGGCCCATGGGGGAGGGCGAGGAGGGAGGTATGGATGGAAAGAAAGGGGCTGGGGGAGCCAGGGCCACCTCCTCCAGGAAAACTGTCCACCAGGTACACAGATTCTCAACACTGGGGATGAATGGGACGGGCTAAGAAAGTAGCATCCACTTGCCATGCTTTCACTTGAAATCAGGTGAATAAAGCAATCTTATCTGAAGCGGGAAATTCCAGTTTACCAAACCAGACGCCACTCCATCTACGAAATCAAAGAGCTGGGAATGTGGTTTGAATAAAGAGCACTTCTTCTTAACTCAACAAGTTACCGATGAATAATAAAAAATTTAAATAAATAAAACGAGAGTCGATCTTCTCAAGAAGTAGCTGTTTTCAACAACTGTGCAAAAATAACCCTGGGTCTGTCAGACGTGACAAGTGGCAGTCTAGTGGGGACAGGGGACATTCGAAAATGAAGGTTCAGGATGTGAGAAAGGCGTGAGGGACCAGGACAGAGCTCTCTTCCAGGGGCCATGGGCGACACAGGGCCATGCACTCAGCCTTGGCTCCAAAGCCAATGAAGCATCCTCGAGAGTGTGGTCGCCCCAGGCTAGGACAGGAGCCCACAACAAGCCACAGGACGCTCCATCCGCAGAGAACAGCGTCACACCTTGTGTTCATTTATCCAGTCACTATCAATCACCCACCCTTGTGTCCATGGGGCACCTTCCCAGAACTCCAAACTGCACCTGGCATATCATGACGGGCTTCATGAACTCCCAATATGCGGACAGCTCTTTCCGCCTGCCAAGAAGGCAAGCAGACAAACTGCCTCCACTGCCCCACCTGGCCTGCCAACAGGGCAGGCAGAAGCCGTGCACCTACCTGCCCAGGTGATGTGCAGGTGCAAGACACACACACACACTGGTACCTGGACTAGGTAACGAGCAGGCAGAGAACACAAGCACACGTATACCTGGACGCGGGTGATGTGTAGATACAGGACACAGGCCACCAGGAAGCAGATGCAGAACACCAGCAGGAGCAGGACGGCCACGCTCCTAGGACAGAAGACACGTGGTCACTGCAGGCTGGGCCGGGCGAGGTGTGCCCGAGAAATGCCTGGGAACCCACCCTTCCTCCCCTGCCTCACCCAGTCGCTGGCACCCAGGAAGGAGCAGCTGTCTCTGGGAACTTGCCCATGCTGGCTCTCTTCCAGGGGAGGAGCCCTTCCTGTGTCCCCCCCCCAACTTCTAAGCCCCCCAGGGTCTCTCTAGTCCTGGGAGTGCCTGAGCGATGCTTTCCCTATGCAGGAAGGGCTAGGGTTGCACAGACTTGGCTGCTGGGCACCACCCTCTTACTGGGCTTCAACTGGGAAGGGTTTTCTAGAAAAAGCTGTATCCCCACAGAGGGCCATGCAGATGGCCACTGTGTGTCCACAGTGTCCTGGGGTGGGGTGGGGGGCGGCTTCCATGTATTTTCTGGAAACTCACAGGAGAATTGCTCCACTCGGGAGGTTTATTAAGAAATTGGTACGTCTGGAAGAAAAGTGGAGATTTTCTGGGGTCTTTCTTGCTGAAAAACAAAAACTGCCACTCACTTTGACTTATGATGACTAAATGTTATTAAAATCATTATGTTTTTGTTCCTTTCCAAAGCTTACTTTTCCTCATTTTAATGTTTCTGAAAATGACAAGCACCTAGACACCAGGGTGCCCATTTGGTGCCCTGTTTGTTTCCTGCCACAGACGCCGTCATGAAGTCAATGGCGCATGTGGTGTGGACAGAGTCACTGAAAATACACGGTGTCTGAGAATTGAGCACATTTAAAATTAAAAACTGCGAGTGAGCGTTCCACACGTTTGCCATCAGGCGTGCTCGGCTAGTTCCTACGGTAAATGGAGAACTGGTGTGTGGCTCAGGCCGTCCCCAAAGGCCAAGGCACCGCAGGAGTGTGACCGTGGGAGTCGAACCTGAACTTGAAAAGAAAAGGACTCCTGGTGACCTTCTCCTCTGACTGATGGACCCGGAACAGCACTTACTGCGGGATTATTAGAAGGTAGACAAGGCCGAATAAGGCGGCCAGGATGAGGGCCAGAATGACGGCGCTGGTGAAATACTCGTCCTGAAGCTGGTGATACTAGAAGACACAGAAAAGGACCATCAGCCGCCCAGCTTCCTGGAGACGCCAAGGTCTTCCCAAGGGCGCCAGGGATGCCTAGAACTACAGCGAGAAGGGCCACCCACGTTCACTCCCAGCCAACCCCCCCCCCCACCAGAGACCCCCCGCACTCACCTTTCGCTCTCGCTCAGCCTGCTTGTACTTCAGGGTGAAGAAGTTCAGGTCCGCCATCTCCAGCTCCATCTGGCGGGCTTCCAGGAGGCGGCCAATGTACCTGTTGACGCGTGTCCCGGGGGTGGTATAGACAGCATTTGTAGAGAAAGACGAGCGGTTTCTGAGTTTTTCCGAGGCTGTTCTCAATGCCCTCCGCTGCCCGTCACAGAAAGAAAGGAAGGGATAGTGTCAAATTCTCCACTTATTAAAGAAAAGAGCTCTTACGCTCCCTCCTCCTGGGTCCTCGCCCACTGCAGAGTCTGGGGGGCCGGGTTTGGGGATCTGAGATGCAATCCTGCCTCAGCCACCTGCTGGCAGCGAGATCCCAGGTGAGTCATCTCATCCTTGGTGTTGGGGTTCCCGTGTCTGTAAGTGGAGTTACATGGCACCTGTGCAGTGGCACCATGTGGAGGGTTAAGGGACCCCGCTCCTGTGCAGTGGACAGTGCCCAGCACAGAGCAATGAAACTGGTTCTTTGAAAATGTCAATAAAATCAACAGATATCTAGCAAGCATGACACAGAAAAAGAGAGAAAGACACCAACAAATTCAGGAAAGAAATATAATTTTACTACAGACCCTGGAGACATCAAGAGGATATAAGGAAATACTATGAACAACAGTTCACATATAAATTTGACAACTTAGATCAATTACCTACTCCTTGAAACATACAAACTACCACAACTCACCCAACAGGAAAGATAACTAGAAAAGCCCTATAATGGCTAAAGAAATTTAATTCATAATTTTAAAATTCACGCAAGGCTAAAGAAATTTAATTCATAATTTTAAAATTCATGCAAAAGTAATCTCCAGGCTGAGATGGTTTCATCATGAATTCTACCAAACATTTAAATAAGAATTAACATCAATTCTATACAATCTCTTCCAGGAAATAGAAGTCAACACTTCCCAAGTCACTTTATAAAGTCAGTATTAGGGGCTTCCCTGGTGGCACAGTGGTTAAGAATCCGCCTGCCAATGCCGGGGGCACAGGTTCAAGCCCTGGTCCAGGAAGATCCCACATGCCCGTGCGCCACAACTACTGAGCCTGCGCTCTAGAGCCCGCGAGCCACAACTACTGAGCCCACGTGCCACAACTACTGAAGCCCACGCACTTAGAGCCCATGCTCCGCAACAAGAGAAGCTGCCGCAATGAGAAGCCCGCGCACCGCAGCAAAGAGTAGTCCCAGCTTGCTGCAACTAGAGAAAGCCCACGTGCAGCAATGAAGACCCAACGCAGCCAAAAATAAATACAAATAAAATAAATTTATATAAATAAATAAATAATAAAGTCAGTATTATACTGATACCAAAACCAGACTAAGACAGTATTTAAAAAAGGAAAACCACTTTTGAGGTCACATCCCTCACGAATATTGACGCAAAAATCCTTAGCAAAACATTAGCAAATAGGATTCAGCAATATATAAGTAGAGGCCTACAACATGACCTTTACTAGATATGCAAGGCTGTTTAAATATTTGAACATCCATGCAATCCATCGTATTAACACCATCTTAACCACCACATGGAAAACCTCATGGTCATATCAACTGATACAGAAAAAATCCTTTGACAAAATTCAATATCCGCTCATGATAAAAATGATCAGAAAACTAGGAATGGAGGGGAACTTCCCCAACTTGATGAAGAACATCTACAGAATACCTACAGCTAACATCACACTCAAAGGTAAAAGGTTTTCCCTCTACAATCTGCAGTAAGGCAGAGATTTCTGGCTCACCCTCACCTTGAATACAATACAGTGCCCCCAACCAGTGCCATAAGGCAAGAAAAGCAAATAAAAGATTGGAAAGAAAGAAATGAAACTGTCCCTATTTGCAGACATGATAGAAACAGACATGATTGTCTACATGGAAAACCCCAGTGGGAGGAAAAAAAAATCCTGGAACAAATAAGTGAGTTCCACAAGGTCATAGGATAAAAGATAAACATAAAAAATCAATCATATTTCTTTATATTAGCTATGAGCGTGTGAAGACCAAAACAAAAATACTGTACCATTTACAATCACTGAGAAAATGAAATACTAGGTGTAAATCTAACAACACATACAGAACTTGTATGCTGAAAACTACACAATGCCAATGAAAGAAATCAAAGAAGATCTCAATAAATGGACAGACATACCATGCTCATGGATTAGAAGACTCAACATAGTGAAAATGTCAATCCTCTCCACACTGAAGTACATGGGTTTAACATAATTCCTGTCAAATCCTAGCAGGATTTTCTTTTTTTTTTTGTAGATAGACAAGCTTATTCTAAATATTAAATGGAATAGCAAAGGGATTAGAATAGCTCATTTTTCTTAAAAAGAATGAAGTGAGAGGAATTGCTCTACTGATTTTAAGACTCACTATATAACTATATCAATCAAGACAATATGGTTTTAGCAGAAGGACAGACACATAGATCAATGGAACAGAAGAGAGAGCCAGAAATAGCTTCACACAAGTATGGTCAACTGATTTTTGACAAAAGTGCAAAAGCAATTCAATGGTAGAAGCAAAGCTTTTCAACAAATAGTGCTGGAGCCATTGGAGACCCATTAGCAAAAAAAATGAACTTGACTCAAACCTCACACTTTATAAAAAGAATTAACTCAGAATGGATCATATTACAAAACATGAAAATACAAAATCCAGTTAGAAAGCAGACAATAGACACAAGGGGCATTTCACCAAAGAAGAGAACATACAAAGAGTTCCCTGGAGGCCTAGTGGTTAGGATTCTGGGCTTTCATCAGGGAACTGAGATCCCACAAGCTGGGCAGCGTGGCCAAAAAAACACACGGATAGAACATAAGCACTCGCTTTTCGATCGATATTAAAGCATAGCATTTTATATGAGGGATTAAATCTTGAAATACACAAACACTTATATTTTTATTTCTTTTAAAAAGTGGATTAAAGGTCATTCCCTTGCAGAGCTAGCCTGTATCTATTTTACAGTACGAAGTATCTCTTTAATTTCATAACTAATACTTTGTATTTTAGTTTTTCTTACTCCCCTCAAATTTGGGGGGACATGAAAGTAGCTTTGTGAGGACCATTTGGAAATTCACTGTCACAATTCTCCCCTGTGCTTTGTTGTATCTTTGCACATGTGTAAAGATTTGTAGATGAAATGCTGTACAGATAGTTTGGCTGAAAACATAAAACCTCACTGGCCAGCAGAGGGGAATAATAAATCAGTGATATTAAAATCTTCTTACAATGTCACAAAGATAAAAGTCAGAATAAAGACTCTTTCCATTGAGAGAACGCTCCCAGATCAGTATGCAGCTAGAAATTTTAATAGGGAACATGCATCTTTTGGTAATAAAAGTTGTTAAGAACAAAATAGCACACACAAAAAAAGAAAAAGAAAATAAGCACTTGAAAAGATGTTTGACATCATTAGCCATCAGGGAAATACAAAATAAAATCACAAGGCGATATCATCGCACACTTATTAGAACAATAATATATATATATTTTTTAAATTGGTGACAGGACCAAGTGCTGGCAAGGATGCAGAGAAACTGGATCACGCATATGTTGCCGATGGGAATGTGAAATGGTACAGTCACTCTGGAAAACAGTTTGCCAGTTTCTTAAAAAAACAAAACAAAAAGCAAAACCAAATATGACCCATCAATGGCACACCTCGGCATTGATCCAAAAAAAATGAAAATTTATGTCCACGTAAAAAATCTGTACCTGAATGTTTATAGTAGTTTTATTTGTAATAGTCAAAATTGGACACAACCAAAATGTCCTTCAACAGGTGAGTGGTTAAACAAAGGTGGTCCATTCCAACCCGGCATACCAGCCAGCCATTGAAAGGAAGGAGCTATTGATCCCAGCAACAACCTGGAAGGACCCAAGCATAGAGCTGAGCATAAAAAAGGCCAAGTTCAAAGGGTCACACACTGTGTGATTCCGTGTATACAACATTCTCAAGTGACAGTTATAGGGATGGAGAACAGATTAGTGGGATCCAGGGTTAAGGATGGTTGTGAGGAGGGAGAAGGTGTGACCACGAGCGGGGCGAGACCTTGGTGGTGATGGAAATGTTCTGTATCACAGTGTGAAGATGGTTACACGAATCCACCACGCGATGAAATGGCACAGAACTACACACACACACACACACACACACACACACACACACACACGGTGGTGCTCCGAAGCCCATTTCCTAGCTTGGGTATCATAATGTAGTTACATACAATGCAACTGGGCGAGGAGGACCAGAATCTCCCTGTACAGGCTGCTTGATTCCACAGCTTATACGTTTGCGATGGGTAGTGTGTCAATTCTACCTCCAGAAAGCCGTAAAAATATTAAGTAAATAAACAAAACCCAAGTCACTCACAGTCTCCGCTTGGAAATAAATCATTGACCTTTTGCAGTACATCCCTCCAAACTTTTCCCTAAGCAGATACCAGCCTGTGAACGTGTATTTTCCAATCAGAGGGTCACATTTCCAATCCAGCAGGTACTCCTGTCTCCCCGGGGCCTGAAACCAAGAGCAGGAAGGGCTGCAAGCAGGAGCGAGAAGGAACGGTGAGGTCCACCTCGAGTTAATGTGCAAGTCTCCTGTGCTCCTGTGAATTCTTTCTCCCTCTGGGACCTGACACGTTTGTGAACATTAGGAAAAAAAACCCAGCTGATGTTGTGTCTGCGAGCCTGAGAGCCAGCTCTCCTGTTGTGAGGGGCCAGGAGGCTGTTAGCTGGAGGCGCACGCAGGCAGGTAATGTCACAGTCACCGGGTTTCAGGGTTTTGTGCTTATTCTGTGTGGGCAGGACTGGCTTCTGGGGGTCGAGGTCGTCCTCAGCCCTCAGGGCAGCCGGACATTGGGACCCAGAGATGTGCTCCCTCACCAGGTCCTACAGGGCACCTGCATGCAGAGACCACCTGCGCTCAGTTCCCTCCCTGGAAGACTTTTCTGATTATTAAACTGCGGCTCCATCAATGGGACAGAAG
Organism: Eschrichtius robustus; assembly: GCF_028021215.1. Taxonomy (NCBI): domain Eukaryota; kingdom Metazoa; phylum Chordata; class Mammalia; order Artiodactyla; family Eschrichtiidae; genus Eschrichtius; species Eschrichtius robustus. The sequence continues at coordinate 9,109,234 of NC_090831.1, forward strand.
GGCCACCTCTGGGCAGTGGAATTACACATTTTTCCCTCTTGTCATGCTTTCCTCTTCTTTCCCACAACAATCGTAAATTACCTTAAAAAACAAATCAAAATCAAGTTAAGGGAAAACGTTGCTTGTTTTAACGTGGAAATTGGGTCTCTGAGCCTCTTTCTTGACCCACCAAAGGGAAGCATAGTGGTTTAAGCGCAGGGACTCAGGAACCAGGGGCTGTGCAACCTTGAGTGAACCGCTTAACCTCTCTGTGCTCCAGTTCCCTGGTCTGTAAAATGGGAGCAACAGTGGCCACCTCATTAGCTCTCACGAGGAGCCAGAATGTTCATACTCCAAGGAAGGACTCCTGGCCCAGAGCAAGTCCTCAAGCTGGCCCTCACTGTCCTTAGTGGTGGCCACAGGGGGCTCCCCCACTACTGCCACGGAGTCAGAGTCAGCGGGAAAGGCTGCAGGAAGCAGACTCTCGAGCTTCCAGAGCCCCAGCGCAGCACGGAGGCCCCGGCGAATCAGACGCTCCAGGAACTGCAGGCGCCTCATGGGAAATGGGGCGGGGCTGCCGAGGGGCCTCCTGGGAGAATCTCAGCAGACATCAGCCCCACCCGGCCGGAGAGGTGAACGCCGCTCTCACTGCTGGTAGGGCTGAGCGTGGGGACGTGGAGAAGCGGGGCTTGGAGCCCGGCAGATCAGGCAGTGCGCGCGGAAGCTGCACTTTTTGCCTCTCTTCCCCTGACACTCTTCTGTCTCAGGCGCACCTCGCACCCCTGAGGTCGGGGTGTTCCAGACCCCTCTCCTCTCTGGGCACCATTCCTCTGAGCTGGAGTCCTTCACAGCCACGGGTCTCCAGGGTGGTCTCCGGACACTGGGAACTAGTTGGGTGTGCGCTCTGCTGCCGCAGGCCCTCCAGGGTCCCTGATTCGGATCTGAGATTGAGACGCGCTGCTTTACTACTTTCCTGTTTTTAATAAACCAGGTAGGTCTCATCTACGAAAGCCGACTTAAGAGTTTAATTATACCTACCAGTAAGAAAGCCACTGGGTCTCAATCCACACCAGGACATTTCCATGGACCCACCGATGCCAGGGTCTCAGATGCAAGTGCGTGGCAGAGACTGCTGGCAGTCTCCCCGACATTCATACCCCCTTGGTCACAGAACCCGTGTTCTATAAAGGCATTGGTCGCAGCCAATGCACTGCCTTTATCCCCTTCCCCTGTCAGCTTGGTGCAGCTGTGTGGCTGAGTTCTGGCCAATGAGCTATACGCAGAAGTGTTGCTAGGGAGCATCCTCAAGAGGAGAGAGATATGCCTTTTGCCAGCTCTGCCTTCTTTCTGCTGGCTGGAATGCAGATGCAATGACTGGAGCCCCAGCCTTTATCTTGGGCCATGAGGTGGCAGAGCAGGCAAGCCAGAATAATGAAAGAGAAAGGGTCTGGTCAAGATGCTTGTGAAGCCACCATATTAGCCTTGAATTGCCTGCTCTCTGGATTTACTTTATCCATGAGAAAACTAACCTCTACTTTGTTCAAGAAAACATGATTGGGGTTTTCTTCATATGCCATGAAACTCACTCCTGATTAGCACTACCCCCGAGAACACACATCTCTGAAGCGGCATTCCTGGATGCTATGACCAGTCTGATCCTCCAATCCCAATCTGCCCTCTACCTGCCATGGGGGGTGGTAGTTACAAGAAGATGGGGTGGTGAACTGGGGGACAGGGAAGATGGGGCATTCCCACAGCATGGAGCTGAAACCCTGGCCTGGGGTAGACTGGGCAGGCATGCACTTCCTGGGGCTGAGCTTGGGCACCCAACTTCCTGAAGCAGATGAGCAGCTGGGATCAGTAAAAGTGTCCCCAACCCTGCAAAGCACAGAGCTGTGTCTCAGGTCTCCTTTCACACCTGACACCCCAGGAAGGCCATGGTCTGAAAAACGGTCTCTGCCCAGCATCAGCCCCTCTGGGGAGCAGGCAGCAGGCGGCTGCTCTGCCCCAGGTCTTACCCAGTCCCCTCACATATCCCGCTCCCCACAGGGCCCAATGAGCGGCCCTGCCATCCACCCTCACCCACTGAAGGGACAGGGACACCCCAGGGGCTTGATGCTAGCACTTCACAGATGACTTTCTAGAAATGATCATCAGCCTAAGAACTGGCGCCTTTTCTCCACCCTTTTCCACAAAGAATTCCTTGTTTGAACCCCTCCCGGAGCACGGGCAGGCGCCAGGTTCACTCCTCCCAAGGGGCGTCTTCATCAGGGGGTATCCACCGCCTCCTTGAAGCAGCTGTGAAGTTCTCTCCTTCCTCTTCTCTGCAAGAGTCCGTATATGAGGGGGCACTATAGCTCTTTCAATGACCAGGGGAACCCACCGTCAGAGCCATACGGGCTGGGAGTTTCCTCCTGGGAAGCACTTTAGTAAGACTTGAGTTCCTAACAGACAAAGGAGTATTCACATTTCCACTTTTGCCTGGGTCTTTTTGCTCTTTTGAGTTTTACCAGGAATTTGTCCATTTCATCTAAACTGTGAAGCGGGCTGTAAGGTTGCCACCTTACCTTCAACCATGAACGTGTTAGGATCTACACGATGCCGCCCCCTTGCTCCCCTGGGGACAATGGTAAATAATGGTGTCTTGGCTGGATTGTCATGGGTGACAGCTCGGGGTTTAATCCACTTCAAGGACATGGGCTGTCGGGGAGCGAGGAGGAGCAGAACCTCTTACTGGAACCCACTGGGGTTTTGCCAGACAAGGGTCAGCATAAGGGCTGAGCCAAAACTGGCCAGGAGGGGAGGGAGCAGCTCAAGGCACAGAGCTCTCGAGTGGGGCCACGAGGGATGGCTCAGTCGCGTGATCTCAGATGAGAAATCCTACGAGGCCCTGGAAACCGTCCTGAGGCATGAAGTCTTTCCTGAGGCCTAAGCAACGAGAACACCATGCCCAGATCCAGCCCAGCAAGAGTCTCTGCTCTGTCCAGCAGCTTTCCGGATGCCAGTGCAGGCTGTTCCCAGGTGGGCAGACCTGGCCTGGGTCTCGACCACGGTAAGTGACCTTCAGCTCAGAAGGTAAGTGGTCAATGGCGACTGTGCTCTGGTCTGGTTTGTCTGGGGCTGATGGACATAGACCCACCTCAGGTCAGCCTGTCACCTCAGGGGTCAGAGTCTCGTCTTGCGACAACTAAAAGCCAGCGACAAGGGGGCTTCCCTGGTGGCGCAGTGGTTAAGAACTCGCCTGCCAACGCAGGGGGCATGGGTTCGATCCCTGGTCCGGGAAGATCCCACATGCCACGGAGCAACTAAGCCCGTGTGCCACAACTACTGAGCCCACGTGCCACAGCTACTGAAGCCTGCGCGCCTAGAGCCCGTGCTCCACAAAAAGAGAAGCCACCGCAATGAGAAGCCCGTGCACCGCAACAAAGACCCAATGCAGCCAAAAATAAATAATAAATTAATTTAAAAAAAAAAAAAGCCAGTGACAAAAGAGTGGCACACACATCACTGTGGTGACAGAGAGGGGAGCCAACCGCTGCCCCTTGCAGTGGTTATACCTGGGGCATCCTGATTCAGTGGGGACAGAAAGCAAGTAAGAAGCTACTAGACGTCAAAGAAACCTTGGAGGAGCCTGTAATACCATTTACCCTGTAAGAGTCAGAGAACAAAAGCCACCAGAAGGATCATCTCAATAGATACTGAACACTATTTGCTAAAATTCAGTATCTACTTCTCATTCTAGAAAGTGCGAACACTCACTCACGGGGCTACTTTCTTGAGATGATTAGGCACCTATTACTAGTTCTTACCAAAAGCATCACAATTAATAAGAAAACTCTATTTGTTTTAACTAATTAAAGCCAGAATGAAAAAAAAGAATGCCATTCATCACTATCATTTAATAAAGGATGTAAAAAAAGAAACAAAAATTATCACTATTTAAAAGTGATACCACTGTATATCAAGAAAACCCAAGGGAAGTAAAAAAGTTATTACAATCAGTTTCAATAAGCATGGACCAAACATAAGCGAGAATTTTATCTTCATCAAATTCAAGCAGAAATGGTGGAAACTATATTTTCAAAATATTTCTAGGCATCCTTAAAACAAAAAGCTGGGAAACGGGGTAGGAAAGGCCCTCTGCAGACCTGAAACAGATCAGGAAGGGAGACGCAGCGTGAAGCAATGAACAATGCTTAAACTGTGCTGAGGTCGTGCTGGGGAAGCTGTCCCAAGAGTGAGTGCGGAAAACATGGAGAGAACAATTTGGCAACAGCGATCACAAATTAAAATACATGCCCCATTTAACGCAGCGATTTCACTACAAAGAAGTTACCCCAGGCTATCCTTGTAAAGTTCACTAAGATGTATAAAAAAAAAATTTTTTATTTAAGGATGTTCTCAGCACCAATGGCCAAGAGAAGAAATCTGGAAGTCATGTTCCCACGCATCAGCAAGGCACCGGGAAACAAGTCTGTCTGCAGGAAACAAGTCTGTCCAGGATCTCCAAGGTCTGTCACTGAGTGAAAAGACAGGGCGTTGGGACAGTTAAATAGGTCAAGTCTTATTGGCATTAACCTTCTAGCACACAGCCAGGCTTTTCTGGGGGGGAAAAAAAAAACACAAAATGATAAACAGTTCGGGGGATTGGACTTTCTGTATCATGGGTACATGTTACTTTCATATTTTAAAATAAATATGCTTAGGTAATTTTAAATCTGAAGAGAAGAACGGAAGCAGCATTTTTTAAAAGGGGAGAGAGAATTGGGAGGCTCCTGGTGTACATTCTAGAAGAAGCAAATCTACTGGCAGTATTAGGGGACTCCATAGAGAGCGTCTCCCCACGCTGGCCGGGGTGGGGGGGAGGCTTGTCTCCCACCTGCTGCTACAGGTAACACTGGTGCTACAATCTCTAACCAGCTACACACCCACTCTCGCAGATACTCAACTCAGAGAAATCCATTTTACAAAATGATCGGAGACGTTAAGTGCACGTTCGTGAGCAAAAAATGCTGTGAATCATTTACTTTGCTTAAAAAAAACCCCCCAAAAAACAATAAAAGCAGAAATGACCTAAATATCAATGGAAGCTGAGTGGAAGGTGAGTAAGTAAACGGTCTCTCCCTAGGCTGGAAATCTACACAATGATTAGAGAATCCTATTTTTGAGGAATAGTCAATAATACAAAGAAACCCTTATGATACATTGGCAAGTGAAAAAAAGTAACAAGCAGCAAACTGATTGTATATCATCCCATCAATTTTATGTAGAAATTTATAAATATACACACATCTAAGAAGCTAGAAGGATGAAAATGTTAATGATAGGTTGGTTGTGGGTGATTGGATTATAGATGAATGCTTTTCATTTTCTTCTTCGTGCATTTTTGTATTTTTCTGTATTTTCCACAATAAATTACTTTTATAATCAGAAAGGAATACTGAAGGAAGAAACAGAACAAGCGTAAGCATGCGGGGGTTGGATTTACTGTAGAGCAGTACCTTGGACGTGAAGTACCCTAAAGCTGTGCTGGAGCCCTGACACCAAACCCCAAAGGCCAGGTCCCCGTCCAGAGGTGCGTGCACGGTATCGCCACCTAGCGGCCGATTCACCCTGGGCGCCCACACCGCTGACCCAGGAGAGGCCAGGAACACGGGAACCCCAGGTGCGCTGTGGTCTGAGGCTGACCACGTACATCTGAGTCACCCCCCAGAACCTGGGACACAATGTCTCACAAACTCGGCACAAAGGCACAGGCGACAGTGGAACCCACTGCCCTGACCCCGCCGGCTTCCCCAGCTCCATCTCCAAGGCCACCTCGAGCAGGCTCAAGGTGCGGATAAAGTAAACGGAAGACAGGAACAGGAATGATGAGGCAGACCTCATCCTAAAGCAGATGCAGGATGTGAGACCCGCCGGGGAGAACGGCTGCAGGGCAGGGGCTGCGCTGCTCGGGGGTCACCGGACGGGGCACTCATGCCATCCTCCCCAAATGTCCCCACTGGTGGCTGGCCCCGCCCGTGCACAGCCTCTCCACCCCATCGTTCCAGGACCACCACCATGGACCCCCCCTCAGGCCACCTGCCCTGTCTTCACCCTCTGATGCCCTCCCACGGTGCCAGCCCTCTACCCGCCCCATCCTCGTTTTCACTAATCGCGGGGGGGCACGTGGCCATGAAAGGGCACAGAGCAGAGCAGCAGAGGCCCGGGCTCCCAGCTCGGCTCCCAGCCTGCGGCACCTGCCCACGGGGGCTGTGCTCTCTGTCTCCCCAGCAGGGGAGCTGCCCGGGCCCACAGAGGCTGCCCGGGGGGTAACGAGGCCGGAATCGGGCGCCCTGCGGATGAGGGGTCAGAGTCTGGAGGAGGCGGCGTGACGGAGAGAGAAGCGGGCTGGGTGCAGGAGGGCGCCTGAGAGCAGAGCGCAGATCTGGGCTGCGGCCTCCTCCGTCGGAGCCAGCCAGGCAGCGGCGGAGGTGTCCCAAGCACCAGAGATGTTGGGTGTGTCGGAGAGGGGGGCCTGGGGACCCTGAGCACACAGGGGAGACCCGTGGGAGACTGTGGGGACAGGGGGCCAAGGATGAAACCCAGGACACCACCACTCATGCTCGCAAGGGAGGCGGGACGGCTGCAAAGCTGGGGAGGTGAGAGGCTCGGGGGACGAGGAATCCAGGAATCCAACCGTGACTCCTGACGCTGGTAGGAAAGGAGGGAGGGAAGGGGCCCTGCACACAGCACATCTGCCTCCCCCCACCCCTGGGATGGGAGGGACGGAGCTACACGGCCCCTGTCCGGGGCGCTGAGCCCAGGCGTGAGAGTCAGCAGGATTTTGCTTCTTCCTGAAAAGCCACTAAAACTGTGGTGAGGGAATTCCTTTTAAAGGCATAAAACCCACACGGAAGAGAAAATGAGACTGCAGAAGCAGCAACGCAATCTCGGGAAACAGGCAATCAGTCACTGATGTGCAGACCCAAGAACACAGGTGACAGCGAAAGTGAGAATATTCAGCAGGCACAGCCATCGGTGCAGGGGCTGGAGGGCCAATGACAAGAGGACGTGGGGAGGATGATCAAAGCTGCTGACGACGTGGTGGAGCACAGGCTTCACCCCAGGCTGCCGTGACACGGCCCTCCTGCCCCAGAGGACCGGGGTCTTTCCTGTGGGGGGAAGGGATCAGGGTCTCTGGCCCCGGGTTACAAGACAGTATGCCTGTGCGGTTGAAGCAGACACTAAGGACCCACCCCCCAGCCACAGTGCTGTCCCCGCTCAGCTCCAGGCTTTCACCCCAGGCCTCGCCCCATCCCAGTGACTAAAGACGAAGGTGACTCTGACCAACCCAAGAAGAAAGACGGAAAATCCTGCACCCAGGTCACCTGCAGGAACACCCACAAAAGGAAACTCCGTCAAGGTTGGAGGCCATGTACCATGAACTAGAGGGACTTAACCCAGGGAGGAGGGGCCTCTGATATGAGAGCCAGAGAGGGAGGGAGGGAGGGGATGGTCAGAGATGCTCTCCACGGAGGTGAAGGGCAAGGCTGGGGTGACACCACGTTGAGGCTCTCGGGGTGCAGACAGAGGAGGTCGGGGGCTCCGGAACCAGCGATACAATATCTGACACGTACAAATATCCTGAGGACAGATTAAAACAACGGCTGGGGGACTGTAGCTTGAATTTACCGATAAATCCATGGAATGCCAAGTTGCAAAAAGAGAACACAACATAATGAAGCGTTTTGCAGGAAAGCAAAAGCAGCCCAGCTCTGAACAGCATTTGCAAGACTGTGAAAGGTGAAGAGCGAGGGCTAATGGAGCAGACCGCAGCAGGACTGCACTGGGAAGACAGACGAACAGGGACTCAGAGCGGGGCGGGCACACGGGCGTCGGGCCCGCCTACCTTGTCGTCGTCCTCACAGGTCATGACATTGGAGAAAGGGATCTCAGCCTTGAACATCTTCCGGCAGTGCATGAGCTGCACCAGCAGGTAGCACACGGTCTTGAACTTCATCCTCTTGGCCGGTTTTATATCTGAGAGAATCAGCCCTGGAAATATCTGTGCGGACGTGCAGCAAAGAGAAACGCTGTGAGCAGACACACACGTCCTACCTCTTGGGCAGGGAGCACGAACTTAACAGGGCAGGGAGATCACAGGCCACTTGCTGAGGACCAGAGGGAACAGAACCGGCAACCCAGTCCCAAAACACGTAGGTCTCGACTACGCCCAATGCCGCTGAAACGAGAGTGATGCCCGAATCCTGGGGCAGATGCAAGGACATCACCCAGCTGGGGCAGCACCACGCTGATGAGTGTCATCCACTGGCCCCCGGGGCCCCTCCTGCAGACCTCCCCTTCTGCAGACCTCCCCTCCTGCAGACCTCCCCTCCTGCAGACCTCCCCTCCTGCAGACCTCCCCTTCTGCAGACCTCCCCTCCTGCAGACCTCCCCTCCTGCAGACCTCCCCTCCTGCAGACCTCCCCTCCTGCAGACCTCCCCTTCTGCAGACCTCCCCTCCTGCAGACCTCCCCTCCTGCAGACCTCCCCTCATGCAGACCTCCCTCCTGCAGACCTCCCCTCCTGCAGACCTCCCCTCCTGCAGACCTCCCCTCCTGCAGACCTCCCCTCCTGCAGACCTCCCCTCATGCAGACCTCCCCTCCTGCAGACCTCCCCTTCTGCAGACCTCCCCTTCTGCCTTTCACCTTTTTCTCTCTCCTCCTCAACCCAAGCTTCTCCAAAGAGGCTGCTCATTGTACAGACCTCGTCATCCTTCTCACCCTCAAACCGCAGCCATGGCTGACGCTGTTGTTTCATTCTGCATGACGGGTGGGGCGGCATCCACTCATGGCACCAAGGCTCCCTCCTCTGACTCACAACCTCCCGCATCCCGGCAGCGGCTCGCAGGCCTTCCTCCTTGGCACCCTGCCCTCCGCTCCTATGTCTCCAGGTTGACCCCAGCTGGTCACCCAAACCTCTCACACCTGCCCTTCTCTCACACACTCACTCCCCTTCTCCAGCAGTCAGCTCACCCTGCCCTGAGCCCCATTTCTCTCCCCTGGCCAGTGCCGCACCCATCCACAGCTCCCACGTCACATGGGTGCCACTGCATCCTGGCCTGGAGAGCACTGGCCCATGGATGCCCCAGGACAGCGAAACCCGAAGCTCTCCCTGACCTGCTTGTATCCTGAAGAAGCTGTGGCCACCTGTGTCCCATGCACCTCACCTGTGTCCCGTGCCCCTCACCTGAGCCCTGCGCCCCTCACCTGAGCCCTGCACCTCTCACCTAAGCCCTGCGCCTCTCACCTGAGCTCTGTACTCCTCACCCGAGCCCTGCACCCCTCACCTGAGTCCTGCACCCCTCACCTGAGCTCTGCACTCCTCACCTGAGTCCTGCGCCCCTCACCTGTGTCCTGCATCCCTCACCTGAGTCCTGCGCCCCTCACCTGAGTCCTGCGCCCCTCACCTGAGCCCTGCGCCCCTCACCTGAACCCTACACTCCTCACCTGTGTCCTGCACCCCTCACCTGAGTCCTGCTCCCCTCACCTGAGTCCTGCACCCCTCACCTGAGCCCTGCACCCCTCACCTGAACCCTACACTCACCTGTGTCCTGCTTCCCTCACTTGAGTCCTGCGTCCCTCACCTGAGTCCTGCGCCCCTCACCTGAGCCCTAGGCCCCTCACCTGAGCCCTGCGCCCCTCACCTGAGCCCTGCGCCCCTCACCTGAGCCCTGCGTCCCTCACCTGAGCCCTATGCCCCTCACCTGAGTCCTGCGCCCCTCACCTGAGCCCTGAGCCCCTCACCTGAGCCCTGAGCCCCTCACCTGAGTCCTGCGCCCCTCACCTGAGCCCTGCGCTCCTCACCTGAGCCCTGCGCCCCTCACCTGAGCCCTGTGCCCCTCACCTGAGCCCTACACCCCTCACCTGAGCGCTGCACCCCTCATCTGAGCCCCGGAAGTGGCTCAGTCACCCTCAATCGTGTCCAGATCACTTTCCCAGGGCAGAGTGACCTTCAGCGCTCACACAGGATGGTCACAAGCCTTCCTGTGTGCACAGCACCCCTCGATCCATAGCACACCGCATCCCTGACCTCCTGCACAGGGTTCTCAAACCTGATTTGCAGGAGAGGCAGTGAAGGCCCAGGGAGGTGTGGGAGGACTCAGGATGACCCAGCCCTTGAGGACCCCAGGGCCCTGACTCCAAGTTCCATCCCCTCCCCTCCCCCACGGCCCTCCCCTCACAGGCAACAGGAGGCCAGGCCCAGGACACAAGGTCAGCGGGGACACCCTCCCATGTGCGCAGAGCCCAAGGCCTGAGAAGCAGTGATCTGAGGAGAACGAAGGAGCCATTAGTCCTTAAGAAGGCTCCGCACAGGACCCCTTCTGGAGCCTACCTTTCGCCGATGGGAGGGCACAATAAAAAAGGTCTCGATGTTGTGAGTTTTCAGAAAACTGTTCCTCTCGTGTCCATGGCCCGGCTCCACCTCGTAGTCACCATTCAGGCACGCCAGGGTGGTCTCTGTGATGTGAACCTTCCTACGGAAAAGGAGGCGGAGATTCGGACGGAGCCTCCCCTGCGGGGCCCCCGCTGGTTCTGGGCAGCACCCGGGCGATGCTCTGCGGGGTCCTGGCAGAGGTGCCCCGCCTCACGGGCGAGCTCTGGAAGGAACACTCAGACTCCCTGGGGCATACGCACAGGAGGACTGACCGGTGGGGTGGGGCAGTGGAGGGACCCCAGGAGAGAGGCGGAAGCGTGCAAAGGAGGGCTGCAGGCCGAGGGGATGAGGGGCCAGAGGGACACAAGAGGAACTGAAGGGGAGGAAGGCAGCAAGTGTCAGAGGACACAGAAAGGACGGCGAGGGAAGGAGAGGGTGGCGAGGTGAGGGGAGAAGCGAGGCCCCTCCCCCCGCTGCGGTCCCCAAACCCCCAGGGCGGGAGGACCCCAGCCCGACATCAGGCCCGCACTGTCCCCACACAAAGTGGGCGGGCGGGAACAGAGCCGTGTGCGCGGCATTCACGCCCACCCCAGTGAGTTTTCTGGTGAGAGAAGGAGAAATCCTCAGTCAGCATAGCCTGAGCAAACACCAGCACCCACGTAACCTAGACACATGGCCTGAGCTTCCGGCCCTTAGCAAGGCCCAAGCACTCGGGCCTAGGGAGTAACACAAACTCCCCAGCATGCAAAACACTCCCTGCAAAGACCTGAGCCCTCACGTCCCCAAACAGTCTCCTGAATTCCTTGGTCGGGGAGGGGCACTGAGGCAGGAGTGAGCATCCCCCCACTGCTGGCCCTGAGGGCACCTGGGACACGGTCACCCCATCAGCCTGGCCCTGGACTGCAGACGGCACCAACGGTCTCTAGAAATGCATGCGTGTTCACTCATTCATTCACTGGTCGCCCTCCCTCCCTCCCTTCCTCCCTTCCTTCCACCACAGAGAGGGACAGCACAGTCCCGTCGCTGAGCTGAGGGGCCAATAGGGAGGCAGAAACATCAGCACCTGCTCTCAGCGCAGAGCACCTCAGGCTCTGGAAAAGAGGAGGCGTCTCGGGCGCACGCTGCCCTAAAAGCACACGGCAGGAATGGACAGCACCCAGGCTCCCAGCCTGGACTGGGGAGAAACTGGAGGCCTGGCTGGTCCTGAGCAGCAAGGTCACTACAGGGGACAGGGCCACCTCACTTGCAAGTGCTGCCCAGCACTCACGGGGCGATGCCTCACCCAACACAGGCAGTGGGAGTGAAGACAGCCAGCCACGCTAGCTCGCCTGCCCTGGAGACGGAGGGTGGGGATGCCCAGTGTCTGCCATCCCTAAGGCCCGCAGCACCAGAGCCCAGTTATTGATGAGGCTGTCTTGCCCAGGACAATAGGGGTGGGGAGATGTGGGACCTGGGGCGGAGGGGGCCCACCATACCCTGGAGCTGGGGGTGGTACGCAGGTGACCCCAATCATGGTTCCTACCTGAGGGCCCCTGGGGTGGGGGGGTGGGTAGGCCATTTGCTCAGGACCCAATTTCACTTGCTTCCAGGCAGCCTGGAACATGCATCCAGCACATCAGTTTGGGGCTGACCAGGAGCCGTGTGTGCTTCAGGGCAGCAGAGAGAGCTGTGTGGTCTCCTGCCACCAAGAAGCTGGAGGCCATCTCCATGCAAGAAGCAGACAGGTGTCCCATCCCTCCCTGGCCTTGGCCTCTCCAAGGCAACCACTCAGGGTGTATGGCCTTGGGAAGGAGTCCATGAACCAAGTCCCAGGGGTCCCAGCATGAGATGCTGGGGTAAAGACACAGCAGTGATTCATTCCTCCCATCTGTCCACCCGTCCATCTGTCTGTCTGACCAGCCACAGTCCCCAAATACCCAATGAATAGAAGATAAGTGCTTGCAGAATGGATGGATGGAAGGAGGCATGGAGGATGGATGGATGGAAGATGGATGGGTGGATGGAAGGAAGTATGGAGGATGGATGGGTGGATGGAAGGAAGTATGGAAGATGGATGGATGGAAGATGGATGGGTGGATGGAAGTATGGAGGATGGATGGATGGAAGATGGATGGGTGGATGGAAGGAAGTATGGAGGATGGGTGGGTGGATGGAAGGAAGTATGGAAGATGGATGGATGGAAGATGGATGGGTGGATGGAAGGAAGTATGGAGGATGGATGGATGGAAGATGGATGGGTGGATGGAAGGAAGTATGGAGGATGGATGGATGGAAGATGGATGGGTGGATGGAAGGAAGTATGGAAGATGGATGGATAGAAGATGGATGGGTGGATGGATGTATGAGTGGATAGGTGGGTGGTGACGAAAGCAAAAGAAGGACCAAGGGGTAAGGGGGAGGGATGGACTGGGAATTTGGGATTAGCAGATGCAAACTATTATATAGAGAATGGATCAACAACAAGGTCTTACTACACAGAACAGGGAACTATATTCAATATCCTGTGATAAACCATAATGGAAAAGAATATGAAAAAGAACGTATTGATATATATATATATGTGTAACTGAATCACTTCGCCGTGCAGTAGAAATTAACACAACATTGTGAATCAACTATGCTTCAATAAAATAAGATTTTTTTAAAGAATGAAGGAATCACATTAAGAATAGTGCGAGAAAGAGCAAACCTAAAGAGAGACAGAGCGAGGAAACCCTGAGAAGCTCCAGGGCGGACACCACCTCCAGGGGCCTGGGAGTCTCGAAAGGTTCCTGGAAAAGCCCCATCACACGCGCGCCCCCCAACCCCCGCTGCAAGGGCAAGGCAGGACCCCAAGGGGTGCACACACCACGTGGGCCAGGCCCCTAGAGGCACTGGGGAGGGTGGCGTCAGCAGCCCCTGGTCCCCACTCACGGAGCAGCTTTCCAGAAACCCCTCCCAGGCCAGCTTCCTTCCGCAACTCCCCCTTCCCTGCGGGGAGAGTCGCGATGCTCTGTCTCCCTGGGAGCCAGGCAGTCTCACTTCGGCCCTCGTGTGCCCTGAACCCTCTGCTGAGGCCACCGCTGGCTGCACGCACCTGATCTGGTGTCCAGTCCTCATTTTGCAGCACTGAACACAGCTGACGGCTCTCCCTCCTCCCCGGCCCTCCTCCTGGCTGCCCGCACTCCCTCTCACCACGCCGCCCTCCCCTGCTCCTCTTCCTGTCTCCCGCTCCCCTTCTCTCAGGAACTCTCAGGCTCGGGCCTTCATCATCTTCCCTCCTCCTTGCACATCCTCCTGGCGCTCCGTGCTCAGTGCCAGGGTCTCAGTGTCCCCAAGGGCCTGTGAGCTCCCCAGACCCCTGCCCAGCTCTAAACTGACCTCAGTGCCCAGGAGACCCAGGCTGACAGGTGATAAAGGCACCTCCCCCCGGCCCCGTGTCGTGCTCCCCTCTCTGCATCCCCCAGAGTGCTCCCTGTGGCCCCCCAAGAACGTGAACCCCACCGGGGCCGAGGGCTCTGTCTTTGCCGCCGACGCCACCCTCCCCCCTCCTGGAAAAGCCAGGTGCTCTGTAAACACTATGCTCCTGAGGGGGGTGTCTCCGAAAGGGGGAGAGGAGGGGAGGAGGAAAGAAAGAAGCAAAGCAGAGAGCAGGGCAGGCAGGATGCGGCCCCCCCGTGGGACTGGTAGGGAGGGTGAAAGGAGGGAGGCTACAGGTCAGCCGGAACTTGAAAGAGGCCCCGGCCAGGTGAAGGGGCCTGAGGAGCGGGGTCCCTGGCGGTGGGAAGTCCGTGTGCTTGTCCGCACGGCAGGCGGAACGCTTAAAGACCTCAGTGGGCAGGGGAGGAGGGAGGTGGGCGGCTCCTGGCACCACCTGGCCGGCCAAGGGGCTGGACTTTGTGCAGGACAGTGGGGCTGCAGGCGGGCTGCTGCTGGGATTCACTCTGGCGCCCAGAGGGCGAGGCGCAGGCACAGTGAGAAGGTGTCCCCCCCCCCGCCCCCCCGCCGAGACCCTGCTCTGAAGGGAGGAGAACAGGAGGAGGAGTGGAGGGGTGCTGGAAGGACGGGGCCCTGAAGGAAGGAGGGGTCGGTGGCCGCGAGGGTCCCCCCAGGGGGACGTTCAGAGGCAGCCCGGGTCACAGATGACAATGCCGCGATTTTTGAGCTCGCTTAGAAATGCCGTGGCCACTCCCATGGCAGGCTCAGCGTGGATTCAGGCTCGTTGGATTCTAATCTCCAGGCTTGCCACTTCCTCGAGCCCCGTAAGCCCTCCTTTCCTGCGATTTCAAAGCCGCTCTCCAGAGCGAGTGGCCTTGGATGCCAGTGGTCCCTCGGCAGAGCTCAGGGCCTTGGCACAAGGAAAGGTGTCACCTGTTTCCGCCACCTCCCCCAAAAACTCAGGCCAGGAGAGAGGGGGGAAGATGAGGCCCAGAGGACGCCAGGTCTCTAGGGTGAGAACAGGACAGCTGGGGACAGGCAGCCAGGGTCAGAGGGGCCCTGAGGTCCCTCAGAGCGGAGGGCACAGAGCTTGGCCCTGAGGTTCATAAGACAGAAGCAGACGCGCGTGTGCAGGAGTCTAGCGCTCAGCTCTAGCCCCGGGGAACCGCAGCTGGGCCCCGCAGCAGCCGCGAGCACGGCCCGCCACCCCTCTAAGAGGCGGAAATCGGGAGGGTGGGACCATGCGAGTGCCCCTCAGAGCCCCCTTTTCTGCAATCACGTCATCCCCCTGCTGCCCACCGTTCGTGGAGGGAGGGGAGTTCCCGTTCAGTTCTCGGGTTAATGTTTTCACCGTACATGATGCCTTGGCTCTGTGGAATGGTTTGAAGAAAATGAGACCAAAGGAGGCGACTGTAATTAGAAAGCATTAGGAGTGCACGGACCAACAAGAAATGCATCCTCCTCACTCTAGAGGAAAATCTGTAACTTCCCTAGTGGGGCTCTAAAGGCAGAACACTTTCCACTGCAAGTCTGAGAAAGAAAGCAAAATGGGAAGCAACAGTCAGCACTCAGGACAGCTCCTAGCCAGGCAGACCACCGGGGCGTTCTGTCTCCTCCTCCAGGGTCGGCTTGCCCGCTCTCTATGGGGGCCTTGGGGATGGGGCTGGGACAGCCGGGCGTTCCCAGATCACCAGGCAGAAGGTTGAATTAGAATCCCCCGCCCCTGCCCTCAGGGTCCCCGATTTACCCAGGCAGGCCGGCGGCTTCCATGACGTTCGCCAGGGTCACGTCGTTGGACCACACGTCGTACTGCCACTTGCGCAGGCCCAGGACCCCGCAGAGGACCCTGCCGGTGTGCAGCCCCACACGCATGTTCAGGTCCACCTCGGTGGCCTCGGCCACGGACCTGCAGCAAACACAGGCAGGGCGTGGGGCTGGGGCCTCGTGGTCTGCCCCCTCAGGGCCATGAGCACAGGGGAGCAGGTGCATGGGGGGATCTCCTGACCCAGTCAGCCTGACCCCCGAGCTGTGGCCGCTGGTGGGCAGGGGTCACTCCAAGCTGGCTCCCCCCTGCTCCCTGGCCACTGGCCATCTCACAAGGCATCCCACCTCCCCTCTCCCCCTCCCCACCCAGAGCAGCGGCAGGAGAGAAATGAGCCCAGGACCCCGATCCTGCTCTGGGTGCCACTGACCTGATCAGGGGTGCTCGTGCCTGCTTGCTAGCCAGGGGCCAGCGTGAGAGCCTCGGGGAACATCTGACGGGGTCCCAGGAGCCCTGGGAACGGTCAAGGTTTGACCCCAAGTTCCCTGACTGAGAGGGTGGGCTGCAGACCCAGCCCGTGGGGAGGCCCAAGGCTCCACAAACTTGCCCCAAACAACAGGGGGACCTTGTGGGTTGTACACTCTGCGTCCGTCAACTCAAGGGAGAAAACAAAACACGCGGACGCTGAAATCAGACTGCAGGGCCAGTGCACGCGCGCTCCACCTCCCCAGGCGCTCGTGTCTCTGGGCTCAGCCCCGGCTGAGGAAAGGGCTGGCATGAAGCCCTGAGGGTCCCAGGAGAGACCACCCTCGGAGGCGGGGACAGAATCACCAGAAGCACTCGTGAGAAGAAACAGGAGGTGGCTTTAAAAGTTCCTTGGAGAGAGATTCACGGCAGTCATGTAGGCGGGCTGTGCTCAGAAATCCCCTCGGGGGACACGAGGACGCCCCGTATGGTTTCTCCAGCCCCACGAGGCCCACGGTGAAGTGAGATGCAGGAAGTACACAAAGGGCCTGTGATCGCACAGCCAGAGCGCAGGGGACGCACCGCAGCCGCGGGGAGGCCCTCTGATGCCACTTTTCTGGATTTTCCACTTCTCCCCAAAAGCAAGAGATTATTTAATCTTTAAAAAGTCTGAAGCATGTTGTTGAGGAAGCATTATCGGGTCTGGCTGGTGTGCTCCAAGGGACAGAATTGCAAGGAAGCCGTGAGGGCGGGGAGGGGGTCAGCCACGGCGCCCCCGGCCCTCCCCACCCTGGGCGGGTCCAAAGGTGGCCCCGACCAGCAGGTGTGTTGGATGGGGCTCTCCGGCCGGTGGAGACGTTCCGTAGCAAGAAGGGCAGGAAGATGGAGCTGAGGCTCAGGGACACGGCGGTCCCATGATTAGGACATCGGCTGTGAGAGGGAAGGGAGACTGGGAGACCAAAGGCACACAGGGCCACACTGCCACCACCCTCGGGCAGCCCAACATTGACTACCCACCCTCCGTCCCCTCCCAACAGCAGGTGCCCTGTAGTCCAACCACATCTAGACCTGCCCCCCCCATACAGCAGGTGCCCCGAGCCTGTGAGCAAAATCTCACTCCTGCTCCAAGACTCAGGGCTGATTCATGTGCATCCCACCCTGTTCAAACATAACATAGGCCCAGCACAGATGCTGCCTCCAGGAAGCCCTCCCAGATCCTTCACCACAGCAAACCCACCCCCGTCCCTGCCCAGACCCTTGTCACTCTGCTTCTGCTATGAGAGCTGGGTCAGGCTCCATCAGAGGAGACTACTGCATCCACATGGCCACATGGCCAGGCTGACTCCACTGACCAGAGGCTTGGTGGACATCCTAGGGCCCTCCCGGAGAGTGGGTTGCAAGCTTCCTGGGAGGGGCTGCCCCACGTCATTCCTCACCTGTGCCTTGTCCCAGGCGGCTGGGACTTCCCACCTACCCCACCCCCAACGGCTGCAAGCTGTAACAGGGCTTAGCCGCTGGATAGATGCATTCCGGCCACGGCGCCTGCCACTGGCCCCTTAGGTTTGGTGTCAGCCCAAGGGAGAAGGAAGGTAGTAGCTGACACCTCCTGCCCTGGCTTAGCTTCCACAGCCCACCTGCGTCCACAGTGTCCTGACTAGCCCCATCCCTCCTGGTGGTCACTGCGCGTAGGCCTGCCTCCACGCTCGGTACCTGGAAGTCGTCTGTGCCCGGACGGGCCTGCCGCCTGCTGACTCGAGGCCCATCCACAAGGGGTCCTGGCCACTAGCCTCCCAGGGCCTGGTGTAACACCCGGTCCTGGACCCTCGTGAGTAAACGGTGTGGAATGAGAGTTCAGTTCCCCTCGCCCACACAGCTCCTGACCACCGCCAGCTCGCTGCCCTCCAAAAAAACCCCCTTAATTTAAAAGACTAAAGAAAGACGAGGGGCTTCAAATGATGATGAAATAAAGAGACTGGGAATCTTCATCTGGAACAAAATGAATGTCACCAGGACACAACTTAAGTCCACAACATCGCAAGGAGGGCGACAGAGAAGGAAAGTCCCGAAGCCTTGGCTCACGTGCCTCTGACAGCAAAGGAGCCTGTTCCGTGCAGCAGAAGAGAGGACAGAGCTGGGCCACCCCGCGGGAAGGCTGGGCCGAAACAGCCTAGCATCCCCAGAGACTCTGGAACTATCCCATGATCTCTTCCTAGCAGGTTATTGATGCATGATGCCCTTACTAACAGTCCACGATTTATTCACCATCATAACAGGAGTAGCAGCGTTAAAGAGGCGAACACTTACACCCGGGGTGCACCTCGGGCTGGGTCCCCAGAGCTCCACCTCCCCAGCCTGGCTCAATGCCAACGTCCTGTCCTCAGATCAAAACCTGGAGGCTGTGACCAGGAAGGGACAGGACCTGGGGGGCAGGGTCGAGGACAGAGTGTGAGGAGGAGCACGGGGGGTGGGGGCCGGGGTAACCCCGTTTGTCAGTAATGGCACAGGATGCGTGAGGCTCACTGGACCCAGCCCACCAGCCCTGCCCTGACTTCCACTTGCAGACCGTTCGCCCACTGCCCGGCAGGGCTTCCTGCCAGCCAGACCACAGAAGCCCCTGCCACGGCCCCCCGCCCCGAGCGGCCTCCACTCAAACCTCCCCCCCATCCCAGCCTGTCTTCTAACCAGGAGCAGTTCTGCCTGTAACTGCTCACTTCACCCACCGAGGGCCTGTCCCCCAGAACCATGGCACACGCGGGCCCCAGAGGCGTGCCGAGACGCTGCCTTCCCAGCTGGCCCTCGAGCCCGGCCTCACTGTCCTCCGTATTCAGGGGGCCAGGCCAGACCGTAGAACCAGATACGTCTACACAGGGTCCCGGGCATCCTGGTGGTCAGCTTTGATAACCTCAGAAGTCTGCGTGCCACGAATTTACAATAAAGGTTTTGTGGAAGTCTGACTGTTCGTTCACATATCTTTACTACCTATTTAGTTGTATACACTTTGAATGTGTTCTTTTCAATTTTAACTCTTTTTTCATTCGTTTGCCAATTGCCAGTTAAAGGTACTGAAACAAGAAAACTAAGGTTTAAAAAAAAAATTTTTTTAATTCACAAAAAGAAATGAGTTTGGGAAATGTAAATAAGTAAACCTGCAAAAGATGTTTTTGTGCATTTTAAGCATTTCTACTTCTGCAGTCGTGGAAGGGCAAAGGGCAGGGGGACTTCTGGGACCCACGTCCATCCTTCCTCAAGGAGGCCTTCCTGCCCCCAGTGTGCAGGGCCTTTGCCAGCCTCCACCCAACCTGTGCAGCCCAGGACACTCCACCAATTCGCCCCATCTGTCATCCCTTCCAGCAGGTTCTCAACTGCGGGAACAGCAGATGTGCAGTGAGCTGGACAGTCACTTGTAGATAAATCCTGCCTCAAGAACTGTCTCACTCTAGATAACCAACAAGGACCTACTGTACAGCATGGGGAACCATACTCAATATCTTGTAATAACCTGAAAGGGGAAGAAGTCTGAAAAAGAATAGATATACATATATATGTGTAACTGAATCGCTTTGCTGTACACCTGAAACTAACATAACATTGTAAATCAACTATACTACAATTTAAAAATTGTCGGACTTCCCTGGTGGCACAGTGGTTGAGAATCCGCCTGCCAATGCAGGGGACATAGGTTCGAGCCCTGGTCCAGGAAGATCCCACATACCGCGGAGCAACTAAGCCCGTGCTCCACAACTACTGAGCCTGCGCTCTAGAGCCCGTGCACCACAACTACTGAGCCCGCGAGCCACAACTACTGAAGCCCGTGCACCTAGAGCCCGTGCTCCACAACAAGAGAAGCCACCGCAATGAGTTAAAAAAAAATTGTATGAAAAACAGAAAAAAAAAAAACCCCAAAAACCTGTCTCACTGAAGAGCGTTTGCCAAGAACTGAGAAAACTGAAGGAGGGGGAGGACCAGGCCTCCAGAACAATCAGAAATGACTTTTGTCACTCGGCCATCTCTTCTCATTCGACCTCCAGCCTTGGGCTGCTCCAGCCTGGGCACATCGGGTCTACCCATGACCTGAGCACAGGCAAGCTGGCCTTACCAGCTCAAAGACGGGTCAGGGAAGGAGGAGCGAGCACATGTCATTTACTTCTACTTAACTCAATATAGTGAACCAAAATTACCCAGACCACAAGCAAAGCCACGTCTGGATGAAGTATTTAGCAAAATGGTACCCTGCACGTTTGGAGGTCTGATTCGTGATTTGCTAATGCCTGCGATGGGCAAGGTGCTCCCCGTGGAGCGGACAAACCCCATTCCTGTAAGTGCACAGAATCCTGATACTTTGGAGCCCCAGGGAGGGAAAGCAGCAGCCCAGCTGGCTTACCTCTGAGCTGGCTCCCTTTTCTGGGGGTTAATGAATTGATGACCGCAGTGGCTGGGGACCCAGCATCTTCCGTGCCAGCCCATTTAACCTGGGATCCCATTTAATTCCCACAACAGCTCAGAGATGCAAACACGGTTTCTGCATGTCACAGCAGAGAAAATCAGGGGTGCAAGGAAACCAAAGCATCACCTCAAGGATGGGGAGCCAGGAACCCAGGGGGCCTGTCTGCTTCCTCGGGCAGGAAGCCCCCAGCCCACTCAGGGACAGCCGCATCTGGGGACTGGTGGCCTGAACTCTAGGAAGTGTTCTTGTACCAGACTTGGCTGCAGAGGAGCAGTTTCCTTGGGTCTGACCTAATATTCAAGGCCTGACAGAGGGAAGCTGGCGCTGGGGTGCAGGAAAGGGTAGAGGCACAGATCTCACGTGGGCAGCACACCCACTGGTGGGGGGGGGGCAGGATCAGGCCTGGGTACCCTGGGGAGGGCCTGCAGAACTTAGGGTCAAAGACATAGGTCCAAGCAGCATGACACCACCAGGAGTCCTGGAGAAACCTCCCCAGAACCTTCAAGGTCAAGGACTAGCCCCTGACCACCAGGACGCAGGGCCTGGACGTAGCCATGAGGTTGGTCCCCCTGCCCTGGTCTCTGCCAATCCAACCTCGCTCGGAGCCCCGGATGTCATGAAGCCATCACTCCCATTTTACAGATGGGGAAACTGAGAGCCAGGGTCACAGCTCTGCAGGGGCAAGACCAAGCCAGTCACCACACTTGCTGGGCATGTAAGGCTCTTCCCACTCTATCTCCATTTCTCCCACAAGCAGCTGCCATCTGGCCAAAACCAGGAATATATATGTGACTTTAAATTATTATTAAAAATCACACCAACAATTAACATGTGGTGTTTTTTTTTAAGAGCATATTGCACACCTTAATGAGGTCCACAAGTTTGAGAGGAGGATCTGATTTGGGTGTTGAGGGCAGATGGGGGCCAGATTCCCCAGAGCAGGAGCCCGGGGGGCCTCGGGCACGGCCACTCCACTGGGAGGGGGTAAGAGCTCTGGGACTCCACATTCAAGGCTGCATTCTTCGCTCGGTCTTTTACACGGAGCATGGAAAAGCTTTCCGTCTGTTTTCCCCATAGAAATGAACTTTCTACCAAGCGGAAAGAAGATCATTCCTCACTTCTTGGCCAAGGAGAAGACCCTCGACCCCTCCGGTCTCACACAAGGTCAGAGCCGGTCTGGCTGCACGCCTGCCTGCTCCTGCCCTTGCAGAGATTTCTCCCTCGGTTTTTACAGATTCCTTATTCAGCTCCTCTCTATCCGGCGGCAGCAAGCGCTTGACCCACACAAGTCGGTCCTGCACTCACAAGGGTCGGAATGGATTGCCCTGTCTTCTGAAGTGAGCGACGCTGGTGGATGTGCTTCCCGCAAAGCGTCCGCCCGAAGAGGGAGCTGACAACAGTGGCCCGACACCCCTACGGTGGGACTCGCGCACCCCCAAACCTGAGCATCTGTATCACCACGCACGGCGTCCGCACGGGATGCTTCAGGAATCTCATAACCTTGCCAACCATCCCTCCTGCCTTTGGCTTTCCTCTGTCCGCTCAGAGGTCCCCAGGCCTGCAGCAGACCTCCCTGTGGCCCCGGCAAGGGACATCTCGGCACCGCAGCCTCTTCTGCTTCCTGGTCACCCACGGCGCTGTGCCCGCGACCCAGGGCCACCTCTGGCCTCCCCAAAGAGCAGGCCGGTCAACAACCAGCCTCTTCTCCAGTTCAGCTTCTTTCCTCCAGAGCAGGGGCTGCATACTGAAATCACCTGCCGGAGGGGGGGTGGCTTTTCCACCCTCAATCCTAGACCACAGCCCAGACCAGCTGCCACTGGCTCTCCGGGCAGAGCAGGCCTCAGGGATTCGACTGGCCCAGGCAATGCTGACACACAGCTCCTGGCTCCTGAGAAGCGGGGTACCAGGCCGAGCACGCTGGCGAGGTGCTGAGCACCGTGCTTCTGCGCACAGTGTGCAGGCGTGTGGAACCCGCAGTCGGCCTCGCAAGGACTGGGCAGTTGAGCCCGCCATGCATCCCATCTCGTTCCATTCTTGTGCTATTACTTCTCTGCTCCCAAGTGTGGAACCACACCAGGCCCTGGTAACCCCATCTCACTGAGCCGAAGCCATCTCTCCAGGCTGTCGAGAAGCTGGAACGTGGCTCTAAGCTCCGTCCACCAGCTCAACCTCCCAGCTCCACACCCTCCTTAACTAGACGGAAGGCTCCCTACCTCCTCATCCCCTGACGAGGACCATGAGGAGATGAGGGTGGCTAAGAACGGAGCAGGCCAGGCCCCCAGTGTTCCAGAAATACTCACCTGCTCCATCCAGCCCTCTCTCCACAGACAGCACCTGACACCTGGTCACCTGCCCGCGTGGACAAGCACATGTGATTCCTTGTCAACCGGAACGTGGCCGGATTTGAGCCAACCCTTTCCCGCAATCGGCTCCTTGAACATCTTATCCGGCTAAGCTCAAAGGGTCATTTCTTTTGGCCTGACTAATGCATAGCTGGCAATACCCCGGATCACCGTGGACAAAGAAATGCAGTCCCCACAAAATGCAAAGAAGGTGATCACAGAGGCAGAGCTGCACAGAGCAGGCGGGACTTCCCCACCCAGCACCTCGCCGCGTGGCTCTGGGTCTCTGCAGCCCCGGCACAGGTGATCCACCTCGGACACGCTGGCCAGGACTAGGCAGGCCTGCACGGCAGGGCACTCACGTGATGGTGTCGATCATGTCCAGGCCCATCTCCACGCAGCAGTGGGCGTGGTCAGTCTTGGGCTGAGTGAGGCCAGACACGCAGTAGTAGCAGTCTCCCAGGATCTTGATGCGGCGGCAGTGGTTCTCCTTCGGGCGAGAGGGCAAAGGGCATGTTAGTGACGCACCTGGGGCCGCCCGAGCACCTGCGCCTCTGCCACCACCAGGTGCGCTGACCGCTCAGCTCAAGGCCCGACCTAGACCAGGGCCCAGGCGGCTCTCCCACGGGCAGGGTACCTCGGGAGGGCAGGTGGCCCCTATATGGCTGTGATTAGGGTCGCCTTGGGGCACCCCACGCCGTCCCCGCTAGCCACACTCAGCCTCTTCCCACGCAGGGGTCCGCCTCCCCTGCCCCCTTCAGATCACCGGGCCAACCCCACAGGCCCTTCAAGGAGGGGAGGTCACCCCATGCCTGGGAGCCAGGTCCTCTCCCCAAGGAGGGGCCCCCTCTCCCGAGAGGGGCTAGTACAGTCCCCGTCCTTGGATCACCATGTGATTGGCCCTTCTGGAACATGCTAGACTCCTTCGCCAGCCCGGGAAGGGCAGGCCGCACGCATCTGAGTGCCCGTGGCTTAACCCAGAGTCAAGGTCCACAGGCCATGTGAGCAGCTCTCCCCAGAGAACCAGCAGCCGGGGCCTGAGCCCAGACCTCACCACCCACAGGGAACACCTCGGGGAGTCATCCGACACTGCAGAAGGTCTACTCTCGCACCTACACAAAGGTGAGAACGCCAGCACCCACCTCGCCCTCGTGTTGAGGACAGAGAGACATGTCAGACGCTTACTACCACCACTCCTGCACCAGTCCATTGGGGTCAGCTATGATTATGACGGTGACTGTCAGTTTTATTTCAAGGACAGCATTAAAACGGCAGTTTTAGAACATTTTGTTTTCAACATCCCTTCAAAACCCCCCCTAAATAACTGAGGACCTCACAAAAAGTTTTCATGTAAGTAGGTTATAGCTATGGCTATTACCACATAAGAAGCTACAACTGAGAGATTTTTTTAAATGTGTTAATGCATTTACAGTAACAATAGCAAATCCATTACATATTAACATAAGTAACACACTGTTTGAAAAATTATGACATTTCCCCAAACAAAAACAAATGAGAAGCAAGGCATCATTCTCACTTTTGCAAGTCTCCAGTATCTGTCTTGACAAGGAGACAGCTGGATGCTTTGTTCTACCATTCATGACATCGTGTCTCCTGAGCTTGTGCACGTCTGTGAAGGAGAGCGGCCTCACGCAGCCTGCCCGTGGATGAGACGGACCTCCCAGCCCCCGGGATGGACAGCCCCCCGGATGGTCCTGTAAAGCTCAGTGCTCTGCCGACCCTACTCTGAGAACACATTCTACGGCTTGTATTTAATTCTGCTCTTTGGTTTCTTACAAATGAGCCACCTCCTGCAGGTTTTCTCAAATGCTGTGAATTCACACAGTGCCCTGGGATGAGAATTCTCAGCCCTCACCACCCACGGGCTCACACACAGCCTGCGTTTCTTCTGTAGGACACCGTCCGCCAGGGCAGAGGGTCAGGGAGAAACAAGGGCCAGCGACCCTGCTGCTCTCCTGAGAGATGGCCCAGGCCACTGAACGGCTGGGTGCCCAGCTCCTCCCAGCCCTGGGCCTCCCTCAATGTAGGGGCAGTCGGTCAAAGGGGAGGAGAAGAGCAGTCACTTCCACCTGTCGGGTGGTCCTTGGGAAAACCCAGTGACTGTGTCTTCCCCATCCTAAGCCCCACAAGCTCCCCCTGTGGACGGGGAGCTGGCCTCAGGGAGGTCCAGGGTCCGGCCACTCATCCTTCAAGAGACCAGGGGCGGCCACTTAACCATTAGGACACCAGCCTCCTGGTCTGCAGAAGGGGTTTGTTTCCCGGCGTCCCACGGGCAGGCCGTGCCGGGGCTGACTTGTCCCGTGACAGAGTCTGGGAGCCCAGGGCCTGGTGCAGACGTCCACACCGCAGAGCCCCTGGGAGGCAGCCGGCCAGGCTTCTCCAGGCTAGCAGGCAGCCCGGGCTCTCTTCTGGCACCTCTAGAGTGTCCGTCCTCACCTGTCCCCACCGTCACTGCCAGGACACACCGTGCAGGCCAGCGAGGGGCAGCTCCCCCCATACATCCGCTCCCCATCTTCACACTCGGGCTGCCTTCACTAGACCCGAGCGCCCAGGATGAGATGAGGGTCCACTGCCAGGGGCGCGACCCTCCCCAGGTGCAGAGAGCCTCGGTGGAAAGCTCACGATCCCCGACTCGTCCAGCCCCCCCCGCCCCAGCTGTCCATCTGGTGACCCAGACCCCTCGCTCTGCGGAGCCCGCACAAGTGACAGCACCTACCCCACGTAGGCAGCATTCTTGCAGAAGATTTCACCAAGCCCTGATTCTGGGGACCTCGAGGATGACAGGTGTCCCCACCCATCAGCATCTCCAGGGGACGTTGAGGGTGGGTGACTGCGGACATCCCTGCATCCCCCAGCTTGGCTCCGCAGAGCTCCCAGCCACCTCCAGGCCCCATAACCCCAGGCTTCTGTTCATCTCTGCGTGTCCCCGACACGCCTGACCCTGCGACTGGAAGGTGCTCGGTACAAGGCCACTGAGCGGGCAGGTGTGCGCGCGCGCGTGTGTGTGTGTGTGTGTGTGTGTGTGTGTGAATGGGCCATAAGTCCTACGGGCAGGTCGTACGTGGCAGTTGTGCCATCAGATTTCAAGGGAAATCAGAGGCCGTGGGTGGGGCTGCCCCCCAAACAGCTACCCTATGAGCCCGACTGTCATATTTGACACAGAGACTCAGAGTGGCCACCACAGAAAAGGGAGTCTCCGTGGGGCTGGGTGGGATCTCCGATGGCCGACCCCTCAGGACAGGAGGTGCCGAAGAACAAGGTGTCAACTGTGACGAAGGCAAGTGGCGCCCCTGGCGATCCTCAGGAGGGACCCCTACTGCCCGGCACGGCTGCTCTGCAGGTCAGGACGGGGGCATCTAGCAAGTGACTTCCAGCCGCGGGCTCACAGGTAGATGAGGTCCACCGCGTTCTGGGGAGAGCTTCCTAGAGAGCAGCCATCCTCCGCTGGACCCGCCGACACACACAGGAGCGTAATTACAGCCCGTCAGCGACAAATGTGTCATTGGCGACCATCCTGAGACAGTCCTTCCCGGGCTCAGAACAGACTGGGGAAGTGAAGTGCTCACCCGTCCCCTTGTTTTTAATCTCAACTCTCCTGACTTTTGTTAACAAGCTTAAGAGACCAAGAAAACGATGTTTTCCATTGCTTTTGGTGTTTTAGATAACAACATCTTCCCTGTAAATACTGAAAGCCAGCGCCTGGAGTTCCCCCACAGGGAGCGTTTGTGACACCTGAACAGCTGTTTCCCAGCCAAAGCAAAGAAAGAAAACGGAGGAGGAGCACCGGCGGGGCTTGCTTGGAAGGGACAGAAGTGACAGGACATGATGGACAGAGCCCCCTCAGAGCAGCACAGGGGCTGCCGGGGGATCCAGGCAGGAGGGTCTCCTCTGCTTCCCAGGTATGGTCTGCAGGCCCGCTGGTCAACTCTGGACCCGGCTGGCCCTGCCCGAGAGGGCGGCAGAGACTCCCACACTCAAGGGCTCTGTGACCCTGCCCACCCAGCCCTGGACCCAGGAAGAAGCAGAGAATTCAGTGGGATCAGGAAGAGCCACTGCAACTCCAGAACCGTAAGATGCCCAAACCCCTCTGAGGCCGGCTCTGAAACAGCGGAGTCCAGAGAGGTCAGAGGCCATCATGTGGACCCCACACCGCAGCTGGCTTCTGGGAAGGCTGGGGAGCTCCCAAGACCTGGTGGCACCCCCGGGGGAGGGGAGGTGCAGAGAGAGAGCTTGAATTGACCCAGTGACTGCACCTGATTCCCAGGTGACAGCATCCAAAACCAACTGGCCAAGTGATATTAACTTCACACGGCGCTGGGCCATCAGTGGGAAAACAAAATAAGAGATTTTAGAAAATGTTCCTTCTAGGTGGCTGTCTGAGTGTTTAACCTGCTGCGTCCACACAAAGCTGAAAAGAAATGCACCAAAATATAAACCACGGCTATCGCTGGAAAGTAGGACACATAATCATTTCAACTTCAATTTTCACAGGTCATTCCTGCAGTTCCTTTTACTGAGTCCCACGTGCTCCACCCACCGCAACAAGGACCACGGATATAAGCAAAGGGAAGAGATGAGGACCCTGTGCTCCGAGGGCTTCCTGCCCACGGGGAGGGACCACACCGGAGCAACAGAGCTGGTACCCAAGAACGCACAGACATCTGTCCTACAGCAGAGACCAGCTGCCTTAACTCGGGACCAGAAGTCTCTCCAGCCTCAGCCACAACCAAGAGACATCAACGGGCCCCACTGAGGCACACTCTCCAATAATAAATAGTCACATGTACACTTCTGCTCCTGGTATCCAAAAGGAACAGTGGAGGAGCAACCCCAAACAGAGCACAGATGCCTAACTGCACAGGGCGGGGGGCGATGGTGGGGGGCGGTCAGCCCTCTCTCCGCGTATCTTGCCTCAGGGTCTGCACTGTGGGACAGAGCCGTGCAAATATTTGATGTACTTAAAAAATAAAAACTAAATTTGGAACAGCAATGCCTAAAAATAAAACCAAAATGAAATAACTGTGACCACACTGGTAGCACAATTCACAAGTGGTTTCACAAGTGGTTTCACAAGTGGTTTCACAAGTGACACGGAGACACGTATTTGACTGTATATCTAGTGGGATGTAATTCAAGGGCAAGATAACGAGAGAAACCACTAAAGAAACCTTAGATTGTATTCAATGGTCTTATTGTGGGGAATAACATTGGTAATGCTATTTTGAATCAACTGTATATAAAAGGATGAAACAAAAAAATCCTATTACTGTCATTAGGGTTTCCAGCATCAAAGGAAAAGGGACACAAATATAAGAATCACAGGAGTGAAGTTAAGTGAATTGGAACTATCAATATGAACTCAGAATTCATTCATGAGTTTTTCTTTTTCTAAAACATATCTTCCTTGTCTGTCTCCTGTAAAAGTCCCAGGACCAGAGACCACCCAGATTACAGGCTGGAAAAACCGTTTCCCAACGAAAGAAACTAGGTCTTCTGGAAAACGGCGCATCTGTGTGTGAGGCAGGACCATGCTCAGAGGGGATGGGCTGAGTCACGAGGAGGCAGGAGGCAACCGCATGTCTCACCCCTTTGGAGGGTTCTAGTCCTGAAACTTGATAAAGAAATGAAAAGAATCAAGCATCCACTGCGGATAACCAAAGAGCTGACGAGTACATGTTCTTCGTTTTTAAAGAACCACAAGCTAATAAATGCAGAGGAAACAACAGGATCAGAAAACGACCACTGTGTCAACCAGAGTGAACACTGATGGGCCAAGTTTTCGAGGCAGCTGCTGTGACCCTCGGGTGCAGTGTCATGGGAGACGGGTAACAACACGGGAACCTCAGATCCACACGCCCTGGAGGGAGGAGGCCAGCGGATGGTGGGGGAGCTGGGGACCGCACTGCGCTCCAGGGAAGGGCTGTCAACACAAATGAGCGAGCCCAGGATCTAAGGCAGGTAGAGAAGGTCTGCTGGTTCAGGAGAAGCACAGGACACACCCTGCCTTGGGGCTGAGCCGGCACAAAGGGCAGGAGCGTTAACGAGGAAAAACCAAAACCAAGAAACGCTTGGCATAGCCACGGAATACGACGTGTGTATTCATCCCGGTTTTTGTTTTCTGTGCCCTATGAAGGTCTGACGTCTCGGGGGCCTCGCTGGCAGGGTACGGCGACCACCCGCCCGCACCGCGCAGGGTTGGCTAATTCCTGGAGACAAACAACGGCGTGTTCCTATCACACCGGCGGATCAGAGGCCACATCTCCTCTGCGGGCTGTCACACTCCGGCCACTGTCCCCACCCTAATCACCAGGGCGGGGACCAGACCGCGGGGAACACCGCCAGCCCAGAGCCCCCACTATCCACGCTGTCCAGACCTGCGTCTGCTTGTCGCCTCTTCCCGTGGAAACGCCAATAAAGCCCCGCCCTGCTCTCCCAGCCCCCTCTGCCAACCTGGGCGCCCGGTGGTCCCCTGTGACCTTGGATGGCCTGGTGTGTCCCCTCCTCTCGGGGACGATGAGTGATAAGAGCATCCTTCTATGGCATCAGCCTCTGTGTCATGACTGTCACCTCCATAACCCAACCCAAGGGTACAATCCAGACACGCGTCCACCTCGTGTGAATCCCGACTGGAACAAACCAGCTCTGAAGAAGAGACATGTCTGAGACGAGCAGGGTGACCAAGCCCAGAGCCAGACTCAGGAATCTGTAACTGCAGTCAGTGCCGTTGGGTGCGACAGGGGCGTTGAGGTGGTGCTGGCCGTAACGGGCTCAATGGAAGAGCTACTCACCAAGGATGCAAGCGTGCCGTGCGGTGATGGGCAGGATCTGGGGGGGGAGAGTGCAGACCAAACAAGACTGGCCGGACGTTAGTTACTGTCGAGGATGGGTTGTGGGAGCCTGGGGAGAGGGTGTTACGTTATTGTCTCTACCTTTGTGCTTGTGTGAATTTTCTAAAACCTTCGAGGGCAGGGTTTACATCTGACTTACTCATGCTGCATCCCTATCACCTAGGACAATGCTGGCACACAGTAGGGACCTGGCAGCTGCTTTCTGAACCCAATTATGAACACACGTCTCCCTGGTGATACATGGAGGAACCACATCTTCCTCTGCACTGCACTCAGGGGTCCCATTCAGGCTACCCTGCCTCTCCCTCTACCAGTGTTCCCCACTCAGGCCTCAAGTGAGCCTTGCTCTCCACACCCCGCTCCTCCCTCTGCCTGGAGCACATCTCCCCACCAAGGGACCTGGGCCACCGCAGCTGCTGAATAAAGGTTTCCTCCCAGCAGACAGGGTGGTGAGTTTCTACAGGTGGCCTGATACAAATGACAGACTCATTCAAAGTCCAAACATCTACTGGCTTTTCAAGAAACAATATCTATTCCCTGCTCATCAAGGGATAATTAAAGAAATCCAGGTTCATCATCAAGGATGCAGAAAGTTCAGAAAATTAAACATCATAACTCACAACTCAGCAATAACCACAGTTCTTCTAGAACATTTCATTCCAGCCTTTTCTCTCTGGCACTCACATAAGTGTGTGCGCACACAGTGTGAAAATTGGGATTCTACTCTATATGTTATTTGATCACTTAAAGTCGTTCCTTTGGGTCAGTTTTCCAAGCTGAGCTCTGGTGACAGCCCCACCGCCACCCGCTCCAGGCTGTGCTCACGATGTCTGTTTACATCCTGACCACACTCTAGCAAACATCTCGTTCAGCAAATCCTGGTTTTGCAAAATTGGCTCAAGGTCTCCCCACCCAAGCTGTAAGTACCCTGGCTGTAAGTTCCCTGACTCCGTCTTTGGGCTCCAGCACCCCCTGCCCGACAGCAGGTGCACAGGTGGCTTTGCTAAAGGAACACCATCCAGCAGAGTCACAACTGACCCACGAGCGTGTGTCAGGCCTGAATGCGGCCAACTCTGTGCAGCTACGGGACCAGGGTGTCACAGCAGGAAGGCTTGACCCTCTGAAATGAGCCCAAGGACAGTCTCCCGAGGAGGAGGAGGGATGAGGGGAGACAGGAAGGATGGACCTGAACACACACCCGAGTAGCTCGGAATTGGGTAGGGAGCTCTGCCCTTGGACCAGCTTCCATGGGTCCCTTTCAGAAACATCCAGAATAACACCAATAACTGAAAAATAATGTCCTCACTAACACAGGTCATCAGAGTCATCTTTCAGGAATTGCACCCCCTACACTCTTGTCCAGGAGCCCCTCAGTGTCCGGTCCTCATGGGCCAGAAAGGCTCACGAAGCGTCCGAGCTCAGAGACAGCGCAGACTGGCCAAGCCCAAGGGCGGGCATCCCCAGGGAGAGCCCCTCAGCAGACTCTGAGCGTCCCCAGGGATGCTCGGACCAGAGAGGGGATACCTCCCGCACTTGTCCGCGCTCGCTAACCACCCATGACGCGTGTGGGTCAGCCTCCTGGCCCCGGGCACCACCGGCACCATCCTAAATCCAATGCATGCCCCTCCTGTGCCAGGCAACTGCCACCTCGGGACTGAGAACTGACAACAGTGTGACAAGCTCTCTCTGCAAACAGTCCCTGAAGGACTCCTGGGGTCAGGACCAGAGCTAAGGACTGTGTTCTCATCTGCCTGTCACCCCTGAGGAGGGGGCCACAACCAGCCCAGGTGGCCTTGCTGATAAGAGGACAACTGGGGCTCAGGCTCGTCTCCGTAGCGGGCACACCAAGGACCCTCCACGCTGCCCCACACCTCCTGAACCAGCCAGAGGGACGTCTGCTTCGTCCGGCCAGTTCACTTTCCCACAGAGAAAACTGATCCAGAGAAGGGCCCCGTCCCCAACAGGTGGTGGTGGAGCAGGGCTGAGCCCGGGACAGGTGCTTCTCCATAAACCCAAAGGGTGCGGCCAGTTGCCAAATACACACGGACATCAGAGCAAACACAAATCTAAAATGGATCCAATAAATGGGGGAAAGGTCAAAAATATAGTGCACGTCTGTGGTCATCAGCCGTGGATCGGGGTAAATAAAACGTCAGCTCCTGTGGAGACCAAGACAAACACACTCTGTGTTTGTTCAACCGCCCGGCAGATACCTTTGTAAAGGAGGATGGGTTTGGATCCCTGGGGTCACCACACCCTCCTCACCGGGCACTTGGACACAAAACAAGCACGTATGAGAAAAACACGTCCAGGTGCTCATCAAAACAGGACACCAGCAGATTAAGAGTGAAAATATGTTTAAAACACACAACATCAGTGCACAAAAGAACAGAGAAAAAAAGCAATAAATTAGAAGGGAATGAGGCCATTTTAATTTTGAGCTTCCTCTGAGTCACCTCAACGAGAAAGAAAAAAGATCCGAAATGAAACTATAATGTCTGGGCTGCAAGCTTCACTGGATGGTACGTGGCAGGTTAGACGCTGAAGATGCAAAGATTAGTGAACCTGAAGGCGCAGCAGTAGAAACTGTCCAAAGTGAAACAAAAAGAAAAAGAACCCCCAAAATAAAACAAGATCATCATCCGGACGTGGGTGAAACTGGTGTTCCTGAAGGAAGAGGAGGAGGGGCATAGGAAAGTATCTGTAAAACGGTGACTGAGGGTTTTTCCCCAAATATTATGAAAACTACAGATGCTAGAAGCTCCATAAACTGCAAGCACGAGACACCTGAAGAAAACCACAGCTAGGCGTGTCAAAATCGAACTGCTGAAAACCAGCAATGAAGAGGAAATCTTAAAAGCAGGCAGAGAAAAAAGACATTTCATACAGAGGAGCAAAGAGTTGACAGAAGACTTCTTGTTGAAAACAATACGAAAGATGACAATAAGAGCAGCATCTTTAAAGTTCTGGGGGAAAGACCTCTGCACCTAGAATTCTATACCCAGCAAAAAGAAATTCAAAAAAAATAAAGGCCAAATAAAGAGTGCTTTCAGAAATACAAAAGCTGAAAGGATTTGTCGCCAGCAGGCCCACACTGCAAGAAACACTAGAGGAGGGCTTCCCTGGAGGCACAGTGGTTAAGAATCCACCTGCCAGTGCAGGGGACATGGGTTTGAGCCCTGGTCCGGGAAGATCGCACATGCTGCGGAGCAACTAAGCCCGTGTGCCACAACTACTGAGCCTGTGCTCTAGAGTCCGCGAGCCACAACTACTGAGCCCGTATGCTGCAACTACTGAGCCCACGCGCCTAGAGCCCGTGCTCTGCAACAAGACAAGCCACCGCGATGAGAAGCCCACACACCGCAATGAAGAGTAGCCCCCGCTCACCACAATTAGAGAAAGCCCATGTGCAGCAACGAAGACCCAGTGCAGCCAAAAATAAATAAATTTTAAAAAATAAATGTATAAAAAAAAAAGAGAAAAAGAAACATTAGAGGAAATTTAACAGAAAAAATGATAAAACGTGGAAATATGCCACACATAGACCACACAAATGAATGAAGCCCATATTCTGGGCCATAAATTTAAGAGGATTCAAATTTTAAAAGTATGTTCTCCAACCACAATAAAATTAAATTTGAAGTCAAAAACAGAAAGATCTTTGCAAACTGCCTCAAAAAACAAATGTCTTAATAATCCATGGGTCTAAGAAAAATTAAAAGGAAAATTTTAAAGTATTTTGAATTGAACACAAATAGAAACACAACATATCAGAAATTTGCTAAAGCAGTACTTCAGAGGAAGTTCACAGCATTAAACACTAATATCAGAAGAGGAAAAAAGATCTAAAACACAATGGTCTCTGCTTCTACCTTAAGAAACTACAAAAAGAAGAGCAAATGAAAACCAAAATAAGCAGAAGAAACAAAATAATAAAAAAACATAAAGGAAATTAATAAAATAGAAACAGAGATATATGAAACCAAAAGCAAATTCTTTTTAAAAAATTTATAAGATTGATAAATCTGTAGCCAGAATGATGAGACAAAAAGAAGACGCAAATCACCAAAATCAAGAATGGGACAGGTGCCATTACCACACATTCAACAAATATTAAAAGGATAACAAGGAAATAGTGTGAACAACTTTATTCTAATAATTTTGACAACTTGGGTTAAATGGGCAGACTCCTTGAAAGATTAAAAAACACCAAGCTCATTCAAGAAAAAAATAAATAACCCGACTAGCCCTACTGAAGGTAATTGAATTTGTAGTTAAAAATTTCCACAAAGAAAACTCCATGCACCAGTAAATTTCTACCACACATTTAAGAGAGAAGTAATACTGATTCTACACAAACTCTTCCAGAAAATTGAACTGGAGGAAATACTCCCCAACTCTTCTATGAGATCAGCATTACCTTGATACCACAAAAAAACAACATAAGAAAAGAAAGCCACAGACTAATATCCTTCAGGAGCATAGATGGAAAAAAAAATCTAAACAAAAACTTAACACACATGTACACACGCGTGCACCTACATATTCACATACATATTAACTCATGTACACGCATGCACACATATACGTGTACACAGTTGCGTGCATGTTCATGCACACTCATGTATATACAATGCACTCACATGTACACACACACTCACATACATTTATATACACATGCTCACTCACATGCATACACACACACACACCTAACATATCTCTTACTCCAGTCAACCCACCATGAGGCTCCAGTGTGTGCAGCACCTGTTCTCTGGAGGGTGTGCACTTCCCTTGATAAAAGTATCTAATCCAACATCTCAGACACTAGGAAGTGTCCTGGTGAAAGAGCCTAGTAGTGAATAAAAGAGAAAATCTCTTATGCACCAACGAACTGGACAACCTAAGAAGAAATGGATAAATTCCTAGAAATATACAATCTACCAAGATTCAATCATGAAAAAATATAAAATCTGAACAGACTGCATCAGTAATCAAAAACTCCCAATACAGGAAAGCCCTGGACCAGATGATTTCACTGGTGAATTCTACCAAACGTTCAAAGAAGAATTAATACCAATCCTTCTCAAACTCTCAAAAAAACAGAAAAGGAAGGAGCACCTCCAAATTCATTTTACGAGGCCAGCATAATCCTGACAAGGACGGCACAAAAGAAGAAAATTATCCAATATCCCTGATGAACACAGATGCAAAAATCCTCCACAAAATATCAGCAAATCGAATTTAACAATACATTAAAAGGATCACACGGCACGATCAAGTGGGATTTATTCCAGGGATGCAAGGATGGTTCAACATACACAAATCAATCAATGTGATACAAACACATGAACAAAATAAAGAATAAAAATCATATAGTAATCTCAATAGATGCAAAAACGGTATTTGATAAAATTCAACATCCTCTCATGATAAAAAGTCTAACAAAGTGGGTATAGAGGGAACATACCTCAACATAATAAAGGCCATGTGTGACAAGCCCACGGCTAACATCATACTCACTGGTGAAAAGCTGAAAGCTTTTCCTCTAAGATTAGGAACAAGACAAGGATGTCCACTCTCACCACTTTTATTCAACATAGTGTTGAAGTCCCAGCCGGAACAGTTAGGCAAGAAAAAGAAATAAAAGGCATCCAAATTGGAAAAGAAGTAAAACCGTCTCTATTTGCAAATGTCATAATATTATATACAGAAAACTCTAAAGACTGTATCAAAAAACTGTTAGAACTAATAAATGATTTCGGTGAAGTTGCAGGATACAAAATCAATATACAGAAATCTGTCACATTTCTATATACTAATAACGAACTAGTAGAAAGTAAAATTAAGAAAATAATCCCATTTACAACTGCATCAAAAAGAATGACATACCTAGGGATAAATTTAAGAACAAAAAAAGGCAAATTGTAACAATTTGAGGAAACACATGGAACACTGAGACATTCTGAGGGAATGTGTGATGCCCCAGAAGGCCCAGTGGACACCCTGCCATGTGCACCCTGGGTGTGGTGCCGATAGAAAGGGGCAGTGGATGTCACAGCTGGGACATGGGCCCGAGAGGCACCCCCAGGGCCAGGGTGAAGGCACAGGCCTGGAACTCAAGGTGACACTCACACCTGCAGCTGATTTAAAACAGAAGAAACTGGCCAAGCGACAGATGGAGTTTGTATTCTAGGGAGGAAGAGGACAGGACAGGGAGCCCCCAGATCACACATTTCATCCTGAGAACGACGACCTGGGTGTCCCCGGGGCACCGTCTCCGCCCGTGCTCTCCCACCCAGGGAGGCCCATCTCTCCAGCCCCTGGACGGGGTGGGCCCTGCGTCTGCTCCAACAGAACACAGCACAGGTGGGGCCGGCCAGCGGACTGCCCACCTCTGGGAACGCTACACCCACAGAAGAAGAAAGTGACCACTGGGCTGCATAAAAACTAAAATCTCTGCCCTTCATACAACACTGTCAGCAAAGGAACAAACAGGCCAAAGCAGGGAAGAAAATATTTGCAAATCAGGTATCTGACAAAGGACCAGTGGAAAATCCGTAAAGACTCCTGGGCCTTCCTGGGCGGCTGGGGAGCAGGTTATGTCCTGAGAGACCTGGAGCAGGGGGGGTCTCCCAGGGACAGCAGAGGGGCAGGCGGCACTGCTCACCATGAATCACTGACCAAACCTGGCCCTGATCCTTCGGGGACCATGATGCTGACCTCAAGCTGCTGGGAAGACAGAATCGGACGAGGAGGCGAAGGGCACAGGCCCTCCCGTCAGCAGCAGATGCTGAGAAAAGAGGCCCTGGTGGGCCAAGTGGGATCCTGGTCCAGAAGCTTCCTGGTGAGGGGGGAGGAAGCAGCAGGGCTGAGAAAGCTCCCAAGCAGCACTGTGAGAGCCCCCGGCCGCCAGTCACCCCCTGCACCGGACAAAACACGCATCCTGACCCAAAGGCAAAAGGTG
This sequence comes from Eschrichtius robustus, assembly GCF_028021215.1. Taxonomy (NCBI): domain Eukaryota; kingdom Metazoa; phylum Chordata; class Mammalia; order Artiodactyla; family Eschrichtiidae; genus Eschrichtius; species Eschrichtius robustus. The sequence continues at coordinate 9,145,896 of NC_090831.1, forward strand.
CTGGAGGCCCTACAGCCAGCCCCACGCACGGGCACAGGCCACGCTCATGCCCTCCCCGCCTCTTCTGTGCTCCCCTGAAACCCCAGGCAGCCCTGTCCGCGGGAGGACGACCGGGAGGCCTTCTCCCAGGAAGGCGAGGTGGCACGTGTTTGCCCAGACCACAGCCTCCCTCCCGGGAGCAAGTCCAGTGGCCGCGCGGACAAAGGCTGCCAGGGCCTCGAGGACAGGCAGCTCTATGCCCAGCAAAACGACATTACAGCCACTGTGACCGCTGCTCGCTCTTCCTGCAAGTCGAGAGCAAAGGCCGGGGCCTGGTGTTCTGTGTCCTGCCCAGAGGCCGGCCCGAGTCTGCGGCCCACGCGGTACCCACCACCCAGCCCCCTACACACACCCAACGTCCCTCATGACTCCTGGCCACTGCATAAGCCAGGCCCAGCCAGGGGTCCTCTCTGCACCCTGTTCATTGAGGGGACGTTCACTCTTCCTTCCAAGAGCTTTAACTGTCACCTCCTCTGAGAAGGAGTCTGACCTCGACAGAATCTGCCGACCCCTCCCTCCATCCCTCTCTCCCTCCCTCCCTCTCTCCCTCCCTCCCTCTCTCCCTCCCTCCCTCCCTCCCTCCGTCTCATAACCACCCACTCAGGGGCCTCTGTGTCCACCTCGAGTGAGGCTGAAGGAGAAGGTGAACTTGTCCATGTCCTTGGGTGCCCCCCATGCCCTGGCAGGGCAGGGAAGGCGGGTGCCAGAGTCCCAGGCCTGCCTGCTGCAAGCGAGGCTGTTAGCCTGGCCTTGGCTTGACCTCTGCAGGCCTTAGATGTGACCTGTTCCTGGAAGACTTCAGAACCCTGGCGCTCAGCCCGCAGCGAGCAAGGGGGCCGGGCATCCTGAGGTGTCACCCACTGACCCCCAGCAGGCAAGTTTCAAGTCCAGGCAGCGGGGCCCGGGAAAGGGCAGCCCAGGCCTGCTCCAAAGAGCCCTCCGCCAAGGCCAGCCCAAGCGACATCTGGCACAGGACAGAAGGTGGAGGGCGGCCCGTGCGCAAGACCACACAACTCAGCCGGTGCCTCGTGCTGCCGGGGCCCCTCACTGGAGGCGCTGCCCGTGCTGGTGCAGCGTTGTCCTGTCTGCAGAGGCGGCGCTCAGGTCCCAGGGCAGGAACCAGCGAACAGTGAGGCTGAAACAACAGGTGAACCCCGCGTCCCCACCAGCCTAGGTCACGTCTGCAACACGGGGATCCACCTGGCACATCGTCAGCCCAGGAGCAACTCAAGTTACCTCCGGACAGAGGGAGCGGCTGCACTTACCGTGGCCAGTTCGTCGAACTTGCCGAAGAGCTCGTTGAGGAGTTTCACCAGCTCCTGGGCCGTGCACTGCGAGGCCAAGCCCGTGAAGCCCACGATGTCGGCGAAGAGGATGCTGCAAGACAAAGGGGTGCCCGCTGCCCTCCTCCGCCGACGGACGGACGGACAGGCTCCTGCCACTCAGACAGTCCTTACCTTCGCGTGTCACCTGAAACTAGAGCCCCCTGCTGATTCCTCAAGCAGCGGAAAAGGAAGGCTCTGCTGTTGTCATTTCACAGGTGAGAAGACTGAGGCTGGGAGAAGCCGGGCGGGGGGGGGGGGCGCTCTTTGGTCATAGAGGGAGGAAATGCTGGGGCCACTCAGAGCTCCTCCCAGGACACAGGGCAGCAGCAGTGACCACCGCATGCTGTCTCTATACTCGGTGTCCCCCAGACACAGGGGAGTAGCTCAACGCCCACTGGGCCTGTCCCTTTTCCCAGGGTGGCCCTGTGACGGGGCCGTGGCTGGTGGCAGGTGAGCAGAAGTGATGTGCTCTTAAGGAATGAGCAGCCCTCCTCCACACCCCCTACAGGTGATGCAGGTGACTGAGGCCCAGGCCCCGTCACAGCCTCACGGGAGTCCTGTGCTGTGCGCAGGGTCAGCCCTCAGCCGGCTGTGAGGGCGGGGGCAACCTCTCTTATATGCTGGGCGTCCGTTTACTACAGTACCTGGGTCAGTCTAAACAACTCACTGTCTACGCATAGCACACAGCCAGCATCCTGGATGCTAGAAAGACTTTAAAAAAGGCTTAAGTAATGAGGACCAAGGCAGGGCAACGGAGAACCTCCCCGAGCCGTACGTTTGGGAGAGGCTGGGGTTCCTGACGAGTCGTCCAAGCACCCTGACCCTCCCACATGTGAGGGACGAGGGAGATGGGATCAGGGGCCTATCTCAGGATGAGATGCCCCACGGAACCCACTTGGGAGAGGCCATGGGGCCTGATCACGGAGCTGCTGGACCAGAGCCAGGTGCCACTTCTGGACCTCTCGCCCCCGGGGAAAGAGAGCCCCCTCGCTCTTGAAGACGCTGCATGGCCAACTTTTGTCACCTGCAGCCAAAAGCACCCTCAGCTGTGAGACTTGGGAAATCACACACATGGTACACTGGAGGGGTCTGCGAGACTTAAACATGCATCTCCGGTATAAATGAAGAAAGTGATGTGGAATTAAAGTAGTTTGTTCTTTTTACACAACTGTGTTCATATCTTAAAACTCCTGATGCCAGATCTTAACTCAGTTCTGCATTTTCAATAATACCTCATGCCAGAGAGTAGCGACCCACATCACAGGCAGGGACCAGGAACCCTCATCTCAGAGAGGCTTCTCCCTGATGAGGCCCTTGCCCCACCAGGTCCACCATGCCCTGCCCCAGCTTGGAAAGATGCTGTGTTCACCCCGTGACAAGCCTAATGTCCACCTATAATCCTCTACCTGCAGGGCAGCTTTCCCCAGAGACTGTGAGGAACCGAAGGACGCAGACCCGGCTTATACATCCCCCAGCACCGAACACAGAGCAAGGGGGATACGCATGTGTGTTATGAATGAATGAATGAGTAAAAACTGGGTGTCTAGGATATAGAAGTGTCACTGATACTGAGAAGCTAAGAAAAGGGATTGCAAGAGTGGGCGGAGATAGACAACACCGATTTCTTCCCCTCTGTTTTGGTATAAAATTCAGGCTTCTTTACATCTCTGAGGAACCACTGTGTTTTCTTCCTCCTCTATAACTAGCCATGCATTCACAGGCCTTCCTCTGTCCACTGGCTTCTCAGCCTCTGCCCATTCACTTCGTTCCTCAAAAACCGACTGAGCATTGCCCACCCCCAGGCTAGGAAACCCCCAGGGCTTGCCCTGCCTGTCCTCCTCCACTACCTGCGGGAAACCTCACCACCGAAGCACCCAGCATCCCCCATGCACACAGGCAAACATGCGTGGACGATCTCTTACACCCCAGGTCCCTGTCCTCAGGAGCTCAACATCCGGGGAAGAAAGCTCACAGGAGGGAGGGACAGAGCACAGGGAAGCAATGATATGGGAAGCCTGGAATTCTGCAGGAAGGCACAACACCCACTTCGCGGATGCAGCCAGGCTGGAACAGTCCTCCCCAGGGATTATCCAGACAAACAAGGAAGGAAGGAAGGAGGGAGGGAGGTGAGAAGGAAGGAAGAAAGGAAGAGGGGATCGATTCAGAAGCACAAATAGCATGTGGAAACTAAGATGAGTGAGAAACCCTATAATGACTTATCAAAAGCTGAAAGAGGCAGACTGGTTGGAACTTGAGTACAAGCAGTAAGCAGTGGAGCACAAGTCTCCAGGATGAGAGGTTCCTGAGTGTCGATGCAGGAAAGGCAGGAGGGGGAGCAGTGATTAGAGCCTGGACTCCAGTAGGGTTGTTCAGCTCCACCATTTACAGCAACGGGACTCCAGGCAACTTATCCAACACTTTCATATGTCAGTCCTTCCATCTTTAAAATGGGAATAAGACTAGAGTCCAAATCGTAGGTCGTGAGGGTTAAAAGGATTAACAAAGCACTTAGAGTAATACCTTGCACCTGATAATAGCTCAACAACTGCTTAGTTACAGTAATTTGTAAGGGTTATAATGCAACAAAAATATTTATTGAAGGATCTATGCGCTAGGCAATGTTCTAGGTGCTTGGGACTTAGCAGTGAACAAAAGATTCAAACGTCACTGCCCTCCAGAAGCATCCATTCTAGTCAGGGGAGGTGCATGCTCACAGTATGTCAAAGGTGACAAGTGTAACTATGGAGAAAAATGAAGGAGGGAAGATGGGTATGGAGCTCTGAGCAGGTCAGATTGACAATTGAGTCCTGAAGGGAAGAGAGGGGGAGCCATGAAGACACTGGGAGAAGATTCCTGGCAGAGGGAACAGCAGGTGCTATTGCTGTGATTTTTGTTGGATACAGAATTCTTGTCTTTTTCAGTTCAGCTTTTGAATATGCCACCCCACTGCCTTGTGGCCTCCATGGTTTCTGACAAGAAATCTGCTAAAAACTTTATTAAGGTGCTTCCCTCTTCCTGCTTTCAAGATTCTCTCCTTGTCTTTGGCTTTTGACAGTTTGATTATTATGTGTCTAGGTGTGGTTCTCTTTGAGTTTATCCTAATTAAGTTTCTCCAACGTGTAGGTTAGTGTTTTCATCAAATTTGGGACATTTGGGGCCATTGTTTTTTTCAAATATTTTTTCTGCCCCTTTTTCTCTTTCCTCTTTTCTGGGACTCTCATTATGAGCGTGTTGCTATGTTTGATGGTGGCTCTCAGGTCTCTGAGGATCTGTTCACTTTTCTTCATCCTTTTTTCATTCTGTTCTTCAGACCGGATAAACTCAATTGACCTATCTTGAAATTCACTGATTCTTTCTTCAGTCTGCTCAAACCTGCTGTTAAGCCCCACATGAATCTTTAATTTTAGTTATTTTTCAAATTTGGAATTTCTATTTGGTTGTTTTTTATAATTTCTATCTCTTTATTGGTATTCTTTATTCGATGAGAAATCACTCTCATACTTTCCTTTAGTTACCTAGACATGGTTTGTTCTTTGAACATACCTAAAATAGCTGATTTTAAAGGTATTGTCAAATAAGTCCAATGTCTGAGCTTCCTCTGGGATAGTTTCTATTGACTGCTTTTTTTAATTCCTGTTAAGCCATGCAATCTTGTTTTTTGCATGTCTCATATATTTTTATTGAAAACTGGAAAACATAATGTAGCAACTCTGAAAAATATACCCGCTCCCCCTTCTCAGGGTTTGTTGTTGTTGCTGTTTGTTTATGTTGCTGTTTATTTAGTGACTTTTCTGAACTAATTCTGTAAAGTCTGTATTCTTTGGTATGTGAAGCCACTGAAGTCTCTGCTTCATTCTTTTAGTGGTCAGGTAATGACCAGACAGAAATTTCCTTAGGTGGCTGGAGCCAGTAAGTCTCTCAGTCTTTGACAACGGGGTTATGCATGTTGGGTCATGCTTCCAACGCTCAGCCAGGCAGATTACAACTCTGCCTTAGCCTTCACTTCCTGCTTGCACAGAGCCTCAAGATCAGCCAGAGCTGACAGCATAGGGCCTTCTCAGGTCTTTCCTGAGCATGCACACATCCCTACACTTGTACATGGTCTTCTGATTCCCAGAAATATTTCCTTTCAAAGTCCCTGACGGACACCTCATTCCTCAGTTTTTCATTTAAGTTTTTTGATTACCTTGCTGCTTGCCTCATCTGTTATCACTGCCTAAGGCAGCTATGATGTTAAACAATTGCCACTGATTGTTTTCAACAAATGTACCAGGCAAAGGCTATTCACACTGAATGAAGTCAGGTCAAATAGAGATAAGCCCATGAGTGGGGTTTTCCAGGGAACTTCCAGGCAGTCAAATAATGGTAATTCCCTGAGAATGGGGCTTTGAAAGAGTGCCAACCCAGTTCTGTCCCCTCCAGCAGCTGCCAGGCTGCAAGTTTTCATCATGATTGCAGCTGATGGTTTTCAAAGCTATTGTAGACCTGGGAGATGGGAGGATGGAAGAGAGCGAGTTAAAACTGCACAAAGCTCACTGTTCCTACCAAGATTTATCTGTTTTCTTATAAAAAACATTCCTGGATTTTTGCAAAACTTTGGTTAATTTCCAGTGTTCTGACAGTGTTGATTCTGACCATTTTATCCAGTGTTGTCATTGTTTCTATGGAGGAGAGGATTTTCACAGCACTCCACTATTCCCAATGGCATCAGCCTGCTATGAGCTGTGAATGGCATACTGGGCTTGGACATAATAAGGACTGTAGAGAGGGCAATGAGATGTTCATATTTGGGCTGTAGAAAGATGTCTCTGAACCCATGGAGGGTGGCCAGAAGGGTTAGGGTGCAGCTGGCACCATCTGTGACAGGGAGCCCAGCTTCCTCTCCTATCTCAGGGCTGTCCTGCCTGCACCCAGCACATTGGCCCACCAGGGGACATGGATGGAGATTTTTCAGCAGCAAAGGGAAGCTGTAACTCACCACATCTGTTATTTACTGTTATAGGTAAAGGAGAGGAAGGGAAAGGCACTTGGGTGCCCAGGCACTATGCCCACCTCCACCTGCAGCCCCAGAAGACCCTTGATGTCTGATGCCTTCCCTGCTGTGTGCAGATGCTCTGCCCTGGCAAGGTGCTCCCTGGATTGTTTAGGTAGTCTGGTCTTCTCAGCAGGGAGCTTGGTCATTCAATCAGGTCCTTACCCAGTAACAAGAGGCAAACGTCAGCATCAGCCAATCCTAGGTCCAGCCCCAGTCCCATCACTCACTGGCCAGGGAGTCCTGCACGCTCACCTGACTTTGCTGAACCTCAATTTGCTCATCTGTAAAGTGGAGGTGACAGTGCTCATAGATGTCAAGGGTGTGAGGACATTAAACAGAACCAAGTGACCTCTCCTGACTGGGCTTCAATGTTGACCCCACACATCAGGCCTTAACCCCATTCAGCTTCAGCATCCTCTGTAGGAGGACAAAACTGGTCCTTACCAAGAAGCACAACAGCAGAAGCGAGGGCAATCACCAGACAGCTGATAGCCACGCTGACCCACACACAGGGGCAGCCTGGACCCTGATGGGGAGGGTCTGGCAGCAGTGGGCCTTGGCTCATTTCAGATGAACAAGCACCAGCTCATGGGGACCCAGTCTGCAGCACTCGACACAGACAGGACAGGATTTTCTTAACCTTTTGTGTCTGCAGGGGTCCGGGGGGCAGGGAGGTCTGACACCAACACCCAAGAAAGAAGAGCGGGAAGGAAGAGCACTTGGGTCCTTCAAACCACCATCTCCTGCCTGAGTGACACTTACGTAAAGTATCGATATGATTCCCAGACAAGCAACACTGTTATCTATTCTAGGTACTTTAAAAGGGAATGCATGATTTAATACAATTAATTGCTTTTTAACAGAATCTTTAAAAACAAACAAGCAAACCTCAGAGCATCCAGGGAAAGTTGATTCACTCCAAGGGCTCAGTTTCCTCACCTATAAAGTGGGATTAACAATCCCTACCTCCTGGGGCTGCCATGAGATGAACAGAGTGAGAAGAACGCCTACCCCAGAGCCTGGCACCAACTCGAACAATGCTCAGCTATTAACCTGATGCAGGCAAATTCCCAGTCCAATGGCCACTGCCCAAACCTGGCTTAGGAACAGAGTTCCCACCCTTTCTAGCCAACACAGAAATAGAAGGTGAAGAAATGAGAAAATGGGAAAGGGCAGCTGTGAAATGCATCACCCGAGAAGCCAACACACCCCCCCTGTGGGAGCTGCTTCCCTGCTGAGCAAGTGCTCACCTGGGCTCCTAACCCACACCTGCTCCCTCCTTCCCTTAAACCAGGGCCCTCTGCCCACCTCTGCCATCACCTCCACCGTCCCCTCCCACCTCTGCCATCACCTCCACCTCTACCATCACCCCCCACCTCCATCACCTCCACCTCCTCCATCCCCTCCCACCTCCATCCCCTCCACCTCCTCCATCTCCTCCCACCTCTGCCATCACCTCCACCTCCTCCATCCCCTCTCACCTCCATCACCTCCACCTCCTCCATCCCCTCTCACCTCCATCACCTCCACCTCTACCATCACCACCCACCTCCATCACCTCCACCTCCTCCATCCCATCCCACCTACAACATCACCTCCACCTCCTCCATCCCCTCCCACCTCTGCCATCACCTCCACCTCCAACATCACCCCCCACCTCCATCACCTCCACCTCCTCCATCCCCTCCCACCTCCATCACCTCCACCTCCTCCATCCCCTCCCACCTCTGCCATCACCTCCACCTCCACCATCACCCTCCACCTCCATCACCTCCATCTCCTCTATCCCCTCCCACCTCTGCCATCACCTCCACCTCCACCATCACCCTCCACCTCCATCACCTTCACCTCCTCCATCCCCTCCCACCTCTGCCATCACCTCCACCTCCTCCATCCCCTCCCACCTCCATCACCTCCACCTCCACCATCACCCCCCACCTCCATCACCTCCCACCTCTGCTCCGTAGGCCCATCGCAGGGCCAGGCCAGTGCCAGCCCTACCTCACGTTGTCATGCCGCTGGATGTAGATCTTGTGGAAAATCCTCTCGGGGGGCTTCAGGAAGTCCTCCTTCATCTCCATGGCGACGTTCCGGGGCAGGAGGCTCATGAGCAGCCGCTCCTGGACAGGAGAGACAGGCCCACGTGACACGGCAGCTCCCCCCACCACCGGTGATTCCTTGACACGCCCACCCCAGTGACCTTGGTGCCGAGAAGCTGCCCTCCACGAGGGGCCTTGGACCCTCCTCACACATGACCAGCATGTGGTCCAGTCCCACGGACCCTCCCAGCCCCAGAGTCTCGGTGGGTCGCACGCAGGCCCGGACTGTCACTGCACAGGTTAACTCGCTCGCAGAGCGCTGGGCAGGCACCAGCATCGCCTCCGGAACACCCAGCCTGCCCGTGCGCCCCAGCTTCGGTGAGCAGTGGGTCACAGGGAGGGAGTGTCGCTGCCTCCGAGCAGACCTGTCCTGCCTCGCTCCTCACACCACGGTCCAGCGCGGCCCCAACAGGGACCTCGAGGTGGGCTACGAAAGCGCCTGTGCCCCAACAGACAGGGGCCCATGGTCGCACAGAGATGAGTGGCTTTGGACACAGTGTGGCGTTTCCTCCCGGTCTTGTCTTCTGATTTCCCCCTGATCTGCGGGAGACAAACATTTTCCTCCCCACCCCGTCCCCACCAGAGGATGGAGCAAACGTCTGGGCTTATCCACAGGAGCCGTGCCGCCCTGGGGACGCTGTCGCCCTTTCTGGATCTCGGTTTCCTCCTCTGGCCTCCACCCCTCCTCCTCTTGGTGGATCCGCCCCTGGTCTCAGCCCCACTGGCCACACTGTATCTGAGAAACCGTGTTCTAGACACTTGGAGTGAGGCCCCACTCCTCCCTCAATCCCTTTCACAGCCCCTCCCTCCCACTCTGCTTCAGAAAGAAAACAAAAGAACGGAATTTAGATCCTGCTTGGAATCAGGTAGGACATCCTACTTACAAGGGTGAACATGGGGCAGGGACGGGGCACAAGAAGCCCCTCCCTCCCTCCAGCAGCCCCTCGGCCTCGGCCTGTCCGGTGAGTGGAGGAGCCTCAGATGGGGCCACGTGGATGCCTGGCATCTCCCCCCCTGGCGCGGGGTCCGGGTGCAGCCAGCAGGCCCGGAGACCCTCCTGGACCGCAGGGCCACCCTGCAGCGTGAGACCACATCCCTGCCCGGGAGCAGACGCTCCTCTGCGTGACATCCTCTGAAGGACAATCAGAGCAGCAGTAGGGACAACAGTCACAGACCCTAAAAGCCCAGCCCCCCTCCCGGCCTGGGGTGTGGGTGTCAGGGCTCCACCGCCTTGGCTCCAGGTGACAAATTGTACCTGATGCACTGGAAGAGTCTCCCCAGGCGACGCATCCCCACATACGCTTCTGAGGAGGGCGGCCAGGCCCAGGCCCGCCAGATGCCAGGTGGAGCCGAGCGTGTTTGCCCAGGCGAGCCAGGCTGTGGCCGGGGCCCTGGGTCCTGAGCGAGGGCCGTGTCTATGCTGGGCGCCCACCCACTGTGGTCCCCACGCGGCTCCAGGCTGGACAGACCTCCACACTCAGGAGGGACATTGCAAGACCACAGCTGTTCACGGCCACATGGGGAGAGGACCCTCTGAGACAGAAGTGCCAGTCCGAGCGTGTGTTCGGGGACAGCCTCAGGGACAGCAAGGCCCACTGCCCAGGGCACGGGAGCTGGTGTGTGACCTGAGCCTGCATGGGAGGACGTCGGCCATTCCTTAGCAGAGGGGCCTCTGGGGACAAGCGCGAGCACGGCCCATGGAGAGGGGCCTCTGCAGGTGGCCGGCTGCCCTGAGGTGGAGGGAACTCGGCAGGGGACTCACTCGGGCCACCATCAAAGGACGCCCTGGAAGCTTCCAGAAACTGTCACCGCCCTGAGACGCAAGGTGGGAAAACAAAAGCAGCTGGACGACGGGGCAGGCCGCCCAGGAAGGGTCCTGGGGACACACAGGGCAGCTGTGCCCTCTCCCGCAGTCCCAGTGTCATGGGCGTCTACCACCCTGGGCTCCTGCGCCCCAGAGCCCCGCACAGAGGTGTCGGGGGAAAGGCGAGTCCCCGGGCCTGCAAGACAGCTGCCTGGCCTCACATCCTGGCTCTGCCTCTCGGAGCGGTGAGTCAAGCTCCGTCACAATCCCATCCCGTCTGTCAGGGCGAAAATCACGCCAACTTCCTCAGCAGGGTGTTCTGAGAAGGCGGACGAACATCTCAGGCCCTGGCTGACCCTCAGGGGTCCCTACTCGGTACCACGCCTCCCAGCACCTCCGGTGACAGCTCTTCACGGCTTCGCTCTCTTGTCTCCTGCATCTTTGAAATATGTCACCTGCACCTGGAAAACCAGTCAGGTGCTGCCCAAGCCAAATCAAACAAGCGAGACTGTGCTTCCCCGGCGCCCGTCTCACTCCTTCCTGCACCGTCGGTGATCTGCAAACGCCCCGTCTCACAGCCTCGGAACCGACCGCTCTCCCTGAACGAGCCACAGCCTCCCCCCGGGGGCCCCTGCTGAGGGGAGCCCGCCCCACTCTTGGTCTCTCCATCACCTCGGCTGCCCGGCACCGTCTGGAGTTAGAACAGGGAAACCGAGGCAGCCACCAGGAGGGAAGGAAGGACTGAAAAGGCAGAGGGACACTGACCGGCCCCAGACTCAAGAGGTGATGAGGGGGCAGGTGCCAATCCCAGAGGACAGGGGAGAAGGCTGCTGGTGGCCCAGGTGTGCACACCCAGCGCAGCGAGGGGTGCCAGACAGATGGCTGTGGCGGAGTCAGTGCTGCCCCCAGATCCCTTCTCCACCACCAGCACCACAGTCTAGCCCCTTATTCTCACTGGGGGACTTGGAGACCTGGAATGAAGACTACATCGCCCAGCCTCCTGTGCAGCTAGATGTGGCCAAGGAGATAGGAGTTGAAGGGTCAAGTGGAAGCTTCTGGAATATTCCCTAAAGACAGCTTGTCCTTCTTCCCTCTTCTCTGCTGCTGCTGGGGATACAGTCATGATGGCTGGATCTATACCGACCATCGTTGTTCAGGAGGATGAAGGCCACACACTAGCGATGGCAGACCATTTAACTAGATGGAGACTGGGTTGTGAAGGCTGCATGGATCAGATCTGCCACGTCAGCCATAAAGTGCCTGCCCTGGAATACGTATGTAAGAGGAAAGAGTTAGCTCACTTGGATAAGCCACTGTCATATGAAGTTCCTAACTGCAGGTTATATTCCTGACCAAGGGCTCAGCATTAACTCCATCCACAAGATTAGTGATAGTGCCTAAAGCCAACACACATTAATAATCAAGACTAGAGAGAAGTACACAACCTCTCCCACAGGGAGCAAAGCAGCCATGTGAAAAGATCAAGCACCCATCCTTGATTAAAAACAAAACAAAAAAAACCCCAGCAAACAACCTAAGACAAAGTAGCTCACTGCCATCATAAAGATAAGACCTGAAATCCACATCCAATTCCAAACACAGCCCTAAAGCCTCAGGCAACAGTGAAATATTACATTAGGAGCAGACAGCTACGTTAATGAGTTCTAACCAGTGAAATAAGATACAAAGCCAGAAATCAAAGGGACAAATTTATGAATATGGATCATATAAAATATCCCAGCGTCCTATGAAGGCTATATAAAAACCTCAGTGTTTTTCTTGATTATCAAAATGGGACTTAAACGTGTTATCCTTAATAAACATTAGATATTTAAACAGCAATTGTGAGGACTCTGCTTCCGGAAAGATGGAGACGTACTTTTCCCTGTTCCCCCCACTAAGTACACCAAAAGAGTCCGGGACGTTACACATAAAACAGTCATCCAAGGCTCTGAAAGGCAGAGAGGAGGTGGCAGAAACCTCAGGACCAGGGATGGCATGGAGATAAGTCCTTGGACTTTCTTTTTGCCTCACATAACCCAGACTGAGTGCTGGGGATGTGGGTGGCCCAGAGATGCCGACAGGCATGGCAGTAAGCTCCAACAGAAGTCGGCTCTCTCTAATCAAAGGATCAGGATAGGGGCAGCCTTGTGAGAAAACTGCTATACAATAACTGTCCCACTCCAGGCACACCTCCAAAAAAATCTGCAAACCTCCATCCTCCCCAGGCTGTGAGGAAGCATTAACTCCAGGCTGGGGTGTCAGAGAGGCCATGCAGGGACCCCTGCCTTTGGTCTCCCCCAGCTGGTAACACATGGCACACCTCCCACCCTGCTCCACATAATCCGTGAAGACCAAGGGCTTTCCTGCTCCTCCTTCCAAGTCAGAAGCCAGAACTCTCTCCTGCACAGCAGCAAGGAGGTATCCCCAACCCCATGAACCCCAACAGAGGCCCAGTGTGGAGCCTGGACTTACACCCCCACTAGGAAGTACTGGGGTGGTGGTCCCCACTTTCCCCTGCCAAGTGAAGTCACAGAAAACCAGCCAAAACAAGAAAAAAGTTCCAAAGAAGACACAGGGTCTCATACGTAATACCCCAATTGTCCAGGTTCCAATCAGAAATCACTCATCATACAAAGAAGCAGAACAATCTCAACGAATGAAGATAATCAACAGACACCAAACGACAGAATAATTAGAATAACTAACAAGATTTTAAAGCAGTCGTCCTAAGAATGATTCAATGAACAAGTACAAACATGTTTGAAAAAGTGATAAAACAGAAACTCTCAGCAAAGAAATAGAAGATACAAAAAAAGAATCAAGTGGAAATTTTAGAACTGGAAAAAAATCTGAAATAAAAAGCTCAACAGATGGGAACAACATCAGAATGGGGAGGACAGGGGAAAGCTTAGTGAACTTGAAGACAAAACAGTAGAAATTAACCAAACTGAAAAACAGAGAAAACAGACAGGAAAAATAATAGAAGAGAAGGAACAACCCAGACATCCATCCGCGGATGAATGGATAAACAGCGTGGTCCATCCACACAGTGGAATACTACTCAGCTATAACAGGAATGAAGCACTGACCCATGCTACAGCATGGATGCACCCTGAGAACAGTATGCAAAGTGAAAGATGCCAGACACAAAAGGCCACATACTGTGTGATTCCATTGACTGATACAGGAAATGTCCTGAGCAGGCAAACCCACAAGAGACAGAACATAGATTAGTGGTGTCTAGGTCTGGGAAGAGTGGATGGGGAGTGACCACGAATGGGTACAGGTTTCTTTTTGGGGCAATGAAAATATTCAAAAATTAGATTATTGTGATGGTTACACACTCAAAATATCAAAAAAACCATTTAGTTGTTTTGAACTTTAAATTGAACTTAATAGTACTGATACATAAACTATAGATAAATAGGCTTTTTTAAATTAAAAATAAATAACAACTATAGTGGTTTCAAAAGATGCTGTGAATGAGTCAGACCTCTTTAAAAATCCATCCTATATCACTGAAAAGGAAACTTGCTTCCTCTTGATAAATTTCCTGACAATGGGAAATCAAAATTGTCCCATTTACCTTGTTAGGATGACAACTGAATATGTGCTTTGTAAACAGCTGTATGTAATTTTAGAATTATGACTTAATAATTGTACTTGAGGAATATCAGGGCCTTTGGAGCAGTGGCCTCTGCAGTCAGGGCAAGGAGGCTGATCTCAGGGGTAGGACCTTGCAAGCCCAGGCTCCTTGGCTGGGCTATGGGGAATGGCAGGAAAGGAGGCCCCCAAGGAGCTAAGGGGTGACCTTCAGAGGTCTCTCACCCCCCTCCCTATGATCACCAGCTCTGACAGGCTCAGACCTAAGGGTTAGACCCCGGTGGGGAGCTGTGATCACCTAAAGCTCCCAGGTGGTCCCTGTCCCCCAGTGGAGCAGCCCTTCCAGCTTTATCCCAACTCTCACCAAGCTGAAGGAAGACAGAGCTGCAGCTTACCCCTGACCGGAAAATAATACGTGTGCGCCCCACCCCCATTCATTATATGAATGCCACCTACTGCTCCCCATCTCCCACCCCTACCTGGCAAACTCCTACACATCCTTCAAAGCCCCAACCAAATACTCTTCCAATGCACGTCCCACCTGCCCCTGCACATAGCATGCCCCTCGGACACGTCCATCCTCCAGTTGGGCCTCCCCACAGGGGCCAACTGCTGCTCTCTGTCTCCCATCCAGTTACACCACATCTTGCTGAGACCAGGTTCCCTCCATCCCAGGGTCTCCAGAGCCATGGGCCAAGCATTCAGATATGCAGAGTCATGAATGACCACCTCCACAGGAATTCCAGCTGGGCCTCTCCCAACCCACTCAGGCACCAAGAGGCAAAGGGCCTCGGGGCTGACACCACTCATGAACGCAAGACTGGGGACACAGGGGCTGCTCCCTTGCATGTCAGTCTGACCTGCATAACTGAGATTCTGGAATCCTAGCTCCATCCTCCAGAATCATGAGCAAGGTTATCCTGCACTCAAGAGGAGCTTCTGTCCTATGGATGATCAGCTTGGAAAGGTGTTTTCCTTCGAAGTTTGTAGGACTCAGCTGTCAAACCACTGGGGCCTGGTGATGACTTTTTGGCAAACTTTTCATTACTGAGTCAATCGTTTTAATGATCATAGGATGTTTCAGGCTTTCTTTTTCTTCTAGAATCAGTTTTAGTAACTAACACCATTCTGGGAATTTGTCCATTTTGTCTAAGTTTTCAAATACTCTGGCAAAAAAAAAAAAAAAAACCTCTTAGTATTTCCCTCTCATCTATTTTTAACCTGGCTTTATCCCTGGGGCGCGTGCTTTCCCATCCCGAATCATCTTGTGTCTGCTCTTTCTTCTTGGTCAGTCTCTCTAAGGTTTTTCTATGTCAAAGAACCAATTTTTGATGCTTTTGTCTGAAACTGAAAGAGTCCTGTTAAAAGACCCCTCACAGCCCTTTGGAATATTTTAATCCAGATATCAACCAACCCAAAACACCTATGTGAGCCTTTTTTTGTGGCTGAAGAGACACGAGGCTGTAAAGGGAGAAAGCGGGCCACAGCTGGTTTGGGGGGGATTCTGGGCTTTGGCCTCTGCTCTCTTCACTCTGCCACCAACGGCTTTGTCACTTGCTTTATTGGCCTTCCCACATCATTTAAATTCTCCGAGCCAGCCCCAGTTCTCAGATTTACAAAACGGAACCAAGTTTTTACATGCTTAACTGCAACACAGAGGCCTGAAATTTGTTTTAAAGATCTAAGAACCCAGAGGAGAGAACACCTTCCGATCAAGCACGTTCCTCTCTTCTGCCACAGCCCCGCGGGACAGGACAGAGTCCGGCAGCCCTGCGTAGGGGCCGCTGTCTGTTTTGATTTGGTGGGAGGAGGGGTCACTGACAACTTCAAAATATAGCAGAAAACCTTCTAGAAGGAGAGTGTGTCCAATGAAGCAGACAGGCCCCCTGCCCATCCTCTCCAGCCCCTCTGGTTCTGCGGGCTACCCTGAGGAGGACAGAACGCTTCTAATATTCCCACTTGTGAAAACGTTGGAGGAGGCCTTGAACTTGGAGACTGGTCTGGGGAGACCATGCCTGTCCGCGTCTGCAGGGAGCAGGGCAGGAGATAAAGAAACACTCAGATTTTGTAGCCAAAGCAGTTGGACTTTCTTTTAAAATAGCAACTGCAGGGCTATTAGTTCTGAACCATATGGGAGGGGAGGAGATGCTCCCGATTTCTGGCGCAATTATCACCGTCTTCTCAGTGTTGCTGCAAAAATCAGTGATTACAGGCACGGAATGCCCACGGGTCCTTCCTGGCTGCAGGCGGGTGAGAGGTAAGAGCTCACAGTGGCATCCTTACCTAAGACGGTCAGAGACTCTCCCCAAGGTTTGAGGTGAAGCTCACCCGAAAATCTACGTAACTGAACCACTCTGCTGTACACCTGACACTAACACAGTATTGTAAACCAACTAGGCTTCAATAAAAAAAGATGCAACCGATCAACCTGGGCGAGAACAACGTTGGCATGAGATCTGTACAGAGTGGGGAAGGGCCTGCGCATCCCGTCTAAGTTACTGCCCGGGATTCTGCAGTGGGAGCCACGCTTCTCAACAGTTTCCATCGGCTGAATCCTGTCCCGGAACAAAAGGGTCCAGCAGCTGGGACAGGCGAGGGTTCTGAGGTTGCGTGTCTGCATTTCAGAGCAGGCCCCTCACTCTCCCCTCCCGCAAACCCTGGCCGGCCAGTGGTGGCCACACAAACGCAGGCCTGTCCTGCAGGTGCATCCCAGAGAGAGGACGTCTCCGGGGGCTCCGGAGAAACGCCTGCTTTGGGCCATGAAGCACAATCTTCTCCTGCCTGCCAAAGCCTCCTCGGCATACCTGGGTGGACACTCATCCGGGGAGAGAGGAAAGAACAACCTGCCCGACCTCTAGGGCAAGTCCTACCTCCGCATTGACCCCCCCCAACCTGCGTCTGACCAGCTCTCTGTCCTGCTCAGACACATCAGGGGCCCCGCCGCGCGGCCCGGTGCGCCACCTTCCGCTGAGGGCAAAGCCCTGCCTCCCTCTCACCTTCTCCCATTTCCTTCCAGCTGAGGCCACAACAAACTACACGCTGCCCCTCGACCACCAAGCACATTCCCCGCCCCGTCTCACCGCTCATGCGCCTCCCTGACTCGGCCTTGCTCGAGGACCCCATTCCCAGCCCCTGCAGCCCAAACCCAGCATCTCCCTGCCTCCCCCCAGAAGCCAGTGGGGCACACCTGCCGCCACACAGTGGTCCTTCTGGAGCTGGACGCCCCCCCACTCCCTCCCAGAACTGGGCCACGTCCCCAGCATCCTCTCCCAGAACAAGGATGCATCACCCAGAACCCCCTTCCAGAACCAGGGTGCATCCACCAATATCCCCTCACATCACCTAGGGTGCCGCCTTACTGGGTCAGGGCCTGGAGAAGACTCTGGAAGTGACTATGGAACTGGATTGCTCTGTTACTTGAGTTGAAGCATGAAAACACAGACAAGCCCATATGGTCAGGGCGTCCCACACCTGCAACTCAGGGGATTGCGGTTTCCACACTGACACAGAGGTGTGAGTTGGGCAGAGCTGCCTGGCCACCTGCAGGCTCCCCTGGCCTCGCTAGGCCGTCCCCTGGCAGGCTTTGATGTACCGAGTGCCGACTGGTGCTTGAGAGCCCTGAAGAGGTGGCTGAGCCCCATCTGAGCCCGAGTGCTCGCCTTCTGCCCCCCAAAGAGACAGGGCTCCCTGAGCTAAAAACAGTCGTCCCAGCCAGAGGCAGGGAGTAACCTGAGTGCCAGGGACAAGGCCTCCCAGGGAGAGAGTTGTCCTGTGATACGACTCGCGGGTTCCAATCAAAAAAGTATAGCAAGTCAGGATACTGCCTCGCCCCCTCTCAGAACCAGCCAGGGGAACTCACGGGGGTGACCCATCCGCACTTCTGTATTTCGTGTGCTCAGCTTTCCCAGCAACAGATGAAACCACAGAGGAAAATGATTGATACGTTGGAATATGCGAAAGATTGAGGTTTTACACAAAGAAAAGCAGAGCTAGAGAACAGACTTGGGGAACACCAGCCTTTCTCGTTCAAACCCACAGGAAAGTCAGAGCATGAATGGGCGGAGGATCAGAACACACGCTCCACAGAGAAATACAACCAGTAAACACGCGTGGAAAAGCGGCCATCGCACAAGGAAGCGGCATCTGAATAAACGGGGGGTACCAAATTCTAACAGGAAGAGAGGAGGGAAGGAGGGACGGAGGGAGGGAGAAAGTGGGTCACGTGCAACACTGGGGATACACACCAGAACCCTGAATGCTGGGCCCACCCCAGCCTTCCCAGCCATGGGACTGGGCAGGCCTGAGAATCTGCATTTCTGGCAGGCTCCCTCTGACACCGACCCTGTCGGCCCCAGGACCCCACTCAACCACTGCTACCCAGAGCTGGGTGTAACTAAGTATTACTTATAAGATAAAATGAAGCACAACATGTTTTGGAAAATACCCAGGACATGGAGAGAAACGACACTGTTAATATTTGCACTCCTGAGAATGTAACCAAGGATACTTCAAGTCTGTATGAATAAAGATGCTTATTAGAAAGAAACATTTTTAAAAACATGGTGTCTAAAAGTCAGATTCGGAGACCTGCATGAAGGTGAGGAAGCAGCAGCTGTCTTAGGTTACCTTTAGAGCACCAGTGGTACACCTGTGGGAAATGTTAAGTCAAAATGCAGAAAATAAAATTATGTATACACCAAACGACAACGATGAGGGGAGAGAATGTGCATAAGGACGGAAACTTGAAAATACAGAGCACTCAGCTGGGTTGATGGGATTGGGTGACATGTACCATTTTGCAGATTTCCTGCTTAAGAACATCAGGTCAGCGGTTAGAACTCAGACCCGCCTCTGAGCCTCCGTGAGTCTGGGCTTCCTCAGCTGTGGGACTGAGAAGCTCCTTGCTCTCGGAGCTGCAGAGAAGTGACACACGTACAGCAGCAAAGGCTAGGTTCGCAGCAAGCAGGAGTGCTTGCTCGGCCACTGTGTTCCCTGGATGGGAGTGTGCGTGCAGGGGGAGAGATGTGCACTTGCAGAACCTGCACATGCAGGCAGCAAGAGTGGCCACACCATGGCCAGCAACCTCGCCATCAACAGATGGGACCCACTGGAGGGACAGAGGGCACACCAAGCATTCGAAAATGTTTTAAGGGTAGGTGCTAGGTAGTCTATAGGAAAGGCAGCAAGAGTAAGAAAAGAAATGAAAGACAAAAATCAGAGAAAGTGGATCCAGAGAAAACCATAATTTGAAAAGATACATGCACCCCAATGTTCACAGCAGCACTATTTACAATAGCCAAGACATGGACGCAACCTAAGTGCCCCTTGACAGATGAATGGATAAAGAAGGTGTGGTACAGGTTCAAGAGGGCGGAGTAGAAGGACGTGCGCTCACTCCCTCTTGCGAGAGCATTGGAATCACAGCTAACTGCTGAACAATCATCAACAGGAAGACACTGGAACTCACCAAAAAAGATACCCCACATCCAAAGACAAAGGAGAAGCTGCAGTGAGATGGCAGGAGGGGCGCAAGCACAATAAAATCAAATCCCACAACTGCTGGGTGGGTGACTCACAAACTGGAGAACACTTACACCAGAGAAGTCCACCCACTGGAGTGAAGGTTCTGAGCCCCACGTCAGGCTTCCCAACCTGGGGGTCCCGCAAGGGGAGAAGGAATTCCCAGAGAATCAGACTTTGAAGGCTCGCAGGATTTGATTGCAGGACTTTGACACGACAAGGGGAAACAGAGACTCCACTCTTGGAAGGCACACACAAAGTAGTGTGTGCATCGGGACCCAGGGAAAGGAGCAGTGACCCCATAGGAGACTGAACCAGACCTACATGCTAGTGTTGGAGGGTCTCCTGCAGAGGCAGGGGGCGGCTGTGGCTCACCATGGGGACAAGGACACTGGCAGCAGAAGTTCTGGGAAGTGCTCCCTGGCATGAGCCTTCCCAGCGTCTGCCATTAGCCCCACCAAAGAGCCCGGTAGGCTCTAGTGCTGGGTCGCCTCAGGCCAAACACCAACAAGGAGGGAACTCAGCCCCACCCATCAGCAGACAAGCAGATTAAAGTTTTACTGAGCTCCGCCCACCAGAGCAACAGCCAGCTCTACCCACCACCAGTCCCTCCCAGCAGGAAACTTGCACAAGCCTCTTAGATAGCCTCATCCACCAGAGGGCAGACAGCAGAAGCAAGAAGAAATAAAATCCTGCAGCCTGTGGAAAAAAAAACCACATTCACAGAAAGATAGACAAGATGAAAAGGCAGAGGGCTATGTACCAGATTAAGGAACAAGATAAAACCCCAGAAAAACAACTAAATGAAGTGGAGATAGGCAACCTTCCAGAAAAAGAATTCAGAATAATGATAGTGAAGATGATACAGGACCTCAGAAAAAGAATGGAGGCAAAGATCGAGAAGATGCAAGAAATGTTTAACAAAGACCTAGAAGAATTAAAGAACAAACACCTAGAAGAATTAAGGAACTAACAAACAGAGATGAACAATACAATAACTGAAATGAAAAATACACTAGAAGGAATCAATAGCAGAATAACTGAGGCAGAAGAATGGATAAGTGACCTGTAAGACAGAATGGTGGAATTCACTGCTGCGGAACAGAATAAAGAAAAAAGAATAAAAAGAAATGAAGACAGCCTAAGAGACCTACGGGACAACATTAAACACACCAACGTTCTCATTACAGGGGTCCCAGAAGGAGAACAGAGAGAGAAAGGACCCAAGAAAATATCTGAAGAGATTATAGTCAAAAACTTCCCTAACATGGGAAAGGAAATAGCCACCCAAGTCCAGGAAGCACAGAGAGTCCCAGGCAGGATAAACCCAAGGAGAAACACGCTGAGACATATAGTAATCAAACTGACAAAAATTAAACACAAAGAAAAATTATTAAAAGCTCAAGGGAAAAATGACAAATAATATACAAAGGAACTCCCATAAGGTTAACAGCTGATTTCTCAGCAGAAACTCTACAAACCAGAAGGGAGTGGCACAATATATTTAAAGTGATGAAAGGGAAGAACCTACAACCAAGATTACTCTACCTGGCAAGGATCTCATTCAGATCCAACAGAGAAATCAAAAGCTTTACAGACAAGCAAAAGCTAAAAGAATTCAGCATCACCAAACGAGCTCTACAACAAATGCTAAAGGAACTTCACTAAGTGGGACACACAAGAGAAGAAAAGGACCTACAAACACAAACCCAAAACAATTAAGAAAATGGTAATAGGAACATACATATTGATAATTACGTTAAATGTGAATGGATTAAATGCTCCAAACAAAAGACACAGGCTCGCTGAATGGATACAAAAACAAGACCCATCTATATGCTGTCTGTAAGAGACCCACTTCAGACCTAGGGACACATACAGACTGAAAGTGAGGGGATGGAAAAAGATATTCCATGCAAATGGAAATCAAAAGAAAGCTGGAGTAGCAATACTCATATCAGATAAAATAGACTTTAAAATAAAGAATGTTACAAGAGACAAGGAAGGACACTACATAATGATCAAGGGATCAATCCAAGAAGAAGATATAACAATTATAAATGTATATGCACCTAACATGGGAGCACCTCAATACATATGGCAAATGCTAACAGCTATAAAAGAGGAAATCGGCAGTAGCACAATAATAGTGGGGGACTTTAACACCTCACTTACACCAATGGACAGATCATCCAGACAGAAAATTAATAAGGAAACTCAAGCTTTAAATGACACAATAGACCAAACAGATTTAATTGATATTTATAGGACATTGATCTGAAAATAGCAGATTACACTTTCTTCTCAAGTGCACATGGAACATTCTCCAGGATAGATCACATTTTGGGTCACAAATCAAGCCTCGGTAAATTTAAGAAAAATGAAATCATATCAAGCATCTTTTCCGACCACAACACTATGATATTAGAAATCGATTACAGGGGAAAAAAACGTTAAAAACACAAACATATGGAGACTAAACAATACGTTACTAAATAACCAAGAGATCACTGAAGAAATCAAAGAGGAAGTCAAAAAATACCTAGAGACAAATGACAACGAAGACACGACGATCCAAAACCCATGGGATGCAGCAAAAGCAGTTCTAAGAGGGAAGTTTATAGCAATACAATCCTACCTCAAGAAACAAGAAAAATCTCAAATAAACAATCTAACCTTATACCTAAAGGAACCAGAGAAAGAAGAACAAACAAAACCCAAAGTTAGTAGAAGGAAAGAAATCATAAAGATCAGAGCAGAAATAAACGAAATAGACACAAAGACAACAATAGCAAAGATCAATAAAACTTAAAGCTGGTTCTTTGAGAAGATAAACAAAATTGATAAACCTTTATCCAAATTCGTCAAGAAAAAAGAGGGAGAGGACTCAAATCAATAAAATTAGAAATGAAAAAGAAGTTACAACGAACACCACAGAAATACAAAGCATCATAAGAGACTACAAGCAACTCTATGCCAATAAAATGGACAACCTGGAAGAAATGGACAAACTCTTAGAAAGGTATATATAACCTTCCAAGACTGAACCAGGAAGTAACAGAAAATATGAACAGACCAATCACAAGTAATGACATTGAAACTGTGATTAAAAATCTTCCAACAAACAGAAGTCCAGGACCAGATGGCTTCACGGGTGAATTCTATCAAACATTTAGAGAAGAGCTAACACCCACCCTTCTCAAACTCTTGAAAAAAATTGCAGAGGAAGGAACATTCCAAAACTCATTCCACGAGGCCACCATCACCCTGATACCAAAACCAGACAAAGATACTACAAAAAAAGAAAATTACCCACCAATCTCACTGATGAATATAGATGCAAAAATCCTCAACAAAATACTAGCAAACAGAATCCAACAACACATTAAAAGGATGATACACCATGATCAATTGGGATTTATCCCAGGGATGCAAGGATTCTTCAATATACGCAAATCAACCAATGTGATATGCCATATTAACAAATTGAAGAATAAAAACCATATGATCATCTCAACAGATGCAGAAAAAGGTTTTGACAAAATTCAACACCCATTTATGATAAAAACTCTCCAGAAAGTGGGCATAAAGGGAACCGACCTCAACATGATAAAGGCCATATATGACAAACCCACAGCAAACATCATTCTCAATTGGTGAAAACCTGAAAGCATTTCTTCTAAGATCAGGAAGAAGACAAGGATGTCCACTCTCGCCACTATTATTCAACATATTTTTGGAAGTCCTAGCTAGCCACGGCAATCAGAGAAGAAAAAGAAATAAACGAAATATAAATTGGAAAAGAAGAAGTATTACTGTCACTGTTTGCAGATGACATGATACTATACATAGAGAATCCTAAAGATGCCACCAGAAAACTACTGGAGCTAATCAATGAATTTGGTAAAGTTGCAGGATACAAAATTAATGCACAGAAATCTCTTGCATTCCTATACACTAACAACAAAAGATCAGAAAGAGAAATTAAGGAAGCAATCCCATTCACCACTGCAACAAAAAGAATAAAATACCTAGGGATAAACCTACCTAAGGAGGTAAAAGACCTGTACTCAGAAAACTATAAGACACTGATGAAAGAAATCAAAGATGACACAAACAGATGGAGAGATATACCATGTTCTTGGATTGGAAGACTCAATATTGTGAAAATAACTACACTACCCAAAGCAATCTACAGATTCAATGCAATCCTTATCAAATTACCAATGGCAATTTTTACAGAACTAGAACAAAAAATCTTAAAATTTGTATGGAGACAAAATAGCCAAATAGCCAAAGCAATCTTGAGGGAAAAAAATGGAGCTGGAGGAATCAGGCTCCCTGACTTCAGACTATACTACAAAGCTACAGTCATCAAGACAATATGGTACTGGCACAAAAACAGAAATATAGATCAATGGAACAGGATAGAAAGCTCAGAGATAAACCCACGCACCTATGGTCAACTAATCTATGACAAAGGAGGCAAGGATACACAATGGAGAAAAGACAGTCTCTTCAATAAGTGGTGCTGGGAAAACTGGACAGCTACATGTAAAAGAATGAAATTAGAACACTCCCTAACACCAGACACAAAAATAAACTCCAAATGGATTAAAGACCTAAATGTAAGACCGGACACTATAAAACTCTTAGAGGAAAACATAGGAAGAACACTCTTTGACATAAATCGCAGCAAGATCTTTTTTGACCCACGTCCTAGAGTAATGGATATAAAAACAAAAATAAACAAATGAGACCTAATGAAACTTAAAAGCTTTTGCACAGCAAAGGAAACTATAAACAAGACGAAAAGACAACCCTCAGAATGGGAGAAAATATTTGCAAACGAATCAAAGGACAAAGGGTTGACCTCCAAAATATATGAACAGCTCATGCAGCTCAATATTAAAAAAACAAACAACCCAATCCAAAAATGGGCAGAAGCCCTAAATAGACATTTCTCCAAAGAAGACATACAGATGGCCAAGAGGCACATGAAAAGCTGCTCAACATCACTAATTATTAGAGAAATGCAAATCAAAACTACTATTAGGTATCACCTCACACCAGTTAGAATGGGCATCATATCAGAAAATCTACAAACAACAAATGCTGAAGAGGGTGTGGAGAACAGGGAACCCTCTCGCACTGCTGGTGGGAATGTAAATTGATACAGCCACTATGAAGTATGAAGTATGGAGGTTCCTTAAAAAACTAAAAATAGACCTACCACATGACCCAGCAATCCCACTACTGGGCCTATACCCAGAGAAAACCATAATTCAAAAAGACACATGCACCCCAATGTTCACTGCGGTACTATTTACAATAGCCAGGTCGTGGAAGCAACCTAAATGCCCATCGACAGACGAATGGATAAAGAAGATGTGGTACATATATACAATGGAATACTACTCAGCCATAAAAAGGAACGAAATTGGGTCATTTGTAGAGACGTGGATGGACCCAAGGACTGTCACAGAGAGTGAAGTAAGTCAGAAAGAGAAAAACAAGTATCAGATATTAACACATATATGTGGAATCTAGAAAAATGGTACAGATGAACCGGTTTGCAAGGCAGAAATAGAGACACAGATGTAGAGAACAAACGTATGGACACCAAGGGGGAAAGTGGCAGGGCGGGGGAGCGGGTGGTGGAGGTGGGATGAACTGGGAGATTGGGATTGACATATATACAGTAATATGTATAAAATCGATAACTAACAAGAACCTGCTGTATAAAAATATAAAATAAAATTCAAAAAAAAAAAAAAGATGTGGTACATATATACAATGGCCTATTACTCAGCCATAAAAAAGAATGAAATAATGTCATTTGCAGCAACATGGCTGGACCTAGAGATTATCATACTAAATCAGTCAGACAGAGAAAGAAAAATATCACATGATATCACTTATATGTGGAATCTTAAAAAA
Organism: Eschrichtius robustus; assembly: GCF_028021215.1. NCBI lineage: Eukaryota > Metazoa > Chordata > Mammalia > Artiodactyla > Eschrichtiidae > Eschrichtius > Eschrichtius robustus. The sequence continues at coordinate 9,171,264 of NC_090831.1, forward strand.
CAATACAAATGAACTTATTTACAAAACAGCAATAGACCCAACAGACATAGAAAACAAACTTACGGTTACCAAAGGGGAAGGGGGGGGGGGGGGGAGGGATAAATTGGGAGTTTGGGATTAACATATACACACTACTATATATAAAATAGATAATCAACAAGGACCTAATGTATAGCACACGGAACTCTACTCAATATTTTATAATAACCTATGTGGAAAAAGAATCTGAAAAAAGTAGATATATATGTATGTATAAGTGAATCACTTTGCTGTACACCTGAAACTAGCACAACATTGTAAATCAACTACACTTTAGTAAAAATAAATACTCTTTTTTAAGAAAGTGATTTTTTGAAGAAAGTGGGAAAGGAAGATATTCGAAAGGAGATGGAGAGGAGAGAAAAATAGAGAGAAAGAAAAGGAAGATTCAGAAACACACAAGAATGGCCCCCACGTCGATTTTTCCAGTACTTCAGGCGACGTATCTAAGGGGAGAGGACTCTTGAAGAGTCACTTCTGGGATCCCGGGGAGGTGACGAAGGTAAGGACACCAAGCTCAAGGGCCTCTTAGCACCGAAGGCTCCCCATCAGCGCCAATGATGCTGGCGTGGGCAAACGTTCAGTGCACAGCCCCAGGAGACGTGTTCTTTATACTTGTGCATGTGTGTGCCAGCACACTTATACACACACATCCACACGCACGCACACACACATACGCACACACATCCACAAGCGCACACACGTGCACACGGTGTGTACAGAGACATATAGGCATGCACACACACAGTCCACGTGAATGCAAATCCACACACATGTATATACCCACACAGACAAGCACACACACACGCACATATACATTTGCACACATGCCCCACATATCCACACACACGTGTACACATACAAATGCACACATGCATGTGCACATACAACACACACATGCCCACATGCACACAAGAGTGCACACAGCCTCACAGACACATATCTCCCACACACATACACCACCCACAGACAAAGCCACCCACTGATCCACACACATGATCTAAACATACACACACCATCTATTTCTAAGTGATATCCGACTTGTACTGTAAATACTAGGCATCATTATAATACCTATAAATGGAAATGTGTGTGTGCATTTTTAAATGTACAGTCTGTACTTAACGCCTTGTATTTACAATAATAGTAGCATCTCGTTTATAAACCCATCCCATCCACCCCCACCCCCCCGGAAAACAAGCCTCCGCCGTCAGCACTTTGGTAAAGCACAGGAGTCCGGGTGCTCCCGGCTAAAGGCCTCGCCCAGGGCTCTTGGCGCACCCTCGTGGCCCCAGGACCGCAGCAGAGGAAACGCCGCCGAGAGGGGTGAGCCCGGGACACGCAGGTGACGGTAGCTGGGGCAGTGGGAAGCCACCCGGCTCCCTCCAAGCCTCTAGGTCACAGGGGACGGTGCTGCCGCCCCAGCAGGCCTGGCAGGAGCCGGGCAGGGTGCTCTCCCTGCAGCCTCAGGCCAAGCTGCGGGTGTCAGGCTCACATGGTGACCATCACTTCCCAGCAACTCAGCCCCTTCCAGCGGCACCAAGCCCAGCTCTCCTCTGCCTCCACTGAGGCCTGCAAAGCCTCCTGGGCGTCTCGTCCACAGCCCCGTACCTCGTGTCACCAACAGGTAAACCGAGGCCCAGGGATGACCAAGGGTGGCAGTTCTTCTGCCTCTGTTCCCACGGTGCTCCTCCGCAGCTGTCCCCTCTCCTCCAACCGGCCGAGGGGGCTGGTCCACAGAGACAGAGGGGCCAGCGGGGGCCTGAGGCCCCTACCCGACTCCCAGGCGGGCCAGGCTGGGCCTCACTCCCAGTGCCCTCGGTGAGAAGGCTGTGCGGCTCCGTGCCCCCCGCCCCGGGCCCCCCACGTCCCTCGGGGCGAGACCCCGGGCACTGACCTGCTTCTCATTCTCGTCCTCCAGCCTCAGCCGGTCCTCGATGCAGTTCCGGGCCTGCAGGAAGGCCTTCCTCTGGGAGCGCTCAGCCAGGATCCGCACGAAGACCCCGTACATGTTCACGCCAAGGAAGAGCAGGGCGTTGGCACCGAGCTGGAGGGGAGAGAACATTGCAGAGGGCTACACACAGGGGCCCAGCTCAGCAGAGGCTCCTACGCGTCCTCCGACCACCAGCCCATGAAATGACCACACCAGCCAGACCCACAGTGCCAAGCCGGTTTCACACGGCCATGAGCCAGGCCTCATCCCTCACCCTGTGCAGGGGTCACCTGTGCTATAAGCTTGTCACGTAATGGAACAGTAGGAAAGGATGCAAGGTGTGTCCCCCGAAACTCACGTGGAAGTCCTGACCCCTAACCCCCCAGAGTGGGCCTGTATTTGGAGACAGGGTCTTTCAAGAGGTAATCAAGTTAAAGTGAGGTCATTAGGCTGGGCCCTAATCCAACATGACTGGTGTCCTTATAAGAAGAGGAGATCAGGACACAGACACGCACGGAGGGAAGACGATGTGAGGACACAGGGAGAAGACGGCCGTCGACACGCCAAGAAGAAAGGCTTTGGGAGAAACCAGCCTCCGGAACTGTGAAAAGTAATGTCTGCTGTTTAAGCCACCCAGTCTGGGCACTTTGTTACAACAGCCCGAGGAAACCATTACACCTAGAAGTTTTGAACGTGAAGACTGAGTGGTTATTCCCACAAAGGCAACATGGAAAGCTCTGGAGAGGAGCAGTGAAGGAGAGCTGATTAAAAAGAAAGAGTGGCATTTGGGTATGAACTGAACACCTGTGATTTATGTATGAAGATGGAGAAAACGCAGTGTCCCTCCAACGTCCCTGGGTTCTCACTCCACGTCAACAGACAAGAAGCAAGAAAGGGGCCCGGCCGAGAAGGACCCCTCCAGGGCAGCCATGGCTCAGACTCGAGGCTGAGACCTGCTCGACCAGGAAAGGACGCAGCGTGCGGGGGTTAAGATAGGGAGCCCAAGGACAGCGGTGTTTTACCGCTTCCTGCTTTCACCTGCCTAAACCCAAGTCCAGTCCAGACCGCCCAGGACTGAGCTCGGGGGTTTCACAGGAACCCACGATGGATGAAGGTCGCACCGCACAGAGTGGCAGACGTGGGGGAGGATCAGACCTCACGCCCCCTGCTCGGCCTCCTCAGCGGGTCTGTCCCTACCTCTCATGGCCACAGGGTCCAGGGCCAGACAGGGGTGCCTCTCACGGGCCAGCAGGGCCCCAGCACATCCCCCTGGGGCCCCCAGGCCGCTAAGAGAGAGAGAAGACACCCACCCACCTCCCTGCGGGGCTGCGGGGCTTACAGGCCGTATACAAACTGCTGCCCCCAGTCGCTGCAAAAATAGATGATTCTGTGTCTGATTAAACTCCAGCATTTCCTGCAGGTTCTGCTGCCCATGGATTAACCAGAAACACTCCCCGCCCAGGACTGACTGCAACAAACAACTACACAGGACAACAGACACAGTGGCAGGTGGGACAGGAGTCTGCGGTCAGAGGGCTCCTGCGAGAGGCCAGGCAGGGATGGGCAAGGCAGCCCGAACAGGGTGAGCTGAGGGACAGAGAGGGGGGAGAGCCGGGAGGTCGTGGTCGGCGGCGACGTCCAGCTAGAGACACGAGAGCTGCTCACGGGAGGGGACAGGCCGAGGGACCGGAATCTGCAGGACCCCAGCACACAGTGGTCACCTCCCTAAACCCCCCAGGAGGGGAGGGAACTCCCAGCGAGCGCAGCAGGGACGGCTTGTCTCACGTACACTTGGCAAAGAGGATGGACACACGCTTACACCTCACACAGATCGTGTGCAAGACATGCTCCTGCAAATCACCTCCCGGATCCTGCCTCTGCCGCCCAGAGAAAGGGACGGCCACCCTGAGAGGGGTCTAAGAGAGTGGCCGAGAGTCCTATAAAAATGGTGCCCACTGTCACCCAGAACACCTCATTGTGACCTGACCATCTCCACGTGACCTGGATGTCTCCGTGTGACCCGACCATCTCCATGGGACCCCGAGTATCTCCATGGGACCCTGATCATCTTCGCTGTGCCCCTGAACACCTCCAAATCGGAGTGTCCCGCTAGCCGGAGCGTCCACGCTTTAACCCACTGCGGGGCTGGAACACAAATGCATCTTCAACGCCTGTGCCCCCTCTCACAGGCACAGTGGCCGGCACTGGCTGCACCTAGGTGCACCGCACTGGCCCCCGTACCAGGCAGTGTTTTCTGTGTCTAAGGGACCATCTGCTGTACTTTGGGATCAGCTCATGCCAATCTGTTGATGAAGGCACTTTTCTGGTGGCAACGGGAAGACCAGCGTATATGAAACAATAAATTGTAGTTTGGTGGAGTCAATATTTAAATGCGTACTGAGCATGTTTAAAACGCCCACAGGCAGTAGTGAACACGTTTCTAAAAATTCAAACAATAGTCTTTGCACAAAATGCGCTTCTCTCCCAGCAGACCCTTAATCACCTGCGGCTTCTGCACGCCCCTCCCAGCCTCTATTTAAGGTTTTGAACATACAGAACACATAACACACAGGACACCTCTCCCGAGATGCCCTCCAGCCCGTCAGCCCCACGGCTTCCGTGACCCCTGCAGTGAAGCCCCCAGCTGTCACTGTCGAGCGGAGTACACAGTCAGGTGGAGAACAAGGAGTCCAACTGAGGGGCCAGGCGCCCGGGGTCAGCTCAGCACAGGGTGCAGGACGCCACAGGTCACACCTGGCAGACGCGGCTTTCCCAGAAAGCAGGGCCTCAGGTGGCTGGCGGCAGAAACAGGGGAAAGTGCGGGTCCCTACTGAGATCTGGGCAGAGAGGTGAGGCATGGGCTGGGGGCAGAAGGGCCAGCAGAGGCTGGGCAGTTTGGTCAAGGGAAAAATCAGGAGCAGAGTGGGAGCGGGCTGGGTCACCGGGAGCCCCACCTTGTCACCTCTTCTACACCCACCTTCCTAACACCTTCCCTTCACTCCGGCCATGGTGACCCCCCAGGGACACCGAGGCCCAGCTGCATGGTCACTGAGTACCTAGCTGCCCTGCCACGCCGTCTGAGCTGCTCCCATGGAAAACAGCCCCATGGCACACCCCACAGCCAGAGTCTGGCGGGAAGGGCGAGGCGGAAGCAGCGATCTGGGGAGCGGGCGGGTCTCCCCTGCCTGGGGCTCTGCATTCACGTTCACACACCCAGGGTGCTTCCACATGCCCCAGCGATCTTCCCGCAGGAGAGCAGAAGAGGAGGCCGTCCGCAAGACGGCAAAGCTGCCGGCACACCTGCCCCCCTGCATTCGCACACACCCCCAGATCAGCAGCCATGGTGACGGGCACACAGCAGGAGGCGGAGCCCCTGCCCCCATGGGGCACAGAGAGGTTTCCAGACTGGCTGCCTAATCAGCGATCAGGGACGAGGGTGACAAGGCAGAGAGAAACTGGCCCAGAGGTCACCTGCGGCGGCTGTAGCCTAGAGGGGGCGTTGGTTCACACCGGCAGAAGGAGCGGTGATGGGGGAAACAGGCTGAGAGGGTTCTGAGCTCGGGGAAGGGTACGTGCTGGGGTGGAAGCTGAGTACCACACCCCAGAGCACGTGGCCGCGGGACCACAGGGCGTCCTGGTAGTGCCAAGCCCTCACCAACCCCACCGGCATCCCTGCCAGCACTACACACACAGAGGCCCTGGGCAAGGGCAGGGCCCCCCGCTGCAGAGGCCGCGGCACACCCAGCAGCCCCGCACACCTGGCCTCCCTGTACCTGCCTGCACCTGGCCTCAGCATCCAGGCCCCCGAGGACCTTCCCACAGCCCACGCTGCCCTGGATGCCAGGGCCCTGCCAGGACCTCAGTCCTGCACCTTTCCCACCCTTGGAAGGCTTGCCCTTCGAGCTCTCTTCCTTCTCCAGCTGAAACTCCACAGCCCAACAGGACAGTCCCCTGCCCCTCACACTCTGGAGTCGAAGCCAGCTCCGTGCACAAGCCTGTGCCTGGGGTGCTCCTCCGGCCGCAAGGGAATCCTCGTCTGTCCCTCCTCCCCCGGGGACCTCCCTCTGCCCAGCCCAGCCGGTCCCACTGCCCACTGCCCGCGGGGCCCCCCCTCTCCCCTCCAGCTGGGACCTGCCACTTCCAACCGTCATCCTCGGCAGCAAGCGTGTGATTATTTCTTTCCCCTGAAAATGAGAGCCTTCTCTTGACTCCTCTTCCTCTCCCAGGCCTGCCCATTTTTCTCCCCTTTCCAGCAAAACTCCTGAAAAGGCCTCACCTCACCCCCGCCTGGGCCGCACCCCAGCCTGCCTTCCCTTCCACAGCTGCCCTGGGCGGTCTGGGACCAGGTCGGGGCCACCTTCACATCCTGAGCCCAGGCTCAGGTCCCAGTGCCCAGCCCACCATCAGCTCCCCTCCCCTGGCCCCTTCCCCAGCCTCCTCTGGTCCATGCCTCACACCTGGACCCCTCTCCACCCCAAACTCCACCCCTCATGGTGTCTCATCCACACTCACCTTGGGAGCCCAGCCCTGTGCCAAAGACCCCGAATCGACACCTTCAGCTTGGACCAGCCAGCCGTGCCTCTCCCCAGCCCATGCACGTCTCCAGCTCAGCCCTGCATGGGACAGACCCTGGCAGGACCCCTGGTCACCCCCAGCACTCACCCCAGTGGCCTCTCCCACCTCAGCTGACCCGGGCCCCTGGAAGCCTCTCAGGCCTGGGCCCACTTCCCCCACCAGCAAATCCTCCCGGCTCCGTCTCCAACAGACGGGGCGCTGACACCCCGCTGCCGACCGCTGCTTGGCTGCCGAGCCACCTCCTAACCTGCCCTGTACTCCTCCCAGCCCTGCAGGCTCCCCGCACGGTCCTCTGCTCCGAACCCCCAGCCCGGAGTCTTCCTGCGCCCAAAGCCCTCCGTGGCCCAGGCCAGATGCCCCTGCATCCTGTCCTCCTCATGTCCCCCTGGCCTGGCCTGCTTTCTTAGGGCCTCTGCCCTGCGTCCCTGGGTGGGAACCCCTTTCCCACATAGCGCCTGGCTCACCCCCAACCTCCAGGGCCTCCACTCACATGTCACCTTCTCAAAACAGCTTACCTGACCCCTGTGTCTAAAAACGCACACACTCCCACCTGGACTTTGAGTATTCTCCCACTGACCAGTTCTATTTCTTTCCTTCTTCCTTTCCTTCTATTGTTTTTAGCAGTTACCGTCTTCCAACACGTTATAACATTAACTCACTTGTCACCTTCCCTGCCTGCTGTCTGCCCCTCGAGGGGCCTCAGTCTGTCAGGTCCACGACTGATCCGGGAGCCTGGAATAGAGCCTCTCGTATCGTAGCAGGTGCCCTGGTATTTGTTGAATGAATAACTGAGGACACAGGGATGGTGAGGTGGCTGGGCCCCGGCACATTGCTGGAAAGGGGCAGAGGGAGGACTCACACACAGACACCTGCGCTGCCAGCTGCACTGCCCAACCTCTCTCCACGCTGTCTCGGACGAGACCTGATAAGACTGTGTCCCAACTCTCATATCCATCGTCAGATGGGCAGTGGGGAGGGACTCCAGCTTTTCCACGATCAAGAGAGGCACATAAGAGGCAAGGCATCAGGCTTCCCTGGTGGCGCAGTGGTTAAGAATCCGCCTGCCAGTGCAGGGGACACGGGTTCGAGCCCTGGTCCGGGAAGATCCCACATACCGCGGAGCAACTAAGCCCGTGCGCCACAACTACTGAGCCTGCGCTCCAGAGCCCGCGAGCCACAACTACTGAGCCCACGTGCCACAACTACTGAAGCCCATGCGCCTAGAGCCCATGCTCCGCAACAAGAGAAGCCACCGCAATGAGAAGCCCGCGCACCGCAACGAAGAGTAGCCCCCGCTCGCCGCAGCTAGAGAAAGCCTACGCACAGCAACGAAGACCCAACACAGCCAAAAATAAAAACAAGTAAACAAATAAATTTATTTTAAAAAATGGATCAAAGATCTAAATATAAGAGCTAGACTGGGGAAAATATTTTTTAAAAAAACAAAGAGGCAAGGCATCAACGTGTCCTAGTGTCTGAAAGTGACGTGGCTTCTGGGGCAGGCTGAGCTGGTGGGAGCTGCTGGGACACAGCCCACAGACACATGCACACGTGGACCAGGTCACGCAGCCCAGGGAACTGCACTGGAGCGCGCAGGGCAGGCCTGGCAGGTGCATCCCCCTCCCAAGCCCTTGCCCTGCAGGCCCCGTGACCTGGGCAGACGGCCAGCAGGGGAAGCACTGCAGGGAAAAGGATGAGATCACCTGGCGACAGGTGTGCATGGCCACGGCAGCTCATCAGCCTCTGCCCATGGGGCAGGTAGCCAACCCCACCCCACAGTGGGCACTGGGGGTCCCCCGGCCCCTTGGGAAGGCCGGTGTAGAGCGGGGAGAAGCTGGCACCGCGCAGTGGGTGGGCGCCTGGGGTCATCAGTCAACATGAACTGTCCAGATGTCCCCTGTGGCGGGCAGGGCTCTCCCATCCCGGCCACTCCAGGTCCCAGAGGGCCAGGCGAGCCTTGCCAGGGCTGGGAGGAGATGAGCTCTGAGGCTGGATTGAAAACAAACAGGCCTGGTCTGGCACGTGGAATGGAGGCCTTTTCTGAGTCCACAGTGACCACAAAGCTACAGACCCAGCCAGGAGGTTAAGGCCACCACCTGGAGGGCACAGAGGGGAGGGGGGGCTAGACCTTCTGTCTGTGTCCCCTCATCCGAGTGGCCCCGCTGGGGACTTCCGGGGCACCCACCCTGTCGGTCGGACGTGTGTTCAGAATCACTGATTCAGTGACTGCAGGAAACCACGAGGAAGCGCATCTTTCTCTTAACCGTGACGTATCGACGGTACTCGCAGCACTTCCCAATATTTTGCCACTCTTGTGACACAGGGCAAAGACTTGGAGGGAGAATTCCTCATCAAGCGTTTACATCCCTGCAGTCGGCCTGCACTCAGGAAGGCACACAACTGCTCTCCAGCCGGAGGGCCCTCACCCGCTGCCCCGCAAACCCCACGCGCCCCGCGGATGGAATCACACGCCCAGGTCTTGGCTAGTTTGTCAGGCAGGGCCGGGAGCCCGCGTCAAGTGAGCGTCTCCTGCGCGCCAGGAGTTCTAAACACCGCCGGCACTTCGCCGTCCCACGTCCCTGCTCCCTCCCTGGCACGCCACCCTAGAGCTCGTTCAAGACCCTCACCTTCCACTCCGGCCCCCAGGCCCCGCTGCGCTGCCCTCAGCTCTCCCCCTGCCGCTCAGCACGAGGCCACGGCAGCTTCGCTTCCTGCACAACCAACAGGGCTCACCGCCCCCCACCCCTTTACACGCACTGAACGTCGCATCGTTGTGGATTTTACATGAGAGGCTGTGAGATCAGTAACTTAACCAAGGAGAACCCATTGTTCGGGACTCTAGGGGGCTATGGGAGGAGGGCGGGGCTACCTTTACCAGGAGGCAGAAGGTAAACAGCCGGGAGGCCACACGAGCAGGGACTGCTAGAAACTGAAGCAAAGGTGGCACCATGCAGGCCCCAAGCAGGCCCTGGGCAGGTGGGTGAGCCCGGAAATGAGGCCTGCCATTTATGGGGAGGACATGGGCGTAGAGAGGTTAAATCTCCCCGAGGTCCCAAGGCCAGGACGTCCCAAACACAGGCACGTAACTCCAGGGCCCGCCAGGCCACGGGCACATCTCTGGATCCACGCCTTGGGTGGATGGGCCTTGGGGGCTCTGCACGGGTGGTGGCAGTCATGGGCTTCAGGGCTGCCGGGCTTGTGGCTGGTCGGGGCATGGCCGGGGCCTCACCCGCCCCTCGTCCTCCACACAAGGCCCAGGGAAGGTGGGGCTGAGTGTCCAGTGGGAAGTGTGGAAGGTGGGGGCAGGGCAAGGGCAGCAGGACGCTCTCAGGGCAGCGGGGTTTCAGGACAAGGACCCCATCACAGGTGCCAGGGAGTCAGGGAGTGGCTGCGACACGGGCAGAACGTGAGCCGACTGTTGAGACGGCAGCAGAGACCCTGGGCACTGGCTGGACACAGGGACCCGGAAGGGCCAGCCCTGGGGGAGGGGGCGGGGCCGCTGGAGCCACGAGAGCCCGCGTGAGGGGACCCTCGGAAAGGCCTGCACGGGTGGAAGTGAAGGGTGGACCCCAGCCCTTGAAATTAAAACTATAGTTGAGAAGAACAGAAGCCTCCCTTCTGGGATTTTCTCATCATCTTAGCTTCCTTCCTGCCATCTTTGGGCTTAGATTACAAACAGGAATGGCGAGTCCCTGGGGGGGCATAAAAGAGCCAGTGTGTGTGTGTGTGTGTGTGTGTGTGTGTGTGTGTGTGTGTGTGTGTGTGTGTGTGTGTGTGTGTGTGTGTGTGTGTGTGTGTGTGTGTGTGTGTGTGTGTGTGTGTGTGTGTGTGCGCGCGCGCGCGCGCCAGTGTGTGTGTGTGTGTGTGTGTGTGTGTGTGTCAAGGTGACTGACCAGTCAGTCAGTCCTCATCTGCCAGGGTCCTGGGTCTCACGCACACACACACACACACACACACACCCCTGCCATGTGTGTGGTCAGCACCCCTCCCAGGTACAATGGCGAGGCCAAGGGCTGCTAGTCTGCCCAGCAGAAAGACGCTCCCCCTGCCCCCGTCCACCGCTGGCCACCGCATCCCTCGCTGGGCTCCGCTGGAGCCCACTCAGGGGGAAGCAGCTGTTCTCCCTCTGCCCCGCGTAGCTCACCTCCCCACTGCTATCAGCTGCTAATCTGTCCTGTGAGGAGGGACTATGGCCGCGGCTAGGGAATCTGAGTGGCACCCTCACAAACAAAGCCCATACTCCACTCCACTCCGCTTCAGACCACCTGCGGGCCCTTCATCCTGCAGGAAAACCACACATTCTCCCCACCCCTGCAGTGAGCTGGGAGCTGCCCCCCACTCCAGCAGCACCCATCAAAGGGATTTCTTAAAATGGGACCACTGGGGGGAAGGGACACTTCAGGGAGACTGGGGGAGGGCGTCTGCCAACCACCTGTCACCCCACCCCGGGAATCCCCAGGGCCCTCCCACCTGGAGCCCCCCTGATGTGAGCCATTAGGACCAGGCGTCCCCCCACCTGCACCTTGCCAGACGGGAGCTTCCTCACACGCCCAACGCATCTACTGACCCAAACCGGCCACCCCCGAGGTCTCCCCAGGGTTCAGGAGTTTTCATTTCCCCCACGAAGCTCTCTTGGACTTCCCTGGCGGTCCAGTGGTTAAGAGTCCGCACTTCCACTGCAGGGGGCACGGGTTCAACCCCTGGTCGGGGAACTAAGATCCCACGTGACTCGTGGCGTAGCAAAAAAAAAAAAAAAAACAAGTCCTCCCATGAAGCTCTCTGAACTCGCGGCCTGGCCGGAGGTGCCCGGAAGACGGCGACCACAGGGTTTAGCACCTGCTGTGCAGAAACCACAAAGGAGACAGGCCGGGGGTCACCGTGAGCATCTCAGAGATGCAGGTGACCACAGGCTGAGGGATGGAGAGTCCGGGGAGGAGGCATCGGGAGGCATCACCCGCCACGGCTGCAGCAGTGATCCCATCTGGGGCCAGCCCAGCCCGGCTGCACTCCCGGCGAGCCCATGGGGCACTGACATCACTCACAGCTCAGCACAGGAAGGAAACAGCGGCAGATCACCCCTCGGACTCTCCGGGAAGGCCCCAAGACAACACCTGGGCCAGGGGAGCTAGCAGCCAGTCCGGGCAGAATTGCCCAGCCCGGGGGAGCCCACGGCTTCTTGCCACGGACGGCAGTCGGCAGCTCTGGAACTGTGCCCGGGCACCTCTAAGGCTCACGTGGGAAACAGCCACTTGGCCCGGGGAAGACTTGTGCCACGTCTCAGTGGACCTCCTCCCAGGTGGGGACCTCCAAGGGGGTCCCACTCCAGGGGGACCCTCCAGCACTGGACACTAGCCAAATGGACATCTCTTTGGCGTGGTGAGACAGCAATCCAGAAGAAACCCCCTCCTCCGGAGCCCGACCACTGGCTTCTGGGCTCCAAGGCTGGGCCGGGGCTGGCACACAGGTGACCAGCAGGACCACACCCGGCCTGGGGCTGCTTTCGCCGGGGATGATGGCACCAGGACCGCTGCGGCTCTCACGGCCCCAGCCAAGGGGCTGCTCAGGGCCTGGTCCCCACGTGGACCCAGGAGTGTGGTCTGCACTGCACCTCTTCCCTAAGGGAGACCCCACGCTGGCGCCAATTCCACAGGGCCCAGGCGGGTGGGGCATAATCCCACCTGGCCAAGAGTCCAGTCCCCCAGCACAGTGACCACGCCCAGTGTAGACACAGGGCCCGGCCTCGCCCCTGGGACCCTTGCCCACCAAACTCCCCATCTCATAAGGGGCCATCTCAGAACGGCGGGCTGAGCTGAGAGACAGAGCCAAGCACCCCATTGGTGCTGAAACACATGTGGGCTGTGTTTCAGACATTCACACCCCCGACCCTCTGTCTCCCAGTGGAATTCCGCTGGGCTGGGCTTCCCCCAAAGGCTTCTCTGCAGTGCGCTTGGTCAGCCCCAAGTATGTAAAGACAGAAGAAGCCAAACAGGGAAAGCACGCACGAAGCGCCTGGGTCAGACCTGGACCACCCAGAGGGCCCCGCCCCCATCCCCAAAGGGCCTCAGGAAGGAAGGGCAGACACTTTAGGTTTACAAGCTGGGCAGTTAAACGGGAAAAGCAGCCACCTGACGTGTGCCCCTGGTGTCCTCAGAGGGACCCTTCATAAGGGGAAATAACACACACACACACCACAAAGAAAAAAACAAGAATTTTAAAAGGTTCATGGCAATTTGGAAAAGAGTTCAAATATCAGCCGAAGATCGTCCCCCGGTCACTGCACCCACACCCCCGGTTGCTGCTCTCACACTCCCGTGGTCTCCAGGACAACGTCCCACCTCCACGGCAGGCCTGAGACCCGAGGAGCCCCATGCTCTGCCCACTTTCCCAGGCCGGCTGCTCACCTGTCCCCCTTCCCGCATCCACGTACAGAGTGTGTCGCACCCAGATCCCCCACGGCCCATGCAGTGCGCAGCTCTGGGGAGACCACGCTCGTCCCTCGGCGCTGCTGCCACTCACTGATGCCTCTGCCCGCAAGGGTTCCCCTCCTTTCACTCGGAGGCTTCCTGACCCCCCCAATCCCGAGGCACCCCAAGATCACCCCTATTTAGCATTCAAACTCCTCCACTGAACTTGATCCATTTTCAATCTGCCGCCGCCCAGACTGTCCCCAGCACGGGACTCAAGGGCCCGTCCTGCAGAGAAGCCAGGTGTGCGGACTCAAGGGTGCGGCTCCAAGGACGTCCTTCTCACAGTCACAGAGGGCAGTGCGGCCACGAGACAAGGAGGGAGCTGCTGTCCAACGCACCCACCCCCCCGCTCCACCACCCCCTGACTCTCCACACGCCCCCCACCCCACCCTGCAGAGCAGCTGTGCGTTTGGTCTGTGGGCCAGGCCCCAAGACCCCTGGGTCCCTCTCACCTCCTTTCCCAGGGTGCTCACAGGGGGACCCATTCATTCCCACCTCCGCTCAGTCACCGCCAGCCGGGTGGTGCGCTTGTCACCTTTTCAAGCATAGCTGGAAAAATTGCTAAAAACTGAAAAAATTGCTCTGTTTTTGAATTAACAGAAGTATTTTAGGGCTACCATCTACCATCTTTCGAAAGAAGAAGGGCAGAATGTTGATAACTGTTGGAGCTGAGGGCTTCTACCCAAGAAATCACCACGCTGGTCCCTCTACTCTTGTGTATGATTGAAGTTTCCGTAATAAAAATAAAATAAAAACAAGTTATTTTTTAAAAGATTCTCATGGGCTCTTGTGAGCTCCTGCCATTGGGTTTCTAAGCCCCAAGGCTGAGGCCCGCTGGGCTGTGATTGCCACACCTAGGTAGGGGCAGGGGGACCCAGGCGCAGTGCTATGTAACCCTCGGCATCTTCATCAAGGGCACCTCCTGGTGTTGGGGTCCCGGCTCACCCCACCTGCTGGTGCACAAGTGAGCTGGGCCACAGGAACGTGTGCCTCCAAGTCCCACCCACCCGTCCACAGCACCTGCAGTATTTCAGCGCCTCCGTTCACCTTTACACACCTGGACACCGACTCTATCCACAAAGAGGGTCTCACCCCACTGCCCATTTCTGAGCCTTGAACAAAGTGGACTGCAGAAAAGGGTCCACTGCACAGGGTGCTCCAGGGACACAGCGAGTGCCCAGGAACCACTTGTGATTCCTGCAGGTAACGATGTGCTTTAAAATAAAGCAGCAGGGGCTTCCCTGGTGGCAGAGTGGTTAAGAATCCGCCCGCCAATGCGGGGGACACGGGATCGAGCCCTGGGCCGGGAAGATCTCACATGCCGCGGAGTAACAAAGCCCGTGCGCCACAACTACTGAGCCGGCACTCTAGAGCCCCCGAGCCACAACTACTGAGCCCGCGTGCCTAGAGCCCGTGCTCTGCAACAAGAGAAGCCACTGCAATGAGAAGCCTGCGCACCGCAACGAAGAGTAGCCCCCGTTCGCCGCAACTAGAGAAAGCCCACGCACAGCAACGAACACCCAACACAGCCAAAAATAAATAAATAAATAAATTTTTTAAAAATTAAAAAAAAATAAAATAAAGCATCAGAGATATTTCCAAATCCTTAGGCTAAACCAGTGATTCTCCAAATGTGCTCACTGAGCTTCTCATCCACGCAGCAGGGCACATGTGTTTGGGAAAGCAGCCATCTTGCAAAACAAGTTCAAAGAGCACACATTTCAGATCCCTTTGGCCACGGTTGTTTCAGGAGGCAACGCCTTCTCTTAACAAGAGAGTGTTTCTCCCATAAGGAAAGTAGGCAAAGGCACTAAGAAAAATGCACTAACGATTTCACAGAAGGCCATCACTCCAGTACATCACTCCAGCACAAGGCTCCCCCTCCCACCAATGCCCACGACCAAGCTCTCCCGGCAGCAGTGGGCAGAGTGTCCCAGAGCGGACGCCTCCCTCAGATGCCCACATGCAGCACGAGACTGCCACTGCAGATGTGGGAAGCACCCTTGGAAGAATGCAGTCTCACACGGGCTCATCAGGCAGCTGCTGAGAAGGGCACTAGGGGGACAGTGCACGGGACAGGAGGCCACACAGGAGGGCCGGCCGGAGGGCCAGGGTCCCAGGCACGGCCTGGGTTCAAGGGGGCAGGCCCTGCTGTGGTCGGTCATTCTCCTTGTCCAGAGTGTGGCATCTGACATCCCCCAACCTGGGCACATGGTGCCTTGGGCCCCACACGAGCCACTGCGTGAACAAAAAGGCCCATCCATCCATCGGAGTCAGCTGTGCTCCCGGAAAGCCAGGCTCTACTTCGGCAAAGGAAAAGCTGCGCCCTGATATAGTTACTCTGTACTTCAGAATCAAACTAGAAAGCTGCCTCCCGAGTGGGAATGTGCCCACAGGGAGGGCTTCCACCTCTGCAGGGCGTGGACAGCAGGAGCGAGCACCAGCATGTCCAGGGACCCTGACGCACCACAGATGGGAGTCCCGTCCCCAGGGCCCCTCTCCTGGGCATCCTGTCCCCCTGCACCCGGATCCCTCACCCGGGCATCCCCTCCACCTGCCTGCATGAGGGGCCCCTCACCTGGGATCCCTCATAAGCACCCTGGTTCTGGGCCTGCAGCAGCCCCGCTGCCCACAGGATCCCCACAGGCTGCGAGCGCCTGGCCAGGCCTCCTTCCAAGCTGCACTGCCCACCTCGGCGAGTGCCCCCAACTCCAGACCTGGACACACAACGGCCCTGCTCGCAGTCCCTGTGCCCAGGCTGCAGGCCCTCAGACCTCAGACCCTGTGCCAAGCCTGACGCAAGGCAGGTGCTGGGTTCTGAAAGAAGAGTGGGTGGCCTCAAACCCAGACACCCAGGCTCTGCAGGTCCGGGGTGGGACTCAGGGCTCTGGACGCCACCAACACATGCACACCCACGTGAACACACTCACATCCCTGCACACCAGGATGCACGCACATGTGTACACACGGGCACCTACGTGTGCACACACATGCACATACATTACACGTGTCCCTGGCAGCGGCAGCCAGAGGCCTGTGTGCGCACACGTCCACAACACGCGCAGGCGCGCGCAGAGGCCCCACCCCCAGAGCTGCGTGCATGCTCGGCACAGCCCCGCCCAGAGGACCCTGGCAGCTCGGTATCAAGGCAGATCCCACCGCTCTCCAATCCAAGAAGACAGGGTCCGGGACAGAAAGGGACAGAGCAGGATCCAGGGAGGACGAAGACAGGAGGGGCGCAGACGCCGCAGTGAGGGGCAGCCTGCAGTGGGTGGGGAGGCCGCGTCAGCCCCACGCCACGCCCCGCCCCGCACGTGGACGTGAGCCCGAGGAAGCCCAGCCCGCCCTGCCTGGACTGACGCAAAGCAGACAGAGGGCAGAGGAACACAGCCGGTGGGGGTCCCGGCCCTTGTCACTCGTCCCCAAGGCTCTCAGTCCTACACGCACGGCCCCCTCACCCGACCTCCCCACCTGGGCAGAGCTTGGGGCCTGGTCTCATTTCATGCACTGGTCGTGGAGTTGGAGGGCCCCAGGCCCCATTTCCCTCGGGGGAGACACGTCCACCCAGAAAACAGTAAAAATAATCAGAGTGTGTTGCGTGAACGTGTGTGAGCGCGCCTGTGAGTGTGCATGTGGGTGTGTTCCTGTGTGAGCGTGCAAGGGTGTGTGTTTATGTGTGCATGCATGTACACACGTGAGTGTGAGAGCACGTGCGTACAAGTGGGAATGTGTGTGAGCGTGAGTGTGCTTGTACGTGCATTTGTGTGGGTGTGAGTGTGCACTCAAGTGTGTTTGTATGTGTGCATGCACATGCATGTGAGAGAGATGACGGACCACACATGACTCACATCCTCACACATGGCGGAACCCAGCACTTAGGGGCGGGAAGGTCTTTTCTGCCTGCCTGGCTCAGCCCCTCGGTGCAAACTAAGGTGCCTGCAGTCCGGGAACAGGGTCTCACCCAGAGGTGCAGGGGCGGGGTGGTGGCCCAGGCCTCCTGGCTGCCATGCGGCCCTTCCTGCCCCACCGCCAGCCCCTGCGCAGCCTGGCACATGGACGAGCGAAGCCCTGGCCCTGGGGAGGCCTCAGCACAGACACAGCCCTCTGGCTGCCACTGCCAGGGACCCAAGCTGGGCTGTGCTACGGTAGGGCTCCCAACAGCACACCGGCCGGAAGCGATGGAAACACCCAAAGGGCACAGTCTGGACAGACGGCCTGCCACCGGCATCCTGCGCGTCTCTTTCAGCGTTTGACCAAGACCAGACACACGGTCACCGAGGTAGGGAAAACTCGCAGGTCACAGGCTACGCTCAATTTGTGATGACAAGAGGAGACTCCCACTTCACTGGGTGCTGGCCCCACGCTGCGGGGAAGCCACGGTCCCAGAGGGCCACCTGCACGTACACAACCACGGGCGTGACCTCGGAGGACACTGAGGCACAGGATAAGTCCCCCTGCCCACAGCACCACAGCTCGGAGCAGAGCCCCCGCGGTGCTGGGAATTCTGACCCACCCCATCTGAGTCAGGAAATGAGCCGAGGATATTTCTGGGCTCCAAGCCTGCAGGAACACAGAGCCGGCAGGAGACCCGTCAACCCAGAGGCTGGGCCCTGACCCTCTGGACCTCACAGATGTGAAGGGAGAAGGGCATCACCCCAGAACCACTGTGAGCCCCTGGAAAGGGCAGCGGGTGGGGACGTTTCCCCACAGGACCCGCTTGAGGGACACCTCCAAATATTCCTTGTGGCCCGAGCCCCAGGGCCTCCCCCCACCTGCCCTTTCTTCCACGCCCTCCTCCCTGGCCCCATGGTGACCGGCTCAGTCCCTCAGGCAGCCCCCTGCAGCCCCAGGGCCCAGCAGCCCCTTGGCCTCATCTGTCCAGAACCGTGGCTGGAGGCACTGCCCTCAGGAGGCCACCCTGAGCCCCCTGTCTGCCTTGTGCCCTTCCCACGCCTCCGAAGGTCACACACACTCCCCCCAGCACAGACTGCAGTTCCAGTTGTTGATTGGGGTCCCCAAAGACTAACTTCCTGGGGGGCAGGTGGTCTGGTCCCCTAGCTCGGGGCCTGGCACCCAAACGTGGATCGCAGAACTGTCCAGAGAAGGTGCCCCAGCCTGGGCAGCTGCAGAGGCTTCACAGCCATGTCTGCTCCGCCTGGTCCCCGGCCCTTCCACCAGGTCCACCGGGGGGCCAGACTCCAGCACGTGGACAGTCTGGGGGTCCTGCGGCCACAGAGGAAAGCCTGGGGCCCACAGGACCGCCCGGAGGGGGAACAGGTGGGAACCCTCGCCCGATGCCAGGACGGTTCCCCCTCACCCAGGCCCCACGTCCCTAGTTCCTGCTGCCCTGGTGTAGCTGGCTCTAGGTGCTTCTTACCGTTAGAGCAGGCTGCCCTGAGGGGAGGATGGCACAGCTGTGATGGAAACAGACCAGGTTTAGGGAGGGGACCGCCCATCACACAAGGGGGTGGGGGAATCAGGTGTTCCCTGTGGGATGCCCACTGGACATGAACCTGGAGGCCTGGAGGAGGCACTGGACACTGCCCAAGGCTCCGGGAGCAGCCGGGCTGTAATGTGCAGGGGGTGGGAAGCTGGGGCTGTAAGACCGGGAGCTGTGGGGCTGAGCCCTGCCCAGTGACGGGAGGCCTGGGGGAAGAGCGTCCAGCCGAGGACAAGCCACCTCCTGCCTCCCTGCTTCAGCCCCGGCCAGGGCAGCACTGGGGCAGCCAAGGCTGGTGAGCAAACGGGTGATGGGATCCAGCCAGGGCAGGGGAGGGAGAGGGAGGTACCAGTAGGGGGCAGTTGGGAGGCTGGGGGGTGAAGTGCAGCAGGAGAGGGGCCCCACCTAGAAAAGAGCCCAGCCAGAGGAGAAGGGGCCCCGCCGGGGTGAGGGGCCGGCTGTGAGGCACGGCTGCAGAGGCAGGCTGGTCAGGAGAGGGTCTAGGGAGGCGGGGTGAGGGGAGATGCAGAGGACCAGAGGGGAAGAGGGCCAGCCAGTGGAGCAGGGGGCCATGGGGGGGGGGGGGAGGGCCCCGCCTGAGGAGGCGCTGGGCTGAGGGAGGGACACAGGTCCTGATAGACGCCCCGGAGGCCTGTCTGGAAGGAGAGGTGGGAGACACATAGGGGCGGGAGGCATGGGCTCCCGTGTGGCAGCCAGTACAGCCAGCGCACGTGGTGATTCTGAGAGCGGTCACGTGGCTCTACCTGCCAGCACTCACGTTCTCCTCAAGGGCTCAGACCAAACTGGAGGGGCAGGGGGAATTCTGGCCAGCTCCCACCTCCCCAGGACTGCAGCGATTTGTTACCCTTTCTGTGGTTCAGGCACTAAACACATTTCCTTTACGTTGATAGGCAATCAAACTGCACTGCAAGTTGCACACTGCAGTGGACCCTCGCTATCCCCCCTCTGAAAAAAGACAGCAATCCTGACCCACCTGCCCAAAAAGCGGGCATCCGGGAGGGAGCCCTGAGGAGAGAGTTGGCACAGGGAGGAAGCCGGGGCTCTGCGCCCTGCACCCGTCAAACAGGCAAGGCACCTGAGGGGCAGGGCAGGCACCCTGAGCCAGCAAGCCATCTCCAGAGACACCCCTCCTGCCCCACCATCACTCCCCGGCAATGACCTTCACAAGCACCCCTGACTCTACTTCCCCGCCACGCCCCAGCCCACGTGTCCCTGAGCACGGTCCCCTCCCCCCCCCAAGCCTCGCCCCTCAAGGCTCTGTCAGTCAGCAAGGGACAAATCTGGCATCTCCCCCTCCCCTCCTCCGCCACCCTCGAAGCCCCAGGACCCCAGGCTGCTGTGCTCACCCCCCCACCCCATGCCCTCCAGCCTGCCCACCGCTGCTGGTTCTGAGCAGGCCTCAGGTGTTCTTGAACGTGATGCCTTCAGTTCTGACACGTTGCCCAGTTAAATAAAAGTGAGTGACTGTGTTTAGGTACAACCAGGGGGCCCTGAAAGCAAGGGGCTGGGAGAGGGAGGGGACCCAGTCCGGTCCACATTAATGGGGCTCATCCTTGGTGCTGGGCCAGGTGGGAATAAGGCCATTGCCCCTAAACTCTTTCTGCTCTAGCGGAAAGCAGCAGGCACACCCTCTCGGGGAAGGGTGGAGCCCCCCAAATTTCAGCAGTGCAGTCACATGGCCGGCTTTCTGCATGTCCACCTCTGCCTCCCAGCATCTGGGCTGGCCCCGGCTCTACAGAGCCCAAAAGCACATGGCTGCGTCCCCAGATTCCCACACACCAGGGCGGCACAGGATTGCTGCAAGAAAGCCCTAGAGCCTCCCTGCGGAGGGCCTGAGGCTCTGGGAGCCCACACTTGAACCCCGGTCTCAGTCCCCAGAGCACGCTTTCTCCAGCGAGCATATGACACGCTGCATATATGCAGCAAAGGCAGCACCCCTGCACAGGCCGCCTCATTCATGCAGTCCTTCTTCTGCCTCTTTTTGGCCTCTACCCTGTGTCCTGCCAGGGCTTCTGCCTGCCCCAAATTCCATCCTGCGAGAGCAGCGCTGTCAGCAGGTGAGTGTACTGCAAGATGGCAGGGAGGCGGTGAAGCGTGTAGCAACGGACATGCTTCGGAAACGTGGGTGCCATCTTCTTCACTGGTCTCGAATACCAAGTTGCAGAGCTCACCAAGGACAGATTTCACAGACTCCCAGAATTTTCTAATTGGAAGGGAGAATCCCTGGGGCACCATACAGTCGGATCACCACATATTTCTCTGCATCCATCCCCATCTATCTGTCAGTATCACCACCACCTGTACAGACTCGTGGGCTTGAATATGAACATTCTAAAGACGCCAAAACGATTCAGAAGGGGCCCAAGATTTCGAATATGTGCTTTTCCAGTATGAACTTTTCACTTTCACCACAGCCCTGCAGGGGAGCTGCGATGCCCTTTAGACAGGTGGGGAAACTGAGGCTCAGGAAAGGAAGGGTCTGCATTGCCCAGGGAATCACAGCCAGTAGCAGTGAACCCCGGATGTCTGCTCCCTACGACTCCCGCGCCCCCAGGATGGTCTCCCTTCCTCCCTAGAATACAGGAGCTCCTCTTATCCTGGGGAAGGGGCAGAGTTCTGAGTGCCCGAGGCACCTTTACAGACTCACTCCCCCCACCCCCCTGCCGCACCCCTCCCCCCTCTCTCTTTTAATCTTTTAATTCTCTAAAAGGAATGACTACAGGCTACATAGAGCATTGGTTATTAGAAAAGGAGAAGACAATAGTACTGCCTGTCACTGAAGCAGCTGACTGGAAGCCCTGGGTGCAACCAGAACTGAGCCAGGCCCCAGCCCAGGCCTGTCCAGGCCCCCTCCCCACCTGGAGCTGACCTGGCCTCTGAGCCTCCCTCCCGGTCCTGGTAGGGAAGTTGTCCTTGCTGGGGGGGCCTGGCTGGGTGGGGGGGAGAGGGGCAACCACAACACATGGGAGGGTTATTGGGGGAGAGGTACAGGGGTGCCCCCTGCGAAGGTCAAACAAGCCCCACTCAAAGCCCATAGGAGGCCTGCTGGAGAACCAAACCCTCCCCCCTCCCCTCCCCTCTCTCCCTTCCCCCTCCCATCCCTTCCTCCCCTCCCTGGGGGCACGCAGCCCTCTGGCCCTTTTCCCTTTTTTCTGCCTTTATCTCTGCCTCCTCTCTGCCTCCGGCCTTCACCCCTACTTCCCCTCCTCTCTTCCCCCCACCCCCCAGCCCCTCTGCACATACTCCCTCCTCCTCCCCTCCCAGCCCTCACCACACACTGGCCTCTCTGGGTCCTGAAATATAGGTCCAGCATTGTGTCACTCCTGTGTGTCCCATGGCCCCTCTGACCCCGTGCATCCCGGGCATCACCGTCTGGGGGCCCCTCCCTTGGTCCTCGGGTGGTGGGTCCTTAGTGGGGCCCCAGCCCCAGCTGTCTGACACCCATCACTCCCCCCACCCCAGTTGTTCCTCCCAAAGCCAGATCTGTCCAGCTTCCCCTCCTCACCCCATCTCCCCCATCTCCCCCTTTCTCTCCCTAGATGGGCTCCCCCACCCCATCAGATTCCCCCGCCCTCTTGCCAAAATGCAGCCAGAGGCAGAAACAAAACCCTCCCTCAGGGCCCTCCAAGCCCAGGTAGGATGGGCTGGGCTGCACAGAAAAGCTCCAAAAGCACCACGCGGCAAGACATCTGCCTCAGACCTCTGGGGTCCTTGGGCTGGGGAGGAGCCCGCAGGAAGCAGCCGGCATGGGATCCTCGCCGCGATCTTGCCCGCCCGGGAAAGACAGTGACAAAGTTCAGGCGCTGCGAGCCTGGGTCCCGGCTGCGGCAGAGCAGGTCGAAAGAGACCAGAGCCCTGTGCGACCTTGGCAAACCCTGTCCCCGTGGACCCCAAACGGGTCCACAACTGGGCGCCAGGGTGGCTGGAGGGGGCCAAAGTCCTTGTCCCCTTCCCACCTCCCCCATGGCGGCAGGGTTGGGAGGGGGACCCTGCGAGCCCCGCGTGGGCTCCAGGCTCCAGGCGCGAGGGAGAGGCACCCTGGGCTGTGCGCACAGCCCGCAGGAATCCTGCCTGCCCTGGCCCGCTCCCCGCGCCTACTTTTCGTACCTCCTGCGGGGATGGGTGCAGACAGACAGCGTCGGACCCGAGCTCTGGCCGCACCTGGCCGCTCACCAGCTGCCTGACCTTGCCAATCCTTGCCCTCTCTGCACTAGTCTACCCGTCTCCACATTCCACACCCAGGAACGCTTTGTGGGCTGTAACTCGGAAAAGAGTCGGCCCCAGGGTGCCAGCCCCCACTGTGTCCCCAATTCTCTGAGTGACCTTGAACGTCCCCCCTCCAATTCGGGGCCTCAGTTTCCCCACCTGCCCAACCGGGCGATGCGCGCCCTTCTCCCCACGTTCCCAGTCCCTCCCCGGGCAGGTGTGTCCCAGACCGGATCGGGAGCGCGCGGCGGCACTTACCGTCCTCCAGAGACGTGGGCGCTTGGCGGGGACCAAGGTAGCCGTGACCAGCAAATGCGAGGCGGCCACCACGAGCCCGAAGCCGATGGCCAGCAGGCTGCGCACGGGCAGCAGGGCATAGGAGACGAAGGTGACCAAAAGGAGCTGCCAGACGCCCTGGTCGGCTGCCACCGGCACCGCTGCCGCCCCGGCGTGGGCCCCGGCGGGGCCGCCGAGCGCGAAGGGACAGCAGAGCAGCGCGAAGGTGAGGCTGAAGAGCAGCGCGAGCTGGCCGACCTGCTGCAGCTGGGGCACCTGCAGCGAGCGGACGTTGGTGACCACGAGCAGCGCCAGGAAGAGCACGCAGTGCACGGGGTGCGAGCCCTTGGCCAGGCCGGGCGCGGGCCCCGGCGCGCCCAGCAGCTCGGCCAGGGCCAGCGCGCCCGCCAGCAGGCTGAGCACGGCCAGCGCCTTCAGCGTGGCCGCCTGCTCCAGCCGCAGCGTGTAGCCGCGGAACAGCGCCTCCAGCTCGGGGCACGCGAACTCCTCGTCGCACGCCCGCAGCCCGCGCCGGCCGCCCGGCCCCGCCGCCCGCTCGGCGCCCCCAGACTCGCCCGCGCCGCCTCCGCCTCCGCCTCCGCCGCCGCCTCGGCCGCGCGGCGCCCCCGCCATCCCAGCGCCATGCAGCGGGCGCGCCCCTCGCCGGCCGGGGCGCCGGGCGGGCGGGCGGGCGGGCGGCGAGGCGCCGGGGCGCGGCGGGCAGAGTTGGGGCGCCTGCTGCCCCGCGCGCGCGCCCCGAGCGCGTCCCCTCCCGCCCGCTGCGCCTGCGCACTGGCGCCGCCCGCGCCCCGGCCGCGGTCCTCCGGCGACCGCGCTGCGACAGCCGAGCTCGGAGCCGCGGGCCTGGGCGCGCGAGGCACACGCGCGCGCCCCGGCCCGCACCCCAACTCCGCATCCCAGGCCCCCCGCCGCCGGAGGGGCCGCGTGAACCTCGGGCGCCCACCTACCCCGCTCCCGGCCTCAGTTTCCCCACTGGTGGGCAGTGCCACGCACTGTGCTGTCTCTTGGGGCGTTAGAAATGCTGAAATTTTGCGCTTTTCCCCTTTGGGAGGGCTTACCTTGTATGCCCCCCCAATAAAAGCAGGTCCCTCTATTCTAGAGGAACGCAAAGTGGGGCCCACGCTTGACTGCGGATCTATAGCCAGGGCCCTGCGAGGTGAGGCGATGCCCAAGGACCCGGAGGAGGGGAGGAAGGTGGCCGCCCGCGGCATCTCCCCACAGGCCATCTGCACGCGGGACCCTCCACACGGCGGGCTTTGGGCAAGTCCTGCCCTGGTCCCTACACCCCCTGTGAGTGGGTGCAGGGGTGCAGGAGCAGTGACCAGGTGGTGTAGTCCGACAAGCAGAGCCCCCAGCCGGAGTTCGGGCCGTGGGGCGTGTGGCCAGTGCCACCTGGGTGCAGAAGGAGCCAGGTCAGGGTCCTAGCGGTGAGGCCTCTAGGGAAGGAGGTGGGAGGCTGTTGGCTCAGGGGTGGGGTGGGAGTCGAAAGGAGAAGGGACCCTGCAGTTTGCCGTAAGAGGAAACTGGAAACCCAAGTGATGGGGAGATGTTTTCTTCCAGCAGGACAAATGTAGGGACCGTTGCCATGGCGCGTGCGTGGGACCCACGGCTTACATTCATTCACTCTAAGGGAAGGGGCTTTGTGCCGGCCTTCCCCTGTGTTATGCTCACAATGGCCCCTGGGCGTCCGTGCCTCTGTCCCCCCTTTACCATGAGTATCCCAGAGTAAGCAGCTGGCTCCAGGAGGTGTGGAGAGGTGTGAGGACTCACAGCAGGACCCCTGTCCCCTCCATCATCCCGTGCTGCTTCTCATATGAGTGGACCCCCATATGTATGGACCAGGAGCTGGAGGTCCCAGGAAGTCCCAGAGACCAGGAGGCTAGCCCTCTGCAGGAGGTCCTCCCAAGGCCCACTTCCAGACAAACAGGTTGAATTAATGCAGCCCAAGCATGGGTCTGTTTTAGAGGTACTCCCTGGGGCCCAGGGGCTCTAGGGGTAAGAACCACCGCACCGTATATTGTTATGCGGGCACAAGAATTAGAATTTGAGGTGTGTTTCACATCTTTCTGGAATGGGTATTAGTTGAGCCATATGAAGTTGCCATTTTTGTAAGAGTCCAAAGTAATCCCTTATCAGCGCTGATAGTTATAAAGACAGCAGCTCACAGACTCTGCCTAGGCCAGGAGCACTTCCACTCCATGTCCCCAGCAGTTCACATCAGCAAATTTTTGGTGGCCATAGGGTCCCTCCTGGTGAAACAGCCTCCCCACACAGGGCACCTCCTCTGTGAAGCCTTCCCGATACCCCCTGACCCAGCTAACTGCTTCCTCACCCCAGTTCCTACTCCTCCCTAATACTCACCACTCTATCTGGTCATCAGGTCGTTTATGCCCAACCTCTCATGGAACTGGCAGCCCTGGGAGGGCAGTGTCTGAACCACGAGGATCACCTGCCTCCCCTCATTTGGCAAAATGTCCAACTTCCATCATCTAGTTTTCTCCCTGCCCCCAAATGGTAGTAAAGTCTGCAGGATTTTTCTTTTTAAGTTCTGAGTATCAAGAATATATTCTCTTGTTAAATGATGTAGTATATTTTTTATCTTAATGATTTTACGAAAAGAAAGCTGAATAATATCCAAAAACGGATCAAACTGCATAAGAATGAAAGAAATATGACAAAGTGACCTGGGTGCAAAGTTCACAAATCAGCAGCACACTCTTCCCTTGCCCAACAAATTTAATAGGCAAAATTGGCATCAACTCCTTTTCTAAAGAGCTTGTGTATATCAGGGTTGATGGAAAGAGATTCAGGCACGGGCACCATGCCCTTTGCTTGCTGCCACACATGGTCCTCCTGACAAAGCATCCAGGGCCGTGGGGTACAGTTCACAGGTCATTGTCACATCCATCATCCCATTTGGCATCCTGGAGAAAAGATTTATCACCCTCGTCTTGTTGACCAAGAAGCAGAGGCCTGGAGATGCTTGTGCAATGCCAGAGACAGGAACACACCAGAGCTTCGTGTGAGCTGTGAGGGATCCAGCTTCCTAACTCCAGCTGGTGGGAGGGGTTGCCACAGTGTGGACATGCACTGTTCATAAGTTCATCTTGTCTCATCGAATCTTCTGGGTGCAAAAGAGAAGGCCTCACATGGGCAGTTTGCAGTCAGGGCTAGCAGGGAAGTTATCTGAGAGACAGTCAAATGCACATACCCCGTACTCTCTCTGGATGTCATGGCTTGAATTGTGTACCCCCCCCCCCCAGAATTCATATACTGAAGTCCTAACCCCCAGCACCTCTGAACATGACCTTATTTGGAAATGAGGTCATTGCAGATATAATTAAGATGAGGCCATTCTGGAGTAAGGTGGGTCCTAACCCAATATGACCGGTGTCCTTATACAAGGGGGGCATTTGGAGATAGACAGACTCACACACACACAAGCCAAGGCAGCACTGGAAGTCAGGAGAGAGGCCAGGAACAGATCCTCCCCCAGCGCCTTCAGAGGGAGCGTGGCCCTCCCCACACACCTTGATCTTGGACTTCTGGCCTCCCACTTCCATGAGAGAATACACTTCTGTTGTTTAAGCCCCCAGTGTGCAGTATTTTATGACAGGGGCCCTAGCAGACTGATACATCTAGCATATGGTCTATCTTGGATAATGTTCCATGTTACGGAGGGTAAATATTGACCAACAGTGAAGGGGCTGCAAAGATCACAAGGAGAAATTCTGCCCTTCTGGGGAGCATGTCCCCCCAGCAGAGGTGAGCAGGTGGAGGAAACCATCGTGGGCCGTGTTGTGTCCTGCCGGTCTGGGAAGACGGGCATTCGGTTACCACCTTGTCACCATCGTGGGCCGTGTTGTGTCCTGCCGGTCTGGGAAGACGGGCATTCGGTTACCTCCTCGTCACCGAACAAAAGCTTCCCTCTCCAAAGAAAAAGCAAAACAAAACTAGTGTACCTTTGGCCCTCTTGTTCCCCTGGGGGGTGTCATAGTCCTCTCCCCACTTTCACAAGGAGAGCTGACGCCTCACCTGAGACCCACAGGCAGTACTTCTTGCAGCAGTAACGCCACTGGGCCTCTGTCTGACTTTCTGTTGTTTACAAATCTCATGTGTATCTTTGCATTTGAGCCTCACAACTGCCAAGGGCCCTGGCCTTCTCAGAAACCAATCCAATTTCAGATTGTGCGTGGGCGTGGTTCAGGGTGGGCCCAGCCTGGAGCCAGGTCCAGCATCTCGGACACCACAGGGGTGGTGGACCCTGAGTCACAGAGCTGGGCTGGTGTCCCAGCACCACCCTTCCTAGCTGTGTGACTTTGGGCAGGTTACTCAACCTCTCTGTGCCTCGTGTCCTCCTTAGATGGAGTAGATAACAGCCCCTGGCTCACAGGGTTACCATGGGAAGAGAGGCCCAAATGCACACAGAGCCTGCACTTCGTAAGCACAAAGTGGACAGCTTTTGCCTCTCATGAGTGAGCGTTCCATGCACACAGGAATGGGGCAAGTGTCATTCAGACTCTTTGAGGTAAACGTGTGAGTTTCAGGCGTGTCTGAACAGAGACCATGATACCAGGGACGTCGCTCTAAGCCAGCTCGTTGAGTTCCTCGGACTTTGGCCAGAGACTTGGCTTCCAGACGAGTGTTTCTTATTCCACTGGCCACTCTGTATTTGGGACAAAGCTCCACCTGTGGGTTTGTGGGGAAGAGACCCACCTCTAGTGAACTGACTCTGAACCACTGTGGAAATGCAGGTTGGTCAGGAAAGAAGTGGGAAAGTTCAATAGGGAACTACGTTTCAGCAAAGTTAATTTTGTCAGAGCCATTGCCAGGTAATCAGATGACCCACACGGCAGGTTCAATGGGCCATTAAAGCGGAGACACCCTGCAGCGGGGTGACCTGGGAGGGCTCAGCCTCCAGGGCGGCTGGGATGCATGTTCCTCTGACACCCACCACAAGCACGCGTCCCAGGCCTTTCTCAGGTCTCTCCTGGTGGACTTGCTGTCTGGGGCATGAGGGACCCGCAAACATGATTTGTGGACCGCGGTTAGAAAAGGTCGCGGGATCTGTTCAGGACTCCTCCAGTCGAAAGGGGGCAGAGAACTCCAGCCCCAGCTACCTTAATCGGAAAACTAGGAGGCCACTTCACTCTCCCAGCTGAAAGCCTGGATGGCGGACCCAGGACCACAGCTCGGAGGCCCAGGGAGGCCCCCGGGGGAGAGGCTCCACTCCTGGAACCCGGGGCAAGGGAGTCCTCGAGCCCAAGCAGGGGCTGCAGATGGACGCGTGGACGGATGACCAATGGGCAGGCGACCAGCCTAATTCGGCGCCTGCACACATCACTGTCCCCTGCGGTGCTGGCAGGAAGAAGACTAACTGGGGTACCGGAGCTGGCTCCCACTCGCCTTCCCCCTGGGGTGGTGGGCTCACCGGTCCTGGGGGACTCAGCGTCCTGCCCTCTGTGCCAGGGTCGCCGGCCGGCCTAGGGGCGAAGGCATCAGATAACATCTGACTGTCGCAGCTTTTGCAGGGAGACCCGGCGGGCAGGCGGAGGTTGGTGTGACTGGCACTTTTGCCGATCGCCCTTGTCACTTAGGATTTGGTATCAAGCAGAGCAGGCCTCTTGGCTGGTGGGAGACGCCGGCGCCAGCCCAGCAATCACACGGATAAATATGTGATCACAGCTGAGGCAAGTACCTCCCAAGAAAGCAGCCGCAGGGCATGTCCTGGGGTGAAACCTGTGGTGAGCGGCGTGGTGTCAGGCCACGCTGGGCTCTGTGAACAGCACCTGAGCCCCCAGAAGACTGGGCTACTGGCGGCAGCAGGGAGACCTAGCGCCGCGAGCTCTTGATGCCCAGAGCACGCTGTGGGGCCTGGATGATTAATCCAGGCTCGGGGTGGGGAAGCGGGTGTGGACTGACCTCCTCTGCTGCGTGCAGCCGGGGTCCCTGTGAGGTTCCTGTGTCATCCTGGTGAGACAGCAAGTGGCCTCATGAGGAGTGGACGTCAGCCACGGGTAGAATGGAAGGATCCAGATGACCCCAGGAGAGGGGACACCAGCCACGGGTAGGATGGAAGGGTCCAGGTGACCCTGCGAGGGAGGCCACAGTGGACACTCTCGGGCGCAGACAGCGGCTCATTCAAGCCCCCGCAATGCCCACGCTGTCTTCCCTGATGTAACTAACACACCTCCCTCAACAAGCCAGAGCAAGTGCGTCCCCTTCCTGTTTCCTCTAAGTTGCTTTTTTTTTCTACTAAGTTCCAAAGAAATTAGATTCCAGGCAGGTGTGCGTGGGTATTTTCCGAGGGAGAGGAGCTCTCCATTCAGTCGGTGAGCGTGCAGGGGCTGAGTGCCCTGCACAGGAGCGTGGCTCTGTCCAGCGGGGAGAAAGGAGGGGACAGACTCAGTGCCCAGATGGTCACCTCTGCTGCTAGAGAGGACGGGGCGATCAGCACAGACAAGGGCCACCCACCCTGGAGGCAGTGCCCAGCGTGCACCCTGAAACCAAGCAACTGATGAGGACAAGGACGGGATTCTCTATGGATTCCCCAGTGATGTTCGGAGTCCTTGCAGTTCATGAAACAATGCCATTAGTACTCCCTCTCCTGGTGCACCGTCCACCACGGGGACAGCAGGCGACAGGAAGGGTGCCTGCTCGGCACTGCACCAAAGCCGGCCGCTGACGGTTATTTGTAGTGACCCGGGGGACCTAAGCTGACCGGTACTAAGTGGACTTGTATAAACCATCCCCGGGAGGGAAGGGCTGGAGATGATGGGGAGGTAGGAGAGTGGAGCTACAGGCGCACCCTGAAACGTGCAGGGGAGGGGGGTGGAAATAAGCTTTGCATGGCGGAGAGTCGGCTCTGACAGCTGCACCCAAAAGGCAGGGAAGCTTCAGCCTGAGGATTTGCACTAAAAATAGAATCGCTGGCTTGTGGGTAGAGAATTTGACCCAATTAGAGATTACCAGTTTCAGGAATTACTGGAAAAGAAATCTCATTAAATAGGTTAAATATAGGAGCCAGAGGGTGAAAAGGCCATCTGGGACTAAAAGGAAAACCAAAACTCCAGAAGGATTTTTAAATGCATTTCGCATCTCCTGTACAGGGAAGGGACTTGAAGTGCTGTAAATGCAGCCCAAGGCACCTGAGCGATGAGCTCCCAGCCATGCATTTTGCATTTTGCAGTTTGCAGAGGGTGGAGGCTGGTGCAGAGGCACGCTGCTGCCCGCCAGCCCCGTGCTCACCGCTGTGGGGTCTGGCTAAGCTGGCCCTTCCCCGTGCTGAAGAGCTGCAGCTCCGGGTCACACTCAGTGTTGGTGACAGCACTCAGGTCAGCCCACAGGAAATGTGAGCGGGACCCCACCCCAGCCCGCTCCGGATTCCCTGCGTCTCTAGGCGCTGCCTTACCCCGGCCAGCCTCCCTCCACGCCTCCCTTCCTCGCCCCACGTCCAATCTGCCTCCAAGTCCTGTGAATCCGGCCCCTGAAATAGCTTCCTCCTCTGCGTCTCCACTCCCGCCCGCTGCAGCTGCCTTCATCCGGGTCTTCACCACTTCCTGCCAGGACCACTGGAACCGCCCTCCCTCCCATCACTCAGTCACTGGCACATTTTCCCTAAAATGTAGGAAGCGTCTTATCCATTCCATGCTCTAAAAAAAGATGCTTCCTATTGCCTCAGAACATCCCCCAAGCGTGTTTTGACAGCACACATGTCCTGAGGAAAACCCTAAGAAAAGAAACGCTGTGTCTGAAAGCTTTCAAGAGATGCTGCAGGCACGAACCCCACTTACCCTGGTTGAACGCTGCCTTTCAACTAACTGGACCACAGAACACCTAGGGGCACCATGTAGCATGTATGGGTTCTGGGCAAGGCGGGGCAGGCCAGCACCCAGACCGCCCCCTCCCCTGCACACCTGCGTGCTGCTGCCCCCGGCTCAGACTGGTGATTCTTTACCTGTTCCCTGCCGTCACCTGCATGGTCATGCCCTCTCCGAACCTCTCCTCTGCCTTGCAGAGTTTTTCACCCACTGCATTGGCCAGAAACCGTCCAGCTCAACCGAAAGGAGTGGAAACCAGAACAGCAGGTTGATTCATGCACGTCTTTGATGGGTCCTGAGGCCCAAATCGTGTTTTCCAGACACCCGTGGGAGCAACACCAGGAAGGGCAGGTGCCTCTTGTGCGTTGGGTCATTCCAGGTCAGCTCTGTCCTCCACATGCCAGCAAAGGCAGCCCAGCGGCCCCCATGTGCTCACTGCTGGGATAATCACTCTGCCGGGAGCCCACAGTCCCCGATAGCCAGCCCCAGAGTCTGGGTCCTGTGTCCTCCCTAGGCAAGCGGGATCAGGGAGACACATGAGCTTGGCGCCCCATTGGAGCCATGTCAACTGGGAAAGGCTGGGACACTGGTAAGATAAAACAGTCAGCACATCCCCATTTAAGGGCCAACTTGGCTCCCTCTTCATCAAAGGAGCCCCCCCATCGCCCCACGCTGATTCCCTCCACGCTCCCCTGCCTTCCCACACTCATCAATATCTGTCTCTGTAGCAGGTTGAACCGGGTGGCTCCCCCTGGAACTCATGTCCACCTGGATCCTCAGAATGTGACTTTCTTTGGAAATAAGCCCTTACAGATGCGTCTAGTTAAGGGTCTCAGGATGCCATCATCCTGCATTTAGGTGTCCTTATGAGAGGAGAAGACACGGAGGGATGAAGGCCATGTGAGGACGGAGGCAGAGCTTGGGGTGATCCTGCCGCAAGCCAAGGGCACCAAGGCTGGCCAGCTACCACCTCAGCTGGAAGCGGTGAGGAAGGACTCCTCTACAGGTTTCAGAGAGAGCGCAGCCCTGCCAACACCTTGATTTTGAACTTCCAGCATCCGGGTGGGGAGAGGATAAATTTCTACTGTAAGACAACCACCCAGTTTGTGGTTATTTTTTTTTACAGCAGCCCTAGGAAACTCTTACAGTCTTGAAGGACAATTATTTAGCTACCTGCATCTCCCTCTCTTGTGAACCCCTGGAGCACATGGCCACTCCTTACTCATTTCTGCGTCCCCCACTCCTCCACCCCCGGGGCTTAGCTCCCCTCAGCGAGTAGCCAGCAAATGCTCCTGCATTAAGTTTCATTGAGTCTCACAGCACCGAGGGTCCCGTGTTTCAGAGCAGTGATGGCCGCTGAGTCAGGGCGAGCTACTCAATCATTTGTGGTCCCTGGTGTGCCCAGCGCTGGGGCCCTGAATCTCAGGCCACCCTCGCCCACCTGTGGTGAGGCACCCAGAATGG
Organism: Eschrichtius robustus; assembly: GCF_028021215.1. Taxonomy (NCBI): domain Eukaryota; kingdom Metazoa; phylum Chordata; class Mammalia; order Artiodactyla; family Eschrichtiidae; genus Eschrichtius; species Eschrichtius robustus. Next base: position 9,203,526 of record NC_090831.1, read on the forward strand.
CAAAAGTGCATGAAGCCAGGCGTCCACGTGCCTCTTGTGGGTGAAAGTGTGGGTGTTTGTTTCCTCTCCTATACATGTTTCTGTGCATAATTTCTTACAAAATTTTTATGACAAATTTTTTTAGCATCTTTATTGTAGTATAATTGCTTTACAACGGTGTGTTAGTTTCTGCTGTATAACAAAATGAGTCAGCTATACGTATACATATATCTCCATATCCCCTCACTCTTGAGCCTCCCTCCCACCCTCCCTATCCTACCCCTCTAGGTGGTCACAAAGCACGGAGCTGGTCTCCCTGTGCTATGAGGCTGCTTCCCACTAGCTATCTATTTTACATTTGGTAGTGTATATATGGCCATGCCACTCTCTCACTTTGTCCCAGCTTGCCCTTACCCCTCCCTGTGTCCTCAAGTCCATTCTCTACGTCTGCGTCTTTATTCTTGTCCTGCCCCTAGGTTCTTCAGAACCTTTTTTTTTTTTCTTTAGATTCCATATATATGTGTTAGCATTTGGTATTTGTTTTTCTCTTTCTGACTTACTTCACTCTGTATGACAGACTCTAGGTCCATCCATCTCACTACAAATAACTCAGTTTCGTTTCTTTTTATGGCTCAGTAATATTCCTTTATGACACATTTTTTAATCAGGAAAATGTAATTTAATATGGTTTGATTGAAATCTAACACATTACAGGTTTGCTGTGAGGACTAATGAATAAATCAGAACAGGTAGGGAAGGACTTTGGCCATTGTAAAATAGGCAAAATAGACATTATTATTGTAATAATAATATTACAATAATAATGGATATTATTATAATATACAATAATATATTATTGCATTTCTTGTGCAGGTCAAGACAAATTGTACTCAGTGAGAGAAAACAAGCCAGTTTATACGTGTTTCCAGTTCACAGTGATTAAGTCCCCGTTCCTGGCCTGCTGGGGGAAGATGCAGAGCCTGCCTCCAGGGCCTGGCCAGAAATGACAGCAAAGCAGGTCTTGGGCTGCCCTGGTGAAGTCTGGTCAATGCACTTTTTCTTTGGTCAGATGTTGTTTAGAAAGAGAGAGCTGGAACCCTGCAGGCAGGCCCTCCTTCTCCCCACAGAGAGTTGCAAGCAGGGGGTAAATGCTTAGTTATCATGTATTAATTCCCGGGTGGTCCAGTGGTTAGGACTCCGTGCTTCCACTGCAGGGGGCACGGGTTCGATCCCTGGTCAGGGAACTAAGATCCTGCAAGCCACGCGGCACAGCCAAAAATAAAAATAAAAAAATAAAATAAAATAAAAGTTCCCAGGAAGAAACTGAGTTAGAATGCTAAGAAGTCATGGAGGAGAGAATCCAGGCTTCACGGAGGTGCCACTGCACCCCGAGGGGGATGGACAAATCAGGATGCTGGTGAGGGTGCCGCAGTGTCAGAGCCCCCACTGCTCAAGGCTTGTGGGATGCAAAGGGGTGTGGCCCAGGTCCCCGAGCGCTCGGCAGGGTGCAGCCCCCAGCCCCATGCACACCTGTGTGCACGCCTGCACCCGTGAGCACGGTGGGCAGGCTGGGCACTCCTGGGCACTGCACCTGGATTTTGGCGGGAGTTACTGGGGTGGGGGGCACAGTTCACTTTGCAAACCACTCGGAGCTCAGCTCCAGCCTTACACCCCCCCCCCCCCCGTGGGTTTGTTGCTGCCGTTGACCTTTTCCAGAGCGAACCCTCCACCTGTCCGGGTGAGACTTCTGCCAGCCTCCCTTCTCTCAGCCTCAATATTTTCATCTGTTAAAAGGAGGGTGACTGACGTTCCCTCCCTGCTGTGAAAATGGGGTGCTCTGCCCATTGTGGAAGTACTGGGAAGAGACCCCAAAAATGCCCTGAGAGATTGTGGGGTGGGAGGCACTCACCTCACCTACGGAAGAGAGGTCAGCCCCACGGGGAGACTGAACGAGGAGTTGTGGGTGGGATGAGGAAAGGGGTGGCTCAGGGGCTGGGGGGCAGGCTGTCTTCCACTTCTTCCTTCCTTCCTGATGGCGGGAGAAAGGGACAACCCAGAGCAGTCACCTTGGGCCCGGGCTGGAGTTCACTGGTGTGGGTGGTACAGCCAGTCCCGGACTCCCCTTTGGGAAATTACATGCTAGGGGAAAAAACTTTTCTTTTATATAAAAAAGGTACGGAGACTGGTCTAGAATAAACGAGACATAATAACCAATAGCAACACATGAATCTTGACTGAATCCTAGTTGTTGATTGTTTTTTAACTGAACTACAGTTGATTTGCAATATTGTGTTTGTCTTAGGTGTACCGCAAAGTGATTCAGTTACACATATATATGTATATCTATTCTTTTTCAGATTTTTTTCCATAATAGCTTATTACAGGATATTGAATATGGCTCCCTGTGCTATGCAGTAAATCCTTGTTTATCTGTTTTGTATATTGTGGTATCTGTTAATCCCATACCTCTAATTTATCTCTCACCCCCCTTTCCTCTTCGGTAACCATAAGTTTATTTTCTATGTGAGTCTGTTTCTGTTTTGTAAGTAAGTGCATTGGTATTATTTTTTAGATTCCACACATAAATGATAGCATATAATATTTGTCTTTGTCTGACTTAGTTCACTTAGTATGATAATTTCTAGAATCCTAGTTTTTAATCCATAAAAGAGCTGTTGGAAACAGTGAGGGAAACATGAAAATGGCCTGGGTCTGAGATGATATTGGGGAATTACTAAGTGGCCAGCTGACTTGATTTTCTTAAGTGTGATAATGATGTTGCAGTGACAAACTAGAGTGTTTTGGTTCTCAGGACATGGATGCTGAGATATTTAGAGATGAAGTTTCACAATGTCTATAACTTTCATTGAATTTGTTCAGTTAAAGAAAACTCTCTTTCCACTTTCCCTTATGTTTGAAAGTTTTTATATTGAAAGTTAGAAAAGGGAAGAGGGAGGGAAGGAAAAAGGGCACCTGCAGGGAATTCAGCCCAGAAGTGCCCCTTGGCTACCAACAGAATCATTAAATGTTGCCTGTCGGAAAGCACCTCGGTTTGGTTGCCTGGTTCTCCTCAGACTAAGATAAACTGAACCTGAGTTCATACTCAAAGATCATCAAGGACATAAGGAAGCAAACTACTGAGAGTAACAGTCAACAGGAAAAAAAAAAAAAAACCGACCATGGATTTAGACCCTCAAAGACCGGGGATATTGTAATGATCATATACAGAGTATCAACTAACGATGAATACATTTTTTAAGGAATTAAAGGTGTAGTTACAGAAATGATTGAGCAACAGACTATAGTACACAGTGTCTTAAAAGTGGCCAGAAGGGAAAGATCTGCAACTTACAAAAGAACAACAGGTGGCCTGAGAACAGACTTTTCAAACAGCAACAAAGAGAAACCCTCAAAACTGGGGAATTGCAATTTATAGGGACTGAGAAGAAATAACTCTCAACTGAGAATGGTGCAATTTGCAGAAAAAAATGTTCATGAATGAGGATGAAATACATTTCCAGAAAATCAAAGACCAAGAGAATTGCACCAATATACCAACAGTAATGAAATTTCTAAAGGCGTGCTCCACAAGGAAAAGAAAAGGAACCCAGAAAAATTATATGAACTGTGTGGTGAGTGAAAAGGCGAATACTGGGCATACAAACAAAATTAAGTAATTGCTTGATTATAAGAGCTAACAGGTAACGACACTCAAAAATGGAAAGTCAAGAAACAGGAAAGACATGCAAACACTGAGCAAAAGACAGCTGGGTGACAAGGCTAACACCAGGCAGCGTAAGCTTTAATACAGAAAGTGTTCCTAAGGATAGGGAAGATCACAACACAATATCAACAGCTTCATCAGGAAAATACAGGTTGTGGTCAGCTCAGCCTGCTGTAACAAAACACCACGATAACAGATATTTTTTTCTCATAGCTCTGGAGACTGGAAGGCCAAGGTCAAGGTGCAATCATGGTCGAGTTCTGGTGAGAAACCACTTCCAGGTTGCAAACAGCTGACTTCTCTTCCCATGGTGGGAATAGAATAGGTCAAACTAGTTCTTTGGGGCCTCTTCTTATTTCTTTATTTTTATTTTTTATTTATTTTTTTGGCCACACAGCTTGCAGGATCTCAGTTCCCCAACCAGGAATTGAACCCCAGCCATGGCAGTGATAGCCCAGACTCCTAACCACTAGGCCACCAGGGAACTCCCAGGGGCCTCTTCTTAGAAGGGCACTAATCCCATTCACAGCAGCTCCACCCTCATGACCTAATCACCTCCCAAAGGACCCGCTTCCTAAAACCATTGCACTGGGGATTGGATTTCAACATGTGAATTTGGGGGAGAGACACAGTCAATCCATACAGTATAATACTTCTAAATTTGCATGCAAAAAGTCGACTCCAAATATGTAAATTAAGAATTGGTAGAACTACAAGGAGAAACTGATGAACATATTATCAGAGTGGTTGATTTCCATCCACCTCTTTCAATTATTAATAATTCAAGCTGACAAAAAATGAGTAAAGCTAAACAAGATTTGAACGAAACTATTAACAAACTTGGTTTATTCAATAATACATTCTTCTAGGCACATACGCAACATTTACAAAAATTTAACACTAGGTCACAAAGCAAACCTCAAAAATGTCAAAGACTCAGATTCATACAAACCAGTCATCCAGCCACAATAAAAGTAAAATGTGTGTAAATATAAAAAGATTGTTAAAATGTTCCCATATGTCTAAATAACTCATGATTCAAAGTGAAATAACATCAGAAAAATTCAAAATACTTAAAACTGAACAATAAAAGATACTGCATAGCAAAACTTGAGACACAATGAACACAGTATTTAATGGGAAATTTATAGCCTCAAATACTTAAATAAGGAAGAAGGGAGGCTAAAAATAAAAAACTAAGAAGCCAACCTAAGAGGCTGGATAAAGAACTATAGAATATCATGTGAGGATAGTGTTAGTAAAGAAAAGTCTAAAATTAAATAGAAAACAAGTATTCGATCATAAGAATCAACTAAGCCAAATGGGTTTTTTTTTAATTACTAATAAATTTGACAATGCTTTGTAGAAGTTGATTGTTTTAAAGGAGAGAAAGTATAAGAAAATATTAGGAATGTAAAAGAGGACTTAATTACAGAAGCTGCAGTTTAAAGAAATTAAGATGATACCATTAATAAATTTGTGGCAACATATTTAGAAGTATATATAAACTGATCCTGGAAAAATGTAACTTATGAATAACATCTCAACAGGAAATGAAACATTTCAGTAGTGGCATAATCATTAAAAGAATCAGGTCAGTAATTAACAGCAGGCCTAGGAGATTTTAGTGGTCAGCTCTACCAACCTTTTGAGGAATCCATCTCTCCAGAATCACAGACAATTCCAGAGAATAGAAAAAGTGGGCACACTCCGCTTTCTTTTATGAGCTATTATGCTTTGTTAGCATTCGAAAAAAAAAATCTGTAAATATCATTCTCCAAATTAATAGATTGATGGGGGAGAAACCATATGATCATCTTAACTGATGCAGTAAAAGCATTTGATAAAATTCCTCACACGTTCAACATCAATCTAATTAAATACAAATGGAAGGAGACTTCTTGATAAAAGTCTTCAAAAACATTATTCTTTATGATAAAATCTTAGAATCGTTTTCTTTAAAAATCAGGAATAGGACAAGGAATCCCATTCTCATAAATTATGTTCACAATTTACTCGAGGTCCTGGCAAAGTATAATAAATAGCATTAAATAAATATAAACAGTATTAAACAGTTGCTAAAGATCTAAAAGCTTTAAGCATTGGACGATCATAAGGAACAAAACTATTATTATTTAATTATACGATATGCTACATCAAAAATTCGAGAAAATCCATACCTAAATTATCAGACATGATACGTATTTAACAGTACGACTGGCTATAAGATCAACATCAAAAATTAAGAACAGAGGTATTTATACCTCTGAAACAAATAGAGACAGAATTTTCCAAATGATCCCTTTTATGATGATAGCCAAAATTTTAAGGTACCTAAGAATAAATGTAACAAAAGACGTGCAAGTCCTGTAGAGATAAAATTATGAAACTTTATGGAAACTTTAGGGATGCACACACATTTTTTTAAAAGCCTATTTTGCCAGATCAGGAAACAAACTGAGCTGCAGAGACGTTCAAGCTGTCTGTCACTCAGGAAGAACCTGCTCACAGCTAGCTCACTGCTTTTTACTGTGAAAGTCAGAGAGAGCCTTAAACTGTTTTTGTATGTGTGTATGTGTATGTATGTATGTATGTGAGTGTATGTGTGTCTGTGTATGCATGTGTGTGTGTGTGCGTGTGTGTGTGTGTGTGTGTGTGTGTGCGTATTTTGCTGAATTATATAATCGGGAATGTTATCCCAAATTCCATGCTATAAATCAGTGGTTCTCAAACTTGAGCCTGCATCAGTATCCCCTGGAGGGCTGCCCTCCCCTCTCCCAGTTTCCGGGTTAGTAGGTCTAGGCTGGGGCCAAAGAATGTGCATTTTAAACAACTTCCCAGGTGATGTGATGCCGCTGGTCGAGGGACCCTGCTGTATTTGTTACCAAGTACTACCAATAAACATTTCTTTCTGCCTGAAGAGCCTATGTTACTCTATTTCCTCAATCAGTTTTGTAAGATAAAAGCACTAAAATCTGATTGAAAACTTGGGAAAATGTTTTTAAATTGCTAAAATTTGCATTTCCCATTATCTGAACAGGAATAGAAATGAACAATTTTATTTGACAGACATAATCTCTTCTATATATAACTACATAATTATAGAAGCGGTGACTCTTCCCATTAAATTTTCAAGGTGGTCGCTGTGTTGTCTCACTCTGATTGGGTCAGACAGGCAAAGGAAATGGAGAACACTTCACCATTCCCATCCCATCCACGGGCAGCAAACCACCAGGGCACAGGAACTCGAATTTGCATCACTAAACCCAGCACAGCAGGATTTGAAAGCTAAAAGAAGAATTTTCACATTTACCTAAATGTTTTCTATCACTTTAAAGATTCATGTTGATTTCAGTGAGTTTTATTTTAACTAGATCCAGGGTGAGTACTTTCAGTGGGGAAGTACTGGGTCTCCCCACAGTTTCTAGTTCATGTATTCATATAAATAAAAATAGAAAGCCTTCAGTGCGTTTAGAGTCCTAAAATTATTAATGACACAACGGGCTTTCATACTGAATGGAAAAAGTAAAAAGTCAGCCTTATGCATCCATACGATTCCAAGCAGGTTAAAACGTTCAGTGTACAGAAGATACAGTTCCCTGTATACATTTTCATATTTTCTACAGTGAGTATAAATAACAGGGGCTAGTGTTTAGAGCCCTCGCTGTGTGCCAGGCCCTGTGTAAGCATTTGATGTATCTTAGCTCTTGCAGTCCTGGCGGCGATCCTGGACATGGGGGCAGGTGGGGACACAGGCACAGAGCTGCAGGTGGCTTAGCCGCAGTCCCTCAGCAGTAACCCGGGGCTCCGTCGGGCGGCTTGGCCCCAGGGTCCTCGCTGTCACTCCTGCACTGGCCTCTTTTTAAATTTAGGGAACAGGAAAGAAGAAAGTAAAGTGTGAGAACCCCCCCCCAGCACCGGGGGCAGGGAGTGAGGCTGCAGGGCAGGGCGCTCAGCGGTGCCTGTGCTCTGGACCCGCCAAGAGGGCCCTTCCCTGGGGCAGGTCGCAGAGAGCCAGGAACCCTGGGCCCCTTGGCCTAGGACGGGGGCCCTTCCCAGGACGCAGCACTTTGCAGGTGGTTCCTGCCCTGAGATACCCACTCAGTCATCTCAGGATGGGGGATCCTTAGCTCCACTTCGGGGTCTGAAAGTTGAGGCTGAGGAGTGGGATGGCCCTGCCTACGTGGGCCGTAAGACATCCATCTTCCCACACTTTGCTCTCTTGCACATTCTGACTGGGATATGGACATGCACACGCGCACACGTACACACACAGGCACTCGCGCGCGCCCACAGGTGTGCACACACGCACACAGATACACAGCCGCCGGCACACACACGGCCCCCCCATCATAAGGAGTAAGATCCTCTAGGAGCCACACCCTCCCCTGAGGGCCCCCCCTCTCCTGCAGACCCCATTCCCAGAGGCCCACCCACTGCACCGTGGCAATCCCCATGGGGTCTCAGACCTCTGCCGTCTCTGCTTTCTGCTGCTCCCAGCTGCTGCTGGGTGCTCCAACTGTCACTTCTCCTTCGCACGGCTTTCCTGGGTTCTGAGGCAGGGCCCCTCATCCCAAGGGCTCTCCCGGTCTCTCCTGGCCCCCGAGGCTGGCTGCTTCCCAGTGACTGATGCAGCCCATTTTCCATCTCTGCCTTCGCTCCCGTGAGGGGCCGTGTGGGTCTGCACCTTCAAGCAGCCTACGTCTGAGACCTTCCTCCGGCACCTGGGGCTACCAGCCCCTCCCCTCAGTCCAAGTGCTCCAGGGACGACAGCTGACAGGAGTCTTCCTTCTAAGATTATGTTTGGGCATGAATGGGGCTTCCTGGGGCGGAAACAGCGTGAGACTTGGGCCCAGGAGAATCCGCTTTCCCCATTGTTTCCCAGTTGTTGGCTGTGCGGCCCTTGATGAGTCACATCTCTGTACTCTGAGCCTCAGTTTCTCCTTCTGTAAAGGAAGGCTTAATATCCTATTACAGAATTAAAAGGAACCCCCTGTGCACCGTGCCTCACAGGCCAGGTGTAGTCAGAGACATGGGCATAGGGAAGCCCCTCCCTCCTGTCAATGGCCCAGTCCCTGAACATCCCCAAGGGCTTAATTAAAGCATCACGTAGCTTTTTTTTTTTTTCAATAAATTTACTCATTGACTTACTTATTTTTGGTTGCATTGGTTCTTCGTTGCTGCGCGCGGGCTTTCTCTAGTTGCGGCCAGCAAGGGCTACTGTTCGTTGCGGTGCACGGGCTTCTCATCGCGGCGGCTTCTCCTGCTGCAGAGCACGGGCTCCAGGGCGCGCAGGCTTCAGTAGTTGTGGCTCGCGGGCTCTAGGGCACAGGCTCAGTAGTTGTGGCGCAGGGAGCTTAGTTGCTCCGGGGCATGTGGGATCTTCCTGGACCAGGGCTCGAACCCGTGTCCCCTGCATTGGCAGGCGGACTCCTAACCACTGCACCACCCATCACGTAGCTTTTAAATGAATTTTTCTTATACTAAAATAGGAAACTAACGCACACTGCAGAAAATGTAAAAAACAGAGAACAGTAAGGATGCAATCGATGCTTATCTCCTTCTAATATGAACTAATTTACTAGTGAAACAGACATCTTGTCATCTATTTCTTGCCTTTATGTCTCTCTTTTTCATTTGATATGAGGCTGTTTGCTGTCTTTTTGCGACCCTTACTGAGTTTTCTAGTGGTGTTTTAAAACTGGATTTCAACAGATCTTTATATATTTTAAAGATACTAACTTCTCACTTGTTTTAATTATTCTAAATAATGTTATGGTTTGTTCTTTATCTTTCAATTTTACTTTGTCTTTACCTTTTTTGAGCTGTAATTCGTGTACCATAAAAAGCACCATTTTTAAAAATATCTTCATTGGAGTATAATTGCTTTACAATGTTGTTTAGTTTCTGCTATATAGCAAAGTGAACCAGCTATACGTATACATATATCCCCATATCCCCTCCCTCTTGCGTCTCCCTCCCACCCTCCCTATCCCACCCCTCTAGGTGGTCACAAAGCACGGAGCTGATCTCCCTGTGCTATGCGGCTGCTTCCCAAGAAAAACCTAAAAATAGAACTACCATACGACCCAGCAATCCCACTACTAGGCATATACCCTGAGAAAACCATAACTGAAAAAGACTAATGTACCACAATGTTCGTTGCAGCACTATTTACAATAGCCAGGACATGGAAGCAACCTAAGTGCCCATCAACAGATGAATGGATAAAGATGATGTGGCACACGTATACAACGGAATATTACTCAGCCATAAAACGAAATGAAATTGAGTTATTTGTAGTGAGGTGGATGGACCTAGAATCTGTCATACAGAGTGAAGTAAGTCAGAAAGAGAAAAATCACCATTTTAAGCTGGATAATTCAGTGGTTTTTAATGAATTTGCAAAGTTGTACAATCACCACTAATTCTATAATACTTTTAGGACTTCAAGGCAGTCACGCTCCACCCTCCCCACCCCCAATGCCTCGCAACAATCAATCGACATTCTATGGATTTGCCTACTCTGGACGTTTCATATAAATTTAATTATATATTATGTGGCCTTCTGTGTCTGGTTTCTTGCATTTAGCATAAGATTTTCAAAGTTCACTCATATTATAGCATGAATCAGTACTTCATTTCTTTCCATGCCTGAATAATATTCCACTGTATGAATATAACACATGCTATTTATCCATCCACCAGTTGATAGACATTTGGATTGACTATTATGAATGATGCTGTGATGAACATTTGTGTACAGCCTTTTGTGTGCACTTGTATTTTCAATTCTCTTGGGTATATACCTAAGTAAGAGTAGAACTGCAGAGTCCTCCGGTTTGGCTTTTGGAGGAACTGCCAAAATGTTTTCCAAAGTGGCTACACCATTTCACATTGCCACCAACAATGAATGAGGGTGTCAGTTTTTCCATTACCCTCATCAGCACCTGCTAATATCTATCTTCTTACTGCAGCCATCCTACTGAGTGTGAACTTGTATCTCACTGTGGTTTTAACTTGCATTTCCCTAATGACTCACAGTGTTTAACATCTTTTCATGTGCTTATTGGCCACTTACATGTATTATCTGGAGAAATACCTATTCAAATATTCCCAGTTGGGGTCTTTAATTTTTTTTACTGTTAAGTTGTGAGAAGAGTTCTTTAAATATTCCACATTCTAGACACTTATCAGATATATGATTTCTGCCACTCTGTGGGCTTTCTTTTCACTTTATTAATAATGTCCTTTTATATATAAAAGTTTTAATTTTGATGTGGTCAAAATGACCTATTTTTTTTTCCTTTGGTTGCTTATGCTTTAGGTATCATAAATAAGAAATTGTTTAATTCAAGGTCACAAAGACTTACCTCTATGCTTTCTTCTAAAAGTTTTAGAGTTTTAGCCCTTACGTTTAAGTATTTGATCCATTTCGAATTTATTTTTTTATGTGGTGTGAGGTAAGGCTCCAAATCCATTCTTTTGCATGTGGATGTCTAATTATCCTAGCATCATTTGTTGAAAAGACTATTCTTTCCCTTTTGAATTGCCTTGACACCCTTGTTGCAATCAGCGGACCATAGATGTTGGGTCTATTTCTGGACCTTCCATTCTATTTCATTGATCCATATGCCTACCTGTGTGTCAGTACCACACTGTTATGATTACCTTAGTGTTGAAGTAGGTTTTTGAAATCGAAAGGTAAGCCCTCCAACTTTGCAACTTTGTTCTTTTTCAAGATTGTTTGGATATGTGTGGCCCCTGCGTTTCCATATGGGTTTTCATATAAGTTTGTCAATTTTTGAAAAAAAAAGAAGGCTATTGGACTTTTATGAGGGATAACATTGAATCTGTAGATAATTTGGGGAGTACTGCCGTCTTAATTATTATGACTTCCAATCCATGAATATGGAATATCTCCCCATTTATTTAAACTGATTTGTGTACACTGATATTGTATCCTACAAACTGGTCCAACTTATTAGCTCTATGCGTTTAATTTTGTGAGTTCCTTCCTTAGGATTGTCTATGTACAAGATCATGTCATCTACAAATAGAGATAGTTTTACTTCTTCCTTTCCAATCTGGGTGCCTTTTACGTCTTTTTCTTGACTAATTGTCCTGGCTAGAACCTGAAGTACAGTGTTGAATAGAAATGGTAAGAACAGACATCCTTGTTTTGTCCCTGATCTAAAAGGAAACACATTCAACTTTTCACCATTAAGTATGATGTTAGCTGTGAGTTTTTCATAGATGCCTTTTCTCATATTGACGAAGTTTCCTTCTAGTCCTAGTTTGTTGAGTGTTTTTATCATGAAAGGTTGTTGGATGTTGTCAAATGCTTTTCCTGTGTCCACTGAAATGATCAATTTTTTCTCCTTTTTTCTATTAATGTTGTATATTCTTTTTTTTTTTTTTTTAAGTATTTATTTATTTATTTATTTATGGCTGCGTTGGGTCTTCGTTTCTGTGCGAGGGCTTTCTCTAGTTGTGGCAAGCGGGGGCCACTCTTCATCGCGGTGCACAGGCCTCTCACTACCGCAGCCTCTCTTGCTGCGGAGCACAGGCTCCAGACGCGCAGGCTCAGTAGTTGTGGCTCACGGGCCCAGTTGCTCCGCGGCATGTGGGATCTTCCCAGACCAGGGCTCGAACCCGTGTCCCCTGCATTGGCAGGCAGATTCTCAACCACTGCGCCACCAGGGAAGCCCTGTATATTCTTTATTAGTGTCCTCGAGCTGCCATAACAAAGTATCACAGGCCAGGCAGCTTAAACAGCAGACATTTATTCTCCCACAGCTCTGGAGACTGGGAGTCCAAGATCAAGGTGTCAGGAGGGCTGTTCCTTCTGGGGCCCTATGGGAGGGTCTGTTCCAGGCCTGTCTCTAGCTGCTGGTGGTTCCTTGGCTTGTGGCAGCATAATCCAGTCTTCACATGGCACTCTGTGTGTGTGTGTGTGTGTGTGTGTGTGTGTGTATGTGTCCAAATTTTTCCTTTTCATATGGAGACCAGTCATACTGGATTAAGGGCCCACCCTATTCCAGGATGACCTCATCTTTAACTACATCTGCTTCCAAATAAGGTCACATGATGAAGTTCTGAGAATTAGGACTTCAATGTGTAAATTTGGCGGGGGGGGGGCATGGTTCAGCCCATAACAGCTTAAATACAATAAAATGTACAGATGTTAAAAATACAGATTAAGTCTTACTTACCTATTCAATATAAACTCATAGATGCACCATCCAAATCAAGATATTAAACATTTCCAGCACTCCAACAGGGTCCCTTGACCCAGATGGCTATCTTAGCAAGACTTTATTTTGAAGCCAAAGATCTGCTTTTATTTTCCAATATCTGTTTGAAGCTACATTATCTCAGTGGGGCCCTTATACCCTGCCGTCTCTGGGTTCTGACCTTTTCTAAGCAAAAGTTCCACTCCAAGCCTGTCGGTTCTGTGGCTAAAACCAGAGGAGACATCTGCCAACTGCTTCAAACCAATCGGAGGCGATCCTGTCTGGTTTCACCCCTGGCACTGATGCACTGTTCAATCATCGCTGTTCATCTGGGAGGGTCCAGGTTAACAAAGGAGCCGGGTTAACTCACCCTGTCCTTCAGGGCTAACGTCCCTGTTAGATTCCCCTGCACATCCCAGACCAGCTCCATGCTGTAAAATGACAGACAGTGGCAGCTACTTACCATGCCACCCACCACAGGCTTCTGAGTGGCCAGATGATGCAAGAGCATTTATTCCCGCTTAACCTGAAGGCTTACGTATTGGACTTGCACTGTCACTTTTGTCACTTGTTTTTCCCCTGGCATGTTCATTCTTGTGTTTTTGTTATAGATCCTCACAGTCAGATCACTAGAAACACAGAGCAAAATTCAGCAGCTGCAAAGATGATTAACTCTCAGTCTCCTCTTGTGGAAGCCTCTGCCCACCAGAGACCCTCTAAAGACCTTCACCTGCTTCTTGCAAAAGCAACTCAAGCTCAGTCTGTGAAAAGCTGAAATCCCCACCCATATCTCTCCTCAAAATCATACTGCTTTGCCCTTGTTAGTTTTTTTTTTTTTTTCCTTGTCATTATTGTTTTGTTTGGTCTTTGGTTTATATTTGTTCTTAGTTTAGTAAATCGCCCCTCCATCTGCTCAGCCACCCAAGAAAAACTCCTGGGGATTATGCTAAGTGCCTCTATTTTCTCATATCCAATCGCATACCTATCTCTCGGACATCTGCGTACCACTGCCTCTCTCTCTCCCTCCCCATCCCTGCTGCCTGAGGGGTAGCTGTTTTCCCACCACAGTAGCCTCTCCCCTCTCTTACTCAGCCCCGCCCGCCTCAAGTGTCATCAAGTTGAATTTTCTAAATGGAAATATGAGTGTGTCTCTCTGTGCCTGACACTGTCCAGAGCCTCCTAATCACCTCCGGTTCAGACCATAAAGGTCGCACTTGCTCTGCGCTCCACCTGCCCCCACACCCTGGGCCCTAACCAACTCGAGGGGCTTGCGGTTCCTGGAACCCGCCCGGCTCACCGTGGCTTCCATGCCCGTTTTGCCTCGCTGCCCTTGCCCACCTTCTCCACCTGGGAAAACTTGCTCAGCCTTCCTGCTTCAGCTCACAAACTTCCACCTTTGGGGTCCTACCCCCATGACCCTCCTCCCCCAGTGAAGTGAGCACCGTCCTCAACACCCCAACCTGCAAGCACCCAAACTCTGCTCCCAGATCGGCTGTAACTTCAGTGGTCAAGAGTGCCACCTGGGTTCAAGAGCCTCTTCCAACACTTCTAGCCAAAATGACCTCGAGCAAGTCGGTTGACCTCTCTGGGCCCTGATTTCTGTAAAATGGGAGGCATACTAAGCTACCTCCGAGGCTGTTACAAGGAACGATGTTTTACTATTGCTACCTGGGAAGCGGCCGGTGCTCGGTAAACGTTCCTTGTTAATATTCCCTTTTACGTCTTTCTATTCAACCGTCCCTACAGGGGAGCATTATCTGAATTCCCGTGAAGCTGTGAGCTCCCTGAGACGGGGAGCCATCGGTGACCATCCCTCCAGGCCGAGGTGTAGCTCCGTGCCCCGTGCACAGATGACAGACAAAAGATCACAGCAAAAGATCTCCACTGTGTTTATCCCACTACTCCCCTAGGATGGTCGAGGGGCCATCCCCCTAGCTTCCCTCACGTGCATTGCAGATGCTAATGAAATGCAGCGCTTGTGCCGTATCCTTGGCCTCATCCACCTTTCCTGGGCACGCCCCCTGGGAGAGGACCATCCGCTCACACCTCTGTACTGAATGACTTTGAATTGGTCGGTTCCACCGGCTCTCAGGCCCTTGGCTGCACCAGGGGATCAGGTGGAATCATCCGGAGTTCAGGAATTGCCGCTTTGAGTAGACAGTATGCAGGCTCCAGTGGGGATAGTTGTCTGAACCTCTTGGTTACAACCCAGGTGCCAGTTCTGCTCATGGCCTGGGAAGCCAGGCTGACACGCTGGGCTTCTCTGACTGGGACCCTCCTCACCTTTTCTCCCTCAACTGGAAAATGGGGAAATAGTTAAACCAGCTTCACTGAGGCAGGGCTTTGTAAATATCACAATACAGAATGAAAGCTCTTACTCACAACAAACGGTGTACAGCACAAAACGTGGTCCTGAGCAAGTCTGCTCATGAAGTATTCTCCAAAGGTGACAATGGAGAGGGATTTTGTCCCTAAAGCTGGCCCCAAATATCCTGGGAAGCACTGTCAATGTTTCCAAGAAGAATATGAGAAGAGCAGCCGCGTGGAGCCCAGCCCAGCCTCCTTGCGAGTCGAGCCCCTGCAGCTCCCCACAGGCTGCCTTTCCTGGGCTGCAGTGGCTCAGAGGTCCCAGCCCTGAGGCCACCGGCCTCTGCCCATTGTGGTCAGGCGGGCTCCCCTGGACAGAGCTCGCCTGTAACAGAGCCCCACTTCCTGGAGGAGGTGGCCCGACACTGAGAGGAAGACTGTGTCCCCTCGGGACCTGAGTCCACCCTCTCTCTCTCAAGCACGAGGGTTGGGCACGTCTGCTCTCCAGGCCGGGCTTCCTCTGTTGGGCGTGTCCCCTTTGGTGGCACCCTCTCAGAGAGTGACCTGATGACCAAGCTTTAGCCCTGAGCACAGCATCTTGACCTTACCTTGACCCGGCACAGAGCCCAGTATGGCACTGGGGGCTCTGGTCCCAGCCCGGCCACATTCCAGTTTGCAATCAGGCGTGTGTCTGTTCACTCTTCCGTTCGGTACAAAAACAGTGAGTACCTGCTCCCATTGACGACTTGGGACCCACCCTCTCCTGGAGGAGCTTAGAGTCTAAAGGTGAATAAAGACAGGTGGCCAGTCCTTATGTGATGCTGCTTAACAGAGCTCTGCCAAAAAGGACCAGCTGAGTCAGGCTTCCTGGAGGAGGTGACATTTGATCTGGGTTTCGAACGATAAGTAGTGTGAACTCTTACCGATTCATTTTACGAGGCCAGAATGGCCCTGATATCAGTATCAGACCAACATTGTACCAAAAACAAACTATAAACCATATCCCTCATGAGTATAGATGTAACAATCCTTGACAAAATATTAACAAACCAATTCATCGATGTTTGTATTTTTTTTAAATATATGACCAAGTGAGGTTTAATCCAGGTTTCCAAGGACGGGTCAATATTCAGGAAATCAATCAATGTAATCATCATATTCATAAGCTAGTGAAGAAAAATCACAAGATCATATCAACTGATGCAGAAGAAGCATCTGACAACATTCAACATTCCTGATAACTCAAAAAACTCAAAAAAGAAAAAATCTACAAAACTAGGAATAGAGGGGAACTACCTCAACTTGAAAAAAAAGGATTTACAAATAACCTACAGCTAACATTATACTTCACGGTGAAATAATGAATACTTTTCCTCTAAGGTTGAAACCAAGTCAGGATGTCAGCTTTCACCACCTGTACTTGTCAAAGTGCTGGGAGCTCTACCCAGTGCGACAGAGTAAGAAAAGGAAGCAAAAGGCATAGAAATTGGAAAGGAAGAAATAAAAGCAATGCTCTTTGTAGATGACATGATTGTCCAAGTAGAAAATCCCAAGGAATTTACAAAAAAAGAGGAAAATTCCTAGAACTAGTGTGTGAGTTCAACAAGGTCATAGGACAAGACCAACGTGCAAAATCAATTATGTTGTCCTCTACTAGCAAGGAACGCATGGAAACAGAAACTAAAAATACAATGCTATTTTAACTGCTCAAAAAGTAAGATACTTATGTATAAATATAATAAAATGTGTACAGAACTTATATGTTGAAAACTACAAAATGCTGGTGAAAGGAATGCAGGATGATATAAGTAACTGGTGAGACATACAGTGTTTGTATTGAAAACTTCAATGTGGTAAAGATGTTATTCTTCCCCAAGTTGCTATACATATTTAATGTAATTCTATCAAAATCTCAGCAGGAATTTTTATAAATGTGGACTAGATTATTCTAAAATTTACATGGAAAGGCAAAGGGACTAGAACAGATCAAACATATTAACAAAGAAGAATAAAGTGTGAGGAGAAGCACTCTTTCAGACATTATACAGCTACAGTAATAAAGAGTGTGGTATCAGCAAAAAGACACAGAGATGAGTGGAGTAGAAGAGAGAGCCCAGAAACACCCACTCAAGTATAGCCAAGCAAATTTTGAGAAAGATGTAAAAGCAATTCAATGGAGGGAGGATAGTGTTTTCAACAAATGCTGCTGGAGTGTTTGTACGTCCAATAGGCAGAAAAATGAACCTTCACTTCAGTTTCACTCCTCACACCTTATAAAAATCAATTCAACGAAGATCACAGACTTAAATGTAAAACTCTAACACCTTTAGAAGAAAACATAGTAGAAAATCCTCAGGATCTAGAGTGTGTTGCAGAGTTCTTAGAATTGACATCAAAGACACATTCATAACAGAAAGAAATTGATAAACTGAACTTAATCAAAACTTAAAATCTTAGCTCTCTATGCAAAAGACCCCATCAAAAGGATTAAAAAACAAGCTACAAACTGGGGGGAAAAAATGTTTGACAACCACATATCTGACAAACATTAGTGTCTAGAATCTGTAAAGAACTCTCAAAACGCAATAGTAAAAAAAATAAATAAATAAATAAATAAATAAATAAATAAATAAATATATATATATATATATATATATATATATTCCAATCAGAAAATGGGCAAAAGATGAAGATATACGAAATCATGGAAAGGGATATTCAAAGGCCAAATAAGCACATGGGAAGATGTTTAATATCTGTGGCCATTAGAAGAAAGGCAAATAGAAACCATGATGAGACACCTCTCCTCATCTATTAGTATAGCTAAAATAAAAATAGCATTTGGTACTAATGCTGGCAAGCACGCAGAAAAGCTGGGTCTCTAATGTTGCTGATGGGAATGTAAAGCGTACAGCCACCCTGAAAAATAGTGTGATAGTTTCTCAAGGAACTAAACATACACTGATGATACACAGTGCAATAATCTCACTCCTGGGTATTTATCCCAGAGACGTGAAAACTTACATCCACACAAAATCCTGTACATGAATATCCGCTTTATTTGTAAGAACCAAAAATTGAAACAACCAAAATGTCCTTTAACTGATGAGTAGTAAAACAAACTGCAGTTCTCCTGTCGAGGCTCAGACAGGCCACCCCAGGATATGCCACAGCGGCATATTTGATAGCTTTGAATTAAACTGAGAAACAGCCGGTGGGAAAAAAAATATAAAAAACACTCTCACTTCTACCTTTTCCCTCTGAAAGCAGGAAATATATCCCCCACGTGAAGGTATCTTCCCTGTACCAGGAGGACAGAAAGCATCTTTATCACCTGAGTTAGGGAATTCAAGGCTAAGAAAGCTGTAATACAAATCTTACTTCTTCATTAGTTTGCTACCTCAAGCACAAGCCTCTTTGTTCTGTTAAATCTTCACAAGTAATTGTTTCCTTGTCTGCAAATGATGTATAAACAGCCTGCTGTGGTCACTTTGCGGGTCCCATTTCTATGAGACCTCCATGCATACAAATTAATTTTTTTTCTCTTGTTAATCTATGTCAATTTAATTATTAAACCAGCCAAAAGAACTCAACAGGGGTAGGAGGGAACTTTCACCCTTCCCAAGCATCCAAACCATGGAATACTACTCAGTGATGAAAAGGAAAGAGCTGTTGATACACACAGGGCTTGAGTAGATCTCAAGGGCATTGTGCTGAGTGAAAAAAGGCAATCCCATACTGCACTGTTCCATTTATATAATTATAATTCTTGAAATGACGAAGGCATGAGGTAGGGAAGAGACTGGTGGTTCCCACGGGTCAGGGATGGTAGTAAGAGGACGAAGGTTGGGGTGACTGTAGGCAGATAGGTAGGGGGTCCCCGGAGAAAGGGAACCGGGCATGGCTTTCTTGACAGAAGAGAAGCCATTTTGTGATCTAAGCCAGGCCACAGTGCTTGCCCTTGGACAGGTCTCAGTAATTAATAACCTTAAGGCAACAAAAGCAGGCAGGAAGAAATGACTGCTATCAGGCAGGAGAAGTAACAATAGCAAAGATAATATGTCAGTTGCAAAGACTCCCAGTTCTGTTTCAATGGTGAAGATTAGCCTGTAGCTCAACCACCAGGTCAGCTAGAACCTAAGGGAGATGATGTTGACGTTTTCTGACCCTCGTGACTTCAGTCCACTAAAGCTTGGACTCTGTCCACCACTGAAGTCCCTTCATGAATATGCTTTTACTCTTAGCTTAAAGCTTCCCCAGTTTTGCTCTTTGGGGAGACAGTGCTTTGGGAAAGATCCCGGCTGTTCTCCTTACTTGCTTACTGCAAGTAACCAATCCTTCCTTCTCCCGATCTTTGGCTTGGTTGTGTCTTTTGGCTCCATACCCAGCAAGAGGCGAACAGGGCTACAAAGGGGCCGCACAGGGAGGTCTTTGCCATAATGGAGTAGTTCTGTAATTTGATTGCAGTGGCATTTACAGGTATCAACACATGTGATAAATGACATAGAACTATAACTACATGCACGGCGTACCTGTGTCAACTTCCTGGTGTGGATAGCCTTCCACAGTTAGGCTGTAACAAGGGAAACCAGCTGCGGGGGACAGGGCACCTCTCCATTTTTGCAACTTCTTATCAATTTATTTCAAAGTAAAAAGTTTTTTAAAGGCCAAGGCTGTACACCTTTAAAAAGACTAAATTACCGTTACCTGCAACACATGGCTGAATCTCAGAGGGCTATGAAGCCAGGCCCAGAGCGCCTGCTGTACGCTTTCATTTCTGTGAAGTTCGAGAATGACCGCACTAATGATGGTGCCTTCAATCAGACAGCAACTACCTCAGTTTTGGAGAGATGCACTAGGAAAGAACATGACGGACGAGGTATATGAGGCACTGAGAATGTTCTATAGCTCTTCATTCAGGGTTGTCAGGGGGTACACAGGTTTCAAATAAATCAGCAAGTTGTACACTTAAGAAAAGTGAAAAGTGTGTATGTATAGCACGGGGAACTCTTCTCAATGCTCTGTGGTGACCTAAATGGGAAGGAAATCTAAAAAAGAGGGGATACAGGTACACGTATAACTGATTCACTTTGTTGTACAGCAGAAACCAGCACAACATTGTAAAGGAACTATACTCCAATGAAAATGTTTTAAAAAAAGATATATGGTTAGATTAGAGTACTTGTTTTATAAGGAAAACTATGTAGTCATTAAAAAGAACGAGGAATATCTTTAAATACCAAAATGGAAAGATATCTGACATATTTTGAGTGGAAAAAATAGTTGTCAAACTGTACATACAACATATTGCAATATTTCTAAAAATAAATGTGAATTCACTTTAAAAAAAAAAAAAAGAAAGGAAAAAAACCTTGTCTAATCTTGTTTTATGAATTTCTGAACTGCCAGATGTGTTAGGGGAAACACTGACCGAAGCTGCCCGCCCTGGCCAGACCCGATAGTAACCACTTGCATGAGTCATGTTAGAACTCGGAACTAACAAGCTACCACCAACCGGGAAAGGTCAAAGGCGAGAGGAGACGCCAGTCCATATGTCCTACCAACCTCCCAGAATCCTTCTCGCTGGAATCCATCTTGGCTGAGTGATACTTGCACCACCAGGAAGGACCCTGAGTCAGAATGATTGGCCAGAGACAACCGGGAAGCTAATCCCATCACCATAAAACCCGAGACTGCGAGCCACGTGGCAGAGCAGTTCTCCTGGGTTCCCTTACCCTGCTGCTCTCCGCCCGGGTGCCCCTTCCCAATAAAGTCTCTTTCTTTGTCAGCACGTGCCTCCGCGGACAATTCATTTCCGAGTGTTAGGTAAGAGCCCACTCTCGGGCCCTGGAAGGGGTCCCGCTTCCTGCAACAGAAGTGTCACCGGTGGAACAGTGATTTCCTCTGTTCTTGCCCTTCTCGAGGGAAAGAAATCAGTCAAGGGGCATAGAGCAGTTTTAAGTAGCAAGAGTTTTATTAAGCAGAGTGAAAGTCACTCCCGAGAAAGGATGAGAGCAGGCTGTGTAGAAACCAGTAGCAGCCCTGCAACAGGGTGGGGTTGGGTTTTTCAGAGTGGTAGAAAGTCCCTCCCTGTGCCCTGTGTCATCTGACTGACAAGTTGATTGACAGCTTTAGCTTACATAACTTTTCTCTTAGTGTGCAGGCGCTTACCCATAAGCACCCAAGCAAAACCCATGGTGGCAGGGGGAGGGGTGTGTGGTAGAAAGCACAGTGCTGATTTCTTACAAATACAGCATCATGAACCCCAGGTTACCTTGAGTCACCTTCTACGTCTTGGTGCACCTGCACCAACCTGCCGCCCTGACGTGGCTTGAAACCTAACCATGATCCTTGGCCACAGGAGGGAGGATCTCTGGGCTTGCTCTGACCACCAGTGTCCAGGTGGAGGAGGGACTTGCTCATGTCTGACTAGCTACAGCACAGAAGAAGGCCCTACCTGAGGGCAGCTCACGCTGATGTCCACTCTGGGGTCTCCCCCCATTTCCACTTTCCCCTACTTTAAGTTCTTGGCCTTAGGCCGGGGACAGGGCAGAGGAATGACTTTCTTCTCTATTTTCTCCTAGAATGTCCCCTGCTCCAGCCTGCATTTCTCTGCCAATCTTGTTTACTACTATATAGCAGACCGTGAACAACCTGGGTTTGAACTGCATGGGTCAACTTATAATTGAAGTGAATACTGTAGTACGACACGATCCTATCAGCAGTTGGTTGAATCCAGGGATATGGAACCATGCATATGGAGGAAACCCAGATATGGAGGAACTTTGGATAAGGAGGGCTGACTATAAGTGCTACTCAAATTTTTATTGTGAAGACGACTGGTGCCTCTAAGCCCCGAGTTGTTCATGGGTCAGCTGTATTTGAACGGGAAGCTTCACCATGTTTGTCTAGAGCAGTGGATCTCAAATGTGGTCCCCGGACCAGCAGCATCAGTATCATCAGGGAACTTACTAGAAATGCAAACTCTGGGACCCCACCTGACCTACTGAATCAGAAACTCCGGGGTGGGGCCCAGCAACACGCCCTCTGGGTCATTCTGTGATGCACCTGGGGACCTCCGATCTAGAATCCCTGTTTCTTGGGATGTCTGGGGGGCTGGGGAGGACCACTCAGCCCAGAGTAAACATCTCCTTTTCCCAAGATCACTGTCTGGCTGCTGTGGTCTCTCCCCACCTCCTTTCTCTACACCCAGCAGAGAAAATCAGATTTTACTTTTGTCAGGTGACCTTCCATAGTCCAATCAACTGTGGCCTGTCTTGGGGTCAGGAAGCAAAGTCTCAGGGGACAACCTTGGAGAAAGATAAGGCAATTCCTAGAGAAGAGGGCTGGGCGGATCACCCAACATTTACTGCAATATCCTGTAAAGATGTTTGTAAACGTGCCTTGAAAACTCTATGGCTCTCAAGTGCAATGTTTGATCCTCATTAGAAAAGATAGAATCAATTTTCTCCACTGGCTTTCTGTGATGCCTAATTTATTTTGAAAGGAGAAAGAAAATTATTTAATTTTCGGGGGTTTCAGTGTGAAGGGTAAATTAAATAATGACATGGAGCATATCAGCTGCATTTTCTCCTTCACTCCGCTTCCAGAAATCACATATTCTTTCCCAGTCATTACAGATTACTTTCAATTATTTTGAAAAGAAAAATGCCGCTCTAACAACTATAAATGGCTTATATTGTAGCCCTCAACCTTTTAAAAGATGTTCTATTTTGCAAAAATTAAATTGCATCAAACTCAGAATCTCTGGAAACGGAGCAGGCAGACTCCTCCAATTAAGCCTCCAGCATCTGCTGCAATATTTTGCCAATAAGCCATTCCAATCCAAATATAGTTCTGATGCTCGCAGCACTTTCTGAAGCAATTAAGTGTGTAGTTTTTAACATCTCCATGTCGCATTTGGTGCTCGCTTTCCCAAGGCCTCCAGATCCGTGACCACCTGCGGTCTAATTCTGGCCTCTCCTGCACACTCAGCCTCTCCTGCCTCAATTTCACAAATCCCTGGTGAACAAAGGAACCCGGTGGCTGTTTTCTTTGCGACCTGGGAGGTGAAGCCGGCCGACCCACGGCGCTCCCCGCTCAGCTAATGAGGAAGGCACATCTCCCTCACTCCGTGGTCCCACCCTAACTATCCACCTGCCTCCCCTGGAGCTCTGTCTGGAAGGCGACATCCCTGGTTAGTTCCCAGCTGCCAGGGGCGGCTCATATCCCACCCGTGCCTCTCTTTAGTCCTCGGGACCTCCCTAGGAGGTGTCATCATCGCCAAGCCCTGCTGCAGGCTGGGTGGTCCCAGAGGCTGTCTCTGAGATGGGGACGCGTGTGCAGGAGGTTTGCTGGGTGTGCCCTTAGGTTGAGCATCTGCGGGAGGGGACGGCAGTCCTGAGCATTGGACACGCGGAGCTCAGCGCCACCATGGGGAGCTCCAACCTGCAGGGCCCCACAGGTGTTTCCTCTAGGAAGGGGAGCGGGTCCCCACACCACCAGGTCAGCACAGCATGGGGGCCACCACTGCCACCCACAGGCAATGGGGAGATGGGCCGGTGCAGCGAGTTACCTGTCTGAGTGAGCATCTGCGTGGCGAAGCGTGACCGGCGCCCAGCACGGGCTCCGAGTGCAGCTCCTCACGCAGGTACAGGAGTTATTAGTGAGAGTTACCTAGTTTCAGGTGTACAGCAAAGTGATTCACTTACAGGTACATTTTTCAGATTCTTTTCCACTATAGGTGATTACAAGATATTGAATATATTTGCCTGTGCCATACAGTAAATCCTTGCTGTTTATCCATTTATATTTAGTAGTGTGCATCTGTTAATCCCATACTCCAATTTATCCCTCGCCCTGCCCTTCCCCTTTGGTAACCATAAGTTTGTTTTCTATGACTTGTGAGTCTGTTTCTGTTTTGTAAGTAAATTCATTTGTGTTATTTTTAAGATTCCACATATAAGTGAAAACATGCAGTATTTGTCTTTCTCTGACTTATTTCACTAAGCATAATATTCTCTAGGTCCATCCATGTTGCTGCAAATGACAATTTCATTCTTTTTTTTATGGCTGAGTAATATTCCATTGTATATGTATAGACCACATCTCATTTGTAGAGATGTGGATGCCCTAGAGTCTGTCATACAGAGTAAAGTAAGCCAGAAAGAGAAAAACAAATATCGTATATTAACGCATAGATGTGGAATCTAGAAAAATGGTACAGATGGACCTATTTGTAGGGCAGAAGTAGAGATGTAGAGGTTGAGAACGGACATGTGGACACAGGGCAGAAAGGGGAGGGTGGGACGAATTGGGAGACTAGGTTTGACATAAATACACTACCATGTATAAAATAACTAGCTAGTGGGAACCTGCTGTATAGCACAGGGAGCTCAGCTCAGTGCTCTGTGATGACCTAGATGGGGGGGGGGGAGAAGGGAGAGGGAGGTCCAAGAGGGAGGGGATATAGGTATACATATAGCTGATTCACTTCATTGTACAGCAGAAACTAACACAACACTGTAAAGCAATTTTACTCCAATAAAAAACAAAGAAAAAAAAAATAGACCACGTCTTCTTCGTCCATTCATCTGTTGATGGGCACTTAGGTTGCTCCTATGTCTTGGCTATTATAAATAGTCCATCGCCCTCATTTCTTGTTCTGCTCTCACTGCTTTATTCCACACGCTCATCGGTTCTAGTTCCAGACTGAGAAGATCCCCTCTGGACAGCTCGCACCGCTTCCAGGCCCTCGTGTCCCTCCCGCTGCTAACACACCAGTGACCCTGGATCACAGCTCCATTAGGTTTCTTCTCAGGAAGATCCGGTCGTTTCCCACGCCTGGATGACTGAGTCCAGCCCCACCCGCAAGCCTGCTTTAAGACTGTCGGTGTTCCAGCTCACCCTTCATCGACGCCTCCCCGAGCCCCGGGTGGTGGCCACGTGGACACGTGGACTCTTCTTAGACGTGGCTTACCCACTCCATGCTGGACCCTGCAGAGGTCCACCTTCCTCCCGGTGCCCAAGATCTACTCCCCTTGCCTCTTCCCAAGAATATCACTCAGAGGCACAAAACCAGGGTAAGAAGCCCGTGACAGTGACAGCTCCGGCCTTGGAAAATATTGCAGTTCTTCCTGGCGTAGCTAAAGTAGGAAAAAGGAAGACTTCTGAGGAAAATAGAGTAGACAAGTTATTCAGAAGTGAGAAAAGAGAAATAGTCTAACATTGACACATGAATGCAAGAATTTACCTTTTATTACTTTGCTACGCTCATTCTACTTGTAGTTAAGCGGGTTAGGAGTCTAAGAACAAATGTATAATATTCTTCACCGTGGAGCAGGTTGGACAGTGTTCCCCAGGATTCATGTGCACCCAGAACCTCAGAACAGGACTGTATTTGGAAATAGGGTCTTTGCAGACGTAATTAATTAAGGATCTCAAGATGGGATCATCCTGGATTTAGGGTGAGCCCAAAGTCCAAAGACGGGTGTCCTTATAAGGAGAGGAGGGGACACACAGGGACGCACAGAGCAGAGACCACGTGAAGATGGAGGTGAGACTGGAGTGACGTGGCCACAAGCCCAGCAACACCGGGAGGCACCAGAAGCTGGAAGAGACAGGAAGCCTCCTCCCTTAGAGCCTCTGAAGGGAGCACAGCCCTGCCCACACCTTGACTTCCAGCCTCCAGATCTGTGAGAGAATAAGTTTCTATTGTTTTTAAGCCACACAGTCTGTGGTCATTTTCTCTGGCAGCCCAGGAAATGAATATTTCTGTGCACCAAGAATTGTCATAAAGGGGCTTCCCTGGAGGTCTGGCGGTCAAGACTCCGTGCTTCCACTGCAGGGGGCGCGGGTTCGATCCCTGGCTGGGGAAATAAGATCCCTCACGCCACATGGTGAGGCCCCCCCCCTTTCAAAAATAGAATTGCCATAAAACATTACTCATGTCCATATGGCATGACCATTGACTCAAAATCAGCTGGTCCCAAGCCTGGATTTGACACGATGCCTCACAAGGCACAATCCAGTCTCCACGCTGGATGTCATAGGTGTAAAGGAGGTCCGGCAGACGTACAGAGGCCAGCACTCAAACAAGCAGGGTGACAAGAGCTCAGAGCCTCTAGGGCAGGCGTCCAGGGTCCTCCAGGGCTCAGGTGGACATGTAGACAGAAGTGGGTGTTGGCCACACTCTGAGTTCCTTGTGGGCCTTGACTCTGATTGGCACCGTGTTGTGGGCAAAATTCATATGTTAAACCCTAATGCCTCATGTGATAGTTTAGGAGGCGGAGCCTTTGGGAGGTGATTAGGGTTAGAAGAGGGCATGCGCGTGGGGCCCCTGGATAGGATTAGTGTCCTTACAAGAAGAGGAAGAGACACCAGAACAGTCTCTCTCTCTGTCTCTGTCTCTCTCTCTGTCATGTGAGGACACAGTGAGAAAGCTGCCATCTGCAAACCAGGAACCCAGTTGGCTGGCACCTCAATCTTGAATTTCCAGCCTGCAGAGCTGTAAGAAATAAATGCTGGTTGTTTAAGCCCCCCACTCTGTGGTGTTTCGTTATGGCCACCAGAGCTGACCAAGACACATCACGTCCCCTTTGAGGTCCTGGCCAAGTGGCCACAACTCCTTGGTCAGGCTGTCCCAAGGAGCGGTGTGACAGGTAAGCTTGGTCCATGTGATTCAGCACTCTGCTACATTTATCTAACCCCCTACATTATGGACAGGCAGAGTGGCAGGAAAGTAGATGCAGGAACCCTTGGTCTGCAGCAGGGTTTGTACCAGCAGTAAGCCTTTCCTTACACCATATGCTTCCTAAAGTTATTTTTTTCTTTTGTGATTATTTTTGAAATATGCCTAACTTGTTTGTATCTGCTGTAAAAATAGGTAAAGAGAAATAACTTGAGGTGATGGCTAGTATTGTTTATAACCTTCTGAAAGACTATGCAGATTATAATACATAGATTATGCAATTGCAATAGTTTTTATAAATGCATTTTCAATTGCCTTCTCTACAAAATTTCATATAAATTGTTCTTTTGGTTTCAAAATTTCTTTAAAGGAAATTGTACGTTTCTTATATATTTCATATATTCTCTTATCAACAAATGGACTTTACCAAGCTTCCCTACAAAGTTTATCATAATGATCTTTTTAAAAATAATTACTAAAAACAAATTTTTTAAATAATAATAATTACTGAAAATATAATCCTCCCTTCTCTATTCCTATCTACATTTCACTTCTCATTTCTTCCCTTTCCCCCTAAGATAAAAAAATCACTTTATCTCTGAAGATCAAGGCTATTGGAATTGTGTTCCATTTACCTGTGTCCATTCAAAATAAATAATACACAAATAAAATTAAATTCAATACCCATTCTTAATTTTAAAACATTTTATTGAACTAGTAATAGAAGAAAAACATTGCTTGACATAATAAAGAATAATGTATTTCAAATGATCATCTATCATTTTACTTTGTGGTGACACAATGGAGGCATTCCTATTCTTATCCGGAATAAGATGAGAATATTTTCTATCACCAATAAATTTTGGGTTTTTCCCGGGCATTCTAACCAATGCAATATGAAAAGAGGGAAAAAAGTACACAAGTACAAACATTGTAAAGGAAAAAATCAAAGTTTTTGCCAATGACATAAATATCTATTTAGAACATGTTTTCTTTGGTTTTATTTTGCTCTTTTTTTTTTTTCTAGTTTCCTAATGTGAAAACTCAGATTACTGATTCAAGACATTCCTCTCTCTTTTTTTTTTAATATGAGCATTTAATGGTATAAATTTCCTTCCAAATACTGGTTTAGCTGCATCCTACAGATTCTGGTATAATTTCAATTTTGTTCAGTGTATAACATTTTCCTGTTTCCTTTGAGAATTTCCCTTTGACTCATAGATGATTTTAAAATATGCTGCTTTATTTCCTAGAGTTTGGAGATGTTCCTCTTTTCTATCTGTTTTTGATTTCTAGTTTAATTCCATCATATAGAGAAAATCTGCTTCAGGTGATTTCAATTCTTTTACTTTGGTTAAGGTTTAATTATGACACAGGGGGTGGTTGATTGTGATGGATGGTCCGTGCCCACTTGAAAAATTGTATATTCTGTTTGTGGTGGAGTGTTTCATACAAGTCAATTAGATCCAGTTGGTTGATTATGTTGTTGAATTCTTCTACATTCTTGCTGATTTTCTGTCTACTTGTTTTATAAATTACAGAGATAGGAGTATTGAAATCTCCAACTATAATCATGGATCTATTTCTCTTTTCAGTTCTGTTGGCTTTTGATTTTGCTGTCTATATATTGAATACAGAAAGCTTAATGTTGAGAATGATTAGCTATAGCAAGTAGTAGGAGTTTTGTTCCATGTATTTTTTATATAAATTTATTTATTTCATATATTTTATTTTTGGCTGCGTTGGGTCTTTGTTGCTGCACACGGGCTTTCTCTAGTTGTGGTGCAGTAGTTGTGGTGCATGGGCTTAGTTGCTCTGCAGCATGTGGGATCTTCCTAGACCAGGACTTGAACCCGTGTCCCCTACATTGGTAGGCAGATCCTTAACCACTGCACCACCAGGGAAGCCCTGTTCCATGTATTTTTAATCCTTATTTTAGGTGCACACACATTTCGGATTGCTGTGTCTTCTTGGTAAACTGACCCTATTTTATCATTAGGAATACCACTTTCTCCCTGGTAATATTTTTTTTGCTCTGAAGTCTACTTTGAAAATAATGTAGCTGTTTCATCTTTCCTACTCAGATCCTGCATGCTAGATCCTTTTCCAGCCCTTCGCTTTTAACCTAACTATTTCATGATATTTGAAGTAAGTTTCTTCCAGGTAGCATAGAGTTGGGTCACATTTTTCATCCATTCTGACATTCTTTGTCTTTTAACTGGTGTGCTTAGGCCACTTACATGTATTATAATTGTTGCTACTGTTGAATTTATTCTACCATCTTATTATTTGTTTTCTGTTTGTTTCCTCTACTTTTTATCCTTCTGCTTCCCCTTTCCTCCTTATATTGATTATTTGAACATTTTTAATAATCCATTTTAATGTATCTGTTGTGGTTTTGACTATGTATATCTCTTTATCTACTTGGTGTACTGATTGCTCTCAGGGCTACAGTACACACGCTTAACTTTACCCAGTCCACTTAGAATCCATAGTTTACACTTCCAGTGCAATATAGAATTTTAACCACCATAGAAAATCCTTTATCCTTTGCCTCGATACCATTTTCTATAAATTACATCTATATAAATTGACAACCCTTTCAACCAGTGTTATATTTTTTGCTTTCACTTGTAACACATTTTAATGAATTCAAGAGATGAACTGTAGGTTACTACATGTGCCCAGATACTTCCCATTTCTGTTCCTCTCCCTTTATTCTTCAAGTATTTTTTTTTTTTAATTTTTATTTATTTATTATTGGCTGTGTTGGGTCTTCGTTTCTGTGTGAGGGCTTTCTCCAGTTGCGGCAAGCGGGGGCCACTCTTCATCGCGGTGCACGGGTCTCTCACTATCGCGGCCTCTCTTGTTGCGGAGCACAGGCTCCAGACGCGCAGGCTCAGTAGCTGTGGCTCACGGGCCCAGTTGCTCCGCGGCATGTGGGATCCTCCCAGACCAGGGCTCGAACCCGCGTCCTCTGCATTGGCAGGCAGATTCTCAACCACTGCGCCACCAGGGAAGCCCATCTCCCTTTATTCTTGATGCTCCATTTCCCTCTAGTATCTTCCCTACTGTCTGAGTAGCTTTCTTTAGCAATTCTTTTGGGAGGAGTTGGCTGGCATTCAGGACTCTTAGTTTCCCTTCATTTGAGAATGTCTTTATTTCACTTTCCTTCCTAAAGGATATTCTCTGCATGAACTTAGAACTGTGGATTGACAGTTCTTTTTTTTTCAAAACTGTATTTCCACTTCTTTCTGGTCGCCATGGTTTTAATGAGAATCCACAATCGTTTGAATCATTGTTCTCTTATAGGTAGGCACTGCATCATTTTTCAGTGACTGCTTTCAAGACTTTTTTCTTGGCTTTAGTGTCTTTATAATATGTTTTCATTGTGTTTCTGTGAGTTTATCCTTCTTGAAGTTTGCTTTGCTTCTTAAATTTGTAGGTTCAGGGTTTTTGCCAAATTGGGAAAGTTTTCAGCAATTATGTCTTCAGATATATTTTCCGCACCACACTTTTTCTCCTCCTCTCTGAAAATCCCAGGACACAAATGTTAGACCTTCCAGCAGCACCCCACAAATCACTAAGGCTCAGGCACTGCTTTCTTTTTTTCAGTCTTTTTCTTCTGCGGTGTTAAAAGTCTGACTACTCTCTCATCTCCATTATGCAAATTTTTTAGTTTTGGTTATTGTATTTTTGAGGTTTACACTTTCCATTTAGTTCTCCTTCATGTTTTCCATTACTTTTCTGAGACTGTCTATCCTTCCATTTGTTTCAAGATTATGTGCTATTACTTCTTAAAGTACTTTCATAGTACTTTCAGGTTTAAAGTCTTTGATAATTTGGTCACCTCTGTCACCTTGGCATTGGCTTCTGTTGATTGCTTTTTCCTATGCAAACTGACATTTTTCTGGTTCTTTGTATGCTGAGAAATTTCGCAGTGTATCCTGAGCTTGTGGGATTAGGTCGGGTTCAGGCCACAAGTTCAACCTACCTTCTGTGGGTTGGGGTCTCAGTACCCATTCTATTGTCAAAGGCTCTGCACCACTATCCAGATCTGCCCACCCGTGTGCTACCCACAGCCAGCCTGGGGCCTGGAGGTGGTGTACGCCGTGGCTCAGGTCTCAAATTCCTCGATGTGTTGTTTGGAGTCAGGAGTTCATAAAGCTCACAAGCAACCACATGGCTTCCTCCCTCGTTCCCGACATCTCTTTGGTACCTTCTGATCTCTGTGGATCTCCTTGTTGGTCCTGGTGCTATAGTTACCCTGCTCCACCCTGCACTTCCAACGACGGCACCGGCATCCTGGGCCGAGTGAAGGGAGGCCAAGGAGAAAAGAGAAGCAGGAGGGAGCTCGCCCTTCCCTCCTAGAACTACAGCTCCTCCGATTGGAAGGAAGGTTCCTTCCTCCAGCACTTTGAGCACCTGGGGACCCTGCTGCTGCTGCTGCCCCTATCACCACCTCTGCTGGTGGGGGGGCTGCCTGGGGGCTGCGGCATGGACAAACCAAAGAAAAGGGGAAAAGGAGGAATGTTTCACGCCTCTCTGTCTTTTCCACTCTCTGAGTCCATGCTGCAGGGCTCTTCCTGAGTCTCTGGCCACCTCAGTGCTCACTCCTGGTTGGGCAGCCTGAGCCCAGCCCAGGGGGACACTGAAAAAGAAAAGAGACCAGGAACCGAGTGTTGGTCTAATGGTACTTCAAAATCTTGTCTACCCGCCCAGCTCCGTCCACCGTGGTTTGCTTGTCAGGGTCTCATGCCCCGGCTCCAGGTGCTGTGCCACGATACATAACTTCATCCCATGGGAGAGACACACAGAGTAGCCTATAGCTCCGTCTTACCCGGAACCAGAACTCCACCCACTGTTTGGTTTAATTCTTTACGTTTGAATCTTTATCCTCATAAAATGTGTTCTGATGTCATGAGAAGACTTAGATTCGAGCTTTACGACGTGCCTAGCCAGTTGTCCCAACATAACTCAATGTGCAGTCCACCTTTCCTGCGGGCTGTTCTACAGATGTGTTTCATCTGAAAGTCCAACGAATTTTCAGAGAGAATTATGGTGAGATAATTTTCCTTACGTTGTTGGCAACATCATCCGAAAGTGTATTTGTAAAAAATAGGTAATTGAGATGCCCAAAGAAATTTCTGAGAAAGAAGAGTAGAACATGGCGACTGGATTAATTTTCAGGATTATATAAAGATATAATCATTTACTCAATAAATTGATGATTTTCTGCTGTAATAGTAGATCGATGAATGGGGTAGAGAAAATAGAAAAGAGAGGATGTAAATGTCCACCCACCTTCCTAAACATAGAAGGAAAGATAGCATGTGCGTGTGGGGTGGGGAGGGCTGGTGGTATTGGGAAGATTTTATTGATATTTTTGGCACGGAACATCTGAGAATAACAAGAGGAGTGACCTAAGTAGCCAAATAGGTTAGAATATACTCAGGATTAAAACTCATTGATATGGAGACACATGATTAATAATTGGAAGGTCATAGAATTGGGCTAGAAAAG
The DNA here is from genome assembly GCF_028021215.1 of Eschrichtius robustus. Lineage (NCBI taxonomy): Eukaryota > Metazoa > Chordata > Mammalia > Artiodactyla > Eschrichtiidae > Eschrichtius > Eschrichtius robustus. The sequence goes on from NC_090831.1 coordinate 9,235,984, forward strand.
AAAGAGACTGGGGCAGGGCCAGTCCCCTGGAAGATGGCGGCTAGCCTGGTCACTGTCTGCTAAAGCCACCAAGTCATCCCCCAGACCCAAAACCTTGGCCGGAAGTTGAGCGTAGACTGAGCACGGCCTTGCTCGGAGGAGAGGAAATTCAAGGTAAAATTGATAACCGGGGACAGGAGCCTGGTTCCCCCATCAAGTTGTTAAGAGGAGGTCGGTCATGTTTAATAACACATAAAGGCACAAAAAGTGAACAAACCAGTTAATCACTAGCCAAAAATCGAAACACAAAGTCCTCACCGTTATCAGCTTTTCATGGAGATCTCCATTTAGATTTGACTCCAGTGATAATTACCTCCAAAAAAAAAACCACTGGCTGCATTCCAGTGCTTTAATCACATTAAGATGTAATCTCATGTCTTCTTCCTTAGGGATTGTGAAAAGAGAGGAAGAGACCAGAGAACAAAGGAAATCTTTGAACAGGGAGAAATGAGGGTAAGTCCTTTGGTGTTTATGGAATTCAGATGGTTTGTTGTATGTCAGGAAAACTTTATAAAGTTAAAAGTATGTATAAAATGGAACCTTAAGAACTCGAGGATAAAAGGAGATAACAAACATAAGTTGAAAACATAGAGGGATATAACAGATCCTCAACATTACACGACCTCTGAGTGACGTGAGCTGCTGTGAACCACAAGTCCCAATCCACTCAGAGCAAAGGGAGGTCTGTGAATTTCATCTCATCGGAGCTCAGCTGCGGATGAACACACTGAACGCAGGGCCCTCCCTACAGCCTGCTAGCCGGCTGGTCACTGAAATTCCCTGAATTCTCTGTCCTGGGGAAACACCACCTCACCAGGGGCCATCCTGCCATAGAGCAGCTCTATTTATTAGAAAGCACTGGCGCTCCTGCAGTTGGACCAAAATCTGCCTCTCTGCGGCTTCCACCCTCTGATCCCACTGGAGGCGGCTGAAATGTCTCTGTTCCCATTTCTGGTGTAGAACCTGATGTCTGAGGAATCTCCAGCAGCAGTGTTCCTGGTTCCTACGACCATTCCTCGCATGGCAGGGCTTACCAACCGGTCAGGATTTCAGGGGTGCTGCTAGGGTCACTGTGTCTCCTGAAGAAGGGCATATAGCGCTGTCAGCAGCAGAGTGATGGCCACACACAGCATGCACTGAGGGCAAACCCTGTTCTACACAGTTCACTCGGTTGCACTTAGGCCACAGGAGTCTATGAGTGGATGATTCTCCTCGTGCGGTGAACAGGAAAGCCCGCTGTGGGGCTGAGCACACAGACGGGAGGGTGGTGCACTCTGGCCCATGGGACAGAGGATCCTGCACTCGGGACCCTCCTGGACATCGCTCTACAGCGCTCCTCCTGTGGCCATTCCCTCGTATCCTTCGGAATAAATCAGTAATCTCCAAGTACAGTGCCTCCCCAAGTTCTGCGTGTCGTGTCAGCAACTCATTCAACCTGAGGGGGCTTCTGACCCCTGAATCAGTAGTTGGCCGGGCAGAAATGGGGACCCCACTGATGGCTGGCATCTGAGGTGGGGTAGTCTCATTGGGGACCTTGCCCCTAACCTGAGGGGCCTGCTCTGACTCCAGGGAGTTGCCGTCAGGTTTGAATTGAAGCGTGGGACACCCAGCTGAGGTCAGCAAATCGCATCAGAATACTGAAGTCTCACTTGCTTTTGGGCAAAGAGGCAGCTCTGCATTTGCTCGAGGAACAGAATGTCTCTCCCAGTGGCTGTTAGGAAGAACCAAAGCCAGACAGTAGTTAAAGAGGTAAAAACAGATTTTACCCAGGAACTATTGCAGAAGGGAAAGGAGACCTCATTGCAGAACTGGACTCAACCCCAAATACAGCACCAGCAAGTGAGGGTTTGCAAGCCAAGGAGTGGGCTGGTCAGTGGACGGAAAATCACTAAGAGGAGACATCAGGGGTAAGGGTGGGCAGATGATTCTAGCTAAACCAACCTCCCAGGATTCTTGCTGAGGGCAGCCAGGATGATCACACATCACCCGGGGAGGGTGGTGGATGTGGAATTTGATCAGATGTCAAGGTGGGGACCTGTCTCTACACGTGTTTAGCAGGGTTCTTGCTATCAACAGCTCTGCCAGGAAGAACACGAAGCCCAGGGTTGAGCCGTGGTGGAGAAGAGGCTCAGAGGAGCCTGGTAGAGCTCAGTCCGGGAGAGAGTCTGTCCCAGCAGGCATTTCTCAGACATACCGTGGTGTCAGGAACATTAAATGATGCAGGACAGCATATTGCAAACGCCTCTGTCTTTGTGGGTCTGCAGATAAACTGTGTATCTCTCAATGGACCACACATTTGGGAAAATGTGTAAAATCTGTGGCCTGAGTGAGTGTCTGGAGGCCCCTCCAGGGCTAGGATTTTCTGAAGGGTTTATTTAAAGGGAGGAGAAGCACAAGGCAGGACTGTGGGTGCCACAGCAGGCGGTGCCTTCACGGGGCAAGACCCGGCCCCCTGGCCCCAGGCTTCCTGCCCCTGCCTGCCAGGTGCCTGCTTTCTTGGGGCGGGGGGGGGGGGTGGGGGCGGGAATTGGTGGGTGGGCAGAGCAGAATGAGCTGCCAGGGGTCCCTCCCCAAATAGAGGGGTGAGAAGGAGCGCTTTCTAATCCATGCAACCTGGCTTTCACATTTATTCACCTTAGGAAACAAAACACGCACTAAAAACAGTTCTCTCCGCGGACCCCAGAGGCAGAAGAAACCCCAGGGGTTCCGGGGATACAGCGAAATCACAGCTCAGCCCAGCTTGATGAAACTTTGCTGTGTTTCCCCCTTCGAGCAGAGCACTCTGCAAAGGCCATGGCAGGTGGGGAGGGGACTCCGTGAAGGCCTTCCTGGAAGGAGGTCCCGGGTGATGAGGGGGCGGACGCACGGAACCCGGGCTTCCTGAAGGAGGGGAGTGGCCGAGCACAGACCTCCGCCCAGGGATGGCAGGCGGCCTCCATCAGCAGGACGGTCCCTCCCTGCTCCCGTCAGGGGCTTAACCACCCTTGCCTCTTGCCGATGCCTGACCTACGGGTTTTTTCCACTTCGCTTAAACTGGGCGGCACATCGTCCTCCGGGACTCTCTGGACAGAGATGGAAGGGCCTGCTTCACTTAGGTAAGAACCTTGGGAAGCACAGGGCGCTGAGCATTTAAAGGAGTTGAAGTCCAAAAAAAAAAAAGAGTTAAAGTCCGATGTTCCTGTGGAGGACTCATTTCCTTAACCCTTGAAGGGCGGCACAGCACGCGTTTTCACGTCGGAGCGCCCACTCTCCACTTCCAAGGATGCTTGCTCCCCTCCCCCTTCTCCTCCCCCACCATGCCTGCTCCCAGCCAGGTTTCCAAACCCCCACCTTACCCAGCGGATTTTCGTTAAAAAATAAGAAGCGATTATGTCTCTTCCTGCTTCAAAGCCCCTGGTGGCTTCCCATCCCCCTTCGATGAAACATCTCAGTCTGGAACTGAAGCCGTCCCAGGGTTGGCCACAACCCCTCCGCCAACTTGTACAGGGCCCTGTGAGTCCCCTCTCCTGAGCTCTGGGGTCCTGGTCCCCTCAGAAGCCCCGGGTTTCCTGCAGGCGGCCTCTTCCTGTTGGAGGGGAGCCCTGTGAGAGCTGGAGCGGTCAGCCAGGTTCAGAGCTGCGGGCCCAGCCCTGAGAACACAGCCGCGCTCCGTCCGTGGGAGGGCTGGGTGACCGTCTGTGTTCTACTGAAGTTTGGCAAATGCAGTTCAGCCTGTTCTCATACAACCCAACAGCAGAACGCTGGGCGGTGTCCATCACTCTCACAAGAGAACCCAGATTCTGGTGCCCCGGCAGGTCCTGACAACGGGAGTCTAAACTCTGGTGTTAGACTTTGCGGGGCGGTGGGGGCGGGGGGGGGGGGGGCACAGCGTCAGGTGGGCTTGCGGCTGGGGTGTGGGCTCTGACCCGTGTCCCATCAGCCTGATCGCACATCCTGGTGGGGCAAGAGCCACAAGACAAGCCAGCAGCTCAGAGCAGATGCCATTTCTAGACGTTTATCCCTAGGAACTCACTAGCATGTCATCTACACCAGCAAAATGCTACAGTCAGCCTCCCTGGTCCACATGGGGGTGGAGTGGGGCTAACAAGTGAGCATGCCATTCATTCATTCGCTCATTCATTCATTCATTCATGCAAATATCCCCTCCTTCCTTGTCTACACCGGCACAGAGAAGCGCTGTCCTCACAGAGCTTAGCTTTCTGGGGGGGAGAGATAAGTTGATATGGGCTCCAGTGTATGGGACACATGGCTGCGTCCTGAGGGGCTACGGATGACCCTGCCTGTGCACAAGGGCACACACTTCCTGCTTCTTAGAACAACGTCTTTAAATCAATAGCATGTGTTTGCAGCTGACAGAGCTGCGGGAAGGAAAGAGCGAGAAAGCATTGAGAAGGACGCGAACCACAGACGTGGATGTAGCAGCATTTGCTCAGTTGACACCTGCGAGCGGGACCAGCCCCTAGGCTCCCCGCCTTCCACTCCATCGGGACTGCATCCCCTCCAGAGGTGACGCTGGTGCCCACCTCCCAGAGGAGTCGGTGGAAACCCAGGAAGCCAGGAGAGTGGGGACGGAGGCCCCGTCCCCAGGGCTGGGCTGGCTCACAGACCACCCTGCAGGGCCAGGAGAGGGTTGCAGTGCCGCCCTCCCGGCTGAGGCCGGAGCTCCCAGCCCTTCTACAAACCTCAGGAGGGGCACAGGGGCCTGACCCACTCAGCTTTTCCCTGAACTTGGAAAAAGGAGCTGGGTGGCGCCTGGCAAGGCAGAAAGAAACATGAGCAAGCAGATGCGCTGGTCCTGGACGTTTCCCAGGCGCTACAGAACCCGGCACATGGTCAGCACTCTGGGCCTCACTGAGCCTGCCCTGGCGTCACTGAGGGATCGCTCACCAGTCGGGAAGGGCCTGGTCGCCCCGCCCTGGGAAAAGTGGGTGCTCCCGAGGACCACCCGTCACAGGTGTGCGTGACTGGGGGGCAGGTGAGAACCTGGAGCAGCAAGGGGGCCTGGACAAACAAATGTCAATTATGTTTCCTCGCGGTCGTTCTTCTACCTTTTGTCCCTGTTGTCATCTCAAAAGTCTTTGTTTATTATCCCATTGCCCTTAATTTCCTTAAAAACGCTGAGCACATACTGCTGTTCCCTTCTCACAAAGACGCGGCACTTTCGTCTGTCATGAGCTATATAAAGGACCGCGGTCCTTTATTTGAAACTCTTTTCTTAACAGACTCAACGTTACTTTCTCAGTGACCTGGGAAGCCGCATCCTCTACCGAATGCTGTTCAGCAGTGCAGCCCTGTTCCCGCGCCCCAGCTGGGCCCCCAGCCCTCCGCCCACCCCTCCACCCCGGATGACAGGCTACCATCAGGCCCTCCATCACTCACTTCCCAGGACACAGGCCTCCCAGCCCTTGGTCTGGTCCCATCTGTGGCACATCTAGCAGAAACTCCATGCAGCATGGGACACATGACACTTTGCTCTAGTTTGGGGGCTACAAATGTTCCCCGGCTTTGGTTTTCCTCAGGTCATCTGTAAGTCTTCCGGGATGGGGATCCAGGAGGCGGTCTGAAGTGTTCCCCCCAATTCCCCCGGGATGTCACCACAGTAGGAGCAAGTGCTTTCAGGCACTGAACCCTGGCCCTCACGTTTTCGATGCTGATGGATGCTGATGGAAGAAATAGTTCAGATGACAGAAGGCTGAGTTCTGGGTCATAACCAGCTGCCAGCTGGGCTCTGAAAATCTGGTTACCATCAGCCTTGCTCACATTTCCTGAGGCCTGGAAGTTTGTGAGTCAATGAGCCCCAGAAATTTGGACTTTGCTTCCAATGCTGCCAAAGTGACTAAGATTTCTAAATGTGCAAAATTAGCGTTAAAATCTTCAGGGAGCAAAGCTTCTTTGTAAGATCAGCAATTCTTTCCGCTTCTTCAGAAAAGAACCCAAAATGTGAGCAGAGGCGCCTCACGTTTCTTTGCATTTCTTCTTTTCAGCACACCTGGGCACACAGAGGCTTATGCCGGTGGAAAAATGGACAGTAAGATGTTGTCCAGTCGTCCGGTCAGGCCCAGGCTGGGGGGCTGGGGGGCTGGGGGGATGTTCTGTTTCTTCAGATCCCCCTCGAAGGCTGAGGTCAGCACAGTCAGAATCTCTCCTGTCACTGCAGGGCTCAGCCAGGCACCTTTTCTACCTGGTTCCTCTTTCTTTACCTCGTTTCCATACCAGGGTGGAAGGGATGGGAACACAGGAGCCCTGAGCATAGACCGAGCTTCTGGATTTTACATATAGTATTTAATTCTCACGACAACCCTCTATGCTCCTCATTTTACTGACTAAGCATCCAGAGGGTTTGGTCACCGGTGAGGTCTTCCCCCTGTGCTCAGCACACTGCAGCTGTGGTCCCCCCAACACCACTGCTCGCTGCTAAGGAAATGTGACTGCAAACAAAAGCTTCTCCCAATCCAGGAAACCTCTTCAGAAAGGGAGCCGAGAAAACAGGTGTATTACTGAGGAAACAATAAAACAGAATGTGATGTGTATCCCAGGCAACCTGCTGAGAGATTGCAGAGACCGGAAGACACCTCTCCCTTCAGAGGCTAAGCAGATACAACCCACTACCCACGTGCTTCCAAGATAAACATAACAACTTCTCAGGTAAGAGACCTGACAGCACCATTTGTCACATGTAGTTCCTCCTAGATTTGCCTGGTAATTGGGGGTGACCACCTGGGTTTGCTTCTTGGTTTTAGACAAAAGAAAAACAAATATCTCCTCTCCTTGTGACAGGAGTAGTTTAGCAACCTGGGGCCAGGCACCCACTGAGGTTAGTGGGACACTAACACCCCCATGGACGCTGGGAGACAGGGTGCCGTCTCTCTGGGAGGTTGTCTTTGCAAAGAGGTGGTTCCAGATCCTGGAGAAAGACACTCCTGGGGGCAAAGCTGGAGGCCAGCTTATCTTGCTTATAAACAGATTTCCATACATTTCCAAGGGGCAGGGAAGGAACTTACAATTGCAAGTTTCCTAAAGTAGATGCTCTAAGGAAGGCCCAGGGCCTCTCCCCCTTATTTTTACCAGGAGGGTTAAGCCTCCTTGTTAAATTAGTATCTGCCTTTGCAGTGCCCACCAGACAGCAAGCCCTGCAGGGTCAGGACAACACATCCTTGTGCCCAAAGCACGACCCTGCCCTTGGGGCTTTCTGGGCACTGAGTCAGACTGTGGATGCTCTGTCCTTTCCTTGTGATGGTTCACACGAAGGGACAATGGACACGGCCGTTTAGGTGTCTTCTGTGCAAGCATTGAGTGCTTTACACGTCTTTAAGAATTTTGAACTGGCTTGAAAATAATTAAAGATGCTTTAATTTGGACATGAAGAAATCCTAAAGGAGTCGATCAATTTATCAGACGACTGTCTACTAATTATATTTTTCTTTTACAAATAGATGGAGGAGAAAGAATTTAAATAGAAGGATAAATAGGGAAAGGATGATTTTGTCTCTTCAAATCCTTTCCCTGCTTATCTCTGGGGTTATTGTTTCTCTTATAAAAATGTCAGTAAGGGCTTTACATATCACAGACGCTCTGTATCTATGTAGTAACAGTGAGACTTATCATTGTTAGCATCTATATGCCAGATGCTCTACATCCATTATCAGTGCTCATTTCCTCCACAATTCTAAGAAAGCAGGATTATTATTCCTCTGAAAGGAACAGAGAAACAGCCTCAGAAAACTCCCTGGGGAGAGATTCTAAACCAACCCTGCCTGACCCGAGCTCCCAGCTCTCCTTGCTCTGGGAAAGTCTACATGACACAGATATTTTCAACAATCAGCTTCTGTCCCTTTGACTTTAGGTTTTTTGATGATATCACAATTTAACATTTTTATTTTAAGAATCTGAATTTTCCTCTGTGATTTCTCCCACTGCTTCAAAACTGAAGAAATTGTCTTCCATGATAATATAATTTATGTTTTCTGCTAGTTTTGCAAATCGTATTTTTTCCATGAAATGCTTTCATTTAGCTGGATTTAATTTTAGCACAGGATGCAAGGTGTGGATCCAACATGCTCCCCCTTGAGATTGCTACCCACTTGGTCTAAGGACATTCATTAACAAATCCTTCCTTCTATGCTTTCCTTAGAGAGGTACCCTATCTTGCAAGTTTCAGACACTGGTGTGTTCTCATTCTCCTTTGATCTGTGTGTCTATACTTTTGCTTAAATATTCTTTTACGGATTTTAGCTTAGCATCACTATCTAAAGCAGCTGGAATTCCTTATCATTTCTGTTTTGTTTCAGAAGCTTTGATAATCTTGCACATATGTTTTCCCTTTATCTTTAGGATTTTTTTCTCGAATGTTTCATTCATTCCCAAATCCTTTAAGATGTTTAAAGGGTTGGATTTGCATTAAATCCACAGATTAACTCGGGGAAAACAATCACATTTTGCGATATTCTGCCTGCTTGCCTGCGAACATGTGACACATCCCCTCCACGTGGCTTTCTTTCCTTCTGACACCTTCCAGGAGGTCCCTAGTAGCTGGTACAGCTCTCATTAATCTCATTCTTCTATGCATTGTGTGCTTTTTGTTTCTATTCCCAGGTGAATGCCTTTCTCATCACACTCTGACAGATCTTCCTGGAGAAGCGAATGCTTTTTATTTAACATATTTGCTATGAAGCGATTCTTTTTACCAAACTCGTTTACAAAGTCTGACTGTTTTTGTAGAGACCCTGGAGAACACCTGCCCATCACCACCTGCCACAAGGCATCCTCTGACTGAGTGAGACTCCCAGGGCACCGGCAAGAGTCCAGAGGTGCTCTGGTGACCTTGGCCACGTCGACATCAGCCTGGGGGTGTGGCGGAGACCTGGCGGCGTGTGGCTGGTGAAAGGAGCCCTCAGGCCAGGCTTTTTGGCTTCATTCCTTTCCCCGCTTCAGCTGGTTCAACAAAGCCCCCCACCATCTAGTCAGTGACACGATGCCCCCCTCCCATCAGGTGTGACGAGGGGTCAAGGATCTGAAGCAGAACCTGCCTCACTGCCAAACCTCACATTTATCTTAAAATAGTGAGGGAGGGGGAAAAAAGCTATGACCCACTTTCTCTCCAGAGAATCTTAAATTAGGGTAGCCAGGCATTCTGCGACTACAAGATATGACCTGTATTTCATGGTTTTCCTTGCATCCTGTACTACCTATGTCAGGAGGCCCTAAATGGTCCATATTCAGCTTTTATCAGTAAATTACCAAAAAAATTGACAGTTAGAGCTAATTTGCCACCACAGTAATTGAGGCCAGAATCGCGTATGTGGCCCTACAAATAGAAAGCCAGACCTCCACAGATGAGGGTTGGAGATCCTTGGGGGCCTCTCCCGCAGATGGGATGGGGTTTGGGGAAGGGCAGTGCTGAGAATGGAAAGCATTTATTTTTCACACAGTCAGTGATGTCGGGGCCTCTGAAATGCAGCCAGGACAAACCCCCGCCCTGACAGCCCACCCGTCAGCACCAGCCCCCGTGCTGGGACCAGTCCTGAGCATGGGGGATTCTCAAGGCCACTGGTCCTGAGCGCCAGGCCACCAAAACCTTCAGTCAGGTCAGCTGAGCTTTGATGGGGGGAGCCTGAGCCCTAGAAATCCAGCTCTCCTGGCAGGTAAACAGGAAGTTCCATTTCTTTGCACCGGGTTCAATTTACTTCTAGTTCACAAGCTCATAATCAATTTCATTGGTTCCACCCCCCGCTTATGGTCACTTATGAGTTTGGACTTGGGAGGGACACGTGTGTCCTGGCAGCTGCGAGATCATCTAACTCAGTCTTTTTGATTCTTGCCATGTTCCTATTGTTTATACTTTATTTGTGTATTTGAGCCCCAAATGCCAAAATGCAAGTGCAAATTTCCTGATGAGTTTTTTGAACACTGGACATTTCCTAAGCGGAAGAAAAGTTCTCTTGAAGCTCTTTGTTCAGGACACAAGTCAGACATAAACCAGCAGAGATATACGGTTTCCTCAAAGAGTACCAAAGAATGTAATATAACATTTTTTTTTTTTTTGCTTAACAGAAACTCATATGAAGAAGTTCCAGTGATGGCAGCAGAAGCTGTAGTGACTCCCAGTCTGCTCACAACCATCAGTCCTTCAGCTTAGATGACTGTCTCACCGTACTGCTGCCAGAAGTATTTTCTGATTCCAACGTTGAAGCAAATTCTCAAGCGCCGGCACAAAATCTCTTGCAATGACAAAAGTGTAACCACTCCATTGACATTACATACATACATGCACGATCAAAGATCTCAGTGCTTCACCTTTTTACAGCATAGCCACAGACACAGGTCCTCACAATGAAGAAAAAAACTTTCCCTTTGCTTGTGCAATATTTTTCTCCTGAAAAAGCCTTGCTTCTACGCCTATTGTGTGTAAAAGCTCTTCCAGCAGAGCCTTGAGTAACAGTGGTGAATTTGTGCAGACCTTCTATTATTGAGTTAGGAGTTAATGAAAAAAACTGCACTGCTGTTAGTGGAGATGATACACAAACACATTTGGGGGATATTTGCATAATGATGCAATGTTTATTCAAAGTTGAAGCAAGGAAGGAACGATTCCATGGAAGGTGTGGGCTGTCCTTCCCAGATTCTGCATAATGCTGCTCAGACAGCATCTGAGGTCCTTTCTATGGACATCAAAGCCATCGGCATGAAACGGTTCTCTAACTTCAGCATTTATATTGTTCAAACGGAGCAGTTGAAGGACTTGGGTGATTTTGTGGCCATTAAGTTGTATTCCATTCTCTCACATTCAAAAATGGTTTGTTCTCATTAGCAGATGCAGTTGAGAGAATCCTATTTATTTGAAGTGTTGCAATCATACTTCAATTCTGAAGGAAGGCCCCCAAATTCATGTTGATTTTAGAAATAATTTACTGAATGAAGTCTACTTCTTTGCTGTTCAGAGTTTTCAAAATCCCTTTAGCAACAGGATTCTGAAAATTGACAGAGCAGCCCACAGTGCTACTGAAGCACTCCTTTAATAAGAAACTTGTTGAATCTGTTAAAACAAATTGAAGAACTATTTATTCCTTCAAACGTCAATGCTGTTCTTCAAAGGGACATTAATTATGAGCAGAAAAGGAAATTCTGACTTAAAATAGCTCATTATTATGGCACCTGCCATGACCGTGTTTGAAATGGATTTCACCCCTTCGAGCGTTCTTCCCTTTTATGTGGATGTTACTAAATGCCTTTCTCCACGTGGGGGAGAAGTAGGGCATTGCTGTTGTCCCAAAGAGGAAGGGAACAAAAATGAACTGTTATGCTTGTGTGTTGGGGGCAGCGGGGGGGGGGGGGGGCGGGGGGGGAGGCGGTGAACAACATTTTTAAAAGTCATTGAACAAGAGATGTTATGGAATCCCGAAGAATGGAAAAGCAACTTCTACCAGAGAAGGTGTTATGATGCACCCCCAGAACTCAAATTCACTGCACAGTTCTCAGAGCTGCCAACGTTCTGCCAGTACATGCTCGGTAGACCAGCTCACAGTGCTGGCACTGAGCACGTCTTCTCTCTAACAAATAGTCAAGGACAAAGGAATGAAATAAGTGGCTTGTGGCCGCTGTAGAAGGCGCATCTCGATGGAAGTGGAAAATGGCGGTACCTGCAAGGAATTTTATAAGCGAATTCTGCAAAACAATTAACTGATAAGGAGAGCTAAGTCATGAGGGAAATAGAATTAATTAAAGCGGTATATAACTTAGAGACTTATAATTTATTTCAGATAAACAATGAATAATTTTAGTAGGAGACGTCCCACATAATATTTTTCCTTGATCTCAATGACCCTATGCATGGGTAATTAGAAATGACTTAAATGGACGTCAGTATTCCCCTGTGCTGCTCTGGTGCCACCCCATCCCTACCCGCTCCCTGGACTGTGCCATTCCCAGGGCAACCTTGGCCTCAGCCTCATGTCTGTGGAAGGACAGAGCTGCAGGCTGCCTCTTGTGAAATGGGCCTGAGAATCCCGTCCGGGGTCTTCCTAGAGAGCTGCCCGAGGGGCCACCATCCGGGGGGGCCGGGCGAGGGCCAGTGGCAGGCGCGGTGGCCAGGACAGAGGGCAGAACTGAAGTCTCCTCTCTTTAAACTGCCAGAGAGAGCACAGCCTCCAGCACCTGTGCCCATGGGGGCCCGTGGATGCCTGTCGGGGGACAGGGCAGAACAGAACACCGTGGGCCTCAGAATCAGGCCTGGTTGTGTTTCTTACTCTTTCTTTCTTTCTTAATTTTAATTTTATTGTGGCAAGAACACTTAAAATGAGCTCTACCCTCTGAACGAATGTTTATGTGTACAATTCAGTACTGCGGACCGTAGGCACAGTGGTGGCCAGCGGATCTTGGGAGCTCATTCATTTTGCTCAACTGAGACTTTATGCTCCCTGAAGAGTAACTCCCCATCCCCCTGCAGCCCCCGGCAATCTCTTATCTACTTCCTGTCTCCATGAGTTTGAAGTGGAATCGTGCAGTATTGTCCTCCTGAGTCTGGCTTATTTCACGTAGTGTAATGTCCTCCAGGTTCATAGCATGTGTTAGAATTGCCTGCCTTTTTAAGGCTTGAATAATGTTCCACGGTATGGATGGACCACGTTGTCTAGCGTATAGGTGTGGCCTTGGGCACTTACCTGGCCTGTGTACGCTGAGATTCCTGTCCTTACCGTGCCGTCCTAACCCTGATCTGAAGGTGGTGCTGCCACTTGATGTATACAAAGCTGTTATTAAGTGAAATCTTCACGGTCTATTACCTCCCAGATTAGACTCAAAAAATAATCTCTTTCCTGTGATTTATGTGCTAGCCAGGAGCCCTGGCTTCACTGAAGTCTTAAGGCTGTGTGCAAGGAAGAGCAGAACCTCCCAGGCCTTTCCTACCAGGTTAGCGATTATTTGTTAGAGGCCCTTTACCTGGAGGGCTCTGGGTACAGGCTGCCGTGTTTGCTCTATCCCGCTTTCACCTCTCCCCTGATGCTACATTGCCTAGAGACAAGGATGGCCTTGATATTGAAAAAAGTAGTAGCCCAAACCTGTTCGTAAGCATGACTGGCGATCAAGTGTTTTTACCAACTTCCTAAAGTGTGAGCAGAAATTATTCTTAAAGTCTCCAGTTTAGAAAAAATTAATAAAAAATCCGACAGTCAAGGTTTATATGTTCCCCAAGATTTATATGCAGAGGATTTTCCTTCTCCACTTTCTTCCTTTAGAACATTTCAAAAGAGTTTTGAAAATATTTTATGTATGTGTATAGATATACATTTTTTTTTTTCAGAACAATTGAAAAGTTGAATGGCTCAGCTGCCTTTTCCTAACCCCTTCCCACTGTGAGGATCACGTGATAGAGTTTAGAGAGCACTGAGAGGTGAGCAGAAGTTAGCTGTGTGTTCCTGCCTGGAAGGTGATGTGATGGCTAGAGCCACAGTGGCCATGCTGTGGTATGAGGAACAGGCCAGGACAATTGTTAAAATGACTGCCCTGACACTTCTGAGCCACTGAGCCAAGCTCTGACTTGTTGTTTTATTTGAGCCACTAGAGCTCTTCTTCTATTACTTACAGCTGAAAATATTCCAGAGTCTAACAACAGGTCGTGGACATTGCAGGTACAGACAACAGTAGTGCCTGGCAAACGGCATGTCCTGCATAGGGGACGTAGACAAGGGTGTGACATAAGTGGCCAGATAGTGAAAACCCTAAAGAACTCAGGCTAAATTCTGCAGGGTACTGGAATCCTGGAAAACACACACCCTTTTTATTTTAAAAAGCATATTCAGTCTTAAAAAGAAACTAACCCCATATTTTAAAATATACTTGAAAGTACATTGTGTTCAATTTTCAAAATCTTAAACTGACATTATACTGAATTGAAGAATGAAAACTAAATGAAAGCTGTATCTGGAAAGGCAAATACGGAGAATGTGTTCCAGGCTACACTTTAGAACACAAATATTTTGATGCTCATAATGCAGCCCATAGGTCAATGTGTATTTTCCCCTCTCAATTCGCTGAAATTAATGGGCATGTTTTGGCACATCAAGCAAAATAACAAACTTCCTAATTCGCTTTGTGAGAGCCATTCAGGCTGTTAACAGGGAAAATGCTATTTTACAACCTGTAATTAGAGGAACTGCTCCCAGCCTGCACCAGGAGTACGGGGACCAATCACTCTTGGTCCTTTGTAATAAGAAGAAAGAATCCTCGTGAACCCCCAAACACGCTGCAAATGAACACTGAGTCATCAGCAAAGGACGTGCTTCAGAATCCCCGCAGATGGGTGGGGGGGCAGTTGGCTGATTGCAGTTTCTTGTGAAATTACTGGGTGTGTGAGCTATTAGGTGACAGTGTGACCTGATAGACTTTGACGTCAATGCATTAGGGTTTAACTGGCAGAAATCCTGTTCTCCTTTGGTGACAGTCCTGAGAAGTAAGTGGTTGTAGAGTGTGTCCTGCATGCCATCTTCCTGCCCGTCCCATCTATAACCAAGCTGGCTCCAGCTGGGTGGGGGAAGCCTCGGACTGTGGGAACCACAGAGCATGCCGGCGGGACTCTGGCTTCAACACTCTACTACATGCTTCGTGCCTCAGTTTCCTCCCTTACGGTCGCGGATTACACAAGGTAACACCTGAAGAGAACTCAGCACCTCCCGCCATGTGCCGTGTGTCAGTTTCTCAACAGCCTGAGAGCTGTGCTCTGCACCCTCAGAGTCCATCGTCTCCCTTGTTATTTCTGCTTCTGTGCTGCTCGTCATCTTACGGGATCACAGCAACCCCCACACATCTCACTACAGGGCAGTTCTTAGACGTGAGGGGTCATCCAGGCCGTGCCCCTGCTACCAGTCAGTCTTTGGGGAGCTCACGGGCCACACATCTAACCTGCCACTCCCCAGGGGACAATGGAGTGACTCTCATGTGATAATCAGGCTATGTAATTTCATTGGTTAGGACCCACCCTCCGTCCCCTCACTGTAGCTTGTCCTCTGGTCAGGTGGTAAATGCTCCAGGCCCTCAGGGAAATCTCACTGTTCTCATGAGGCTGAAGGCAAATCATACCATTGAACTTGTGAGACAAAATTTGGACAAACTTATATGTATTTTCTTGTCCTCGTGGAATTATCTCCAAATAGTTCCAAATAATCCAAATAATCAAGTTTGCAGATGCAATTAGCTGGATTGGTATGGTGTGGGATTCAGATGGCCTGGGAGGATGGGTACCAGCCCTGGACCTAAGAATGATGATGGTCTTTTTATTTTAGGTTAATTTGTGCTTTTATTTGCCAGTATAACTTAATTACAGTGGACAGCAAACTTTCTTGATCTAAAAAATACATTTTATACCACAATCCAACAAACACATATCTAATATGTATACATATATAAAAGTGAAACAAAAGTTTTGCCAAAAACTTCTACCCTGAGTGTTAATTTTTTTTTGAGACATTTTTTTTCTAAAGCAGTTTTAGGTTTACTACAAAATTGACAGGAAAGTACAGAAATTCCCCATATACCCCCTCCCCTCACATGCATAGCCATTATCAACAGAGTGGTACCTTTTTTTTTTTTTTTTTTTAAGCCAGTGATGAACTGCATTGACACATAACCACCAAAGTCCACAGTTCACCTTAGGGTTCACTTTAATGAAGTGAATAGTGTTGCACACTCTATGGGTTTGGACGAAAGTATGATGACATATATCCATCATTATAATGTCATTCAAAGTATTTTCATTGCTTCTAGAAACTTCTGTGCTCTGCGTATTCATCTCTCCTCTCCCCCCGGTCTCCTGGCAACCACTGATCTTTTTATCGTGATTATTGTCTCCATAGTTTTCCCTTTTCCGGAATGGCATATAGAACCTATTTTTCTTTTTCTTTTTTTTTTCCTTGAAAAGAGAGGTTCTAAGCCTTTATGTCTGTAAGACCAATCATGGCCCACCCATGCACGGACCAGACAGGCTCTAGGTGGCAAACTCCCCCACTAAATACTGTAGCTTTCCTTTCAATATTGAGCCCGGTCCCACTGGTCCTGCCCAGCACCCACGTGGAGGTGCAGGGGGACATGGGTTGGGTATTTGTTCATAGGAAGGCCACAAGTTTTGTGCCCCTTGTCACAATGCACCCAGATTCCTCTTGGGTATGCTGTAAACAGAGGAGCCGTTTCTTCAGGCCCCCTGCTCTGAGCACACCCCAACCCTAACGGTCTTGAACAAGCTATCATGTCTAATTGGAATAAAGGCAAGTCTTGACATTTGCTCTCCAACGTGACAAACCCTAAATGAGGAGAAAGGATGCCAGAGCAGCTTAACAGGGCTCTCACCAACCAAAGTGGAGACAAGCAAACCATCGGAAAGGAGAGTAACCATGGTTGACTGAAACACATTCAACCTATAAAAATCCATGAGCTCATAATAATTCTCAAAGAGAGCAAACACACAAAAACCCTTCCCTAACTTGCCTTCTTTAGAATCAAGAGTTATACCAATGCTTTCCTCTGAAAATTCAGTTAGGCAGGGGGAAGAATGGAGGCCTTATTCACCTTTCCTGCAGAATCCATATTTGCGGTTACTAAATAGCCCCAGCTGATAAGAAGAAAATCTTCTGTATGGGATTAGGCCAGCTAACAACCACAGGTGATAAGATGAGAAAATCCCCTTTCATAGCCCCTGATGAAATAACTCAGGGCCCTGAGGTAGACGGGGCTAGATACACTCAGGGTTCCAGATGTGCACCCCAATAGCTTTCAGCTCCTAAACCCAGAGAGCTACTTGAGCAAAAGGAACAGTCAGGCAACCAGGCAGCCTGTGGAACTCCAATGTGGTTTCCTGCTTAAATTGTTCAGACATAACCACCTCAGGGCTTAGGGACCTCCTTTCCAGAGACAGGAAATAGGGAGCCATTAAACCACTGCAGGACAGTCAGACCCACCAGAGGACAGATCCTCTACAAGACCACTGACCTGGCCTCTTCAACAATATAGTGAAAAAGGGAGGTGAGGGAGGAGTCAATTTAGCTTAAAAGTGACACAAGAGATCAAAAATCAAAAATTCTGTCCTTGATCTGCATGAACCATATTTTAAAGATATCTTGGAAACAATAGGAGACACTTGACTTTCTAATAAGTATGAGATGATGACAAAGAATGATTGTTAATTTTCTCAGGTGTGGAAAATAGGATTGGTATTATATAGGAAAGGGTACTTGATTTTTAGAGGAGAACATTAAAGTAATTAGGGTTAAATGCCACAATGTATGTTATTTAGTTTAAAATACTTCAGCTAAAAACAGCAGTTGTAGCAATATAACAAAATGTTAACAGTGAAGTCTAGGCGGTGTGTATATGGATATTCATTTTAATATTCACTATATGTTTGAAACATTTCAAAATAAAAAGTGAAAAAAAAGGTAAAAGATACATGGCTTAACAGTAGCTCCTTAAGCAAAAGGTGTGGTGATTCTGTGTAGGGCAGGAGATGAGAGCTGGTGTATCACCAGCAAGGGGGCAGCGACCCCCGGGCACATCCCTGGAAATAGGGTTTGCAGACGTAGGACAGTGGTCATCCTGCAGGTGAAGAACTGGAAGGGACATTTGGGAAAGGTACTTGGAACCACGCTCTAGAACAGAAGTGACAAACAGATCTTGGATGGTGGCCGCCATGCTGAGCACCTTCCCAGACCATCCTTCAGGTCAATGGGCCGAGTTCTCTGAGCAATGGGTGATGGACCATCCTTTTGCCTTTCTGAAATCCTGACCTTTATGGACCCACAACATATATGAGGGGAGAAGTTAGAGAGGCAAGAATCTATACCAAGTGAGTTTAAGAAGAAAGAAGGTTTGGGTTTGACATGCAAAATAATGTTAGCGACATGCAAATGATCCGAGAGGAGGTGCCCAGGTTGTATAGGAACCTTCTGCACACCAAGGGCCCAGCCTGGAGGACACAGCCCAGCCACCCAGTTCCTGGAGGACAGAGAATACCCTTGTCCATCCCAGGCAGAACCTCTCCGTGGTGGGAAAGGGAGATGTCAGAGAAAACAGAGGAACTCAGTCCATTCTTGGAAAGAAGGCTCGAGCAGGATGTTCAGGTGCGTGCATGCACGTGCGCACGGACGTGTGTGTCTTCCTATTGCTTTTGTGTTTTTATTTCCTTGATTTCTCCTCGTATTTTTTTATCTCCTTCCTTCTGCTTGCTCTGTGTTTATTCTGCACTTCTTTTTCTAGGTTCTTGAGGTGGTAGCTCAGATTATTGATCTGAGACCTCTCTTCTAATGCAGGTATGAGGCTTCTAAGGCAGCCTCCAACAGCTAACTATCAAAATGAAAAGTTTGATAATTTTTATTTTCATTTGGTTAACAGTATTCTGAAGTTTCTCTGGACTTTGATTCATGGATTATTTAGAAGTGTGTTCTTTACTCTCCATCTAGCTGGGGATTTTTCACTCCTCTTTCTGTTACTTACTTCTAGTTTAATTCTTTTGTGGTCAGAACATACTTTGTGTGATTTCTATTCTTTTAAATCAGTTAAGGTGTGTTTTAAGGCTGAGAATGTGGTCTACCTTTGTGAATGCTCCATGTGAGCTTGAGAAGAGTGTGTATTCTGCTGTTGGATGGAGAACTCTCTAAATTTCAATTAGGTCAAGTTGATTGATAGTGTTTTACAGGTCATCTGATTTCCTGCCTCCTTGATCAATTACCGACAGAAGCATGTTGTAGTTTCAACTACAAAAATGGATTTGTACATTCTCGTTTCAGTTCTATTAGTCTTGCTCTATATATTTTGACATATTTTTAATGTATTGTTAGGTTCATGCATGCTTAGTGCTGTTATAGCTTCTTAGAGAATCTATCATGTTACTCTTCATTCCTGATAATCTTTCTTGTTCTGAAATCTATATTGTCTGAAATTAATACAGTTCCTCAAGCTTTTGTTTGATTAGTGTTCTTTTGATTAGTAGCATGGTATTTCTTTCTCTGTTTCTTTCTTTAGGGAGATTTTCTATCTAAATATTTATATTTAGGTGGGTTTGTTGTAGACAACATAGTTGGGTTTTTGCTTTATGTCCACTCTGCAAATCTCTGTCTTTTAATTGGTGTACTTAGACAACTCATATTTTAAATGACTACTAATGCAGATGGATTGGTATCTACTATCTTTGTAACTGTTTTATCGTCATTTTATTTGCTCTTTTTTCCCTATTGGTGCATTTTGTGAGTTCAGTTGAGCATTTTATATTATTGTATTTTTATATATTCTTAGCATATCATTTATACTTCTTGAAAATTTTGTAGTTCTTGGCCTAGAGAGTACACTGTACGTTTTTCACTCATCTTAGTCCACCTTCAAAACAACACTCTACAGCTCCATGTGGTACAGGTACTGGCTATTCCCACATTTTCCCTCCTGGTTCTCCCGTCATTGCTTTCATTCATCTCACTTAGTCACCCAATACATTGTTATTATTACTGTTTTAAAAAAAACAACTACTTTTAGATCAATTAAGAACAAGAAAAATAAAATATTTTATTTTAACCTCCATCCATTCCTTCTCCAGCAATATTACCTTCTTTGTACAAATACAAGTATCTGATCTATGTAGTTTCCTTTCTACCCAAAGAACTACTGATATTTCTGTGTGGCATGTCAGGTGGCAATGAGTTCCTTCAGTTTTGTTTTAGAAATTACTTTTTTCTCATTCATTTTTAAAGAATAATTTCTCTAGATACAGAATTCTAGGTTTCTTTTTTCTCCAGCACTTTAAAGATGTCAGTTCACTCTCTTCCTTCTTGCATGGTTCCCGGCAGGAAGGTCTCTCTGGTTCTTACACTTGTTCCTTCAGAGTTAAGGTGGTTTTCTCACCCTCTATTCTGCTTGGAGTTCTCTGAGCTTCCTGGATCTGTGGTTTGGTATCTGTCATTAATTTGGGACCATTCTCAGCCATTATTACTTCAAGCATTTCTTCTACCTCCCTTTCTCTTTCTTCTCCTTCCGGTATTCCAATTATACATATGCTACACATTTTGATGTTGTTCTATAGTTCTTGCACGGTCTGTTCTGGTCTTTTTTTTCTTTGCATTTCAGTTTGGGCAGTTTCTATTGGCTTCCTTCAAGTTCAGTGATTTTTTTCTTGGTGTATTATTCAGTGTTCTCCAGAGACAGAGAGCTAATAGAAGGGAGAGGGAGAGAGGGATGTTAATGAATTGGCTCATGTGATTGTGGGGCAACTGTGAAATATGCAGAGTAGATCAGCAGGCTGGAAGCTCAGGCAGGGTTTCTGTGCTGCAGTCTTTTTTTTAATTTTTATTAATTAATTAATTTATTTATGGCTGCATTGGGTCTTCGTTGCTGTGTGCAGGCTTTCTCTAGTTGTGGCGAGTGGGGGCTACTCTTCGTTGCGGTGCACGGGCTTCTCATTGCGGTGGCTTCTCTTGCTGCAGAGCACAGGCTCTAGGCATGAGGGCTTCAGTAGTTGTGGCTCGCGGGCTCTAGAGCGCAGGCTCAGTAGTTGTGGCACACAGGCTTAGTTGCTCCGCGGCATGTGGGATCTTCCCGGACCAGGCTCGAACCCGTGTCCCCTGCATTGGCGGGCGGATTCTCAACCACTGTGCCCCCAGGGAAGCCCCTGTGCTGCAGTCTTGAGGCAGAGTTGCCTCTTCTTCAGGAAACCTCAGTCTTTGCTCTTAAGGCCTTCAACTGACTGGATGAGGCCCCTCCACATTACAGAGCATTAGTAACCTTACTCCACATCTGAGTAGAGTCTGAGTGACTGATTTAAATATTAATCACACCTGAAATATATCTTCACAGCAACGTTTAGACTAGTGTTTGACCAATAAACTGGGCACCGTAGGCCAGGCAGGTTGACATAAGTTAACCACCACAGTCCGCCCCTTGTCAGTCTGGCACCCTTCCACATCTCCTTAAACCATACTTCCTTCTATAGCCAAACACCTCAGACTGGGTGGCTTATAAACAACAGAACTGTATTTCTGACAGTTATGGAGGCTGGAAGTGCAAGATCAAGGCTCCAGCACAGTCATGTTCTCGTGAAGGTCCTCTTCTGGTTCACAGCCAGAGCCTTCTCACTGTGTCCTCTTGTGGTGGAAGGGGCAAGGACCCCTCTGGGGTCTCTTTTATAAGGACACGCATCCCATTCATGAGGACTCCACCCTCATGACCTAATCACCTCCCAAAGGCCCTACCTCCTCCAAGTATCATCACCTTGGGGATTAGGATTCCAGCATATGCATTTTGGTGGCAGGGGGACGGGCACAAACACTCAGTCCATAGCAGGTAAATACCCAGCCGTGTGATTGCTGGCTTATATGGTAATTGTATGTTTAATTTTAAAACAAGCAAAAAACCCTGCCAAATGAATTTCCAGAGTAGCTATACCACTTACATTCCCACCAGTGGTGTGTGAGAGATCCAGTTTCTCTGAATCCTCACCAGCATTTGATATTGTTTTTGTTTTTGTTTTTAGCTGTTCTGATAGGTGTGTAGTAAACCATCTCATCATGGTTTTAATTTGCACTGCCCTATTGGCCAATAATGAGTATATTTGCACGTGCATTTTTGCCATCTGCATACCATCTTTGGTGAAATGTTTGCCCATTTCTTTTACTGTTTCATTTTGAAAGTTCTTTATATATTCTAGATATGAGCCCATTTTCAGATATGTGGTTTATAGTTATTTTCTCCAAATCTGTAGCTTGTCTTTCTACTCTTTTCTTTATTTTTTCTTTCTTTCTTTCTTTCTTTCTTTCTTTCTGGCTGCATCAGGTCTTAGTTGCGGCACGTGGGATCTTTCATTGCAGTGCATGGGCTTCTCTCTAGTTGTGGCGTAAGGGCTCCAGAATGCCTGGGCTCTGTAGTTGCCACACGCGGGCTCTCTAATTGTAGTACGAGGGCTTAATTGCCCCACAGCATGTGGGATCTTAGTCCGACCAGGGATCGAACCTGCATCCCCAGCACCGGAAGGCAGATTCTTAACCAATGATCACCAGGGATCACCCAGTTTGGCTTTCTGGGCCTAATTCTGTTTGCTTATGGGGAACAATTGAAAGAGAACAGCTTTCAAAGCTCGTTTTGGAACACAAATAGACGATTTATGTAATTAGCCCAGGTGCAATTTCATGGCACGCCATCAAGTGGCTTCCTCATGAACTAGATTGGCACCACCTGATTCTTATAAACATAAATAGATCAAGTTGTTAAGTAACAAGTAATTGCAGAGAGCACATGATAGTCTCTCTGGGCAAATCAGACTACCCACGTTTAATCTGGCTTCTGTACTGCTAAGGGGAATCAGAAAGAGGTGGAGGGAGGCTATCGGAATGATGTGCTGAGCAGTTTGGGTTAAATTCAAGGGGATATATGAACGGCCCTGTGATCTAGTTAAAATGCAAATACAGCAGTGAATGATAAGAACACATTTTTTACCATGGCTTTACTCTCCTTCAGAGGAATCCATTATTCTTAAATTAGACGCCGAAAACTATTTGCAGCAGATATTATAACAAGCGTGAACAACTTTTTATGTATAAAGAGCTCATGCAAAATTAAGAAAAATATGAAGACCCAAATATTTAAGTTGTCAAAGGATGTGAAGAGTCATGTCCCAGGGGAAATACAAATGACTGATGCATGTGTGACAAAAATTAAATTTCACTAGTAAGCAAAGAAATGGAAAATAAAGCCATGAAGTGATGCCTTTTTGTCACCCATCCTTCTAGCAATAATTTAAATGTTGATATTGCATTTGCTTTTATCCCTCTGGAAACCCCATTGGATGGCCTCATAGAAGCACAGAAAATACACCCGTGAGAGCAAAGGAGGAAGGAAAATTGCTCTGTCTATGGATGACTTGAGACAGGCATGGGGACCGGTGTTTGTGGATGGGTGAACGGAGCGAGGGATGTCACAGCCGGCAACATCCCGGAAGCCTGCCCTGTTGCCCTGAGCTCAAGGTCATCGGGAATAGTGGAGGCCAGGAGTGGGAGTGACACAGACACCCAGCACTGACGGGAGGTCTGTGTCTGGAGCAGCTGCAGCTCCAGCCCCTGGACATCTCCCACACCCTGTCCAGACAGCCGATACCTGCGCAAGCCACCCACCCAAAGGCAAAACCAGAGGATTCTTCCCTGAAGAAATGGAGCCTTCTGGGGAGTCCCAGGGTTTCCAGAGTGGTGCTGGGACCCAGAATCAGCTCCACCCCTTCTGGAATGTGGACCCACAGTATGACCCGCCTGCGGGTCCGCACCCACACCATCGCAGTGTGGTCAGGGAGGGGGCCTTGCCACAGGGACGGAGTGAGGCCACTTCAGGCCCCATGTTGGGGAGAACACAGGAGGAATGTCACAGCGGGGAGCATGAAGAGAAGGGAGAATCCACAGGAAAACTGACCCGGAAGCGTGGATCATTCTGCAACAGAAGAGCTCCTTCATAAAGGATTTGAGTTTGTGTTTTCAGAGTTGTTCAGGAAGATGTAACATACATACAAAAATAGGATACTGCGACAAAGTAACACTTGGAAAACAAGACGACCTTTTAGAAGTGAAATCGATTGTTTCAATAAAACGTGGAGCTAAAAAGGACAAGACAGAAAATATGAAAGAAAATGTTAAAAAGAGACAGAAGATCAATGCAGGATGGCCATAATTTGACTAAAAGGGAGGGTCTGGTTGATCCATGAAACAATACAAAGTCTTCAGTTTCAGAGGCCACCGAGAGTTCACAATGACTGAAATAGGCCACATGTTCAGCCTCCGTTTTTAAGACTGTGAAAATATTAAGGATAAAGAGAAGATTCTAGGAGCTTCCATAGAAAAAAGCAGATCACCTGCAAAGGAACCAGAGCCGAACGGGCATCAGAATGTTCACTAGTCATTCCAGATTCCCAGTGAGTTTCAACCTGGAACTCTGTAGCCACACCATGAATCAAGTGTGAGGACTCACTGCAGGGTGTCCAGACATGCAAAACATTCAAAAATGCATTTGTTTTTGCACCCTTTCTTGGGAATTTGCTTGAAAATGTGCTGTCTCGATAGAAGAAAAGCCCAGAGGAAGAAAGCTAGAAACCCAGGGATCTCGGTTGCTCCTGGCTGTGTCCCCAAGTCTGCAAGAGAAGTGAGGCCCAGGGAGAACGGCGCTGATTCCTGGGGAGGGGTTATGCGCGGAAAGCAAGCTGAGGGTGACGTGTGTGTGACCGGCTATGGGAAAGCACACTACTCCTTTTCCGGTATGAAAAAAAATCTCCAGGGGGAAAAAAAAAGCCAGACTGCATTAGTTTGCGAGGGCTGCTGTAACAAAGAACAACAGGCTGGGCAGCTTAGGCAGAAGTTTATTCTCTCACAGTCCAGGAAGCTGGAAGTCTGAGATCAAGGTGTCGACAGGGCTGGTTTCTCCCAAGGCCTCTGTCCTTGGCATGCAGATGGCCATCTTCTTCCTGTGTCCTCACACGGTCGTCCATCTGTGTGTGTCTGTGTCCTCTAATCGCCTCTTCTTATAAGGACACCAGTCATATGGGATTAGGGCCCAGCCATATGGCCTCATTTTAACTTAGTCACCTCTTTAAAGACCCTACCTCCAAATACAGTCACATTCTGAGGTCCTGGGGGTGAAGACTTCAACATACAGATTTTGGGGGACACGGTGCAGCCCATAACATGTACTGAAATGTTGTCACTAGAAAAAACAGAATGTACAAAGCAAATTGCAACATGGCCTGACTTCGCAGGGCAGGTGGAGTGTAAGAAATGAGAACCCATTTGGCCACTGAACACCTGGATGTCTGTATTTTAAAGCACGTGTCTGCCACATTTGTGAGCTTCAGGCCCTTCACAGGGTTTGGAATTTGGGTTTGCAGGCTCAGTTGGTGAAGGCGGGGTCTTGTTTCTCCTTCTATGAACACCAACCCCCGGCCAGTGTTCCCACAGTGGCTGGAAGAGGGAGGCTGTGACACACGGAATTCCTCCCACAGTTAGTGGGTGAGGAATTTAATGAGGGAACACCTCAGGCTCTCACGGCCTCGAGCAGCCAGGTTTTCCCACTGCAATGTGGCAAGAAGATTCTAGAACATAAGCTCTGTGAGGGCAGAGACTTTTGTTTGATTCGCCAGTATATGCCTGTAGAATGGGCCAGTGCCCGGCACACAGTAGGTACTCAAGAAATGTTTGTTGAATGAGTCAGTAAATCAACCATTAGGATGAAACTATTGTCAGTAGTTTCCTTTTGGTAACATGTGAAAGAGTCTTGGAAGGGGTGAGTCCTGGAGAAGGCTGGGAGCAATTCTAAATTTAGAAGGACTTAGCCACATCTGGCCTATAAGTTTTGGCTCACCTGCTGTCTCCTCGGTGAAATTTGGTTTCCCATGATTTCATGAGCTTCCACTTGAGGTGCGGATGGCTTGGTGGTCAAAAAGCAGCTCATTTGTAACGCACGAATGAAAATCTCTCTCTCTCTCTCCCTCTCACCAGCACTCCCACCCACAAGCCGTCTCTGAGTTTGGATGTTTGCCCTGGGAAATGCCCCTCCAATCCCCACACCCCCTGAGAACCCAGGTTTTCCCGGGAGGAAAGGTCCGAGCTCCTCCATAAGAGGCTGGGCAAGGAGCCTCCTTTTCCCCCTGGAATGCAAGGAGGGCACCAGCAGGAGGAAGAAAGGAGAGGGAGGAGCCAGAGCGCTGGCCGGAGGGAGAGGCCAGCTGGAGGGCCTGACCTCCGGGCATCACAGAATGTGGAGAAGGGCCTTTGCGTCACTGCACCCCAGCCAGCTCCCCGTAAATCTTGTTTTATGTTTCTAGTGTGACGGGTTGTTTGAGTTGGTTTGGAAGCTCAACCTGACCAGCACAAAGATGCTCAGGACAGGGGCCCAGGAGGAGCGGGAGGCCGAGGGATAGTCCTTCTAGGGCCCTGCCCAGGCTGCCACCGGGGGCTCCCGCTCACGTCCTCGGCGCTCTCCCAAGAGCCCGAGAGACCTGCTTGCCCGGAGCCATCGGGTTCCATCGCCAGACCAGGCAGGCAGAGCCAGTCATTTGATACAAACTCTATTTTTTCTCTTGCCTGAGGCCCACGTGGGAAGCTCAGGCCTGACCTGGAGAGGAGGCTCGGGGCTTCCACAGGGCATGGAATTAGTGGGTTTGTCCAGTTAAAAAAAAAAATCTCAACTTAATAAGGGGAGACCTTATTCCAAAGGTTATCGCAGTAGGAGAGATGCTCTGACCACAAGGTCTGCAACATCTCCGGGGTTGAGCAGAAAGGGTTTCTTGTCCAGAAAGAGGATAACAGGCTGGAAGAATGGGGGCGTGATGGGAAGGTAGTCAGAGGATGTTTTCCCGAGGCCACCCTAGTCCAGGAAGGTGGGTCCGGGTCCTGGGGCCCAGGAGAAGGAGAGATGTTTATGCCAAGCTCAGTTATGACTGATCAGTGGGGACGGCCGTGCAGGTGGTCGTTTACCAGATGAAGAATGGGACCCCGGCCTGTGTCTGGCCTCATCCAGGTGAGCAGGGGCCCCCCTGGGTCTCAGCTAGGGCATGCAGAGAAGGGATTCTTCACAGCGGGGATTCCTTTACCCCTCGCTGCTTCCAGGAGCACAGGGCTCAGGTGAGATCCGACACGGTCAGGCTGAGTGTCATCACATGTGTCATGGGAACCCCTCTGGCTCGTGGGTTATACATGCACGTACGTTTTTGTCATTTATTAATTTGTTCTTCTGAAATGAAGAAATACCTACTTGGATCATTTTTCTTTTTTTAATATTATTTATGTATTTATTTTTATTATTTATTTACTTGGCTGCATCGGGTCTTAGTTGCAGCACGCGGGGTCTTTCGTTGCGGCGCTCGGGCTTTTCTCTAGTTGTGGCTCCCGGGCTCCAGAGCACGCAGGCTCAGCAGTTGCAGCACGCAGCCTCTCTAGTTGTTGTGCACGCAGGCTCTAGAGCACACGGGCTTAGTTGCTCTGTGGCATGTGGAATCTTAGTTCCCCAACCAGGGATGGAACCTGCGTCCCCTGTGTTGGAAGGTGGATTCTTAACCACTGGACCACCAGAGAAGTCCCAGATCATTTTTCTTTCAATTAAGGAAATTCCTCTGAAAATGAGTTCAACTTCGTAGGTGGATGTGTGGTAACCTTCCTGCAGCCTCCACCATGCTGACGAGTTCCCCCAAAGGATTAGGCGGGAGTGACAGGCTCCGTGCTGGTTTTGGCTCATTTGTCATTTCTGTACATTCTTTTCATGTGAACAAAATCCCAGATAAAGATAATGCAGTGGTAGCTTTGGAGCCTGCCATTGCTGGGGGCACAACAGCGCCATGGTCTCCTGCCGGCACTCCCTGATGGTTGCATGCGTAGGGGGGACCCTATCTCCAGCCCCCCTGGAAAGAACGCCATCTGGAGCCAGGGATAAGTCCTGCTCCTCCTGCCACCCATCAGAGTGAGTGCAAAAGGGAGGGGTCCGGGCCCCCCTGAGGGCTCTGCAAGCTCCCTGTCAGCTCATGCTTCACAAACAGTGTAACGCCTTCACTTCCAAAAGCTCCCTCAGATATATTTCCTTTTTGATCACAGAGGAAATTAACAATCTCACTTATATCCTCTGAGAAGACACAAGGTTCCACTTGTTTCTTTCCACCTCTCCGCACCTCTCTCCGGGCCACTACTGTCAGAAATAGGACCCCTCATCACGCCCCCTCATATGAGTGTTCGTCCTCCTGGTGCGTCTCAGCGCCAGCCGCCCCATACATGACGCCATAACGTGATCCATGAGGACGTTCCGTCTGCGACAGGGTCCCTGATAGCACCCTCACCTTCACTCTAGTCAGGCAGTTAGGAGCTGGCAGAGCAGCCTCAGGAGTAAATGGGGGATCCTCAAAATTAAGAAAGAACCATTGACCAGTCTAGACCAGACTCTGTAGCTGGACAGCCAGGAGGCCCTGGGTTAAGTCTCCTTTTGGGGGGAGCTCTGGGTCTCATCTGTCAAATGCATAACTAATCGATGTCTGGATATCTCACAGGAGATTTGTGAAAGTCGTGTCTGTTAATGCTGTAGTTCAAGTGCTAAGATTTGATTTTTGTATGATTGAATTACTTCATTCAGCTTCTCTTATAGCAATGAAGATGATAATTAATGAATCTGAATTTTTGAAATCTGATTTTTGTAATATTACCTCTGTTTCATACAAATACAAGACAGAATATTTATTGCCGATAATATATTATAGTAAAACCTTAGCTATGTGCACAATATTGATTGTCTAATTCTGTTATATATTATGATGTTTATCATCACTTATATTTTACCAGCTAGATGACTTGAGGCAATTTTCTCCTCATTTCTGTGATGAGATTTTTATTATTCAGAATTACAACACAGAAATTGGAATGTTTATTTTTGAATGAGATGCAGTTTCTTCTCCCAGAATTTATTTAGAATGTTTCATAACACATTTTAAACTCTAATTTGAAAAGAAATTTCTGTGTCAGCAACTACCCTGCAGAGACACCCAAATTGGTATTGACAGAAAAAGAAAAAACAGATATAACTTTATCACTTAGGAAAAAATGGGAATGATAAAAATCGTTATTCTTTTTCAGAAAGCAACACATGTAAATTTTTTAAAAATAAAAGTAGTCACACTTATGTGATGAATCGTGAACTATATGGGAAAAAAATGAAGGAAAATAAGTTACCTCAAATCCTACCAGCCAGAGAGAACCATTCTTAACATATTGGTGTATTTCCTTCCAGTCTTTGTTCTATGAAATAAACCGATAATATTAGCTGTGCAATATTGCTACACATGACTGTGTCATAGCTTAGTAACTCCCCCCCAGAGGTGAAAATTTAGGTTGTTTCAAGTATTTTGCTATTAAAAGATGACACACCGTCTGGTGGGTATGCAGGGGTATCACACTGTGATTTTAATCTGCATTTCCGTCTAGTGAAATGGATATATGTCATATGTCTGTCGGACATTTTGATGTCCTCATTTGTAAAGTGTCTGCTCAAATCACTTGCTATTTTTCTATCGTGTTGTTTGTCTTATTAATTGAATAGTAGGAGTTCTTTATATCACTGTCCCTCGGCATCCACGGGGGATTGGTTCCAGGACCCCTGCAGATACCAAAATCCACAGATGCTCAAGTCCCTTATACAAAATGGTGTAGTATTTGCATATAACCTACACGCATCCTCCCATATACTTTAAATCATCTCTTGATTACTTATAATACCTAATACAACATAATGCTATGTAAACAGCTACAAATACAACGTACATGCTATGTACATGGTTGCTGGTGCGTGGCAAACTCAATTTTTGCCTTTTGGGAATTTCTGGAATTTTTTAAAAATATTTTTGATCCGAGGTTGGTTGAATCCTCAGGGATATGAAACCCGCAGATACGAAGGGCCAACTACATATTCCGGGTTCAAGTCCTTTGTCAAGTTACAGTAGATTCTCAAAACTCAAGGTAGTTGTGTGCTACAAAGTTGCCATGAATATTGAATTAGTGAACCCTGAACCATTGCTCCTGGAGAAATCCAGGGTTTAGGTTCCTGCGAGCCTCTGGTCACAAGTTCATCAACCGAAACGCTATTTGCGTTTTCTGGGTTCATTTACCAATGTTCTGGTAAAGCAGGACGGTCTCATCCGCTTTTCAAATCTGCTCTTCCCGTAGCCTTTTCCCTCTGTAATGCGTAACAGGTATCTAGACAATCTTCCTCTAGTTCCTGAGCTCAGAACCCCCTGGTGCATGTTTGACATTTTCATGCCTTGTCGCCTTTTGAAACCTGCGAGCCAGCCCACGCTAGCCGAGAAGGGCTTTACATTTTCTGGACCCTGGGCAACATGACAGTAAAGTTCTTTGGCTCTCAGCCTCCCCCCGCCACACCATCCACTGCCCTTTCTTTTTTATCAGTCGTCATTTCATGAATCTACACATTTAGCCGCTTGCCCGTCTTCTTTCCCACCGCTTAGTCACACACTGCAGATGCTACTTCGGCATTTTCCGGTGACCTCACATACAGATGGGTGAATTTCCTCTTCCTTTTCCTGGATGTAGCATATCGTACTATTGATTCATTCTCGCTGAACTCCCCGGCCTCAGCACCGTGACTCAGGCCAGGACGGCTCACCTGACACACGTGTTTCCTGCGTAAGTCACATCACGCCTTCTTGCTCGGGACGCTAGACAGCACTTCAACATGACACTTGGGGGCCATTTTAAACAGTGATATCAACAAAGAAGCACAAATATGAACTAAAACATGGTACTAAATAGACCACGCAACGAACACTTGTTTACAGTATGAGCTGAAATAAGGCGGTGTCGCGGTGTTCGACCTCAGCTGGGAACGTGCCCATGGGGTGACTCAGACTTGTCACCTCTCTGAGCACGTTCGCAAATGCCCATGAGGGTGCCATGATATTGACTTGGGGTTACCTATAAATTTTCGTAAGCAGGCAAATTCACAGCTGTGGAATCTGTGAATAATGAGGACCCTGTGTATTTGTATTGTGAGTATCTTCTCCCTCTATGGGTTACACTTTTTACTCTCTTAAATGGGTCATTTACTAAGCATAAATTCTAAATTTTAAAATAGTTAAACTTATTATGTTTGTTAATGGTCAGAGTTTTTCAATGCCTAATCCAAGATCATGACATTGTTCCTTGCTCTTAGTTTCCCTTTAAAAGTTTTACTGTTTACCCTTCACATTTAAATTGGCACTCCATCCGGAGTTGATTCCTGCATATAATGTGAGGTGGATATCCATGTGGCTATCTTATTGCTCCAGCATAATTTGTTGAAGATAATATTTCTTTTCTCTTTATGGCCCATGTTTTCATAGATCAAGTAACCTATAAAGGTGGGTCTATGTTCAGACTATTTTTATTCTGCTTAACTTTGTGCCAATACCAACTGCCTTAATATAGTTTTTAACAGTTCTTGATATGTAGTGTAAGTCCTCCAACTTTGCTGTTTTCTAGAGTATCTTGGTGATTTTTGACCCTTTGAATTTCTATATAAAGTTTAGAATCAGCTTTTTTTCTATAAAAATACAACTGCTGGTGTTTTGATTGGGACTGCATTGAATCAATAGATTCATTTGGAGGGTTCTGACTTTAAAAAATATCATTGACCTTGATTCATGAACATGGACTGTCCCTCGATTACTTATTTCTTCTTTAATTTATCTCAGTAATGTGTGTCAGTTTTACGTAGAGTCCTCGCACATCTTGTATTGGGTATATATCCTCTTTGTTCCTACATCTATTTTATCTCATGTTGATATAGCAACTCCTGCTTTTGTTCTTGAGTAACATTAGCATCATATATCTTTTCCCATTCTTTCGCTTTAAAGTACCTGTGTTTTTGTGTTTGAAGGGAGTTTCTTGGAGACAGCATACAGCGGGGGTCGTGTTTTTGAATAAACTCTGCTGAGACCAAGTAATTCCTGACACGTTAGGACTTAAATCTGCCGATTTTTTAACTTATTTTCTGTTTTATTCCTCTGTTGTTCATTCCTCTTTTTTCTTGTCTTCTGTGTACTTGAACCTTTTCTAAGGTTCCATCATGTCTTATTTATAGTATTTCTGAGTACATGGCTTTGTATATTTTTCATGGTAGTTTCTCTGGACATTATATTGTGCATACCTAACTTATCACAACATACTGTCATTGATGTCTTACCAATTCAAATGAAGTATTGAAACCTTCTCTCTATATAGGTCCCTTTCCCATCTCTGTCTCAAAAATGTAATTGTCTCAAGTATTTCCTCTGCATACACTGAGTACTGCAACTGCTACTGTACCTTTGCTTCAATCATTATGTCTTATTTAAGGAACCCATGAGGTGGAGAACAGCTTTTATACTCTCCATGATTTTTCCTATCCAGCTGTTCTTTCCTCTCTGAAGTTCCAAGTCATCTTTTTTTTTTAATTGGTGTAAAAGACACATAACACAAAATTTACCATCGTAACGACTTTTAAGTGTACAATACAAAAGTGTTAACTATGTCATTGTTGTACAATAGATTCCTAGAACTTTTTCATCTCGTAAAACTGCAACTCTATACCCACCTAACAAACCTCTTTTCCCTCAACCCCACCAGACCCTCGCAACTGCCATTCTACTCCCTGCTTCTATGAGTGTGACGATTTTAGATTCTGCATATAAGTGAGATCGTACAGTATTTGTCTTTCTGTGTTTGGCTTATTTCAGTCAGCATAATGTCCTGAAGGTTCATCCATGGTGCAGCACGTGTCAGAATTTCCTTCTTTTTTAAAGGCTAAATAACGTTCCATTGTACATGTACATCATATTTTTCTAATCCATTTATTGATCAGTGGACATTTAGGTTGCTTCCACTTCTTGGCTATTGTGAATAATGCCCAAAAGGACATGGGGTACAAATATCTCTTCCAGATCCTGCTTTAAATTCTTTTGAATATATACCCAAAATTGGAATTATTGCATCATATGCTAATTCTATGTTAATTTTTGTGAGGATTCTTCATACTCTTTTCTACAGATGTTGTATCATTTTACATTCCCACCAACAGTGGTCTAAGTGTAATTCAAATCCAATATTTCCTTATTGATTTTCTGTCTGGATGATCTACAAATCGTTGAAAGTGGGGTATTGAAGTCCTCCACTATTACTGTGTTGCTGTTTTGCCTTCAGATCTGTTAATATTTGCTTAATAAATTTAGGTGCTCTGATAGTACATACATATATGTATATGTATCAATATATGTATATGTGTATATATATATATCTATATATATATAACAACTTACAATGAGCAATTTACAATTGTTATGTTTTCTTGATGAATTTATCCCTTCATCATTATATAGTGACCCTTTTTGTCCCTTGTTACAGTTTTTGACTTAAAGTCTGTTTTGTCTGAAATAAGTATAGCTACCCCTGACCTCTTTTAGTTTCCATTGCCATGAAAATCTTCTTCCTTCCCTTCACTTTGAATCTATGTATGTCCTTGAAACTGAGGTGAATCCCTTGTAGGCAGCATATATTTGGGTCTTGTTTTTTAATCCATTCAACCACTCTCCATCTTTTGATTGGAGAATTTAATCTATTTACATTTAAAGTAATTATTGTTAGGGAAAGACTTACTATTCCCATCTTTTAATTGCTTTCTGGCTTAATTGCAGTTCCTTTGTTCCTTTCTTCCTCTCTTGCTGTCCTTTGTGAATTGATAATTTTCTATAGTGGTATGCTTTGGTTTCTTTCTCTATATCCTTTGTGCCTCTACTACAAGTTTTTGCTTTGTGATTACCACAAGGGTTACATAAAACATAGTTTTCACAATCAGTTTTAAATGGATAACAACTTAGACTCCATTGCATACAAAAACTCTACACTTTTATTTCTCCTACTTCACATTTTATATTTTTGATGGCACAATTTATAGCTTTTTATGTTTGTATCCACTAACAAATTATTGTAACTACAGTTATTTTTGATATTTTTGTCTTTTAACCTTTATATAAGACTTAAGTGATTTACACACCACTATTACAGTATTAGAGTATTCTGAATTTTACTATATACTTACATGTATCAGTGAGTTTCATACTTTCATGTGTTTTTGTGTTACAAATTAGCATCCTCTTATTTCAGCTGGAGGAACTCCTTTCAGCATTTCTTACAAGGCAGGTCTAGTAGTGATGAACTTCATCAGCTTTTGTTTAGGAAAATCTTTTTCTCTCCATTTCTAAAGGAGATTTTGCTGGGTAAAATATTCTTGGTTGTAATTGTTTTTTCTTTCAGCACTTTGAATATAACATCCCACTCTCTCCTGGACTGCAAAGTTTCTTCTGAGAATTTTGCTGATAGACTTACAGGGTTCTCCCCATATGAGATGAGTTATTTTTCTCTTGCTGCTTTCAAAGTTCTCTTTGTTTTTGATTTTTGGCAGTTTTATTATAATGTGTCTAAGTTTGAGTTAAATTTGTATTCATTTGTATGTTCATGAATTTCATGAACCTGGATGTCCATATCTCTCCCAGATTTGGAGTTCTTGGATATTATTTCTTTAAATAAGCTTTCCACCCCTTTCTCTCTTCTTCCTCTCCTGGGACTCCCATAACGTGAATCTTGTTTCAGTTGATGGCGTCCCATAATTCACATGGCTTTCTTCACTCTTCTTCATTCTTTTTTCTTTTCCTTTTCCCTCTGACTGCATAATTTCAAATAGCTTATCTTGAAGTTTACAGATTCTTTCTTCTATTTCATCAACTCTGATGTTGATGTTCTATATTGCATTTTTCATTTCATTCATTGTATTCTTCAGCTCCATAATTTCTGTTTAGTTCTTTTTTATTATTTCTATCTCTCGGTTGAACTTCTCATTTTATTCATGTATTGCTTTCTTGATTTCATTGAATTGTCTATCTGTGTTCTCTTCTAGCTCCCTGAGCTTCCTTGAAACAATTATTTTGAATTATTTTCCCAGGAATTCATAGATCTCTATTTCTTTGGGATCAGTTACTGGAAAATTATCGTATTCCTTCATTGGTGTCCTGCTTCCTTGATTTTCTCGTGTTTCTTGTGTTCTTGAATTGGTGTCTGAGTATTTGATGGCACAGTCACCTCTTCTAGATTTTATGGGCTGGTTTTGGTGGGGAAAGATCTTCACCTGTGGGTAGGTGTGAGGGGACAGCCTAGGTAAGCTGTGGTGGTTCCAGCTCTAGGGAGGGCCCAGCAGTGTCATCTCTGCAACTGTCAGCTGAGGTCAGTGGCAGTGAGGACTGCAGTGATCCTCGGTAGTCAAGGCTGCAGTAGCAGAAAGACTGTTGGGGTCTTTGGTGGCAAAGGCTGATCTCTTTTTTTCCCATAGGGCATGTTGTCACCAGCCCACAGCGGCAATGACGTGTGAGGCATGGATGCCCGTGGAGCAGCCACAGAGCTGGGGACTGGAGCTCAGGTGCTCGCAGAGCAACAGCGGCTCTGGGGTCCAGGATGTTCACAGGGTTGGAGGGTGACAGCCCAACCCCATGATGGCACAACAGCAGCTCCTTCTGGGCAGGGGGTGTAGCAGCACCTCCCTTCCCAAGGAATCTGCGGTGAAAATGACTATTGGTTATCTCAGCAGCAGAGACTTCCAGTGTCTTCCACAGAACAGGTCACTGGGAACCAAGATAGCACCTACCACATGGCTGATAATCCTAGCCATCTTCTTTGTTCCTAGCCATCTCCAACATCTCAGCGAAGCTGATCTCCCCAGTGATCCCTTCTTCTGTGCAGTTATCCTCCTTTTTTCGTTCCACTGTTTTGCAGTACGTTCTTAATTAGACTCTTGAGCCCTACCCCCAACACTCTTTTCACTTGTGGATAGTTGTCCAGTTGTTGTCTGGTGTGGGGGGGGGGGGGAGGGAGGGGAGGGGGAGGCAAAGCTAATATCGCTTACTCTGCCATCATGCTGATGTCACTTCTCTGTAACTGATTCTTGAAGTATTTTTGATGGCAGCTTTAAATCATTCTCAGTTAATTTTAACAACTCATTCATCTTTGTGTTGCCATCAGTTGATATCTTTTCTCACTCAAGTTGTGATTTTTCTGGCTCTTGTTCTGATGAGTGATTTTTTTTTTTTATTGTATCCTGGACATTTTGGAGACTATATTAAAAGACTCTTGGTCCTACATAAATCTTCTGTATTTGCAGGCAGTCATCCTGTTCAGGTTTAGTGTGTAGGCTCTGACCTACTTGTGTGAGCTTTAGTTTCTGAGCCCTTGCCATGCTATTAAGGACTCCTTTGTTCTTCTGATTCTGCTTGAGCTTCTGCTGGCTCCCTGATAATGCTGCCCACTGGGGTGGGGGGGGTGCCTCCTTGGACCACTCATGTCCTTGAGTATAGGTGGGATGCTGGGCCTGTGGGATGAAGAGTTTCTACTGGCCCGTTCTCTGGTCATCCAGTTTTAATGGGCTTATAACTCTATCTCTGACCGTGGCACTGGGTGAAGGAAGCATTTACCAGGACCACCTTCTTTCGTAGGATATGATTCAGGAGACCCTAGGTCTGGCTCACCTTCTGCCACTGGAAGGAGGGCCTAGAGAAGCCTGGATCTTCTGTTACCAGAGAGAGGGCCAGAAGCCACTGGATCTAGGTGGATAATAGGGAGACACTAGGCCTGTTGGCCCCACAGTACCAGCAAAGGGGAAAGACTGCTGCAGTCAGACCCACCCAGGTCCTAGAGCTGCCACTGCTGTAAGCAGACCAGTCCATAACTTTCAGCTGTTGGAGCTGGTGTTGCAGGAAGATCTGACGACCTGCCACCAGTTATGAGTCTCCCCATTATATCCCTGCTGGGCTACCTCTTTCCCATTTTTTTTAGAGGGGATTTTTGGCCTGAGAGGACAGGCGTTTCTCTCTTTCTCTTTCTCCCTTCCTTCCATGCCTGTTAGCAGTTCTGGTTGCAGGTATCTCCAGTACTCAGTCCAAAGTATCTGGGAGATAAAAAAAAACAAACCAGTGAGCTCACTGTGTGTCCTTCTTCAAGTCCTGATGTCCCTAGCCAGTTCACCTTCTTTCCACTTTTTGGGGCCCTTTATGGTTGTTGAATTATTTCTAGGGTATTTAGTTGTTTTTAGAGGGGAGGAACAGAGAAAAATGAGTACGTGCCATCTTGCCCTAAAACTAGAACCAAGAGTTTTATTTTTAGTTAATCATAAATGTTGATTTGCAATGTTTATCAAAAACTTATTACCATCTATTAAGACAATCCTATGACATGTCTTCTTTAATATATTAATTTGGTGAATTACAATGATTGCTGTCAGATGTTAAACCAACCATGAGTTATGAAGTAAATTCAACATTTTGTTTATGAGGTAAATTCAACATTTCGTGTCTCTCCAAAATGCATATGCTGGAATCCTAATCCCCAAGGTGATGATACTTGGAGGAGGTAGGGCCTTTGGGAGGTGATTAGGTCATGAGGGTGGAGTCCTCATGAATAGGATGCATGCCCTTAAAAAGGAGACCCCAGAGGGGTCCTTGCCCCTTCCACCACAAGAGGACACAGTGAGAAGCTGCTGGCTATGAACCAGAAGAGGGCCTTCACGAGAACATGACTGTGCTGGAGCCTTGATCTTGCACTTCCAGCCCCCGTAACTGTGAGAAATACAGTTCTGTTGTTTATAAGCCACCCAGTCTGTGGTATTTGGTTATAGCAGCCCCAACAGACTAAGACATTATCCCAAAGAAAGGAAAACGTGTCCACACAAAGTTCTGCCCACAGATGTTCATAGCAGCTCTTTTTGTAATATGCAAAATGGGAAAATATGCAAAATGGGAAACAACCCAAATGTCTTTCAAAGGATGAATGGTTAAGCAAACTATGATACATCTATACCACAGAATATTTCTTAGCAGTGTAGCCAGTGAAGTGTTGATAAGTCCAGCAACTTGTATGGATCTCAAGGGTATATGCTGAGTGGGAAAGGCCAATCTCAAAAAGTCACATATGGTATGATTCCATTTATGTAACAGTCTCTAAAGGACAAAAGCATTGGTGGTTTCCAGGGAAGCAGGGCGGTGATAGGGAGATGGGTGTTACTATAAAAGGTATCACAAGGAATCTTTGTGCTGATGGAACAGTTCTGTATCTTGATTGTGATGGCGGTTACACAAATCTACACATGACAACATTGCGTAGAGCTCTACTTGTACACATACGCACACACAATGAGTTCATGTGAAACTAAAATCTAAATAAGGTCTATAGATTGTACCCGTGTCAGTTGCCTGGTTTGATAGCGTGCTATACTTAGGTAAGACATGACCACTGGCCAAAAAATTCAAACTTCTTACACGTCCGCATTCTTTAACTCACTATTTCCTTGGGACATACCCCAAGAAAATTATTAGAAAGGTGAGCAAATCTTTACAAACATGAATACTCATTACTGTTTTCTTTTTATACATATGTATCATATAACAATATAATTTGTATGCCAATCCAGGAAAACCTTAAAAATTAGGGGAAGGTGCTAACCTAATTGAAATTATATAATTTCTTGAAATATTTCCTTTTTGACTGACAAGTTGGTTAACCATGGTTTAACATGGACTTAATAAAAGAATTCTAGTCACAAAATACTGTAAAAGGACAAATTAGACATTCTAGCTATACATCTTTGATTATGTTTTAAGAGTTACTCTATAGAATATAATATACATCCGCAACTTATCACAATGTACCTTGAATTACTAGTACACCACTTCATGTATAATGTAAAAATCTTACAACAGCATAATCCTACTTTAAAACTTTCTGTCCTCTCTGCTACTGGGAGCATCTACTTTACTTCAAAATGTTATAATCCCTAAACACGCAATTATTAGTTTTTCCTTAAATATTAAATTGACTTTAAATGAATTTTTTAAATGAAAGAAAAGCAGTCTTTCATATTTATCAACCTATTTACCATTTTCAGCTCTCTTCCTTCCTGTTGATCTGAATTTCCATCCTGTATTTGTTCCTTTCAGCCTGAAATTCTTTTATCATTTCTTGTAGTGCAAGTCTGGTGATGGACAATTCTCTCAGCTTTGGTATACTGAAAATAACTTTATTTTGTTTTTGTTTCTGAAAACCTCTGCATATAGAATTCTGGGTTGTCATTTTTTCTTTCAGCCCTTTAAAGACGTTCCATTTTCTTCTTGCCGCTGTATTTCTGATGAGAAGTGAGTTGTCCTTATCATTATTCCCCCAGTATGTAATGTGTCTTTTTCCTCTGGCTGTTTTTAAGAATGTTTTTCTTTATCTTTAGTTTTCAGGAGTTTGTATTTGGTGTGCTTTGGTGTGAATTTGGTGGTGGGAGGGGGAGGGAAATGTTTATACTACTTGAGGTTTGTAGTGATTCTTGAATGAATGGGTTGATGAACTTATCAAATCTGCTAAATTTTGTCAAATATATGTATATTTTATTGAATGTATAAACTCCATTTCTCCCTCTTCTTCTACCTTTGAGACACCACTTCTATGCACGTTAGACCCCTCGGCACCGTTCAACACGTCACTGAAGCGCCATTCATTTTTCAGTCTTCTTTATCTACATGCTTCAGTTTTCTTCAAGATCACTGAGCCTTTCTTCTGTTACATCCAATCTTCTGTTAAGGCTAGCCAGTAAATTTTTGACTTGAGATATTGTATTCTTCAGTTCTAGGATTTCCACTGGGTTCTTTTCTAGTTTTCACATCTCTCCTGAAATCCCACTCTTCACTCATTACAGTCCTGTTGTCCCATGGACTGTGTAAGCAGAGTTACTGCAGGCATTTCAAATCCTTTATGCTGATTCCAGCATCATCATCCCTTGTGATTCTACATCTAATGACTTAGTTTTCTGGACTGTGGGCCTCATTTTCCTGTTTCTTCACATATCTAGTAAGTACACTCCTGTGCCATGGTTTCTTAATTTAGTGAGAACATTGGTTTCCTATGACCGGTACTCCACTAACACATGTTCATATTAGTGCCACCAAAAAGTTATTTTATCTTCAACATCAGCTGTAGTAGCATGCAGGATGATGTCAGATGTTATATTTTCTATGAAATAAACTTTTAAGATCTTTGTGTTGATTCCCTGAATTACATTAAAAAAATGAAACAGTTCATATTAACTAATTTTCTACTTAAAGGATCTAATGACTACAACAAAAATGGACATTTTTAAACTGATTTTAAAGTTTTTTTCTGAAAATGGAGGCCACGTAATAACAGATACAGCTGTACTTTTGATACATGCAAAAAATCCAAAAATAGAAGTGAAGAAAATAATTTAGAATGACAGCCATTTGACCTAAAAAGGCATGTTTCTCAGGTGATATATGAGTGCAGCTTCTGTCATTGTACATCTTAATTGTTCACCTTTGAGCACTATGTTCTTAAAATAACTACTAACT
Organism: Eschrichtius robustus; assembly: GCF_028021215.1. Taxonomy (NCBI): domain Eukaryota; kingdom Metazoa; phylum Chordata; class Mammalia; order Artiodactyla; family Eschrichtiidae; genus Eschrichtius; species Eschrichtius robustus. The sequence goes on from NC_090831.1 coordinate 9,275,963, forward strand.
TTTGAAGCAAAAGCTGATGCTTTCTCAGAGTTTTTTTTTTTCTCGTGGAGACTGGTGGCCTGGTGCCTTTGTGTGTGTCAGAGACTATGCCATGCTGTTTGCCTTTCAGATTTAATCAGGACTTAAAGTCAGAGCTCTGCTTAGCACACATTCATCTCACATTGGCAGCCACTGGAGGTGCACAGTGGTGGTCTACCAGGGTCACCTATCTTAATGTGGCTATTTGTAATAAAACAATTAAAAATGAAAAACCCAAGATAAATAATAAGCAATATGGGACTCCAGGACAATAGGATTGTCGTGGGAAATTGGGGACATATAGTCATTCAGTTAATACATACACTTTGCAGTTATTTTGGAGATGGGGCTGGTCCTTTTGCTCATCACAATTCTACCCCTGTACCATTTGCCGTTATCTGCCAGTCCATCCCTGTTTAAGGTTCAGGCCTTGAGCAACGACACGCTGAGTGCCCACAGACGTGGATCTGGCCGTTCTTTTCTGCGTCACTCACTGGATTGAGAGGACAGCTTCGCATAGGTTTCTCCAGGTTTGTGGGGTCATTTCAGCATTAACCTGAGAGTAAAATGGCCCATTCTGGGATTCTCTAAGTGCACTTCATTTGCTCACATCTCACTCTTCTGTCACAACAGATCACGCCCACGGAACTCGAGTTGTTCCATAATTGATTGTGTTCACTGCTGTTCATAACAGGCCACAAGCTTGTCATCTGGCATTAGTGCTGGCAGGGCCGGGGCTGGGGCGGTCCCTGCATGTAAGGGACCACACACACATGCTCACGCTGAACAGAACTCATCCCCGTGGTGGCAGATGTCACCTTCCTCAGCAGGAACCTCCATCTCCAAGAGGTTGTTAAAAGTAGATATACATCTTTAATGGGGACATTAATACTTCATGAGCTTGTAACGTTGCTGGAGAACAGGGTTTTAGTCACTTTCCAGGACCCATTAAAATTCATGTGCAAATTATTGGCGGGAGTTTTTTCAGCTCATCATCCATTAGTAACTAGTGGAACAGCTGTTTCACACGTGCATGGTGGAGGGAAAGTGCTGCATAAGCAATCAGACCTAATATTTATCATACTGCTTGGTTTTTAGGTTTTGGGGTAGTTGGTAATTATTACAAAGTTGGTAAAATTTGGAACCAGCGTATTGGTTGTACAGGAAGTACAAACGTAACCAATCAGTGGTTCTCTGACTTTAGGAGGGTTCAGGCTGCTGCTTTTAAGAAGCATCAAAGCCCATTTTGACAGCTGAGTGTTATGGGAAGAGGCTGCTATTGACACTTGCTTTAGGAATTCACATCCTCTTAACAGACTGCACGAATTCCAGCCCTGCCTAAAGGTGCTGGTCTGAATAGAAATGTCACAATTACCTACGCCTGTCCCAGGAACAATAACTCAAATTCAACTAAACTAAGCAAACATTATTAAGCATTTACCGTGACAGACCCAGTGCTGGAGCTGGGGATTTGTGGAGATCAGGTATGGTCCTGGCCCTGAGGAAGCTCACAGTCTTGTAGGATCCAAGGAAGCAAAAGGTTACGCCATAGCGGTGTGTGTGAGGAAGAAGTGGAGAAGGCATGGACAATGGAAGCTTCTAGAAAGTGGCAGGCGGCACCACAAATGGAGGAGTGAAGATGAGGCCTGCAGGCACACAGGTGGGCGAGCGTTCCAGACAGTGAGAGCAGTATTTGCAAACCCAGTGATCTTAAACCTATGTGAATTGGGTAGGTCCTGTTACCCAAAAGCTGGGTTCGCCTCTTGGGTGTTAGGCCAAAAGACACAACCAAACCAAAGATGAAGAGAAGGAAGGGGTGATTACTTGCAGCAAGTAAGGAGAACACAGGGGATCTTTCCCAAAGCAGTGTCTCCCCAATAGCAAAACTGGGGAAGTTTTAAGCTAAGGGTACGTGCATATTCATGAAGGGGCTGGAGCAGAGGAGAATTCAGCATAGAATTGGGGCAAAGGTCGACAGAGTCCAAACTTCAGTTGACTGAAGTCACGAGGGTCAGAAAAGGTCAACATCATCATTCCCAGTCAGTTTGGGGTCTCAGCCTGTAGTTACCTCCCTCCACCTCAGAGGGGTCCTTAGTTCCTGCAGAACTCAGAATATGTATCAGATTGTCAGGTATGTCCCTTGAGGAGGAACTAGGGCTCTGTTTTATCGCTGAACTACTGTTTCCTGACTGCTTTTCCTTTGTTCCTGCATTTGCTCACTGCCCTTAAGATCATTAATTACTGAGACCTGTTCAAGGGCAAGCACTGTGGTCTGGCTTAGATCACAAAATGGCCTAGGTCAAAATGGCTTCCTTTATGTCAAGAAAGCCATGCCTGGTTCTCTTTCTCCGGGGACCCCCTATGCTATCTGCTTACAGCCCCAGATGAGTGTGGGAAGGGTCGAGGAGGTCGTAAGCACAGCATGACCTGATCAAGGAAAGATAGGCTATGGGGAAGCGAATGGAGGGCAGTCCTTCTCAGGTCATTCTCAGGCATTTGGGCTTTCGCCTGAGAGAAGGAGGTGAACGGTCAGCTGGAAGGACATTTGCAGTGAAGCCTCTTCTTACAGATAAGCAAGCAAAGCCGTATCAGTAGCACGGAGGAATGACTTAGTGGGGAGGAGGGAGCCTCTTGATTTCGCTGCTCTGCCGGCCCCTCCCTCCAGGCTACACTGCAGTTTGGAGAGTGAGCAGCCCACCCTCCCCTCCCCACCTGGCCCTCTGTGTGCCAGTAAACTTTCTTTTCCTGGTATTAAGAAAAATCATCCAAGAGACACAGATGTAGAGAACAAACGTATGGACACCAAGGGGGGAAAGTGGCGGGGGCGGGTGGTGTGGTGGGTGGGATGAATTGGGAGACTGGGATTGACATGTATACACTGATGTGTATTAAATGGATGACTAATAAGAACCTGCTGTATAAAAAAATAAATAAAATAAAATTCAAACATTCAAAAAAGAAAATGAAAAATTATCCAAAACTTGGAACTAGGCAAGAGCTATTACAGGTGTCTTTTCAGTGTCATTCTGGGCATTGTCTACCAAGCTTGCCACTGCTGGGGATTTCCTGATTTTTCTAGGCGTGTGTCCCTTTGTCTGACTGCCTGTCTTCTTTTGTTTAGGAGCGCTGACAACTCTGCTAGGGTAGAGTTACATTGCAGAGAACTGATAGAATGCAAATGATCCTTGTCCAATAACAGAGCAAACCATTTTCACCTGGAAGGACAGATAACTCTTAGTGCAGTTTATTGCCTTGTAGGAGATTAACCAGTTGTACCTCTTGGGAAATCCATTTCAGCATTTGTTTGGCTGAAAAACTCTGTGTCTCCTTCAAATTCTCTTTTGAATCAGTATTAACATCTCATTAGTTCTTTCATCATTCAAGGACTTAAAATTTTTGACGCAGGTTCATTTTGCATTTGTATGAGAGTCATGGGTTTGGGTTTTTAAATTAAGCTTGTACATTGTCCTCTTGAAACTAAAGAGGGGAAACATTAAGTTCCTTTTTTATTATTAAATTCCTGTTGTCATACACACCATCTGTGTTTAGCAATTGCCACCTCTGTTCAGTGCTGTTCCTTAGCGTGATGGCCTCAGCTGCGACTCGGCTGGGAACCAGCTCCTAAGTCAGCAGGAAGAGTTAAAACGCACCCTGTGACCTGACTTTGCCGGGCCACTCTGTGAGTTCTGCACCCAAAGGTGTCAGTGGAGGGTAGTCTTTTCCTTGACCTGACCCAATCCAGGCCTGACTGGTATCTTTCTGTCTCCATCCTCCCTCTCTCTCTCTCTCTCTCTCTCTCTCTCTCTCATTATAAACAGTGCTGCAGGAAAATTTCTCTCATTTCTCTCCCTGTGCACATGTGTGCGAGTTTCTCTAGGAAAGTACCTAGATTTGAAAGTATTAGGTCAGTGTGTGGTTATCACCAGTGTTATTTTATATTGCCAGCTTGCTGTGCAAAGTAGCAAGCTCCTTGTGTTAATTTACTAGAACTTCCATAAAGCAGCACAGATTCTCCCCCAGGGTCACTCCCTTCAGCTTCCTCCCCAAATGTAACTATTGTCCTAACTTCTAATACAAGGCGATCAGTTGTGCCTTTTTGTGAACTTTATATAAATATTACTATGCAATATGTATTCTTCTGTGTTAGTTCTTTCTCTCAACATTATGTTTGTAAGATGCATTCTTGTGGATTGTAGCAGTAATTTATTCATGTTTTATGGCTACACATTACTGCACTGTGTGCATACACTACAATTCACTGATCCGTTCCACTGTTGATGGATATTTGGGTAGTTCCTAATTTGGGGCTATTGCAAATAATGCTTTTATGACATTCCTGTGCATGTCTTTGTTATTGAATTTGCTGGGTTGTAGAGTATGAAGAAGGTAGTTTAGTAGAACTTTTCCAAACTGGTCGTATCAATTTGGACTCCCATCAGCAATATATGAGAGTTCAAGCTGCTCCACATTCTCATAAAATGCTTGGTATTGTCAACTTTTTATTTTCAATATTTTTTAATCGAAGTATAGTTGATTGATGTTGCATTAATTTCTGCTGTACAGCAAAGTGATTCAGTTATACATATATATGCATTCTTTTTTTATATTCTTTTCCATTATGGTTTATCATAGGATATTGAGCATAGTTCTCTGTGCTATACAGTGGGACCTTGTTGTTTATCCATTCTGTATATAAAAGCTTACATCTGCCAATCCCAACCTCCCACTCCATCCCTCCCTCAACCCCCTCCCCTTGGCAACCACAAGTCTGTTCTCTATGTCCGTGATTCTGTTTCTGTTTCACAGATAGGTTCATTTGTGTCATATTTTCGATTCCACATATAAGCGATATCATATGGTATTTGTCTCTCTCTTTCTGACTTGCTTCACTTAGTATGATAATCTCTAGTTGTATCCATGTTGCTGCAAATGGCATTATTTTGTTCTTTTTTATGGCTGAGTAGTATTCCATTGTATATATGTACCACATCTTCTTTATCCATTCATCTGCGGATGGACATTTAGGTTGTTTCCATGTCTTGCCTATTGTGAATATTGTCAACTTTTTAAATGATAGTCGTTCAGGAAGGGGTATGAAGACATCACATTAATTTTATGAGGTTTTCCAGTTTTGTGGTGGAAGCAACCATTGTTCCAGCACTGTGTAAGCAGTGGACATGGTCACCTCTAATCCGTTTGGGTGGTTCTTTCCCAGCTTCAGGTGTTTTCTCATGCACAAGTGCTGACCCGCAGTCTGCTATTCACTAAAAGGGTACCCTTTGTAGATTTCTCTGTGCCAATGGCTCCTGCCTCAGTCTGTCCCGCAAACTCTAGCTGCCTTGATCTCCCCAGATTCGCAGCTCCATTTCTTTAACCTGGGCGTCCGCTAGGCATCTCCTGGCACCCCCTTGCTGGGCAGTCACCTGGAAACTATCCCAAGGTAGTAATCTGGGAGCAATCACAGTGCTTATCTCACTTGTTTCCTGCCTCTCAGAGATTATTCACCTACATTGCTAAACATCCAATGTCCTGGAAACCAGTGTCTCATGCATTTTGTCCATTTTTCGGTTGTCTCTGATAAGAGGGTCAGCTGGTCCCCATTACTCCATTTGTACCACATGTGGAAGTCTTCTTCATACATTTTCAAATGGATAATTGGTAGATATTTAAACGTTATTGTATTTAGATTTCAGATACATTTAAAAGAGTGATGTCACAGTTTTATTTTAAAACTTCAATATTTACATTACTCTAGGGGTCACATCCATGGAGTATTTAAACTTTCAACGAACATTTTTATATGTCAACTTGAAAAGCACTTTAAGTTAATATTTAACTTAATTTTAGCATGTAAGTTAATATTTTTATCAATATTACTTTGAGGTTACAGAAGCAAAACAGTCTGAGGACCATTGTTTTAATTATCCATGTGGTGTCTCTGTCGGTCTGAAACTAGTGACATTTGCCAACATAGTGGTCTTTTAGGGACTCCTGGGGTACTAGGACCAGTCTGTGTGGTACCCTTGTCCCAATTCCTTCCCGACAACAGGCTTTGTCTTGAATTTCATGAAAGGGGAAACTGCACCTAGTTTGCCATCTATGGTACGACAAGTATCAGTCTCCCTGGTTGCTTTTCGCATATCTCATTTGTGCAAGTCCATGTCTTGGTCTTGGTGTGATGAACATAGACACACACTCTTGACGGGTGAGTATAAGCTCAGATCTTGTTTGGAAGGGTTGCCATCCCAACGAGAGACAGTGAGATGGCTCATCCGCTGTCACACTGTTAATCATGTGTGGATCCAGAATTGGAACCCAAGTGACTAGATACGGCATCTCCTGTCCTTCCTCCCACCAGAGTCTCTAATATAAGTGGGACAAACAACCACATTGGCCATCTATCCCATCTGTTCCCACTTTCATATGAAGAAAGAACTTGAGTAAAAATGGTTACTGTACAAGTGAAAATTTGAGGGGGACTTATTTATTACCTATGTTTTATCAATAAGAGCATAGGTGTTTCATAGTTGATCTGTGTATAAGTCTCAAGTCTACTTCTTGGAAAATTATAACCCAAAATAAAGTTGATACAATAACATACCACCATATAGTGGAAAATTAACCAAACAAATTTAAACAAATTGTATTAATAATCACGTAGCAATATTTTCAGTAATTTAAGTGTAAAAAATAAGAATGTCAGCAAGTGAAATTCATTCAATTTAAAATGACAGTTATCATAAAACAGCCTTTCCTCAACTGTTGGTAATTTCAACTATGTGCATTCACAGGAGATTTTCATCTATTTAGGAGGTTTCTAGTAAGTGGCTACTAAGAGAAATACAAATATGGAGAGCTTCATGTGATTCTTCCATAAAAAACAAAGAAAGGGCTTGAAAGTTGAGATTAAGAAGGAATTTGAACTTTGATTCTGGTGGCATGGTAGATTAAGTACCCCAGTGGGTCTTCCTGACTGAATCAACTAAATGCTGGATAAAATATAAAGGTGAAAAATAAAAATTACAAACAACAATAGCATGTGCATTGGAAGGGGGTGATAAGGAATAAAGCATTCTAAAGTCCTTGAATTATTGGGGTGAAGGTATAGATACTGACTAATGTGGTTCTGTAAAATTAAGTACACATGTTAATATACTAGCATACTCACTAGAAGAAGAAGCACAGAGCATATTACCTGCAAACAAGAAGTTAAAAAAAAATTGGAATCGGAAAAAGACAAAAGAAAATCAATGAAAAAGATGGCAGTACAGAAGGAAATAGAAAACAGAGCAGACCAAAAACCATACCTAATATGATAATAAGGTTATATTCAAATATAGGAGTAATCAGAATGAACGTAACTGGATAAGCTGTGCAGTTATAAGACAGAAATATCAGACTGTGTCTTTTTTAATTCAGCCTAACAGTTGTTGACTTTATAAAGAGACACAACAAAAAATTACAGACACAGAGATAGTCCTTAAGTCAATGGACGGATGGGAAAAAAATGTGCACCAGAAAAATACAAACCAGAGAAAAGCTAATGTAGCCATTTAAATAGAAGACAAATTAGTTTTTGATAAAAGGTTCATGTTAGCAAAAAGATATAACCTCTCTAAGCTTGTAAGTGCCTGATAAAATAGCCTCAAATTGTCCAAGGCAAAAGTTGTCAGAAAACTAGGAACGTTTGACAAATTCACTATCATAATGGGGGATTTAAACCACTTCTTTCAATAATAGGTCGATCAAGCAGGCCAAAAAGTTAGTAGGAATGTAGAAGATTTGAACAACAAAATGAATAACTGGATCTAATGAACATTTATAAAACACCGCAACCAACAATCAGACAATACACCGTCGTGTTAAGCGCTTACTAGAATTAATGAATTTCAAATGATAAGCCCCCTTCTCTGACCACAATTCAATTAAGTTAGCAACCAACTGCAAAAAGAAAATGAGGAACACACCACACATTTGTAAATAAAACCTCACACACAGCTAAAGCCTTCATGGATAAAAGCAGAAATCATCATGGAAATGAGATAATAGAACAGAAGGATGATGAGATTACCACTTATGATAATCTGTGGGCTGCAGTAAAAATACTACTGAAGTGGAACTTTATAGCCCTGAGTGCTGACTTCATATAGCTGGAAAAGCACACATCTCAAAATACAGTCATTTCATCCCAGGTCTAGACTCACATACATACTGCACCAGAAATCATATGTAAGAAAGTTGTGGAAGCCAGGTTTCTCACAGAAAAACGCATGGTAGGTAAATGTGGTACATGTATGATGACAGGCAAAGGGCTTACCAACTTGCATGGTACATTTTATTCATACATAAATAAAAATCAAAGTTCCCTTATATTCTTTAGATAAAACAATATTCTTTTACATAAGTGCCTACCAAGCAATGTAAATTGGGGTGCAAATTTTTAATCAACTCACTCTAATCATTTCTAATTTTTAAAAATTTTAATTGTGGTAAAATACATATAAAATTTACCATCTTGACCATTTTTAAACATACAGTTTGGTGGTATTAAATACATTCACACTGTTGTGTAGCCATCACCACCATCCATCTCCAGAACTCTTTTCATCTTCTCAAGTTGAATCTCTGTCCTCACTGAACACTAATTCTCCATCCCTCCTCCCCCAGCCCCTGGCATCTGCCATTCTACTTTCTGTCTCTATGAATTTAACTAAACTAAGGACCTCATATGAGTGGAATCATACAGTATTTGTCCTTTAGTGACTGGCTTATTTCACTTAACATAACGTCCTCAAGGTTCATCCATGTTGTAGCATGTGTCAGAGTTTCCCTCCTTTTTATAGTTGAATAATACTGCATTGTATAGATAGACCACATTTTATTTATCCGTTTATTCCTTGATGGACACTTGGGTTGTTGCATCTTTGGGTATTAAAAATACTCTTCAAGACTATGCTTCCATTCTTTGGGGTATAGGCCCAGAAGTGGGATCCCTGGACCATATGGTAATTCTATTTTTAATTTTTTGAGTAACCGCTATACTGCTTTCCATAGTGACTGCCCCATTTTACATTTTTACCAACGGTGCACTGTTTTTTGATAGTAGCCATTCTAATGGAGTGAGGTGGTATCTCACTGCGGTTTCTAATTTTTTAAAGAAAGGATTTGTTCAGTATTTTGTTTGATGCAGCTGTTACAAGCTAAATAATGGCACAGTTTGGCCTGGGAACCTTTATCCAGTGTTCACCGATTTCCCCATTAACTTGATACTCGGTGACTTATACTCACAAACAGAAGAAAATTCCTTTCGACATGAAATTGTTCATGGTGCTACATCTTTTCTCCACTTCTGTTGCAGAATAAATATTTTTAACATGTTCCAGTCCTTATAAAACTGTGTGATTTTTGTATGTCAATATATATTTTAACAGCTGTCTTGAATATCATTATGGAAACACCATATTTAATTAGCTTACTTTTGTTTTTATTAATTTTCAAACTCCAGATTTTGAAAAACATCACATAGGTAAGTCTTTGGATTCATTAAATATAAATACCTTAAATATTTATTGTATATTTTTTCCTTTTTTTCATCAAACAGAAAATGTCTTCTCCTATAATTTATTAGATAATCATAAGTTGTTCTCTTGGATTTGATTTTTTTGTTGTTGTTTTCAACTGTTATTTGATATGTAATCAGTCAGTTTCAGCTAGTTATGATACGCAGCCGTTAAAGAAGATCTCCATGGCCTTCGACAAGGTTGTTTCTCACGCATCTGGTCCCCCGCGGGTTGGGGGCCGCTGGCTTCAGGTCTTAGTCTGGGATCAGTGGCCCATCTTCATGCCTGGATAACTGCCCCACGGGGAACCGAACCAGCAGCTGCTATCACATCAGCTTGGAGGGTCCAGGAAGCACAAGATGCGTGAAAGAAGCAAATCTCCCAAGAAGTACAGCAAGAGACTGTCCATGGCAGGTTAAAAACAGACACAGTGGCACAACATGCTGCCCAGGGACTCAAGTACGGGCTATAAACAATACAGCATAGAAGGGAACGATTAAGACAAAATCCAGGATACTGGTGAGCTCCCTGGGGGGAGGGCGTGGGTGATGTAACCAGGAGAACCTGGAGGGGCCGTGAGGGCAGCTCACACACCATAAAAGAAGAGACGGCTGCAGGTCAGCAGCACGCCGAGGTCCACACTCCAATGTTCTCCACCCTCCCTGCTTTGGGGTTAGCCCCGAAGGGGACTCATTTTATTATCTAGCTAGGAAGTCTGGACTGCTCCTGACCACGCCCAGTGAAAGGGGAGGTTCATTATGTTCTTGGGGATTCTCTTAGCTGGTGTCAGCAGCTCAGGGTAATTAAGGACCTACAGGAAGAATAAACAACAAGAAACTAGAAAAATTCCTGAAGCCATGGAACGGCTTCACCAATTAGGTTGGATTACGATGTTTGATTTTTTTGGAGCTCTCTGTTGCTATAGAAATTAACAACGAAGACAAGACACCTGACCGTGGCCTTTTGAAGCAGTCCAGCCCCCATCCTTGCTCTGCAGCCGGCGTCTCCGTGTGGTCTCCAGGGCACCGGTGCCCAGAGCCGCCCCTGAGACTGACAGGGGTGGGGGTCATGTGGTCTGTCTCCAGGCTCCAGGGCAGTGCCAGCTGCACGCACGGAGGTCCCGACTGGCAGCCTGCACCCAGTTTAGGAAGGTGACCAGGACTTGACCCACGTCTTTCTCTCCCTGTGTGGCCTGGGCGGGACCTCAGTTTTCTACCTCTGGGGTGCAGTCGTGATGTCCCCCTCACCCGGCGATGAGGCCTGGATGCAGAGCACATGTGGAGCCCTCCCGGGGTCTTCGTGGACCCCCCCATAGCCCACGGTGGCCCCCACGTCCCCATGCTCGGTGAGGGCGTCCCCCACATCCCCAGAATCCACACCACAGCCACGTGCACCATGCCCTGTGCGGGGTCCCTGCCTGGAGTGCACGTGCTCAAGCCCACACCATGAGTACCCACCCCTGCTGCATCACACACTAACGGCCAGTATCTGCTGGGGAGGGGTTGGAAGTGGTTTGCATTTATTCGTTGTTCTGCCAGCAGAAATAAAGGAGGGTATGTGGGCAGAATGGGGTCAGCTGAACTCAAGCCCCAGGGCGGGGCTCTGGGGACACCTCAGCGGCTGCCCCTCCACCTGGTCTCCTGGGACAGCACCATCTTGGCCATCACCGGCTTCCCCTGTTGACCACACGGCTAGTGGGCGGCCCTGTCCTGAGGCGCAGCGATGTGACCGGGTCTGTGGGGCAGCGGGGGCAGCAGGCGCAGGGCGCACACTCGTGCGTGAAGCCCTGCAGGGCGGAGGCTTCCAGGGGGCGAGGGTGGAGGAGGCTGTGGGTGCAGCGCTGAGTGGGCGGAGCTACAGCCTCGTGGGGGTGCAGACGCGGAAGCCCCAGGCCCCAGAGGCAGGAGCTGTGGCCCCTGGGCCAGGAGTACCTCGTACAACCCTCTGAGGAGCTGGAGAGCCCTCTGCGTCCGAGTCTCCGTAAAGGTCAAGACCGCATCCATTTTGAAATCTCAGAATTTGTTTAAAATGGAGCGTCGAAGAAGTCAGCGTGATGAGATGTGAGCAGCGTGATTCAGGAAACCACCCTTTCCCCAGAGGTCATAGGCCCGGCCCCTCAGCCGAAGGTCCCAGCACACGGGCCACTGGGGAGTCTGAAGGGTGTGGGGTGCGCCTGTGTGTGTGTTCACGTGTGCGTGTGTGCACGTGTGCGTTGGCACATGTCACGGGTGCATGTGTGTACACATGCATGTGCACTCAGGGACAGGGTGCCACATTCCGACGTGCCTGCCAGGTCGCCAGGTCAGCACCTACAGACACACGTGATAGGACAAATGTTAGCTCCCCGCCCGTGATGTCCCTGATCCGATACCCAGGGCCACCTTCTTTTTTGGTGGCTTCCATGACCAGAAGTGAAGGGACCCCTTGTTTCTCGGTGGGAAGTTCTCTGAGGAGAGAAAGGGAAAGACCTGAGCCAAAAGATATTTTAAACATCCCAGACACACGCTGAGACGCCCCCGTGCTCCTCGGGTGCCTAGAAACGCACGAGGTGCACGGTGGGAATTCATCCATCACCAAAACTTCATGAAATACACGTTCCTAACTTTGTGAATTTCTCCAAAATCTGAAAAAGAGGGAATGACTCAATGCCTTGATTTCTTCTTTTTTTTTTTTTTTTTTTTGTCGCATCAGTGCAATGTCTGCGCCCAGGCCTGGCAAGTGCTGACCGGACCTGACTCTGCGACATGAGAGTGAGGGGTCACATGACGCTTGGCTGGGGGGGAGGGGGCGGGCCCTGCTGGTACCTCTGGGCCACGACTCCCACGTGTGCTGTTCTCTGGGATGCCTTGCGTCCGGCCCGGCTTTCCCCATCCCCACCGCCTGTCCTCCTGACGTGTCCCTCCACCAACATGGCTCTCAGACCCCCCCCATCGAGCTCCCAGCCCTGCATGCCACCTCTGCCTGCCCCACGTGCCCACCCCCCTGCCCCCCGCCCTCTCTGCACCACCACTCTCAGGCTCCACTCCCAGCTGTGGCCTCCCAGCCTCCCTAGCCCCAGTCCTGCCCCCAAGGTGGCCAGAGGGGTGATCTCAATCCCCTGCCTCTTGTCCGGGTGGCAGAGCTGCAAACTGCACAACCTGCCCCAACGGGCTGAAACCCTGAGGACGAGGACGGGCTCCCAGGCTGGAAATCACAGGTGTGGGGTCCCAGGGGGACCAGCGGGGGCCCACCTCTGTCACTTAGCACCACGGCCCCGGGGTGGGCTCCACCTGAGGCTGGTTCACAGCAAGGCTCCTGGCAGCACAGCAGGGCCGGCTCCCTGCCCTTGTCCTGCAGGGGACACGCAGGCTATTTTTGCTGCTGTCCCTTCGAAACAAGGAAATTTCCTCACTTCTCCTCACGCTCTTTGGCCCCCAAGCAGGTCGTGAGGCCATTGCTGACCAAACACTGTCCCTGGGAGGCTGAACGTTGACAGTCTTGGGCCTGGGTCCCTGAGTGGCACCCACGGGGGTGCAGGGGTGGGCTGACCGTGACAGGTGATTTTGAGAAAGAATAAACTATCACTGCTTTAAGCTACTATGTTTGGGGGGGCTGGGTTATAGGACATTCAATCCTGACATGCACAGCGATGAGACCAGTAAGAGGATGGCCCTGGAATGTGCTGGGGTGGTTTTGAGGGATAAGCAGGCCCTCCGTGGCCTCTGGTGCCCAGGCTGGTAGGAACCCTGACCTTCCTCCACCACAAGCCCCTCTCGTGTTGCAGGCCGTTGTGCGCAGCCAGGGCTGCTGGGTGTCTCCTCAGGGGGTGTCAGGAAGACCCTCGCAGACTCAGAACAAGTATGTTGAAGCAGAATTCATGACTGTGAAGGTCCCAGATGGCCACAGCGTCCAGGCTTCAGTGGCTTCTCACATGCTGGGTGACACATGCAGATATGCCGAGAGCATGCAGCCAAGCTCGGGAGCTGGTGGGCAGCAAGTTTGCCCAGCATTGCAGGGAATGCATCAGTGAAAGTGGTGGGGCCGGGCTGGGCCCCCCATGGAGGAACGAGGTCAACGCTCTAAGGACATCCCACGGCAGTGTCTCCTGTGGTCTTTGAGCATTGACTGGGGCCTTGGTCGGGGATGAGGCGACCACGTCTACAGCTGCAGGAGAACAGAGATGGGCAGCGTGGTGGTGATTGGTGTAGGGAGCGGTGCAGTGTGAGGGTGCCTGTAGAATGACATCTACCATCGTGGTTTCCCAGGAGTCCTCAGGATCTGGAAAGAGTTGCACTGATCTTGGGTCCAAGTGTAGGGGCCGGGAGTACTGTTGAATAGGAATCACCATGCTGGGGGCGGGGCTGCCCAGAGTCTCTGTGTATAGCGTGTGGAATCGTACACAGGCCATCTTGGCCGATGGTGTGGTGGGGCATTTGAAGCACAGCTGGAATGTTGGCCTCCCTGGCTGGATGTGGAGCTGGTCACTGTGGTAGAGGAGCCCTTGTGGCCCTCTGTCCACCATGGGGTAGCTTTGGGTCTTGGCTAGCAGCCTTGCTTGCTTGGTCAGTCTTTTAATTGACCACAGAACGGGCAGCTTAAACAACAGACATTTCTCATCTTACAGCCCTGTACACTGCAAGTCTAAGCTAAAGGTGTCGGCAGGGCTGGTTTCTCCCGAGGTCTCCCTCCTTGGTGTGTAGACAACCGTCCTCTCCCCGTGTCCTCATCGGAGTGTCTCTCTGTGCGTGTCTGTGTCCTGACCTCTTCTTCTTATGAGGATGCCAATCATATTCAATTAGGGCCCACCTTAATGACCCCATTTTAACTTAATTACCTTTTTAAGGACCTGACCTTTGAAGAGTCCCATTCTGAGGTCCTGGGGGGTTAGACTTCAACCGGTGAATCTGGGGGACACGGTTTGACCCACAACCCTTCCATTAGCCTCTCTGATCCTCACAGGAAGCCAGGGCACATGTGGGACAGGCATTATCCCCCATTTTACAGATGAAGTGACTGGGGTGAGAGACACGGATGCTTGCCCACCAGCGCAGAGGCGGGAGGGTCAGGGAGAAGCCGCCCAGCCCCTTCTTCTCCTTTCCTGCTTGTTGCCCGAAGATCCGGGCTGAGATGAGCACGGACAAGACACCTTGGCAACACACAGCTGACTGCAATCCACCCCTGGAGAGGCTGTCTGACAGGAGTGGGGGACGATCCTAGGGCCTGGGAAGGGTGTGGTTGGACTCTCCCAGGAGAGAAGAGGTCTTAGCCAGTGACCACAGCTCTGTACACCCCCAGCCTCTGCCTGCACAGCTTCCAGAAGACCTTGCTTCCTGCACCTTCTCCTGGGAAGGCTGTCCTTGTGTGAGCCCTGTGTCCCTTGGACCCATTCGGAGTCTTGCAGCACCTGCCTCTCCTTCCTGCATGTCCCTGCCCCTTCTCGGGCCACCCTCCTCTGTCACCATTAGAGACCTATCTGCCTTGTCCACCACAAAACAGAGGTGCCAAGAGGAAGTGCAAGCTCTCCTCACAGCTCAGATGCAGGCATTCAGGAGATGCTCAGTGAGAGGCCGGTACAGCACAGGGTTCTGTTGGTTCTGCCTCCTTGGTGCCACTGCTTCGCTCCTTCCTCCCTGGCAGGACTTCACTTGGTTATCAACAGGTATTTACTGAGATCCTACCACGTGTCGCTTCTGGCCCATGGAGCTAACCCACGAGCAGGGTAAACAGACAGCAGGTACCAAACTTAACGCATAGGTGAATCACAGAGTGCTCTGAGGTTGCTTCATAAGCACTAAGGAGAAAAGAACAAGGGGTGAGGGCGGGAGGAGTAGGGCGGGTCTCCTGGGCACGGGTGCAATTTCAGGGGCCACACAGTGACATGGAGAAGGTAGTATTCCAGCAAGGACTTGACGGGGTCAGACGCCCATCATTCCTTCTGGGATCACTGTAGCAAATTGCACAGGCCCCCGAACCTGCAGCTGTGCTCAGAGAGGTTGGGTCCCCAGCTTAGTGCTGCATGGCTGGTCTGGCAGATAAAGCGGAGTGACTGAGTGGAAGCAGTAAGTAGGAACTTAAGGAAGGATAGATAATTCTGGAACTCTCTCCCTCTGTCTCATTTCAATATATCTAGCATCCTGACTACAAGTCAGCAAAGATTCGTATTGTCCACGGTCACTTTCAGAACGATCCTACATGCCATCTCACTGGGTCCCGACTTTTGAAATAAACACATTTATGCCCATTTCGCGGACGAACAACAGACCACTCTTCAAAATCACAATTCTCCAAAGAACGGCCTGGAAAGGAATTAAGAAATAAGACAAGGGAGTTTAACTAGGCAATATCTCTTGTTTCCATCTCTGCACATCCATGATCACAATGATCTGAAATGTCAACATTCTGCTTCTTCCACTACTTACATTTTCAAAAATTAAGCCAAATCACACTGGCAGGCATTCTCTGAGGACATCTAACCGCCCAGATAGGTGCTGTGAGGCCTAACAGACGTGTAAGCTGCAGTCTGAGTTTGCAAGCAACTTAGCAAAGTAATTTACACATAAAAATACGGACCTTCTTGTATTTAAGCAACCCCATTAAGGAAAATGCAGGAGGTAGCTGAGTGTGGTAGATTACCGCTCTCGGAGAGCACCAGCCTGGGTGGTGGTCCTGACTTGGCCCCCATGGCTGGAAAGTGCTCTGGGCAATCACCAGCCCCTACCTGGCCTTCTGAGATGTCCCTTCCTCAGCCACGTGCCCCACGTCCCGCCGGAGTCCCACAATTCTGTGAGAGGTCTGCCCTCAGTCACAAGCATCTATCTGGCCTTTCCCTGTTTTCTAACCCTCTTGACAATTTTACCCAGTGAAGATTACACCAAAGGAGACAAGAATCAACAAGACAGGATTCCACCCCAGGGCTACTAAATCAAAAGCAAACTGAGAAATGTCTTTGCATTTAGTGAGTCTTGAATATTTTGTGTGCCAAGCTGAAGGCACAGCCTCTGATGCTGAAACCTCACAAGAATCCATTTGTGGGCTCAGCCGACCTTGTTGGCATGTGCTGGTCTTTTTATGGGGTTGCTTTATATGGACCATGCCGTTCCTTGTCTTGTGTGAGGCAGCGCCTCACCCCTGCGGGCGCGTGCTGAGTAATGTGTGGTCATAATCCTTCTAGAACTTCTTAGCTAAGAGCAAAATGGCTTCACCTGCTCATTTTATTTTCACCTTATTTCTGTCTCTTCCCTGTATGGTTTCTGTTGTTCCAGAAACAGGCCTGTACTCAGATGAGAAAGGTGCAAACACCTTGAGTCAAAGTCCCAGGCCAGAGTTCAGATTCTCTGAGCTTTGGTTATTTCGCCTCTGAATAGCGACAGGAATGACAGTGCCTGTTTTGATAAAGTGAAAGAATCGTGGAAATGCACATAGCCCGGCACACCCAGAAGACTTCCCACCCTGTTCTTCTTGTCTTATCTTTTATCATCTTTAAACAGGAGATGGCTACCCTTATCTCCTCTCACCCCACACGGAGCAAAAACAATGATGGGGAGCCCGGTCAGGAGCAGAGCGTAAACAAAATAATGAGGACGGCCCGGTCAGCGCTGAGTTCCAGGAAAGCCCTCTGGCTGCAGCACGAAGGGCTGGGAGACAGAGATGCTAAGACATGCTGGTTTTGCTGAGGGCGGAGACCCGGGTGGGAAGGCAGGGCCAGCAGAGTGGCACAGCTCCCAGCCTGCTGGCTGCCTGCACGAGGCTGCAACTCAGTGATCCGGGAAGGAAGGACGGTTTGGAGGAGAGGATGGAGGGACGCCGAGCCAGACGCACCTGCCATCTGGGGCGGCAGCTATTCTGGGCCCCAAGCTGCAGAGCAGAGCAGGGTGTCCCCAGAGCCATGGAAGAGAAGGTGCTGGAGGGGAGGGAGGGGAGGGAGCGGCGGGCAGAGGCCTCGCGGGGCTGGGAAGCAGATGCAGGCGATGGAAGGGTAACCAGCATTTGTCCATTTCTGCCAGGTGTCCTGGTGCAACCACCAGCCAAGCCGTGCAGAGCTGAGAGGACCCGTGGCCACAGAGCCCAGAGTCCCAGCATCCCCACCGGGTCAGAGAGCAGAGTACGGCCTCCTCACGTGTGTTCCCAGTGGGAGGGGGTGCCCACTCCACCTTCCGCCTCCAATGGGAGGACTTTTATTCTTTAGATGGAAACTGGCAACGCTGCTCTGCCTTTTCAGGCTGCAGAAGTCACATCACGTGCCCCTCACAGCGGCTGCCCCTTGAAAACACACGTGGTGGCCACGTCTGCATTTCTTCAACACGTCCTGGCCTCCCAGGTGCTGCTGCCACACGTGCTGTCCAGGTGCTGAGCGCTGACCCCCCAGACTCGCCATCCCGACATCCCGTGCGCCTCCCAGGGCTGCAGCTACGTCTCCACCCCCAGACCCCTGGGGCATTTGGGGGTTTTAACCCAAAAGCAGAGCCTGATAGCCGTCCTCCCTGTCCCAGCTCACTGTCTGTCTTCCAATCGCCACAGGACGTAAAAGCAACTAAAATGGAGCTGACACCTTCTCCTAAGAAATGGAAGATTCAAAAATGCTTTTTTTTTTAAAAAGCTTTAAATAAATGACAAGAGCAAGAACAAGCTAAAAACTCATCATGAATGAAGGAATTTAAATTCCATTTTGATTAAAAATAAAATAGAGAAGTGTTGCTTTCTGTGATGAAACACGTCCCTCACTTTCAAATCTTCATGAAAGTCTCAAAGGTCCCCCCAAATACCCATTCTGTCTAAACCAGTATAGAGATTTAATGCAATTTCATCCCAATGGCCTTTGTTTCAACTAAACAATAGATTCTAAAATTTATCTGAAAAAATAAATAATGAGATTGCGAAGAAACTTTTTAATATGAAAATTAATGAGGGAGCTTTTTTATTGAAGTATAGTTGATTTACAATGTTGTGTTAGTTTCAGGTGTACAGGAAAAGGGATTCAGTTCTACATATAGATATTCTTTTTCAGATTCTTTTCCATTTTAGGTTATTATAAGATATTGAATACAGTTCCCGGGAGCTTCTCCTTTGAGATAACTTTAAATGATTACGAAAAAGGAGGAAGGTTATTTTAAAAAGGAAGAGCACGTGGCACTTCCCTGGTGGCGCAGTGGTTGAGAATCTGCCTGCCAATGCAGGGGACACGGGTTCGAGCCCTGGTCTGGGAAGATCCCACATGCCGCGGAGCGACTAAGCCCGTGCGCCGGACCTACTGAAGCCCTGGCGCCTAGAGCTCATGCACCGCAACGAAGAGTAGCCCCCGCTCGCCACAACTGGAGAAAGCCCACGCGCAGCAACAAAGACCCAACGCAGCCAAAAATAAATAAATAAAGTTTTTAAAAAAGGATAAACACGTAAAGATTCTCAGCCATCTCCAGAAACGTGCTTCTCCCCCGAAGGCCAGTCAATAACGCGGTTTGCGGTCCATCCACTGGCCTTGCCTTTGACTCTTCCCGTCGTGGGCAGGGTCCTTTGAGGAGGACCCCCTCTCAGTGACACAGATGTTGGAGGTGCAGATGTGGCTGGCACACAGGACGCAGCTGCTGTTTCCCTGATTTAGTGCAAATGCACCCATGCAGAGCCCTCACCCCACCACCCCTGACTGGGCCTGTTTTTAGGTGGGAGGTTCTGTCCTGTGGACAGAAAGGAGAGGCAGTGGCCTAACTCCCCAGACGGCCAATTCCAGCTCTTCTGGGCACTTGTGGTTTGGGAACGAGGCTCACGCACCCACCCCTGCCGAGTAGGCTGGTCTCTCCGCCACGTGGGCAGGGCTTAGGGAAGCTTTCCTGAGCCTTATTCCCACCTCTGTTGCAACGTGGGGAGAGGGTGTTAACACCGGTCGCTAGTGCGCTCCTTGCACTAACCGCTCTGCCATTGCCACAGGCATTCGAGTTAGCCGGGTCCTGCCGCGGCTACCGCGTTCCTCGTGGGTGAAGTGAGGGGTGAGACAGGAGACGGTTAGAGAGGGCCTCCTCCACAAGCATTTTCTGGCACAGACCACCTTCTGTTTTTCCAGACACGCTGTCCCTAATGAAATGTGCAGCTACGTTTGTTTTCCCCGACGAGGCTGAGTACCAAACACACGTACCACAATGACTGTGTTTAAAGCATAAATTGCTTATGATTCAAATGTTCATATTTCTCAAGCCATGAATCACCATTTCAGTAATACTCAGTAGTTGGAAATGGCCGTCGTGTGTGTGTGTGTGTGTGTGTGTGTGTGTGGATGAGGGCCATTAAAATGCCATATGGCCTCAGTTTAAAATCAGGCTATCTTATTTACATTTTCCAGTGTTTTGTGAAAAAAGGTCAATTGAGCCCACTTAAGGAACATCGGCGATGTCTGTGCCTGGAGCCATGTGCTTCTTTGGGTGTGTGAGCTGGGCCCCGGCTGCCGCGGGATGAAGCCAGCTGGGTAGGTCTCTGAGCTCGTCCAGAGCAGGGAGGGTCTGCAGTGCTGGCTTGCCTAGCGGGTTTGGGTGGAGCGGGGGCGGTCCCTCCCTCGACACCGCCCCAGCCGGTAGCCTCAGCCAAGCAAGCTTCCCACAGGGCGGGCGGGTGAAGCATCCACACTGGGAACCACAGGCTTGCACACCCACCACTTCCTGACATTCAGGGCACAAGGTGGCTCTTTGGCCGGAGGGCAAGTGGAGTGAGGGGAGGGCCGCGGGAGTGGGCGGGGCAGAGCTAGCATCTCAGCCGCACCCAGGCCAGGTGGGCAGCTCACCTGCTGTCTGAAGCAGCCGGTGCATCCGGCATCACGCCTGGCTGATTTGCTGGGCAGATCTTGCCCCACGTGACCAGTGAGCAGAAGAGAATGGAGGGTCACCAGACACCGCATGCCCTCCCGTGAGGACCAGCGGGCTAGACCCAGCTCACGGCCTTCGCCCGACGACCTGAGGGGCCATGTCTTCTGGTCCTGCCTCTTCACCCAGCGCCCCCTCCCTTCATATTGGCTCGTCCACGGTCCAGCTCCAGGGCTCCCCTCCTTTCTCCCACCCACACGTGAGACAAGAATCCTCCACATCTCTGGGCTTCCCCCCAACCCAGCAGTTTTGGGCATCCCGGCATTACCATTATGTGTGCATACATTCGACATCCTCAGTTAAATATGACGTCTCTGGTAAAGCCAAGCGGGGATAGCATCGGGCACAGAGCCAGCCCCTCTGACCCAGACGCTGCTTGGCTGAGAGGTGGCCGAGGTGAGCGGCGTGGCTGAGGCCTGCCCAGGGCCAAGCCACCAGTCGTGGGGACCCGGAGCGCTATGTTTGCTGCTACAAAAATGGATTAAAGGGACATTCTCCACCTGTGTAGCAGAAGTGCAGGGTCTACCCTGTTGCTTGGGTTTTTAAATGAAGATGGAAGCCAATTGCTGGGATCCAGGAGACTGCTCAGGGTGTTCTCACAGCCGGAAAGTAATTGAAACACTTTTCAAATAGGCCAGAATGTCCGGTCTGGAAATAGTCTGTGCTTTTGAAAGTAAAACATATTCGCTGCAGATCTCATCCATGGGGAAGGCTTCTCAGCAGCCCTGCTCTGTGCTGGTGACGGGGCTTCGTGGAGGATGGACCAGAGGCTCTCACAGCTTTGCATTTCAGCCCCTCTCAGCCCCACCCCAGAGGGTGTGCGGGCTGCAGGGCTGGTCACGAGAGATCCCTCAGGCCATCTTGCAAAACAACAACAGTCATGGCAATAACAGAGCTGCTAGCTACGAACATCACCACAGCCAGGCGGGGCCTGCCGGCTGCCCCACTCGTCCACAGAGGCCCCAGTGAACTTGTGCGGCTCCACCTGCTTCTTCTCTCCTCGCCCCCGGGGCCCCAAGGTGGGAGAGGAAGCCTAGAGCCCAGCTCCACCTGAGCCTCAGTTGGCCCATCTGTGAAATGGGAATAATGCTGCCTGGCCCGTGTCCCGCTCCCCACCCCCGCCCCCAGGGCAGCCTGGCCTTAGGTGTGGCTGGGGCAGTGAGGCTGTGTTCCAGGAGTCCTTCAGTGAACAGGAGGAGGCGGGACCAGCCACAGCAGAGAGCTGACGAGCAAGAGGCCCCAGCCGCAGGTGGGAGGTGGCGAGGCCAGAAGGGCTCTGAGGTCCCGCATTTGCCCAAACCAGGCCAGTGTTGGCGGTCTTTCCAGTGTCAGGATGGAGACTTCCAACCAGCCCCCTCCCTCGGTCCCAAAGAACAAAAAACTGGCACTCTCCTTTTCCCTCTTTAGCCTGTGAACTCCACCCCCTCCCCGGGGGGCACGGGCCTCAGACAGAGGAGGGGGAACACAGGCTCAAGGTGTCTGTGCTGACCCCGGGGCAGCCCCAGTGACCTCCCACCCCGGACAGCTTCAGGGGCCCAGGCACCCCCACCCCACTCTGCTCAGCTAAATATGGACCCTGACTGCCCCTGAGGGCATCCCAGGACCCCTGTCCAGATGGTGCTGGACCCAGCAGGAGCCCCTCCCCACGCGGACCCCACATGCATCCCAGCACCCCTTCCACCAGTCAGGACAGCCGGTGTCCCCGACGGGCTCTGTCCTCCCGTCACGCCCACAAGGAGACAAACACACCTACCTTCACCTCCATCTGACTGTGGGAAGTGAGAGGGTGGGCTTTCCACAGGACCCCAGAGCACCCGTCTCTCCTGCCAGCCCCGGTGACCCTGGCTGGCCCCCCGGGCTCCACGCGTACCCACGTGGGCTGCAGGCGTCCCACCGCAGGTGACGGCGCCAGGAGCCGTAGGCACAGTTAGACATTCAGGGCTCCAGATTAGTTAGCCAAAAAGCACTTGTTCTCCCTGAAATAATATCGGTCTGAAGAAATAACCCCAATAAAAAGTTAATGCGCTGACCGACTCATCTATAGCCACTTTGGGGAAGCCCCCAGGGGCCTCGGTCTGACCCTGGCGCTCATAGCACCATGCAAACTTCTCCTGTCTCCGCTCCCTCATTGGCACCCGGTTCCGGTGAGTAGTCGTCTTGAAGCCTCCTCACGTGGCTTGGACAAGTCCACCAGTCACGGAGGGTTGTCTGCCTCCTTTTTCCATGCTCCCAACACGCCAGGAAGAAAAGGCACCTTAGAGCCCTGCAGGAAGCCAGCCAGAGAAACCATGCCCCCTTCCCCAAAGCAGGTGCCAGGGGACATCTCAGGGCAGTGTGGAGGGAGGGGACTCCGGACTGGATATCAGGTTGAAGTTTCGGTGTAGACTCAATGGGATTTTCACATCAGAGAGTGAGCCCTAATCACTTTACAGAGATTCTTCAGGCCGTGAGATCTTCCTGAGATGTCGTGTTGTGGGAACTAGGAGACATGAAGACAGCCTTTGCAGGCAAACAGCCGTTTAAGAAGGCTCACTGTGCAGTACATTGGTGACACAAAGATTCTTTCTTAAAAACAACTTTATTAAATCATAATTTACAAACCATAAAGTTTATTTTGGAATTTTTTTTTTTTTTTGGCCACGCTGCACAACAAGTGGTAGATCCCCGACCAGGGATCGAACCCGTACCCCCTGCAGTGGAAGCACAGAGTTCTCACCACTGAACTGCCAGAGAATTCCCAAAATTCACCTATTGCAAGTGTAAACTGTAATGATTTTTAGTAAATTTGCAGAGCTTTACAACCATCACCACAATCTAATTTTAGAACATTTCCATCAACCTCAGAAGGTCTCTCATGCCTAATTATAGTCAATTCCAGGTTCCAGTGCAGCCCTGGGGAACCACTAGTCTACTTTCTGTCTCCATAGAGTTCCCTGTTACGGACATTTCATAGGAATGGAATCATAAAATAAGTGGTCTTTTACTTCTGGCTACTTTTACTTACTATCATGTTTTTGAGGCTCATCCACATTGTAGCATATATACTTCATTCCTTTTAAAAGCATTCCATTGTAGGAACAGACTACACTTTGTTTCTCCATTCTCTAGTTGGTGGACATTGCGATGGTTTCCACTTTTTGACTATTATGGCTAATGCCGGTATGATCCTGACTTTGTTTCTCTCAGGGAGATCTTTAGGAGTGAAATTTCTGGGTCATACGGTAAATGTATGTTTAGCATTTTAAGGAACTGCCAGACTGTTTTCCAAAGGGGCTGCACCATTTTACATCCCTGCCAAAAAATGTATGAGGCTTGGGTGTGCGATTGTGTGGGGCGACCCCGGAGCGGCTGATCCTCTGCCTGCGGGGACGGGAGTCATGAGGCGGCCACCATGGCAGGGTCAGAGAGCCAGCTCAAGAAAATGGTGTCCAAGTTCAAATACAGAGACCTAACTGTACGTGAAACTGTCAGTGTTATCACTTTATACAAAGATCTCAAACCTGTATTGGATTTGTATGTTTTTAATGATGGCAGTTCCAGGGAGCTAATGAACCTCACTGGAACAATTCCTGTGCCTTATAGAGGTATACATATAAATAATCCAATATGCCTCTGGCTGCTGGACACATACCCATATAATCCCCCTATCTGTTTTGTTAAGCCTACTAGTTCAATGACTATTAAAACAGGAAAGCATGTGGATGCTAACGGGAAGATATATCTTCCTTATCTACATGAATGGAAACACTCACAGTCAGACTCATTGGGGCTTATTCAAGTCATGATTGTAGTGTTTGGAGAAGAACCTCCAGTCTTTTCTCGTCCTACTATTTCAGCATCCTATGCACCATCCCAGGCAACAGGGCCACCAAATACTTCCTACGTGCCAGGCATGCCAAGTGGAATTTCTGCATACCCATCCGGATACCCTCCCAACCCCAGTGGTTACCCAGGCTGTCCTTACCCACCTGGAGGTCAGTATCCTGTCACAACAAGTTCCCAGTACCCTTCCCAGCCTCCTGTGACCACTGTTGGTCCCAGTAGGGTTGGCACAATCAGCGAGGACACGCTATCCGAGCCTCCCTCATCTCAGCAGTCAGTGACAAACTGAGATGGCGGATGAAGGAAGAAATGGCTCGTGCCCAGGCAGAGCTCAATGCCTTGAAACGAGCAGAAGAAGACCTGAAAAAAGGTCACCAGAAACTGGAAGAGATGGTGATCTGTTTAGATCAAGAAGTAGCTGAGGTTGATAAAAACATGGAACTTTTGAGAAAGAAGGATGAAGAACTCAGTTCTACTCTGGAGAAAATGGAAAATGAATCTGAAAACAATGATATTGATGAAGTTATCATTCCCACAGCCCCACTATACAAACAGATCCTAAATCTGTATGCAGAGGAAAATGCTATTGAAGACACTATCTTTTACCTGGGAGAAGCCTTGAGGCGGGGAGTAATAGACCTGGACGTCTTCCTGAAGCATGTATGTCTTCTGTCCTGTAAACAGTTCCAGCTGAGGGCATTAATGCAGGAAGCAAGAAAGACTGCCGGTCTCAGTGACCTCTGCTGACTCCTGTGATACCAGCTGGAGATTGAGCACTCCTAAAGCATTATTTTCTTCTCTTCCTTTCTCTTACATCAGTAGGTGCCCAGAATAAGTTATTGCAGTTTATCATTCAAGTGTAAAATATTTTGAATCAATAATATATTTTCTGTTTTCTTTTGGTAAAGACTGGCTTTTATTAATGCACTTTCTATCCTCTGTAAACTCTTTTTGTGCTGAATGTTGGGACTGACTATGCTAAATAAAATTTGTTGCATAAAAAAAAAAAAAAGTATGAGGCTTTCACTTTCTCCACATCCTTGTCACTTGTTATTACAACACTTGTTATTATCTGTTGTTGTTTTTTTTTAGCCATACTAGTGGTTATGTAATTGGATCTCGTGGTTTATATTTTCATTTCCCTAATGATGTTGCGCATCTTTTCAGCAGCTATTTACATACCTTCTTTGGTGAAATGTCTGTTCAAATTTTTGCCCATTTGCTGCGTTATTTATTTTATTTTTACTAAGTTGTAAGAGTTCTTTTTATATTCCTATATAAACCTATATATAGGTCCTCCAATTTTGTTTCTCTTTTTCAAGACTGGCTATTCTGAGCATTTGCTTGTTCACTTCTGCAAGAAAAACTGCTAGGATGTCATAGGATTTGTGTGGAAACTATAGGTCAGTTGGGGAAGAATTGTCATCTTAATAATATTGCTTATAATATCTTAACAATAGCTTAACAATTCTAATTCATGAACGTAAGCATCTTCCCATTTATTTTGATCTTAATTTCTCTCAACAGTGTTTATAATTTTCGGTGTATGTTTTATACTTTCTTTTTAAATTTTATTCCTAAGTATTTATTATAAATGGAATTGTTTTCTTAATTTCATTTAAGATTGTTTATTGCTAGTATGCAGAAATACAGTTGAATGTTGTATATTGATTTATATCCTGCAATCTTGCTGAAGCTGTTTTTTAGTTCATGTAGGTTTGTGTGTGTGTATGGATTACTTAGGATTTACACATCTGAGATCATATCATCTGTGAATAAAGACGGTTTTACTTCTTCCTTTTCAATTTTAATGCCTTTTATTCCTTTTTTTGCCTTAATGCACTAGCTAGAACTTCCAATGTTGAATAAAAGTGGTGTGATTGGATGTCCTTGCCTTTTTCTGATCTTAGGAAGAAAATATGTAGCCTTTCACATTTAAAGATGACACTAGCTATTAGTTTTTCATAAATGCCCTGTATCTAGTTGAAGAAGTTTTTTTCTATTCCTAGGTAGTCCAAAGTTTGTATCATAAATGGGTGTTGGATTTTGTCAAATGCTTTTTCTGTCTATATCATGGTTTTTGTACTGTTAGTATTCTGTACTAATGGATTTTCAGCTGTTAAATCAACCTTGAATTCCTGGAATGAATTCCATTTGATCATGTGTATAATCCTTTTTATACATTTCTTGATTTGGTTTGCCAATATTTTTTGAGGATTTTTGTATCTATATTCCCAAGGGATGTTGGTCTGAGTTTTCTTTTCTTGTGATGTCTCTGTCTGGCTTTGGTATCAGAGTAATAACTGGCCTCATAGAATGAGTTGGGAAGTATTCCCTCCTCTCCTATTTCCTGGAGGAGTTTGTAAAGAATTAACAGTATTTATAGTCTAAATGTTTGGTAGAATTCGACAATGAAGCCATCTGGGTCTAGGTTTTTCTTTGTGGGAAGATTTTTAATTATTAATTGAATGCCTTTACGTCCTATACTACATTCCCTAGAATGCCCTTTCCAGTACCTTTCTGGCTACCGCATACTGCAAGGGATAGTCCCTTGTGATTGGAGGACATAGGGAGGAAAATGCCATTTTGTAGCATACATGCACCTTCTCTCCGTTATTCAATCAAATACATTGTAATTGCTGCTGTGAAGGAATCTTGCAGAAGTAATTAGAGTCAATTAGTCAATTGACATTTAATCAAAAGGAAGATTATTATGGGTGGATCTGATTTAAGTAGTTGGAGATCCTTTAAAGGAAGGTCTTAGGTCTTCCCTGAGCTCAGAAACTCCAAGGAGTAGTATAGAAGGAAAACTGCAGAATCTTTGTACGTTTTGGGACCTCCACACTCACTTTGTTGGTGATGGTCTGTTGATTTACCTCACTGGTATGAAGCAGCAGCTGGTCCTGCAACTGCTTCCCAATTGTTTTATGGCCTAGACATGGCCTTTCCTCAAGAAGAGTCCATGTGTGCTTGAGAGGAAAGTGTGTTCTCCTGTGGTTAGGGGAAGTGTTCTATAGAGGTCAGTTGGGTCAAGTTTGTCAATAGTGTTGTACGAATCTTCTACATCCTTGATTTTCTGTCTAGTTGCTCTCTCCATTACTGAGAGAGGGGTACTGAAGTCTCCAAATATTATTGCTGAATTGTGTATTGTTTTCCCTTGAATTCTGTGGGGTTTTACTTATTATATTTTGGGGTTTTGTTATTAATGCATATATATTTATAACTATTCTGCCTTCCTGATGAATTTTCCCTTATATGATTACAAAATGACCCTTTGTCTCAAGACCTATTTTGCCTGATAATTCTACAGACACTCCAACTGTCTCGTTGTTGTTTGCACGATACATCTTTTTTCCATACTTTTATTTTTAACCTGCTGGTGTCCTTGAATGTCAGTACATGTCTCTTATAGACAGCATATAATTGGATCTTATTAACTGTCTACTATGACAGTTTCTGTCTTTTGCATGGTGTGTCTATCCACATTTAATGTTATTATTGGTATGATTGGATCTACATATTCCATTTGCTATTTGTTTTGTGTATATCTCATGTCTTTTTTATTCTTTCTCCTTTATTACTTTCTTTTGTATTAAACATGTTTTCCTACGGTGCATTTTAATTCTTTTAGTGAATTTTTTACTACGATGTTTGAGTTATTTTCTTAATGATTGCTGCATGGATTTCAATATGTATCCTGATTTAAGACAATTTACTTCATATTAATAGTGCCTTAATTCCAGTAAAATATAGAAACTTTTCTCCAACATTGCTTTATTCCCTTCCCCCACTTTATGCTATTATTGTCATCTATAGCACGTCTATATATGACATAAACTTAACAATACAGTGTTATTATAATTATTATTATTGTTACTATAATAATCTTATATTTTTTAAGTTTTTAAGGAAGAAGGAGAAAATGCATTTTAGAATCTCTTAGATTAACTTTCCACTACTCTTAATTTCTTCCTGTGGATCCATATTACGCTTTGGTTTCATTTCCTTGTTCCAATTTATTTCCATTCCTTGTCTTCTCTTTTGTGCTATTATTGTCATAAATTTACATATTTATATAAGGCCAACAGAACAACTTTATAATTATTGTTTTGTGTAATTGTCTTTTAAATCAGTTAAGAGATTTTTTAAATCAACTTTTTATTTGCACTGGCTTTTATAATTACCTACTTAAACACCATTACTGGTACATTTATTTTTTCACATGGATGGAGTTACTGTTTGGTATTGCTTCCTTCCATCCAGAACTTATTGTAGTATTTTTTTATAGTATGTATGCTAGCAAGGACTTTTCTCAGTCTTTGTTTACCTGGGAATGTTTTTATTTGGCCCTTATTTTGAAAGATAGTTTTGCAGGACATAGGATTCTTATTAGACAGTTTTTTCCATTCAGTATTTTGAATATGTCACCCTCCACCTTCTGTTCTCCATTGCTTCTGATGAGAAGTCAGCTATTTATCTTACTGTGGTTCCCTCTGTAAGATAATTTATTTTCTCTTGCTGCTTTCAAGAGTTTCTCTTTGTCTTTCAACAGTTTCACAATGTTTCCATGTTGCACTACTTTGTGTTTATCCTACTTAGACTTTATTGATCATTTAGATGTGTAAATTAATTATTTTCATCATTTGGGAAATTTTCTACCTTTATTTTATTTTAGCCCCTTCTGTCTCTCTTCTCCTTCAAGAATCCCATTATGCATGTGTTGGTACACATGACGTTGTTCCACAGATCCCTTGGGCTCTGTTCTTTTTTTTTTTTTTTTCTTTCTTCCTGTTCTACAGATTGGATAATCCCTATTTACCTATTTTCAGCTTCACTGAATGTTTCTTCTGCTAGCTCAAACCTGCTGTTAAATCTCTCTAGTGAATTTTTCACTTTGGTCATTGTACTTGTCAATTCCAGAATTTCCATTTGGTTCCATTTTATTATTCCTAATTCTTTGTTGTTGTTCTACATTTAATAAGTCATTGTTGTCAAACTTTACTTCTTTAATCATGCTTTTTGTTTTTTGAACATCTCTATAATAGCTTCTTTGAAGTCTTCATCTGCTAAGTCTAACATCTGAGCCCCTACAAAGATAGCTTCTATTGATTTTTTTGCCCTGTGTATGAGTTTCACTTTCTTTTTTCACCCCAGATTTGTCATTTTTGTTTTTGTTGAACTGGAGATTTTAGATAATATATTGTAGCAACTCCAGATTCTTATTTTCCCCAGGAGTTGTTTGTCTTTCGTTATTGATTTTGGTTTGCTTGTTTAATAATTTGCCTATTGGACTATTTATGTGCAGTCTGTTTCCTCTGCAATGTATAACTGCTAATATCTCTTTTAAGGTTTTTTTGTTTATTACTGTTTCAATTTTTAAGCCTGGCTTCTTACTGGTCACCCCTGGGTCAACATATCTTAGTGGTCAGTTAGTGATTGGTCAAAGTTTGTACTTAAATACCTTTAGCCAGCAAAGCATCTATCCTCTGCTGATGGTTCTGTGTGTGACTCGGGGAAATGCATTCTACATCCAGTTTACAAGTCTGCCCTGTGAATGCACCCTCTGAGGCATTCACAAAGCCTCATATTTAGCCAAAGAAGAGTAGCTCACTTGGGCCTGCGCTGGTCTCCACCAAGCAATGCTGCACCTGTCCACAGCCTCCCAGACCACCAGGGACAAGTGGTATCTTGTCAAGCCCACTTTGGGTGTCTCATTCCCTGGATCTCCCTGTTAAGTTTCCATCTGTTCTGCCATTCTGGTTTTTTCCCCCAAACGGTATTGTGACCTCAAGACAGTTGTGATGTTGACCTTCCACAAGAGTTTACTGCTAAGATTGGTCCTGTTTTTGACAACACACCTGGGCATGGAATGGTCCTCACTCTGTTCAAAGTAAAGTAAGATACCCATGCAGGTCCTCACCTCCATCCTGCCCTTGGAGGTTAGTGGAGGTGGAGACAGGAGCAGCCCAAGGCCAAAACCCCACAGACTCCCACTATTTTTTAAACCGAGTTTCAGTAGACTTTCTTGAATAAATGCTTCTCAACCTGCTGTATGACTTTGGCCAATTTGACAGAAACTTTAAGAGATTATTTTTGACAATTTTGTCCAGTATTGTGTATGCTTTGTGGGGGACAGGATTTGCCAAGCTGTTCATTCAGACCTTCCAGAAGTCTTGCCCCAGACAAGGATTCAGATTAGGAAATATTACAAAAAAATATCCCCAATGAAAAAAAAGTCTGGGAAAATATCCTAAGTATAAACAATAAGAAAACTCCTTTGTTATCCAAAAGCATAAACTTCTGTATTTTAATGTATAACCCATATGAGCAAGGTCCCCTGAGCCTGTACTATATCCACAAAATGAAGCCTCGTTTTTATCATCAAATTATGATGGCATGAGCTTTCCCTGGCCTAATGGGAGATATTAGCTGTCTTCAAAATTGTTCCCAACGACTTCTGAGAGTTCTCCAGTCACGTGTCCCACATCTGCTCAGGAGCCCACCCTTCAGGACTCCCCAAGACTTCCTCTTCCTGCTGCACATCTAACGTCCTATAAGATGACCACTCTTCTGGGTCTCACTGCCACCCATGGAGACAAGCTGAATGACCCCTCAACGAGGGACACAGCCCCCTGCTCAGTCCCTTCGTCTGAATTGTGTGCAGACTTTTCCAGTTTCCCCCAGAACAGCTGTGGCTCTTATCAAAGCTTTAAGGGAATTTAATTGAGGGGAAGTTGTATGAGTTACAGTTCTAAGTGAGTTGGGGTTCTAATTATGAACAGCAGAAATGGACTCCGACTGATTAAATAGTAAAAGGAATTCATCGAAAAGCTATTTGGCAGATTGGAATATGAACAGGAGCAAAGGGAGAGTGGAAGCATGGACCACGGGCGGAACAGCCCCCAGGAAGCCCCCTGTACACGCTGATCTGTGGACAGTACAAATGGCACTGAGCCCCTGGTACCACCACCTACCTCCCTGACAGTGGCTGCAGTTACATCCTTCCGTTCCATCCATGCCTGCCAAGGATGCTTCTTTCCCAGCTCTTGGCTCCATTTTCAAGCATCTGACTGGCCGGGGTAAGGTCACATACCCACTCAACAACAGCCAGAGGCCTGGCTTTGGGGCTACAGGAGGGGGTGGCCCTTTGCAGCCCTCAGACCAAAACTGAGCCCAGAGTTCTTTGCCAGGACAGGCTACATCTTACTCATCCTGTGTCCCT
Source organism: Eschrichtius robustus (assembly GCF_028021215.1). NCBI lineage: Eukaryota > Metazoa > Chordata > Mammalia > Artiodactyla > Eschrichtiidae > Eschrichtius > Eschrichtius robustus. The sequence continues at coordinate 9,307,405 of NC_090831.1, forward strand.
GGATGCTTAGGGCAGTGCCTGACCCACAGCCTGTGCTCAGTGTGCACTTTAAATTGAGAGATATTCATCCTCAGAAATAACAAGTCCACACACCAATGGATATGCTACCTTTGATAAAAAGAAAGCAGATTTTTTTGTCATTGTCCCATCCGAGGACATGTTCCAGTTTCCATCTTGGCTTCTGCATCTCAGCTACCGAAGACCCACTGAGAGCCACTCTCCCCACTGTCATCATTCAATCACAGATTCAAGGAGAAGCATTTCTGTGAGGCGGGGGCCCTTTCCTGTCCGTGCAATGATCAGTGCCGAAGAGGAGAGTCCTTGCCTTCTGTACTAAGCCCTCAAGGGACCCTGAGGGACCCACATTGTGCTGGAGCAGATGTCCAGATTCCTGAGGAAGGGAGAGATCCTTCCATCACCTGGCACTTCCTTATTTGGGGCATCAGAGTCTCCATCGGTCAAATGAGTACGCTGAGCTGGCCAGCACGGTGGAGCCCTCCTGCAATTCCTCTGTCCAGTACGGGCTGTGCCATCGTGAAGCCCCCCGACCCACCCACCTCTCACCCACTACACAGAGTCCTCCTTGACTCCCCAGGAAGACTCTTGGGAGTAAAAGGAAAGGTACATCTAGATGAAAGTCTTTGAGGGAAGTCAGAGGTCCAGGAAACTGTCTGGCATGGCTTAAAAGCAGCTACGAGCAATGCTCTGTTCTCCTCCTGCTGAAAATAGCCTTCAGATGAGCCCATCCAGGAGGCCCTGTGACTTCTGTTCTCCAGTAACTCAAAAGATACCTTGAGGTTCCTGCCGCTAAACTAGAGCCCTCTGTTGTCTCAGGAGCACATCCCTGAGGACTGCTGTGGACAGCAGTCTTCCCTGGTGCTTTGAGGCTGCATGTAATCCCGATACTCTCAGCCCCACGGAAATCTGGTCAAGGCTCTGCCTTCCTCTGCAAGTCCTTCTGAGATTGGTGACATGCATGTGTCACCATTCATCCTGAAGGCATGGGGAAGGCCGGGCTGTCCTCCCTGTTTGATACATATGGAGACCAGAGTCAGGAGCAGGACAGAGCAGGACTCATGGACGCTGAGGCTTTCACAGGGCTAGGGCTTCCCTAGGCAGTGCCATCTCAACTCAGAATATTTCTTTTTCATTCACTCCTCATTCATTTATGAGTTCAAGAACATGGACCTCACGCCAAGCCTTATGCTGGAAGCAGGGAGGTAAATAAGACACAAAACCAGTCCCCGCATGGCTCAGTGTGGAGAGGCAGTGGTCCCACCAACAAACACCTCCCCGCACGGTGGGGTCCAGGGAGGGATGAGGCATGACCGTCCCGGGGACACCAGGCTCTGCAGAAATTGCACCAGGAGCGAGGTGAGTGAAATAGCAAACCCCTGACTGCAAGAAGAGCAGAGACCAAAGCCAGGAGGACCAACGGGACAGGACAGTGCAAGTTCCCCTGTGGTCAGCAGGTGGGGCTCAGTATGGGGGAGCGGAGGCAGGACAGCCAGCTCACCCAAGCACCCCAAACAAACCCTGGGCACTGAACTTGGCTTCTGGAATCCTTCTTAGAAGTATACTTCCACGCCAGTCTTTGAGTTACTGAGGCTACCACAGGTGTTGCTGGAAACAGCTCCCAGATGGACAGAGCCATGCAGGAGGTGGACGTTGTTTGCTCCCCTGCCATGTTGGACTGCTGAACGAGCCAGTACTTACTGTGGATGTGAAATTGGGAAAAACCAAGCACTGCATTCAAAGAGAGCAAACCATGCTCGGCAGGGTATTTATTTTCATTAGGATAACGCCTCATCATTCTAAGCAACTGTGATAGATACCATCTCAGCTTTAACAGATGTAATTTCAAGAATTAGCAGTGTGCTGTGGGGTAGAAGGAAAGGTATCTGGTATCTGGAGACAAGATTAAAGCTAATGTTCCACCCTAAGAGTCTACATTAGCAGACTCAAAAATGTAATTCTTGTCTCCCAGTGTCTGGTAGCAAGCCAGTGCATCTTATTACATGTATTTTAAAATTCATTCAAGAGTGGAATAATTGATGGTCAGAGAGCTGGGAGAAAGACTCGTGTGTAACTCAATTTGAGGGGCTCTTCACATGCTAGGAGACATAATAGAATAAATAATAAAGCAGCTACCAGATGATGAATCAATTCGAGTGTCAATACCACACCAAGAACAGCAGAGTCTAGAAGCACCGTGACCATTGCCTAGAGCGGCCCCATCACCCACAGCACCACCATCATGGCTCCCTTGACATGACGCCAAGATGACCATGACCACGTTAGCCCCAGTGCCGCCCAAACCACCGTGATCGCCCTCTGCACCATCATTATTCACGTCTCACTTTCTTCCTAACATACTGACCTCTGAAATCGAGTGCCCTGGGGCTATCCTCAGACCTCCTGCTTTCTGTGTCCCCCCTCCTGCAGTCCAGTGGCTTTGAACACCAGCAGTTTCAAGGCCAACTCCATGTGCACACCATTCACTTGACCTTTCTCAGACTCGACACCTCTGCTCAGTCCCCACACAGAAGTCTAAGACGCATCGCAGGTGTCAACATCCACCAGTTTTGGACTTCACCCCCCGACCCCTGCTGCCTCCAGCCATTCTCATCTCAATAAATGGCACCTCAACCCTGACCTCTGTAACTGGCTGTGGAGATGGAAACCTGGCACCACCTTTATTTACACCGAACGCAGCGCGCCTAGACTTCACCCACAATGCCACATCCCACGGCCCAGCGCACCTGCTGAAACAACATGATGCCTTCTTAACTCCCCTCCCCCCTGCTCTTTCCCTCTTAATTCTACACAGGAGCCAGCCTCCTTCTTCTAAACAGACGTGAGATCTTGTCACTCCCAAACCCAAAGTCTGTTAAAGGGCCTAACCAGATCCAGGTGCAGACCCCCCCCCCTCAGGTGGCACCGCTCTCCGTTTTCCTAGAAGGACATGCCCGACTCCCAGCCTCCCACCCTCCCAACATGCCAGACTGGCTTCTTCCTCAGAGACTTTGATGTCCTATTTGCTCTGGAAGCTGGGACCACTTCTCACTTCCTTCACCCATGTTCAACATCGCTCTACCAGAGGAGACTAAGATAAAATACCATGTCACCTGCCGTGCTTTGTCAGCCTACCCTGTTTTGTCTTTCTTCACAGCATGTTTCAGTCTGTTTGGTGTCTGGCTATCCCAATCAAAATGTCAAATCCACGGAGCAGAGGTTGGCCTGTTTTGCTTACTGCCATCTCCCCACCCGGTGCCGTCCTGCCCCACGGCAGTCATGGAATGCGTGTTTATCGAGTGGATGAACAGATGGATGAGGAAGTGTGGAAATATCCCTAGTGTTCGTGATGCTGAAACATCAGTGTCTTCCATGTGGGGCATCTAGACCAGAAGGGGAGACACCAGGTCAGCACCACTAGAAGCACCACAGACAACAAGAGAAGCACCAGCCCCTGTCTTGGGATCTGGGAGTCGCTGTGAAACGGTGGCCAGTGGGCAAGTTCTCACTACATGTGTCCCCAGTTCCGGGAGGGTTTCTGCCAGTGACTGCTTTCAGGAAGTTATCCATAGAAATGTTCTCCAGGGAGGGGAAGAAATTAACGATGTCCAGATAATTCAAGGTAAGTATTACAAATTAAAAATGGAAACATAATACAACATTTTCAATAACAGACTTGAAAACTAGCAAAGGAGGTTGCTATAGACCAGCCCCACGAGAACTTGAAATAAGGTAAGGCTGCCCTCAAAACCAAACTGCAAAATCAATCCACAGTGTCTCAGAGATGTGCCAGGTCATGCTCAGAAGACACGGCAGGATGCAGACAACTTCAGCCAAAATGGATGTGGCACCTGCTATGTGCCTGGAGAGTTTCTAAGCACTTTGTGGTCCTGATGACAATCGTGTGACCTATTTTGTTGACGAAGACACTGAGCCACAGGGGGTGGGAGGGTGGCGGGGGGGAGATGGGGTAAACTGCTCGGCCACCCGGCTGATATACGACAGGACAGGTGTACAGTGCAGGTGGCTGGTGCCTGAACCACCAGCCTGGTGACTCCTGGCTGTGACCACCTTGTCTTACCTGAAAGGAGAGGGTGTGTGGTGTGTGTGTGTGTGAGTGGCTACGGTGGGGCGTTCTGGTGCCACGGAAACTTAGAGCAAGGGAAGTCACAGAGATGGCGCAGGCAAGGTGGGAGACCTTTACTTCTCTGATCCTCTTGGCAAAGCCGTCCCCCTTACAACAGGGCAGTACCCTGGACTGACCCCATTAAAGAGATGTAGGTTGTCTTACCTGATAGCGTGACAGTCAGGCCCCTATGAACCTCCCTTTCTGCTGGTGCCCATATGGGTCTACCTTCTGGAAGGGAGGCACTGGGTCATGTGGGTGGGAATATTCTGGTCTGCACGAATGACATACATTAACAAATTGTTTTATGATTTACTCCTGCATGTCAGTGGAGGTCATCAGCTTCCCTAAGCCAGGTCAGCGATGAGTGGCTGAGACCGCGGTGGATCCTTTCCCCACACACATCCATAAATGTCTAAGAATCCTCCTGGGAGGAAAGGGATTCCACTTCTGCTCTTACCCCAACTCCCTCCTTGAATACGAGACTGAAAAACACCTCCTGAATGAGAGACTCAACAGCCCCAACCAAAGCTTGACTGCAGGTGCAGCAATTACATGGGGTTGGATACTCGGGAGGACTCGCGAGACCGCACAGTTTACTCACGAAAGGTGTGGATAAAGGCGAAGATGCCGGGGGCGGCAGGAAGCACAGGCAACCATAGAAAGATGCCGACCCCCGGGATCCTTTCTCAGTTGCAGAAGACATGTTTCACCTTCGAAACCTGAACCACAAAGATACGTGTGAGATGTCTTAGAATTGGGGCCACGGCACAATTAACCTGGAGTAGGGTGCGGGCTGTAGCCATAGGGTCCTATCTTGGGTATAGAGCCATGTATCTAAAGTGATGGAACCTGGGAATAAAGGGCTGTAATACCTGCCAACTGTGGGTTTTTACAGAGAGGTGAGAGAAAGAATGCCTCTCCCAGTAGAAAAAGCTGTCTTTCTGGCTTTGCCCACACCTCCACTCTTGAATCTGTCCCCCTCACTCCACACCCACTGTCCCCACCCTATTCCAGCCAACTTCACCTCTCACCTGGATCGTTGCAATTGTCCTCCACCCTGGGAGTCCCCACTCTGCACTGGTTCCCTGTGGTGGAGATTGGGGACTGGCACATCACATTCATTCCAATTTTTTCCAGGCCGGCCATCCTCTTCCGCAGAGGCTGGGGACAAAAAATTAGATTTCTCACATGTCTTTGCACCGGTTCCAGTTTCACCAATTAGACGCGTCCATGCAAGATATTGAAAGCAGAAGAGGTAGGGGCTGAGGACACGGGGAGGGGGAAGGGTAAGCTGGGACGAAGTGAGAGAGTGGCATGGACATATATACACTACCAAATGTAAAATAGATAGCTAGTGGGAAGCAGCTGCAGAGCACAGGGAGATCAGTTCGGTGCTTTGTGACCACCTAGAGGGGTGGGATAGGGAGGGTGGGAGAGAGGCTCGAGAGGGAGGAGATATGGGGATATATGTATACATATAGCTGATTCACTTTGTTATACAGAAGAAACTAACACAACATTGTAAAACAATTATACTCCAATAAAGATGTATTAAAAAAAAAAAAAAAGAGGTAGGGGCCCTCCTGCCTCTGTTTCAGCTATTTCTGTTGGCACAAATGGGAGATTTCTCTGCAGTCACATTCCAGTGTCTATTCACCAGCTTTGTGGGCATTTGGAGGCAGGGCTGTTTATAGCGACAACAGTGGGTCCCGAATATTGGATCACAACTCAGGTATGTTTTTCCCAGGATGGAATGCAGAATATGACAATAGAATCTAACTAGATTATGAAAGTATGAACCAATCTTACTGAAGGGAGTGGGGAAGAGGTCCCGACCTCAGTAACTCTGGAAAAGAGTGGAGTCTGTACAACTCAAGGCAAAAAGAACAGTACATAAATAAGCACTGCACTCTAGTTGGCAAAGTTATTTCTCATGGGAGTACGATTTTACAAGTCTGAAATCACTATACATATATACTGGAAATGAAAAATTAACTAAACGGATAGAGGGTGGTGAGAACCAGGTTTGTCACTGTTGGAGTTAGAAGTTCCAGAAAAGCTAGAGAAGGTTAACACAAACCATGTGGTATGGAATAAAATTTGGATAGATAACTATGAACTTATGTTTACCCCAATATAGGTACGGATGGATTGTGTGTGAGTGTGTGTGTGTGTACACAGGTAAGTATACACACGTATGTTTCCCAGCCCCATCTGCTGAGAAAGCCTAGAATCAATGCTACTCCTGCAGCAATGAGCATACTCAACACCCAGATCATGGTCTCTAAGAGCATTCTTCACTAAAAGGAACCAGGGCTCCTTAAAGAAATGGCTTATTCTAGGACTGGGGCAGGAACTATTGACATATGAGATGATTCTGGAGTATCTTGTGTTCTAAAAGATAAGAAAATGCTCAGAAAGATAACAGTACACAAAGTGACATAGGAGCAAACCAAAGAGGCTCCTAATGGCCAAAGCTGGAATCATTTGAGCAACAAAATAGGTAATGTAGAATTGGATTATAACACAAAGTATAACATAAGCATCCCTGGGTTCTGGCTGATGTAAATGATGGAATAGATGAGTAGACAGGAGGGAATGGACAGGGTTTCTTGCAGCAGAGGTCCAAGGTGTTTATTTCCCCCTCCACAAGGTGGTGCAGCATTGTTCCCACCCCGCGAAGGTGGGGAGCACATAGTAAATTCTTTATGAAGAGGACAGTGTGGAAGGGGTGGGGGGCAGGGAGTAACTTCGCAGCGGGGAAACTGGCCAGCACTACCCCCAGTCCCTCTTCTAGTATTTATACTAGAGAAATGGAAGCCAGCGTTCTAATTTTTGTTTTAATTTGTATTTTATAATGATTAGTGTGGTTTAGGATATCCATATGCTTACTTGCAATCCATATGTTGTCTTTGAAGTATCTATGTAAAAAATTTTTTGCTTATTTTTTATTGGGTTGTCTCTTGTCTTTTTTTTTTTTTTAATTCTCTTTTTGTCTCTTTTCTTATACTGAGTTTTGAGAGCTCCTTCTACATTCTGGATACAAGTTCTTTGTCAGACATAAATAATACTTTGGAAATAGTTTTTCCCCGTCTGTGGCTGAGTCTTTTCATTCTCTTAATGTCTCTCCGAGATCAGAAGTTTTAAATTTTCATGAAGTCCAATTACTTAGTTTGTTTGGCTGTGGATCACACTTTGGTATCATATCTAAGGATGCTTTGCTTAACACAATGCCACAAACATTCATTTCTGGGTTGGCTTCTGTGATTGATTCCTCTTCTCATTATGGTCCTATTTTCTGGCTTTTCATGCCTGGTGATCTAGGATTAGATGCCAGCACTGCGTATCTTACCCTGTTGGGCTAGGGGAGTGGGGGGAGATTTGGGGTCGGCCGCCCTGTGTCTCCCAGCCCCTCACTCCTCACAGACACCAGCAGGAAGCATTCCAAGCCCTCCTAGGTCCCTCCCTCCCCTACTCTCCCTCTACTTTGCACTTGCCCATCTTGGCTGGGCAGGGCATATCCTCTGTAAGCAAAGATCACCTGTGCTTTCTCTCCTCTTGAGGCTGCTAAAGGTGTCAGCCTGCCATCCCCAGTACCACTGGCCCCAGTGACCTGATGACCATTGAAAGATTTCCCCCCTTAACCCAGGCTTGGCTGCTGTCCTAATGAGAGGAGGGGTCTCCTTTGCTGCAGCGGGCAGGGGTGTGGGGTGGCGAGGAGGGAGCCTAGGAGGAGGGCAAGCTCTGCCCCTGCAGGAACATGGAAGGCAGACACAGATGCTTTCTATGATGAACTATGGCTTTTTTATTCTAAGATCTCTAAAAAGCAATATTTCCACCCTGAGAGCAGCAGTTTCCTTCAAAGACCTGCATGTGATCTATGTGAGTCTCAGATCCCTCTCCCCGTCCTCCACAGCACCAACCTCTGTGCCCACACCAGGCTGACCACACAGCCACCCTTCCTCACGCCGGCGCATGCCACAAAGCTTTTCCAACGTTGCCCTGATGGGGTGGGGGGCAAGCCCCCCGACTTTCCCCTCTGGCAAGAGTAGACAGGCTGGGGGAGGAAGACTGAAACACAGTTAGGGGTCATGGCACAGACAAAGGCAGGGTCAGGCTCGGAGCCCACAGGCTGGCCCCACATCAGAGCCCCACCATCGTCACCACCACCAAGCTGAGGGCAGGAATGAGGGAGCCATGTACCAGGAAGAGCACTGGTGTCACGATGGAAAACCCTCTCGGGTTGGAGTCGTTGGCTCCTTTCCTTATTAGCTGGATCAGCCTGGGCAAAGGGCCAGGAAGTGACCTAGCAGAGGACAGGGCACCGGCATCCAGGTGCCACCCAGAAAGAGCCAGGTGATTCTCCAGGGAACCCAGGAGCGGCTGGGGCACAGGTTGGATGGGTCCCCAGTCCCTTCTTCACTATTAGGGCTGGTTTTTCATCCCTCCACCTCTCACCAGGAGACAGAGGATTTCCTCTCCAGGGAAATGAAGCCAGAGAGGATCCACGTCTGGGGCACAAAAGGCAGGATAGCAGGAGAGGTGGGACGGGGCAGGTAGGGAGTGAGACCAAAGGCCAAGCATTGTCTGCAAACCCTCCAAAGGGAGAGAGGTCCACACCCCTGGCCAGCTCCCCAAACTCCATCAAGGCAGGGCACCCTTGGAATACAGCCTTTCTGAGAATCGATATCCTCAAAGATAAGGTTTCCAGGTGGTGACAGGAGGAAAAGCCTGCCAGTAGCCAATCTCCACTAAGTAAGTGAACACAGCATTTCCCACCAGCTTTAGAGCACCCACGCTCAAATGGGAACCTAGCCTCCACAGCAGGCAAAACGGAAACCTAGAGGAGATAGAGGCAGTGCAGGGGGATAGGATAGAAACCTAGAGAACAAAGCTTCTTTATCTTAGATAGCTTTACCATCCAAAGAAATGAATGGGGAGGCCATTGCAGACAAGGGAATAAGCAAAAACACAATATGCTGGTGAGAAAAACACAAAGCACTAAAATGTTAATTCCCCTTTGCTTTGGTGTTTCAAAATTACTGGGAATTCATTCTAAGAAAATTATACCCAACTATGAAAAGCCCCCATGCTTCATGGCTAATAATTATCGGCACTAGGAATCAATGTGAGTGGCAACAATAGAAGAAAAGTGAAGCAAATCACAGCCCGCCCACGTGAAGAATTATCACGCAGCAAGCCAGCCTGATACCTAAAGGACCAAGTAGTGATGACAAAGACATTTGTGATGCAATTACAGGAAATTGTATACAGTCGGCCCTTCATATCAGCAGGTTCTGCATCTGCAGATTCAACCAACTACGGATCAAAAATATTCAGAAAAAAAATTCCGGAATGTTCCAAAAAAGCAATACTTGAATTTGCCAAGCTCTGGCAACTATTTACATAGCATTAACATTATGTCAGTTATTGTCAGTAATCTAGAAATGATCTGAAGTATGCGGAAGGTGTGTGTAGGTTTTATGCAAATACTACACCATTTTATATAAAGCATTTGAGCATTTCTGGACCTTGGTATCTGCGGGAGTCCTAGAACCAATCCCTCGTGGATTCCGAGGGACAACTACATGTGCTGTTTGCACGTGTTTAAGACGTGTGAATTCCCGGGGTAAAGGCTGGAAGAACATTGAAAAATGAACACATGGCAAGATTGTACACAAAGTTTATTAAATGAGATTCTTGTTACGTTGCTGATTACTCAGTAAATGAACCTTCTGAAAGCTGAAATAACCTAGCTGACTTTTTTTGTGTGTGTGTGGTAGTTTAGTGATAGTGTCCCCTGATGGAAGTGGCTGCATAACGAGTTGCAATCGCCCCTTGCTTCCCAGAAGACACGTCCCCAGGCTGTGTAGACCAGGCTGCTGGAGGCGAAGGCTCTCAGCAAACTGACACTCCAGCAGATGGTTTCCCAAACTGTGTTATGTTTATTAACATTTAGCCCAGACTTAATTGACAATACTAAATGTTGGTTCTTTAAACATTCAGTTTCATTATTTGCAATGGTAATTTCGGTAAACAGTTGCTATTCCAAAACTCTGTAGTGTGAAATTAAATTTGTTGGTTAATTAATTGGAAGAATATAGCAACTTCATTCTGCTTACAGATTGTGGCATTGAAATTAGTGATCTGTAAAATTACTCACAGTACAGCAAAGTCAAAACAATAGAATAAATACACTTATCAGCTTTTAGAAACCAGCAAGCACTGAGTTGCCTGCAACAATGTTATTGGAGAATTAACACACTGCCATGTTGGTTGGAGGATATTCTTGTTTTAATAACAAATTCCTTGCTTGCTTATTGCTTTGGGGTCACTCTAGCACCCGAATTATGATCCTGGACAATTTTTCTTACTAATGTTGCATTTGACAGAATGGAAGTTGGAGAGCCTCACCCTAACGGCAGTTGAAAGGAAAAGGTCTTATTCAGAGAGTGGCCTTCTAGCTGAAGGTGGTTACATTACATCAGTATTTTCTATTAACTTGTTATAAATCTTCCAGTTACAAATTATAACATGAACTACTTCGACCAAGGACATTTTAAATGGTTGACTTCAAAAGATAATCACCAGCATATGTCTGACGTCCATTAGCAGGCCCAGAACATTACCAATTATAATAATGAGATGACTTTTTTTTTCACCTATTGAATTGGCAAGGGTTAAAAGCATGGATAATCCCAGTGTTAACACAGTGGGTGAGAAAGCATCTGACACACTCTTTGAGGAGTAGAAACTGATACAATATTTATGAAAGCAATTTGGTATCAAAATTGTATCAAACAAGTACCACAAGCCTCTGTACAGCACCTCCCAAGAGACTCCATATCTGGAAATGTGTCCTTCAGGTGTGATTGTGGATGTGTTGAAAAGTGCACACATGAGGATTTGACTCACGGGGCTATTTACAATCACGAATAGTCCAAATGATTAATTTTTCATTGATTCTGGCCAACATTATGGTGCTGATTAAATGCATTTACAGTGTTCATTCAATGGGATGATTATGCAAAACTTGGAAATAACGTAGCAGAAGACAATATAACGATACGAAAACATGTTCAACACATAGTGTCAAGTTGTAAAAGCTGCCTGTGTATTCTGCAGGGCGGCCCCCTTTCCTGAAAGCCATGTGTGTGGGTATTGAAAGTGACTTAGAGGTTTACAGGTGGGGCTTCAGGATGGGGCTAACGGGATTTTCTTCTTTTTGGTCATCCATATTTCTTCACTGGAGCACGAAATTGTTTAAGACACAGTAATCCCCAGCTCTCCCAGGGAGTGTGGAAATGGCTTTGGCAAGGGCAGGAGAGCACCTCACCTCACTGGGCAACCCAGCCAGCACACAGAAGGGTCTTCAATGAGAAAGTGAGGCCAAGTTGCCTTCCCGGAAGACTGTACTAGGTTTTCCCTGAATGCCCTGTGGCTTGGTCATGCTTGAAGCAAAGAGGAAATTAGAATTAGAAGAGGCTGGGGTCAGGGACTTCCCTGGTGATCCAGCAGTTAAGACTCACGCTCCCAAAGCAGGGGGCTTAGGGTGAATGCCTGGTCAAGGAACTAGATCTCACATGCCACAACTAAGATCCTGCACGTGGCAATGAAGAGCCCTCGTGCCGCGACTAAGACCCAGGCAGCCAAATAAATAAATAAATAGTAAAAAAGAGAAGGGGGTGTCTGTTTGCACAGGACCCATAACGGACATCAGCAGATGCTATTGCCCCCAGGTGGATGGAAATGTCCCAGTTTATCATAATCCTTTCAAGGCTTTTGTCGAAACATCAATTAGTATAATCTGCAAAAATACTGAATCACTATATGCTGTAACTATGCTGTACACCTAAGACTATACCCAGGCAGGACCCTATGCGGCCTTCCCAGGACAGGCCTTCCCCTTCCCATGGGGGGGCCTTCCCCCCCACCGTGCTGTTGCCGAAAACCCGGCCTCTGTTCACCGGTGCCGAATAGAAACGGGGAGGCAGAGCTCTGGAAGAAAAGAAAGGATTATCTTTATTACTTTGCCAGACAACTGGGCTCCTGCCTCAAAAAACTCTGTGTCCCAACCCAGGGGGATTTGATGAGGAGTTTTATGACAATACTTCCTAAGGATGGGGCTGCTGACAAGATTAGGGCGTGTGCAGGGTCTCAGGTGGCTGGTCTCCTAATCTTTTTTTTTTTTTTTTTTAATTTTTATTTATTTATTTATTTATGACTGTGTTGGGTCTTCGTTTCTGTGGGAGGGCTTTCTCTAGTTGTGGCAAGCGGGGGCCACTCTTCATCGCGGTGCGCGGGCCTCTCACTATCGCGGCCTCTCCTGTTGCGGAGCACAAGCTCCAGACGCGCAGGCTCAGTAGTTGTGGCTCACGGGCCCAGTTGCGCCGCGACATGTGGGATCTTCCCAGACCAGGGCTCGAACCCGTGTCCCCTGCATTGGCAGGCAGATTCTCAACCACTGCGCCACCAGGGAAGCCCCTGGTCTCCTAATCTTGATGAGCTTCTCTGGTTCCTTTAATCTTGCCTCAGGTGGTTTCTTTTTTTTTCTTTTTTCTTTATTTTTTTTAATTTTTGAATTTTATTTTATTTATTTTTTTATACAGCAGGTTCTTATTAGTTATCCATTTTATACATATTAGTGTATACATGTCAATCCCAATCTCCCAGTTCATCACAGCACCACCACCCTGCCACTTTCCCCCCTTGGTGTCCATACGTTTGTTCTCTACATCTGTGTCTCTATTTCTGCCCTGCAAACCGGTTCCTCTGTACCATTTTTCTAGGTTCCACATATATGCATTAATATACGATATTTGTTTTTCTCTTTCTGACTTACAGTATGACAGTCTGTAAGTCATACAGTCTTACAGACAGTATGACTCTGTATGGCAGTCTCTAGATCCATCCACATCTCTACAAATGACCCAATTTCATTCCTTTTTATGGCTGAGTAATATTCCATTGTATATGTGTACCACATCTTCTTTATCCATTCGTCTGTCCATGGGCATTTAGGTTGATTCCATGACCTGGCTATTGTAAATAGTGCTGCAGTGAACATTGGGGTGCATGTGTCTTTTTGTATTATGGTTTTCTCTGGGTGTATGCCCAGTAGTGGGATTGCTGGGTCATATGGTAATTCTATTTGTAGTTTTTTAAGAAACCTCCATACTGTTCTCCATAGTGGCTGTATCAATTTACATTCCCACCAACAGTGCAAGAGGGCTCCCTTTTCTCCACACCCTCTCCAGCATTTGTTGTTTGTAGATTTTCTGATGATGCCCATTCTAACCGGTGTGAGGTGATACCTCATAGTAGTTTTGATTTGCATTTCTCTAATAATTAGTGATGTTGAGCAGCTTTTCATGTGCCTCTTGGCCATCTGTATGTCTTCTTTGGAGAAATGTCTATTTAGGGCTTCTGCCCATTTTTGGATTGGGTTGTTTGTTTTTTTAATATTGAGCTGCATGAGCTGTTTATATATTTTGGAGATTAATCTTTTATCCACTGATTCGTTGGCAAATATTTTCTCCCATTCTGAGGGTTGTCTTTTTGTCTTGTTTGTAGTTTCCTTTGCTTTGCAAAAGATTTTAAGTTTCATTAGGTCCCATTTGTTTATTTTTGTTTTTATTTCCATTACTCTAGGAGGTGGGTCAAAAAGGATCTTGCTGTGATTTATGTCAAAGAGTGTTCTTCCTATGTTTTCCTCTAAGAGTTTTATAGTGTCCAGTCTTACATTTAGGTCTCTAATCCATTTTGAGTTTATTTTTGTGTATGGTGTTAGGGAGTGTTCTAATTTCATTCTTTTACATGTAGCTGTCCAGTTTTCCCAGCACCACTTTTTGAAGAGACTGTCTTTTCTCCATTGTATATCCTTGCCTCCTTTGTCTCAGGTGGTTTCCTGGCTGCTCCTCCCTTGATTAAGAACTGTTCAAATCTGCCCCTTGGAACTCAGGCAAGGTCATGGAGGCTGGAGTCTTGCCTATAAGAAATGGGGGACAAAAAGAGGCCTCCATGCCCGGGAGCCCCACAGGGCCCTGCTCAATTTCAATGTCCTCTGCCTGCCTCTTTCTTGTAGAAAAACTTTAGACTCCTGGGCCTTCCCCAAGTTCCAAAGAAGAAGTTTAATTAGAGAAGTGAGAAAATGCAGAGACAAAGCAAAACAGTCAATCAAGACAAAATAATAATAGTTTAACCATTAAATAAAGTCAAGGACTTTAGTTCCTCCTCAGGGGCTGTAGATAATATTCTGAGCCATGTCCTTTGAGCTGTTCTGCAGATACTGAAACCCCCACCAGGTGGAAGAAGTTAACTATACACTGCCCACAAGCACAGAGATCTCAGAGCTGTTGGAAACAGAAAACTGGTGATGTTGACTCTTGATTACGTCACCACCAACCAATCAGAAGAATGTCCACGAGCTGATCACACACCCCACCACACCTTCCCTCACCCTGTCTTTAAAAACCTTTCCCTGAAAGCCATCGAGGAGTTTGGGTCTTTTCAGCACTGGCTGCCTGGACTCCTTGCTTGGTGGTGCAATAAATGTTACACTTTCCTTCACGATAACCCTGTGTCCGTAGATTGGCTTTACTGCGCATGGGCGAGTGGACTTGAGTTTGGCTGGGTAAAAAAATAAACACCATATTGTAAATCAACTATACTTCAATAAAAAAAAGAAAGAAAGAAATGACCTCTGTGGGAACAGGCAGACTTGTCTCTTCTTCTGGTCTGGGCACCTGTTCTGTGTTCTTTTACGAGATGGTTAGACACTCAGCCTAAGAGGAGGCAGAAGAGAGGCTCAGAAAAGCAAATTTCTTACACTCAGGGGACACGGCACACCACAAAGGGCCACAGGGAGCACTAGCTGGTCAGAAGGCAGAGGACAGGAGTGAGGGGAGGGCCAATGCCAAAGCCTTTATTAGGGTTTCCTTTGGAAGGACAAAGCAGGGCAGGGTGGACAGCTTAGGACTGGCTAGTTTGAGCAATTCTGGTGGCTCTAAGCTATAGATGTGGTCCCTAGTTGCCTGGAACCTTGCCCTGGGGTGATTAAGGTGAAAGAATATTTTCTCCTGGGGCACACGGGCCAGACCGAGGAGGTCTGCTCTGGATTGGTTAGTTTTCATCTCACAGAACTGTTCCTGGATGGGCTGTTTTCTGTCTCTAAGCACTGGCTAACCCAGAAGAGCCAGTCTCTCCCCAGCCAGGTGTTTGTAAGATGTCAAAACATCATAATACACAGAAAAAAAAATTTTTAATGTAAACAATACAGCACTAGAAATAATGCCAGATACAATAGAAGTTCCTAAACATGGTGTAATTCCAGTACGTATGAGGAGGGTCCTGACACCAGAACAAGGAAGCCCTCAAGTACCCTTTGTACGGACCTCGAGTCTCCTTAGATGGATCCTATACAGAACAGCAATTTTACAGCTGCAGAGACTGTGACTTTGGCAATCGAAACAAAATTAAATACAGGCTTTTAAATAACAAAGGTGAAACACTTGAGGACTATTTAAGGAATACTGCCCTTTCCAGAGGACATTGGCAAAAGGTGTCTGTGGGGACTAGATGAAGTGTTTGTCAAATAAAAATTGTCGGAATGCTCCCCTTGAACATGAACTGGATGCCAGCCTCATACCAGAGAAAACTGGAGTGGGGCTGCTGTAGACTCTACCCCAAGGGGCAGCCAGAGGGATGACGGCCCCTATGGGATGAACCTCTGGGTGCAAGAGAAGCAGACAGAGACAGAGCTTCCTCTGCAGGATGGTGGCAGGTTGCCGGGCCTGGACCACGCATGCCTGTGCCTCCTCTGGCTGAAGCCCAGGCAGTAGATTTCCTACCCCCTTCCTCCTTCTCCTCATCTCCACCCCACCCCACCAGGGGTCAAAACTGTCGTAGGCTGAGGGAAAGAGGCAGATACACAAGGAGAGAGGACAGAACTCAAGTCAGGAAGGGCAAGGAGACTCCGCTCTAACGGGAGGTTGTGTGTGAATCGGGACCAGGCATTTCCATCACCAGTCTGAGACACTGTGAGGGTCCAGCACAGTCCCCGAGAAGCACTAGCCCCACGCAGCCGTGCAGGGAAGGGAACCTGGGTTGTATGCACCTAGAACTGTGCAGGTCCCAAGAACCAACCCGGCATCAGGACTGACATGCGTTTTCCTTGGCATCTGAAGTACAGCAGAGTGTGAGCCACTGAATAAATGCACAGAAGCAGGTCGAATGGTTTTAGCTTAGTCCTTCTTTTTTGCTTGAAGTAAATTGAAACAGTGCTTGTGAACCGAAGCTATTCCACAAAGTGCCTCAATTTAAGTCCTGAGTGCTGATGTCACCGTGGGTTATGTAAGATGAGAGCTGGGAAGAGCCCAGTGGGAGAGCTTAAGGCAGAGGCGCTGCAACTCCCCTTCCCGACGCCTATCACATGCCTGGCCGCAGGGGTTCCCATCCCCAAGGTTTGCTGGCGGTGATCTGGACTTGACTGGCTCCGGGCCAGGCAGGAGCTCAGCGGTCAGTCACCCTGTGCCAGGGACTCCTGCCTGCCACCCCATTTAGGTTACACCCAGGAGACCGTTTCCTCAGAGCCCCAGACACAGGTCCCCTGGTGTCCCTCACAACCATTAGGGGGCTGCACCACAGACCTGCCTGCCCAGAAACTGCCAAAGGCCCAAAGTGATTCCTCTCTGCCCAGATGGATGAGATAAGAATGATGAGATGTTACAGGAAGGCTCGCGGAGCTTGTGGCTCCCAAGCCCCCAGGGTAGAAACCGGGAGGCAGACCACACGGGAAGTGGCAGGAAAGCTGGGACAAGAGCCCAGATGTCCCTTCCTCTCACAGGTCTGACCCTGCCCCCCCCCCCAACCTGGGGTGCAGGTCCCCGGGCTGGGGGCGGCAGGGAGCAAGACTCAGAGCAGGGACTTGCCCAGGTGGCCCCGGGGCTTCTGGGGGCCTCCCGGTCCCTCCGTGCAGTGGGAGGAGGAGGGGCGCCCCTGTGGGCTCCAGGGGAAGGTCAGTGAGAGTTGCTGGGGGCCAGGGAGGGTTCTGACGGTATTAGAGGCTCTTAAAGCAGGGAAATGGAAGGCTTGGCTCCACTGCCACACGCCCTCCTCCAAACCTAGTCCCAGGCAGAAATGCACCCACACCAGAACACAGCAGAACAGGGAACACAGGCCAGCCCGGTGCTCCTGGGGGAGGCCTCACTGGGGAAGGTGGAGTGGGACACAGGGAGCTTTACTCAGGACACAGACCAGTTTAAGAAAACACAAACTAGAACAAAAAAGCGATGGTGGAATGTATTGGCTTTCTCATCTCTTCCTCTTCCCTCCTCCCTCTGCCTCCCCATCCCTCCCTCCCCCTCTTCCTGTCCCCCCTCTCACTTCTCTCTTTCCCTCCTTTCCTCCCCCTTCCTCCCCTCCCCACTCTGACCTTCACCCTCAGGATGCTGTCTCCAGCTGCTGACAAAGATGGCTCCCAGCAGGCCCTGACTTCCTTGGTCCTCAGCTCCAGCCATCTCTGAAAGAGAGAGGAGCACTTTCCCCCAGTACTTTTGGCAGCACCCTGGGGTTGGCCCTGATGGGCCTGATTTGGGTCATGTTTCATCCCTGAGCCAATCACCATGGCCGAGGAATGCAGCACTCTCACTGGCCAGGCCTAAGTCATGTGCCCAACGTGGGCCTGAGATGGCCACATGGACCACATATTGGGGATGAAGGGGCAGTCCCCCAAAGAGATGATGGATAGGCAAAAATAAAAGTAACCAAGAGAGTGACTTAAGTCACCCAGGGCACAGAGTCTGCTGTCTCCCTCCAGAATCCAAGATGAAGGAACAAAAGATTCAGAGATGGAGAGAGAGAGAGAGCATTCACAAATGCACATCAGCTTTTATGCTTTGATGACACAGAAGAATCAACCATGGCTTTATCAGGGGCTCAAATCTAGCCAGCTGGGCAGGAACTCCTCTTTCTTGGGGCGGGGGGGCAAGGGGGGGGGAGCGAGAGTAATAGGATGAACCAGATGGACCAGTGTGTAGACTGAGAGGCTCTTCCCCAACCCGATTCATCCTCCAAGCCCTGAGGCTTCCAGGGATAGTGAGTGAGGCGTTAGGAGAAGCAAACTCCCCACAGCTCAGGAAAGCCACCTCCTGTCATCCCAGACAGCCCTCTCCACTTTTGTCACATGCCAAACAGTCCCCTATGCAAGGGGACTACCTACAAGAGACTCACTTCAGCTTCAGGGACACACATGGCCTCAAAGTAAAGGGATGGAAAAGATATTCCACACAAAAACCAAAAGACAGCAGGGATAGCTCTACTTGTATCAGAAAACATAAGCGTTTAGCCAGAAATAGTAATGACAGACAAAGAAAGTCATTACATAGTGACAAAGGTATCAATTTGTCAAAGGGATATAACAATTGTAACTATATATGCACCCAACAAAAGAGGATCTAAATAAATTAAGCAAATATAAGGAATCTGCAGCCAGAAAAAGACAATACAATAATAGTAGAAGACTTCAATACCCCACTTCCAAAAGTGGATGGATCACCCAGACATAAAACCTAACAGAGGCACTTCCCTGGTGGCACAGTGGTTGAGAATCTGCCTGCCAATGCAGGGGACACGGGTTCGAGCCCTGGTCCAGGAAGATCCCACATGCCGCGGAGCAACTAAGCCCGTGCGCCACAACTACTGAGCCTGCGCTCTAGAGCCCGTGTGCCACAACTACTGAGCCCACGTGCCACAAAGACTGAGGCCCGCGCACCTAGAGCCCGTGCTCTGCAACGAGAGAAGCCACCACAATGAGAAGCTCACACACCGCAACCAAGAGTAGCCCCCACTCGCCGCAACTAGAGAAAGCCCACGCACAGCAATGAAGACCCAATGCAGCCAAAAATAAATAAATAAATAAATAAATTTTAAAAAATAAATTAAAAAACCTAACAGACATTCCATCCATCAGCAGCAGAATACACATTCTTCTCAAGCACAAATGGAACATTCTCCAGAATATATCATATATTAGGTCACAAAACAAGTCTTTACAAATTTAAGAAGACTGAAATCATACCAAGTGTCTTCTTCAACCACAGTGGTATGAAGCTAGAAATAAAGAAAGGGAGGAAAACTGGAAAATTCACAAATACGTGGAAATTAAACAACACACTCCTAAACGACCTACGGGTCAAAGATGTGTGTGTGTGAGGGAGTGAATATACACATATCCTATAGGTGTGTATATCATATATATATGGAGGAGGGGTGTTTATCTTAAGGAATTGGCTCACACTATTGTGGCGCTGGCCAGTCCACAATCTGCAGGGCAGGCAGCAGGCTGGAGATGCAGGGAGGAGTTGATGCTGCAGCTCAAGTCTGGAGGCAGAATTTCCTCTTCCTCAAGGGACCTCAGTCTTTTCTCTCAAGGCCGTCCACTGATTGGAGGAGGCCCACCACATTTTAGAGGGTCATCTGCTTTACTCAGAGTCTTCTGATTCAATTGTTAATCTCATCTAAAAAGTACCTTCACAGCATCATCTAGGCTAGTGTTTGACCACACACCTGGGCAACATGGCCTAGCCAAGTTGGCACATAAAATTACTCATCACACCATCCTTCAGGAGAGAAAGAATAGGGTCTGAGTTGATGCAGGTATGGCGAGGGTACCTGTGAGCGGAAGCAGGGTCTGGAGGCAGCAGGTAGAGAGTGAGGTCCAGGAGGCTCCTGGCCTGGGTGATCGGCAGGACACAAGGGCCCAAGGCTGACTCAGCTGCTGGGGCTGCAGGGTGACAACTAGCTGCCACTCAAAAATGTCCCCCTGATGGAAGAGCTATTTGCTTTCTCAAGCTAATTAGAAGCACGGCCATCAGGAAGAGTCCCGTGCCAGTGTTTGAAAATAGAATCACTTTTCCAAGGCAGCTTTGTGCCAAAAGCTCCCCCATGGCCACAGGACAGCCGCTCCCACCTGGAGGGCCAGGCTCCATCACGAGACGGGGGTGCAGTCAGCAGGGCCCTGCAGGACAGGAGGATGACAGACTCATCTCCAGACATTCGTGTCCTGGGTTTTCATCATCTGCAGAGACACGGGGCTGAGTGGGTCAAAGCAAATGAACTGGCAACTGAGGTGGCCCCACCAGGGCCTTCGACCCTGCAGATAAATGAGAGAAGCACAGGCTGTACCAGTCCTTGCCTCTCCCATGCTGGAGGCCACAGAGAAAGCAAGCTGAGGTCCAATTTCGAAGTGAGAGCTTGATTAGATGCTCAAAATTTGAAAGTCATGGTTTATAAATCCACTTGGTGTATTGGCTCCATTTCCAAAACATCCGTGAAGTCGCCCTGCTCTGTCCCATCCCCATTTTTACGTAACAAACACCTGCTTTCTTTGGGGCTCAAGGAAGCACAAGCCATTCATTCATTCATTTATCCATTCATTCATTTATCCAGGTTTATTGAGATGTAATTGACATATAACATTGTGTAAGTTTCAGGGGTACCACCTGATAATTTGATACACACATGTATTGTGAAATGGTTACCACAGTAAAGTTAGTTAACATCCCTATCACCTTACATAGGTAAAACATGTCTTTTAGTGGTGAGAAATTTTAAGATCTACTCTCTTAGCAACTTTCATGTATACCATATGGTATCTTGAGCAATATTCACCATGCTATACATTAGCTCCACAGAACTTATTCATCTCATTTGTCTTGTACTCTTTGACCAATATCTCCCCATCTCCACCACCTCCAAGCCCCAGGTAACCACCAATCTACTTTCTGTTTCTATGAATTCAATGTTTTTAGATTCCACATATGAATGGGATCATGCAGTATTTGTCTTTCTCTTTTTTCACCATCCAGGCCTCCCACATCATACCTAACTACTAAGCCAGTGCCATGTATTATAGACTTTATTAAAGCCAACTCAATTTTGGCCACAAATTCTGCACCTGCTTCTTTGAGACCAACATAACAGTGGCTTCAACACTACACATGCCCATACCTCTCTCTTCCCACGCAAGCCCAGGATGAAGGTCTTCATGAGTCCAGGCCCCTCCTAACGGGTCCTCTGTCCCCCACATATGAATGGTTGAAATGACTTCCCACCAGCCCACAGGGAGGAGTCAGAGGCAGGGAAGACAGAATGAAGATGCCCTCGTCATGTCTGCTCTCATCCTCTCAGTTATGGTATAAAGAAAACTCATAAGGGACATGGCTCTAATTCTATTCGTTATTTGGAAAACCAAGTTTATTCTTGATTTAAACACCCTCCAATTTCTAGATGTGACTTACAGTCCAGGATATTGTGGTTTGAATACGTGTGTGTGCACCCCTGTGTGCATGCACATTGCATGTGTGCACCCAAATGTGTGCTAATGATGTGCTACGTGGCCTTGGCCTCCCTTGTCTACACACCACCCCCACTGCCCCAGGAAAGGGAGGTCACAGACAGGCAGACACACAGGACACAGGATTTGTGCATCGGCTTCTGGGCTTCTAGACAACACCTTGCAGATGCCATAGTTATAAGACACACTTGCCCTTACTACACACATTTCCCAGTGCAGGTGTGGGCACCCAGACACACCTGCCCCCAGACAAACCTCTCTGGGGTGGGAAGAGAAGTGGTCCAGGGAGAAGCATAGAGTTGGATGCTCCTGGGAGCCCCTGCGAGGGTCTCAGCCACATGCCTTTGGGTCTGGCCCTGGGAGCCCTGGAATTCTGAGAGAAGATCGGTGCTTGGGCTTCAGAAAACAGACAGGTGGCAGATTCCTCCCCACAGAGACACACAGACCCGAGGCAGAACAGGGAGCAGGAACATCAACGTGGCCACAAGGGCACATCTACTCAGAGCAGCACGTAGGCTGTCTCTGGACTCCGCGTCCACATGGGGGAAGTGGGTTCTCCTGTGCCCTCTGTAAGTACAGGGATGCTGACCGAGGGAGGTAGAGCACCCGTCATCACTGGTGGTGATGACAAGGTGCCAGAGCCAGAGCCATGCCAACCCTGAACTGGGGTCAGCAAGAACCAGACCAGAGGGGCACCAGCTGCCCATCAGATTCAGGGGCTCCCTCTGCCATACTCTCGATGTAACACAACGTGTGCACCTCAGAACTTAGATGGACACCCAAGGACAATAATGAGATGGTGAAAGATAAAATCTGGGACTGACGGAAATCTTCTCTGTTATCAGCTGTGAGATGGGGTGGGGAGAGAACGTCAGAGATACAGAAAAAGAGACTTAACGATCAATACAAAGAACTAAGTTGACCCAGAAAACCTTTCCTCCTGTATCAAACACATAAAAATGATAGATAAAACATAAGCACACAACATTATCAATGAATCTGGATGGGTTAGACTAGAGAAGAAAGATGGAGATATCTTTTTACTTCATACTTTTTGTATTCCTTATGCTAAGAACTTAAGAGGACCACTGAAGGAACAGAATTAGAAAGTAAAGTTCCAAACCAATGAAGAGAAAAGTGGATGAAATAAATGTGATCAATGTTAATGTCAAGAGGGGAGTTTAAAGAAATAAGCAGAGAGCATGTCAAATAGACTACCAAAACAATATCTGGTAAACTAAGTCCAAAAACATGCGTAATCATAACCATGTAAATACATTAAACTCACTTATTAAAAAGCAGAGAACATCAAATAGAATCAAACAAATAAAATGCAATGCTTTGCAACTTATGAAAGACAAATGTAAAGAAAAGCAAACACTAAGAACAATACCAGGCAAGCACTAGCCAGAATAAAGCTGTTGCAATATTTTATGTCAGTCATATGTGTGGCAAAAACCATTGATAGGACTTGGATTAACTTCCCACCAGAAAGAACCAGGACATCTGTGAGTCACTGTCGGCAGAGAACCATGAGCCCTGACATCCCTCCAACTTTCCATCAAGATGCAGTGCCCGACCGTGGACCCTGGGGAAGGAGGACCAGGGCGGAGCATGGCAGTCTTGCTGGGGCGAGAAGATGGGAGAGAGGGAGGCTGAGGCAGTTGGCAGTTGAGAGAGTTTCAGGAAGAAAGGCAGTATGCAGAAAAAGAACCCCTAAACCTCCACAGGGGGCCCCGTGAGTATTTGCCAGGTACTAAGGCCTGTAATGAGCACTTGGCAAGTACCGAGCAAAACTCCACAAGGCTGGGAAAAGAACGGCCAGGTGGTTTAAACAGAACAATGCCCAGACCTCACACAGGGCAGGGAATGTTTATACCATGACCAGTCAAACGTAGGGTCCTTGGAGATCACACAGAGCTCTCAGACCCTTTCACCATGCCATGGCGCCCAGAGTAAGGGATGCTCTAAGTGAAGGGCCAGCAAACTCTGACCTATGAGGCAAGTCTTGTCCACCGCCTGTTTTTGTTCACCTGTGAGCTCAGAATGGTTTAGAAATTTTAAAATAGCTGGGAAAAGTCAAAAGTATAATCGTATTTCATGACACATAAAAATTGCATTAAATTCAAATTTTCAGTGTCCGTAAATAAAGCTTTATAGGAACACAGCCATGCTCAGTGGTTTCCATATTGTCCAGGGCTGTTTTGTGCTGTAATGTTGGAGTTGAAAAGCTGTGACAGAGGCCTTACGGCTCACAAAGTCTGAAATACTTACTATCTGGCTTGTTAGAGAAAATCCCTGCTCTACGCTCTCCATAGCAAAGCTAACAACAGGATGTTAAAGAAAACATGAGCATAATGAGGAGGGGGAAGATTTTAAAAGAACCAGATGGAGTTTCTAGAGATGAAATATACAGTATCTGAAATAAATTTATTGAGTGGGCTTTCATCAGATTAGTCAATTTCTTTAAATGTTACATGAGTATTTGAGTAAAAGACATATTTCGTAGGAGACAGTAAAATCTTTGGTTTTGATTTATACAAATCAAATCTGAGTTATACAATCTGAGTGTGACTTGACTCATAAAGTCTACTCACACTGATTGTGTCATTTATAATGACAAATTTTTTTTGTCCACATGACCTGTCATAGACTGAGAGTGACAAACTCTTCTTGTTCCATCATTTTAATTTCAATTTGCCTATGTCATTATATTTAAAGTGAGATTCTATGAACAGCACATAGTTGGGTTCCATTTTTTTATCCATTCTGACCGAAGGATACAACAGTACATAACCTGTTACTGTCTTTTTATTGCTGTGTTTAGACTATTTACATTTAATGTAATTAACTTAGTTAGGTCTACCATCCTATTACTTGTTTTCTGTCTGTTCCTTCTGAGTTTTTTCCCTCTGTTTCCCCTTTCCTGCCTACTTTTGGGTTGTTAAACATTATGTATATTCCATTTTAATTTATCTATTGTGATTTTTCACTGTATCTGTTTGTATAATATTGTCAGTGATTGCTCTATTTGAAATCAATTTTTATCCTCTCAGTTACAAAGTATATAAAACTTACCACAATATGGTTCCCTTTACCCTCCATATTTTATGCTATATTTATCTTATAAATAATATCTACACAAATTGAAAACACCATTAGACAATAATATTTTTTTTTTACTTTCAACATTTAATCATATTCTTTAAAACTCCAGAGAAGAAAAATAATCTATTATACTTACCTAGATAATTAACATTTCTGTTACGTTCCTTCATTCCTGATGTATTAAGTTTTTCTGGCATCATTTCCTGTCTGCCCGAGAATTTCTAACAATTCTTTTGGAGCAAATCTGCTGGCAATGAATTCTCTAAGTTTTCCTTCTTCTGTGGAAGATTTCACTTCATCCTCATTCCTAAAGAATTTTTTGATAGATATAGAATTCTGTGTTGACAATTCCTTTCTTTTAGTACTTTAAAAGTGTGACCAATTCTTCTGGCCTTGATGATTTCTGATATAAAATCTACTGTCATTTGAATAGTCGTTCCACTGTAGGTAATGTGTTGTTTTCCTCTGGCTGCTTTCAAAATCCCCCCTTTATATTTAGTTTTCAGTAACTTGATTATAGTGTGTTTGTGAGTGTATTTTGGGGGGATTATCTTATTTGGGGTTTGCTCAGCTTCTTAAATCTGTACATTTATTTATATCTTTTGCCAGATGTGGGAAGTCATCGGTCATTATGTCATCATATATTTTTCAGCATCACATTCTTTCTCTTCTTCTGGGACTCTTATGACATGAGTATTAGACCTTTAGATGTCATGCTACACAGTCTGAGACTCTGTTTACATTCATTTTTCAAACTGTTTTCTCTCCGTTGTTCAGATTGGGTAATTTATATTGATCTTCAAGATCACTAATTATTTCCTCCTTCATCTCCTTTCTGCTATTGAGCCAACACAGTGAGGTTTTTTCTTATTTCCATTATTGTAGTTTTTAGTGATATAATTTCCACATGGTGTATCTTTACATTTCCTATTCCTTTGATGACAATTTTATTTTTCCATTGGTTTCAAGAATGTTTGTGATTGCTTCTTGAAATAGTTTTACAACAGCTGCGTTAAGGTCTTTGCCAGATACAGTAGGTGGAATAATAGCCCTACAAAGATATCCATGTCCTAATCCCAGGACCTGTGAAAACATTACTTGACATGGCAAAAGAGTCTTTGCAGATGTGATTAAGAATTTTGAAGTGGGAAGTTTATCTTGGATTATTTGGTAAGCTCACTGTAATCACAAGGGTCTTTATAAGACAGAGGCAAGAGGGTCAGATTGAGAGAAGGAGAATGATGATGGAAGTTATGTGGGACCACAAGCCAAAGTATGCAAGCAGCCCATAGAAGCTGGAAAAGTCAAGGAAATGGATTATCCCTCAGCCTGCAGAATGAATGCAGTCCTGCCGACACCTTGATTTTAGCCACTGAAGCTGATTTTGGACTTCTGATCCTCCTGAACTATAAGATGACAAAGTTGTATTGTTTTAAGCCATGAGGTTTGTGATAATTTGTTACAGCAGCTCTAGGAAACCAGTACATCAGAAAATTCCTACAGCTCCATCCTCTCAGCATTGGCTTCTGTCAATCAGCTTGTCCATGTGGTTGAGACTGTCCAGGTTCTATGTATGGAAGTCATATTGGATTATAAACTGTATAATTTTAAATACTAAGGGACGTAACTCTAAGTCTTATGTAAATTTTATGGAGAATGTTCATTTTTTGTTTTAGCAGGCAGTCTACTTACGTTCAAGTCATAAGCTCCAGCCCTTCTGTTGGCTACATCCTGATCAAAGTTTGGTTTTCACAGCCTCTGCAGTGCTATTTGGATCTATCCCATGTGCATAGCTCAGGGGCCAGTCTGAGACATGGGTGCCATCTGTCAGCAAGGTTACCAAAACCTTGGCTGAGTAGGACCAGATCCACACATGCGCAGCTTAGGGGTGAGCTCAGAAACCCATAAACAACATCATGGGGTCACTTTCCCAGCCTCCTAGCTCACCAAGATCTCACCGGCTCTTTCCATTTGCTTGAGGTTCTCATGTGTTTCCTCTGGCCCAAAATCGGGAGCATTAGTTGTCCTGTTCTGCTGTGTGCTTCCATAACTGTGCCTGCATCTGAGCCTAAGAAATGGGAGGGGGAAAACAGTGGGGTCCCCCCTCTTAGAATCACATCATCACCATTTTGAGAGGGAGTCCCTTCCCTCAAATTAAAAATACAAGTATGTGGAGCAGAGTTAGAGATACTGATATAAGCACAGTGCAAATAGGATGTCACCTTCCCAATGGGAGATAGTGCCAGTACAATAGGTAGAGAATGAGGGGTCATAATCAGTGGGTACTGCAGACAAGGGTGGTGAGAATGTCATAATTACCTTATGCATCTCAATATATGTAAAGAAAATCAAAGTCAACCCATTTTCATTTTGGAATATGTCATCTCATGAAACTCGAGTGGCTACATAACCTGTTCCTGAAGATGTTCTTCTTAAATACAGCAGAGACAAAAGGAAGAAGACCCTGACAAGTGATCTTCCATGAGACATCAGCCAAGCAGACAGCTTCTGATGAAAATCCTCTCACCTTGAGGTTGAAGGAGAAGAAAACTCAGAGAGGAACCCAGGATTGGAAAAGATAGAAAACCTAGAAAGGACAAAAATAGATGATAAAGGAATACAGTGGTTTTTAAAAAAAGACAGTACCACAGCTCTTCTTTGCATGAATTAGAGAACCTCAGGGCATTTTCAGGAAACCGTACTAGAGTGAGAAATAACTGGGAGAAAGACAAGAGCTGATTTTAAAAAGAGACTGTTGATGTCATCTGTCACAGTTCAACACAACAAGCACTTATTTCAAAGTGCTAAGCTTTTGAGTTTTAATTTTCTAATTAACAAGCAAAAAAATTGCCACTGTGCTTGGTATTTAAATTGTAAATATATGTGCATAAAATTAATATTTTAAAGAATCAATTTGTTTCTCTGTTCTGACTTTTCCATCTTTTCTACTCAAATTTTTTAACTCATTCATAAGACAAACAAAAAAGTTTTAAACACCTCCATTGATTTATCAAACAGAAAGGAGTAAATCTAGAATTACTTAATAACTTAAAAGAAATTGAAAGAACTAAAAATCAGTTGGAAATCACTTTTTGTGTATTTCCAATTTTGAACACAAAATACCTTAAGTTATTAAGTAGTTAACCCAAAGTTATTAAATAGTATAATATTAACATTCCCCAAGAGGTCACGATAAACATGCTTTTATCCAGATGTAAATTGTACCAAAATGCCCTAGCTGAGTTTTTAACTGGGAGAACATACATACACAGTACAAATAGGAGACTATAGTCACAAAAAGAAAGCTCTTATTAATCTGAGTCCCTTTAAACCTTTTTAAATTGCTACTACCTTAATTCCCAACAGTAAAAATAATCCTGAGGGACACATCATTTTCATTTATAAAACATTTATAAATTGGTTTCATGGATTTCCTCCATAATCAGGAAATCACTCTGTCTTTTGGAGTTTGCAAAAAGCAATTTGATTTCAATTTATTAAGTAAAAATAGTGAGTTAAAAGAGCAAATCTATAATAGGATTTTTATTTTGTATACAAATATGAAAAAATTTCTCGCTATTAAGTGAAATATGGAATATTAACATTATATAACAAGCATGAATGATTTGATTAATTTAATGATCTTTGTACCTTATATTTTTGGAGACATTTATTACTAAAGGAAATATTTTTAAAACAAACTTTTACTCTAGATTAGTGTTAGATTTACAAAAAGTTGTGAAAATGGTGCAGACAGATCTCATGTAACTTACACCCAGTTTCCACTATTTATGTTATATTCTTATATTATGTATTATCTTATATACAATATGTATTATGTTATAGCCCACATCTTATCTTAGTATGTTTCAGCTAATGAATCAATATCGACACATTATTATTCACTGATGTCCACACTTTATTTGGACTTCCTTAGTTTTTTATCCACAGCCCTTTTTCTGTTCCAGGTCCCACCTGGAACACTATATGATATTAGTTGTCATGTGTCCTTAGACAACTCTTGGCCATAACAGTTTCTCGGGCTTTTTCTTGTTTTGGATAACCTTTACAGTTTTGAGACATATTGGTCAGGTATTCTGTACAATTTGCCTAAATTGGGGTTTATCTAATGTTTTTCCATGATTGCACTGGGGCTATAGGTTTTTAGGAGGAAGACCACAGAGGTAGAGTGCCCTTCTCATCACATGATATCAAGGATGCATACTACCAACATGACTTATGGTGCTTACCTTGGTCACCTGGCTGAGGTCATGTCTCCACTGTGAAGTTACTCTTTTCCCTTTCCATGCTGTGCTCTTTGGAGGGAAGTCACGATGCACAGCCCACACTTAAGGGACAGGGAGCTATGTTCCACTTCCAGCAAGACAAAACATCTTCAGAAATTATTTGAATTTTCTTCACAAGAGATTTGTTGCTTCTCCCCGCTTATTATTTACTTGTGTATTCAGCCATTTATTTATATCACACTCGTGGATTTATTTTATTCTTTGGGTTGTAATCCAATACTGCTGGGTTAATTTTGTTGCTATATCGGCCCCAGGTTTGGCCATCGTGAGCTCCTCCACTTGGTCCCCGTGTTCCTGTGGCAACATCATATTTTTTCAGACACTTCCTCTTCTGGCTCGACCAGGTAGGTGCTCCAGGCTCACCCTGTATATTCCCTGTCCAGGGCCAGAATCAGCCGGTCCTCCAAGCAGCCCTAGTTCCTCTTATCAGAAAATGGGATTAGAAACCAAGATCTGGGCACTGGCTGTGCTTATTGCTACTGGAGTGTCCTTCCTTCTAGGCCTTCTCAGCACACAAAGCAATGTAATATATGTGTTTGTGCTAACCCATGTGCATACGGATATCTATGATCATTTCTGTGTGTACCGTCTGTAGCTCTATTAGCTAAACATGAATCCACGTTGATGCCTCAGACTGTGATCTTTTTTTTTTTTAAAGATTTTCTTTTTTTTTTTGATTGGACCACTTTTAAAGTCTTTATTGATTTGTTACAATATTGCTTCTGTTTTATGTTTTGGTTTTTCGGCCACGAGGCATGTGGCATCTTAGCTCCCCGACCAGGGATCGAACCCACACCCCTGCAATGGAAGGTGAAGTCTTAATCACTGGACCACCAGGGAAGTGCCCTCAGACTGTGATCTAGTACCACTTCGTTCATTACAGCCTTCCTCCCTGGCTTGTCTGCTTCCTCCCTCTGCAGTAGTGAGAAATCTGCTCCCAGCATCCACCATTCATGTACTTAATTGCTCATTACAGTATCTGTGGAGTGGTTTCAGAGTTGTTGCCCTGAAAAGGAACAACTTTACCAACCAGAGGACAGTGCCGTGAACAAGAGCTTCTGCCTTCAGTCCTACAGTTAGTATTCATTTCCAGAGTTACCTAGGTCAGCTCCTTATTTTCCCACTCCCTTAATGAGGTTATTTTATACATTTGTGAAAGCTATCTTTCTCAATATTAATTCCATCTGGGATCCTCCAAACTCCTAGATGAATTTTTAAGTTGCATATATTAAGGTTCACTCTTTGTGATGTAAAGTTCCATTTTAACAAATGCACAGTGTCATGTATCCACCATTAAGGTGTACACAGTAGTTTCACTGTCCTAAAAATCCCGTGTGCTTCACCCATTCAACCCTCCCAGCCCAAGAAAATCTGGTAACTGCTGATACCAATCCGTTTACCACCTCGATACTTTTGTCTCTTCCAGAATGTCACATAAATCGAATCATACAATATGTAGCCTTTTAAGACTACCTTCTTTCACTTATCAATAACCATCTAAGGGTCCTGCAGGTCTTTTCATGGCTTGGTATCTCATTCCTTCCATCACTCAACAATATCCTACCGTATAAATTACCACAGTTTGTTTATCCATTCACCTGTTGAAGGATATCTCGATTGCTTCCAGTTTTTGGTGATTATGAATAAAGCTGTTATAGATATTTGCGTGCAGCTTTTTTTGTGGATACAATCTTTCAAATCAGTTGAAAAATATTCAGAAGCATGATTGCTGGATCATATGATAAGATTATATTTAGCATTATGAGAAACTACCAAACTCTCTGCCAAAGTGACTATACCATTTTGCAACTCCACCAACAGTGAATGAGAGTTCCTGTTGTTCTGAATCCTCACCAGAAACTGGTATAATCCTCTTTCACTTTTTAATTTTAGACATTCCAGTAAGTTTTTGTCATGATAAATGATGTTGAGAATCTTCATATGCTCATTTACCATCTGTATGTCATTTTTAGGGAAAAGTCTGTTTAAATCTTTTGCTTATTTTGTAATTGTGTTGCTTGGTTTATATACTGTTGACTTTGAAGAGTTCTTTGTTATTCTGGACACAAGCCCTTTATCAGGAAGGTGATTTGCAAATATTTTCTCCCAGTCTGTGGTTTGTACTTTCATTCTCTTAACAAAGCAAAAGTCTTTCACAGAGCTAAAGTTTTCAATTTTAAGGAAGCCCAATTATTAATTTTTTTCTTCCATGGATTGTGCTAATAGAATTGTACTACAAAATTGCCAAACCTGAAGTCATGCAGATTTTCCTACGTGTTTTCTTCTAGAAGTTTTATGATGTTGTACATTTATATCTATTTTGAGTTAATTTTTGTATAAGGTGTGGAGGTCTGTTTCTAGGCTCTTTTTTTCTTTGCATGTGGATGTCCAGTTGTTCAGCGCCTTTTATTGAAAAGAGTATCCTTTCTCCATTGAATTGCCTTTATGCCTTTGTCAAAAGTCTGTTCACTATACTTGTGTCAGACTACTTCTAAGTTCTTCTGTTGATCAATGTGTCTGTTCTTTCACCAATATCACAGTCTTGATTATTGTTGCTTTATATTCTTTACGTTCTCATAAATGGCAATTTGTGTTTTCTCTCTTTTTTCTTGGTTAGCTTGGCTAGAGATCTGTCAATTTTACTGATATTCTCAAAGAACTAGTTTTTGGTTTTATTGATTTTACCTTTTGTTTGCCTGTATTCAATTTTGTTGATTTCTGGTCTAATTTTTATGATTTCCTTTCTCCTGCCTGCTTTAGCTTTAAATTGCTCTTCAAACTCTGGTTTCCTAAGGTGGAAGTTTAGATTATTTATTTTAGACCTTTCTTCTTTTGTAATATTTGCATTTTAGTGCTATAGATTTCCTTCTACCAACTTCTTTAGCTGCATCCCTGAAATGTGCTAAGTTAAATTTTCTAGAAATCTCTCCCCCAAAATAGAAGCAGACATACTTCCCAACTCATTTATGAGGGCAGCACTACACTAATACCCAACACCAAAACCAGGTAAGATATTGTAAGAAATATATTTTAATTTCTCTTGAGACTTCTTCTTTGATCCATGGGTTTTAAAGTGTTTTGTTTAATTAGCAAATATTTGGAAATTTTTCACCTTTCTGTTGCTTATTTCTAACTTAATTTCACTGTAGTCCAAAAACATGCTTTGTATGATATCCATTCCTTTAAATATATTAAGACATGTTTCATGACCCAGAATGGGATTCATCTTGGTAAATGTTCCATGTGAGCTTGAGATAAATATGCATTTTGCTATTGTTGAATGGAGTAGTCTGCAGATGTCAACTATATTCAGTTGATTGATGGTGCTGTTGAGGTCCTAACTGATTGTCTATGTGCTTGATCTATCAATTACTTGACAGAGGAGTGTTGAAGTTACAACCAGATAGCGATTTGTCTATTTCTCCTTTTCGTTTTATCACCTTTATCTGATGTATTTTGATGCTCTGTTCTTAGGTGCATACACATTTAGGATTATTGTGTCTTCTTTTCCCTTCATCATTCTGTAATGTCATTCTTTATCCTTGATGATATTTCTTATTCTGTAGAATGCTTAGTCTGAAATTAACATAGGTTATCTATCTCTTTGTGGATTACTTTTAGCTACCTGAGTCTTAATATTTAAAGTGGGTTTCTTGGAGACAATACATATATTATTGTATTATATTTTTATCCAATCTGACAAAATCTGTCTTCCAACTGGTATATTTATATTAATCATATTTCAAATGATTATTAGTATAGTCGGACTAGAAAATTTTTATCTGTTTCATTTTGTCTTCTCTTTCTTCCTTCTTTTTCTGTCTTTTCCTGTTTTAATTGAACATTTTATATTATTCCATTTTTATCTCCTCTCTTGGCAAATCATTTAAACTTCCATTTTAAACTTTTCAGTGGTTGCTCTAGGGTTTACAATATGCATTTTAAAATAACCCACTTCTACCTTCAAATAACATTATACCATTTCACACGTGGTGCAATGTTAAAATTCAATACAAAGTGGAGCCCAGACTTGAGAATTCCCTGAGCAGACAAAACCACTGAAGCCACGTAAGCAAAACTAAATCTAGCTTATTTCACAAACATAAGCAAAACTTACGCTATTTCTTGTAAATGTCTCTGATAATCATAAAATAAACAAGTCATCTTTCTAAAAATGGTATAAGATAATCACTTTTAACCGATCCTCTGGAAACCCCATTGTAATAACCAATCATTGTAAATGCTAAACTTCCTCATTTTCACTTTATAAGACATCCTATAACATCATGACCCTGAGTTTCATATCAGTTTTAAATTTGGAAGCTCCCAATTTGCGAACCGTTCTTATATGTACAATAAAGTCTCGTAAATACAATTTTATTAATCTGGTGGTTTTAATCTCGCTATTTCTGGATTTTTGACAGCAGGTATATTACAACAGGCAGACTCTGGGCCCGACCACTTGCGCTGTGCACCAGTCCTGCCACTTACCAGCTGGGTGGCTGAGCAATGTACTTCCCTTCCCTGTGGCTCAGTGTCCTCATCTACAAAATGAGTCACGTGGTTGTCATCAGGACAACAAAGCGCTTAGAAACTCTCTAGACACATAGCAAGTGCCACATCCCTTTTGGCTGAAGTCGTCTGCATCCTGCCGTGTCTTTTGTGGATGACCTGGCACATCTCTGAGAGGCTGTGGATTGATTTTACAGTTTGGTTTTAAGGGCGACCTTACCTTATTTCAAACGCTCATGGGGCTGGTCTATAGCAACCTCCTTTGCTACTTTTCAAGTCTGCTGTTGAAAATGTTATGTTTCCATTTTTAATTCTTAATTCTTTCTTTGAATCAGCTGGACATCGCTAACTTCATCCCCTCCCCAAAGAATCTTTCTATGGATGACTCCCTGAAAGTCCTCCCGGGAAGTGGGGACACACGTAGTGAGAACTTACCCACTGGCCACTATTTCATGGGGACTCCCAGACCGGAGGACGGGAGCTGGTACTTTTCTTTGTGTCTGTGGTGCTTCTAGTGGTGCTGACCTGGTGTCTCTCCTTCTGGTCTAGATGCCCCACATGGAAGACAATTTCCAACAACAACGTTGCAGCTCCTTGAATCCTGGAGATATTTACATTCGTTCATTCACTCATTCATCTACTCAACAAATCGTATAAATCCTAGGAATAAAAACTCTGTCATTTCCCAACAGACATTTTTGTGTATTCTGTGCATGAGGTGAGCCCAGAGCTGCATGAGCTGTGAGGAGGGCACAGGGCCAGTCCCTTCTCTAGGGGGATTATGGACATTAAACACATTAACAAACACACACAGAACATTGTGAGATACAAAGGTGCCATGAAAGAGAGCATCTCGGAAGTGGTTTGGGACTGAATGGGGAGGCAGGCTGGTCTGTGGAAACGTCATTTAAGCTGAAACCTAAAGGTCAACAAGAAGCCAGAGTCAGGCAACAGTTCATCCATTGCTCCATTTATTTATTCACCACCCCAGGGGCACACTGGGCCTTCTGGAATCTGGTTGTTGATACTGTTGCAGCAAAAATAGAAATGAAGTTTTTCTTCTCCTGAGAGCAAGGAAAGCAAAGGGAACAGCAAATAGGCTAGAGAAGAAACATAACCTGGCCTGAAAGAGTTAATTTTAGTTTTATTTTAACTGTTTTTTTATTTTAACTCCTAGTTTTAACTGTTACTAATCTGTAGTGTCTGTAACTAGATTTGTACTTCACAAAGCTATCCTCACTCCCTGACACTACATAAATTACATTCTGCACCTATCACCCCTAACTCTGTGTGAGTTACATCCTGTGCCTATCACTCTCTAACCTTATTACATCTGGTCGCTTACATTCCCTATGCCCCCTGGTAACAAATCACCCCCTGTAGCTTTTGCATTTCAGAAAGAAGGTCGCGGGGCCGATAAACCAGAGACAAACGGACCCAATTATCAGACTGCCGGACCCCAATTACAAGGCTGCCTGAAGCCAGCTATGACTGTTTTGAAATAATGCAAAGGAAAAAGAAAGCAAGACCTTCACTACTTTGACCCTCACCACATACCCCAGACTTCGAGCCCCAAGTGTAAAATCTTCTCCGATTCCCCAGGGAAGGGGGCACAGTTCTTGAGGATCTAGCCTGCTGTGTCTTCCCTTCTGCCTGGCAGAAAAATAAACCATCTCTCTCATCCTCCGAAATCTCTGTCTCTGTATTTCTGTTCGGCAACGGTGCACAGAGAAGCAGAGATTTCAGCAACAATACTCTTTAATCCCCCTCAGATTCTAACCCACTGTATTTCCAAATGAGACCAGTGAACCTATCGGGAATCTCTGAGGAATGATAAGAAGGGATAAAAGAGAATGGTGGATTTTCAAAAAGCATAAAGAAGTAAGATACTGTGATATTGTGATTTATATAGAGAAATACATACAATCGTTCTTGGGGGATTGGTTCCAGGATTCCCCCATGGACACCAAAATCCATGAATGCTCAAGTCCCTTATGTAAAATAGCGTAGTATATACATATAAACTATGTACATCTCTAGATTACTTATAGTACCCAGTATAATGTTAATGTTATGTAAATAGTTGCCAACATCCAGCAAATTTAAGTTTTGCTTTTTTGGAACTTTCTGAAAATTTTTTTCGAATATTTTTGATCCATGGTTGGTTGAATCCATGGACACAGAAACCAAGGATGGAGAGCTTACTTTCGTCTTTGTCCTGTTTCTGACACAGGGCTCCTAAAACCCTTGGAATTTCCTAAGAGAAGAGAGTGATAAAGGTGTCTTTTGTTATATTAATGAGGTGATTTGGGGAGATGGAGGCTGGTTGCCAGGAGAACAATTAGAGGGTGGGAACTCTCTCAGTCCCACCCCTCCCCCCGGCCTCTGAGGAGGGGTGAAGGGCTGGAGGTTGAATCAATCACCAATGGCCATTAAAAATATAGCAGTGTGTCTGTATACCACAGGGAATTCTGCTCAATATTATGTAACAACTTAAATGGGAAAAGAATTTGAAAAAGAATAGATACATGTATATGTATAACTGAATCACTTTGCTGTAAACCTGAAACTAACACAACATTGTTAATCAACTATACTCCAATATAAAATAAAAAGTTTAAAAAAAAATCACCAGTGGCCAATAATTTAATCAATCGTGCCTATGTAATGAAACCTCCATGAAAAAACCAAAAGGAGAGCTTCCAGGTCGGTGAACACTCGGAGATTTGGGGAGAACGGCGCTCCTGGAGAGGGTGTGGAAGCTTCGTGCCCTTTCCCGATACCTTGCCCTGTGCATCTCTTCCTTCTGGCTGTTCATCTGTACACTGTAGCATATCCTTTAATAAACTGGTAAACTAAGTAAGTGTTTCCCTGAGTTCTGTGAGCCACTCCAGCAAATTAATCAAACCCAAGTGTTAGGGGAAACACTGACTGAAACCACCACCCTGGCCAGGCAAGACAGTAGCAACTTGCACAAGTTATCTTACAACAGGAGGTCCTGGTAAGGAACGCAGAACTAACAAGCTACCACCAACCGGAAGAATTCAGAAAAGGTCAAAGGAGAGAGGAGATGCCAGTCCATATGTCTTACCAACCTCCCAGAATCCTTCTCGCTGGAATCCATCTTGGCTGAGTGATACTTGCACCACCAGGAAGGACCCTGAGTCAGAATGATTGGCCAGAGACAACCGGGAAACTAATCCCATCACCATAAAACCCGAGACTGCGAGCCACGTGGCAGAGCAGTTCTCCTGGGTTCCCTTACCCTGCTGCTCTCCGCCCGGGTGCCCCTTCCCAATAAAGTCTCTTGCTTTGTCAGCACGTGCCTCCGCGGACAATTCATTTCCGAGTGTTAGACAAGAGCCCACTCTTGGGCCCTGGAAGTGGTCCCCTTTCCTGCAACACAAGGATAGAGCCTCTGGAACCGCCAATCTATAGCTTGTTTATTTGAAGCACAGGTGACAACCTGGACTTGAGACTGTCGTCTGAATTTGGGGAGAGTGGATGAGGGGGCCAGTCTTGTAGGACTGGGCCCTTAACCCATGGGATCTAATGCTATTTCCAGGTAGATAGTGTCAGAAATCAGTTGAATTGTAGGACACCCAGCTGGTGTTGTGGAGAATTCCTTGGTGGTGTGGGGAAACCCCCTCCGCATACACATACTCACTCACACTGGAACTTGTACCAGACCCCTTGGTATCAGAACCACTATTACATACATTCTGAAAACTACAGACCCTGGAACTCTGCGCTGGTCCCAGATAAGGCTGTAGGGTCAGGGACATAAGCCGAGGCCCAGGCATATCTAGACAGGGAAGCAGTGATGTCTCCACACCCACAGGGTCCCAAAGACCACATTGTGAAGGATGCTGCCTTTTCCGTAAGGTGCGTCTGAGAAGGAGGTCCAGGATATAAGGTCTAAGAAATAAATGTACCTGGACGCAGGCAAGACATTTGACAAGATCTTTCATGACATCTCTCTGGCCACAGTGAAGAAGTATGACAGTATAATGTGAGCTATAAAGACAGGGTGTATCACCAAATAATTGAAGGAGAACAAGACCCCTATAAAAAAAACTTCATTTCAGTTTGCTAAAGCACAGTATGTAAAATTGGGGGTTAGAAATAAGTAAGAAAAGAAGAGCAATGGGCTTACCCTTATACATATCAGAAAACAGATCATTAAATACAGTTTCAACAATATTCCAAGTGAATGATCACAGATATGTTTCTCTCATCAGCTCATTCATTCCCACCTAATTAATTCTTGCTCCATGGGATCTTGGGATAGCATTCTATTTTCAAAAAGCAGTTCTAGCTTGCTAGAAATCTTTTTTTAAATTGACGTTGGTTTTTTTTTTTAATTGTAGAAAATATTATATAACATAAAATTTACCGTTTTAGCCATTTTTTACTTTTATTTTATTATGGTAAAGACATAACATGAGATCTACCCTTTTAGCGGATTTTTAAGAGCACAATACAATATTGTTATCTATAGGCACAATGTTGCACGTTCGATCTCTAGAATGTATTCATCTTGCAGAACTGAAACTTCATACCCATCGGTTAGCAACCCCTTCAACCTCCTCCCCCAGCCCCTGGCAGCAACCATCCTATTCCTTGCTTCTATGAACTTGACTGTTTTAGATTCCTCATATAAATGGAAACACACACTAACTGTTCTTCTGTGACTGGTTTATTTCACTTAACATGAACCTCAAGGTTCATCCGTGTTGTTACATACGGCAGGATTTCCTTCTTTTTAAGGCTGAACAATATTCCCGCATATGTATATACCACATTTTGGTCATTCATTCATCTGTTGATGGACATTTGGATTGTTTCCACATCTTGGCTATTGTGGATAGTGCCACAATGAATATGGGGGTGCTAATATCTCTTCAAGTTCCTGATTTCAATTATTTTTGATAAATATCCACAAATAGGACTATTGGATCATATGGTAGTTTTATTTTTTATTTTTTGAGGAATCTCCACACTGTTTTCCACAGTGGCTGCACCAGCTTACACTTCCACCAATGGGCGCATGAGAGCTCCCTTTTCTCCACACCCTCACCAACGCATTGTCTCTTATCTTTTTGGTAATTGCCATTCTAACAGGTGTGAAGTGATATTGTGGTTTTCATCTGCATTTCCCTGAAGATTAATGATATTGAGCATCTTTTCATATACCTGTTGTCCATTTGTATGACTTGTTTGGGAAAATGTCTATTCAGGTCCTCTGCCCATCTTTAAATTGAGTTATTAGAGTTTGGGGAAGGTTGTGTGTTTGTTTGTTTTTTGTTACTGAGTTGCAGTCTGAAAGTTGTCTAAGCAACATCAGCTTAAGTCCAAAGTCTGTACAGAATTTTTAGAATCTGAGTAGTTGACAGTACCTAGTGCAGTCCTTTCAGTACTAGATTCTGAAATTAACCTTCTTTGTTGAAGACCTAATTTCTCAGCCTGTAAATTAGAGCAGAGCTTTCAGGCAATCACAAGAAAGCGGAAATCAGCTATTGATGACAAGGCTCTGGTTATTTTATTACAGTTACCAACAATAGGAAAATGGAGGGAGCACAATACATAATCACTGCATATGGATTTAATCAGTGTTTCTTCTGCAGTTAAGAACATCCTACAGAAAGTGAGGGCATTGACTTATCTCCAGAACCTGCCTGTGAAGCGTACAATCTCTAAAACACAGTTATATTAATGACATTTTACCTGAAACCTTGGGAAGGCTGGACTTCTCCTTTGATTTGACAGATCTTTCCATACAGTTTTTTTAAGTGTTGGACTAATTAAGAAATATGGAGCATACATAAAAATCTCATTATTTCTACCATAGCTCATTTTATATATAAAAGAACAAATCTTTGTGCTTTTCTGACAGTTCCATGGGAAATAACAAGGATGGTTTTAAGTGTTTTTTTAATCCAAAATATATTATTTTCCTGAATTTAGAGTTTGATCTCCGTGAGACAAAAAAATCAAAAGAATTATAACAGGTGATTTGGTCACTTAATTAAGATGGAACCATAGGTGCCTAAGAAGATGGATTGGTTACCATTTAAGCAAAATAACATATGTTATTTTAAATAAACATAGACGACGATAACATGCCTGAAGGAGCCTGATTTATCACAGAATTGAGGAATTCCCTCCAATGTTCTGTTTTTAATGAAGGACATAACAAAGTCACCAAGAGCACAAAAATGTACCTAGTAGAATAAGGAGTCTCTGCCATCTTGGCAGATTACAGAAAGTAAAAAACTTTTTACTTCCTTGGGTTAAAAGCAGACTAAGCACTCTAAGCCAATCGTTTTAAGAGAGAGAAAATGTAATTTCTAGTTTTTTAATAACATAACAAATGGCAGTAAATGATCTACAAGTTCCTTTTTCAAATGTCATTTTATAGTTCAGCACGGGAGAAAAGCTAGATTGAACCATGTGGTAGTGGATGGAGGGTGAAGGCATCATTATGAACTCACGTTTAACCTAGTATACAAATATACATCCAGATGAATGGACATTGACATATATGGACAAACATATATATTTATAGACATGTGTTTATGTACAGGTCAGTATGCAGACATATGTTTCTGTAGAAGAGGAAAACTTCCCTTCTTCCCTTCTAGGTTCTTGGCTGTTCTAATAATTAAATTGACAAAAGACAGATCAAAAGGAGAAAAACAAATTTAATTTCATATGTACAGGAGTCCATAAAAATATGAGACTCAAAGAAGTGATGAAACCAGGCAGTTTTTATACCTTTTAGACAAAGAAACCATAAATTAATCTTAGGTAACAAGACTTTGGTTTAAATTCAGATCTTTTAACCTATTTCTCTCTCTGTATCTTTTGTACTATTATGAATTTTAAAGACAAATTTTAAAGCTAATGAGCAGCATGATAATTCCAATTGTTAAGGATTAGCCCCTGGCATTATTTCAGAGCTTCCAAACAGCGAGACATAAATGAGCTCCATTTCTCACAACATATCGGTTGTGCACGTGGGCAGGCCCACATTGTTATGAGATTCACAAAACTCCAAAAAGTTGTCTTCTTTCAGGAAATGATGGAAGTCTATAAAAGCTGTGACTTGAAACCCTTGACAAATGTTCATTATGTAGAAATTTTTTAAAAAATAATTCAAGTAAATCCCACATAGACTAGAATTGTAACCATGACTCCAGTGCTCCAGGCTCCCCCAGAAAACACTATAATTAGTTTTTTCATCTTCCTACACCCCAACAACCAAATGTTCCATTTTCACGGTGCTGTTAGCAGAGGCAATACTTCACGAATGGGGTGCAAGGCTTACGGAGCTGAGTTGTAGCACATTATTAACCTACAAATGGTGTGTAAATACATCATCCTCAATCCACAGGTTCCTCCTTCTAGACACGCTCCCCAGAAAGGCGGCTGGCATATTCTGTACCTCACTTTCTTTCCAGCCTCCTGGAACAGAGTTTCTGATGAATTCCTCAACTCCTTTCATGCCCAGATACTTCAGTTTCGTAGGTTTTGAAGCCAAGGATACAGGAGAAATGGTAACTACATGAGAAATTATAAAGACTTTTAAAAATTAACTAAAGTTTTTTTGAAACAAAACTGAGTTATATGTAGTGAGGTGGATGGACCTAGAGTCTGTCATACAGAGTGAAGTAAGTCAGAAAGAGAAAAACAAATACCGTATGCTAACACATATATATGGACTCTAAAAAAAAAAGTGGTTCTGATGAACCTAGGGACAGGACAGGAATAAAGATGCAGTCATAGAGAATGGACTTGCTGACATGGGGCAGGGGGGAGGGGAAGCTGGGATGAGGTGAGACAGTAACATTGACATATATACACTACCAAATGTAAAATAGATAGCTAGTGGGAAGCAGCTGCATAGCACTGGGAGATCAGCTTGGTGCTTTGTGACCACCTAGAGGGGTGGGATAGGAAGGGTGGGAGGGAGGCTCAAGAGGGAGGGGATATGGGAATATATGTATACATATAGCTGATTCACTTGGTTATGCAGCAGAAACTAACACAACATTGTAAAGCAATTATACTCCAATAAAGATGTAAAAAAAAAATTAATGAAAGCTTTTTAAAAGATAATTTAATGTTTAGGGCAATAATAATAACAATATATTGTGGAATTTATAACATATGTAGAAGTAAAGTATATTACAATAATAGCACAAAGAACAGAAAGGAAGAAATGGAAGTGCACTGTTGTAAATTCCTTTTACCACACAAGAAGTGGTAAAATATTGCTCAAAGGTAGACTGCAATTAGTAAAAGATGTATATCACAAACTCTAAAGAAATCACTAAAATATCACAACAAAAAAAGCTGATAATCCAACACAATAAGTGGTGTGGAATTATTTTAAAAATTCAATAAATCCAAAAGAAGATAAAGGGAACAAAGAACAAATAGGACAAAGAGAAGACAAATAGCAAGACAATAGATTTAAACCCAATCATTTCAATAATCACAGTAAACGTAAATGGCCCAAAACTCATTTAAAAGTTAGAGATTGTCAGATTGAATGAAAAATCAAGGCCCAAGTATATATTCCTTACTGGAAATCTACTTTAATTACAAAGACACAAATAAGTTAAACGTAAAGGACACAAAAAAGCATACCATGCTATCATTAGTCTAAAGAAAGCAATAGCATATTAATATCTGACAAAGTTGATATCAGAACAAAGACTATTACAAGGGATAAAGAGAATCTTCTCATAATGATACAGGTGTCAATTAATCAAGAGGACATAACATAATCCTGAATGCTTGTACCTAATAACATAACTTCAAAATACATGAAGTAAAAATTACATAGACAAGGAGATATAAACAAATCCACAAGTGGAGTCACAGATTTTGACATCACTCTCTTAATAAATTGATAGGGCACATAGTAGACAGATCATCAGTAAGGATATTGAGGACCTGAAACACACTGTCAATCAACTAGACCTAAATGACATTTATTGAACACAATGCTCAAAAACAGGAGACTACCCATTCTTTTCAGGTATGTATGGAACACTTACCAAGATGAACCATTGACTGGACCATGAAAAAATCTTAATAAATTTAAAAGGATTCCAGTCGTAAAACTATGTTCTCTGATCACAAAATGAAATTAGATTGGAAATCAATAATAGAAACGTATCTAGAAAGTCCTCAAACTCTTAACAACTAACTAAAATGTTTTAAAATTAAAGATTAATCAAAGAAAAAAATTTTAAGAAATTAGGAAGCATTTTTAACTGAATGAAAATGAATACACAATATATCAACACTTGTGGGATACAGCTGAAGCAGTGTTTAGAGGGACATTTATAGCACTAAACATCCATGTTAGAAAAGAATTGTTTTTAATGAATGATTTCAGCTTTCACCTTAAGAAACTAGAAAAAAAGAACAAATAAAGACCAAAGTAAGTACAAATAAAACCCCAGAATGATCAGAGTGGAAATTAGTGAAATAGAAAACAAAAACAACAGAGAAAAATCTATGAAACCCAAAGCTGTTTCTTTGAAAAATCAATATGATTACTGTCTCTAGCCAGACTGAAAAAAAGAGACAGAAGAAACAAGGCACTGACATCAGGAATTAGAGAGGTGGCATCACTTCAGGTAATACAGATATTAAGAGTACAATACGGGAATATTATGAACAAATTTATGGCAATAATTTTAACAATTTAGACAAATTGGACAAATTACATGGATGACACAAACTACCAAAACTCACTCAAGAAAAAATTAACAGCACTATATCTATTAATGAAATTGAATTGGTAGTTAAAAACCAACCCCCAAAGAAAACTCCAGGCCCAGACAGCTCCACCAGGAAATTCTACCAGATATTTAAAGAAGAAATCAAACCATTTCTACACAAACTGTACCAGAGAAGTGAAAAGGAGGGAATACTTCCTGAGTCATTATGAGAAGCCAGAAGTACTCTGATATAGCAAAACTAGATGAAGATATTCCAAAAAATAAAACTATAATATCTTTCATGATAAGTGTAAATATTCTTAACAAAATTTTAGCAACTTG
Organism: Eschrichtius robustus; assembly: GCF_028021215.1. Classification (NCBI taxonomy): domain Eukaryota; kingdom Metazoa; phylum Chordata; class Mammalia; order Artiodactyla; family Eschrichtiidae; genus Eschrichtius; species Eschrichtius robustus. Next base: position 9,350,911 of record NC_090831.1, read on the forward strand.
AAACTAACAATATGTAAAAAGATCATAAATTGCAACCAACTGGGGTTCAAATCAAGGTTGGCTTAAAATTAGCATATCAATCAATGTAATTCACTATACATATTAACAGATAAAAAGGAAAATACATATGTTATCTCAATGTTTGCAGAAAATGCATTTAATAAAATCCAACATCCATTCCCAATCAAAGTTCTCAGCAAACTAGAAATAGAAGGGAACTTCCTCAACCTGATTAAGGGTATGTACAAAAACCCACAGCTAACATCATAATGATGAAAAAGCAAATGTTTTCCCCCTAAGATCAGGAACAAGACAAGTGTTCCACTCTCACCATTTCTATGAATATTGTATAGGAGGATACAATATTCATAGAAATGAATTGCCAGTGCAATAAGGAAAGAAAAAGAAATAAAAGTCATTCAGATGGGAGTGGAGAAAGGTAAGTCTTTTTTTTAAATGAGGCTGAAACAAGTTGAGATCGATAAGGATATAGACATAGACATAGACATAGATATGTAAGGAAGGAAGAAGGAAGGAAGGAAGGAAATTCAATTCATAGGTTGCACCATATACAAAAACAAACTGAAAAGTTAACCACAGACCTAAAGGTAAAGCCTAAAACTATTATATTTCTACAAGAAAATATAAGCACAAGTCTTTTTCATTTTGGATTAGGCAAAAAATTCTCTCAGGTACAATATATGCATGATCTATAAAAGCAAAATTTGATAAATTAACTTCATGAAAATTAAGAACTTCTGCTTTTGTGAAGACATTATTAAGAGAATTGAAAGACAAACCACAGATGGGAAGAAGATATTTCAAAATATTTCTCAGCAAACTACAACAAAGAAGGGAATAAACCAAGAAAGAGAAAAATAGAAGTTCTGCGAATCTGGGAGCAAAGAGTTTTTTAAGAATTTTCCAAGATGCCAGAAAAGAGAAGTCCTAGGACTGCAATTCTGAGAAGGTGCAGAGAGCCACCACTGCCCATTGGAGCAGGAGGAGAGATGTCTCCAAAACCAACTGTATTTGTCATAACACCTACTGTGTTTGTATGTATTGAGAAGAGATTTTTCAGTTCCAAATAAATTAACGAGAGTGTCAAGATTCATTTTATATGTCAACTAGGCTGGGTCATGATGCCCAGATATTTGGTCAAATATAATTCTGGATGCTTCTGTGAGCATGTTTTTGAACGAGATTAACATTTAAATCAATAGTCTTTGAGTAAAGCAGATTGCCCTCCATAATGTGGGTGGGCCTCATCCAATCAGGTGAAGGCCTGAACAGAATAAAGACTGACTTCCCCTGAGCAAGAGGGAGTTCTGCCAGCAGATGGCCTCTGGACTTGAATTGCAACACCAACGCTTCCTGGATCTCCAGCCTGATGACCTTTGGACTCAAACTGCAACTCTTTCCTGAATCTCCAGCCTACCGGCCTTCCCCATCAGATTTTAGACTCACCAAGCCTCTACAATCATGTGAGCCAATTCCTTAAAATAAGTTTACACAAACACACACATACACATCCTGTTGTTTCTGTTTCTCTGGAGAACCCTTACTAATACAAATAGCTTTCCAGATTGCAATATGTTTGCTCACCACCAGACTGCTGAGCCATTACTCATCTTGGTGATGGCATCATCCTGCTTCAAGGAACTAACAGAGTTAATGTAAAGATAAGCTCAAAAAGACCTCAAGACACAATACCTTGAAGAATAGCGAGATTCGTTCGCCTCTCATATCGCAGTTCAAGGTGAACTCCAGGCTGGTGAGCTGGAAAAAGCAGTGACAAGGCTTCCTTCCAAGTTGTGTTCTTCTGTCCCCAGGGGCTCTATCATCGCCAAAACAGGCTCTGGGCCACTTCAAGCTTGTTGTGGGTGGGAAAGGAGAAAGGAGTCTGAAGGAGTTGTGTCCACTCCAAAGGCCATGGTCCAGAAGTGTCCGTCATCACTTCTTTTTTTTTTTTTGGCTGCGTTGGGTCTTCGTTGCTGCGCATGGGCTTTCTCTAGTTGTGGCGAGCAGGGGCTACTCTTCGTTGTGGTGCGTGGGCTTCTCATTGCGGTGGCTTCTCTTGTTGCAGAGCACAGACTCTGGGTGCACAGGCTTCAGCAGTTGTGGCACGCAGGCTCAGTAGTTGTGGCGCACAGGCTTAGTTGCTCTGTGGCATGTGGGATCTTCCCGGACCAGGGCTCGAACCCATGTCCCCTGCATTGGCAGGCAGCACTGTGTCACCAGGGAAGTCCCCCTCATCACTTCTGCTCACATTCCCACAGGAAGGAATTAGTCACATGGCCACACCCACCTGCCAGGAGGGCCAGGAAATGCAGTCCAGCCATGGGCCCAAAAGAAGGGAGGACAGGTGTTCGTGGTGGACACACAACAATCTCTGCTGCAGGTTCCCAGGAACCTATGTAAACACAACGGCAAGGTAATTATTAATTTCCAGGAACGAAAACTTGTACCAGAATGGAAATGAAATGATAGCATTCCAAGTCCTGGAACTACAAACGCTATTTACCTATTAGAAAATGTGATCACTAGCTATTGATCTAAATTCTGTGACAAAACTATACCAGCACTTCAGGGACCAGGGAGGTGTGGGTTTATGAGTGGGAGGCAAGAAAGCTAAATCTTCACCTTTCTACTGTAGAAACAGTAGATAGCATCCAAACCTGGAAAACCAAGAAATTGCAACAGAAATTTATTCCTTAGAAATAGGGAGATGGAGAACAGACCAATACCTCAAAGAGTTGACAGTGGTTGCCAATGGGTAATAAGAATTTGGAACAGGTAGGGATGAAGCAGGTAACTGCTGTTTTAGTTAAAAGTCTAGAGCATTTGTCCTTTTAAATCATGTACATATTACTTCGATGAAATACAAAATATAATTTAAAGAATTTAATTAATGATGCAGAAATGAGAAGGAAAAAGATTGTGGAGAGGGCTATCAATTTGGGTCAAGGGCCCAACTGGCCTAATCTGCTGTGATCGGGCAGTGTGGTCAAGAAGGGATCTGAGGCTTCTGCTAGAAATATGAGGTCAGAAAGCAGGACGTGTGATGCTTCCAGAAAGGGCCAGGTTGGCCTCCAAAGCAGGAGGGAGGTGGAGGAATGTTTGGGCAAACCACAGGTGCTCACCAGTGACCCAGCTTTGCATTGATTTCTACTGGATACAAATCAGTTCAGAAATACTTGGTTGAACATCGCTTCTGCCCAGTTCTACTTTAGTTCCCCCAGTGAACTGATACAACAATGAATCAGACATAAGTCTTTCCCTGCTAACAGTAACAAAATTCATCCAAAGGGTTTCACTCTGTGCCGGGTTCCACTCATGAGCACAGGTGCTGTCTCACCCTGCAGACAGTCCTGCAGGGTGAGTACTATCATTAAGCCCATTTTAAGATGAAGAAACTCAAAGTTGGCCAACTTCCCCCCACCTCCCACCAAAGGAGGAGCCTGAAAAGTGCTCCTATTAACCACCGCCCCCCCATACTGATAAGAATACACGTCTTTTATGGAGTATTCCCACACGCCAGCCTCTGTGAAAGGCGTTCTGAGAGCATTCTTTGACTCTCATAAAACCTGGTGAAAATGGTATTGCTGTTATTTTCCTGTGAGACAAGAGAATGCATGCCAGCTTCCCCAGGTAATAAAAGAGGCATTCACAGATGACCTTCAGGAGTGGGGGGTGACTTGCGTCATTCAGGAAATCTCATCTATCCCAAGCACGGTTCCTCTGGGTCCCGACTTCCAGCCCCGATGTGCCCTGCTCTGCGGTCTGGGCGATGGCTCAGCTTTGAGGCAGCCAGAATCCACCCTCTGCCCTCTGCACGTAGCACCAAGGCCTTCTCTAAGGAGATGGGTGAGAATCCTGGAGGGGATCAGATTGTATGTTCAAGCACCCCAGAAGAGGCATCTCTCACTTCACGCTTTCTTTTCATTTCTCTCATCTCCTTCATCTCGCATTGGCCTCCTTGATCGCCCTGACCTGGGTTTCCATGAGGCCCATGCACCTACCTTCTTCAGATCTTTGCTCAAATGCGGCCCCCCGCCCAAAGTGCAGTCTCCCCAACACGCACCCCACCCTTCCCTGTTTGTTTTTCCTACAGCTTTTCACCAACTAGCACACTATACATTAATGTGTTTATTGTGATTACTGTCTCACCCCACTGCCCCCAGAAAATTAACCCCACAGGAAAGGTTGTGTGTCTGTTTTGTTCACTGACTTATCTTTAGAATCAAACAGAATCTTTGGGACCTAGCATTAACAAAAATGTTCTTACACTCTGCATCAACACGTGATTCATAAGAGAGAAACTTAATAAATTGGATTTAATCAAGTTTAAAACTTTTGCTCCTTGGAAGTCCATTAAGCTGATAAAAAAAACTACAGACTGAAAGAAAATATTTGCAAGCCACTTATCCAATAAAGGACTCGTATTTAGAATATATAAAGAACTCATATATAAAGACTATATGAGAACTCTCAAAACTCAAAAGTAAAACAAACAAACAATCCAATTAGAAAAAAAGCAAAAGATATTTCACCAAATAAGAGATACAGAGAGCAAATAAACATGAGTAAATGTCATTAACCATTAGGGAAATACAAATTAAGACCACAATGAGACATCAATATATACCTTTAAATATAAATAAAAATAAAGTTTAAATGAAAATTAGTGGTAATGCCAAAAACTGGCAAGACTGTGAAGCTGGATTTCACATGTATTAATGGGGAACGTAAAATTATACAGCCTCTCTGGAAACGATTTGGTAGTTTCTTACAAAACCCAACACACGCTTGCCTTATAACCCAATCATCACAATCTTGTGCATTATCCCAGGGAAATAGAAACATATGTTCACATATAACCTGTACACAAATATTCACAGCAGCTCTATTTATAATGGGAAAAGTACTGTAAAAAACCCAGATGCCATTCAATAGGTGAATGGCTGAATAAATTCTGGTACATTCCATATGATAGAATACTATTCAGCAATAAAAAGTAATGAACACTTTCTGGTTTGGCCTGTAAGGAGCCTGGAAGCAGCCCTTCTCTTCTAACAGCAAGTAAAAAGCTGAATAAACTGAAAAATCAACAACTCTTCTTAGAGCTGAAAGAGAAATGAGGTCACATGCCGAACCACTGCTCCAAAATTGGGCAGGCAAGATACAGAAAATCACGGTATACTGGAGCAGAAACCTCCATGGGAGCCAGTCAAGGTGGGAAAAGCAGAACTGCAATGAGTTACTGGAGGCTAGGTGTGGGCTGGACTGAGAGTTAAAAACCCCAGAGGGACACAGGGGAGCCCCTACACGTTTGTGAATTTGACCTCCAGGAGCACAGCCAAGTTCTCGCAGTAAATATCACAGAAAAATCCCTTTGTACTTCCAGTGGAGGGAGGGGAAAAGGAACCATTTTGAAATACATCAGATAACTCAGTTCTTCTTAACAAGGAGAAAGTAGTTAACCAGAGCCTAACCTGCTGGGGTTGATCAGAGCTTAACTGACCAAGGGAAGTACCCAACTCTAGCCCACTCTGGCTATACTGTCCCACCTAAGGGAGAAGGAAAAAAAAAAAAAACAGAAACACTTGTAAAGTTCACAGTCCAGAGGTGTGGTCTCACTAAAGGATGGAGACCTAATCATGGGACTATAGAATGCTTCCCCTCCCCCTACACCTTACCACCACGTGATTAAAGACATCGTATTTACTGCAGTTCCCTTCACCCAGTATGTCATGTCCAACTATCAAGAAAAAATTACAAGGCATACTAAAAGGAAAAAAAAAAACACAGTTTGAAGAGACAGAGCAAGCATCAGAACCAGACATGACAATGGATGTTGGAATTACCAGAGAATTTAAAACTGTGATTCACATGCTAAGGGTTCTAATGGATAAAGCAGACAGCATATAAGAACAGATGGGCAATGTAAGCAGCGAGATGGAAATCCCAAGAAAGAACCAAAAAGAAATGCTAGAAATCAAAAACACCATAACAGAAATGAAGAATGACTGCTTTGATGAGCTTATTAGTAGGCTGGGCATGGCTGAGGAAAGAATCTCCAAGCTTGAAGACATATCAGTAGAAACCCATAAAACTAAAAAGCAAAGAGAACAAAGTCTGAAAAGAAACAGAGCAGAACAGAATCCCCAAGGACTGTGGGACAACTACAAAAGCTATAATATACCTAGTGGGATTACCAAGAGGAGAAGAAAGAGAGAAAGAAACTGAAGAAATATTGAAACATTAATGACTGAGAATTCCCCCCCAAATTATTGTCAGACACCAAAACACAGATCCAAGAAGCTTAGACAACACCAAGCAGAATAAAAGTCAAAAAAAAACCCCAAAAACCTACGCCTGTGCAAATCATTTCCAAACTACAGAAAATCAAAGATAAAGAAAAAATGCTGAAAGAAGCCAGAGGAAAAAACACCTTACCTATAGAGGAGAAAAGATAAGAATTACATCCAATTTCTCCTCAGAAATCATGCAAGCAAAATATGAAACATTTGAAGTGCTGAAAGAAAAAAACCCACCAACCTAGAATACTGTACTCTGCCAAATTATTCTTCAAAAGCAAAAGAGAAATACTTTCTCAGACAGAGAGACAGTAAAAGGACTAGTGGTTGCCAGGAGCTGGGGGGAGGAAAGGATGACCAGATGGAGGATTTTTAGGGCATTGAAACTACTCTGTGTGATATTATAATGGTGGATACATGTCATTATACATTGTTCAAATTCATACAACGCACACACAACACATGGGTGAACCCTAAGGTAAACTATGTGCTTTGGGTAATGATGACATGTCACTGTAGGTTCATAGACTGTAACAAATGTATCCCTCTGCTCGGAATGTTGATAAAGGAAGAAGCTACGCATGTGTGGGGTGAGGCTATATGGGAAATCTCTATACATTCCCCTCAATTTTGCTGTCAACCCAAAACTCCTCTTTTAAAACTGTCTTTTAAAAAAAGCAATGAACTATGGAAGCATGCGACAACCTCGAGGGAACTCAGGGGCGTGATGCTCAGCGGGGGAAAAAATTCGGTCTCAAAAGGTTGCTTATGATTTTATTCCATTCAAGTCACTAGGAACACTGAAATTTAAAAAGAATAAGATATCGCTTCATATGAATCCGTAAAAAAAATAAAATCCCCTAAGGAAAAGTAAAATAAGAGGAATCCCCTTCAGATAGAACGTATCAGTAGAAAGATGGACGCAGTGTGGCCAACAGAGACCCAGAATAAAATGGAACCAAGCAGACAAGACAGACCTGGGGTTCAGTCACATACTCTGTGTTCTTAGAAAAACCACCAAGAGACAGCAAATCCTATAAGGACTTCTGATTCTGCTAAGGGTCCTACCTGGGAAAGTTCCCAAAGAGAAGCTCCAAGGACAGCCAAACATCCAAAACGTATGGTCAAGCTACAAGGGCCATCCAACCCCCTTTTGCAAGTCTCCCAATGGTGACTTCTGTGGTTTTTGCTTCTAAAAATCCCTCAACCCCTCTCCCCAACCCTGGCCCATTCCCTCCCCGGGAACGTACTTTCGGTCACAGTTTGCAAACCTCGTGAAGAACAATAAAGCTGTCCTTTTGCTTTAAGATAACCCTGACTCCTTTTCTGGGATTTATTTCTAATTTAGGATGACAAATCAAACCAGAAAAAAAAAAAAAATGTAAAAAGCTATAATGTCAGTTGAGGGGCAATGCAAGGAAAATGGTGCCCAAAACAGCAAATCAGGCTGAAGGATATAGCCACCCTCTCGGGACAAATGAGCTCAGAACCACACAGGCCCACATTCTCCAGCCCTGGTCCTCTCCCCAGGATTCCCAGGGGAAGAGTCAGACCCTCTCTGGGTTTCTGAGGACATGTGAGTTATTGGGGGACCCTGGGTTAAAATTCAGGAGGGGCAGCTCCCTTGCCTGGCCCGGCCCCTAGCTAGCTGACGTTGTGCTTTCCCACTCGGGGGTCTCGCCCCTCAGCTGCAAAGCCTGTGAGGGCAGGGCGTTGGGTCTGCACACCCTTGAGGCCCCTCCAGCTCTAATCTCTGTAACAAAGCGTTTCACTAAGACCCTCAGGGGAGAGGGACACTCAGATGTGCTGGGGCAAACACATGTCAGGGAATCTGGGGAAAATACACTCCCTCTTAACAGGAAAGACACTCCTTTTACAGAGTTCAAGAAGGCAGCCTGTTTGTCACTGAAAAAAGACTGCCCTTTGAGGTTTGAAAACAGCAGGCCGGGGCCTTGCATCCTCCGCTAGTGGTGAGAAAGGAGCTCAGTGCCCGCAGAGCAGTGCATCGCCGGCAGGGGGCAGCAGAGGCCAGGCCACAACGCAGGGCCCCAGCGCCCCCGCGCCCCAGGTTGCGTCCAAGATGCTTCCTCCAGGATGCTGGGTCCAGGATGTTCTCAGCAAAGCTGCATCTGCAGACCCTCACTCCTAGCCTGGTTTGATTGCGTAAGCACGCACCTTCCCACCAACATCCCTCTACTCTCCACACCCTGCACAGCCACAACCAGTGCCTGGAAGGGACTGCGCCTCATTTACTGAATGAATGAATGAATGAATGAACGAACGAACGAACGAACTAACGTACGAACATACACATGATTAGCGGTGGAGATCAGGACACAATCTGGTGTAGAGGCAGTTTGGTGTGACGGAGAGAGTTCAGGTTGAGGGTTCCCTTCTACTCACCTCAGAACAATGCTTGCAACTCAGAGGGCACGAATTTAAGGCTACTTTATGTCACTGAGTTTGTTCTCAGTGTGTCTTCCTTGTACTAAATGCCTTGGGGCCACGCCCGGTGTCTTCACCTCTGTCACAGCCCAGTCCTGTGTCCTTGTGAGAAGCACAATGCCTGTAGCAAAATGCTCACAAGATACTGCTGTTAAACACTCTGTTGTAAGATGATGTGTGATATGAAACCAACTTCTTTGGGAAAACAAGAGCACTGGTCTTGGAAAGATTCTCACAATCTGACCCCTCCTGATAGAAAAGCGATGGCACCAGTTAGCGGGTCCTTCTGCCCCCGAGTCACTATAAGTCGTAGTCAGATCTAAAGTCTCAGTCATACTCGGGGATGTATTTGTGTGTTTCTATCAGAGACATGCTATCTGGCTGATGATGTTATTTACAAAATGATTATGTTCCCGATCGGTCTATCATTCCTCACTTCTCAGCTGGAAATTTCCATGAAAAAAGAACTTTGTGTTTAACCCTTTGTCCTGACTCAGGTAGTTGTCAGTCTAGATTTCAGGTAGTCTCACTAGCTTTCTGGTGAGATGAGACATCTCGTATTGTCCTTTTCTAGCATAAGATAGGCCATCTCTCCTTGGAGTCAGTGCTCCTTGTAATGGGCAGTGGCTTGGGGGAGACCACAGTCTGAGAGGTGGTAGGCTGGGTACAAAGGCTGTCAGTTGAGCTGGATCTGGTTTCTAGGCCTTCAGGATGGACAGAGTGAGGAAATATGTGTATTTTTAAAGGCTGTACTATGCTCTTGTATGAGATGGTCAGTCAAGTGCAGCCGCAAGAGGAAACAAAGGAGAGACTCAGGAAAACAAAGTTGATTACAGCCCCAGGTCCTAGAGACAGGAGACCCAGAACAGTACACAGGGCCACAGGGGAAGCACCAGGGTGAACAGGAGACAGAAGCGGAAGTGATGGGAAAGCCAAGGCCACCACCTTTGTTGGGGTCTCCTCGGGAAAAAAGGGCAGGGCAGAGCAAACAGCTTGGGAATGGCTGGTTTGAATAATTCTGGGGGGCTTTGGGCTGTAGGTGTGGTCCCTAGTTGCCTGGTGCCTGGCCTTTGGGTGATTAAGGCAGAGGAATATTGCCTCCTGGGAGGCACGGTCCAGGCAAAGGGGGTCTGGCTCTGGATGGGGGAATTCTATATCACAGGTCTGCTCCCGGATGGGCCCTTTGCTGTCTCTAAGGATTGGCTGATCCAGGAAGGGTAGTCTCTCCTCAGCCAGAAAGGGTTTTCAAGATGCCAAAACATCATAATATACAGAAAATTTTTCACATCAGGCATACCTCAAAGATAATGCCAGTTCAGTTCCAGACCACCGCAATACAGTGAATATCATGGTAAAGCAAATATGGTAATAAAGCAAGTCACACGGATTTTTTGGTTCCCCACTGCATATAAAAGTTACATTTACACGATACTGTAGTCTGTTAAGTGTGCGGTAGCATTCTGTCTAAAAAAACAATGTTCATACCTTAATTTAAGAATACTTTATTGCTAAAAAATGCTAACCATCATCTGAGTCTCCAGTGAGTCATAAACTTTTTGCAATAGTAACATCAAAGATCACTGATCATCATAACAAAATGATAATGAGGAAGTTTGAAATATTGCAGGAATTACTAAAATGTGGTCACAGACACATGAAGTGAGCAAATGTTGTTGGAAAAATGGCGCAAATAGACTTGCTCAAAATGCAGGGTTGCCACAGACCTTCAATTTGTAAAAAACACAGTATCCGCAAAGCAATAAGCAAAGTGCAATAAAAGGAAGTATGTCTGTGTATACAATACAGAGGCAAAATGCATTGTGAGTTCATATTTCAAAATCAAACACAGAGCTCCAGAGTTTTTGTATACTTTAATCAGTCTTAAATTTGCACCTCCTTTGTCTGTTGTTTTTTTAAATGCCAGTTCCTATTTACTTTATCCAGCATTCCATGTACCTGGTTAAATTTGGACTCCGATGTATATGGAACACATAAATATATAAACAAATGTATCTATTAGATAAAATGTAAAATAGAACATATAATATATACTGTTTAATATTTCCTATGTAATATTGTATTTAGTCTTTAATAAATAGCATAATGCATAAAACATAGTATATAAAAACTTGAGGAAAACACAGCAAACTACAAAGAATGATTGTCTCTGGATAGTAATATACTAGCAATTCTTATTTTCATTTTTATACTTTTCTGAAATTCCTAACAAAACAATATTTAATATGCGAAACTTGATAAGCACTGATTGATGCTCTCCCAAATTTTAATTCGCATGCAGGAAATAATACTGAAAAAGAAGTATAAAAGCAGGGGATTCCCTGGCTGTCCAGTGGTTAGGGCTCTGCACTTCCACTGCCGAGGGCACGGGTTCAATCCCTGGTCGGGGAACTAAGATCCCACGGCCAAAAAAAAAGAAATATGAAAACAAGCCCTTATGAATGATTTTGTGACGTTGTTAATATGAGAAGTGTTTGTTTTTAGTTAAATGCGTGGTGTTTGTAACTTGAGCCCCAACATGCAGGATGTCACATGGTTTTCTCTAAATGTCAGGACATCCTGCCTAGAAGCACCCGCCCACCTGCCCCGCCCACCCCAAAATGCTGTAAGAGTCAAAGGACTCCTGGTTATTTTCCCCTGGCTGACCCTGCATCATTGCCCCCGCCCTTCTTGTCCACAAAGCAGAGCCCCAGGATTCTGGGGATGAAAGGGCCCGGAGTCCACACCTCCGCTTAAGCCCCTTGGCAAACCATGTCTTCCTGTAACACTTTACGGAACATCTGAATAAATGAAAGCTCATCGTCGCAATTAACAGGTCTCCTAACCTCAGACCTTCGATCTCCTCATCTCATCCTCCCTGAATGCACCTCCCTACCTCTTCTCGTCTCCCTCCGGTGCATCCTGCAAGATCCAGCTCCAGCGCCAGGCTCTCATAGCTGGCCCACGCTTCTCTCCACCGCATTCCATTTGTGTGGCCCTCCTACCTCGCGGTCCAGTCGTTCCTTCTGTGCCTGGATACCCGTGAGTTCCCCCAGGTTGGCCTGTGGTTCATTCATCTCTGCATCTCTCAGCACCAAACACATCACAGGCTCTAAACTTGTATCTATTCAAGAAATGGAAGGTGTCCTTTAGAAAAAGCACACAGAGCTGTCCAGTGCTGAAATGGGAGACCCTGTGGGTAGAAAGCTCACCACACACTCCATGAACGTCAGGAAGCTTCCGCCCTTCCGGGCGAGGGGTGTAAAACGGTGAACAAGCCCCCTCCCCACCAAGCTTATGGTCCAGAGGCTTGTGAGCAGCCTTGCAGAGCTTCTCAATACTGCTGGGCTTTATTAACTATTTTTATTGGAATGCAACATGTAGGGGGCACTGCACGGCTCACCGGCGTGCAGCTTGCGGGATTTCCACAACATGCGAGCACAGTGTGTCCAGGACCCGCCCAAGAAGCTCCTAGGCTGTCTGGAACCCCTTCCAGCCACTGCCACACTTCAGGGTGAGGCCGACCCCCAGACGGACCTCTGACTCTACCGATAAAGGCTTCAACTTTTGAAATTGGTGTCATGGAATTTTATGATATGTACTCTCTTTGTGTATGTGGGGGTTTTTTTTCACTTAACATAATGCTCAAGGGCCATCTTTTTACATGAATAAAGAGTAAACTTTAAATAAATTGCACACCTGAGTCGTTTTAATAATTCAGACAAAAGGTAAAAGGATTTACAGTGAAAAGTATGCCTGTCTCCTACGTCCCTTCCTCAGAGGTTACCACTGCTACCAGTTTATTCACCTTCTTTTCAGGCAAACAGGCTTCTGTTATGTATTGTGTGTGTATGTGTGCGTTCTTTCTTACAAACAAAGTGGCACACGCTACGTACAGAAAAGAACTCTTTGTGAGATTACCTCCTGAGTATGTCCCGAGTTAGTCTGCCTTCTCTCCGTCCCTATCACCACCACTCAATCCGCCTTCGAAGGGTACACCCAGTTACTTAACAGAAGTCACTCGACCTGGCTTTGTCTGGCATTTCCTCGTGACTCGATTAGTTTATGCTCTGGGGACAGTAAGACTCCAGAAGCCATTGCTTCCTACTAGGAGACACTGTGTGTCAGTGTGTCCCCCTGCAGGGACACAAATCTTGATCACTCGATTAAGGAGGGGTCTGCACATACAGATGGACAACGGGCACATGAAAAGATGCTCAACATCACTAATTATTATAGAAATGCAAATCAAACTACAGTGTGGTATCACCTCACACCAGTCAGAATGGCCATCGTTAAAAAGTCTAATAAATGCTGGAGAGGGTGTGGAGAAAAGGGAACCCTCCTGCACTATTGGTGAGAATGTAAATTGTTACACCCACTATGGAGAACAGTATGGAGGTTCCTTTAAAAACCAAAAATAGAGTTACCATATAATCCAGCAATCCCACTCCTGGGCTTATATCCAGAAAAGATGAAAATGCCAATTCAAAAAGATACATGCACCCCAATGTTCATAGGAGCACTATTTACAGTAGCCAAGACATGGAAGCAACCTAAATATCCATCAACAGATGAATGGATAAAGAAGACATATATACAATGGAATATTACGCAGCCATAAAAAAAGAGTGAAATAATGCCATTTGCAACATGGATGGATCTAGAGATTACCATACTAAGTGAAATAAGTCAGACAGAAAGATAGATATCATATGATATCACTTTATATGTGGAGTCTAAAAAATGATACAAATGAACTTATTTACAAAACAGAAATATGCTCACAAACATAGAAAACAAACTTACAGTTACCAAAGGGGAAAGTGGTAGGGGGAAGGATAAATTAGGAGTTTGAGATTAGCAGACACACACTACCATATATAAAATACATAAACGACAAGGACCCACTGTATAGCACAGGGAACTTTATTCAATATCTTGCAATAACCTATAATGGAAAAGAGTCTGAAAAAGTTATATATGTATATGTATAATTGAATCACTTTGCTGTACACCTGAAACTAACACAACATTATAAATCAGCTATACTTCAATTTAAAAAAAGGAGGGGCTCTGCAGGTTTGTCTATGGTAAAATCACTGAAATCAGTTTGTGATGAGTTTAGTAATTTGTGGGGGCTTCCTTGAGACAGTGTGTCTGTTTGTCATCAAGCGTCCACTCACAGGGGCGACGCTGCCAGCATCCGCACTTACTCTGGCGCCTGCAGGAGGTTCGGTCTGTGTTCGTGTTGTCCTAACTGCCTGGAGCTCCACTGCCTGTGGGACCAGGCAGTACTTCTCAGATCCGGGGCTCCTGCAGTCCGGCTCAGCATCTTCAGGAGGCCTGCCTGCGGCTGCAAAGGGTGAGATCCAGGAGGAGTGGTGGATGGTGAGGCCAAGGGTGAGGACCTCAGATGCAGAGCCGTGTGCCCAGTCCTGGCCCCAGAGGATTCTGGGGTGACTTCGATGCCCATGCCTGCTCATCACGGGGATCTTGTCCTTGGACTTGTCTGCATTCTGAGGCCTCGTGGGTTCTCTCTTCCTCTGGGCAGAGCATCTAGAGCTTTGATTTTGAAACCAGATTTGCATTCTTGACCCTAGGATCCCTGTTTATTTGGCAAGTCACAGTCTAGAATCAATGCAAGGGAAGGATTGTTCCTGAGTGCTTTGATGAGTACATCTGCCCGGGAGGAGGGGCTGCGGGTACGATGCCATCTGGCTCCTCCAGCTTCATTCTTCACTTGAGGGTGGTCTCGTCCATGATCTTGGCTTAATTCTAACACCTTGCCTTTTCCGGAATGGAGGCCTGGTTCTTCAATTCTAAAACCAAGTGTGGATTCTAGATTCTTCAGTATTGAGATCTAAAGTAAGTTTTCAATATTACTTAAATGTGGAATCTGAAATATGACACAAATGAACTTATCTACGAAACAGAAACAGACTCACAGACATAGAGAACAGACTTGTGGTTGCCAAGGGAGTGGGGAAGGGAATGGATGGAGAGTTTGGGATTAGCAGATGCAAACTATTACATATAAAATGGATAAACAACAAGGTCCTACTGTATAGCACAGAGGACTATATTCAGTATCCTGTGATAAACCATAATGGAAAAGAATATGAAAAAGAATGTGTCTGTATATATATATATATATATATTCAGATACATATATCTGAATCACTTTACTGTACAGCAGAAATTAACACAACATTGTAAATCAACTATACTTCAGTAAAATAATTTTTTAAAAAATAAAAATATAAAGTTTTCATTGAGTAGTACAACCTGGGTGAATGCATCTCTAAGGATCTTGATTATCTGTGAACTTAGCTTGACTGCATGTGTCATTTGTAGTGTAATCATGTTTGGGGTCACCCCGTGACATGTTGGAATAGAGTCCTAACAGCCAAGGACGTGACTAGGCACAGAAGAATGTTTTTAAATGCATAAATACGATCCTTACAATGTCAGAGACAATGCGGTTGGGATATTGTGATATGTGTGCTTCTTTATTAATGCATTAAATAAAGCAAAATCCAGCAGAGTGTGCAACAAGCGTCATAATTTTATGAAATTTAATGATGAAAAGAAACCATATTCAGACTCTCTGCCCCAACTGTAATGCGATATGGAACCATTTGTGATTTTTCTTGATGACAAAGTCGCAGGTGCTGCTGAAAGTACTATAGCCGCCAGTTAGGTGTTAAGAACAATAGTCACACCTTTTCTGCCACCTCTTGATCTGGAATCAACTAAAAACACCGGCAGGCAGTCGGGGTGATAGCAAATACGTGTGTGCATATGTGCATGTGTGTATGTATATTTCACCTTCATCACTGATAAGGTGCTTTGGGATAAGGTGCTTTGGGAACTGCAGTGTTCAGCCTGCGGCCACAGCTGGACCCCTTCCCACCCCTGACACCTCGTCTGTCATACCCTCCAAGGCAGTTTCCAGTACGTGGAGCAGACATTTACCCCGAAGGATCCTCAGGTGCAAAGAGGAAAGAGAGAAGTGGCTTCCTGACCTTCTAGAAGGAAGGGCTGGTGGATCCTGACCTCTGGGGCACCACCTGCCCCGGGCAAGCCTGGCAGGTCAGGCCCGGGGGCTCATGCCCATCCCTGCTCCTCACGTTGCCAGCCAGAGAAGGGGAGGGGAGACCACCCTCCCAGCTCCCGGTTCACAGGCCCTGGCACGGAGGTGGGCGGAGTCTTCCGTGTACCCGCTGGCCTTTCCCCCTGAAGCTTGGGGTCTGCGGTGCCGGGTAGCAGTCCTGACTCTAGCCACCTCCAGAGGGAGCTGCTGCTTCTCCATGACTCTCTGGAGCCTCTGTCCCCAAAAGACTCCAGAGTGGACAAGAAGAGAGCCTTGCTGAGACTCCCAGCCCCCGCCCCGCTCCCTGTCCCCTAAACAAAAGCTCTTATTTCAGTCTCACATGACGCCTGTGATAACTCATTTTGTGTATCAACTTGGCTAGACCATGGTACTCAGTGTTTGGTCAAATACCCATCTAGGTGTTGCTATGAAGGTATTTTTAAGATGTGATTAACATTTAAATCTGTGGACTTGGTCAAAGTACATTACCCTCCATGACATGGGTGGGCCTCATCTAATCAGGTGAAGCCTGTAAGAGAAAAAAGACTGAGGTTTCCTGAGGTAGAGGGGTTTTTGCCTACACACGCCCTTCAGACTCAAGATCACAGCATCAGCTCTTCCCCGGGTCCCCATCCTGCCTCCTGCCCTGCAGATTTCAGAATTGCCAGCCCCATGATTACATGAGCCAACTCTTTAAAATTGATAGATGAAGAGAGAGAGAGAGACGGAATAACAGAGAGAGAGATTGAGAGAGACAGAGAGAGGAAGGGGAAAGAAAGATTGAGACAGAGACTGGGAAAGACAGAAAGAGGGAGAGAAAATGCAGACGTCAGAGTCCTTCTTGGAGATCAGGGAAGCAGAACACAGAGGAAAGAGCAGGGGCAGCGTGGTCAGATCTACCAGGGCCACGCTGTGCCTCTGTGTCCCTCACACCTCGAAGGCAAATAGAGGATCTTCAGGCCGGACCTGCAGAGCAGATGCCGGGTACCTGGGTCCCACAGCAGCGGGTGGGAGGAGCAGGGAAGACACCACTGTGGTCCACCTGCTGTGGTCCACCTGCTGTTCGGGGGCAAGGGGAGGGGGGTCAGGGAGTCGGGCACTTCTGCTCTCCTTACCCGGAGGCAGGAATAAATGACCAGTGATGAAATCAGGATGAGAGAATCTCTCTCTCTCTCTCTCTCTCTCTTTCACACACACACACACAGAATTTGCTGCTGCTGTTCCATTTTTGTTCTTCTTCTTGTTGCTGTTTACTTATTTTGTGACTTTCCTGGATTAATTCTGTAGATTCTGTATTCCTGGCAATGCGTGCACATTGAGTTCTCTCCTAGCTTTAGTTCTTTTCGTTATTTTTAAGCCTGGCTTCCTATGAGTCACGCAGGTCAGTATCATTTAGGGATCAGCCAATTATCAATCCTATGATGTTCTTCAATGCCTTGAACCACCTTTTGCCAAGGGGATCTGTTTGTAAAGGTCCATCTTGAAACTGTAGGCAGTTTACAAGATGGTTTAGCTTTCGTTTCCTGCTTGCCCATTTCCCAGGTCCTTCCTGGGCATGGATGCAGCCCTATGCATGCCCAGGAATGTGCCAGAGCTTTTTGAAGTACCCTATGGTCATCTAGTTCTTCCAGGTCTTCCTTTTACATTTTTGGCCAGTCTTTTTTCACCTCAGCTGAAATTATAGCCTGTGTAGCTGCCATATTACTAGCAGATTGCTAGTGTTTTCTGTAATAGGATAGGGCTTTTTTTTTTCAGAACTGAGCTCTGAGTCAAATCAAGTAGAGACTATACCAGGGGAGTGAAGATTTTCCAGGTTACTTCTAGTTTGGTCAAGCTGTTGACTCTGTTCTGAGCTTCGGGCTTTTAGTGGAGCTCTCAAAATGGTCATTCCTCTGTTGGCTGCGAGGCTGCCAACATTTCATGCCACTGAGCTGGGGAGGAAGGGCAGATGTCATAGCCTTAATTTACACCACCACATACCCTGCTGTTGTTAGGAAAATTCAGGATTTTTTTTTTCTCGAATGTATGCTTTTTAGTTTGTTCTGTACCTTTGGTTAATTTCCAGAGTTCTGAAATGGTTGGGTTTTATTGATTTGTCATTATTTTTGCTGCTTTTGTGGGAAAGTAGGTTCTTAAGATTCACCTTTCCAGAAGTCAATCTTTCTCAACAGCCTATATTTTTAAGCTGCCTTGAAACCCTTTAGGAAGCAGGTGAGGTGTAAAGCATGAAATGATTATAATAGTCATCCTAGGGCTTCCCTGGTGGTGCAGTGGTTAAGAATCCGCCTGCCAACGCAGGGGACATGGGTTCCAGCCCTGGTCTGGGAAGATCCCACATGCCGCGGAGCAACTATGCCGGTGCACCACAACTGCTGAGCCTGTGTGCCACAACTACTGAAGCCCGCGTGGCTAGAGCCCGTGCTCTGCAACAAGAGAAGCCACTGCAATGCGAAGCCCGCGCACCGCAACGAAGAGTAGCCCCCGCTCACCCCAACTAGAGAAAGCCCGCGTGCAGCAACGAAGGCCCAATGCAGCCAAAAATAAATAAATTAAAAAAAAATAGTCATCCTATAACATAAGATTTTATAAAACCATCCTTTAAAAAAATAAGTCACTGTTGGAATATTCAAGAGAATTTCCAAAGCATTAAGAATAGAGCTTTACAAGCTATATCTTCAGCCTGCACTATTCTGTTTTAAGTTGTCCTAGTTTTTCAACAGAACCTGATATGGCATTCAAGATAAAATGCACTTCCAGACAAGTAAGAGAGTTTTGCCTGTGAACCTGACTCAGAAGGATCCATTAAAACCTCATCAAGAAGCTTTTATCTTAAGATTTCCTCAGTCTGGCGAGAGCAAATGCTATAAACAAAAAAATCTGCCAACCAATGTAGCAGCAAATGCAAACCACTGAAAACTCGTGTCTGATTAAAGCAACAGGATGGAAAATCTTAGCACACCTGTATCTAGGCAGCCACTCTCACCAAAATGTTTAGTGAACACCCTGGTGGAATGAAATCTGCACTTCCTTTTAGAGGCTGTTAAAAATAGAAATGAAAGTCTGGAAACAGCTGATAGACCACGCCCACTGCTCAAATATTTCGGTCGTTATGATTGTTGATTCTGAATATTTGCAAGATGATGGGTGCATGTGGTGCTCACAAAGCTTGCATATGGCTTTGGAGAATTTATAAAGGGTGACAGTCCCAGGCAAGGAATTCACACATCTCTGGGACCATTATCCATCAGCCATTGGCCTTCTGTTGCCACAGAGAGAAGGTCAGGTATCACCAAAGATAAAAGAGGAGCTGCCACCTAAAATGTACCCAATGAGAAACGAGAGTCAGACCCAACCAATGTTTATTAAACATGCTCCCATCTGCGTAACTTCACTAATTCCGAGGCTTAGGGAAGGTAAGCATCGAGACACGATCCATTTTCAGCCCATCCTGACCTTTCCCCGTGATAGCTGCTGACACTGCCTGCGTTTCCCTTACGTCTGCATTTCCAACCATGAAGGAGGGACACTAAGTTCCAAAAGCCCTCTGTTCCTCAGGTCCAGGATCCCCTGCTTCCTGGATGCTTTTTTTTTTTTTTTCTTGGCTCCTGTGTTATTACACTTTAGCTCTGATCTCTGCTCCTTGATCCCTATTCTCTCATCTAGTCCTACAAACATCTACCATGTACCTGCGTGCACCACACACTAAAGATACAAAAGAAGAACGTGGCAAGGGCAGTGCACCAGGTATTACAGAAAATGTGAATTGGGGGTTTCATTCAAAAAACATGTATAGTTTCTCCCTTGACCAAATTCCCAAGTTGTGAAAGCTCCATTCAGCCAACATCCTTTCATCCCTGTCCCATTGCTGGCACTGCTCAGCCTTGACATTCAGACCAGACCCAGTCCAGAGAGGGAGCTGGGTACCCGTGCATGACCAGAGGGAGGATGGGAGGAAGGTCGTCCCAGGGCATCAGGTGGATTTTACTGTAAGGATAATGTGCTCACTTCGCACAGGCTAGATGTGGCAGGATTGGGAGCTGGAAGATTCACTGATAATCCCTAAACACACACACACTTACTCACAGGCATGTACACACAGACACGTGCACATGTATTCATAGAAACACACAGAGACATTCATACACACACAGAGTTGCACACACAGATACACACACGCACACACACACAAACACACCTGTACACAGAGACACACACCACACATGAATATGCACGCACAGGCATATACACATGTACACACCCAAACACACGTGCACACACATGCATGCATACACTGATACACACACACCACCACGCACACACACAGACATATACACATTCACACAGACACACGTGCACACATGCGTGCATGCACAAACACACAGATGCACATACTCACAGATACACAGATGCACACACATGCATGCATACACTGATACACACACACCACACACACACACTTACACACATGCACGCTCACACAGACACACATGCACACATGCGTGCATGCACAAACACACAGATGCACATACAGATACACAGATGCACACACAGACATACATGCATGCACACTCACACAGACACACATACACACACACACACACACACACACACACACACAAGGAATCTGGGATCCCTCAGAAACCTGCCTGTGAGGGCTGAGGGAAATTAAGTACAGCAGACAGGTCTTCTTCCTAGAAGGCTTCGGATCTAAGCACTTAGCTCAGCCCTCCTGAGCCTGGGTTACCCGCAGAGGACACTGGCCCGGGCTCGGGGGCAGAAGACATCGAATCAAAGAAGACAGGTGGTCCCTCACTCCTTTCCGCAGCCTCTGCAAGCTTTCCCTGGGTTACCACTGCAGCGACAAGAGAGCCCGTACAAGAAAAGCAAAGAGCTGGAGAGTTACACACTCAAAGAGTGTACCCCATAAAAGAACAGAGCGATCACACCACCCCCTCGAGCCCTCCCACGGTGCTGTGCATTCGGGCCCTGCCCCCCTCCCGGGCCTCATCCAGGTTCACGGCTCCCGAGTCCCAGAGGCCTGAGCGCACCTGGCCGGCCAGCTCCTCAGCGTCTGCCGCAGCCCTGCCGCTGCTCTTATGTCCTCCACTTTCTCAGGGTGAGGTCTTTCCATCAGTGTCACCCCTCAGGATAGAATCCTGGACATTACGAGTATCGCATTGTGGATCTGGGTCCCCTCAAAGAATGCTCTTTTTTAATTGATTTTGCAAGCGGTCAACCAGGCAGCTGGGGCCATGCGCTCTACCTCCCCTAACCTCAGCTCAGCTGGCAAAGCCTGCGCTCTGTCCTGAATACGCGCAGCTCGGGGGTCAACCCCAGACTTGGTGGGCCCATCACAGAATTGGGGGATCCTTCCCTCCGGGCCCCCCGTGCCCTCTGGCCTGCAGTGACTCCTTTTCCTGACCTCACTGAGCAAAAGGCAGAGTTCTCTCAGACCCGTGGCTGCCACACCAGCCTGCCGCAGAGCTCCATAGTACGGGCAGAAAGGGCAAGAAAAAGAAAGAAAATGGGACCCTCTGCACTCGTGACGGTGAGGGGGCTCCTTTCCTGCTCCCTCTGCCTAGAAGGACAGGGTATCTATTGGAGTTTGGGCCTCCCTCACTCCCATTTCTGCAACCGGGGCCTGTCTTTGGGTAAAAACTGTGAGAGAAAAGAGAAAACATGGGAACTGATCCCCCCCGACCCCCTCCCTAGGGTTGCTGCTCCAAGTTTGATTTCTCCACAGTTCACTGGCTTTCTTTACTCCTCCGAGTCCTCAGGTGACTGTATTTTGTTCGGCTGAGTGATTTCTGCAGGAAAGAGAAGCTGCGGCAGACTCTCTAGTTTGGTCAGAGCCAGAGCTCCAGGGAGAGTATTTATTCCGTCTCCATGGTGACTCAAGGCCTCTCGATGGACAGGGAGGTTTCCAGATCTTTCTACCCTCCTTGCTCATCCCCAGAGCTCCCCTCATCTGTGTTGACCCTAGTTTGCAGGGAGTGGGGTGCCCCACCTCCTCTCCACACCAAGGTCCCATGAAACTCCAGGCATCTCAGGGTCTCCCAACACCTGCTAATTTTTCTGAAGACCTCAAATTCTGGGACTTTCCTGGTGGCACAGTGGTTAAGAATCCACCGGCCGATGCAGGGGACACGGATTCGATCCCTGGTCTGGGAAGATCCCACATGCCGCGGAGCAACTAAGCCCGTGCGCCACAACTCCTGAGCCCGCACGCTGCAACTACTGAAGCCCGCACCCCTAGAGACCGTGCTCCGCAACAAGGGAAGCCACCGCAATGAGAAGCCCTTGCACCACAACAAAGAGTAGCCCCCGCTGGCTGCAACTAGAGAAAGCCCGTGTGCAGCAACAAAGACCCAAAGCAGCCAAAAATAAATAAATAATTTTTTTTTTTAAAAAAGACCTCAAATTCCTTCTCCACCCCCTTCTGTCTTCAAGCAGCCTCTTTGGTTCCTCCAAAGGCTTGGCCCACTGGTCTACCACTACTAGAGGTTACCAGGATCCACTTGTGTCCGAAGCCGGCCCTTAAACCGTCTCTCCAACAAGAACCCAGAGAGTAAAATCCTTTCCGTATCACTGGAGTGCAACCAAGGACAGGAAACGATGCCCCCTCGATGAGGTGACAGTGGCCAGGAGCTACAGAGAATGCACAGGGGCCAAGGGCAGAAGAAATGGCACAGATGCTGGGCCAGCTTTGGGAAGCAGAGGGAAGGAGGGCGTTCCTGGGGAGGAAAGATCAAAGAAACCACACAGGGGAGAAAGCGCTTTGCATGACCACCAGGCAGTTTGGTCTCCCTCCACCCACAAGGAGGAGCCCCAAAGGGGGCTGAGCTGGGAACCCCAGTGAAGAGAGCAAGGTGGTGGAAAGGGGGACACGAGGTGATCTCTCATGTCCTGTGGTGCTCAAGGAAGAGCCTCCAGGATCTGACCTCCAAATCAATATTTATAAATGATAAACGCAATTAATTCTATTAAATATGCTTCACGCATAGTGTAAACTCCACTCTCTTACGCGCACCTTAAGTTTTATTGTGGTGAGACCTGCTCACAGCTGAGGGGTAGCTTATCAATGTCTTCTAAGCACCAGAACAATGCAAACCACGTATATCTCACGACTGAACGTGGGAATGTTTGTTCTGGGCAAAGGGTTGGCGGCACAAGTGGTCTTGATCTCAAATCCCCACCCTGTCTTGCCTGTCTTAGTTATGAATTCTAACTCTAGCAGCCACGTTCTTGGAAGAAAAAGAGTTGATATTATGGTGTTCAAGATACACACTGCTCAACTTTCTTGCCAAGGCAAAATCTCAGAGAATACTCGGGCTCCCTCTGTGAGGGGCTGGCTGGAAGCTGCTCTTTTCCAAAGAGGTGAAGGGATTCACCCAAAATGTCATAGGCAGAGAAAGGCAGAGCCCACCACTGGAAGAGAGAGGTGACTCTGTCTCGAAAAATATCCGAAAATGGAACTTTTATCCAGGACAAATAAAAATGCCTACAAATCAATGATAAAAATGCAAACAACCCAATAAAAAATGGGCAAAGACTTGGAAAGTCACTTTACCAAAGAAGAGACGTAGATGGCAAATAGCTACTGAAAAGGAGCCTTATGTCATTAGTTGTCGGAGAAATGCAAGTTAAAGCCACAGTGAGATACCACTATTCACACAGTAAAATGGCTGAAATTGAAAATATTGACAAAAACAAGTGTTGACAAGGAAGTGGAACACCTGGGCTCTCATACACTGGTAGTAGGAATGCAAAATGGCACAGCTACTCTGGCAAACAGTTTGCTAACTTTTTATATAGTTAAAAATGATTTAATAAATCCACTTCTTGATAGTTACTAAAGAAAAATGAAAACAGGTCCTGCAAATAGACTTGTGTGCAAATGTTTATAGCAGCTTTCTTCATAATTGCCCAAAATGGAAACAATTCAAATGTTAACCAATGAGTCAATGCATAAACAACTTGTATTATATTCATAAAACAGGCTACTACTTACAAATTAAAAAGAATAAACTATTGATTTGTATGGTAATATGGATGAATCTCAAACACATATTGGCTGAGAGGAAGAAACCAGAAAGAAAAGAGTACATACTGTATGATTCCATTTATCTGAAGTTTAAGAACAGACAAAATTAGTCCATGGTGCCAGAAATCAGATCAGTATTTCCCCATAGGGTAAGGTCATCTGTGAAGGGGCAGGAGAGAACTTTCCGAGGTGCTGGAAATGTTCTATATCTTACTTAAAGTTATGATTATTTTTCAAAAACTCATTGAACTGTACATTAAATATGCTTTTATTGTATGTAGTCACATCTTAACAATAAAGATAGATAGTTGATAGGTAAGTGACAGAAAGATAGACAGATAGATATAATAGGTAGATAGGTGATAGATAGGTAAAGAAAGAAAAAGAGGGCTTCCCCTGTGGTGCAGTGGTTAAGAATCTGCCTGCCAAAGCAGGGGACACAGGTTTGAGCCCTGGTCCAGGAAGATCCCACATGCCACGGAGCAACTAAGCCCATGCACCACAACTACTGAGCCTGTACTCTAGAGCCCGCGAGCCACAACTACTGAAGCCCGTGCGCCTAGAGCCCATGCTCCGCAACAAGAGAAGCCACCGCAATGAGAAGCCCGCACACCGCAACGAAGAGTAACCCTAGCTCACCACAACTAGAGAAAGCCCGCGCACAGCAACAAAGACCCAACGCAGCCATAAATAAATAAATAAATAAATAAATATTTAAAATAATAAAAATAAAAAGCATTAAAAAAAAAAAAAGAAAGGAAGGAAGGGGGAGAGAGAGAGAAAGAAAGGAAAAAAGGAAAGAAAGGATAGATGTTATGGGATGTTTCCAACTACTGAGAGTGACAGCTAACTTTCTAGTCTTCTATACTATAAAGAATACCCAGGCCAGGTACTGGTTTCTAGTGGGCCACCAGACTGAGGATACGCTCGTGATTTTTGCCCTGTTGTGTTTGTGTGTCTAGACTCTCTGTCACCTGTATACTGTGCTGGTCACCCTCGCTCTGGCAATCATCCCCAAATGGACCATATGGTATAGATACTTCTACAGGAAGAAGAAGCCCCTTGCCTTGTAGAAGCAGACCCGGAAATGACGAGAGGCTAGAGGAGGTGTATTCTAACTGCCTTGTTCTTAGATCTGTCCAGAATTCTTACCTGGAATTCGCTGCATTCCTCACCAGGAGCCACTAACCTGCCATCGGACCCTGGATGCAGCAGGAGCTGAGCCAGTAGCCATTCCTTCGTCTCCTGTCAACAACTCTACAGGCAGAATAACATTCCTTGCTCTGAGATACCCATTCCTAATCCCTGGGATTTGTGAATACGTCATGTTACAGGACAAAGACTGAGTAAATTTGCAGGTGGAATTCAGACTGCCAATCCGCTGACATTAAAATAAGGAGACTGTCCTGGATTATCCAGGCAGGCCCAATGAATCCTTAAAAGTTGGAGAGGGAGGCCAAAGAAGGAATCAGAGGGAGGTGTGATAGCAGAAGAAGGTCAAAGAGATGCAACATTGCCCACTTTCAAGATGGAGGAAGAAGCCACGAGCCAAGGAATTCAGGCTGCCCCTAGGAGCTGGAAAGGGCAAGAAAACAGGTTCTCTGGATAAAGGGGAGTGGCTGTAACAACACCCTGATTTCAACCCAGTGAGACCAATGTCAGACTTATCACCTGCAGAACTGTAAGATAATAAATGTTTGTTGTTTTAAGCCACTCAATTTGTGGTGAGTTGTCCTGGCGTCCTGACACACACCTCCCAGTATCTTCCAGCAGAGCAGACTGTGGACAGTGGGTCCTAGGGGCTGCAGCTGTCCTTCCCTTCAAGACGTCATCAGCTGCCCTACACCGAAGGCAGCTGGGGAGCAATGCCAGGAGTCCTGGTTAGCCTTTCCATTCAATGTTAATGTCCACCAGGGAGAAAGGTCACTGGCTTGTTGGCCCCTGTGACTATTCAAGGGTCTTTCTGGACTGTTCCCCCTGGGACAGTCTTCTCGTGCAGACAAATGACTTTCCCATGTCTGCCTTAGGTAGGCATGACCTGGACTCTTTGGGTGGTCACCCAGACATTCCAAGTTTCTGTGTCTCCCTTCCAGGTCCTGACAACTACCCTCGGCCTGGACCTGAGGAAGTAATTAATTAGCACAGACTCCTTGGTGCCAATGTAAGTTTCAACACCTAGGCAAAGTAGAACAATTACCTAATACGTGGTGAGGAATGAATGAATGAAACAGTGAGTGGATGAATGAATGAATGCTCTCCCACAGCAGGGCATATTTTTAATTTTTCACAATAATTATTGTTTCACAGGAAGCTACAAAGGTAGTACAGAGAGATCCCATGGACCCTTCACTCAGTTTCCCCACTGGTGCATCTTACATACTGTAACTATAATCCAATATCGGACCAGGAAATGGACATTCGTATCGTCTATGATCATCACAAAAATCCCCCTCCTACTAGGCCTTTAGAGTCAAACTTACCCCTCAGGTCCCACTTTCTTTTCCTCAGACCTTTTTGGGTGTTTCTCCAGGGATCATTGACATCCAGCCCTGGCATAGCCTTCTCACTCACCTTCGGGTCAACTGAATTAATTCACTGGAGCTTGGGGGGTTTTTTTCCACAGGAAAGTACTCACTGGCTCTATATTTCTTGAGATTTTAAAGAATGCCTCCATGTCTCCTATTGCCTTTATACTCAATAACAATTTTACTAGGTTTAACATTTTAGGGTAACGGTTTAATTGCCCCCCAGATAATTGCTCAATTGTCTTTTCACATTGAATATTGCTAAGAAATGTGAGGTAAGCCTGGTTTCTTTCTCTCCTTGTATATGAATTGCATTTTCTTCCTCAAAACCTAAATAATTTTTCTTTTCTCTTAAAATTCAATAACTTAACCAAAATATGCCCACTTACTACATCCATTTAATAATAAATTTTTCTAGACTGTTTCCTAATTATGTATCTTCAATCAATCAGTTCAGATTTCCTTGATTTCAAGAATATTTTTTCTATCACATTTTTGAAAACTCCTTCTGTTCGTTGATTGGGTTTTCTAATTAAGATTTATAAATTTTATTTATGTTGGATCATCTTAGTGTACTCGTCAAATCTGTGATGTTTTTTCTAATTGCTTTAATATCTGTTTACAGCTCCTACTTGCCCACATTTACTTCAAGGCTTTCCTCTAGAAAAGCTAGCTAAAATTTAGTTGTGTATATTCTGCCTCCTAGTTATTTTTTGTTATATAAAACGTGATATTCTATGCTCTAACATTTCCCTTTCATCTCGCTCTACCAGACTTTATTGGATTTCCTGAGTTCTGCTGTCTTTCCCGAGATTGCGCTAAATGTCACGCTGTAACTCAGGGGAGCATTAGCGCCCTCAGCGGGATACTAGTTTGGGCATTTCCTTTCCAGCATGGAGTTCTAGAAAATGTCAAAACCTGGTAATGTTTGTTTTGTTTTGTTTTGTTTTTTGCCTCTGCTGAGATCTTGCCATTCCACAGCAGTAGGTAAGAGCTCCCAAACTTGAGGGCTTCTTGAAACTTCTCTCCAGGCTGTATACTCACCCTCTGTCCAGTTTTCCCAAGATTAGGGAATTTACTTGAAAACTACTAGAATTTTGTTTTCTCTTCTTTTCCCAGCATAGTCTCTGGGGAGTTGTGAAGGTGTTAGATGCTGCACAAGAATCTTCTACTGCTTTCCTTGGCTGCCGTTCTCAAGTGCTCTGGCATGAATTTGTACCTCTTTCTTTCTTTGATAGTAGAAAAACTTTTTGCTAATTTTTTCTGTTTATCAATCTCATCAGGAATTGGGGAAGGGAGATTCTAAGATCTGGGTTCATTATACCGTCTTTACCAGGAAGTCTTTCTAATTTGTTTTCTCAGTAAGCAATAGATTTATTCTCAGAGGAAATTCTCAGAGTACGGGAGTGGCAAATGTCAACCCACTAAATACTGTGGCACTTTCTCCTCCTTTCCATGCTGATGGAGGAAACAAGGAAATAAATGAGCAAACGATGTTTACAGAAGTAAATTAATGATACGACTAAAGAGAAAAGGTGCAAAATTCTCACTACACAGCTCTACAGTGTGAACCGTCAAGTAGCATTTGCAATGGGACCTCAGGCAACAAACCAGGCGTGTTGATTTGGGGCACCAGGGTGAAGGCGTCTATTCTCAAGCCAGTCAATGTTAGGTTGAGAACCAAAAGTAAATTACTGAAAACATACAGCACAGACAAGTTTCAAAAGTGCATATTCGGTGCGCTGGTTTACACTCACATATACTTTATGCCCATGGACTAACTGGGTCCAGGCCAGCCTTGCTGAAAGTCTGCGGCATCACAACATTCCAGGTCCTAAATGCTTCGGACTAAATGGCCCGCGGTCACGGATAAGATGAGAACACCCTCCCCCAGAGGGTGACACGCTTTCCATGAGCTCAGCTGCCCTCATCCTCACCTCCTCCTCGGCCAGGTCTCACTCATGTTGTGACCCCGCCTTCAAGGTCAAGGAAAAAGGCCAAATCCTGCAGAAACCATTGCTAAACACTCCTATTGAGATGATCGTGCCCTTTCTGTGCTTCTGGAACACGTACCTGCATCTCCCAGAAGTGAGAGATGGCCAGGCCAAGAGCGGGGAGAGAAGAAGGTTCAAGAGGTCTTTGCCCAGAAGGTTAGAAGTTTCCCAATGATTACAAGTGAGAGGTAGGCTAGGGGGACAAGCTCTGCCTACCCTAGGTGGCCAGCAATAGCCCCCTGAGTTCAGACATTTGAACTCCCAAGAATCAAGAGTCTTCACTCCAGATCAATTTAATTCACTGTTAAGGAAGGCTATACAACACAACAAATATATGGATGGAGAACAGACTTGCAACTCCCAGGCACTGCTTCCAATGTCTACAAAGCCTCCACACTTGAGATGTGCCTTGACCCAAGAGAGGCTAGGTAAGCTCGGACCATCTCAACTACAGGAAGTGATCAGCCTTCCTGGTGACACAGCCCCCTCGGGCTCCCAGTGGCTGGCGGCCATTCCCAAGTCCAGCGGCACCCCATCCGTGCTTGTTATTCATCATGGGATTCCAGGATGTGGTCCAGGAAGATTGGCTGGATTCTTATTCTTCTTGGATTGGCCTCCCCTATAAACTCACTGAGGTAGTGTTGCAGGGAGGACACTAGGATAGGCCACAGCCACAGGCATCCGTGGGTATCACTTTCCATCCAGGAGATGTGAAGGCACTGGGCGTGGAGTCCCTCACCCAGCATTCCAACTAGAATGTGCCAGGAAATAATGGAGTGCGTTGCCTGGAGAACACACAGCTGGTTCTCACCCAGGTGTTTTTGGGATGAGCAGGGTAAAAACCAGTCAGGGCTTTTCTTGACACTGTGAACAGCTGTCACTCGTCACGTCTACAGAGGAACCAGCCAGCAGTGAGCAGAGGGTCACCGGCCGCACTGACCGAGGTCCACCAGCCCGTGCTGCCCTTGGGGTTTCAATCCGTGCTTCAGGAACCATGTGAAGCCAAGGAAAGTGCTAGGGTGGGAAAGAACTGGGTCCCCATCCTGACCTGGACTTTGGCAAGCTCAGTGACACCCCACCCACGAGGCCAGCAGGGCGGGAGCCAGGCTGTGCACGCAACAGCTACGGCCCAT
Source organism: Eschrichtius robustus (assembly GCF_028021215.1). Lineage (NCBI taxonomy): Eukaryota > Metazoa > Chordata > Mammalia > Artiodactyla > Eschrichtiidae > Eschrichtius > Eschrichtius robustus. The sequence goes on from NC_090831.1 coordinate 9,380,465, forward strand.
GGCATTGCTTCCTGCTTCCCCAGATACCACACATAAGAAGCACTTCAAGGGTGAAGTGCATGTATCCTCCTTCCAAGACCACCCAGGACAACCGTGGAAACAAAAGAGAAGGCGTGGCCAGTGGCCTCTCTCCCAAATTCCAGCCCTACACCGTGAAGAGCGCAGACCTTTCCTGTCTGGCCGTACGTGAAGATGCCACTTAGGAAGACACTGCCAAGGTATGGACGCCTGCCAGCTTGTCACCTCCACGCGCCCACACAGATGGGACACTCGGGCTCGGAGCAATGAAGCAAGCAGCCAAGGTCACAGCCAGCCCACAGCACACTCTCCCACCACACACACCTCATGCAGCACGCCCCCCCGGGCCTGCAAATCTGAAGCCCCCAAGGATCTCAGCATGCAAAGTGTTCAGCCAGGGTCAAAGCAGCCCCAGTGTCTCTTTATAAACCTTGAGATGACACTCAGAGACCGGGAGCAGGCCATCTACGGAAACAGCGTATGCAGAATTCCAGTCTTTTCTCAAGGTCTGCACTTTAAACCAACTGTCCCCAGGAGTAGTAGGGAAGAAAATTGCAAATATGAAGAATAAAATGACAAGAAGCTGTAATAAATCTCCAAAAGAAAGTGGATATTTAGAGTTATGTCTCTAAGAAATGGTGTTTGCGGATTCAATGAAAGTCACTGAATTCCATGGCCATCTTCAGCCCTCCTCACCCAACCACGTGGGAGAATTGGTCACTGCTCCTGCTCCCATAGCTGGAAGACCTCACAAACGCCATCTCTCCGGGGTCTCCTCTGCCTCCTTTTCCAGGTGATCCTGTCTCCCCGCCTTTAAATGCAAGAATCCCCCAAGTCGTGGTCCCCACCCAGCCCGGCTCCCCCATTTCCAGGCCATGCGTGAGACAGAGGGAGGAATCAAAGATGATGTCAGGGTTTGTGCCAGAGAGACTGTAAGAACCTGAGCCCGGCCTGGCCTGAGCCGGGCTGAGGGGAGCAGAACTGGGGCCCTGGTGGGGCTGGAAGCAAGGAGACAGACGGATGACTGCATCTTGCTGGAGTTACAAGGGTGGGAATTGTTGGCATGATAAATCCAGATCAGATGTGAAAGGACATTTGTATTCATTTTCAAACAAGATGACTTTTGGTAACATGTTAGAGCACTTTCTGATTGCCCACCTTTGCTGCATCTCCTGCTGTGGGAAAGTGTAAACTGCTGTCACTGTGTGCTTGTAATGACCCTCTATGACAAAGTAGCAGGCTGACAACAGCCCTGGAACCTCGGAGAGGAAGGCCCCCGTGGTGTGGTTTTGCCATCAGATACACACAGACGTTCAGGGGAGGTGGTCTGCTGTTGGTTCATGAGTTAAATACAACTCTGTCATCTACTAGCCGTGTAATCATTGGACATCCCACAGTGGGGAGAGCCCTGGTCTCTGGCTGTCATAATGGACCCCGTGGGCCCACACTGTGCTGGTGGGTGATGGACCTGAAGCCGTCCACTGCTGTGCAGAGGAAGAAGGCCCCCGTTTAAACTCATTAGGCAGCCGATTGCCCACGCCAGGCCTCTGTGTACCTGCAGGGGCCCTTTTCTGTTGTTTTCCACTGCAGGAATGTTTGGGCAAGTCTCTGTGTTCTGGTTTCTTTGGCAGGTCTGTGTGTCTGGAAGGGAGCAGTCTTTCCAGAGACACCACGATGGCTTGGAAAGTGTGATCCTTAGGCCCGTGCCCTTGACTATTAGCCAGTCCCAGGAACACAGGAGAAGATAGATTCAGAAGGACATGTCCCCTGCCCAAGGGAATCAACAAGCCTCACATTTGAAAGGCAAATCTGTTTGTATTGGTTGACAGATCCTAATAGGCACTTACATAAGACCTCTAAGAAGGAAATGAAAGCCTCCTAGTGCTTTGAATTCAAACATGCTGACTCTAAGAAAAATTCTTAATGCCATGGAGGGGGTACCCCATCTCAGAGGGACAAATGGAACTGAAGCCTCCACCAACCTTGAATTTAGGTGCTGTTGCTAAGCTACAAAGCCAAGAGCAAAGAATGTGATTAGTTAGTAGTAAAAAGGAAACAGCTCCAAAAAAGCCTGAACTATCAAGACGTTTAAACAAGATTCTTTTAAATGTCAGTATGCCCTGAAAACACAGGAGAATTATACAAGGATTTTTCTTGGATTACAAAGAATTTTCATTTAATATTACATGCCACAGTTCATCCTTAGACAAATTTAACTGGTCTAATCTCGATAAAAAATCCTGCTGTTTATCTTCTCCTGTATGGTATTCACAGTGTGGAATACAATGCAGGCAAAGCAAATTGTGTTTGTTTCCTCTTAATAAATTGAATTAATTCGAACGTCTTAAATTTCCTCTTCTGGTTTTATGAGTCACTATCATTTCCACTAAACGTTTAGCACTATGGATGTAATCATGTATTCAACCAATTGAATTATAATAACTAATGTCTTTATTTTTTAAAAATCAGTTTGTACATGTCAAACCGGGCTGCAAATGCTGTGGGTCCGCAGTCACGCCAACAGGTCTGGGACATCTTCAGTGAGCGTGTGGCTACAGTTGGCTGAAATATAATTTCCAAGGTGCCTGATTGGCTTTAAGTCCATGATTCGTGAATGATCTTTGATTATCTGGAAATTTTTGAATAAATTAAAATTCCACAAAGAGAGAGAGAAAGTATGGTGAACTGAGTTATTACTTAGACGTGCCCGTCTATATAAAAACAGATTTGCTCTTTCTCAATTTCCACTGGGATGGTAACTTGGATATAGGAATTGTCATGTGTTGATAAGGTTAAGAATACTGCACTGCTAAAGTCGGGTGTTATATTAGTTTGCTAGGGCTGCCGTAACAAAACACCACAAACCAGGTGGCTTAAACAACAGAGGTTTATTCTTTCCCAGTCCTGGAAGCTAGAAGTCCAAGATCAAGGTGTCGGCAGGGCTGGTTCCTTCTGCACCTGTCGGGGAGAATCTGTTCCCAGCCTCCACCCCAGCTTCTGGTGGTGTGCTGGCAATCTCGGTGTTCCTCGGCTTGTGAAAGCATTGCCGGGTATCTGCCTCAGTCGTCACGTAGAGTTCTCCCTTTGTGTCTCTCTGTCCAGATCTCCCGCTTAGAAGGACATCAGTCGCTGGATTAGGAGTCCATCCTATTCCAGGATGACCTCATCCTAACTACATCTGCAACGGCCTTATCTTTAAATAAGGTCACATTCTGAAGTGCTGGGCACTAGGGCTTCCAACATATGAATGTGGGGGGGACACAATCCAGCCCTTTACACCCACCATTCAGGAGTGGGGCTGTGCTCCCAGGTGGCATCCGAGCCCCCAAAATCTCTAGAGACCGATGGCCCATGTTCTGAGGTTCTGGGGCTGGTATCATGGGAAGTGAGGAAGGTCCCTCACAGCAGACAGGGTGTTGCAAGTTTCAGGGACCTGGGAGACAGACCCGCCCCCCTGGCAGATCTGGGGACCAACTGGTACAGACAAATGGTCTAGGCTTGGTGAAGGGAGTTAATCCTTTAAGCCGAAAACAAGTTTTCTGGATCCTTGAGGAAACTCCAGCTGGGAATTTGTACAACTTTAGGAGGTTGACTGAACCAAAGAGCAAGGCAGAGCCGAGTCAGCTCACACCTGCTGCCCAAGGAGATCACAGGGCCCAGATGGGACGAGTGGTCACTATGAAAGGCCCAAGTAACACGAGTGACCACGGGAGTGTTTAGAAATGTTCAGAGGAGGAGGAAAGCAGCTTAGAGGAATGAAATCAGCGTGCAAATAATCATGATAGGGAAAATGTGTTTAAAGGTAAACCTATGTCTAATTTCCATTGTAGAACGTGATTGACTAAGAGACATGTTCCATTAATGATCTTAGTACAAAAGCACAAGGAGACAAATCTCCAGAAGTTGTCTATGTTGAACGTGGACAGTTAAGGAGAACTTGGTCCAAACTTGGAAGAGCTCTTAGGCTTCTCTGCAGGTTTCCTCACTAGTGAGTTAAATCCAACTTGATATGAACTTGTCTATTTGCATGAGAATGTTGTTTTTAATAGTGATCTTTAACCACGAGATTGAATTAAATCCAACAGAAAATCGCCAACAGAAAAGAGGCTTTCTGGGAGGACAGGGCCTGGGGTGCTGCCCCCTCAGAGGTCTGAGATGAGGAGGGACCCAGGAGAGCAGTGACCAGCTGGCCGATGCCATCTGAGAACTGACGGGTGGAGGTTGGTGGTGACTAGCTCGGGAGCCCGGGAAGGGTGAAGAACAGGCTGGGCAAGAAGCTTCAGGAGAAAACAGATGGAAATTGCTTAAAGCCAGGAAGTGAGCCCTCAGACAAAGGCATCGAGCTTCACCGAGGACCAGTGAAGAAGTTCCCAAGGGGCCACTTCCCAGTGCATGGGCAAGGGTGGAGGACCACAGGGAGCGGCCCACAGGGAGGGGCAGGAGCATCTGGTGGGTCCCGGAGGCACATGTGGAGGGGGCCGGCCCCTTCATTCTCATTCCTCTGTGAGCCCATCTCACTCAGAGACACCCTGACACAGGCCCGCTGGAGTTCACTAGACGGGAAAACTTGAATCCTAGAAACATGGTTGGTGGAGCCAGCCTACCAGAGCACAAACCCTGGCTATGCCGTTTCCTTGCTGTGTGTCCTTGGGCAACTCCCTTTGCCTCTCTGAGCTTCTCTTCCCACATCTGTAAAAGGGACAAAAACGGTGCAACTTCATAAGTTGTTTTCCAGGTTGAGTAAAACAGCAAAGAAAAACACTCCACACCCAGTAAATGCTCAATAAATGGTGCTTCCTTCCTCCCACTCATCCCCCAGGCTGTGTCCCCAGTACTAGACCAGACAGTGGGGCTGAGTTTACGTAAGACTAACTGTACTGATAGCAACATCAGCTCGGCCCTCCTGAGCACTTGCTCTGTGCCACACAAGGATGCTCGGCCTCCCTGAAGCCCAGCTATGCTGAGAGGAAAGTGTCACAGGGGGCAGGGCTGGCTGGCAGGGGTCACGCCATGGCAAGTGGGGTGTGCTCCATACTCCCCAGGACCTGAAGCCAGGCGCCCATTCTCGCCTCTGCACACCACTGCCTCAAATAAGGCAGCGTTCTCACCACAGCCCAAGCCCTGAAGCCAGCAGGAAGGTCAGCGATGCAAGGCCAGAAGGACACTGGTTCGGGGTCCAGAGGCCTGGGTGACAGACAGAGCACCTCCCAGGAACAGAGTCAGGCGAGCCCATCTGGACGCGAGATCTGGACACTCCACCTGGAATACCCTGAGACTCAGGAAGGAGGGCTCCCAGGACCCGCTCTGCTGAACCCGCCAGGAGGGAAGGAGCAGGGGCTCTTTGGGGAGCCCCAGGGCCCCTGAGCACTGCCTGGAAGGTGGGTTCAGGGCGGTCAGAGGGATGACTGGGACTTGGCCAGTGGGGGCTTGGAAGGCAGAAGCACAGGGGATGGAGGACCCGCCCCATCCTGGTGGAGCACCCGTAGCCATGGGCACTCAGGAAAGTCACAGAGTCTTTCTGGGGCTTGATTTCCTGTCTGTGATATGAAATCCAGCCAGTACACCCCAGGACAGCTAAACCCACTGTTAATATTTAACAAAGCTGCTCCTAACCACGCTTCCATGCCCAGGGGTCACACCTGCCACCTGCTCCCCTCCTGCTTAGCCCCACTGCTCTCCCAGTGCCCCTGCACCCCACTTCCTAACTCAGCCAAAGGACTCTCTGCCCGACAGCTGCCAAGCCCTCTCGGGGCGTCTCTTGCTGCTCCTCTGCCCTGAGCGTGTCCTCCCAGCTTCTGGGATGACGGCCTCCTCTGCCCTGCAGGTGTCAGCCTCCTGGTCAGTGCCCACCGCCCACAGGAGGGCAGGACCCATCTGCTTTCTACTACCACTGGCAGAGCTTGTACGTCCCCCTCCCTCCGTTAAAGGAACCGCAACTTTATTAGGGTGTCCATGTGTCCAGAGGCAAATGCTGACTCCCAGACTCCCTTGCAGCTAGGAGTGCCAGCGAAGGCAAGTCTGGACACTGAGATGTCCATGAACATCTTCTGAGCCGCGTCTCTGGGAAAACTGCCGTTCACCTGAGAAAAGAGGCAGGCCCAGGAGGGGTGCACCCACTCTGCCTCTACCTCCCTCCTGAGGCATCTGCAGGTGCACAGCCCACGGTGGCCCAGAAGCCTGGATCTCATGCCGCGGAGGGCCTGGATGCTGATGGCAGGGCTGGACTCTCTCCCCCAGACTTCTGACCACAGAGGGAGGCCCGGTAACGTCCGCTTCCTACAGAGCCAGCACCCAGTGAGCGTGTGCAAGTATTTGTTGTGGAATGAACAGTTTAGGGTGTTTCAGAATCAGAGGGGAGGTAGTTAGGAGATGATGGAGGAGGAGGCCGGCAAACATGGGGGACTACACCGCAAAATCCAAACCCGGCTTGTAACGTCACGGGAGAAAGCCCACTGAAGGCAGCTTCAGCCTTCACCCGCAGATGTGTTCCCACTTAGTGTCTGACCCAGTGACTCGCTGGTCGGCGCTCCTGTCTAAATTGACCTTGTCACCTGTCTTATTCTGTGACACTAGGCCAAGAGCCCAGATGGAGAGGAGTCTGGTCCACAGCCCCCCCAGGGGGCCTCAGGCAGCAGGCAGTGGCACCCCGGCTGAGGGAGGGTCTCCACTCCCACCCCCGGCCGTGTGCCCCTCCCCACTAGCACCCGTCTGTCCCCGAGGCCAGCATGAAAGCCCCACCCTGCTGCCTCTGCACACAGAGCTCTCCCTCAGTTTGCTGGCATCAGAGACCCCATTTTCCCCAAAATGCTTCAGTGCATGGGACACAAGAATGTGTTTTTGCTGTCATTATCTGAATAATTTGACCAATATGCTGAGGCAGCGGGGTCTGGCTCTGGAGGGGCACAGATCAGACCTCCTGTAATAGAGCCCTCGGTGTCTGCAGAGCTGGAGCCCTCTCAGACCACCAGGGGCCAGCGTGGTCCAGAGTGGAATTTAGAGAGAGTTCCTATTGAGTCCAAGGTCACCATGATGGCCTAGGGCCACATCTAGTTTGCTGCACAGAAAACAAGAGTGACGATGGTTGGGGTGTGGGGCCCTGAGATGCCGGCCGGGAAGACACAGTCCCTTCCGTCCCTGACGGAGCCTCTCCCGTCGTCTCCACAGAATGAGCTCTCAGCCTGCACGTGGGGCTTAACCGCGAGCCCAGAATAAAGACCCCACATCAATCCCTCAGTGCTGCTGGTACCCAGCAGTCCTGAGAAATGTTTGCTGGCTGGCTGGATGGCTGGCTGGATGGATGAGTGAGTGGGTTTTCCCAGACTTTCAGACGGGAGGCTGATCCCATATCCCAGGCAGAATTGACTCGGAGCCCAGGCTCTGCACCCTCACCCTCCGTCAACCGGAGCAGACAGTCAGGAGGTTCTCAGCCCTCAGGGCGCTCATCCCCCACCCGAGGACCAGGAGCTCAGTAGGGAAGGATGTGCTCAGCTACGACAAAAGGCAGTGGCTGAAACATAAATGGAATAATGGTACTCAATGTTTTATTTTTTAAAAGCCAAATGCACACCAGTCAATTCTTCCAACATACATTGAAGGCTGGCCGTGGCCAAAGACTGCAGAGGTCACCTCCGTGGGCGGGAATCCAGGTCCCTGAGTGGGGAGGTGGCGGCCACGTCCCTGCAAGGCTTCCACGTCTGCAGAGAAATATGACGGGTGCACCTGAAGGGGGCCAGGCCCGGGACTCCGCCCTCTCCCCGCAACAGGTGAGGCTCCCGAGAGGCGGGGCTGGCCCAGGGCCTTTCCGCAGCGCCCCAAGGGCTGGGAGACCCCTCACACCCAGCACCCCCAGCCGGCCTCTGCGTTAAGGGGCCAAGGTCGAGCCCAGGTAAACTGCGAGGTGGGATTTCGTGGAGTCAGGAGGACAGAAAGCTGAGAAAACAGGGCAGGCGGCCTCCCGGGGATGTGGGTGAGCCCGGTGGGGGAAGGTCGAGGCACAGGACACCTCTGCCAAAGCCGGGCGCCCCGCCCACCAGAGGGCCCAGCCTCGCCAGTCCGCATGCATTCATCCGTCCCTTCAAAACCTCAGGGCAATGTGCCTCAGCTCTCACCCAACCCACACGAGCAGCTAGAAAACTTGGTGGCTCCACTTTGAGCTAAAATTATATGCAATTGGTGTGGGAACATCAGCTACCTGTCACTCATCAGAAGCCAAGGCAGCTGCTGGGCTCTCGTTTCACCCAGAAGAGGGAAAGCATTGACACCGCGCTCCCTGCGACGTTCCAGACGCGAGGTCTGCAGTCAGGCAACGCTAGGAGGGATCCGGGGGCGGGGAGGGGGTGGGTGGGTGCCTGCTCCAGGGTGTTGGCTGTCTCCTGGGTGCTCACCTGAGGGGTGGGAGGTTTCTGAACAACAAGGGACTGTCCAGTCCTCCGAGCTGAAGATTCAGCAGCCAGTAGGACCCTTGACCCCGCCCTGGAAAAACCCCCTGGACTTCAGCGCCCAGCCCCGCCAAGATGCCTTTGCTCTCCCCCCAGCGGGAAGGGGTTGGGGTAGGGCTGGCTGGCAGCTCACTGCCCAGGAGGAGGTGGGAGGCCCAGAGGGACCAGTGCCCACCCCTCCCCCCAGCTTCCCCAGGGAGTCTGGGGTTTGTTCCCATCTACAGCAGACACGTGGAGGGGCTGCCGTGGGCCCAAGTGTGCCCTTGCACAACAAGAGAGCGCTGGGCAAATGCCAGAGTGGCCACGTTGCCCCCTCCCTTTCCTGACTTTCCCTGACCACCTCCATCCCCATCCCCATCCCGCCAAGATGCCGGGTACCAGCTGGAACCGGCCTGGTTTAGGAAGCATCCCGCCTCGGGCCTCCAGAGGAGCTCAGAGGATGGCTGTGGTGTTGGGGGAGCGAGGCCAGGAGGGGAACAGGGGGTGCCCAGGGTGACTCAGGGCCTTGGTGTCAAGGGATGCCCATGCTGCAGCCCAGGGGACTTCCTGAGGCCAAAGAGAGGGAGGGCAGTCTGCGAACACAGGGGACTTTCCCAGGAACCAAAACACGTCCTGGCAGCACCCAGGCAGCCCCCAAGCCACGACCCACCTGCAGCCCCCAGAGAGGCCAGAGCCTTGGCCCTAACCCAAGGGAGACCAAAATAGGCCAGCCGGGGAACCGGATAACTTAGTATGAGGGTGGCCTTGGTGGACGTGGGTGTAGTTGTGACCCTGGGAGTGTTGTGTGTCTGGGTGTGACAATCTGACCCTTGACGTGGACGTGACCCTGGGTGAGGGTATAACTCTGGGCGTTTGGGTTTGACCCTGGGTATGTGAATACAACCTGGGTATGTGAGTTTGACCCTGGGTGCAAAGGGAAGAAATGGCCTCCTGGGCTCCCCGGGCAGCAGAGTAGGCACTGGGTAGTGGCCACCTGCCCAGTGGCCTGGAGGAGAAGGCAGCCCCGCCCCAGCATGGGCACCCTGGGTCTGCAGTGGGAGGGGCAGCCCTGAGGACTTCTGAGTCGCCTTGAGGTTGGTCTTCCCTTTCCTTGAAGGATTACCTAAGTTCACAGCCAAGTGGCCTTGTTGTGCGTCCTGTAGGATCTGGGAAGTCTGATGGCTCCTCCCTTTGTCCAGCTCTGCCCGCTTTTGTTCAAGCTGCAGTGTTTCCACTCTGTCGTTGCATGATCTCTTTACCCAGTGATGGTGAAACGGAGCAGGACCCTATGGTCCTTGCCCCCCCATGTCCTCCACCTGCCTTTTGTTTGTGGAAAAACTTTAGCCGAAGAGTAAGTTTAATCAGAGACATGAGAAAATGCAGAAACAAAGGAAAGCAGTCAAAGGAGACCACATAATAATAGTTTAGTCATTCAGCATAGTAAGGACACTTAGTTCCTTCTCAAGGGCTACAGATAATATTCTGAGCCATATCCTGGGAGCTGTCTTATAGATACTGATACCCACACCAGGTGGAAGAAGTGAACTGCATGAGGACCAGACTGTAGCCATGACATCAGCTGCCACAGTTCTGAGAACTGGCCTCAGAGAAATGGGAACAAACCAACCGCGGAACTGAAGATCAACTGTACTTAAAACAATCAAGATGACGTTGATCAGACCACCCCATGACCAATTTCAAGATGACTGTCGGAGCTGACTGTGGTGTTTCTACACGTAGCCCCCTCCCTCCGTCTATAAAAGCTCTTGTCCACCGATTGTCGGGAGGGAGTCGGCCTTTGGACGGGAGTCCGCCCTCCCCACTGGCTGCCAGCGTCCAAAATAAAGCAGGCTTTCCTTTCCGCCAGCCTTGCCTCTTTATTGGCGTCTGAGCGGCGAGCAGTCAGACCCCACCTTCGGTTATAATAGCCCAGCCACTTCCTGGTATCCTGGTATACACGTATACATAAAGGAGTATAGGAAGCACATAAAGAGTCTAGTGGGTAAGTCTCCGCGCTCCCAATGCGGGGGGCCCAGGTTCAAGTCCTGGTCCGGGAACTAGACCCCGCGTGCATGCTGCAACTAAGAGTTTGCGTGCCGCAACCAAGATCCAGAGCGACACAACTAAGACCTGGCGCAGCCAAAAATAAATTTTAAAATAAATATTTAAAAAAAAAAATAAGAAGCACGTGAAGAGCATGTGTACACATATACGTAATGTCCACAGATAGACGTAGGTATATGGACAGAAGGAGAACAAGATGTTCATGTGCCATGGTCATAGTCGGTGATCCGGGTAAAAAGTTTACGGGATTTCTTGCAACTCCTATACATTTGAAGTTACTCAAAATAAGCTTTTTTTTTTTTTTAAATATCATTATGTGTGAACCAGGGTTTGGGTTTTCTGGAAAGATGACCCAAAGCCCTGTCAAACGAACGTGGTATGTTCGTCCGTGAGCTCCGTCCGCACCAGTCCCTTCTCTGGGACTCACCGGATCTCTGACCCACCAGGACGCTGAAGAACATCCTTTTTCTGGGCCTAACGCAGCCCACCCCCCAGCAGATCCCACATCCCAGGGCCTCTGGAAACCGCTGGCCTGGGCTGTTTCCAGAGCTCCCCTCTCCCGGATTTCCCAGCCATCCTGGCCAGGCTCTGCTGCCCTGAGACTCGGGGTGGGGATCCCTCTGCACGCTCAGAAGAACCGTTTTAGAGCACAGGCCTATGTCTTCCTGCTGCCCGTCACCCGGCCGCTGTCACCTCCTCAGGCTCCCGCAGGTCACTGCCCCAGCGCTTCTATATCCAGACATTGGCCCGAGCTCTGGGAGCGGGGTGAACACGTGCCCCGCCCAGGCACAGGCCCCTGCTCAGGGGGGGGCCCTGAAAGCATGGAGGACACTGAGAAGGAGGGCAGGGGGAGTCAAGGGGCACGGCAGTGCTGGGGCGAGCAGAAGGGGAAGGGCGGACCTCAGCGGCCCCGGGGACAGGAGTGGGAGCAGGGCCCTCACAGAGGGCCGTGCCCTGGCCCTGTGGGCCCCGTGGCCACAGCCCCGCACCTGTGCCCTAGGTACCAGAGAGCTCTGTGCTTCCGTTCCCCCACCTGTGACGTGGGGCTGAGAAGACAGCCCTGAGGGCTCCAGGATGGCAGCCCCGCTGCCCTGAGTCCCCTCCAGTGGGCTACCCCCTGCCTCACCTCAGAGGTACACTGAGGCAGGCCCTCACTTTTCTGGTCACTCTCAGATAACAGAAGTCACCCTGGTCCTGAGACAGCCTCCAGGTTGGCTGTTAAGCCAGCCAGCCCAACACACAAACCAGTGTCTGGGGAAGGCCTTGCTCCCCGCCACTTCCTGCGCCCACCTCGGGCTCCACCAGGCTGCAGGGCAGTGGGTGCAGGGGCGTCCCCTGGCATCCCCCTCCCCTGTCTGGGCAGGGGCTTAGGGGTGCTCAGGCCCTCCCCCAGCACGGCATCCCCTCGCTGAACAGCAGGAGATGCACGTCAGACCCTCTGAGCCGCCTCCTTTGATGCTCCTGCCAGAAGACTCAAGGTCAGGAGAAGACACCTGTCTCCCAAGAAGCCTCCCTCTACCTGCCAGGGCCCTGCTGCCCTAAGTCCCAACCTCTCACCTCCCTCAGCAAACGGAGGCAGTGGGCACCTGTGGTCCTGGGGTCTCAGCCAAAACAGACAGGGAAACCTTTCTGTCTCCACATCCTGTGCCATAGGACGGTGCTATGGACTGAACCGTGTCTCCCAAAATTCATGTGCTGAAGCTGTAACCCCAATGTGACTTTCAGAAGACGACATGGGACTTTTTGGAAGGTGATTAAGGTTAAATGAGGTCATAGGGTGGGGTCCTAATCTGATAGGACTGGTGGCCTTATAAAAGGAAGAGACACCAGAGCTTTCTCTCTCTCTCTCTCTCTCTGTGACATGTGAGCACACAGCAGGAAGGTGGCCATCTACAGGCCAGGAGGAGGCCCCCCACCAGAACCCAACCCCGCTGGCACCCACATCTCGGATTTCCAGCCTCCAGAACTGTGAAAAATCAGTGTAGTTTGAGCCGCCAGCCTGTCATATGTCGTTATGGCAACCGAGCTGACTAAGACAGATGGCAAAACACATCAAGTGTGCCTAAGCGACCCACCAGCAGATTCCGTTAGCCATCAGGAGACAGTTTTTTAAGTCGAATTAGTATCATCTTCCCTTCACGTCAGCTTCGACAATAATGCTAAGAGCTGATCTACATGTGGTGCTTCCTTCGTGTCAGGGGTCACTTTGATCCTCAAAGTGATCCTGGGCTGGAGGCATCACTCATGATGCAGGTGAATAAGCCAGCCCCCACCTGCCTGAGGGGAGGGGGAAAAAGCAGTGAGCCCCGGGCTGCCCTGGCCTGTGGTTTGTGCCCCTTGGTGTGCTTCCTCCGAGTTTGCAAAGTGCTTTCACAAGCATCATTATTTAACACGACCATTCAACAGATTTATCCAACAAGGCACTGGTGAGCTCCTTCTGCAGCCCACATGCTGCATGCATGAGTGCCAGAGGGCCAAGGACACAGGAGACAGACACACCACCACCCCCCTGCGCTCCATACAGAAGGTAAGGAGCAGTCAAACTGTTACACAAGTATGTGTAAAGTTGCAGCTGTATAAACTACAAATTCAGTGCCATCCCACTCGAAACTCTCACTGGAATTCGTGAAGAATGCGAACAAGGACATTCTAGAATTCATACAGGACAGGAAAGATCTGCAGACAGCTCAGTGCCCTTTGGGAAAAGAACAGAGGGAGGACTCGCTCTCCCAGGCACTCAGACTGATTCCAGAGGTGACAAGCTGGAAGAAAGACCTCAGTTCTTGTCTTCTTTGAAGAAAGAATTCAGCGAAGAGACCAAGATTTTGAAAAAGAGAAAAGCATTTATTAGAAGCCAAGTACATGTGGAAGAAGCAGAGTACGTGTGGAAAAAAACAAGATACCTGTGAAAGAGCACACAGGCGAGCTCAGAGTGAGTTGCACCCAATAGGAGTGGCTTAGATTGCTTATATAGGGGCAGTTTTCCGGGTTGTCTCTGGTCAATCATTTGGTCCTGGTGTGAGCACGCATCTCTCAGCCAAGATGGATTCTAGCTGGCGTCTTCTCCTTCCTTTTGTCCTCACCCTGGACTAAGGGCCTTCTCCGTGCATGTGTCAGGCCGGGAAATCCACAAGAATGCACCCAATCAGGGCCCAATGCTCCTCCTGGTATCCCATCTCGAAGCATCAGCAGGAGACAGCTGCAGCTGCTCAGCCCGGGGCCTATATATCTCCTACCTCAAGACCTGCTTCAGAACCTCAATGACGGCAGCCAACTCTGCTCCAAATAAAGGGCCCCTTTGGGGGGCTAAATATGAGAGGGAGCAACGCCAGAAAGCAGAGGAGAAGGGACAGCTTCACAGGAGGTATTGTTCCTTGTTCCTGACATGGAGGCACACAAAGCCAGACCCCATGTCACACCATTTACAAAGGTAGACGCCATGCAGATTAAAGACTTCAGTGGGAAAGGTATAATAATAAAGCCATGAGAAGAAAACAGAGAATATCCTCGTGACTAGGGGTGAAGAAAGCCTCCTTAAATAAAGTAAAAACAATAAGTACAGTCTTCTTAAATAAAAGCACAAACCACAAAGTGAAGAACTGATGCATTTGACGACATCCATATTAAGGACTCTGTTCAGTGATGAACATCATGTACAAATTAATGGGTGAAACCACATCTAAAACTGACAAGAGAGTGAAATCTGGGCTGTGAGGAGTTCCTGGAATGAATGATGCAAAGTCAGAAGCTCCAACAGATAGATGGGGATGAAGAGGAATTACGGGAAAGGAAGCCCAATTGGCTAATGAGTCTATGGGACACTCTCACCCTCACTGGTAACAGGAAAAAGCACAGCTTTTAAAGGAGAGGACGCATTGTACCCAATAGAATCACACACAGAAATTAAAAAGGGGTATGATACCCAGTGCTGGCTAAGATGTGAAGAAAGGGGAATCTTCCTGCTCCACCAGGAGGAGAATAAACTGGATTCAGCCATCTCGGAAGGCAATATGGTGACACTCATGACATGAAGCAGGTGCATGCCGAAGACCCAGGAACTCTGCTCCAGGGTAGACGTTCCAGAGAGACCCTCACAGGGCTCCGAGAAGGGGTCTGTGGAGGATGCCCATCACGGGATCCAGGGTGGCAGCAGGGCATTGCAGACAACCCCGGCATCCTCAGGAAGAGAATGGCCAAGTCAATGTGCCAGGTGGTTGGCTGACCCAACACTCAGTCCCCACCCGTTTGTCTACCTCCACCTGGCAGCCTGGAGAACATAAATATTCACTCTTTCCAGATGCCCACACCGATAGATGTGGTTCTCTAAGAGAGAGAAGCAAGAGTCTGCTGAGGATGTGTGGGGACCCCTTGTTCCCTAACTGGTTCAGCACACTAAGGACGGCAGAGACAGGGAGAGGCAGGGATAGAGACAACAGGTAGAGTGGGGAGAGACACTACAGGTGCATGAGACGAGAGCAGTGAACGGGGAGAGCTTTCGCTTTCCACCCTTCCACTGGATACTCTGTTTTTGTGTCTCTCATCTCTCTTGCCTTCTGAACTGGCCTTCAAAGGCATCCAGTGGGGTGGACACAAGGCCTCCTGTCTCGCTGATGACGGTGGTGATGGTGTCTGTATTCCCCTCCACCCTCCCCTCAGTCTCAGGGTCCTCCCAGCTCCTCTGTCTGCTTTGTTTGCTCTGATCTCTGTCTTTCAGGTTAGAGGCTAAAATTCCCATCACCAATTGCCAATGTGTGTGTCAAGTTTGGGGGTGGGGACCCGCACGTAGCTCCAGGTGATTCTCTGACACCAACTGGGTGTCCTACAATTCCACTCAAATCTGACACTGTCTACCTGGAGGCAGAGTCGGATCCCACAAGACTGATGCCCTCCCTTCAGATGCCAGTTGAAAGCCCAGGTTGTCACCTCTGCTCCTGACCAGCTGGCTCTAAATTCGAGGTTTCACAACCCCCTCCTTCCTTGGGTTCGATATTAATTTGCTAGAGAGGGTCACAGAACTTAGGAAACACATTTACTCATGAGATCGCTGGTTTATTATAAGTGGATATAATTCAGGAACATCCAGATGGAAGAGGTGTGCAGGGCAAGGTATGGGGAAAAGCCACGGAGCTTCCACAACCTCTCCAGGAGCGCTGCTCTCCCCGAATCTCCACGCGCTCACCAACCTGGAAGGTCTTCAAAGCCTGTCCTTTTGGGCTTTTGTGGAGGCTTCATTACATAGGCAGGATTGGTTAAATCATTGGCCACTGGTGATTGATTCAGCCTCCAACCCCTCTCCCCTTCCCGGAGTTTGGGGGGTGGGGGTATTGGGACTGCAAGTTCCAACCCTCTAATCACATGGTTGCACGGTTGGATCTCCCGGCAACCGGAAGTTTCTTTTCCAAAATCACTTCATTAACAAGAGACACCTTTATCACTCTCACCACTTAAGAATTCCAAGGGTTTGGGGAGCTCTGTGCCATAAACAGGATGAAGAGCAAATACATATTTCTTACTATAAATCACGATATCACAGAGGATCTCTGGAGAAGTCAGCTGACCCTGGACCACATGTGACTATTTAAAGGGAAAACATTGAAACACTGGCTGGAGGCTCCAGCGAGAAGATGGGGCCTGGGGATGGATGTGCCTCGAGTAGGGTGACCAGACGTGGCCACGCAGCCTCACTGCGGGGGTCCCCAGAGGTCAGCGCGCATGGCTCTGGCCTCCCAGCTGGGTGGCTTCCTCAGGGGGGATTGTCCAGCCTCCTGCAGGAGTGGGGAACTTTCCAGGGAGGAGCACAGATAGTGGTTGGGCCTCACCTCCCTACCCGTGCTCTCAGCCTCACCTTCACCCCTCAGCCTCTCTAGAGTCACCGGGTCTCCTGTTGGGGGAGAGGGCAGGGGGGGGCGTGGAGGCCTCACTGCTCACCCCGCAGATGGGGCCAACCCACAGCCCACGCCGCTGGAGCCCTGGCTCCCTCCGGGTCCTGGGTCCTGTGGTCCCCCCACTTGCCTCCTATGGGCCCGGCGCACCCAGGCCTCGCTTAGGTCTCACTTTCCTCCACTTTGCAAAATCCACCCACTTCCGGCTCCAAACTGTGCGGCTGATTCTCCTCGGCTGTTGTTTCCTCTGTTATCCTCTTCACCCTCTTGTTCCTCCTGGGTAGGTTTAGTCGGGTTTAGGTAAATGACCGTGTTAATCCACCTCTTTAACCAAAAGTCCTGTTCACAAGTTTCCACCCCCCACCTGGGGTTCTCTCCCAACTGAGGAAGAAAAGGGAGGACTGTGGTGAGGCCAAGCCATCCCACCAGGCCTGCCTGTCCCCAAGCCTTCAGTTACTGTTTCCCGTCTCTCTGACATCACGCTGCATCCTCGGAACCCTGAGCTTTGCCTGAAAGGGGAGGTGTGGAATTTAGACGTCCCTTTTGAAAGCTGGCTTTCTAAACTGTTGCCTCACTAGAAATCCAAGTCAGTCTTGAAACTCAAAGCCAAGTAGTGACCGTCTTGTCATATCCATTATCTGAGTGGAATTAAGTCAGCAGGAGGGAACCCATGGAACTACCTGATTTATGGGGAAACAGACATGCATTGGTTTGATGTCTGAACAAACACCACCGTCCCTCATGGTACAATGGGCTCAGGTAGCAGGGGACTTTGGACTTTGGCCCAGGTCTTTTGGGGAGGTAAGAGACTCAGATTGAAGGATGGGGGGTGTTAATATAGCCCAGGGGGAATGGAATGTGCCCGCGGCCCCGCTGCACCAGCCCCTTCATTACTGCCTTCAGTTCTGACGTTTCAGGTTCAGGGCTTCTCCTCTCTGGGAGGCTGGAAACTATGGCCATTCAGCAAGGGGACAATAGGACAAACTTGCAGGTTTCCTGTCTGAAGTTCACGCTCAGCATGGCTCCATCCTGACCCTCAGGTCAATCAGCCCTCGGCAGCGCCAGGCTTTCTTCCCACGTCCAGGCCGGGTGACGTCAGAGCCTTGCTATACCAAGCAAAGGCACTGGGGTCAGACCTGTCACCCAACCTTTCCCTCCAGGCTGGCACCCAGGCTGACCTCAGTGGGCATCACACAGCAGATGTGTCATGAATGGACATGCTTCTCAAGTGGAAGCTCTCATGGGCGTCCCAGGAGACGATGGAGGGAAGCACCTTCCCCCGCCAACCCCTGCACAGTGCCAGGCGTGGGAGGGGCTTCTGGATGACGTCTAACCTTGGGGAAAACACATGCCGTGTGGTCCCATGGGCAGGCGGAGGAAATCCCGCTAGATGCCGTTCGCTGTGTTTTTACAGCTCCTGCGGCTATTCAGAAGTCCAATATCAAATGGGAGGCCTGGGAGAAGCAGTCCCTGACAACCAGATTCCACTCCAGAAACATCAGCTCCCAATCCTCAGTCCTAGATGAAAATCCTATCATTTCTCGTAGCCACCAGTCAATTCATGTGCCCAAGAACGCAGCCACAAATGTATCTAATGACTCCCACATCTGCATCTTTGGTCTAAATCTCTCCTGAGCTCCAGACTGAGATATGTACCCCAGGCACCCAAAACCTAACATGTCTAGAACTGAACTCATACCAGTGGGAGGGGATCAGGGACCCCAAGGACAAGGAGGCCTTTTTTTTTTTTTTTAATAAGTTTATTTATTTATTTGTTTTTATTTTTAGTTGCTTTGGGTCTTCGTTGTTGTGAGCTGGCTTTCTCTAGTTGTGGCAAGCAGGGGCTACTATTCGTTGCGGTGCGCGGGCTTCTCATTGTGGTGGCTTCTCTTGTTGCAGAGCACAGGCTCTAGGCATGTGGGCTTCAGTAGCTGTGGCACGCAGCCTCAGTAGTTGTGGCTCGCGGGCTTAGTTGCTCCACAGCATGTGGGGTCTTCCCAGGCCAGGGAAGATATTTTCTAAAAATTACCTTGTGATTTTTGTTTGACCCCCAGTTTCTTTAAAAGAGTTTTTGCTTAATTTTAAAATATTTGGGGGGCTTTCTAGATATCTTATTGTTACTGATTTCTAATTTATTTTCATTGTGGGCAGAGAATACACTATGTATGATTCTAAACTTTTGAAATTTATTGAGATTTGTTTTTAAGCTCAGGTAGATAGTCTCTCTTTATGAGAAAATGCCTACGTCCTTGCAAAGAACATGTTTCTGCAATTGCTGGGTGTAGTGTTCTATAAATATCAATCAGGTCACCTTGATTGATGGTACTGTTTAAATCTTCCATAGTTTTACTGATTTGTTGGCCTAATTGTTTTATCTATAAATGAAAGGAGGGTGTTAAAATCTCCAACCATAGGACTCAAAAATATTCTCCCCAAATGATATGAAATAACTTAACTATGAAATTTCTATGCAAAACCATAGTCTCAACATTTCTTAAAAATAAAGAATACCTAGACTGCAAAATAACTGTCAGTAAAAAGAGAAAAAGCAGCAAACCCCAGCACCAGGTCCCACCCACTGCCCTACCAAGGCTGCCAGAAAAAGACCACAGAGAGGAGGGGGCTGCAGGGTCCAGGCAGAAGTGACTCTTCAGAAGGTAAGACCAACCCAGCCTGAAAATGCTCCCTCTGATTCCAAAGAACAATTTCAGGGCTGGCATTGTGTTAAGGGGCAGGCATGATTTAAAGGAACTGTCCTCCCAAAAAAGCCAAAAGGGAAGAAAGAAGGGTCCTTTGGAAATTAGGGGAAAACAAGAAGTAAGTGCAGGGTCATGCATGACAAAACCCCACAAAATCAGAGGATTTGCAGCCCCTCTCCCAAAGCAAACTCTCATCCCAAGGACTGTAGTTGCCAGACTGACAGGAAAGGGTCATGCTTAACTAGGAATTTTATTTATAAAATAAATAAGAGGAAATAAAACCCATAGAGAATGGCTGCAAAACATCAGGAAATGAATTTATACACAAACCAGCAGAGGAAAACACACCTATCCTCCAAAAATGAAAAAGAAGAAAAGTGTAAGTCTACACTCCAAATAGAATTAGATATAGTCAAAGCATTTGAGAATATGAAAAGCCATCTGAATCAGAAATCCAAATGTCAAGAACAGAAATGGACAAAAACAGAAAGAAAAGGAAAAGAGTTGATTGAACTCAGAAGAGAAGTGGAAGAAAAGGATGAAATTTCTTAGAAAAAAAAGAATAAAATAATAATAATAATAAAGTAGTTCAGCAATTAAAAAAAAAAAAAAGAATAGATCACAAAGTGCCCAAGAGAAAATAGACTTAAATGCAAAACTTTTTTTTTTTTTTTTTTCTGGCTGCTTGGAGTTTATTTTCTACTTGGTGTAAGGCACAGAGTTATGGGGTGTCAGGAAGACTCTCATGTGGTTTGAATAGTAAAGAATGGGGTTCTCTCAACTTCCTTATTGGTGTTTTGCTAAATGCAAATTTATTACAAAGAAATTTAATCAAAGAAAACAGCAAAACAACCAGGAGAATAAAAATGACACAAAAGAAAGAAGTAAAGCAAGTCAGAGAGAAAGGAGTAGAAATGGAAGAAATAATATTTGTATTACTGGAATCCCTGAGGAAGAAAAACAAAACAGTGGAATAGAATTATTATTCAAAAGTATAATCCAAGAAAACGTTCCAGAAACAGGAAAAGACTTGAATCTGTGCATCATTAAGGGCTCACTGGGAACCTGAGAAAATTAACCCAGAATGTCCAACTTCAAGACGTATTTTAGTAAAACTATTACATATCAAAGATGAAGGTAAAATCCTCAAGGCCTCCGGGCATAAAGAAAAAAATAACTTAAAAGGCAAAAGAATTAGATTAACCTCAGACCTTTCAAAACACACGAACAAAGCAAGGCAACAATGGAGTGGCATTTTTCAAACACCCAACGAACAGAAGTGTGAAGGAGGATTTAAATACAGCCAAGCTGTCCTTCAGGTGTCAAGTCTATAGGAAACACATTTCAAATACACAAGAACTTAGGGAATCCTTCACCCATTAGCCCTTCCTGGGTTCCTCTTTCTCTTGAGTCGAAAGCAAAAACTTAAAATTACCAACACACAAAAGAACATGCATCTCAGCCATTAGCCCACTCACCTTCCCAACCCAACACAAGATTTGAAGTGGACCCTCCAGCATCCTAGAGACTTCCCCCCTGCACAGCCTCACCCCGTCATGCCCCTAGTAATAAGTGGGATAGATAAGAGGTGTGAGCCAAGTGGGAGAATGCTGTTTGTAAAAGGGAAATAAAGCAACCCATTGTTCCTTAACCGAACTTCCCAAGCAGGACAGTTTTAGGAAAGAGCTCTATGGAGGTTAATAATCTAGAAACTGATTACTTAATCTCTCTGTGTGTAAGCACATCCTTTGAAGGTTTTTTCGGGTTTCTGAATTACACACACCTGAGATTGAAGAAACCTGTTTAAAAGCAAATTTGTCATTTCCAACCTTATTTATTTGCATATTTATTCATTAATTTAAGTATATTCCTCGTTGTTGCAAACAGTGCTTACAGAGGTCTACAGAATACATACAAAACCTAAAAAACAAAAGTCAAATATAAATAAGTCTAAACATAGAACAGGGAGTGGGGTTAATATCCAGCATGTGTTCCATGAGATTCTGCATACCTGCCAGAGACGGGCCCCAAAAGTGGCTCTAAATTTCCTAGTAGCCAATAAGAAAAAGAAAACATTACCCGCTACACAGTTTACCGCATATAAAGGGAAAAAGCCATCCAGTCACTTAAGAGAAATGCAACTGTTCTTGAAGCCAGACCAAAAGGGGAGTTTCTTCTGAAGGTCATCGAGTGACCCAATGACCGTCGAAATTAGTATCTTCATCCCAGCATGGAAATGAGTAAACTAAGGCCCTTTTCTCAAAAGTCTCTAAAAAGAAGCCAGTATGGAATCTAAAACGTACAACAACCTAGTGAATATAACAAAAAAGAAGCAGACTCACAGATACAGAGAACAAACTAGTGGTTACCAGTGGGGAGAGGGAGCGGGGGCAATATGGGGGTAGGGGAGTAAGAGGTACGAACTGTTAGGTATAAAAGAAGCTACAAGGATATATTGTTCAACATGGGGAAGATAGACAATGTTTTATAATAACTATATAAATGGAGTAAAACCTTTAAAAATTGTGAATCACTATATTGTACACCTGTAACCTATATAATATTGTTCAGCAACTATACTTCAATTTTTAAAAAAAGAAGCCAATGTCTTCACCTCAAAGCCCCAGTCAGCCAATTGCTTGCAGTCTTGCTGCTCTGCCGTAATCAGGGTGGGTTTTAGGATATCTAAGGCACAGATGTTCTCAGAGTCTTCCAGCAACTCTATAAATATTGCATTTCTTGGCCACAAATTGATGGACGAGGAGACACAGTCTGTACAAGTTTGCTGATAAGTCAGGGAGCCCTGTCCCTGACAGCTGGCCAAGCTGGCCCTGTAGCCATTCCTGGGACACGGATGGTGCCGCTAGCAGAGAGCTCTGGCCCTCCTTACACAGAGACACCTGCAGACAGACTGACACCCAAGAACCTAAACCGTGGCCCCTTAAGATGGGAGCAGGGGAACTACCGTGAATAAAGATAAACATCAGGCACAGAGAGATGGGAAATGACTGAGCAGGGAGTTGGGGGGGTGGGGGACGGGCTAGACCCCTCTGCTGCCCCCATGTGGTCATGGACAGGTCTGTTCTCTCTGTGCCTCCGTTCCCCCAGCTGATAAGGGGGGACGGGGCGGGGGGACTCTGGACAGGACCATCCCCTGTGTCTCTGCTTTGATCACCTAGGACCAGGTTAGAGGAAGTGGACGAGCCCATGCTCCAAGGAACCTCGGGCAACTCCAGGACACCCCACAGTTACAGACAGCCGAGCACATCACTGCACTCCCCGGGGTCCAGCTGGGTAGGGGAGGCAAAGCCAGAAAGCGCCAAAGCCCAGCAGAGGGGAGGGTGAGCTCTGCGTTTCTCTGTCCAGAGACACTGGCAATTCTCTCATGCCCAAGTCAATACGGGGGTGGTTAAAAGTATGTGCGATCAGATAAAACCAGCATTTAACCTTTTCTCACCATTAACCAGCTGCGTGGCCTTGGAAGCATTACCTAGCCACGCTGAGGGCTCAGTTTCCTCATCTGCAAAATAGCAATAAAAATAGAATCTGCCCCAAGGGTCATGGGGGGAATCACAGGAAACAGGGAGCTTATGCACAGTTCCCAGAATGCAGTGAACATTCAGGAAGGATGTGCTATTGTTTGTTCCTGGAAGCCTAGGTCCCATGTTCCTCCTCTGGTGGCTTTGTTATTGGGAAACACTTTAATTTCTGGCTAAAGGAGCCACCAAGATCCCTGCCTTCCCACTGCCACCACCCTGTCTCCCTCTGTCTCCCTGTCTCCTGGGTCACCCACTTTCTCCCTCTCATGGGAACAGAAAACCATCTCCCCAACCCCCATTCCTGGTGTCCCCCAAACACGTCCTGTGAACTGAAGATTTCACTGTTAGGAAACAAGCAAGGAATAGAGAGAAAAGGAGAAATAAAGAGTTCAGAATCTCCCAAAATGTTTTCATCTTTGTCCCGGTTCCTGGACCCCTTTCTGAGGTCGTTCTGCTTGCAGGTGAAGCTGTCCTGAGTGATGGAGATTGGGTGGGGGAGCTGTCCTGAATGATGGGGGCCTGGGATCAGGGGGTGCTGTCCTGAGTGATGGGGGCCTAGGATGGGACGTGTCCTGATTGATGGGCACCTGGGGTCAGGGAGACTTGAGCCCTTTCTGACCTGGTTCTTCATCTCTGTTGCCGGTGATTGGGTCTCAGAAAGAAGTCACCTCTGTCCGCTTTGGTCTGCAGTTATACTTGGTGCTTTACTCATTTACTCTTCCTTTCAAAAAAAAATTATTGAGTACCTTCCTCTCTGAAGCTTCTGCCACTCCTTTGCCTCTAGCACACGCGTAATTCTTTACATCTTCCATGAAGTTACAGGTCACAGAGGGGCAGGGACCCTCTGCTGATGGGGTATCAGGATTACCAGAGTACAGGACCCCACTTCTCTGCAGAGAAGAGAGGTGGTTCTGCCTTAGAGCACATCTGTCCCATTGTGTTGCCAAAGAAGGAAAACCAGACAGGCAGCAGCTTGTCTCCAGGGACTCTGCAAGTTAGAGGAGAGGTGGGGCCTGCTCTGCCCTAAGCCAACCCCACTCCCTTAGTCTGCTGGGCTGCCAAAAGGAAGTGCCACATACACTTGGGCAGCTCAAACAACAGAAGTTTATTCCCGAACAGCGCTGGAGGCCAGAAGTCTAAGATCAAGGTATCTGCAGAGTTGGTTTCCCCCAAGGCCTCTCTCCTTGGCACGTAGACAGCTGTCTTCTCCCCGTATCCTCACATGGTCTTCCCTCTGTGTGTGTCTGTGTCCTGGTCTCTTCTTCTTAAAAGGACACCAGTCAGATTGGATTAGGGCCCAGCCATATGGCCTCATTTTAACTTAGTCACCTCTTTAAAGACCCTACCTCCAGGGCTTCCCTGGTGGCACAGTGGTTGAGAATCCGCCTGTCAGTGCAGGGGGCACGGGTTCGAGCCCTGGTCTGGGAAGATCCCACATGCCGCAGAGCAACTAAGCCCATGTGCCACAACTACTGAAGCCCACGCGCCTAGAGCCGGTGCTCCGCAACAAGAGAAGTCACCGCAATGAGAAGGAGCCTGTGCACCACAGCAAAGAGTAGCCCCCGCTCGCCACAACTGGAGAAAGCCCACGTGCAGCAACGAAGACCCAACACAGCCAAAAATAAATTAATTAATTAATTAATTTTTTTTAAAAAGACCCTACCTCCAAATAGGGTCACATTACGAGGTCCTGGAGGTAGGGTTTCAACGTATGCATTTTGGGGAACATGGTCACCCACCACCCCATGCAAAGGCAGCAGAAAACCCATCACCAGCTCCAGACGATTGCTGATTTTCAGCCTGTACTATTATTGGTTATCTTGGATTAAGCTTTTGATGGATTGTTTTGAAATCAATAAAAATAGAAGAGCAAACCTGTCAGTGGGGCTGTGGATGAGTATGTCCTAGGGCACCTTGCAGCTGGACGGGTGGGTGAGGGAGGGGGACGGTGGCGGGCGGGTGAGGGAGGGGGACCGTGACATGTGGATGAGGGAGGGGGACCGTGGCGGGTGGGTGAGGGAGGGGGACGGTGACGGGTGGGTGAGGGAGGGGGACCGTGGCGGGTGGGTGAGGGAGGGGGACCGTGACATGTGGGTGAGGGAGGGGGACCGTGGCGGGTGGGTGAGGGAGGGGGACCGTGACATGTGGGTGAGGGAGGGGGACCGTGGCGGGTGGGTGAGGGAGGGGGACCGTGGCGGGTGGGTGAGGGAGGGGGACCGAGACGGGTGGGTGAGGGAGGGGGACCGTGGCGGGTGGGTGAGGGAGGGGGACGGTGACAGGAGGGTGTGGATGCTCAGATACAGCATCGCTAGGACTGATGGGTGAATGGGATAGATAGAGAAGAGAGAGTATGGAGAGTATGTTTATATATACAGTGTTCACCTCTGCGGTGGGATTACAATTTGTATTTTCTGCTTCATATTCTTCTTGATTTTCATAATTTTCTACAATTAATGTGTATTGTTTTTAAAATAGAAAATATAAATAGATATTTCCACTTAGTTAGAAGTAATACATCCGCATTTCTGTCTGCATTGACAAGGGGACATACTGGAATGTGATCCCTAAACCAAGTTCTGCTCTGGGGAAAATGGTTTCTGAAAGGGCTCAAACTATAAAACTCAATGCTATAAAATTCTTAAGACCCTTATGCACACATAAATGAGTCTTGGAGGTTCCAAGCCAAAGCCGTGAGTACTTTTATTATGGTTCCAGAAATGCTACAGAACCACCCGGTTGCAGATAGTTTTAATTAATCCTGGAACGGGCAATCAAGCATGTCACTCTAAACAGCCCTCGTGATCCTGAGGACCCACGTTCATTTTAAGGATACAGATAAGTGTCCAAAATACCAGTGGCCCAAGGTGGGGCTCTTCCTTGGCCTCCCTTGTCATTTTTATTGTAACAGTGTTGGAAGTGGCGCCCAGAGGGGTCCTCGGGACTGATCCAGCAGCGACATTGCTAGTAGCTACCTCCCTGCTGCATCCCCGGGTCCCGCATCCTCATCGGCCTTCACCTCAGCTCCTACAGCACCGAGGTCCCTGTAACTCTGCAAGTCCTGGCACAGGGGTGGCAGTGCTCTTGCCTGTCCACAGGCCCCAGAGCAGAGGTTGCCAGCCCCTGGGAGCCCGCGGTGGGTCTCCCGTCTTTTCACTGGAGAAAAGTGGATCTGAGAGGAGATTGGTGGTACGCTGTGCAAAAAGAGCAAAGGCCGCATGGGGGCCACCTCCAGCCCTGCAGCCAAGCATTCAGTGCAAAATGACAGCTGCCTGCAGGGCTCCAGGGAGAAACAACCTCTCAGAAAGCGTGCGGCCATCTTCCCCGAAAACCTGAACCCCTGCATTCAGCCCCCATGGCCCCGCTGGAGGAACGGGCTTCAGCCCCTCCTGTCCCGCTGGCCGAGCCTCCCCCCGCCCACTGCCTCCTGTCCCCAGGTGAGCTCTGTCACCCACTGCTTTAAATGTCCATCTCCAGGCCCAGAGCCCCTGACCTCACACCCCTGCTGGTCCGCCGCATCTCAGAAGACGCCAAAGGCCCGGAGACACCCTCCACGCCTCTCTCCTCCAGTTTCCTCCATCGTCACCAATCCTCTCTTCCATGTGTCCCCACTGGTGCACCGGGGTGTCACCCAGACGTCCCTGAGAGTCCCACAAGCCCGGCCTGCCCCCACTTCCCATTCCGCATCATCCCCCGACAGCCAGGGTGGTCTCCTAAAAGAGCAGATCTCACCATCACACCCACCAGACAGTGAAAGCTTTCAAGTGCTCTCCCACGTGGGGAAAGACCCCTCTTTGTGGGGAGTTCAGTCAGGGGTGAGGAGCGCAGGTCTAGAGAGCAGTGGTTCTCAAACTTCAGAAGCGCTGGGAGCTCAAAAAACACCAGCTTCTGGGCTCCGCCTCATTCCCGCGAAATGGGCGCCGGTCAGACGGTACCTGGACGCCCAGTGAGGTCACCTGCTCACTCCTGGGTACCACCCTCCAAGACTGTGACTCCATTGGTCAGGGGCAGGACACAGTCTGGAGTTTTACAAGTTCCCCGGTCACTCTAACACGCAGCCAGACTGAGAACCTGCGCCCTGGACCAGTGGTTCCCAGAGTTGAGCTGCAAAGACGCCAGGGGTTTGGCCCATCCACAGTGTGTGGTCCGGGGACACCAGTGGCTGAGAATCTGTATTGCTAACAAGCCCCCCAGCACCGCTGACTCTGCTGGTCCGTGGAGCCCACTTAGAGAACAGCTGTCAGACCCTCCCACCTGAGCTTTAGTGCAAGCCTGACCCTCTCAGAAGGGCCCAGCCACCACACCCCATCTGCCTCTGCCACGCTCACCTGCTCCACGCCAATGACCCTATTCCTGGTTTTATCGTCCGTTGCTCCCCGCCCCGAGGGTGCCCAAGGTGGCAGGGCCTGGAGCAGGAAGCCCAGGTGCTGCGGGCAGCAGGGCCCCGGGAGGAGAGCAGAGGGGAGGGCAGGCTCCTGTGGCCCTACACAGCACAGGTGAGACCACGTGAAACAGGTGAGACCACGAAGACAGCAGCCAGGAAAGGACTGCCTCAGGGGGACGGAACGGGGTGCTGGGGAGAGGCACACAGATTCCAAGGAACTGGCAACTTGATTTCTTTTTCTGGGTGTGTGTGGCTTTGTGTTGTATCATTCTTCTTCATTGTGGACACATACTTTCTGTGCTCTCAACAACGCTCCATGCCGAGGGTCTGGTGCAGGCAGGAGCTGGCCAAGGCAGGGGCAGCAGAATGTTTTCTATAGTTCCCTGGAAGGCCCACCCACTGCCCCCTGTGGTGCCCTGGAGGAGTGACCCCTTCCATACCCTCCTCTTAAAGGGCTCCCATGAACTTGGCCGTGCAGGTTCAGCATCTGTGCCTGGGCTCTGGGGGTCAGGGGGCGACCTCAGGGTGCCAGGAGGGGCAGCTGCACACCCAAGAGGAGGGAGCACCACCAGGGGGTCCTCCCACGGGCAGCTGTGTCTGCTTCCCACAAATGAGCCGTGATTGGACGACCTGAAAGTCAAGAGGGCTTCCAGTAACCCTCAGGAGTGTCTGCCAGCACCAACACCACACCCCAGCCACAAGGGAGCCCGCTGTGGCCCTCAGAGGCCAGCCCGGGATCCCCAGCCCATCTCCCTCACCCCATCTCTGCCACGCACAGTTTCTGGATTGAGATTGGACTAGACCCTGATCCCTGTTCATACCACCCTCTGGTGTGCCCCAGGACCTCTGCACATGCAGACCCTCCACTCAAATGTCCTTCCTGGCTCCACCTACCATGTTCATGTAGTAAACCAGACCTGCCTTCATCCCCAGGTGATGGCAGCCTCCCCAGCTGTGCTCCCGGAGCTTCTCCCTATATTGTCGTGGTCTGCGTGCTCTGCACCCTCCCCTGCCCCTGGGGGCCTGTGCCTGATTCCCCAGCACCAGCTCTGAGGGCCTTTTCTGAATACTGCACCTGGACCCCCCCTTGCCCTGCTACTGAAACCCAGCTGTTGCCCAGACTCAGGCACTGAGACCTGCCTCACAGTTGCGCCACCACCCCCAGAACACGCAGAGCCCGCTGACCTAGACCTCACCTCTCCCCCACCTCCACGTCGATGCAGCTAAGATTCCTGGACACCAGGGAGATGGAGAAGGCTTAGTCCTTGAGAAGCGCCCCCTGCATGGAGCTCGAGAGCCGGCACCTGCTCTGAGTGGGTGGAGGGGCCGGCAGCAGCAGGAGCCACCAGGGTCACAGAGGAGACCACCAGGGAGCTCAGACCCTCAACAGCTTTGAACCCCTCCCTCAACTCCTGCACTGCAGGAGGGCTGCCCACGGCTCACAGAGGGTCCACGCAGGGGCGGGGGCAGAGCACAGCAGCCAGCTCTCCGCTCACTGCCACTGGGGACACCTGTCCAGGGAGCTGATCACCCCACAGGGAACAGCCATGAGCACAGATGCAAACTTGTGACCGGACCAGGACCACGTATTCCTCTCTGGGATCCATGCTGTGCAGAGTTCAAGAAATCTGGATGTGACAAAGGGCGGGGAAGAGCGCCATTCGCTGGTTTGGCCGTGGACCTTTCCAGAAGGTTCAGCTTTTCTGGACAGCAGGGTATTTGAGACATTTCACAAAAGTGTCATTTTTAAAGCCGTGTCATTTGCTACTGCTGCAGCCCTTCAGTTTCATTTTTACCAAAAGTATACATGGCCCAGTTTAAACAGTAAAATGAGACTTACGCGTGAAAGCAACAGCCCTGCCCACTGCTCCCATTTCCTCCTCCTCAGAGGTAACCGCTTTTGATCTCTTGCAGCCAATTATTTTAGTATCTTTTTCCAGCGGATTATTATTTTGGCATTTCTTCCAGCTTTATTGAAATAGAATTGACATGTAATGTATTGCAAGATTAAGATACAATGTAATAATTTGATATATGTATATATTGCAAAATGATCCTTCACCTCACATAGTTACTTTTTTTTTTTGGAGTGCTGAAAACTTTTAAGATCTACTCTCTTGGCAAATTTCAAGTATACAATACATATTGTTAACTGCCATCACCACACTGTACACAAGACCCCCAGAACTTACTCACATTATAACTGGAAGTTTGTACCCTTTGACCAATATCTCCCCAATTCCTTCACCCCTCAGTCCTGGTAACCACCACTCTACTCTCTGTTTCTATGAGTCCATTGGGTCTCTTCATATTTGTTCAATTCATGGTGGGGAATAACTGAGACAAGATAAAACAATATTATCATTGCTTCCGCATGTAGCCTATGGTTGTCACACTATGGTGCATTCATGGATGTCTCTTTGTTATACAGATCTGCTTTAGTACAGAAGTACTACTAATTTTACAACTGGAAGATTGAGTACCCAATCAAGGAATTAGCACCGAAAAGATATTAGTTATGATCAGTAAGATATCTGGGAAGCACAGATGGAGTTGGGGTTGGTGCCACCAGCTGGAATGAAACCTTCAAAGAGATGAGAAAGGCTTCACAGTGCGATGCTAATCTGGTCTTGATGGTTGGTGAGGAGTGTGCCAGGGAGACACGGGGGAAGGTTATTCTAGGCAGAGGGCAATCACTGAATCACTTTGCTGTACACCTGAAACTAACACAACATCGTAAATCAACTCTACTCCAATAAAAATTTTTTTGAAAATGCCACCAGGAAAAGAACCCAAAAATCATGTGGTGCAGAGGAAGGTGGCTGGGGGCGGGCTGGAGCTACACCGGGCCTGGGGGGGGGGCGTGCACATTCTGCTGAGAGCCAAGGACACCGCCGCCTCCTGGCCTGACTCGCACTTTAGGACACTGGCTAGGTGCGGAGCGGCTGGGAGGGGAAGCAGGACGGGGCGCTGGTGGTGCGGAGCAGAGGGAGGCACTGAGGGGGCGGGGACGAGGCTCTGGGGAGGCCGGGGGCGGGGCAAACCGTGCGGGTCTCCACCCCTGGGGTCAGATCACATGGGGAAAGAATCCCTCCTTGTGACCCCGCCAGCCTCTCAGCGCCTTTCCTCACTATAGTGCCGGGGGCGGGGGCGGGGTGACCCAACATCCTGGGGGAACAGAGAGGAGCCCCGTGGCCCCTCCTCCGGGATCAGCTGCCCACCGCAGCCGCAGGCCAGTCAAGCCACCTCTGCCGCTGCGGGGCTGCCACAGGAAGGCGCAAGCTCCTTTCAGGGTACCCGTTTGGGCTGGGAGCGGATTTAGATGAGGCCCCAGCGGCCACGAATGCCTGTGCCCTGCAGCATCTGGTCCTGGGGCTGCAGCACCCCAGTGGCGCCCGCTGCTTGTACTTGCGCCCCAAGGTTGGGCAGCCCTAGGCCTTTGATCTCATCCTCTGGGCAGTGACCGCACCATGGGGCAGCTCTGTCCACATGAGGCAGGCTTTTCTCCAGGCAGGCTGCTCTGGGCCAGCCCACACCTGCGGGCAGCGGGGCAGCCTGAGCCCAGCGCAGGCCCTAGGAGGTAAGCTGTCCCGGACCGCCCAGGGGTACATGACGGGGGCCCAGGGCTGTGAGTGAGGCTGACTCCAGAGGGCATCTCTCCTAGGCACTGGGGGAGGGGACGATACTTCTGGCTTTAACTGAGCTCAGCTGGACAGATGGGGGGCCTTCGAGGCAGGGAGGTCCCCTGAGGCCACAGAGCCCTGGTGAGCCCTAGCTGAGCAGGCAGACAAGATCAGCAGCCCCAATTCCTCCCAGACTCAGGGCCGAGGAGGGGTGCAGAGTGGGAGGGCAACCGTGCATTCCTGCGGCTGATCTTCAGGCTCCTCTCCTCTCCCTCCCCTCCCCTCCCATCCCATGGTCTCGGTTGGCTCTGAAGTGGCTTTCTCCAGGAGCTCGGATGGAATTCCACTGTATCTTGAGCATCACAGAGAGCCATGAGCCTCAGAAACAACAAAGCCGCCCGGTTTCCTGCTCTGCTGATGGGAATCTCCATCTGAAAGGCATGGTGGGAGGAGCCAGCACCTGCACCCTGAGGGAGGGGCTGCCCAGCTGGAGGGGTGGCCACACAGAAGCTGCTGCAGAGGCCGACGGAGGAGTGATGGGGAGAAACCCGCCCACTCTCCAAACTGCTGGGGCCTTTCGTTGGCCACACTCGATCCGGGAGTCGCCTGGGCAGGGGCAGCTCCCGAGCACAGAGCGGGCCCGGAACGGCCTTTGTCAGACTTCCTCCCGGTGACACCCGGCACCCGCCATGTGGACCCTCTGACTCTGCACGTCCATCACAGTTTGGTCTGGAGCCCGCACGACAGTGCAGAGCCGAGCCTCCGGATAAGGAGAGTTCTCGTAGGCAGCAGGTGTGGAGGGGACCCCAATCCCCCACCTTCCCCCTCAAGAAGTTGCCCCTTGTCCACAGCCTCCCCGGGTCCAACCCTGCATCTCACCTGGCCTCCCCTCCAGCCTCCTGTTGTCCTGACCCCATCTGACCCTCCAGCCCCTGCTCAGGCAGGACCAGTCGCCAAAGCCCCAGTGCCTCGGTTCTGGCAGCCTTTGTGGGTCCTCTCCCGCGGCCACCCCGTGTCCTCTGCTGACCGAAGGCCAGGCCAGGGACTTTCCTGGGGCCCCTCAGCAGGTCGGGGAGGAGCCAGGTCCCCGGCACCCGTGCAGCCACACACGGCCTCTCTGCTCCCGCAGGGCTCAGGGGACAGCGCCAGCCAGTTGCCAACCATGCGTCCTGTACCCAGTTATGGTCAGAGACATGAAGAGTGACCTTTGGGGGCCTCTTTCGTCTTCCTGGGAACGCGCCGTGCAGCTTGCGGGATCTCAGTTCCCCGACCAGGGATCAAAGCCGGGCCACGGCAGTGAAAGCCCGGAATCCTAACCACTAGGCCACCAGGGAACTCCCCCACCCCGGTTCTGATGTTCTGACTCATCCTCTTCCATTGCCTGCATTCATTTTGGCTACTTTGCAAGTTAAATGCCTCCACTTTTAACGGAACATAAATGACAGCGATAAGAAGGTGTCTTCATCCCCGGACACAAAGGGACACCCGGCCATAAGTGGGCATCTCTGGGCCTGGGTGGACACCCTGGACATGAGTGGGCACCCTGGACACCAGGCATGTAGGGGAAGCAGTGGCAGCGCTGGGCTCAGGTGGCCTCGCTCCCCTTTCTTTGCTGCCCCGAGGCAAGCTGTAAAAACAGCCTCAAGGCTTTTGCTGCCTGGTGACCAAACCAGCCCCAAGGAGAAGGCTCCTGATGACAGGGACCAGAAATAAGCGTGTAGGAGGGGCGGGGTGACAAGAGACTGTCAAACCTTTGCGGGGAAACGGCCTCCCTCCTCCTGCCCATCTCTGCCTCCCTGCCGGGAACTCCTGCTCCCCAAGAGGACACCCAGCTTCCCTCCACTTGGGCCCCTACCCGTGGGGAAAGGGTGGGTCTGCTTTGCTAGAGGCTAGACCGGCCGCTAAGGGGGCAGTGGGTGGGAGGAGCCTCTGCATGGATGACACAGTGGGCCCGTTCCTCCTTCCTCTATCCCTCAAATCTGCCCGCGTGAGGCTCCCGCCATGGGAACCTCGCCTTGTTTAAAGCCTTTCCGGATCTCCAGTGGTTTTTTGTAAAGTAGCATGAGCTGGCAGCTTCGGGGCTGCCCACCTGCTCCTCAGCACCCCTCCCACACCCTTCAGGACCACCCAATCTCCCAACCTTCTGGCCCGCCCGTCATCTGCCAACTCTGCTCTTTCTGGAACCTTCTCCAACAGTCCCAGCAGGGCAGGGCTCCCCCAGCAAGCGTTCCCAGTGTAATCGTGGCCTGCTGTTCGGGGGGGTGGTGAGGACATCAGGAGGGTCAGGAGTGCCCTCCCTCCAAGAGGACCTGACTGAAGCCACATAAGCTTCCCACCGTGGGTGACATATTCTTGGTCCTGTTGCCATGCAGGACAGGAGATGGTTCTGACAGTGGTCCAAGGATTGCCACCTGACCACATCCAGGGGATTCTTCTTGGTCTCCATGAACTGGATCCCTCAGCAGCATTTGACGCCTTCTGGAAACTCTCTGGTTCTCTCACTCCCTCACTGTTGCCCAGGACCCTCCTTCCTAAGGTGGGAACCCTCGAGGACTTTGCCCTAAGCTCTCTTTGCTCCCCACTCAGCACACATCCCCTGGGACCATCGTCCACTCCCACAGTGTCACCCTCCACGAAGGGACACGCCAGGGACTCCCCAGTCCAGACGCCAGCCCAGACTTTCCATAATAGCAGCCAACAGTGAGCACCTACTGTGTGCCAAGCTCAGCAGGCTGCGTGGATCATCTCATCCCGTCCTCCCAAGGCCCTGTGTAGACCAGGAACCTACCTGTGCAGAGGTCACATACTGGTCAAAGGTCACGTCGTAAGCGGTCAGGCTGGGATTAAACCCAGGTGGTCCCCTGCAGCACCTTGACCTTTGTGCAGAGGTCCACACAGAACACACAGAGCACACCTCGGTCAAGGACACGTCGAGGGTTCCTGCACTGCCCCCCTCCGGGGGAGGGGCACCTGGCTGATCTGTGTACGTAAGACAGAGGCAAGTCTGCACGTGCTCTGGGAGAGGACTGGAGGACGAGGGACGAATTTGGGAGGGATGCTGATGTGCACGTGCCGGTCGTGGGCGGATGGGCTGGCCTGTCAGTGTGAGCCCACGTGTCATTCTCAGAGAGCACAGCCCTGGGCTCACCACACATGCTCGGGACCACAGAGGCTCCGCAGGGCTGCCTCATGTCCCTGGGTCTGATCTCTGTGGGAATCTGTTGCCTCTGTGGGTGTCACGCTCAGCTGTCAGGCTCCACTGGTGTCTGGCTGACTGCTCCACTGTGTTGACAATGACCTGGGACATAAATGCTCCACATTTCAATCCAATTAAATTTGAGCTCCTTGGTGGGGTGGCTTTAAGGCCAGGCTATGAGGTTTGCTCTGACCCTATTGGGGCTCTTTGCAGTAGTCTCTGCCCCCACTTATCTCTGGTGGGAAAATCCAGCTGCCTGTGGTTTAACTTGTGCTCTTATGGAGCTGCCAGCCTCCTCTCATGCTCACCTCCACGGCGGAGCTGCCAGCCGCTTCTCACTGCTCACCACCAAAATGCCCACGGTTCTTGAGAGCTCCCTTAGGCTTGGACTTCCCTAGGCTCTATTCTAAATAAAGTCAGTTCTCATGGAGAGAGCTTCAGAGCTGCCTATCCTTACAGTTGCCTCTCCCCTAGGGAAGATCTCGGACCCACTGTCCAGAGCTGGGGTTGTGGCATGACACCCCCACTTTATGAGCAGGATGTTGGGTGGGGACGGCAGCTTCTGGTCTTCTCAGCCTGCCTCTCCTGGCAGGAACCTCCACTTTAGAGGCAAGCTGAAGAGACACTGATGGGGCCCCAGTATTCTCAGCATGCCATGCCCGGGGTAGAGCCCCCCAGCAAATACCAGTGAGGTCTGGCAGGGGGCAGGGAGCCCTGACATCTCAGCTGTTCATGCCTAAAATTTAGTCTCTGTAACATGGAGGTTGGGGTGGAGGGGATGAGAAATCCTGCCCCTCCCAGGGAAATACCATATCAAGATTCCTTGTCTAGAAAGTGGAGAGACATGGCATCCCCTTGTCTGGGAGCTGGGGGAAGAGGGACACAAATGCACACACATATACACACATACATACACACACGTTCCCTGTGTGGGCCTGGCACCCAGGACCCTCCATATCCTAGAAAAAAACTCATGAATAGGTGAAAACGTGAGGAAAGATTCAAATATGAAACTTGAGTAGACATTCCTCTTATTCCTGGATCCTAAGTTCTTGAACGGGGTGAATGTTGAATGGAGGTTTATTTCCCTTCCTGATGAGGTGAGTGGGGACCGGCACCTGGGCTCCCACCCCTCAGTCCTGTCCATAGCAGTGCAGCAGCTCCACGGCCCCCAGCCCTCAGGTCCTCAGTGCAGGGAACTCCAGACTCTCCAATCACACACAGCACAAGGAGCATTTGTCTCGACCAGAGTCCCAACCTCACCTCGGCCAGAAATGGTGCCCAGGGACTCCCACGCTAATAAATGTTTCTAGAAATAAGTGCATAAAGGACATCAGACTGCCGGACCGGCCCTAGAGACCCCTTGCTCCCTGCATCCTCCATCACTCACAGCCCACGTCCTTTGCTGGATCCTCTTCCCCAGCCGCCTTCAACTGATACAAAGCAAGAGCCACTGTGTGCAGGGCACAGGGGTGACACTTAGTGTGCCAGATGGAGGGAACCAGCCCTCTGCCGTTGTGAGACACAGTGACAAAATAAAGGAGTGAGACGAAGAGGAGGAGGTGTGAGACATCCATAGGAAAACCCAGGCAGAGGGAGGGGCAGAACCGGGGCTGGGGTCGGGGTGGGGGTCCCAGATGTCCGGGGGTCCCCACCCTGGAGGACACACACCCTCTCCGATTATTCAGTCAAACTCTAACCAGGGCAACAGGATTTCTCAGATGTGATTAAGGTCTCAACTTTACTGGCCCTCAGATAGGGAGATTATCCTGGCGGGCTTACCGATCATATGACTCCCCCAGATAAATCCAAGTCTAGAGGTCAGAGGGGTCAATGTGATGTACAGTCTCCTTTGCTGGCTTTGAAGATGGAGGGGGCCATGTAGCCAGGAACATGTGCAGGGCCTCTAGGAGCTAAGAGCAGCCCCACCGACAGCCACAGGAAATGGGGCCCTTAGCCCTTCAACTGGCCTTTGCCACACCCCGTGAGCCTGGGCGAGAACCCCAAGCTCTGGATGACATCTTGGCTCCAGCCTGGAGAGACCCTGCAGGTCGAGAACCCCGAGCTCCAGACGACATCTTGGCTCCAGCCTGGAGGGACCCTGCACTGAGAACCAGCAAACCAGGACCCCGACTCCAGGCTGCAGAGCTGGACTACTTCCAGCCTCGAAGTCTGTGATATCTGTTACCCAGCAGTAGGCGCTGACACAGCATCCCTGTGCATTCTTCAGCCGACACACTCAGCAGCCCCGCTGCAGGTTCAAGGAGGCAAAGAACTGGGTTAGCCGTGCCCTGGCTTTGCCAATGAGCACAGTGAAAGACGAGAGGGCCAAGGGGCTGACAGAGCACGCAAAGCCATGACCAATAGTCCACTGACCAGGATTCAGGCTGGGCGGGAGGGGAGGCAGAGAGCCAGAGCTGGACGGAGCTGGCCTGGGGGTCGGAGGTCTCAGTGGGGCCAGGAGATCTCTAAAGTTAGCATAGTGAAGAAAGTGCACTGTAGAGCTAAGGGGGGTGGTCTTGTGGCCTGGTGCCTGGCCCAGGATTGCAAGGGTCACCAGTCTTGGTAAGGGTGGGGTCTGCAGCCAAGAAGTGCCACTTGACGGCCATGTGCACACAGGAGCAGCCTCTTGGTGGGGGCCCAGCTTCTTATGGGACCCAGGAGGTGAGGACCCCTGGGGAGGGGAAGGCACACACAGCATGTGCTCCAGAGGCCCTCAAACAGGGAGTGGCCAGGGCAAGCCAGGGGCGGGGCTGCACACCCACCAAGGCAGCCAGGCCCCCCAGGACATCATCTGAGAAGAGGGCCAACATTTTAAAGGTTTGAGATGGTCTGAGACCCGCGAGCACTCTGACCCCGCACCCCGGCCTCCAGAGGCCATGTCATCTGGCAGACGTCCAGCTCAGAGATGACCAGCGGAGGCTCAGGTAGCAGGAGATACACTGGAGTCACCGTGGGTTCACATTCAGATCACAGACTTCTGTTCCTCGGCCAAAGCTGCCTCAAGAAGCAGAAGTGCCAGGAGTTTCAGATTCTGTCCCTACACTGTGCCCCTACCCGCACCTCTGGGCACCTGGAGGGGACCAACAGGGTCAGGGGACCACCCGCACCTCTGGGCAGGAAGGGGAACGGGGCCCCTGAAGGACATAGGGACTGCCCTGCCAGGTTCTCTCCACATCCGCTCATAGCCATGGCCCACCTCTGGTCCCCAGCAAGACGGTGCTGAAGCCAACAGCCCACATCCAAAAGCCTTGGCCCCAGAACTGGAACACGGACAAGGCCCAGTGAGAGGTCTGCGGACAAAGTGCCCCCACCAGCTGCTCCCAGGTCTCCAGGACCAGATGGGGGTCTTGGCAAGCCCTAGGTGACCTTGAAATGCTGGAAGGATAGTCTCCCCTCCATCCTCAAAGCGCAGGGTGCCAGTGGGAAGCACAAAACCTCTTCAAGCTGGATGGGTAGATCTCTCCTGCCTGCCCACATTCCCCTGATATGAAGCTCTCTTTGCCGCTCTGAGTTCTGACATTCTGGAGCCTCAGGCACTCCCCATCTGTAAAGTGGGCATGGGGGACTTGCCAGTTCTAAGAGGCCAGGTGGGGTCTCTGTTAATTCCCTGAAATAAAACTGGAAACCCCAGAAGTAGCATGACTTTTTACTCAAAGAAAGCACAGACATGGCAGACAGAACTCAGCCAGAACGAGAGCACACGGGACCCCACCCCGAGGCCATGCTCACAGTGGGGGGCCCGTTAGGAAGGAGGCCCACCCCAGCTCCAGCCCCTGGTGGTGGCCCCAGACAGCAGGTCTCAGGCTGTGCAGTGGCTCCTTGGAACCCCCAACCCAACCCTCAGTCTCCCAGATCTCTAGGTGGGCTCCCTACCAAGAGGACTCAAGGCCTGCGAAGTGAGGACCTACAAAAACCCCCTCCCAATCTCTCTTCCCCAAACCCCCAGCCAGGTGGGAATAGGCACACCTTTCCAGGGCGGTGCTGGGGTGGGGCCAGGGCTGGGGGTGGAGTCAGAGTGGGAGGTGGGGCCAGGGCTGGGGGTGGGGCCAGGGCCGGAGGTGGGGTCAGGGCCAGAGGTGGAGTCAGAGCCAAGGGGTGGAGTCAGGGCTGGGCTGGGGCCAGGGGTAGAGTCAGTTGGGAGGCGGGGTCGGGGCCTGGCCGGGGCTGCAGATGGGGCACCGCGGGACTCAGTGATAGGAACCCCGAGGCCCCAGCCCAGCCTGGGACAGCGCGGGCGAAGCGGTGGTGACTTGTGCCCAGCACGCAGGCTCCAGCCGCGGCACGTTTTCTTTCACCAGCCCAAAGCCCGCCCAGGCAGGGTGGGGGGCAGCCGAAGAGTGTCCACCGGCCCTCCCAGCCCCGGAGAACTTTCCTCCGCTTCTCCAGGCGGGGCCCCTCGGACTCACCGGGCCCTCACACCACCTGGGCGGTGCGTTTGCTGCGCCACACCACCACGCCAGTCATGGCGATGGTCAGCAGGATGGGCGCTGCGATGAGCGGGATGAGAATTCCGTCTGGGGGGTCCTGCCAGTGGTGCCTGGCCACGGAGCAGTTCTGGAAGAACCGCCTGTGGACCCCAGCGATGAAGCGCTCCGCCAAGGGGTTGGGCCAGTAGCAGCCCACCACGTTGGTCTCCACCTCGGTGCAGTTGGTGAAGCTCTCGTAGTACCTGCGAAGGCAGAGGGCTTGACCGCCTGGCTCCTCTGCCCCTTCTCACTCTGGCCCTGACCGCCGGGAAAGTGGGGGGCAGTCCCGTCTGGCCGCCTGCTCTCATCATGGCCCCAGGCCACAGGGGAAGGCCTCCTGCTATGAGCCCTGTTGGGCCAGCAGGGTCCATCTCCCTGGCGTCCTTGCCCAGAGGTTCTCTGGCATGGCGACCCCATGCCCTGCTCCCCACCTCTAGGCCTCAGCCCCGCTTTCATCTGCCCCTGAGCCCCCGCCCCAAAGTGCACAGCCATGTTCTACTCCCCTTCGCAGGCTGCCGCGTCACAAGCTCGAGTCCCCTCGTGCCCACCCCGGCAGACAATGACCTCTGCACAGAGCCTGGTGTCATCGAGCCCAACTCCTGGCCCTCCCACCTTAAAACAGAGGCAGCAGAGCCCAGCAAGGAAACTCTGAGGCCATGAGCTCCCCAAAATATACCTCATGCCCCGGTCTGCATCTCCTCCATCATCCCTGCCCTCATCTTGGTCATCCACAGCCGTCACCTGCTTCCTATGAGGACGCGAACTCCCAACGCCCAAGGTCTGGGCCCAGCACTTCCCAGGTCTTCCCAGAGGGTACTCTGGGCCTGGCTTCTTTTTCCAAGACCAAGGGATGTGTGGAGTCACAGCCACTTGGACCTGCAAGGCCCTTGTCACCTAAGGCCACTCTATGGGGCCCCCGGGGAGGAGGTCTCCCTGAGGCAGGCCGAGGGCCAGCGGCCTCCCAGTCAAGTCAGCCTGCCCTCATTTACCTGGTTTGGAGGGGCGTGTCCCACCTGTGAGCCCAGCCCCGGCCTGTCTTCCTCTCAGAACTCACCTCCCCCAGCCCCAGCTGACAGGACACGTGGGATTCCCCCCACCCCAGGGTCTTCCTGTCTGTGTTGGTCAAACCTGGAAAGGGCACTCAGCAAACCACCCATGAGGGGCCACGTCCACCCAGCGGGCAGGCTCTGGACAGTCCTTGAAGCCAACCAAGGGCTACAGCTACCAGGACCCAGAGTTTAGCCCAACGGCCAGATGGCCTGGGATTAGCGGCCTCTGGGGTTGGTGGCCTAGGCTGGCAGCCATCGTCCAAGATGCTCTGGTGAGAGGGCTGGTCAGACACCTGCCAAGGTGCACCGGCTCCACCACTGCCCACACTCTCTTGCACCTGGCAGAGTGCTGCATGCAGGACAGGTATGGGAGCGGGAGAGGCTCCGGCCTCAGATCCCCGCAGGAACCAGGCCCTGTGGCCCCCCCCTCCTCCCTCCGGTGCTGACCCAGGGAGCGTGGCCTGGCCTGAGCAACAGGAAGGAACTGCTTCCTGCAAGGAGCTTCCTGTACAGAACCCCGTCTCTGCCTGGAAAGGCGGTGGGAAACGGGGCGGCTAATCACTCAACCAGGCCTTCATAGTGCCCACGCCTCCTGGCAGCCCCGGGCAGTTTCCCAGCCCAGACGCTGGGGTGGCTGGTCAGGCACACGTCTGCCCTGCACCCCTCAGGTAACGCAGACAAGGGAGAGCCACATGAGGCAAAAGAGAGCGGGAAGCAAAGGGTATGGCCTGGAATCTGTGTGCAGAGCCGTGATGTGGCCCCCTGGGACATGTTCAGGCTCTGAGACACCTCACCAGCCAGGTCCTCAGGCAAGCCCATCACTCCCCAAGACCCACCCCTCCCACTGGGCCCCGTCAGTGACCTGCCACCCCAGACAGAGCCTCTAACCTGACACCCTGCCAAGCCTCGACCCACCCCAGGGCTCAGTAGGGCTGAAACGAAGCAGATGGAGCTGGGGAAGCCCCACTGTGGACGGCAAGCCTGCACGGGCTGGGGAGTGGTGTGTGGCCCGTGTGACCCCCATGCACGGAACACAGCACAGGGCAGCAGCTTAGGGGTCAGGATGAAGAATCAATGTCCTTCAATCCCAGCTAGGCCACTGACCATCTTCTTGACTTTGCCCACATTACTTAGCCTCCGTGAGCCTCAGTTTCCCCTCTTGTAAATGGGGTTCATAATTCTTATCCAATAAGGTGACTGAAAGGACCAAAGGAAGTGAAGTGAATACACTCCTGGCAAGTGCCTGGCACATAGTAGGTGCTCAGTCTCGAGGTGAGCCCCAAAGGCCAGGAATGGGGCAGAGCTGAGCACAGCACCCATCTCTGTGGATCGACCTACGGGGCCAGGCGCAGAATGCCCACACCTGGTGCTTCCCAAGAATGCTGGGAAGTGGCTCCGAATTTTAATAGCAAACGCTTTTAGGATAAAAGACACCGAAAGGGCAGGCACTCAGGCACATGGCAAGAGTTGTAGAGGCCAACTCCCACATCCAGCATCCTGCCCTTCCCTGGGCTGGGGAGGCAGAAGGCAGGGATGCACACATTTGCACACACAGCTCCCAAGCCCTGTTAACTCGCCAGCCCAAGTTCAGGCTGGAGATGAAATCAGGGTGTTCTTCACAAGGAAGCTGCTGTTTGTGTGACATCGCAGAACCAGGGTCACGACAGGGCCTGTGCTTCCCAAGCGTCCCCTGGTCACCCAGGGCCTCCCCATGTCCTCCCTTCAGTCTGGCTCCCAGAGCAAGAGAAGACGCAGCCATAGCCCAGATGGGAAAGGGGGTTGCAGAGGCCGGGAGCGAGGCAAACCGCCCCCGTCAGACTCCCTCTCCCGCCAGGCAAATTTCCCTACTCAGGTGGATGTCGGCCCTTCTCTCTCCAACTCCCAGAGCCCCCTCCTGGCTGCCCCCTCTGCTGTCCTCAGGCCCCAGGGCTGGATGTCTGATCTCCTCGCTGAGGCTTTAGCAGATGACAAAGGCACAGGATGGGAAGCACCCACCTCATCCTCCCTTACCCTTGACCCCTGTGTGTCCACTCCAGGCTTGGCGTCCAGGCCAGGCTCAGAGGACAAGAAGAAGCCTGGCCAAGCCCCTTCCCGAGCCCCCAGCCCCCTTTCCCAGCAGACACAGAAATTTCATACCGTTTGGTTCAGCGAACGACTATGTCTGCGAGGGGCCTGTGGACGTGCCCACAAGGAGCCACTGTCCCCTGGGGAGATGGGCGTGGAAGCCCCTAGAACAGCCACTGGGGACAGAGAGCACAGGGGCCGGGGTCTCGGAGGGGAAAGGGCTGATGCGACTGAGCAAACCCAGGGCTCCCAGGGAGGATGGGGCCCCCAGGCAGGCGCGGCTCACAGGACAGTCTGAGTCTGCAGCGGCCGCCAGCAGCGCGCCAGGTTGAGATGGCCAAGTGGGAAGTGGAGGAGGGCGGGCACAGCCCATCGGTGATTTCTGAGGAGGTGAAAGGGCCACCTTGACGCTGGATGCTAGGTGTGACCAGAGGAGATCAAAAACCTCGGGAGCTTCTAGAACGTGGGGCCCTCTGTGGTGAGGCACTGCTCCCGCCGCACCAGGTAGAAACCAGCGGGGTTCAGTTTCTCTGGGGTCCACTGGTCCTGACTACAAACCGAGCCCAGGCCGGTGCTATGAAGAAAACCCAACATGACAATTTCCACCCAGCATGGACCGTGCAGAGAGGCAGGCACGCCAGGGCAGGGCACGAACCCAGCTCAGGAAGGGCAGTGGGTGTCAGGGTTTCCCAGAGACATGACCTCGCTCAGAGGAATGGGGGACACACAGCCTGGAGTGTCCAGTTTGGAACTGCCAGGGTGGTCTGTGAGGGGAGCGGAGGGCTGTGAGGCTTGGAGTGGACCTCGGAGCATGGGCGCACAGACGCCGAGGGCAGGACGTGGGCAGGGCGAGGGCGGGGCACGGGCAGACGGTCAGCAGGATACAGACGGGCTGTGGGCAGAGGGTAGGCAAGCCACGGGCAGGGCGAGGGCAGGGCGTGGGCAGGGCGAGGGCAGGGCGTGGGCAGGCCCAGTGCCTGAGCAGGGACACTCACACAATGAACTCCGACAAGTTGCACCACTTCCAGACCTCCACCTTCTTCATCCTTTCGGCAAAGGTCTTGCCGCAGTGGGGCAGCATGGCCAGCATGCGCTTCTCATTGCAGCCGCCCACTGGGGGGCACTCCCCTAGAGAGGAGACAGCCGTGAGCGCTGCTGGGATTGCTGGCATGAGCCTTGATGGCCCTCAAGGCCAGCTGGGGTCGTCCTCCTTCACCTTGACCTCCATGCGACCCGGGGAGGTTGAAGCCAGCGCAGAAAGAGTGACCCACTTGGAGGCATCAAGGAGACAGGACCCAGAGGGCCCGCGGCCTCCCAGGGCGGCATGGGAAGAAGCAGGTAAGAGGAGGGCAGCATGCAGAAGGACAGGGGTCCCGGGAGTGGAGAGGCTGAGGGCTGACGGATTCCGGGCTGGGTGGGGGAAGGGAGCAGGGAGCAGGGACGCCCGCTGCACCTCGAGGGTGAGGGCACCTGGAGCATGTCCCAGGAAGGATTCTGAGAGTCTGATGGCAGTCCCAGGCCTCTGGGCAGCGACAGAGGCCCCTTGACAGTAAGGACTGCCCACCCTGTCAGAGCCACCCCCTTGAACTCCAGGAGGCCAGGGGCTGAGGGCTGCAGGGTCCAGCAACAGCGGCCAGTCCTTTGAACACTCTTGGGGTCTGGCAGGACCCCTGCCCCAGGATTTCTCGTCCCTCTTCCTGAACTCTGCCCCCAACACTTCCTGTCCCCTCCGCCCCCAGAGAAAACCCTCCTCCCACTGGGAACACCCGCCTGTCTGACCCTCAGGACCCATCCCCCCACCCTCTCCAGGCACCCGATTTCCGGAGGTCAGTTCCCCCCCTCGTAATCTTCCCTCTCATGACCCCTAGCTTTGGCTCCCATCATGTAATCAAGAGAAAGCCCTGCTGTGCGTGTCCTGGAGTATGTATGTTGTAT
The DNA here is from genome assembly GCF_028021215.1 of Eschrichtius robustus. Lineage (NCBI taxonomy): Eukaryota > Metazoa > Chordata > Mammalia > Artiodactyla > Eschrichtiidae > Eschrichtius > Eschrichtius robustus. The sequence goes on from NC_090831.1 coordinate 9,423,801, forward strand.
TGATATATGTATGTGTGTACGTCTATGTGTGTGTGTGTCTATGTGTACGCTGCCCTGCCATGTGTGTCTTGGTGTGTGTGTGTTGTGTTCACATCTGTGTGTGTTGTGTGTGTAGGTATATCTGCCCTGCCATGTGTATCCTGATGTATATATGTGTACTGCTCTGCCATGTGTGTCCTGATGTATGTGTGTTGTGTGTACATGTATGTCTATGTGGTATGTGTGTTTGTACGTGTGTATCTATGTGTACGCTGCCCTACTGTGTGTATCCGGTGTATGTGTGCCTATGTGGGACTCACAACTTCACAACTTACAATAACCTTACAATAATGAAGACAATGTGGTACTGGCATAAGAGGAGACATATAGATCAATGGAATAAAACTGAGAGTCCAAGAATCAACCTTCATTTTAGAATAGAATTATTTTCTATAAATGTACCAAGACAATTCACCAGGGAAAGAATAGTCTTTTCAACAAATGGTGCTGGAACTACTGTATATACACATGCAAGAGAATAAAGTTAGACCCTTTCCTCACAATTTACACAAAAATTAACTCAAAACATATAAGAGAACTAAATGTAAGAGCTAAACTATAAAAGTTCTTAGGATAAAAGGAGAAAGTCTTTGTGTCCTTGTATAAGACAAAGTCTTCTTAAATATGACACCAAAAGCACAAACAACAAAAGAAAAAGACAGAAAGTGAACTATATCAAATTTTTTAACTTTTGTGCTTCACAAGATACCATCAAGAGAGTGAAAAGACAACCCACTGAATGAAAGAAAATGCATGAAAATCATATTTCTGATAAGGGCCTTGTATCTAGAACAGATAAAGAACTCTTATGACTCTATAAAAAGAGACCAATGACCCATTTAAAAATAGGCAAAGGATCTGAATAAACATTTCTCCAAAAATATACACAAATGACCAATAAGCACATGAGAAGGTAATCAACATCATTAGCCATCAGGGAAATGCAAGTCAAAACCATAATCAGGTATCACTTCACACCCCCCAAGATAGCTATTATCAAAAAGATCTAACAAAGGTTGGTGAAGATGTGGAGAAATTTGAACCCTCATATGCTGCTGGTAGAAACGTAAAATGATGCAGCCACATTGGAAAATAGTTTCCTGGCAGTTTCTCAAAATGTTAAAAATACAATTACTATATGACCCCACAATTACACTACTAGATGTAGTAGTGTAATTTCTTTCCATAAAAGAATGAAGTGCTGACATGTGCTACAACTTGGATAAACCTTGAAAACATTATGTTAAGTGAAAGATGCCAGTCACAAAATACCACATATTGTATGATTCCATTTAATGAAATTTGCAGAATAGCCAAATCCATAGAGGCAGAGTGCAGATTAGATTACTTAAGGCCAAGGGGGTTGGTGGAATGGGACATGACTGCTAATGAGCATGGACTTTCTTTAGGAGTGATGAAATGTTCTCAACTGGATTGTGGTGATAGTTGCAAAACTCTGTAAATATACTAAAAAACATTGAACTATATACTTTAAATGGGTGAATGTGTGGTGTGTAAGTTATATCTCAAAAAGCTTTTTTAAAAAATAAAAGCTTTTTCAAACATTCAAAAGTTGAAAGAAGGTATTACGAGCACACTCAAACTTCAAGTAATATTTAAGAATTTCCTTTAGGGAGAAGGAAAATAATATCAGAAGTAAATATTGATCTTCACAAAGGAATGAAGAGCACCAGAAATTGTTAACTCTAGGAGTAAATATATAAAATTTGTTTCTCAATATTTAAATCTTTTAAAAGATAACTGACTGTGAAAACAAAAACAATAACGTATTGTGGGGGCTTCCCTGGTGGTGCAGTGGTTAAGAATCCACCTGCCGGTTGAGAATCCGCCTGCCAATGCGGGGGACACGGGTTCGAGCCCTGGTCTGGGAAGATCCCACATGCCGCGGAGCAACTGGGCCCGTGAGCCACAGCTACTGAGCCTGCGCGTCTGGAGCCTGTGCTCCGCAACAAGAGAGGCCGTGACAGTGAGAGGCCCGCGCAACGCAATGAGGAGTGGCCCCCACTTGCCGCAACTAGAGAAAGTCCTCGCACAGAAGCGAAGACCCAAAACAGCCAAAAATAAATAAATAAATAAAAATTAAAAAAAAAAAAAAAAAAGAATCCACCTGCCAGTGCTGGGGACACGGCTTCGATCCCTGGACCGGGAAGATCCCGCATACTGCAGAGCAACTAAGCCCGTGTGCCACAACTACTGAGCCTGCACTCTAGAGCCCACGAGCCACAGCTACTGAAGCCCGCACGCCTAGGGCCTGTGCTCCGCAACAAGAGAAGCCACCGCAATGAGAAGACCGCACACGGCAATGAACAGTAGCCCCCGCTCACTGCAACTAGAGAAAGGCCGCATGCAGCAACGAAGACCCAAAGCAGCCAAAAATAAATAAATAAATTTATAAAAATAAATAAATAATGTATTGTGGATTTACAACTTAAGTTTAAATAAAATGTATGACAGCAATAACATAAAGGTCAAAAATGGAAGGTTCCTGTGCTATACGTGAATTGATATAATATCATTTAAAGATAGACCGTGATAAGTTAAAGATATACACTACAAACCCTAAAGCAACCACTAAAGTAACCAAAAAATTATAATAATTACAGCCAATTAGTGAAGGAGAAGAAGAAGAAGGAGAAGTTGAAAAGTGAAAAAAGTACTAAGTCCAAAAGAAAGCAGAAAAAGAGAGAAAGGGGAAAGAAGAACTTACGGTACCATGGTAGATTTAAAACTAACCATATCAATAAATTATCATATTGAAGGGAAATGGTCTAAGCACCCCAATTAAGAAACAAAGATTGTTAGATGAGATCAAAAAGCAAGACCCAATATTAGGCTACTTACAAGAACCCTACCTTAAAATGACTCAAATAGATTCAAAGTAAAAGGTGGGAAAAGATATGCCATGCTACCACTAATCAAAAGAAAGGTGGAGTGGCTAAATTAATACTGGACAAAGTATATTTCAGAGCAAATAATATTACCAGAGATGAAAAGAGTCATTCCATAATGATAAAGGGCTCAATTCATCAAGAGGACATAGCAATGCTAAGCATGTATGCACCCAATAACAGAGCATCAAAATACACAAAGCAAAAATGAATAGAACTACAGGGAGAAACTGACAAATCCACAATTATCATTGGAGAAGTCAATATCCTCTCTCAATAATTTATAGAACAATAGACCAAAAAACCAATAAGATTATAAAAACGTGAGTAGCAGAGGTGTGCGGGGGTAGGACAGGAGCCCAGTGGCACTGGGGTGGATACATACGGTTGTTGGGTGAAAAGGAGAAGAAGTGACACTGGAAGGTGGACCCAAAGCCAGACTAGTGCAGGTGTGCAGGCCTTCCCAGTTTATTTAAAGCCTAACAGAAGGCAGAGGTGAGTTTTTAAACTCAGCACTCCCCCACTGAACCCAACCTGAGCCTCAGAGCCTTCACGTCAAGGTGTCCCAGGCGAGCAGGCAACCAGCAGCCAAGATGGAAGCTGATGCCCTTTCAAGAGGAAGGCTGCCATCTCTGCAGGAAGGGAGGGCGATGTCCTTCTGAAGCTTAACCACGCCACCCATCAGATGCCAGCCCCGCCCCCTTGTAGTCACTGCTTTGCTGTGTGGCTCTGGAGAGGCCCTTCACCTTTCTGGGCCTTATCTCCCCGTTTATAAAAAAAGGAGTTATTCTGATTCTGGCTGTTTTCACTAGTTAATAGTCATGCACCTGGGAAATCTCTCTCAACTTATCACCATCTGGCCCCCACTGCCCCACACGCACACCACTCTGCCGGGACCCTCTGGCCACCCACCCTCCTCTGCAGATCACCACAGCCCCCCTTCCCAGGCTCCAGCAGGTCTGGCTTGTGTGCTCCCACGCTGTCGATTCAGTTCTATTTTAACACAGCTCTCGACTTTCAAGTCGTTGAAGGAAACAATCATTGTAATAAAAGCCCTTTGAAGGCAGAACAAAGCCATTCCCCTCTGAGGCTGGTGCAGACCACCATACCTGAGCCTACCTGGAGATCTCTGCGGCCAGGGGGCTCCCTCCCGGCCCTCTCAGCACTGAGTCTCTCAGGGTGACCACGTGAGGTGTCTGACTTGGCCGCACACCAGACTCACCCAGGCCACAGCCCAGGCCCTGAGACAGGGACCGAGAATCGGTGTTTGTTAAACTGCCCCTACGCCCACATAATTCCAACGTGCTGTCAGAGCCGAGAACAAGTGGAAAGAGCAATGCTTGCTCACAGTTACGTGCACACAGGCACGTGGAGATCTTGCGCAATGAAGATTCTGACCCCGCAGGCCTGGGGCACCAAGATGCTAATCTCTGACAAGCTCCAGGTGGGTGATGCGAGACCCAGGCCCACACTCTGCAGAGTAAGAGACAGAAAATGGGAGCGCTGAAGCCAAGAGTCAGAGGGGAGTCAGACAGCCCCGTGGCTCTGCTCCCCAGCCCAGACGCACTCACTCTCCTCTCTGAGGTTCAGTTTCCCTATGTGGAAGTGGAGCTGTGACACCGGCCGTGACACCTCCTTGCCCGGCTTCCCTCCGCTTCAGTACCGACCAATGTCCACTGAGTGCCCTGTCCTAAGTGTGGTCCAACTCGCCGAGCCCTGCAACAGCCCGACAAGACAGGGCCACCGTGACCGGGAAAGTCATCCACCTGCGCAGTAACACGGTAGGGGGCCAAACCCAGGTGCAGCCCTGGGTCCAGGGCCGTGCAGGCCCGCAGTTAGCGACTTGAGGGAACGCAGGCTCTCAGGCTGAGGTGGAGGCAGATGATGAGAAGGCAGCCTGTGCTCCTTTCTCCCACTGGCCGCCCTGTTCCAAAGGCATCTTTTCCCAGCAGCTCACTGACAGGCTCCCCACCACAGGCTCTGAAAGTCCACCTGATGTTCTCTACACCCAGCCCTTGTACCCATTCCTGGCCCTTGTCTTGTCATCCCCTGACAGTATCCTCCCAGTATCCTCCATGGGTCTCCTGGGCTCCACCCTCCTCCCACATGGGCACGGGCCAGGCAAGTCTCACACTGTTCACCCCTGCTGGCTGCTACCACTCCTCCCAGCCATGGCCCAACTGGACCTGGCCCGTCTAGACCCAACCTGGACCACCTGGACCACCATCTAGACCCAACTGAACCTGGATCCATGGACCTGGATGACCTGGACTTTAATCCTCTGGACCTGGACCCCCTGGACCCCTTGGGCCTTGAATACCTGGACCCTGGACCTCCTAGATAGATGTCCCCTGGACCTTGAATACCTGGACCCCCTGGACCTCTTGGACCCCTTGGACCTGGACCCCTGGACCTGGAACACATAGACATCCTCAGCCTGACCCAACCGCCACCTGTCAGATCACTGAGACCCAGCCCAGTGCTCTCTCCTCCTCCACCTCATTCTCCTCCTCCCCTCCCACTTCTCCGTGCCACTGGAGCCCCTTCCTCCTCTTCCTTCCTCCTTCCTCCATGAATCTCCATGAACCCAGAATCTGCACGTGTCCCAGAATCGCCACATACCCGGCACCACAGGGGCCTGGCCAGGGCAGGTTGAGAATGTACCATCAAGGACCACATGACATCCTAAGGCAGGTTTCCTGGGATAACTTCCCCCGCCCATGGGGAAGGGTGGGGGGGGGGAAGGATGCTGTGAGGGTGCACAGGGCAAGCACCATGGGACACCTGTCTGATCAACCACAGGTGCCCTCCATGAGGGGGTGGGGAGACTGGCAATTACGGCACCATTTCTGACGCACAGGCTTAAGGGGCTCCCAGCCAAACCCAACAACCTGCCCTGTGTTAGAACAGTGAGGTAAAGATGCAGATTCCTGACACCAAGAAAGTGTGTTGCTGCCACCCACTCAAGCTACCAGCTGCATTAGTAAAGGTCTCGGGTATTAAATTGAAATAGAAAACCGTTTCAGTTGGTTCCATCAGGGAAACAAAGAAAATGCAGGACTGTGTTCCTTTTGTCCAGGGGACTTCCAGACTCTGGGAGATGATAAACAGCCAAACAGATGCATTTCCAAGAGAAAGGCCTTTTATGGCCAGTCATTTGGAAATGAAATACAGGAGCTCTCGTTCTCCTCCGGTGCAAACCAGCAGCGAGCAGACTCCGAAGGCTCTGCAGTGATGGGCCATGGCCAGTAGGGCTATGGGAGGGTGTGGTTTCTGAAAGGTTCTGCCCCCAGTCCCTGCAGTCTGGGGAGTTACCTCCCCACCCTGGACCTCAGTTTCTGTTTCTATACAATGAAGAGGGACGTCAGAGGACCTTCAAACACCCCTCGGCTAACCACCTCCTTGCAATCACTGCGTCACTGGGGTACTTGATATCCAGCCACTGCATCTGGGCTCGCTTGAGTCCACAGAATCCAATGTGACAGGAGGTGGCTCAACAGCAGGACAACATTACTCCCACCAGTGACAAAAACAGTGACAGTGACATGTTCATACACATACACACTGGCATGGGCACTCTGTCTGGGGGTGCTGTTAAGTGAGCCCCTGGGAGCCACAGTTGCTAGCAAACTCAAGTGCCCACAGAATGTGTGCCAGGCAATGATGGAAGCTTCCCATACATACAACCCTTTCATTCCACACTCTTGGGCCCCAAACAGCGTTATGGGGACTGAACTCATTGAACCCAAATGGCAATCACAACAGCCCTTTATAAGTTGCTATTCCTGCATCCACACTAGAGTGGGGGAAACTGAAGCTAAGGGCCAGTAAGTAAGTGTCTTATAATCTTGGGGTTAAGCCGCTGCAAAGGGAGGCCCCCAGGATTCACACCCAGACCCAAGGGGCTGGTCAAGGGCTAGGCATGAAACCGAGAAGTAGGCCTTGGGTTAATTAGTAGAACTTCAACCAAAAGTGAAAAAGGATGGGGGGAGAGGCTTTTTAAACTCAAGTAAGTAAATTTAACTTAGTCCAACTACAATTTTTGGTTTTACACTGGCCAGGTGAACTGCCATGACACATGATGTCTTGATTCCCTATCCTTCCATCTGTATGTTGTTTGTTGTTAAAAAGAGGGAACCTCATTTGGGTAAGTCGAGGGAATTGTTGGACTTCACCCTTCTGTTTTTGTGCTACAAGAGTTGAATTTTGTTCTTTGTGTGTATCTTTGCATTTGTCTTGTGCATAAGCGTGACTTCTATGGGAACCAAAATTTGTTTCCTGAATGCAGCACCTCAGGGTGCATCCTCCAGAACTGGACCACTTCCAGTTGCAAACCAATGAAATGTAAAAAGATGATTTTCCTTTGAATACAACCTGGCCATAATACTCCCTAGATTCAGGGGGAAAATATTTGCCCTTTAATGGGTCCCTAAACTACACTATTATGCATTAGAGCTCTTCCACAATAGAGAGGAAAAATGGGATGAGATTTATAAACTAATAAGTTTTGTATTGAAATAAATACCTGATTCATGAATAAGTTTTAAAATGAAGGTATGGGACTTCCCGGTGGTGCAGTGGTTAAGAATCTGCCTGCCAATTCAGGGGACATGGGTTCGATTCCTGGTCCAGGAAGATCCCAGATACCACGGAGCAAATAAGCCCATGCGCCACAACTACTGAGCCTGCACTCTAGAGACCACGAGCCACAACTACTGAGCCAACCTGCCACAACTACTGAAGCCCACACACCTAGAGCCCGTGCTCCACAACAAAAGAAACCACCGCAATGAGAAGCCCACACACCGCAATGAAGAGTAGCCCCCACTCGCCGCAACTAGAGAAAGCCCGCGCACGGCAACAAAGACCCAACGCAGCCAAAAATAAATAAATAAATATTTAATTAATTAATTAATTTAATTAAATGAAGCTATGAGATCTCTGCCTATCTGGGTATATGTATGTCTATGTATACATTATAATTATATGTCTTTATCTTTGGATAGTATTACCAAAACTAATTTGTAAATGAGCTCTACTTAATTGGCTTAAAGAAAAGTAAGTGCTTACAAATCAAACATTTCTAAATACAACAAAAAACGAAGCAAAATGAATTTCAAGTTCATGTGATCTGGGGAATATTCAGTATTAAATTAATATCCAGCATTAAAGTTAGTTTAAGTATAGTTAATACAGACATGTCTTTAGAGTCATCAATGTTAAGTATGATAATTTTATTGTACCTAGGTTTACTGAAAGTCAGTAAATTCATATTATATCTATTGAAAAAACTGTCAACAAGAAAAATTTGGTATGATGATACTGTCGTAAGTAAAAAAAAATAGAGATAAGTGGTATAGAAGCTTTTAGATGAACTCTTTAGAAGTAATTATGTTTTAGTCTTTCCAGATTCTTAGTAACTTGAAACTTTCGAGTTCTGCTGAATTAAGTTAAATGATAAAAATTTCTTGAAGGTCTAGGTCATTTTTAAGATAAAATACTGGAACACTGATTGCTAGACAAGTCTATCTTCTTTTGTCTTACGAGAGAAAAAAAAAACTAAAGATGTTTGGGTTTATTAGACACACATCTTGAACCACTTTAAAGAGAGAAATTATGCTATAAAAATGTATTTTTTAAAAAATATGTTTTTAGAGGTTAGAGAACATGTTTATAAGTTTGCCAATCAGAAAACGCTGGTATAACAAACAGTTCAGTTAGTTGGCTTTTGGTTTTTGCTGGCGATTAAGGTTTTTAAGGGTTAAAAATTCTAATAAATATGCTATTAAACTATTAAAAATAATAAGGAAATCATTTCAGAATGTAAAGAAAATACTTTGTCAGCAAGAGAAGGATGGAGATATTTTTGTTAAAGAAAAAGGGAAAATAATTTTGTCCTAGAGCTCGTTGTTTCTAGATGGGAAAAAATAAGGGACAAACTTATATAGATACAGAAAGTTGTGGAAGGTTTATGGAAAAGGAACCTTAAGAAAAGAGTTTTGTGCATGGTCAGGATTGATTGAGATTAGACTGAATTTAAAAGCAAACTAATACAGGACTAGAGTTTGTTTTTCTCTCTCTGTTAAGAGAACAAAGTTTTCCTGGAATATTGAGCTGCTTTGATAACAGATTGTAAGTTTCTTTCTCTAGCTAACTTTGAGTTTTCCAAAGGGTCCCTGAGCCATCTCAGAAAGAAATATTAAACTAATTAAGATTATTTGGTCTATTAAACTACATGGAAAACATTATATGAAAAAATTTCTCTAATAAAGTTGTCACAGGGTATAACGACCGGTGGCATGTATCACTACTTGCTTTAAGTCTACTGCTTGGAGCACGTGCAATGTTTGTGTGACAATTTGATATAATTGATAAGATGTATAACCTGTAAAATGTTTCCCTGTCAACATACCTTTGTAGCTGTTTGTTATGTCTGATTAGTTTTCCCCCAACATGGATAACTAGGCAAACATATAAACAAAAAGTAGAAGTAGCACCAAGGGAGAGGATAGACCCAGGGCAGGCAGCAAACACAATCAAGGGACAGATATTTTGATCATCAGTGCTTTCTACTGAAAGATTTGCAATCAAAAGGGGGAAATGATAGAAGAAATGTTCACATATTGAGGTATAGGGAAGTGTTTCTGCTTTACATGATTTAACTCAAATGTTATGCTAATTTAAAACAGCCTATTTGTGGTCTATTAAACATACATTGTATGTCTGCTTTAACCATTAAGGGAAAAAAATACATTCGGAAAATAGTACAAACATGCATTTTGATTATTATCCTCATTGTAATATATCTACTAATTTTCAAATGTGTGTCCAGGTGCTATGACAAAGCAATCAAAGAGGGAAGTAATGTTTTCATAATACAAAATATTGATGCTAAGCTTGGAAATAGGGACTATTTCCAACTCTGTGTCCATTCCCCAGATTGAGGCAGGACTAGGCCCCGTTTCACCAGGAAGTAACCAGAGTGATCATCACCCCATTCCCTCAAAGATTTGGGAAAAGTTAAAACAAAAACGGAACTAAAACCAAGCTCCTCTGCCAAGTTTATGATTAACCTTTCTATCCAAAACTTTATTCCCTTTCATATTCTGCACCTGTTCCTCCTCAGGATTGGAAAATATCAAAGAAAAGGGGGAACTGAAACCAAGCAGGACTCTGCAGGACCCTCTCAGGTACAGAAGCCCTTCTGGGTCCCCTGTTTCTTGTTTGTAGAAAAAAGCTTTAGTCTCCTAGGGGCCTCCCCTGAGTCACAAAAGCCTGGCTCAAGAATTAATGATTGAAAGGATATAGACATGTAGTGACAAAAATAGCAGTTAGGCCTAGAGAATGGTAACAATTTAAAGAGTAAATCAGCCATATAGCAGTCACGGAATCTTTATTTCCTCCCTGAAGAAGACAGATAACAGTGTCTGATGCATACTCCTGAGTTGTTTTGTACATACTTGATAAAAACCACCACCAGAGGGAAAAAGCTACCTGCGTGATGATCAGACTGTAGCCATGACACAAGCGGCTCCATCTTGAGCAGTGCTGTTCTGCACGGAGTCCCCTGCACATCCTGGAAGCTTTCCTTTAAAAGCTCTTGCCCTCTGATTGGCAACGCGGAGCTGGTTTGGGGGATGCTAGTCTGCCATCTTCCTACGTTCCTGGATTCCTGAATAAAGCATCTCTTTTCCCCCACCAACTCCTGTCTCTCGAACATTGACTTTTGAGCAGTGAGCAGCCAAACCTGAGTTCAGTTTTGGCTCCGGCTGGTAACAGACACAGAGGCAGAGGCTCAGCTGAGTGGACTTCTGCTTGATCTCACTACCCCAGGGCCCTGCACAGCAGCAACTGCTTCTGAATTAGGGTTTGTAATTTTCAAAGAAGCACCTTGCCTGATGGGCCCTTCAGAGCCCCTGATGGGCCCCTATGGTCAATAGGAACCAGCCCCCCTGTGACCCTGCGCCCTGGGAAGCCAGGCCCCCCACTTGGCACAGCTCAGAGGCAGTTCAGGGACAGCAGGGTGTCAGGATCCAGAGCATAGACAGCCGGCAGCCCTGAAACCCTCGTTCAAGATGCAGCAGCCTCCAGGGCTGATACGGCCCCCATCCCACCTATGACAAAGCAGCACGTGACCAAGAGCAGGTTTGCCTCTCCCTGCATCTCCCTGACTCAGTCAGGAGCCAGTTCCCGAGGCCCTCACTCTGACCGGGCCAGCACCAGGCTGTGTCTGCTGAGAGGCTGGCTTGGTCCCCACTCCTGGCTAGGGAGCCTGAGCCCAGGTTCCATGGGAGGGGGACACTGGGACCAACAAGACAAGACAAGGTGGCCTCCAGAACCGTGCCAACATGAGCCCAAGATTATTAACACAGAAGATTTCTGCACAGGGTCTGCCTTTGGTCCTTCTCAACTCCATGCTATAGGCAGGTGAGGAGAACCTCAGCTTCCCTCGTAGTGAATCAAAGGATTCCTCTTCCATTACAAGGACCAAAATCTCCATCCAAGAGCTTTGTATTTGAAGCTTGCTGAAATCCCACATCACTGCACTCCTGATTTCTGGAAGCCACCAATCACCCTTTCCTTCAACACAAAACCCAGCTAACCCTAGGGCTCTAACCCCAGAATATGAAATGAAGTCACACTTTCTCCACCCCAGACATCTCCAGTGGAAGGGTAACCTAGAGTTCAAGATGCTGATGGGCCCATGCAGCCTTTTCCAAATTCCAGGTCATCAAAGCTGAAAACGATATTTCAAATAAGCCCAATTTTGCATCTTACAGCCAGGGAAACTGAGGCCAGTGAGGGCAAGGGAGCATCCCAAAGGACCCAGGGGACAGTGGCCCCCACGGACAGGGCCTGAGACCCTTGAACCCCAGGCCAGGGCTCCCTCCTCCCAGAGCTGGCCAGGCTCAGACCCTGCTCTGCAACTCCCAGTCTCAGCAAGTGTCTCCCACCGAAGCCCTCCCCAAACACGCACACCCCTATTACTTGTTCTTGGATGATTTCTTTAGAACGATTTTTCAAAACAACCTTTTCATTCAATCCATTCCCAATTTGTGAGCAATGTGTTCTCCCAGGAGTTGCGTTTTCTTGCTGGAGAAGGGATCTGGGAGAGGCAGCCTCGGAGAGCCACCCCCTGCCCCCTGCAGCCAGTCTCTCCAGACACGCGCACACACACTCACGCTGAAACACTGTCCTCGGAAGGACAGGCACAGCAGGGAAGATCTAGCACTCCCTGTTCTGGATTCCTCTCATGCACACCCCTGCGCCTGGTGTGAACGCAGGAGCCCCGGGACGAGGAGCGCACTATATCTCACAGGGAGGAGGGAGGAGGACATGCCCGCCGCCGCTGCTCGCTCGGGGTGTCGCGCTGGCATGGCGTCCCCAGCTCCAGGGCAGCGAGGCCGGGGAAATCGCAGCTGGGAGGCGCAGGCCCAGGCCGAGTCTGCGGCTGGCGATGCAGAGCCCGCAGGAGACCCTGCGCCTTCCTTCCTAGTCCGGTCCGTCGCCATCGGCTTGGAGAGAGCCTTGGGACCGCCCCCGGGTCACCCCTCGCCCCTCCGGAGCGGGGCGCGCCGGGCTCGCCCAGGTCGGTGCAGGGGAGGAGGTGCAGCCAGGTGCGGATGCAGGAAGGCAAAGGCCGCGCGGATCCCACGGCCCCAGAGGCGGTTGGGGCCCCCCGGTGCCGGACCGAGCGTCCCCTTACCGCAGAGCAGCAGCAGCAGCAGCAGCAGCGGGAGAAGGTGCGGGCGCCGCCGCGCTCTTGTCTCCATGGCTGACCAGCTGGGGCGCGCGGCCCAGCTGTGTGGCGCACCCTCCAGCTGCGGCGCGCGGTACAGCTGAGTCCCGGCTGGGGGCGCTAGGGGCACCCGGGGGCGGAGCCCAGGCGGGGATGGGGCCGCAAAAAGCCCGCCCCCCGGAGGTGCCTTCCCCCAGGATGTGCTCTGCGCCCCTTAGGATGCGCCTCCCTCCCGCCCAGGTGCCCTCCCTCAGGTCATGCTCCTCCAGGACGTGCTCCCCCTCAGGACGCTTCCTCCCCCAGGACGCTCCCATCCCTAGGACGAGTCCCCTAAGGACGCGCCCTATCCCCCAAGGTATGTCTTCCCTCACTGGATGGTCCTTCCCCCAGGACGGATCCCCTCCCCAGCGCAAGCCCCCTTCCTCCAGCCCTGTGGGCGCGGCCCACCGCAAGTGAGGGCCTGTAAGGCTCCGCCCGGCTGGGCTGCGGGGCAAGATGAGGGGCGGGTGAGGGCAGCCTGCGGATGCACCCACCCTCACCCCAGCCCGAAGAAGAGCAGGGGAAGGCGTCTGGAGAAGGACTGCTGTGCGTCTCTGTGCCATGAGAGACCGAGGAGGGCAGCCCCCCTGGGGAGAGAGCTGGCTGAGAGTGGGGATATCTCTGTGTGAGGGTGCGGGGAGGAGCCCTCAGGGTGCAGCGCGGCTGATCCCCGAATTCTTATCGGCCTCAGGCCCCCAGGATACTCTCCTGGGGCCTCGCCTGTGCCAGGCGCCTTTGCACCCCTCTGGACTAGAGCGGGTGGGGCCGTGCACGCGTGCACTCGGCTGCACTCACGCACACAGCCCACTGCCATGGCTAGAACCGCGTCCTCAGGCCCTGGTCCTGCCCAGTGCCCTCTGGAGGCCTCAGGGGACAAGACGAGGGCCAGGAGAGTGACTGGGTACCCCTAAGGACCTGACCTAGAGGAGGGTCACGGGCTCCGAGGGGAGGGACGGAGGGACTCGGGGTTCTCCAACCGTGGCTCACTTTGCCTGGTTTGGTCCCCTCCGTCACCCTCAGCCCCTAGCACAGACTCTGGCCCCACGGACAGCTGGTCACACTGTCACTGGTGGGGACCCCTCTGCCCTACGGTGCCCCCAGTCCACACACCCCCAGCACGTGCTAGTCTGAGGGCTCAGGGAGCGGGGTCGGGAAGACGGGGGCCCCCTCAGGGATTGGTTGCTCTCAGCCTGGGCCCTTCCCAAGTCAGAGAGATGGAGCAAGTGGGCTCCCCACCTGGACAAGGCCTCCGCCTCTCTGAGTGGTGGGAGGTGGGTAATAACCCCACCCCGAAGTCCCCGTCCTGCGAGGGAGGGTTGGGCAGAGGGATTCTAGCACAGGCACGCAAAACACCTACCTTGCAAGAGCTGAACTGACCTTTCTTGCATGAGGAAGTCCACTTAGTAAGGGACTGAAGCTTTCTGTGCTTTTTCTGATTACAACCAGAATTATTTCAAGGGCGAATTCAAGCTAATTAAAATTGACCAGCCGTCCTGCCTGCCTTCTGCCCTAGTTGGTGGCAAGCGCAGATGCGGGGGTGACTCAGAACCTGTGACCCAGGCCTTCCACACGTTCAGCAGGGTCTGAAGTCTCAGCCAGTGTCTCCTGCCAGCTGCCCTCTCTCAGACGCCCTGCAGCAAGGGAGACAAGCCAAGAGCACGGTCCAGGTGTCCACCAGTGTCCCAGGAGGCCACAGACTCACAGAGGCCTACATCACTCCATGAGAGAGGCCAGGCCAGACCTCGCAGGCAATTGTACACGGCTAGCAGGCTGGGATGTGGGAGATGGGCCACATGGGGGGGCAGACCAGACAGCAGCCTGGAGCCCGCCCCAGCCTGGGGCTGCGGCTCCACACTGACCGGTACTAGGGAACGAGCACCCTGGGAGGCAGGGCGCTGGATGAAGCCTGCTCCCGTCTGGGATGCCCTCCCCTCCCCCATCCCGTAGACTCGGGTCCCTGCACCCCGCTTCCATGGAGCTCCTCCGTGCCCCAGGGCAAACTCCCGAGGCCTGCAGACTGCCCACGCATCCCCGTTAGAGGGAGTGCCTGAGAGGCAGCGCCCTGGCTTCCGTCCCCTGTGCACAGTGCCAGGGCCCGCACAGGGCACTTGGTCTGCTGGTGCAGGTGGTTTCAGGCAGGTAGTGAGGAGAGGGTTGGGAAAGTCCCAGAGGGGCCATTCTGCTGGGGCCCCACCCTGCTGCTCCCACATTCATCCTGTCCTGGCAGCCGCTGGGCACACTGGACGCCCCTGTGCAGAGCTGTCTCCCCTGCTGAGAGCCGGCTGCTCCTCTTCTCTCCAGAGAGGTCATCAGAGACTCCTGGCTGCCCCGCCCCCCCGCCAGATCCAGGCT
Source organism: Eschrichtius robustus (assembly GCF_028021215.1). Taxonomy (NCBI): domain Eukaryota; kingdom Metazoa; phylum Chordata; class Mammalia; order Artiodactyla; family Eschrichtiidae; genus Eschrichtius; species Eschrichtius robustus. The sequence goes on from NC_090831.1 coordinate 9,438,879, forward strand.
GGCATTAGTGGTCGCTATGGTCTGTGGATCACAGAAGAAGGGACGTTCTGGGAACTCCAGGGCCAGAACTTAAGAGTCGGGCAGCTCTGGCTTGTTGCTGTGCAGAGCTGCTTCGTCGTGGCCAAGGAGCAGCCATGTGGGCGGCCCTGGGGTGAGAGGTCACCTCGACATTCCTCCACTGCACTGAGGTCCTGGCTGAGTCGGAGCCAGTCTCCCCCAGGATGGTGAGGAAGGACACGTGTTTGCTGTATATGCCACTAGGTCTGGGTGCACAGGTGTGATGTTCCCAGGAAGACAGGAGGGGCGGTCCCTGGGGCAAGATGAGCTTGAGAGGGGCAGGTGGGACGGTGGAGGCTGGGTAAGGGGACACCCTGGACAGATGGGTTAGGGTCAGTGCTCATGACAGTGGGTGCTGCCCTAGGACGATGCTGTTTGATCCACAAGCAATCTGCCCGTAAGTGGGGGAGAGGCTGTAGCCTGGATCCCTCCAGGGATGGAAGCCCCTACTCACCAAACAGCCAGCTCCTCTGGGCCAAGCTGATGACGTCTGGGAGGCCAGATGCAGCCCTCAGGCCTCAGGGCAGAGAGAACAGGCTGGGCCCAGGGGATTCCCTGAGCTCACAGGCTTTGCTCTCAGAAGAGCCAGTCACCCCTCCCTAGGACCATCTCCTCCCCACATGGATGGATCCAGAAACCCACCTGAGGCTCTCCCAGCCAGCTCTCCTCCTGCTCCCCTGAAGCCCCAACTGCCCTCGGTTCAGCTCACACACCCCTGAGAACAGGTCCAATCAGCTTTTATAGGAACCCGCCCCAAGCTCGAAAACTTCCCCTACAAACGACAAATCTGGTCCAAGTCCTGGTGTCGGCTCTTCCATTAGACACTCCCAGGGCCTGGCCCCCTCCCCACATGGTGGCCCAGATCTGGGTTTCAGAGTAGGGTGTGGGGCAGCAGGGGGTCCAAGATGCACAGACAAAGGTCCAGCCAAGCTCTGTTATCTCCTAAACACAAGACCCTCAGGAAAATAAAAATTAAAAAAAAGACCCTCAGGAAGCTTTGAGTTTTCCATCTGAAGCTGAAGAGGATAACTGCCCTGCCTCATTCTCAGGTCAGAGGTGAGCACTGAGGTCAGAGGAGCTTCTCTGTGCTGATATTCACAGGCACTGGGGGACGGAGGTGGAGATGGTGGAGGTGGAGGTGCTGGAGGTGAGGATGGTGGACGTGGACATGGTGGAGCTGGAGATGGTGCAGATGGTGGTGGAGGTAAAGATAGAGATGGTGGAGGTGGAGAGAGTGGAGGTGGACATGGTGGAGATGGCGATGGAGATGGTGGAGGTGAGGATGGTGGAGGCGGACATGGTGGAGCTGGAGACGGTGGTGGAGGTAAAGACAGAGATGGTGGAGGTGGAGAGAGTGGAGGTGGACATGGTGGAGCTGGAGATGGTGCAGATGGTGGTGGAGGTGGACATGGTGGAGGTGGCGATGGAGATGGTGGAGGTGGAGATGGTGGAGCTGGAGATGGTGCAGATGGTGGTGGAGGTAGAGACAGAGATGGTGGAGGTGGAGATGGTACAGGTGGAGATGGAGGTGGAGATGGGGAGGACCCAGATGGCCATGACGGGCCCAGAGTAGCCATCATGCCTGTGGGCCTCGTCTGGCTCCTCCTTGCAGCACACCCGCTCTGTGCAGGTGGCTTCCGCATTGGGAAGGCAAGGCCATCAGACCCCCACCTTCTCTAGCAGGCCTGCAGGCAGCTCCCTGAGGGTCTGCTCCTCACCCCTGCCTGGCCACAGGCCACCAGATGGGAAAATAGCAGATGTGTTGATTGAGGAGGGGCCCCTGCAGGGTCCAGGGACCCATGCCAGGTCCTCTGGGAAACACAGGCACTGGACGAGCACGAGACCCCAGGGGTAAGACAGGCCCTCCCCTGTGGTTCACGGTTGGCTCAGGCCCTGTGGAGTAAGCTGAGCCCTCAAGGGTGAGCCCAAGTGGTTTTTCTCCCCTGCGAGTGGCCTGGCAGCCAGTGCCACCCAGAGACCAGCTCAGAGGGTGTCATAGGGTGGGGAGATCCCCTGCCCCTAGGGGAGGGGACACGGCCCACTGCTGGATCCCACAGCGACTGCTCCCCGTCTGTGCTGCCGGGCCCCAGGGTCTGAGACCCCAGAGAGGAAGCAGCTGCTCCTGCACCTGCGTCTTCTCACGTGCGACACGGGGACGCTCGGTTCCCACACCCACGTATGATGCGCCCAGGCAGCGCCTGGCCCCTGACTCGCTCCTTCTGAGGGTGGCGCCCCCCTGCCGCCGGGGTCTGCTGACCAGGCGTCCCTACAGCTGCGGTCCTGCGTTCCTTCGTAGGCCACCCGGTCTCCGTTCACAGTTCTCTATATCAAACTCTCCCGTGCCAATTACCGTGTGGCTTCTCTCTCCTGATCCAGCCCTGACTGACACAGTATTATCATGATATTTATTCAATAATTTTTCTTGTGATGGTTTTAGGAGCAAATTCTCTCGACAATAAAGGAGCTTCTTCTCTACGTGGAGGGTTTGTGAGCAAATGGGATCAGAGGAACAGGGGGCGTCTCGGCTCCACGCATCTCGCCCAGGAGCCAGCATGAGAGGAGCCGAGGCTCACGGCCGGCCGACTCCTTCTGGGAGATTCCCCGCAAAACCCAGACCATGGGAGACTTGGCTGGACAGGCCGGCGGAGCGGGGCAGGTGCACGGGTACTTGGCGCCCCCTGCCGGTGAAACATTGTCTCTCCATCCTCAGTGAAGCGCCAGACGTGACACCCGCACGTGATGCGGCAAAGGGTCTGTATACCAAGTAGGGGCGGCAGGGAGATCCCCCTCGGCCGGCCGGGAGAGGGACCTGACCCTCAGCTGTTTCCCAGGGCCCAGAACTCAACTCTCTGTGTTGCTGTTGTTGTTTTTGTTGTTGTCGTTGTGAAACACACATCATATAAAATTTACCATCCTAACCACTTTAAAGTGTACAGCTCAGGGGCATTAAGCGAACTCACATGTTGTGCTACCATAACCACCATCCATCTCCTGATCTTTTCATCTTCCCAAACTCTGCCCCCATTAAACAGTAACTCCCCTTGTCCTCTCCCGCAGCCCCCGGCACCCACCATTCTACTTTCTGCTCCCTGCAGTGGAAGCACGGAGTCTTAACCACTGGACCGCCAGGGAAGTCCCCGGGGTGATTTTTAATTTGTGTTCCTTTCTGTTTGTTTTCTCATTTTCCTATAGTGCTGTATGTGGCATGTGGTAGGTCTTATGTCATATGTATGCTGTGAGACTTTGCGTTTGCATTTATATGTGTGTGAACACGTGTGTTATGTGCTGCATATACGTGTGTGTGGTGTATGAATATGTGTGGATGTCTGTGTATGTGCAGTGCGTGGGTGTGTGTGTGTGTGCAGTGTGTGTGTGTGTGTGCAGTGTGTGTGGGTTTCTGTGTGTGTGGGTTTGTGTGTGTGCAGTGTGTGCCATGTGTGATACACATGTGCCGTGAGTGTACCTGTGAGTGCACATGTGTGTGTGTGACGTAAGTGTGCTCCCCAGCTGGACACAGTGAGCACAGTCCTTTCCCGGACTTGACCTCGTCCCTCCACAGCACCTGACCCTCAGCCCTCGGACCCCACCCACCTGTGCCCTGCTCCTGCCCTGTGACGCGGGCAAAGGATGCGAGCTGATGCCAGGACCAGTTTGGAGCACGGTTCTCGTGAGCTCAGAGGTAAATGTGACAATGACAGCAGCTGCCCTGCCTCTCCCAGGGCTGGAGGAGCAAAGGTACTTTGGACACGGGGGGGCACAGTGTGAGTTGAAGGGATGTTCTTTGGGGACGCACTTTCCTTCTCCTGTAAGAGGATGCGGCGCTCAGTATGGAGACCAATGGGGACAGAGAGAGAGGCAGGAAACCCCTCCCCACGTGACATTGCAAAGCAAGAACCAGTTCTTTAGAGGCCAAGGAGCCCCAGGTGCCGGGCTCTGCTCCAGGATGGTCTCAGGGAGGAGGGCTCCAGCACCACACGCCCCCTGGTGGCTGGGCTTTTAATGTCATGGATGAGAAGATGAACCTGGACTTTAGTGAGAGAAAGAGGAAGACCAGTGTGGTTAGCAGAATAACAGTCCCCAAAGATGTCCTGGCCCTGATCCCCAGACCCTGGAAATATGTCACCTGATGTGACAGAGGGACTTTGCAGATGTGACTAAGGCACAGACCTTGAGATGGGGAGATCATCTGGGATTGTCTGGGTGGGACCAACCTATCACCAAACCCCCTCAATCAGGGAACCCTTCCCGCAGGTCAGAGAGGTGAGGTGGAAGGAGGAGGCACAAGAGGGACTCAGCCCCCCCATTGCAGGCTTTGAAGAGGGATGACGGGGCCACAAGCCAAGAAACATGGGTGGGGGACTTCCCTGGTGGCACAGTGGTTAAGAATCTGCCTGCCAATGCAGGGGACGTGAGTTCGATCCCTGCTCCAGGAAGATCCCACATTCCATGGAGCAACTAAGCCCGTGAGCCACAACTACTGAAGCCTGCGCACCCTAGAACCCGCATGCCGCAACTACTGAGCCTGCGTGCTACAACTACTGAAGCCCACGCGCCTACAGCCCGTGCTCCACAGCAATGAGAAGCCCGTGCACCACAACAAAGAGAAGCCCCCGCTCGCCACAACTAGAGAAAGCCCTCACCCAGCAATGAAGACCCAACGCAGCCAAAACTAAATTTTTAAAAACAAGAAACATGGGTGACCTCAGAAGCTGAGAGCCAGTGAGGAAGGGGGACCTCGGTCCTACAACCGCAAGGAAGTGAATTCTGCCAATGACACAAACAAGCAAGGACATGGATCCTCCCCTGGAGTCTCCAGGAAGAAGGGGGCCCTGAGACACCCTGATTGTAGCCCAAGGGACCCAAACTGGACTTCTGACCTACAGAACTATATAAGAGGATAAGTGTGTGGATTTAAGCTGCTGCGTTTGTGGTCAGTGTCATGGCAGCCCCAGAAAACTCATCCACCCTAAAACAAACACGGTAAGTCCCCTACGTATGAACAAGTTCTGTTCCGAGAGCGCATTCGTAAGTCCAATTTGTTCATAAGTCTAACAAAGTTAGCCTAGGTACCCAACTAACACAATCGGCTATATAGTACTGTGCTGTAATAGGTTTATAATACTTTTCACACAAATAATAAAAACATAAAAAACAAACAAACACAAAAAATAAAGAAAACATTTTTAATCTTACAGTGCAGTACCTTGAAAAGTACAGTAGTACAGTACAACAGCTGGCGCACAGGGGCTGGCATCGAGTGAACAGAAGAGTTACTGACTGGAGGAGGGGGAGGAGGTGGGAGATGGTAGAGCTGAAGGGTCGTCAGCAATAGGAGATGGAGGGCAAGCTGCAATTTTGCTCATGCCTGACACTGATGGAACACACGTTCACATCTTTGAAAGTTCACAGCTTGAAGGTTCTTATGTAGGGGACTTACTGTACAGCTCACGTCTTGCCTTGGGCTCCCTGAAACAGACCCTGACACCAGGAACTGGCATGAAACCAACATGAGTGGTTTCTGGGGAGGCCCAGGGGAGTGGGGTTCACTTGAGGTGGGAGAGGCGAGAGAGGGCACAGGGGAGGAAGAGGAGGTCCAACCCCAGAGGAGTGTGGGCCAGGCCAAAAGCAGTGAAGCCCCCAGGGGGGGCTCAGGGAATGTCCGTTTTATTTTGCGTGCAGTAGGCCTGCTCTGCAGAGCTGAGTAGATGGTGCTTTCAGCAGGCCCCTCTAGCCACAGGGAGGGCACAGCCAGCAGATGCTGACAGGACTCCAGAAAGGATGGACAGAGTGAGAGAGAGTGAGGAGTCAAGGATGGCTGCCCAGGGAGTGCCCCGGCGGTCCAGTGGTTAGGGCTCCACGCTTCCACTGCAGGGGGCAGGGGTTCGATCCCTGGTCAAGGAACTAAGATTCCACATGCTGTGCGGTGAGGCCAAAAAAACCCAAACAAACAAACAAAAACCAAAAACAACCACAACAACAAAACACAATTAAAAAAAAAAAAGACGGCTGCCCAGGATGGCAGGTCAAACCCCCAGTGGGTGCTGGTGGCCGTCCCTGAGTGGGGAGAAGAAAGATGTGGGCTGGTGGGAAGGGGTCTGCTTGAGTCCTGCAGGGGAATGTCCCCAGGCAGGTCCATGCCTGCGCCTGGAGCCCAGGGGGCAGGTTGCGTGGAGAAACAGGCCTATAGGTCTTTGGCATCCAGATGGTATCTGAACCCAAAGGAAAGCACGAGAGTCCCAGGTAAAGCGTAGAGTGAAAAGAAAACGAGCCCAGACAGAGGCTTGGACGCTCTGACGCTGAGGTGTTCCTGGAGCACCATTTCTGAACCACCCAGACCCCGGTCCTGTCACTCGAGCTTCTGGAAAACACAGGCTTTGGAGCCGGCCCTCTCGGCTGGAAACCTCAGGCTGAGGGTCTGTGAAGTGAGCACATCGCTGAAACTCTGAGCTTCAGGATTTCACCTTGAAGATGGAGCGCAGGGTCCATGCAGAGCTGCAGTGGTGCCCACATGAGCTGGGCCATGTGCTCTGACCCTCCCTCCCTCCACGCCATGCTGCACCACACACACTGCCGAGCGATAGCAGAATTCAAGGAACTGAACAAATTGAACAAAAGGACAGGGCCTTAAACAGGCAGCATTTAAAATCATATAGGAAAGAGTGGGCTTGGAGCAATCTGTCAGCTTTGGGGGAAATTAATTATATTAATTCCTGACCTGACACACATTCGCACACATACGATTTCCAATGAACCAAAAGAACTTAACATTAAAAAATCCATCAGAGTATTACTAAAACTACAGAAGGATGTGTTTATAACTCTGGGCTAGGTTAGTCCGGGTTATAGCAAGAAGGCATAAAGTAGCGCACAATTCTGACCACATAAAGTTTTACATCTTTCACAAGACAAAAAAACACCATAGAGTGGTAATAAAAACAACTTAATGAAAGAAAGTATTTGCAACACACAGAATTCATATCCAACAGGTAAGAGGAATGCCTACAAATCAGGAACAGCCTGACAGGAAAGTGCACGGGCCACAGAGTACGAACAAGCAGGGCACAGGAGACGATGAAACGGGGGTAACATAAAATGCGGTCACCTCGCTGGTAGTTAGGGAGACAAAATTCAAACAGGTGTAAATTCTGATGCCATCGGTGTGCCTGACATGCACAGAACAAGCGTGGCTGGCTGACGGGTGCTGCTGAGCACCAAGCCACAAGGCCCACCCCAGGGTCCTGGAAGGAGATGGACGCCGGCCACTGCAGGAGTGACCCTGCCAGGACAAAATAGGAGCATCTCCTGCCCCCCCTCCTCCCCGCTCCAGTCCCCCTCTGACGCCTCCTACTGCAGAATCTAACAGGAAGCCAGCTGGCAACGCGGCCTCGGAGATGTGGCTCTCAGATCCCTCGCTCTGTGTAACTATTTAGGTTTAACTACCTGCAATGAAACAAATTGCAGATTCGGGTCCTCAGTTGCACTAGTCACGCTAGTACTCAAGAGCCTCCAGTGGCTGCATACTGGCCATACTTCCACCACTGGAGGAAGTTCTGGGGAGCAGCGTTGCCCAAATCATAGGGGCGGGCAGGCTGGTGGCAGTCCACGATGGCACTCTTGTCCTCACAATGTCTCCTGGGGGCAGAGAGGGGGGCCGTCTCCCCAGACCTCCCTTCTCAGGCTTGAGAAATGTGCGCATTGCGGAGGTGCTCCCCGCTTCCCTGGGGACCAGCAGAGAGACCGCCACACTCACCGCCTGCCTCGGCCGTCCCCCTCTACTCCTCCCCTACAATCACCTCTTTCACCACGTCCGCACAGGGGTGGGACATACATGACCACTGCCCATCCATCCATTCACTCAGCAGGTATACACTGGAAAAGTCCCACCATAAACAAGCTTTCCTTCTCCAGCTGGACCCTGACAGATATTCCGGCTGAAGTTCACATTAGTGATGGCAGACCTGAGCCTTCAATAACATGACCTGCTTACCTGATCAATGACCTGACTCGCATGAAGTCCCTCTGTAGCACGTCGTGGAGCCTGGCTTGTCCAAGTGCCCTGGTTTCAAATCCCGGCCCTGCTCCCCTACACACCCCTGTGGCTGAAATGAAAGAACGGTTGTCTGTCTCCTGTGGGAAGCATGCTCCTTGAACAGTGCCAAGTAAAAAGTATGCACCCAATGTATACCTGCTGAATGAATGGATGGATGGGCGGTGCTCATGCATGTCCCACCCTCTCTGGCTGGCAGATCACTCAGCCTGTCAAAGCTGGTGAGCAAGAGAGCCATTACATCTGCATTTTGAGAAGCGGTTGGGAGGACGGACCCTGAGGCACAAGGTCACAGGGAGAGGGAGGTAGGGGAGACAGTGAGGAGTGGAAGTGAGGTATTTAGGGATAACATTGGCAGGACTTGGCCAGAAGCCCCCAGGGTTCCGGCCAGGCTTGGTGGTGGAGGTGCAGGCTTAGCAGGAGAGGGGCTGGCCGGAGCTCCGAGGAGAAACAGCGCTGCCTGGGGGTGGGCCGTGCAGAAGCCCCAGCAAAGCAGAGGGCTCGGCCACGTGCCTTCAGGACCTCGCCATTTAGAGGCTGGTTGCAGGAGGTTAAGCCTCCTGCCAAGCACAAAGGAGGGGCTGCCAGGCCAGGAGCGCCTGGTGTCACAGTGGGCACAAGAGGACCACACATCACAGGGAGCAGGAGGGTGAGGGCTAGGGACGCCCACAGAGGTCTGCAGAATCTTGGCAGGAGTGGATTCAGAGGCGGCCGGGTCTGCTCTCCCTGCACTGAGCCTGGAGGGGAGAGCTGTGTGCAGTCTCTCCGGCCACAAGGGACCTCTGCTCCTCTCTCCAGGCGTCTCTGTGCCCTCGCTGTTCACTTAGGATGCTGACTTCTCTTATTCTTGGAAACCACCGTTTCCTTCACGCTTAGCCTCTGGGGCCCTCCTCCATGTCCGCTCCCCTGGATGACTGTGCCTTCTGTCTCCACCTGGCTCTGCCCCCAACTTCACACGCCAAGATCCAGCTCTGGAGTCATCTCCTCTGAGCAGCCGTCCCTGGCTCCTTCTTTGACACCCCCTCCCACTTCTGGGCTCAGGATTCTCTGTGGTTACAGCTCTCTGCTGTGACATCTGGTAGCCCCAAGCCACCCGCTCCGCAGCTTGGGAAACGGGTTTTACCATCAAGTGCTGGAATAGAACTGTCTTTGCCGAACTTAATGAAACTGCCAGGCAGCATGAGCAGTGGAGAACACTGGTCTGCAGAGAGATGGAGCCCAAATGCCGGTTCTTCCTCTGGTCTAGCTGCATGCTTCCCCCACCTCTGTGTGATCCACGGTTTCTCCTTTTGTCACCAAGTCCAAGCTCGCTCTGCTCACAGCACGACAGGCCAATAAATCGGAGACAGGTGTTGAGGCAGGGACAACGACTTTATTCAGAAAGCCGGCAGAGATCGAGAAGATGGCAGATTAAAGTCTCAAAATAACCATCTTATCAGGGTTTGGAGGCCAATTTCTTTTATAGCACAGAGAGGGGGAAGAGATGAGGAAGTAAAGTAAAAAGGCCATTAAGTTTTGCAAATATCACCTGGAATGACCAGCCTCGGGGAGGGGAGGTGTTAATTTCTCCTTTCTTGCAGCCATCCACAGGCCACAGGGCCGGATGTTTGCCTGAACAAAGGCACTTTGGTTTAACATTCAGGCAGAGGGGCGGGGTTCCCCGAGGCAGGCCACTGTGTATAGACAGTATCCTTTTAAGTGAACAAAAGCAGCAGAAAGCAAAGGTTAAAGTAAAAGAAATTGATCCAACATGTAGTCAGATTTGGCTCTTCCTGTTACACTTTTGCTGTGCAAACTGCTTTTTAATTTTTTAGATTAGATTCATGTAAAATAAGAGAACATGGAAGATGCCAAATTGTTTTTAATTAATTTGTTATGATCACGCTACCACTCGGTAATTGTAAAACCCTCTTTTAAAGTTAAACAGTGACACGGCTTCCCTGGTGGCGCAGTGGTTGAGAATCCGCCTGCCGATGCAGGGGACACGGGTTCGTGCCCCGGTCCGGGAAGATCCCACATGCCACGGAGCGGCTGGGCCCGTGAGCCACAACTACTGAGCCTGCGCGTCTGGAGCCTGTGCTCCGCAACGAGAGAGGCCGCGACAGTGAGAGGCCAGCGCATCGCGATGAAGAGTGGCCCCCGCTTGCCACAACTAGAGAAAGCCCTCGCACAGAAACGAAGACCCAACACAGCCAAAAATAAATAAATAAATAAATAATTTTAAAAAAAAAAAGAAGAGTAGGGAGCAAAATTTGCCTACCCAAAGTGTCTCTTTAAAGTTAAAGAGTGACATCAGAAACACGGTGGAGTGAAAAACTACCTTTGTCCTTCCCCTTCCATCTATACCCGGTGAAACATCCACAGCTCAGGAAAGGCTCCTCTGCCCAACACAACAGCACGGGGAATGTCCACACATCAGTACATCTAAAGGCGGGTGAACTGAAATAGAGATGACAGAACCGTGGGAACAGTGGAATGGGTGCCTGCCTGCAGTCCCAGCCCTCTGACCACGGCAGCTGAGCCCACAGCTTCAGAGAACCCAGGAGCAGCAGGAGAAGGGGCACGACTCAGGCCTCCCAGCTGCACCGGCACCCGTGGCCACAGGTAACTGGGCAGCAGTGGCAGTGAGGGCTGGGGGACCATCCTCCCAGCCGCTGAGGCGTCCACGACACGCCCCCATCTGCAGTGGTGGAGCCCGGGAAACTTACAACACCAGACACAGGAGAGGTGCCCGTGGACCCTGGCTCCCCTCCCCTCGTCTTCCCTCCTCCACGGGGAGCCTGTGTCTCAGGGGATCCCAGACATAAGGAAAGAGCCCACCATCCCAGGGATGACAGCAGCCCTGGCAGAAACAAGGCAGCAGTGACCCCAGAGGCACAAGAAATGACAATGAAGGCACAGAGCCACAGTTTTTACAGAGACGATGAAGCTGGAAAGCGCACTGAAATAGAACCAGAGGCAGCTCAGCTAAGAGAAACCAAAAACTTGTGTGATAGCGCCACCTACTGGAAAATAAAAGAAAGGACTCTAACTCCTAACCTGTCCAGCCTCAAATGCACCAGCACAGGAAGAGTTCATCAAACATGAAGAACCACAGTAACACTACACGAAAAGAAAATGACAGTTCTCCAGACACCAAACTTAAAGTCATGAAATATTGTGATCTGATAGAGAATTCAGATAGCTGTCATCAAGAAACTCAGAGAGATACAAGAAAAGTCAGAAGGGCAGTTTAATGAGCTCAGGAATAAAAATGATGAACAGAAGGAACACTTTACCCAAAAGACCGAAACTCCAAAAAGGAACCAAAGAGAAATTCTGGAGCTGAAGACATCAGTAAATGAGGTGAAGAGAGTATTAGCACTGGAAAAGGAGCAGACCATATGGAAGGGAGAATTAGTGAGCTCCAAGATAGAAGATAGAAATCTAACAATAATACAAGTAAAAGAGGAAAGAAAAATAAGATATTCCTTTAAATGAGGAAATCATACAAGAGCTATCTTTCAGGAAGGGCAATATTAGCATAATGGGTATCCCAGAAGGAGAAGAGAGGGAGAAGGGAGTTTATTTAAAGAAATAATAGCTGAACACTTCCCAAATTTGGGGAAGGAACTGGATACACAAGTCCATGAAGCTACAAGAACACCTAATTGCCTCAACGCAAGAAGACTTTCTTCGAGACACATTATATTAAAATTGCCAAAAGTCAAGGACAAAGAAAGAATTTAAAGGCAGCCAGGGAAAAAAGAATGGTAATCTACAAAGGAACCCGCATTAGGCTATCAGCAGATTTCTCAGCAGGAACCCTACAGGTCAGAAAGGAGTGGAGTGACATTCTCAAAATACTGAAAGATAAAAATTGTCACTCAAGAATATTCTATACAGGGACTTCCCTGGTGGCGCAGTGGCTGGGAATCCGCCTGCCAATGCAGGGCACAGGGGTTTGATCCCTGGTCCGGGAAGATCCCACATGCTGCAGAGCGACTGGGCCCATGCACCACAGCTGCTGAGCCTGCGCTCTGGAGCCCGCGAGCCACAACTACTGAGCCTGCATGCCACAACTACTGAAGCCCGCGCACCTAGAGCCTGTGCTCCACAGCAAGAGAAGCCACTGCAATAAGAAGCCCGCGCACTACAACAAAGTGTAGCCCCCCGCTCGCCGCAACTAGAGAAAGCCCACATGCAGCAGTGAAGACCCAACACAAAAATAAAATAAATTAATTTTTTCAAAAAGGAATACCCTATACAGCAAATTTGTCATTCAAAAATGAAGGAGAAATAAAGACTTTCCCAGACAAACAAAAGGTGAGGGAATTCATCACCACTAGACCTGCTTTACAAGAAATGCTGAAAGGAACTCTTCCACCAAAAACAAAATAGCAAAAATACACAAAACTTTGAGCAAGGGGATACACAGACAGAACCAGAAAATTGCAACTCTTTATCAGAAGAAGCTTTAAACACTTTATTACAGTATAAAGGTTAAAGGGAGGAAAAAAGGAAAGCAGGAAAATAGCTATAGCTATCTCATTTTCAGGTGTAAGTAACAAATTTACAACAAAAAAAGGGATAATGTGAGACAACAAAAACATAAAAGGGGAAGAGGAAAAGGACGAAACTCATATAGGTAAATGAAGATAAGATACTATCAGCAGAAAAAGGACTATTTTAGGGCTTCCCTGGTGGCGCAGTGGTTGAGAATCTGCCTGCCAATGCAGGGGACACGGGTTCGAGCCCTGGTCTGGGAAGATCCCACATGCCGCGGAGCAACTAGGCCCGTGAGCCACAGCTACTGAGCCTGCGCGTTTGGAGCCTGTGCTCCACAACAAGAGAGGCCGCGATAGTGAGAGGCCTGCGCATGGTGATGAAGAGTGGCCCCCGCTTGCCGCAACTAGAGAAAGCCCTCGCACAGAAACAAAGACCCAACACAGCCAAAAATAAATAATAAATAAATAATAAATAAATTTTTTTTAAAAAAGGACTATTTTAGACTCACAGACATAGAAAACAAACTTTTGGTTACCAAAGGGGAAAGGGGGGAGGGGAGGATAAGTTAGGAGTTTGGGATTAACAGATACACACTACTACGTATAAAATAGATAAACAACAAGGACCTACTGTATAGCACAGGAAACTGTAATCAATATCTTGTAGTAACTTATAATGGAAAAGAATCTGAAAAGGAATATATATAACTGAATCACTTTGCTGTACACCTGAAACTAGCAAAACGTAAATCAACTATACTTCAATTTTAAAAGGTGGGGGGGAGATGAGATTAGGAGGCTAGCTTTGATGCTGTATTTCCATAATAATTTACACAAGTTTTTTTTTTATAAATTTATTTATTTACTTATTTATTTTGGCTGCGTTGGTTCTTCATTGCTGCGTACAGGCTTTCTCTAGTTGCAGCGAGCAGGGGCTACTCTTTGTTGCAGTGCATGGGCTTCTCATCGTGGTGGCTTCTCTTGTTGCGGAGCACGGGCTCTAGGCACGTGGACTCAGTAGTTGTGTTACACGGGCTTCAGTAGTTGTGGCTCACGGGCTCCAGAGAGCAGGCTCAGTAGTTGTGGCGCACGGGCTTAGTTGCTCCACAGCATGTGGGATCTTCCCGGCCCAGGGCTCAAACCCTTGTTCCCTGCATTGGCAGGCACACAAAATTTTTTTAAAAATAAAAAGGACTATTTTATCTATGAGACATTTTATACAAACCTCAGGGTGACCAAAAAAACATAAACACAGAGCAGAGACATGAAACACACAAAAAAAGGAAACTGAGAAAAATATCAAAGAAGACCACCAAACCAAAATGGCAGACGGAAACACAAGGAAAAAGAAACAATGGAGGTATAGAGAAACCAGAAAACCAAAGATAAAATGACAGTACTAAATCCTCATTTATCAATAATCACTCTAAGTGCAACTGGATTGACTTCACCAATCAAAAGACACAGAGTGGCTGAGTGGATTAAAAAATAAGACCCACCTATATGCTGCCTCCAAGAGACTCACTTCAGCTCTGGAGACAAACATAGGCTCAAAGTTAAGAGATGGAAAATGATACTTCAAGCAAATGGCAGCCAAAACAAAGCTGGTATAGCCATACTTATATCAGACAAAATAGACTTCAAGCCAGAAAAGGTAACAAGAGACAAAGATGGACATTATGTATTGTTAAAGGAGACAATTCATCAAGAAGACAGAACAATGATCGATATATATGCATCTAACATAGGAAAACCAAAATATTTAAAGTAATTATTAACAGTTCTAAACGGAGAAATTGACTGTAACACAATAATAGTAGAGGAGTTTAACACCCCAACATCAATGGAAAGATCATCCAGACAGAAAATCAACAAGGAAACAACACCCTTAAGTGAAACATTAGACCAGATGGATTTGATAGATAAAGAACATTCTATCCAAATGCAACAGAATACACATTCTTCTCAAGTGTACTTGGAACTTTCTCAAGGATAAACCATATGTTGAGACACAAAAGAAGTCTCAATAAATTTAAGATTGAAATCAAATTAAACATATTTTCTGATCACAGTGGAATGAAACTAGATGTGAACTACAACAAGAAAGCTGGAAAAAGCACAAATATGTGGAGACTGAACAACATGCTACTGAACAACTATTGGGTCAACAAAGAAGTCAAAGGAGAAATCACAAATTACCTGAAGACAAATAAAAATAAATATACTACATACCAAAATGTGATGCTGCAAAAGTGGTACTAAGAGAGAAGTTTATAGCAATACAGGTCAACTCAAGAAACAGGAAAAATCTCAAATAAACAATCTAACTTTATACCTAAAGGAACTAGAAAAAGAACAAACGAAGCCCAAAGTTAATATAAAGACTGAAATAATAAAGACCAGAGCAAAAATAAATCAAATAGAGACTAAAAAGACAACAGAAAAGATCAAAGAAACTAAGAGCTGGTTCTTTGAAAAGACAAACAAAATTGACAAACTATTAGCTAGACTCACTAAGGAAAAAAGAGAGAAGGCCTTGGTAAATAAAATCAGAAACAAAGAGGAGGAAAAGAAAACAGATACCACAGGAACACAAGAACTATAAGAGAATATTATGAATAGCTACACACCAACAAGTTGAACAACCTAGAAGAAACGGACAAATTTTTAAAATCATACAAACTTCCAAGACTGAATCAGGAAGAAATTTTAAAAAATCTGAATATACCTATCACTAACACAGAGATTGAAGCAGTAATCAGAAAGCTTCCAAAAAACAGGGACTTCCCTGGTGGTCCAGTGGTTAAGACTCCACGCTTCCACTGCAGGTGGCACGGGTTCAGTCCCTGGTTGGGGAACTAAGATCCTGCACACCGCACGCTGCAGCCAAAAATTTTTTTTTAAATAATCTTCCAAAAAACAAAAGTCAGGCACCAGACAGCTTCACAGGTGAATTCTACCAAACATTCAAATAAGATTTAATACCTATCCTTCTCAAACTATCCCAAAAAATTGAAGAGAAGGGAACACTTTCTAACTCATTTTACAAGGCCAACATCACCCTGATATCAAACCAGACAAAGACAACATAAAAAAAGAAAATTACAGGCCAATATCTCTGATGAACACAGATGTAAAAATCTTCACCAAAATATTAGCAAACCAAATTCAACAATACAGCAAAAGGATCATACACCACAGTCAACTGGGGTTTATTCTAAGGACACAAGGATGGTTCAACATCCACAAGTCAATCAATGTGATACACCACATTAACAAAATGAAGGATAAAAACCATATGATCATCTCAATAGATTCAGAAGCATTTCCCAAGATTCGACACCTATTTATGTTAAAAAAAAAAAACTTTCATCAAAGTTGATATAGTGGCCACCTCCTAGAGTAATGGAAATAAAAACAAAAATAAACAAATGGGCCCTAATGAGACTTAAAAGCTTTTGCACAGCAAAGGAAACCGTAAACAATATGAAAAGAGTACCCTCAGAATGGGAGAAAATATTTGCAAACAACGCAACTGACAAAGGATTAATCTCCAAAATATACAAGCAGCTCATGGAGCTCAATATCAAAAAAACAAACAACCCAATCCAAAAATGGACAGAAGACCTAAATAGACATTTCTCCAAAGAACATACACAGATTGCCAACAAACACATGAAAGAATGCTCAACATCACTAATCATTAGAGAAATACAAATCAAAACCACAATGAGGTATCACCTCACACGGGTCAGAATGGCCATCATCAAAAAATCTACCAACAATAAATGCTAGAGAGGGTGTGGAGAAAAGGGAACCCTCTTGCACTGTTGGCGGGAATGTAAATTGATACAGCCACTATGGAGAACAGTATGGAGGTTCCTTAAAAAACTAAAAACAGAACTACCATATGACCCAGCAATCCCACTACTGGGCATATACCCTGAGAAAACCATAATTCAAAAAGAGTCATGTACCAAAATGTTCATTGCAGCACTATTTACAATAGCCAGGACATGGAAGCAACCTAAGTGTCCATCGACAGATGAATGGATAAAGAAGATGTGGCACATATATACAATGGAATATTACTCAGCCATAAAAAGAAACAAAATTGAGTTATTTGTAGTGAGGTGGATTGACCTAGTCTGTCATACCGAGTGAAGTAAGTCAGAAGGGGAAAAACAAATACAGTATGCTAACGCATATATATGGAATCTAAAAAAAAAAATGGTTCTGATGAACCTAGTGGCAGGACAGGAATAAAGACGCAGACATAGAGAACGGACTTGAGGACACGGGGAGGGGGAAGGGTAAGCTGGGACGAAGTGAGAGAGGGGCATGGACATATATACACTACCAAATGTAAAATAGCTAGTGGGAAGCAGCCACATAGCACAGGGAGATCAGCTCGGTGCTTTGTGACCACCTAGAGGGGTGGGACAGGGAGGGTGGGAGGGAGACACAAGAGGGAGGGTGTATGGGGATATATGTATACATATAGCCAATTCACTTTGTTATACAGCAGGAACTAACACAATATTGTAAAGCAATTTTACTCCAATAAAGATGTAAAAAAAAAAAAGTTTATATAGTGGGAACATATCTCAACATAATAAAGACCATATATGACAAACCCACAGATAACATCATACTCTTTTCCTCTAAGATCAGGAACAAGACAAGGTTGCCCTCTCTCACCACTTTTATTTAACATAGTATTGGAAGTTCTAGCCACAGCAATCAAACAAGGAAAAGAACTAAACTGTATCCAAATTAGAAGGGAAGAACTAAAATGGTCACTATTTGCGGACGACATGACACTCTACATAGAAAACTCTAAAATACCAAAAACTCTTAGAACTAATAAATGAATTCAGTAAAGTTGCAAGATATAAGATTAATATACAGAAGTCTGTTGCTTTTCTATACACTAATAATGAACTACAAGAAAGAGAAAGCAGGGACTTCCTTGGTGGCACAGCGGTTAAGAATCCACCTGCCAATGCAGGGGACACGAGTTAGATCCCTGGCCCAGGAAGATCCCACATGCCACGGAGCAGCTAAGCCCATGTGCCACAGCTACTGAGACTGCGCTCTAGAGCCCGCGTGCCACAGCTACTGAGACTGAACTCTAGAGCCTGCGTGCCACAACTACTGAAGCCTGAGCACCTAGAGCCCGTGCTCCACAACAAGAGAAGCCACCACAATGAGAAGCCCGCGCACCGCAACAGAGTGGCCCCTACCTGCCACAACTAGAGAGAAAAGCCCACACGCAGCAACAAAAACCCAACACAGCCAAAAAGAAAAAAGAGAGAAAGCAAGAAAACAATTGTTTAAAATTGCATTAAAAAGAAAAAATACCTAGGAATAAACTTAACCAAGGGGGTAAAAGACCTATACTCTGACAACTATAAGACATTGAAGAAGAAAACTGAAGACAATTTAAAGAAATACAAAGACATCCATGTTCATGGATTGGAAGAATTAATACTGTTAAAATGTCCACACTACCCAAAGCAATCTACAGATTTAATGAAATCCCTATCAAAATACCCATGACATTTTTCACAGAACTAGAACAAGTAATCCTAAAATTTATATGGAACAACAAAAGACCGCAGAATGCCCAAAGCAATCTTGAGAGAAAAAAAAAAAAGAACAAAGCTAGAGGTATCATGCTGCCTGACTTCATACTATAGTACAAAGCTACAGTAATCAAAATAGTATTGTAATGGCACAAAACCAGACACATAGCTCAATGAAACAGAGTAGAGAGCCCAGAAATAAACCCACACACTTATGGTCAGTTAATCTACAGCAAAGGAGGCAAGAATATAGAATGGAGAAAAGACAGTCTCTCCAATAAGTGGTGCTTGGAAAACTGGAGAGCTACATCTAAAAGAATGAAATTAGAACATTTTCTTACACCATACACAAAAATAAACTCAAAATGGATTAAAGTCCTAAATATAAGACTGGAAACCATTAAACTCCTAGAAGAGAACAGAGGCAGAACACTCTTTGACATAAATCATAGCAATATTTTTTGAATCTGTCTCCTAAGGCAAAGGAAACAAAAGCAAAAATAAACAAATGGGGCCTAATTAAACTTAAAAGTTTTTGCACAGCAAAGGAAACCATTGCCAAAATGAAAAAACAACCAACTGAATGGGAGAAAATATTTGCAAATGATATGACCGATAAGGGGCCAATACCCAAAATATATAAGCAGCTCATACAACTCAACATCAAAAAAAAAAACAAACCACAATTTAAAAACAGGCAGATGACTTGAATAGACATTTTTTCAAAGAAGACATACAGATGGCCAACAGGCACATGAAAAGATGCTTAACATCACTAATCATCATAGAAATGCAATCAAAACCACGAGATAGCATCTCACACCTGTCAGAATGGCTATCATCAAAAAGACAAGGCCCTGGGAGTCGCTCCTATTTACCAAGTTCCTATGTCCTGGCCTCTGAATGTTAGAGGCAGATGCAGATAGATACAGCCATAAAGATAGATACAGAGATAAAGAAGACATACCCCCTGCCCTCATAGTTAGGAAAACAAGCACTAATTGTGACGCAGTGTGATAAATGCAGGGTGCGAGCTACGTGGTGCTGGAGGGGGCAGGCTGACTGGGCTTGATGGGGTCGGAGAGGCTCTCACACTGGGGGAAACCAGGCAGGGTTGGGGAGCAGGAGGCCGAGCCAGGGGAACAGGATGAACAGAGGCAGGAAGAGGGCTGCCAGCCAGGGGCGGGAAGGTGAGCCCTTCCGGACATCTGCACCCACCCTGTCCCCGCAGTGAACCAAGGGAAGCTTGCAGCGTGCTTGCTCTCAGAACAAGTTCCGGGACGTGAAACTATTGCTGCGTGGGCTCTGTGTGCAGACACTGCCTTTCAAAGCCAGGTTTGATGTCCCAGAATGAACAGGAGCTTGAGAGCTGAGAAGGACTTGCAGGAAGTTGAAAGGCACTTCGAATCCAATGAATGTTTCCCTCTAAGAGCTCTAGGGAGCAGCTTTTATGGGGAGTACGGAGACATGAGGACCGTGAGAGTACTTGTTTGTTTTTCCATAGCTTCAGAGTTTGAACCTCCCTTGCTTCCCCTAAAACCCCTGGCACCTCTAGCCTGGCCTGATTCCAGCAAAGGTCAGGTCTGTCACTGGCCCTTGCTGACGGGCACTTGTGTCAGAGAAGAGCATCATAGTCAGCTTGGGCTATCATATCTGAATACCACAGAGTGGGCAGCTGGAAGTCCAAGGTCAGGGTTCCAATGAGGGCTTCATCCTGGCTTGCAGGCTGCTGTCCTCTCACTGGGTCCTCATGTGGCCTTTCCTCTGTGCATGTGCATGGAGAGAGAGAGAAAGAGAAAGAGGGTATCTCTCCTCTTCTTATAGGGCACCAGTCCTATGGGATCAGGGCCTCACCTTAGGACCTCATTTAACCCTAATTATGTCCTTAAAGGCCCCGCCTCCAAGTACCCTCACACTGGGGATTCAGGCTTCAACATATGGATTGGGGGCACAAACATTGAGTCCACGAGAAGGAGGTTCCTTAGCTGCAATCATTCCAGCAGGGGAGTCACACACTCAGGGTACCTTCTTCCCCTTGCCTGAAATATAGGACAAAAGTACAACAGCCGGGACTTCCCTGGTGGCGCAGTGGTTAAGGATCCGTCTGCCAATGCAGGGGACACAGGTTCGAGCTCTGGTCCAGGAAGATCCCACATGCTGCGGAGCAACTAAGCCCATGTGCCACAACTACTGAAGCCCGTGCGCCTAGAGCCTGTGCTCCGCAACGAAGAGTAGCCCCCACTCGCCGCAACTAGAGAAAGCCCACACGCAGCAACAAAGACCCAACACAGCCAAAAGTAAATAAATAAAATAAATAAATTTTTTAAAACAGACAACAGCCGTTGTCACCACAAGAGCTTGAGCCCAGGTGTTGTTCCACACCTGATGCATTCAGAGCCTTTTTTAACCACCAGAGTCAGAAACCCACTTGGACAAGATTAAGCACTAGGTGGGCTGGCCGGGGGCCACCCGGGACCCCTGCCCCCGCTCTCCCGTCTCCCTCCCCGTGCTGCAGGGGGACCCAGGCATGGACGTCCATCCTTGGAGCCTACCGCTAAGACAGAAATCTCCAGATCGAAAAGGCCTGGCAGCCAGCCCTACCATCACCACCCTTGTGTGCCAGGGACCAGGAGCGGCTACCAGGAGTGGGGAGAGCCCTGCCCCACAAACACCCTTCCAGAGAGGAACCTCGGGACCCCACACGACGGTCTCCACGGTGTTTCTCTTCTCCGGGTTTTACTTTGTAGAGAGCATCAGCCATCCCTGTGTCTGTATAGCACCGAGCTCCCCAGCAGGTTGCTCTGTGCTGCACGCGTTTGGTGTGAATTCTCAAGAGGTATATTCTCTACTCTGTTCTAGGCCACAGTTTGAGATGGTTTTCCTTGCCATGTTCTGTGGGTGGGGGAGTTTGATTTCTAGATCTTTGAGTCCTTAGAGCACCATCTTGGGCACATCCTGGGTTTTCTCTCCTGCTGGCTGTGTTCAATATCAAGTTCAGCTGGCAGGGCAAAGGCCACTCACAGCTGAGCCTTCTTGGGGCCCTTCCTTCACCTAACTCAGCTCCTGATCATTTGTTGCTACCCGGCGAGGTTTGCTTCCTGTTCTCCATTCAGGACTTTTGTCATTGTCCTCACAAGGAGGCTCAGCCGGGACACCTAGGGGGAGTCCCCTCCCCTGGAAGGTGCTGCTCTTGCTGTTTCCATTCCGTCCACCCCTCTTCCACCTGGAGCTCTGCATCCTTCTCCCCAACCAGTCCCCCAAATGTGGTGTCTCGGGGCTCAGCCAGGAACCCCTCCCTGCACTCCTTCCCTGCAACCCCCATGCGTTTCCCATAAGCTGACAGCTCCCCTGATGCTCCGGACACTTCTGGCCTCTGGCTTGCTGTATATCCGGGTCCCGGTGGGTCTGCCTCCAAAGTGCATGGATGCCCCCCACCGCGCAGCGCCCCGCCTCACCCCTGCTGCTGTAGAAGCCACCTGGCCTCCCCCCTCACCCTGCCCACCCCTCACTCTGTTCTCCACACAGCAGCTCAGGAGGTCTTTCTAAACACACACCAGACCCTCCTCTGCTCAGGCCCTTCATTTATTCCCATCACACTTGGACGAAAGTGCAAAGCCCTTTTCCTGGACCATCGAGACGTGGGGTCTCTGTCTCTGCTGCTGTCCCCTCGGTCCCCATGCTCCCACCGTTCCAGCCCCTCCAGACACTCCCAACTCTTGGCCTCAGTCCCCTTCTCCCAGACTGGACAGGCCCGAATTAGCCCCGGTCTGGCCCCGTGCCTGTACTCTCCACTGCACTGCTTGCGCTCGTGGACGAATGGCAACGGAGTCCCCAGTCCCCGGTGGCCTTCCACAAAGCCCACGTCACGGATCAGCTGTGACAAAGGGACATGGCCAAAGCAAAGCTCCTGTTCACGGCTCACTTCCTAGAGCAGGAATGCAAAGGCAGCTGTCCAGGCTTACTTTGTGATCCCGGTCTTCCAATCCTGTGGACTTTGATGCTTTCAGTGAGAATTTTGACCACTATTGCTTGGCTTCCCGAGTCGCCCTTGGGAAGGGGAAGTGGATCTGAGTTGCCTCTCCACCATTACAGAAGCACAAGGCTGGCTTCTGATTCTTCAATAGGACCCAGTGAGACTGACGGCCGAATCAAATAGAAATCAGACTTCTGACCCGCAGCCCGCAGCACCCAGCCCAGGAAGCCGGCCTGCTGTCTCTAGGGACAATCCAGGAAGCTAAACAATAACCCCTGCAACAATCAGCCCCAAAAGGCCAGAATTTGGTTGATAACTGACAGCTTCCCTGATTTCAGTCCCTACCTCCAACTCAGGACCAACCAGAGAAAGCCGAACACGCTCCCCCAACCAATCACATGGGACGCCCCCTCCTAGTGAGGGCACCTCCAGCTTCTCCAGGCCCACAGCCCCCATCAGGGCAGCCCTGAGCCCTTTCTCCTCCAGGAAGCCATCCCACTGCCCTGCCTGCCCTTGAGTCTCTGCCAAACCAAGTGATGGGAGCAACTCCTTCACTACAGCCAGCTCTGAACACACACCTCTGCCTTCCCCATCTGGTTGGTTTTGTTTATTTCCACACGAGAAAGCTAGATTTTATGAAAAATCTCCAATTACTCTTTTTTTTTTGGCTGCGTTGGGTCTTCATTGCTGCGTGCGAGCTGCATGCGAGCTTTCTCTAGTTGCGGTGAGCAGGGGCTACTCTTCGTTGCAGTGCGCAGGCTTCTCATTGTCGTGGCTTCTCTTGTTGTGGAGCACGGGCTCTAGGGCGCATGGGCTTCAGTAGTTGTGGCATGTGGGCTCAGTAGTTGTGGCTCGCGGGCTCTAGAGTGCAGGCTCAGTAGTTGTGGCACACAGGCTTAGTTGCTCCGCGGCATGTGGGATCTTCCTGGACCAGGGCTCAAACCCGTGTCCCCTGCATTGGCAGGCGGATTCTTAACCACTGCGCCACCAGGGAAGTCCCTCCAATTACTTTAATGTTGAGAACAAACATAAAATTTTAAATGTCATGGAGGTGACGGGGCTGCAAGGTTGTCATGTCTGTTGGGTAAAGTGGGAGCCTCTGACCTCTGATTCCTAGCAGCAGGAATTGTGGGAAAGAGTTTTGGCCTCTTTTCTAAGCCGGCAGGGTGGTGCTGTGGGCCCTGGCCTGGCCCTGGGGATGCGACCTGCAGGCTTGTATAGGTCCACTCCTTGGTCCCTGTCCTCCCGGCAAGCCTTCCTCCCCTCTCTGAGTTGTCAGGGCCCCCATCATGAAGGAAGGGGCGTGCCTCTGGCTCCCTGGGCTTGTTGAAAAGCCCTCCCATTGTGAGCCCATTAGTGCTAATTCTCTACCCAAGGCTCGACCTGAGGCAGGACAAGCCCACCGGGTTTGGATTCAAGGGTTTATGGAGACACCACGAGGGGGGAGGCTCCACCCTGCCCTCCCTCTGATCATGGGGCTGGACCACCACTTCCTCAGCTCCAGGACACCCAGGCCCCTGGTCCCACATCCCTTCTGACCAGGCCTCACCCTTATCAGTAGGACAGGCAGTGGCTCTCCCGGGGTCTCCCTGCCCCTCACAGTCCCACCTCCCAGTCGGCCAGCAGAGAGCCTTTCTGAAACATACTGGCCATGCCCACCCACCCTGACACCTGGCCTGGCTCCATGCCCTCTGTGGTCCAGGTCTGCGGCCTCCCCAGCTCCCTCCCACTTGAGTGACGTGGTTATCAGACTCCCCTAGAACAGGGGTCCCCAACCCCGGGGCCGTGGACCAGTACCGGTCGGCAGCCTGTTAGGAACTGGGCCGCACAGCAGGAGGGCGATGGAGCAAATGTTCATCTGCCGCTCCCCATCGCTGGCATTACCGCCCGAACCACTCCCACCACTGCCCCCCGCCCCCCGCCCCGCGTCCGTGGAAAAATTGTCTTCCACGAAACTGGTCCCTGGTGCCAAATAGGTTGGGGACCGCTGCCCTAGAAGACCCCGTTTCTTTGTGCCTGGCAGCACCACCCATCATGGCCCCTGGACCGTCCGCACCTTCTGGCCTCTCTCAGCCTCCAGGTCCCCAGCCAGTGAGATGCCTGCACCAGTGCACACCTGGGGCCAGAGGGCTGCATTCACCGGTGTCCCTGGCCAGACGGCCAACCTGGATGAATGGATAAAGAGTGAGGACCCTGAACAGGGGCGATGCCATGGGGCGCAGCCACCAAGCCTTCCTACCAGGACCACCCGGCAGCCCCTGCAGCCCACCCTTCACCCTGGATGTCCAGCCAACCCAGCGGACCCCACGGGAGCCCGAGGGGGCCACAGTGCTGTTGGATCATGAGGGAAGGGGCAGGGCTCCCCGACAGCCCCACACCCAGGAGCCCTGAACAAGAGGTGCTGATAGAGCCTTGAGAGACTTGGGGGAGGAAAGAACTTTCTGGAGAGGAGCAAGAGGCAGGAGAAGCAACCGCTACATGCACTGACTTGGTAAGATCAGGGTGTGGAAAAGTTCATGAGCTGTGAGAGACCCGATGAGGACAGAACTCCCACCCAGGGGCCGTGAGTGTCCCCACAGAGAGGGGCGAGCGTGTGGAATGGCGTGGTCTCCCCTACCTGGTCTTGGGCATGAGAGTTTGGAGGAAACCCCCAACCCAGCTGAGCCCACAGAACCAGTGGGGACACTATGCGCTTAGCCCACCATGTAACTGATGCTCCGGGAGATCACAGCTGAGCCTCAGTTTCCCCATCCATCCTGGCACACAGCAGCTGTGCAGAGAGAAAAAGCCTGCAGGTCTTGGAAGAAGATGGGCTGGGGCCAGGCCAGAGGGGCCAGTGAACACCCCCAGGGCCCAAGAACCCCACGTCCCTGCCCCAGGGCTGGTGAGCCCAGGGAACATCATTCCTGGAAACTCCTGGTTCTCCGTCTAGCCCTCGGGGCCGAGCACCTGCCTGAAGGCCTGGCCTGCCAACGCCTCTTGCTTCTCCCCCTCCCCTCAACCACACCGGGCCTGCATCCCCTCCTGGCCTGGCCTCCCCAGCCCCCAGCAGTTAGAGCTGGCCTCCACTCCCCCTCCAGATGAAAAGTGCAGTCCCAGTCTCGTGGCTGCTGTGTGAAGGGTTCTCTTAGAAGCTGAGGAAATGGGTTAATGGTGGTGGCCTGCCAGGGAAGTGACCTGGTTCCCCAGCACTGACCACGGTGCTTTCCGTAAGTCTTGAGGGCATGGGAGTGCTCTGAGTGAAACGTGACTGTACCACGCCTGCAGCACAGCCCCAGTGACACGAGACTGCCTGGCGGGGACAGTCTGTGTATATATGGTGGGATGTGACAGATACACATGTGCTTACATAGGAAAAAGCCAGATGAAGGTGAATGAAGACATTAACAAGGTAGCTCCAGGACACAGATCACGTGTGATTTTCTTTTTCTTCTTTATGCTTTTCTGAATTGTGCAAGTTTTCTGCAATGTGTATCAGTTATTTTTCTAATTTAAAAACTTTGAAATTATCTTCTAAATAACCTCTGTTGAAATCTGTAGAAAGCTTTCTAGGTAAGAGGCACCTTCACTAATTTACCACCTCATGTAACCCTCGCGCCTACCCATTATGAGAGATGCTGTCGTTGCCTCCGTTTCATAGATGGGAGAACTGAGGGGCACGTGAAGGGAAACGACCTGTCTGAGGTCACAGAGCAAATGAGACCAGAGCCCGATTCCCAAGGACAGACTCCTTCCATGATGGGTTTACCCGGGGGCCTTAAATCTTGAGCCTTCAAATCTTAGGCAAGACTTCAACGTTAGCCAATGCCCTTGTGTTGATCAAAGAATACATCCTGAGATGTAATCTGCTAACAGCCCTCACCGCCCCAAAAGTCTCAACCTAAATCACAGAGATCAGAGAATGCCAACGACAGGGATGTCCACTAACGTGCTATGCCCCGGGCGCCAAACGCTTTTGCAACAACTGGGTTCCCTAGGCAACATCCTCACCCCATCACACAGGTGAGAAACAGTAAATAGTTCAAGGTCCCAGAACTAGCAGAGCCAGGGCTGGATCCACCCAGGCATGGATTCAAACCCTCCCTCTTGACCACTTCATGGGAAGGGCATTCATGCCACACCCTGTGTGGACTTCACCCCCCAGGTTGCATAGGAAGAATGCCAGATGGCAGGGTTGGCCGGGGGGGGGGGGGGGGGGGGGGGGGGCGGTGAGTGATAGGATCATGCTAACATGTGAAAGCTCAGCTGGCCAGAAAGATCAGCATGGGGACTTCCCTGGTGGCGCAGCAGTTAAGAATCCGCCTGCCAACGCAGAGGACACAGGTTCGAGCCCTGGTCCGGGTATATCGCACACGCCGCGGAGCAACTAAGCCCGTGCACCACAACTACTGAAGCCCTCACACCTAGAGCCCGTGCTCCGCAACAAGAGAAGCCACGAACTAAGCCCGTGCACCACAACTACTGAAGCCCTCACACCTAGAGCCCGTGCTCCGCAACAAGAGAAGCCACGACAATAAGAAGCCTCCACTCGCCACAACTAGAGAAAGCCCGCGCTCAGCAATGAAGACCCAACACAGCCATAAATAAATAAATAAATAAATAAATTTATTAAAAAAAAAAGAGAAGCCAGCAAGATGAGAAGCCCGCGCATCGCAACGAAGAGTATCCTCCACTCGCCACAACTAGAGAAAACCTGCGTGCAGCAACGAAGACTCAGTGCAGCCAAAAGTAAATAATTTTTTTTTTTTAAATGAGTGAATCTGAAAATAAAAGGAAAAAAAGCGAAGAGAAAGCAGCTAGTAAGTTTTGTGCAGAATGAAATACAGGTGCCCATCCCAGCCAGGGATGTAAAGTGTACGATTTTGGTGATTCCACATAAGAGTCAAATGCTCTCCTGTTCGCATTTAAACTGGCATCACACAATATAAAGATGAATGGTAATATTCACACTAATAATATAAACATTTAATTTTAATTTTGCTAGAGTGACATTTTTTAAAAACACCATTTTTAAAAACAAGAGAGAGGGCTTCCCTGATGGCGCAGTGGTTGAGAGTCTGCCTGCCAATGCAGGGGACACGGGTTCGAGCCCTGGTCTGGGAAGATCCCACATGCCGCGGAGCAACTAAGCCCGTGCGCCACAACTACTGAGCCTGCACGTCTGGAGCCTGTGCTCCGCAACAAGAAACACCACGATAGTGAGAGGCCCGTGCACCGCGATGAAGAGTGGCCCCCGCTTGCCGCAACTAGAGAAAGCCCTCGCACAGAAACGAAGACCCAACACAGCCAAAAATAAATAAATAAACCCAAAGTCTAAAAAAAAAAAAAAAACAAGAGAGAGACGTGGAAAAGAGGAAAACCTTTGTATTTACTATCTTTACCAACACTTTCTTCCCGCTTGTTGAACAAGGCACCCCACAAAGTATGTAGCCAGCCCTATGGTCAAGGAAGAAGGGACCAGGCCCTGTGACCCTATGACCACAGGTCCCATAGCCCAAGGGCTGTGTCCCAGGGAGCCAGAGGCTGGCGACTCAGTGTGAGGCCATGGTCCCGTGGCCTGAGTTCCTGGTGTGGTCAGCCTGGCCTCAGACCCAGCATCTGAGCCAGGAGGACCCTGAGTCCTCCCCGCCGCGGTGCAGGGGGAGGGACAGAGAACAGGGGGAGAAAGGTCAGCAGGGCCAGCCAGTGAGTGACTGTGGCCTGGCCACCCCTAACTCCTCTGAACCTCAGGACCCCGCTCTGGCCTGTGGACTGCATTCTTCTCAGGCTGCAGGAGGGGAAACAGCCAAAGGGGGAGCATCTTGTGAGCTGCCAGTGTGAAGAGGCACCAGCAGGTAGCAAGTCGCCATTGGCCAGGACTCCAGACCCCATCCCTGAAGGCCGGCACTGGCCACCCTGGGAGGGACCTGGCCTGAGGTCCGAGAACTCTGCTGAGTGGTCCTAGGGGCTGAGACGGTGCTACATGGGGCCCGGGGTCAGGGAGAGCCAGGGGGACCTGAGCTGCCTGTCAAAGTGGCAGCGTGTTCCTAAACATCTGGAAATGCGAGTACCCAGGGAAGTACTAAGGGGTTCTGTGTCAAAGGTCAAGAGGCCACAGGCCAGACAGAGTACGGCCTGGACCAGGGGTGGGCACTGACCATCAGCACACGTGGTCACCCCAGGGCCGCCTTCCCTGCCCAGGCCCTCAGGGCAGAAGGATCAAGGAAGTTCCCGCAGAGAAGGAGGGGCACGTCTCCTTGGTGTTGATCCCGCTCACAGGGCACAGGCGGGCCCTTCTGGGAAGAGGCCTTCACAGTGTCCACCCTGTGTAAAAACAGCCCTGACACTGACCCTGCCCCTCCCTTTCTCGGACGCCCGACATTCTCTGCACAGAACATGCAGCCCATAAACTCAAGACGGCCTGTTCTTGCTGTAGAATGTTCAGGAAAAGACAAAAAGACACCATGGGAGAAATAAAATGCCCTCCCAGATACCCCTGCGCCTGGGCTCCTCCTCCTTCTCTGTTACCTGTGGACCATGTGCTGAACTGGACCCATGACTCCCTCTCCCTGAAGGACACCCCCATGAGCACGGAAAACAACGCCATGTTGTGTCGTTGTGGATTCTACTTCTTCCTTCGTCTGCCCTTCATTTTCTGAATTCTCATAGTAAACATGCATTACTTTCAAAGTGGAAAAAAATGGTCCACCTTATTAGAAATTCTTTTTTTGTTTACAAATGTGGCCCAAGGCAGCAGCTGCCCAGTCTGGGGTCTGTCCAAGCCGGAAGCCCCTTGGCCCCACTGGGGCAGCGCCAGCCGCCCGCCGTCCCCGCCATGCTCCTCCCCCCACTGCCTCCTTTAAAGGTGCCCCAGGGCCATGAGCCACCATCTGCCACCTGCCTGCCACCCGCCACCATGCGCTGTCTTGCCAGCCTGGCCCTGACCCTGCTTGCCCTGAAGGCTGCCCTCGCGCTGGCCCCGGCCCTCACCTTGCCAGGTAGGCCCAGGCGGGTCGTCCCAAACTCCGTCCCCTCCAGGTGCGCCCCTGAAACACTGCTGGACCTGGCAGTTTGGTAACTGGGACAAGAGGAGAGAATGGGGGAGGCACACCCCGTGGCTGGGGGGTCAGTGACAGCAGAAGAGTGGGGTACTGCCCAAAGATGCCCGTGTGCTGGGGGACTAAAGCCACAGGGCCCAGGCCACTGTCCCAGGGTGAAAAGTGACCGGGCAGCTAACTGGGCATGGGGGGAGCCTGTCCTGGCCCCTCAGGGTCTCAACTCCACCTCCTGCAGCGCGCCTGAGGCCTTGTTTCCTAATTTTCACAGCTGACTCACACTTTTGTCAGCCGTGTCACATTTCTGGCAGATTTTTTCCTTCCTAGAAGCAGAGCGCTGGGCTGCTGGGGACCCGCCTCCCGGTGGTTCTGGCCTTGCCCCACCTTGTTTTCCCCTGAGGAGCCCCAGGGGAGACGGGATCCGGCCACCCCCCACCCACCTGCCCATCCTGTGTGCAGGGCAGGCCGTGTGCCCAGAGCTCAGCTCCTCCGAGGAGGATTCCTGCACAATCTCCTGTGTCAACGATGAGAACTGTCCCCAAGGCACCAAGTGCTGCGCCAGGAGCCCCTGCAGCCGATCCTGTGTGGTGCCCCTCATAGGTAACGCCGCCATCCCTGCGCCCCAGCGGAGCCCCATCTGGAGGGAGGGAGGGACCAGCTTTGTCAAGGGTCCCCTTGAGCCGGCACTCCACACCCCGCTCTCAGTGAACCCCCCAGCGGCCCCATAAAAGCCCGGCCGTGACACCGCTTCACCTGCTGGACCCACCTGAGGCCCAGCTGAGGCTCGCCCACTTCCTCCCAACATCACCAGTGCCCAGCTTAGCGATCCACGAGGGCTGCTGTCTCCCCCCCCAGCGTTCAGGCCCCAGCGTTCAGGCTCCAGGCCACCAAGGTGGGGGTGAAGGTTGGGGGCCGCCGGAGACCAGCAGTGGGGCAGCCCCAGCAAGCCAGTGGGCGATGAAGGCCTGGCCTGCCTCTCCCCCAGTGCCTGTTCCAAAGGCTGGCCGCTGTCCCCGGGTGCAGGCCCCGCAGGCCCCGCCGGCCCCTAAGCTCTGCTTAGAGAGAAACGAGTGCTCCAGGGATGACCAATGTATGGAGAACCAGAAGTGCTGCTTCAGCTCGTGTGCCAGGAGGTGTATGGTCCCCACCACAGGTAAGCATCCCGGAGACCCCGCCCTCAAGACACCTTCCCGAGACACTGCCCTGGGGATGGTGGACTTGGCTTCTCCCTTTGCCTCTCCTGACCTTAGGGCCTCCGCAGGTTCCTGAGGGCAGTAAGACACAGGAGAGGGCGGGGGCTCAGGCAGCAGTGACCCAGGGCTGCAACAGCTGCAGGCCTCTGCAGGCACTTGATGCCGTTGGGTTAGAGTGGGTCTCAGACTAGCAAAGGGGGCTCAGAGGAACACTTGCTTGGTGGGACTTGGTCCAGCCGGGCCCACCTGCAGTGCTTGTGCCTTTGCCACTTAATCTGGGGAGGAGCTCTGGGCTAGGAGCCCAGAGACATGGTTCCCGGATAACAGTCCCTGCCAGCTGTGACCTCGCCTGCCCGCCCACGGGCGATAGTGAGGGCCCGAGACAGTAGGTGTGCAGGGCTCACTGGCCCACACACAGCATCCCTCCCTCCCCTGCCTCCACCGTGACCAGGCTCCACCTCCTCTGAGGCCTCCGCGTCCCCTGCAGAGGACTCTCTCCAGTGAGGGACATCCCTGAGAGCCCCTGGCTGCCAGGAATGACCGGTCCAAGTCCTCTCAGCCAGAATCTTCTCTCTTGGATCCAGTCAGCCCAAGATGCCTCCTACCTGCTGCTAATAAAAACCCACTCGGCTTCATGTCTGTCTGTCTGTCCTTGGCACCTGCCGGGGGGCGGCGGAGGAACGAAGCACACAGGCCTTGCCCCTGGGAGCTCCCCAGCAGGCCTGGAAGCTCCTGGAAGAGCCAGGCGCTGGGAGCTGGGGGCCGTGGTGGCGTCTCTGGGCTGGGAGAGACTTGTCCACCAGGCTCCCGGTGCCGGCCCCTGGGGTCTGACCCCTTTCAGAGGTGCTGCTGAATGGGGTTCGGGAGCATGAGCAGAGCCTGCAGGGAGGGCTTGGGGCTCAGCGGCCGCCAGACCTCACTGGCCTTGACCAGCTTAGGGGACACACGGAGGGCAAGGTGTTAGAGGCTGTTCCTCGGGCAGCCTGGTTTAGAGCCTCCAGTGACGTGTGCATACCCCACCCCACACCCAGTGAGTGTCTTAGAAATCATTTCAGCTCTGACAAAACCAGCCAGAGGGAAATCCCTCTGGTCCAGGGATTAGGGCTCCACGCTTCCACAGCCAAGGGCACGGCTTCAGTCCCTGGTCGGGGAACTAAGATCCCACAAGCTTTGCGGTGCAGTGCAGCCAAAAAAAAAAAAAAAAAAAACCACCCAGAGTTCAAATCAGGCCCCACAATCAAGGGCTCAATCCCATAAGGCAGGGGTCCCCAACCCCCGGGCCGCAGACTGGTACCAGTTCGCAGCCTGTTAGGAACCGGGCGGCACAGCAGGAGGTGAGCGGCGGGCGGGCGAGCGAAGCTTCATCTGCTGCTCCCCATCGCTCCCCGTCGCTCCCCGTCGCTCCCCATCTCTTGCATTACTGCCTGAACCATCCCCCCAACCGTGGTCCGTGGAAAAACTGTCTTCCACGAAACCGGTCCCTGGTGCCAAAAAGGTTGGGGACCACTGCCATAAGGATATAAATTCAGAGGTTCCCATAACCCCCACAGATTCAATAACTTGGTAGAACGACCCACAGACCTCTGAAAGCACAATACTTATGTTATAGTTCTATTATAGAGGATACAGACCAGGAACAGCCAGATGAAGAAACACACAGGGTGAGGGAGTGGGAGGGGGATACAGGAACCTCTGTCCCCGGGGGCTCAGGGTATGCCACCCTCCCAGCACATTAACCATCACCAGCCCAGAAGATCCTTGAGTTTCTGTGTCCAAAGGCTTTCTTGTGGGTTCTTTAATAAGCATTATGAGGAACTTCCCTTGTGGTCCAGTGGTTAAGACTCTATGCTCCCAATGCAGGGGGCCCAGGTTCGATCCCTGATCAGGGAACTAGATCCCGCATGCATGCCGCAATTAAAGATCCCGCACGCCGCAACGATGATGATCCCACGTGCCGCAGCTAAGACCCAGCACCGCCAAATAAATAATTAATTTAAATTTAAAAAAAAAAAAAAAGCATTACAAGGAAATCATCAGCAATCGGTGATTAACTCAATCCCCAGCCCTCTAATCACGTGGTAGCACCCTCCACGCCTAGAGTCACCTCACTAGCATAAAGTTGGGTATGGGAAAGGGCCTCATTTCAAATAACAAAAGGAAACTGTAAGGAAATTCTTATCACTCAGGAATTTGCAAGAGTTTTTGAAGCTGTGTGTCAGGGACAAAGACCAGATTCAGTTTTTATGGCACCAGAGTGTGCAGCCCGGTTTTCGACACGTACAGTCCATGTGAGCAACTTTCAGTTCTTTAAACACCTACACCCAGGCCAATCTGCCACCTCAGGTGGCTCGAAGTGCAGCTTAGGGCAGTTCCCCAAGTATGGCCCACTTCGGCAGCAGCGTCACCTGGTGGTGTCAGACGGCTCCACCTAGACCTGCTGGGTCAGAAAGGCAGGTGGGGCCCACACACTGTTTTCACCAGCTCCAGGAAGTCAAGGACCGCTGGGTGAGGCTGCAGGGCTTCCTGATTTCAAGGTGCACCCAAATCTCCAGGAATCTTGCCAAAATGCAGATTCCAATTCTGGAGGTCTGGAATTTTGTACTTGTAGCTGCTCCCAGGGGAGGTAAAAAGTAAAAAGGGAAAGAAGGCTGGCCTTCCAGGACTGGGGCGTGTTGGGGGCCGGCTGGTGGGAGGGGTGTGTGGGCGGCCACGTCGGAAGGTCCCAAGTTGGGTAATGCACAGCTGGGAACACAGTGCAGCACCGGAGAGGAGGGGCTGCAGGAGGACGCACGGGAGGGAGGCCTGGACGCTGGGCAGGTAAAGGGCCACTCCAGGGTGTGAGAAAGATGGGTCTACAGGTCCTGAGGGAGCCACACCTACCACGCAAAGGGACTCACAGTGTGGTGCTATTGTACCTCCAGGAAGCCTGGAGGCTGGAGGACAGTGGGCACACCCTCCCACACCCCTGCCTGTGCTGGGCAGGTGCCGTTAGAGCTTCTGGGGAGAGAGGTGAGTCTGAGATGGAGCTGAGCCCCTCGACGGGGCTGCCGCTCCTGCCGGGGCCCGGACCCAGGGAAGATCCCCGGCGGGCCCTGCGCCCGACCTGGGCAGCTGGAACCACCCAGCCCACCCCGACTTGAGCTTAGAAGGAACCGGGTGGGAGGCTCACCAGCCTCCCCACACACCCCCCCCCCCGCCCCGCCATGCTGAGGACTCCTCCCCTGCAGAGAATGCTCATCATGCCCCAGTCTCCGCATTAACCATGTGTCCAGCTTCTGTAAACTCCATGCTCTAACATCTGTCCTACATGCAAACACTGGACACCTCGACGATATGCCGGACTCACCTTGCTCAGCCTCCTGCCCCCCACACCCCTCCTTGGGGGTGCAAAATAACCAATCCGGAGACCACACCCCCACCACCTCGTCTAGGGGGTCTTATACTCCAGGTCACTCTCCCAGTGCAAGGCCAGGGACCAGACCACTAGGGGGAGCCCCTCCACCCCAGAGCCCACTGACATTATTCACAGTAGCCAGTCCTAATAAGCCTGTTCATCCTGCCTCTCCAGCTCCTTCCAAGGAAACCACAGTAAAGGCTCCTACCCACAGTTTCTCCCCACTCCTGCCCCCCACCTCCCCACCTCCTGGCTGACCCTGTGCTTCCCCGTGTGGCTCTTCATGGAGGGATGTGCCTCCTTCTCCTGGGAACTGTGAGTAATAAACCATCTTCACTGGCAATCATTTCAGATTTTCTATTAACACGCTGTATTTTAATAGTCACTTTCAGGGGCTGGACATCCATCCCAGAGAGACCCAGGGGCTGTGAAGGGGGTTCTCTCCCCACTGCACCGCCTCTCGATGCTTGCTCACAGCAGCCCACCCCAGAGCTCCCAGCACCCTACTAGGCTGATCCCCTAGCCCCACCATAGCTCTATCACCCCTGCAATGCCCAGAGAGGCCGCCCCCTGCAGCACAGGTACTCAGTTCCTACAGACCCCAGAGCAGGAGCCCAGGTGGAAGGCAGGAGAGGCTGTAAGAAGGGCCCCATCAGTACAGCTCAGTGCCTGGCCCACAGGCTGCCACCACCAGGCCCCACTCCATACACTATACTGCGTACCTCTCCACCCCGCACCAGGAGGGCTCTGCAAGACTTGCTGGTGGACAAGGTGGAAGGCTGGGCAAGGTGGAGTGATGGGCAAGGGGGATGGATGGAAAAGTAGAAGGATGGACATGATGGAAGAAAGGGCAAGGGGGAAGGCTGGAAGAGTCATTCCATGGGCTGTGGGCCCCTGGAAGCCGGCCGTGTTCAGGATTCGGGAGGGCAGAAGGTCCACCACCCTAGCCCAGCTGGGAGGGAGCTCCCGGCCAGGATGGAGAAGCATGGGGAGGTTTGGGTGGCTGTAGGAGACCTGGGTGCTCACTCTCCATGTACCCTTGCGCTGTCCTGCCCTCCCTGGGCCTCAGTTTCCTGTACACAGAGAAGGGCAGAAAGGGCATGTTCATGTGCCCAGCAAGAGCTGGGGCCAGGCTGACTTTGGGACAGCCTCCAGGTCTGATTCCTCCTCTTACTCGGGGGTCTGGAGACGCATTAATGCTACCAGGCCCTGAGGGAAAGTCTTCTCCTGAGAGAGGAAAGCCCTTGGCCAGGTTTGTCCAGGGTCCCCACGGCCACCCCCCAGGTTCTATGATTCTCCAAAAGGACTCAGCATAGAGTCACACCCATGGCTAAGATTTATTCTAACAAAGGAGACAGAGCAAAACCTGCAAAGAGAAAAAGGCCCATGGGGTGAACTCTGGAGGAGACCAGTCATGGACTTCTAGACCTCTCCCCATAGAGTCACCCTGGAGGCACTGAATTCCCTGGCAACAAGCTGGGACCACTGGCATGAAGCGTCTACCAAGGAAGCTCGTTAGAGACTCAGCATCCAGGGGTTTCATCAGGGGCTGGTCTTGTAGGCACCCTCTGCCCAGCGTGTACCAAAATTCCAGACTCTCCGAGGGAAAGCAGGTGCCAGCACAGCGCGCTACTTGTCCAGTTTGGGCACGGGGGCTACTCTTACCGTAGCGGGAAAGTTGTTGTCAGTGTAGGGAGCTGTCTCGCAGCCACGTTTCCAGACACCAGTGGAGGGCCACCCTGGCCGGCAGGCCCTGGCTGGCAGCCTCGGACGTGCTGTGTCGGGGCTCTTCTGCGCACCAGGGCTTCTGGCAGGCTGTGGTTTAGTCCACCTGGGGAAAGAGAGTGGGCAGGTTGAGGACAGAGTGATCAGCCATCCTGGTTGGCCTGGGACTGGGGGAATCTCCCTTGATGGGGACTTCCTGTGCTAAAACCAGGACCATGGTGGGCACACCAGGATGGCTGCTCATCTAGTTGAGGCACAATTTCAGGAGAGAAGACGCTGTTAGCAGAGGGCAGTAGCAAGAGTGTGAGGCTCCTCAGCCTGGAAGGAGGCAGAGGGAAGGGAGGGAGGGTAGTCACGTGGGGGCCTTATCCGGAGGGCTCCCGACAGAGGCCTGTATCCCTACATCCTGACCGCACATCCTGAAGTAGCACTCTGACAGACCTGGAGACTGAGCCAGGCAGGTTCAGTACCCGGCCCAGGTTACAGGGTGGGCAGGTAGTAGGACCAAATTGGTACCCTAACCTCCTCACGGTCATCTGCCAGCTCATCTGGCCCTGATTCCAACTGGAATGGGAACAGGTGTTGGCGAGTCCCCACACCTCTCTGCACCTCAGTTTCTCCATCTGTCAGCAAGTGTGTTGGATGAGAAAGGCTCTGAGGTATCCCGGCTCCCCTTTCCACCCTCCCTCTGGGAAGGAGACAAACTCATCTCCTACAGCCCTGATGTCCTGCCAGGTGGACCCATGGCTTGTTCCTCATCGAGGACCTTGCTGTCCGAGGAGGGCATTTAGGTCAGATCCCCGCCCCAGGCCATTCCATCCCTCAAAGTCACCAGTAAGGCAGTTCTGGGGTCAGGAGGAAGGTGGAGGGTGCTAGCAAGTAGAATCAGGAAGGAAATAAGGGGACATCCCTGGTGGCACAGTGGTTAAGACTCCGCGCACCCAATGCAGAGGGCCCAGGTTCGATCCCTGGTCAGGGAACTAGATCCCGCATGCCGCAACTAAAGGATCCTGCATGCCGCAACTAAAAAAAAAGA
Organism: Eschrichtius robustus; assembly: GCF_028021215.1. Lineage (NCBI taxonomy): Eukaryota > Metazoa > Chordata > Mammalia > Artiodactyla > Eschrichtiidae > Eschrichtius > Eschrichtius robustus. The sequence goes on from NC_090831.1 coordinate 9,475,413, forward strand.
TCCCTCGCGCGACAACAAAGATCCCACCATGTGCTGCAACTAAGACCCGATGCAGCCAAATAAATAAACCCACAGAACTGAGTAACCACCTTTCTCCAACACCTCTCCCCACCAAAAAAAGGCCAGAAGTTTCTCTCCAGAGAGGGTAGTGGAGGGCATCTGGAATGAATTGCCTCAACCCTCTGGGAGAGCGGGCTTACCTTGCTAAAATCTGAGTGACTGTGGCAGTTCCAAATGCAGCCTCAAATCCTTGGGCACTCCTCCCCTTGAAATTGAGGTCAGAGACCCCCTCTTGAGTTTAGATGGGGCCGTGGCCATTTCCACCATGGAGAACGCAGACCCTGTGTGCTTCCTGAGGCTGGTCATGAAAGGCAACGGGGTCTCCCTTGTTTGCTGGAGCACCCACGGTTGAACCTCTGAGCTAAGCAAGAGAGGCTGGCACACGCAGGCTCTTGGTAGACTGTCTCTAGCTTTGAGTGGTGCCAGTGGAGGCCCCAGTCATTGTACAGCAGAGACAAGCCATCCTCAAAACATCCAGGAGCATAATAAAGCAAACTGCTTCATTTGTTCCGTAGCAACAGTAACAATGAAGGAAACATACACACGCTCAAACCTGAGACCACCCACTCCGCCCCACCCAGTTGTCCTCCTCAGCCAGGCTCCCCAAATGTTGGCAGCTCTGGAAATGCCTCTACAAAGTCTCACCAGCCCAAGAGGAAAGACCTAAGAAGATGACAGCAGTAGCTACCCAACAAAATGGCCTGATGGCGAGGTTCACTGCCAATATGCTCTACTCACGTGCTAGAGTTCCTTCTTTTTAGCCCACCGTTCTTTTTTTTAGCCCACCGTTCTTTTTCTTTTTAATATCACAGTTTTATTGAGGTATAATTCACCTAACATAAAATTCGCTCTTTAATGTGTACTCAGTGGCTCATCATGCGTTCAGTTAATCGTGCAACTATCTAATTCCAGAACATTTTTGCCACCCCAAAAAGAAACCCCATACCCCTTAGTCACTCCCCATTACACCACCACCCCCCATCTCCCCAGCCCCTGAAAACAATTCATCTACTTTCAAGTCTACAGATTTGCCTCTTCAGGACACTGCATATAAATGAAATCATGTAACATGTGGTCTCATTGGACTGGCTCCTGTCAACTGAAAAAAATGCACAACCTAAAAGTTGAGAATTGTTTGATTTGGTGGACTTTCTGAGGATTTCAAATCCGGGAGGCAGCTCTGAGGGACTGCTCCGAAGAGGTATTGAAGAGGAACCAGGATATATAGTTTTGTAACAAAAACCAGGTGGTCAGAACAACAAAAGATTACTGTTAATTAAAGAAAACCGGGCATCTCAAGTTAATTAATTTCGCGCTTTTTATGTATGAGAAGATGCTAGTCTGGGCTCATTGAAATCATTCCTTATCTGGGGCCAGTATCCTGTTCTTTCCCATCCTGAGTCCCCTCAGGGCTCACCATCAAGGTGCAGCTGTAGTGGCTTGATGGCTGCAACATCCTTTGTTCATTGATTTAGATTTAGATTCCATACTTTAGAAATTTAAAAAAAAAAAAGGAAAAGAATGGAGGAGAGGAGAAGGAAACAGGAAGGAAAGAAAAGGAAGAAGGAAGGGAAGGAGGGCGGGCGAAAAAACACCTCACGTACAATTTTTGGACTCCCACATAAACTCAAGAAGCTTGAAAGCTGGAGTCTCACAGAGTAAGCAAGGCTTCAAAATCAGGAAATGATTTCTAAAACACCCAGCCACACTACCAATCAAGCAGGAGGATATAATAAAGACATTTCAGACCTGCAAGGCCTTTACTGACCTCCTTTGCATCATTTCTCACAGAGGTACTGAAGGATGTGCTCCACCCAAACAAGGGCATAACCCAAGAAATAAGATAAAGGACAGAAAATAAGAGAGCTAGCATCGGGCTTCCCTGGTGGCGCAGTGGTTGAGAATCTGCCTGCTAATGCAGGAGACACGGGTTCGAGCCCTGGTCTGGGAGGATCCCACATGCCGCGGAGCAGCTGGGCCCGTGAGCCACAACTGCTGAGCCTGCGCGTCTGGAGCCTGTGCTCCGCAGCAAGAGGGGCCGCGACGGTGAGTGGCCCGCGCACCGCGATGAGGAGTGGCCCCCGCTCGCCACAACTAGAGAAAGCCCTCGCACAGAAACGAAGACCCAATACAGCCATAAATAAATAAATAAATAAATATATATATATATATATATATATATAAAACAGTGGGATATATTAAAAAAAAAAAAAAAGAGAGAGAGAGAGCTAGCATCAAGAAAAGCGAAAGGAATACTGAGGACATGGTAAAGGTAGATCCCAGGATGACACTCGCGCTGAGAGCATAGCGGTGATAATCACATAGGAGGTCAGAAGGCTCAGGAAGAGACTTCTTCAGTAAGATTAAACTGGTGACCTAGCTGAAGTGTCTGAACATCTTGAGAGATTTATACAACTGGTGAAGGACTGAGGCAGAAATTGTGACAAATACATGGAATTTTTTTTTCAATTTTTTGGCCAAGCCACGCGGCACGTGGGATCTTAGTTCCCCGACCAGGGATCGAACTGACGCCCCCTGCGTTGGAAGCACAGAGTCTTAACCACTACACCGCCAAGGAGGGCTTCCCTGGTGGCGCAGGGGTTGAGAATCCTCCTGCTAATGCAGGGGACACGGGTTCGAGCCCTGGTCCAGGAAGATCCCACATGCCGCGGAGCAACTAAGCCCGCGCGCCACAACTACTGAGCCTGCGCTCTAGAGACCATGAGCCACAACTACTGAGCCCACGAGCCACAACTACTGAGCCCATGCACCTAGAGCCCGTGCTCCGCAACAAGAGAAGCCACCGCAATGAGAAGCCCGCGCACCGCAACGAAGAGTAGCCCCCGCTCTCCACAACTAGAGAAAGCCCGCGTGCAGCAACACAGCCAAAGATAAATTTATTTTTAAAAACTAAAATAAAAATAAATAAACCGCCAGGCAGGTCCCTGGAATCTTAAGCCAAAAAACAAAGCAATTCTTAATTCCATGGAAATACAAAGTCGTGCAGGAAGAATGATAAATCAAGTCCACATACACAACTCAGGTACATCTTGCTTGGCTTACCCCGCAGTTTCTTTTACAAGTAAACGTCAATATTTAAAAGTCAAGAGACTGCACATAGAATTCCAGAATCCTAGATTCTTTTTTGGAAAAACTGCAAGATCTAGGCAATTTGTGCCTACATTTCCGCACACCTGTGCTGAGAGGCCTTCCCAGCGTGTCACAGCCCAGCCCTGGGCAGTCTACAGCCGGGGCTTCTCTAGAGGCTGTGAGAAGCCCGCGGGTAAGGCGCGGGGCTGGGAGGTGGAGGGAAGTACGCACTGACGACAAAGCGTCGCCTCCTATACTCCGAATGAGGGCTGGGTACTGACCAGAGGGCCCCCAGGCCTCCCAGCCTCCGTTTCTGGACACTTTCTTCTTCCCCACCGCCCCTCCCATTTTTCCGCAGTTGCTCAACACCTGCCTCTCACTTCATCTAGTCCGCGCCCTGAGCGAACACCGCCCCAGTCGGAAAAAGGCACCGGGACTGATTTCCGGCTGGGCGGCGGGAGGCGAGCCTCGCTTCCGGCGGCGCGCTGAGTGACGTAAAAGCGCGCGCCGCGCAGCGTGGGCCGAGGGCTGTGCTGGGGCGTATGGAGGTCAGGCGGGGCGCTTGCGGCGGCGGCGGCGGCGGCGGCGGCGGCGTAGGTCTCCGGGCCGGGGATAGAGGGTCCTGAGGAGCTTAGGTCCTGAAGGCATGGGGGCGTGGCCGGGAGAGGAGACCGGGAGGGCGCACTGGGACGCAGGGGGTAGGGGTGGGGAAGGGGGGCACGGGGGTGGGGGCGGGCCCGGTTCAGAGCCGCGCCTGCTCGTGCGCACGCGCCCCTTTTCCGAGGTCCCGCGTGGCGGCCTGCGAGCCCCGCACTGGTTCTCCGCGCTGTCGCTGGCTGGCCTTCGTGCAAGTCGTTCTCTTTCTGCGTCTGAGGGCCGAAATTCTGGGTTGGTGTTTCCACAAATCCCAGTTGGGCTTCTGAACTTGTTTTCCTCGCTAGCTCGTAGGACGGTCTTTAGTCGGGAACGTTTTCAGTGCTTCCTCGCCGTTGGGGCTCTGTGGATGGTGGATGTTACGCTTGGGCCGGTGTTCCTCCTCTCTGAGTCTCTTGCTTTATGTACAGTTACTCTAAGCGTTCTACAGCTGCAACAGTGAGCTCACGTAAAAATAAAATGTCCCAGACCAAGTTATGGGAAATCGAAGGTCAAACACGTTCTCTGCTTTGGCAGGAGGGAGGCCCAGGTTATAACGCCTTTTATCGTGCCCCGGCGGTGTGCCTTACCCAGGTCATTTATTCACGCTGGTGAGCAGGACAGAGTTGTTAAAAGCAGCTGCATCGGGATATGTAACATTCTTGGAGGAGGTAACGTTTTTTGTCTGGGTGCGGGAAGACGGGGGGTGATTTTCTGAGCCCTATGAAAGGGGGTTAAAAAAAACGAGGCAGCAGGCCTTGCCCTGCCCTGCCCTGCCAAGGTGTAATGAAAGTGCAAGGCCTGTTTAGAATGAGGGTGTGTTCCAGGGAGGAAAAAGAGGTAAAACTGGGAAGATAGTTCTGGGCCATGTTGTGAAGTGCTTTTTAATGATTGGTTCAGGAGGTTTGCTCTTAGAAAGCATGTGTGTGTGTGTGTGTGTGTGTGTGTGTGTGTTTAGTAGGTCGGTGAGTAATAGCGTAGGTTGGTTTGGGGAGGCTCACTCACACGTCTATAAGTATTAAAATAATATCCACAGAAGCTGTGGGCTATATATATGGATTATATGTCCAGGGTTTTCCATGAGTAGTCTTATTTAAAATATTGTCTCATTGTCTCCATAAGTCAATAATTTTTAATCCTGCGTACTTTTAAAAATTAAAAAAAAGGTGGGGGGCCTCCCCGGTGGCGCAGTGGTTGAGAATCTGCCTGCCAATGCAGGGGACACGGGTTCGAGCCCTGGTCTGGGAAGATACCACGTGCCGCGGAGCAACTAAGCCCATGCGCCACAACTACTGAGCCTGCGCTTCTGGAGCCTGTGCTCCGCAACAAGAGAGGCCGCGATAGTGAGGGGCCCGCGCACCACGATGAAGAGTGGCCCCCGCTTGCCGCAACTAGAAAAAGCCTTCACACAGAAACGAAGACCCAACACAGCCAAAAAAATAATAATAATAAATTAATAAATAAATAAATTAAAAAAAAAAAAGGTTGGGGGGAACGCTGTTCAAGCCCTGTGTGCAGAGACTCCCACTCAAGAGGTCTTGGGTCGGGCCTGGGATTCTGAGGTGTTGAACCATTCCCTAGGTGATTCTACAGCCAGGACTGGAAACCCTCCAGCCCAAGCTGTGCTGCTCCTAAGTCTTGATATTTGGTTGTATTATGTACTGAAACAGAAGCCCTCTGAGATTTTTGCTTCGGAAAACGCCGCTGCATGTGCATGGTCGGTCAGGAAGGAGAGGTTTGGGCTGGCTTATGGGGAGCGTGGCTGTGACTCTCTTTTTTTTTTTTTTTTTAATAAATTTATTTATTTAATTTTTTTATTCTTGGCTGCGTTGGGTCTTTGTTGCTGCGCACGGGTTTCTCTAGTTGCGGCGAGCAGGGGCTACTCTTTGTTGCGGTGCGTGAGCTTCTCATTGCGGTGGCTTCTCGTTGCGGAACACAGGCTCTAGGCGCACGGGCTTCAGTAGTTGTAGCACGCGGGCTCAGTAGTTGCGGCGCGTGGGCTTAGTTGCTCCGTGGCATGTGGGATCTTTTCGGACCAGGAATCGAACCATGTCCCCTGCATTGGCAGGCGGATTCTTAACCACTGCACCACCAGGGAAGTCCTTGTGACTCCCTTTCATTTGTCTGGTTCTTCTGTTGTGTTTGGAAGTCGGGAACTGCCTCTGCACCACTCCCTTCTCTGTCCTTTTTCTCTTCAGGGCTCTGGAGTCACTTGCTAGGAGGCTTCTCTCCCCGCCCCCCAGGCCGCCATGGCTGCTCGGCTGGTGAAGCGATGCACGTGCCTCCTGAGGGAGGCCACCCGTCTGGCCCCTGCCGTGTCCCCGGTTGGCCAGCTCAGACTCGCCCGGGGAGCCCAGAAGCTTCTGACTTCCTCGGCTACCTCATCCAGCTCCCGCCTCCCAGGTCCTTTGTCAGAGCTTGTGGAGAAGGAACAGGTGTTTACTCCCTACCCTGAGCGCCAGGAGGTGGACCAGCTCATCGAGAAGGCCACCAGGCCAGAGGAGCTCCTGGAGCTTCTGGGTGGCGGTCACTGTCTGCACCAGAACCACGCCGCCCTCACGCTCATCCAGCTCTCTCGCCTGCTGTCTGAGAAGCCGAAAGACAAAGCCTTGCTTCTACAGGATGCCCGCTTTCAGCAACTTCTCCATCTTGTCAACAGCCAGGTGGGTTCGAGAGCCCTTCCTGCAGGTTCAACAAGCAGAAAACAGCAGAGGCCCCGGAGTCCAAAGCATCCAGTCACTTTCCGGGTGTAGACAGGAGCTCTGCTGTGTGTTCAGGCCCTCCACGTCCCGTGGTATTTTTTCATTTTATAGATTCCAAAGTACTTTAATGTGTTTCTTCTCTTTTTTTTAAGTTAATTTTTATTAGAATATAGTTACTTTACACCGTAGTTTCTGCTGTACAGCAAAGTGAATCAGCTGTTCGAATACATATAACTCCTCTTTTTTGGATTTCCTTCCCAATTAGGTCTGCTTTCTCTTTTGTTAATCCTCACAGCAGGTCTGTTAGGTGAATATTTCTGTCCTCATCTTACAGACAAGCAACGCAGACACAGTAAATAGAAGCACAAGGATCGAGCACGATTCTTCTCAGTGCATCGGGGGCTTGCTTCCCCCCTCGCCCTGCAGTCTTGGCTTGCATAGCCCCCACTCAGTGTCTGGCTGATGGGGGATACACTCTTGAAGCTAGAGGAGATGAGGGGTGATTAGCGGAGGATCTCAGAAACTTGAGCTGGCCATGGGCGTTATCTGATCAGGTGCTTAAAGCTGGAGCGTGGAGAGAAGGGACCTGTGTGTGGCAGGGGTTGGGGGCAGGACTCTACCCGGTTTGTGTTCCGTGTGAGGAAGGACTCCCTTCATGCAGACCCTTCCCGTGGCTCCGTGGGGTCTGCTGGAGCCAGAGGGCCTGGGGCGCAGCAGAGAGGTACAGACCCTCACCCTGGCTGCTCCAGAAGGGCGAGACCCTGTGTCCACTTGTCAGGGATGAGGAGGAGGAGACTCACAGCTCAAGGAAGGGGTCACATTAAATGAATTTTTTCAAACTGTAGGTTATGAAAGTGTGGTAGGAGTGGCCAAGTGTATTTAATGAAATAGAGTAATGTAGAAAACAATTCACATGTAGTAAGGGAAGTGTTTCGTGGAACTTTTTGTCTTAGTTAAGTGTGTGTGTGTGTGGGTCACAGTACAGATTTACTTCTTACTGAGAATATAACGCAAAAATTAAGTCGATCCCTTCTTTTTCTAAGACTGTAATTCTAGTTATTCACTGAACATTTTACACACAGATTGAGATAAGCTTTAGAGACAAGACTGGACATTTGGAACAAAATTACAAAATTGTAATTACAAAATTACAATCACAAAATTATATTGTAACAAATTACATTGTACCAAAATTACAAGCTGGTAATGAACCAGGAACAAAGTATTTAGAAACGTGAGTGGTGAACAAGATTTCTTTTAAAGAGCCCTCCTACTTCTGGGAAATCTGTAGAAAAAGCAGGAGCCACTGGGGGCTCATGTGATACTGAGATCAAATTCATACTTTTTTTTTTGTTTTGCCGCGCCACGCAGCTTGTGGGATCTTAGTTCCCCAAACCAGGGATTGCACCCGTGTCCCCTGCAGTGGAAGCACAGAGCCCTAACCACTGGACCACCAGGGAGGTCCCAAGTATGAGGGCATACTTTTCTCCTTCTGCCCGGCCTTTCACACAACAGCTTTTCTGTTTGCCCCTCACGTCGTGTGTGTGATTTCAGCTCCCCCTCTCAGCAGTGCAGCCCCGTGTCGCAGATGAGGTCTCAGGAGACTTGCAGAGTGGCGGAGTTAAGAGCCTTATTAGCGCAGCAGACAACAGAGCCCTGCTCAGCTAGCTACCGCACACTGCCTTCCCTGGGGGCGGGACCAGAGGGCTCCGTGAGTGGCCCCCGTATTCCTCTGAGGCTTGGAGACACGCCCTGCAGGGGGCGCTGTGGTGGTCCCGCTGGCCCAGACAGGCTGTGAGGAGCAGCCTGGTGCGCCCGTTAAAATGACAGGTGGGGGGAGCTGCCTCTAGGGAGGCAGCCACCAGCTCAGAGCCTTGGCCCACTCTGACACAGCACAGGGTCAGCAGGGTCCCAGGTGTGACTTTGCCTGTGTCCCCCCGCCCAGATAGCTGCAGTCTGGCATGGGACCCTCGTGAAGCTGCTGCGGAGCCTCTATGCGCTGGGACTTCCCGCCGCCTCCAAGGAGCTGCGGTCGGTGGAGCAGGAGGTCCGCTGGCGCATGCGCAGGCTGAAGTACAAGCACCTGGCCTTCCTGGCCGAGTCCAGCGCCACCTACATGCAGGAGCAGGGCTCCCGGGAGCTGCTGGCTGAGCTGCTTGTGCACCTGGAGCGGCGCTGGGCGGAAATCGATGACAGCCGCATGGTGGTGGCCATGATGATGAAGACGGGGCTCCTCTCCGAGCCTCTGATGACCCGCCTGGAGGACAAGGTGCTGGGACCGAGAGCCCTGGCAGCTTCTGTCCGGAGTCTGGGGCATGGCACTGGAGGAACTGGCGCTTCAGGCAGCTGCAGGCAGCTCTCCGCACCCACTGGCTCCTCTGAGGCTCCAGGGGGTGCAGAGCCTGAACCCCACTCCTTTGTCTTCCTCCAAAATGCGTCTTGCATGTAACCTGGAGGTGGCATGGCCGGCAGCTCCTGAAGTGTGTCCTGGGCCACCCCAGTGGCTCAGCCTCCGGCTAGTGCTTCCTAGAGATACCTCGCCTGTCCCCCAGCCCTGCAGTCAAGTCAAATTCAGCCCCTGTTCCCGTGGTAGCGGGGGCTGGCCCAGATGACTGCCACAGCAAGCTCTGCAGCTCATGGGCCCCGGGTCCCCTGCCCTGGGACCTGGGGATAAGTTTGGCTGCGGACATGGCGCCCCGGTCTGGGGGCTCCCTGGGGTGGGAGTGGGGGCAGGCCCTGCACAGATGGGGCCTGTGTTTAGTAAGCTCAGGCCCAGTTACTGTCTCACAGGGCCTGCACCGCATGGGACCCCTGGCCCTCGGGCCATCGAGCTGACCCCTGCCGGCTGTGGTTGACAGTGCCTGGAGCTGGTGGAGCAGTTTGGCCCTGAGGAGCTGCGGAAGGTGCTGGTGACATTGGCAGCTCAGAAGCGGCGGTCGGTGCCCTTGCTGCGGGCCATCTCTTACCACCTGGTCCAGAAGCCCTTCCCCCTGACGAAAGGCATCCTCCTGGACCTGGCCTACGCCTATGGTGAGCCCTGTGCACGGAGAGCAGAGGGGCGCGGGGGCTGAGTTCTGGCCGCAGCTGTGTCAAGTTCAGTGCCTGCCTCACCCGTGGCGGGCACTGGCCTAAAAGGCTGCCACAGAAACACTGTGACTCACGGGCCCTGATCCTCTCTGCTGGGCCTCAGGGATAAATTTGGTTACAGACACCAAGCTCTTAACTCCTTGAGACCAGGGTGGGTGGCGGGGTGGGCCTGCGGGTGGCTTGCCGATCCTCACCAGTTAAATCTCGGGCTCTGTCCCCAAGGCAAACTCGGCTTCCACCAGACGCAGGTGTTCCAGCGCTTGGCTGCAGACCTGTTGCCCCACACTCCTAGCCTGACGTCCAGCGAGGTGGCCCGCTGCACCAAGTCCTTTGCCTTCCTTAAGTGGCTCAATCTGCCCCTGTTTGAGGCCTTTGCCCAGGTGAGCTGGGGTGCAGACCTGAGGCCTGGCTTTGAGGGCCTTCTGTGCCTGACCCCCTGCTTTAGCCGGCTCCCTGGTCGTTTCATCAGGGAGGCCCCTCCGGCCTGGAAACACTTCCTGGTGGCAAACATGGAGTCCTCATTCTGGCTTATTTGGAGAGAAATGATACGATTTAGTAGTGAAAGAAAATGTAGTTGAAAACGGTTTTTTCCATTCTTTCACCAAACTTTGTAGGAGTTTTTGTCTGTCTTTGGGTAGCTGTGTGGGGAGCAGTGTAGACAGCGAGGCTGAAAATCCACTCAGAACTCTCCCTAAACTTCCAGCTGCCCCAGAATGGAGTTGTGAAGAAAGAGGATGTTTGCACTTCGGTTTATGTGCAACAGGTTGAAACTGTGTTTGTGAGCTGAGGAGTATTTCTAAAGCTGTCGTCAGCGGCCTTTTGTGTGTGTGATTGCCTCTGGGAGGATAGGGTCTGGCCCTCTGACCACTGCCCTGTGTAAATTACCCCTTGGGGCTGGGAGCTCGTGGGCTCTGGGGGAGGGCCAGGTCTGCACGGGGCACGGGGCACTGGCCACCGGGCCCCTCTCATCCAGCCTTTCTGTCCTACCTGACCGGCCCAGCACGTCCTGGACAGAGCCCAGAGCGTCACTCTGCCACACCTGTACAACATGCTCCTGGCTTTCGCCCGTGTGAACTTCCACCCAGAACGGGAGGATCCGTTCTTCAGCCTGGTACAGTCTTCACGCCCCCAGCGCCTACACTCCCCCTGCCTCGGATGCTCAGCCCTCCTCGGAGCAGCTCGGGACTGAGTGGGAGGGAGGGAAGAGACCGGATTTGTGCTGAGGGGCCCCAGGTAGGCAGTAAGGAAGAAGGCCCGGCATGGGGGCGTGGAGGGAGTGGCTAGAGCCAGGCGTCCCAGGGATTGTCTGGGGACGAAACACGCAAAATCCAGCATGGCAGCCAAGGGTCAGGAGTGCATCCGACGGCTCGCTGTGCAGTAGGGCTGGGGGACCCTTGCTCTTGCTTCCTAGTGCTCCCTGAACGCCCTGTTGGGGCTCAGAAACCTCAATCCACTTGCAGGGGTGAGAGCGTCCTGTGAGTGGACTGGGTATGACCCTAGGGCCCTGCGGTGGGCACTGCCCCAGCCGGCCAGCTGCTTCCTCTTTCATAATCTCTAACTCCTGTCAGGGCCAGAAATACGTCCCCTGTGCAGGAGACGTGGTTTTGTGCCATAGGTCCCTGCCAGTGGGAGGGGCAGCGGGGGGAACCCAGCTGCTGTCCAGATTGGGCCTAAGGGATGAGGAGGGTTTCTGGTACCTTCCAGCAGGGGTGCCCCAAGCCTGACCAAGAGCACCTTGGCCAACGTTGCTCCCCATCACCCCCTTGGGCCTCAGCGTGGCCAGGTCATAAGGCAGCTCCAGCTGCTGCCTGCCCAGGGATGCCTGCGGCCACTGAGCAAACCTGCTTTCCCCACCCCACCCCGTCCTTGCCCAGGTGCATCAGAAGCTGGGGTCAGAGCTGGCGGGCCTGGAGCCAGCCGTGCAGGTGGACGTGGTGTGGGCCCTGTGTGTGCTGCAGCAGGCGCTGGAGGCCGAGCTGCAAGCTGTGCTCCACCCTGAGTTTCACACCCAGTTTCTAGGTGAGCGGTGGGGGGTATTCCTCCCTCTCCTGAGTGGTGGCAAGCCCACTGTGCATCCCTCTCCCTGCCCGCCCCCCGCCCCATCCCAAGTACCGCCCCAGCCTTGAGCCAGGAGGGAGCCTGGGAGCCTTGGGGCTCCGCTCACCATCGGGGAGACCGGGCGGGCCCGGGCTCACCCAGCATCTGCTCCTCTGTCCGCTCCTAGTGGGTGACCGGCAAACCCTCTTCCCGCTGCTCCTGACCCAGAGTCCAGGGTGAGACTTGGGTGAGGGGGTGCCTCTGGATCTCCCACCTGGCCCCCGTGTCCCTCCATCCTCTTCCTCCTGGCCCTCCGCCAGCCCCTCCCCTCTTCGATCCTTTCCTGTTAGGTGGCGGGTCCCCAAAGGATCAAAGCATCTTCCAGAAGCTGCTGCACATCAATGCCACTGCCCAGCTGGAGCACCCCGAGTACACGGGCCCCCTTTTGCCAGCCTCAGCCTTGGTCCCCAGGCCCTCGGCCCCTGACAGGAAGGTGACCCCCTTGCAGAAGGAGCTGCAGGAGACGCTGAAGGGGCTGCTGGGGAGTGCCGACAAGGGCAGCTTCATGGTGGCCACGCAGTATGGCTGGGTTCTGGGTGAGGGCCCTTCCCCTCCCCCCTCCCCCCTCCCCCTCCCCTTTCCCCTTCCCCTCCCAGCAGTCCCACCTGGGGACTGTTCTGAACCTGCCCCCTCTGCTCTCCAGGGTCTCTGTTCCTCCATCGTAGGGGCGGGGCTGTCAGCCCAGTTGGACGCCAAGGGACAGTCCCCAACACGTTTTGTTCATTCCGTGCTCTCCCTAGATGCTGAGGTGCTGTTGGACACCGACAGCCAGCTCCTGCCCCTGAGGGCCTTTGTGGCCCCTCATCTCGCCCTGCCCTCTGGCAGCCAGCCACTACCCACGGGGGCCAAGAGGTGAGCAACCACACAACCCTTGGGGGCCACATGCACTTGGCTCCTCAGCATTCCCTCTTCCCTCCAGGGGCCTGGGAGAGCTGTCAGCACCCACAGCGCCCCTCTCCCTGCAGGCTGGCCTTCCTGCGCTGGGAGTTCCCCAACTTCAACAGCCGAAGCAAAGACTTACTGGGGCGCTTCGTGATGGCCCGGCGCCACCTGCTGGCCGCCGGCTTCCTGCTGGTCGATGTGAGTATCTGTTGGGTGGGCGGTGACTGCACAGGGAGAAGCCCCCGGCCCAGTCGGAGTCGGGTGATAGGAGGAGCCAGTGCTCACGCGGACCCCAGCTCTGGAGGTCAGCCGTGTTGGGATTCCCCCTTCACATGTGAGAAGAGGGAAGCTTGAAAGGGTGTTGGATCTTTCCCAGCGTCACACAGCTTTTAAGTATCTGATGCTGTAGGCACTGTTCCCACCTCCACAGCCAGGGCCTCTCAGCGGGGGTAAGACCAGCCAGGTGCCCAGGTCTGAGTGCCGACGTGTGCCTCATCCAGGGCTCTGCTGTGCTCCGGCGCTGGGGCCTGGCTCCAGCTTTTCACTGCAGAGACTTCTGCCACGGGAGCAGGCTGTCCTGTAAGGGCTCAGAGAGTCGCATGAGTGACTCTCCTGTTGAGTTTTCTGTTTTGCTTTTGGTACAACTTTTAAAATCTAGAGGCTGTTCTTGGTCCCGTGTAGTCGTGGGCCCCTGCAGCTCTGAGCACTGACCAAGTCAGGGTCTCTTCCCCACCCATGCTGCAGCAGCTCCGTGGGCGTCTTCCTTCGGGATTTGGAGGCCGGGGGTGTGGTGTGCAGGGCAGCAGGCGGGACAAGGCTCCCCGCCTGCCCTGACTTGTCTCCTGCCTCCCCAGGTCCCGTACTACGAGTGGCTGGAACTCAAGTCTGAATGGCAGAAGAGCGCCTACCTCAAGGACAAGATGCGCAAAGCAGTGGCGGAGGAGCTGGCCAAGTAACCTGTCCCGTAGCAAGGACTCTGTGCCCAGGGGGCCGGACTCCCCTGGAGGCCTAGCCACGAGCACTGGGTGGGCCAGAGGTGGCACGCTCGAGGACAAACCTCAGTGCGGGACCTTGGCCGGAAGTGGGCTGGTGGCCAGCATCTCTGAGTGGCAGGTCGTTCTTTCATGGGTAATAAATCTTTAATCAGCTGCCTGTCTGCACCAGCTTCTCTGCCAGCCACGGAGGACCCTTCTCGTGTACATTCGTGCACAGCTGGCCTGTTGCTCAGGGCTGGCAGTCAGCCCCAGCACAGGCTGAGTCCTGCAGTGCTGAACCTCGCCGCACGAGGACCTTCCCAGGGGAGGCCAGTTGGGTTTTCAGTGCATGGCTTGGGGTTCTAATCATGGTGTGGTTACTGATGACAGTCATCCTGGGAGGTCCCCTCCCATCCGATGCTCTTGGGTGAGTGGGGGACCCTGACGGCCTACATTGCCACGTGGCATGAGGCCAGTCACTCAGGAGGCACTGGCTCTGAGTAGAAGACGGGCGTGCACTTGACTGACACTGGGGCCGGAAGAGACCCCTTGCTATCCTTACACCCAGACCAGAGTGCTGTGGTGTCATGCTGCCACTGTGGGAACCGTCTGCCTTTGTAGCCCGGGCCCCTTCATCACACCAGCAGCAGCGCCCCCAGATGCTGGAAAGAAATAGGCATTCTCCGGATTCCCTGGCCATCTAGTGGTTAGGACTCCACGCTTCCACAGCTGGGGGCCAGGGATCAATCCCTCGTTGGGTAACTAAGATCCCACAAGCCACGCAGCATGGCCAAAAAAAAAAAAAAAAGAAATAGGCTTTCTTCCAGTCCCTCACAGGAGACTTTGCTGGGGACAGGGCAGTGTCATGTGCCTCCAGCAGTATAGAGTGGAGAGAGGCTGGTGTGAGTGGAGCTGAGCAGAGGAGAAGGGCCATCTCGCCCCTGTGGGCCCCCATCCCAGCTGTTCCCCGCTCCCTCCAAAGCAGTCCCTCAGAAAGTGAGTCACACTGGCATCGGGGTAGAGGGGGAACCATAGGGCACCAGCTCACAGGACATGGGTCCTTGTCATTTGCACAGGCTGGCGGGGGTTCTTCACCCAGAGAGAAGGGCAGCCAAGATGGCTTTCTGAAGCTGCTGACTCCAAGCCCAGGCAAGATGAGGGAGCAGGGAGGGCACTCCAAAGTAAAGGGCCAGTATGGACAAGCGTGTGGGTGCTGAGCCAGTTTGGGGGGGGGGGGGGGCACCTCTGGGAGCTCCCACTGAGGAAGGAGCTCGTCCTGTTCACCAGGATCTCCGGCTTCTATCTGACATACTTTAACAGGTTCTCTGCAGTTGTAAGACACTACAGTGGTACCTTGTGCCCCTACCGGTTTCCCCAAAGGTGACATCTTGTAGAATGCTGGTACATGTCACACCAGGACACTGATGGGAATAAAGGTCCACATGCAGGACACGTGCATCACCACCAGGACGCCTCATGTTGTCCGTTATGCTCATACCTCCACCTTGTTCTCAGCTAACCAACAACTGCCAACCTGTCCTCCATTTCTGTTTTGTCACTTGGAGAATGTTCTATAGAGGAATCGTACAGTATATAACCTTTAGATATCGGGTTTCTTCACAGGCACCGTTCCGTGGCATCTCATCCAGTAGGTCCTTCCTTGTTACCGCTGTTAGACTGATTCAGCCCTGTGTGTGGGTGTTTGTGTAAACCTAAGCTTTCATTTCTCTGGGATAAGTGCCCTGGAATACAGCTGCTGGGTCGTATGGGATTTATATGTTGTTTAAGAAACTGCCACAGTGTTTGCCGGGGGTGCTGTACCATGCTACAGTCCCCCCAGCAATGTGAGGGGCAGTGAAGTTCCCCACGTCCCTGCCAGCCCTTGGTGTTCTCAGGGATTCCTGCAGCAATTCTGGTGGGTACGGAGTGATGCCTTTTCACTTGCATTCGCCTAATGGCTAGGGATGCGGAACACTTATCTAATTTTTTTATTCTAGTCATCTTGGTGGGTATGAAGTGCTATCCCATTGTGGTTTTGATTTTCATTTCCATGATGACTAATATCTTTCCATGTGCTTATGGCCTATTTACATAGAATTTTTGGAGAAATACCTATTCAGATCCTTTGTCCAGTTTTTAATTAGGTTGTCTTATTGGGTTGTAAGAGTTCTTAATACGTTCTAGAAACAAGTCCCTTATCAGATAAATGACTTGCAAATATTTTCTCCCATTTTGTGGGCTATATTTTCACTTTCTTGATGGTGGACTTTGAAACACAAAATTTCTAAATTTTGGTGAAGTAGAGTCTCTCTCCCACAAGTGGGGGCTAAACAGAAGGGAGCCCCGCCTCTTAGCCACACTTGCCTGGGGTTCAGCTCCAGCAGCGGGTATCTGGGGGCAGGATAAGAAGTGCCAAAGCCCTT
The DNA here is from genome assembly GCF_028021215.1 of Eschrichtius robustus. Lineage (NCBI taxonomy): Eukaryota > Metazoa > Chordata > Mammalia > Artiodactyla > Eschrichtiidae > Eschrichtius > Eschrichtius robustus. The sequence goes on from NC_090831.1 coordinate 9,491,361, forward strand.
CATCCCCTCAGGGTAGGGGCAGGGGGTGAGGGGCCCTGTGTTTTTGGCTGCACCACTCTGCACAAGGTGGATTCTCAAATACTCTAGACTCTGCTTTCTTTGTAAATTTGCATAGATTTTATTTATTTATTTATTTATTTATTTATTTATTTATTTTGGCTGTGCCACGTGGCATGTGTGATCTTTAGTTCCCCAGCCGGGGGAAACCCACTCCCTCTGCAGTGGAAGCACAAAGTCTTAACCACTGGACCGCCAGGAAATTCCCAGCATAGATCTTGAATAGCTATTTCTTCACCTATTTGCCCTTCAGACCCTTTCCAGGAGCTTTAAATGTTTGCCTGTTTTATAATTTTCACCAGTTTTCACTGGGGAGCTGGTCAGTGGAGTTCCTCATGCTTTCATTCTGAAGTCCATCTGCTTTTTACTTATTTTTCTTGCCTTATTGCAGGGGTTAGAACTTCCAGTACTGTTTGAAAAAAGGGCAGGGGAGGGGAGCTTCTGTTGAGAACAGGCATCCCTGCCTTGTTCCCAATCTTAGAAAGCATTCAGTCTTTCACCACCAAGGGTGATGTTAGCTGTAAGGCTTTTTTGTATATGATTTTTATCAAGTTTATTTTAACTTGCTGAGAAGTTTTTTTTTTTTTAATCTGAATGGCTGATGGGCTATGTCAAATGCTTTTTCTGTATCAATTGATACATAATTTTTCTTCTTTAGTCTGTTGGTGTAGTGGGTTACATTGATCTTCAAGTGTTGAACCACCCTTGCACAGCTGGAATAAATTCTACTTGGTCATGATGTATAATTCTTTTTATACATTGTTGGATTTGATTTGCTTATATTTTAGATTTTTTTGTGCCTATGTTCATGGGAGATATTGGTCTGTAGTTTTTGTTTGTTTGTTTTGGGTACTATCTTTGCGTGGTCTGGGTATCAGGGTATTTCTTGTCTCCTAAAATGAGTTAGGAAGTGTTTTCTCCTATTTTGTGAAAGAGATTGTCTAAAATTGATGTTAATTCTACTTTAAGTACTTGGTAGAACTCCAGTGAAACTATCTGGGCCTGAAGACTTCTTTGGGGAAGCTTTTTTTTAAGTTACAAATTCAATTTCTTTCATGGTTTTAGGACTATTCATATTATCTATTTCATCTTGTTTGAATTTTTGGTAGATTTCAATTTTCAAGTAATTGTCCGTTTCTTCAAAGTTGCTGAATTTATGAGCATTAAGTTGTCTGTAGCATTCCCTTAGTATCCTTGAAATGCCCTCAGACTCTGTAGCCCTGTTATTAGTCAGCATTCTCCAGAGAAACAGGGCTAGCAGAATATATGAGAGAGAAAAATGTTAAGTGGAGATTTATTACAGGAATTGGCTCTGCAGTCATGAAGGCCAAAAAGTCCCATGATTTGCATTTCTCAAGCTGGAGAACCCGGAAAACCATAGTCATTGGTATAAATTCAGTCCAACTGCAAAAGCCTGAGAACGGGGAGGGGTGTGGGGTGGCGAGTCACTGGTATCAGCCCTGGAGTCCAATGTCCGAGGGTAGGAGAAGGACATCCCAGCTCAAGAAGAGAGAGTGAATCCACCATTCCTTCATCTTTTTGTTTCTCTCCGACCCCCCCCCCCCCAGCAGATTGGCTGATGCCCACCGACATTGGTGAGGGCGGATCTCTACTCAGTCTACTGAATTAGATGCTAATCTCCAGAGATGCCCTCACATACACACCCAGAAATAGCATTTAACGGGCTAACTGGGCATCCCTAAGCCCAGTCAAGTTAACACATAAAATTAACCATCATAGCCCCCATTGCATACTGGTCATTTGTGTCTTCTCTATTTTTGTCCATCTTGCAATTTTATCAATTTTCCAAAGAACTATTCTTTTTTGTTTCATTGATTTCCTCTGTTGTTTTCCTGTTTTCAGTTTCATTGATTTCTGCTCTTGACCTTCCTCCTTTCTGCTTGTTTTAGTTTATTTTGCCCTTCTTTTCCTAGTTTCCTGAGGTAGGAACTTAGATGATTGATTTGAGACCTTTCCTCTTTTCTGATGTGCTGTAAATATTCCTCTTAGCACTGTTACCTGCAGACCACATAACTTGATATTTTGCATTTTTATCTTCATTCAGTTCAGTCCTGTGTTTCTTAAAAATTTTTCTTCTTCTAGATGTGATTTTCCTGGTTGTTGGGTTCTTCCCTGATTTCCCCGGTGTGATGGGTGATTTTTCTTTTTAATTGTATCCCAGACAGGCTATTATGTTCAAATTTTTAATTTTAGCAGGCAGTCATCCTGTTTGGGTTCAAGATGCAGGTCCTGGGCTGCTTTCACGGCCTGCGGTTCTAAGGACAGTATAACATTCAGGGGCTTTCTTGCACTGTGCTGGTCTCATGCCGCTGGGCCCTGCTGGTGCTCTCGAATGGGTGGGAGGCACTTCCTAGGCTGGACCATCCTGTGACTTGGGTTGGGGACGGGGTCTCTGGGTGGGGGCCAGGAGCCTGAGTGAGGTGGGGCACGGTGCGGGGAGGAATGTGCTTCCCTTGGCCCCAATATCAGGAGACTTCCCTTGATCTTCCTACCAGTTCTGCCAGACTCCCTAGAATCGTGACAGACTCCCGTCCACATGAGGATGAATACCTGGTCCTCCTCCTGGTAGCAGCTGTGTGTGGGGAGGAGGGGTGGGTTAGGAAATGCCAGGCTTGGGTCCCCTTCTGTTGGGTGGGCTGCTCTGCTGTTGCTCCAGTCCTGGGGTCCCTCACCAGCTCACCTTCCTCTTTTCATCTTTGAGAGTTCAGTTTTGGTGGTCTCTAATTTCCTGCATTTTTCTTGGGTTAGTCAGGAGGAGCAGGGAGACGAGCTCATGCCGTAGGGGTTGGCAGAGAAGTGAGACTTATGAAGGACTCAGCTGAGGCGATGAGAAAGGGGCCTTAGGAGGAGGCAACTTATTTTTTTTTTTTCCCCCCGGCTGTGCCGCAGCTTGTGGGATCTTAGTTCCCCTACCAGGGATTGAACCCGGGACCCAACAGTGAAAGTGCCGAGTCCTAACCACTGGACCGCCAGGGAATTCCCTGAAGGAGCAACTTAGAAACTCTTGGATGCTTCCAAGACCCAAGAGGGTGAAGATGGGTGTGGAGGAAAGGGAGGAAGAAGAGGAGTCCCCCACCAGTGGGATAGATGGATAGATTTCCAGTGACAGAGAGGGATGCAAGATGCAGGGCTTAGATTGGGACATGATGTGTCTGGTGCCTGGTGCACCGGGGAGATGCCCAGCAGGCAGCCCCTGGCTCCGTGGGCTCTGGGGTAGAGCCAACAGAAGATTGAAGATGGAGGAGACTCCCTCCGCAACAATGGCCGCTCTGATTACCTGCCCCCGCCCCCGTCTATCTCTGGGGTGGTGACAATGTTCATCTGTCTCCCGGAGCCTGGCACAGGGCGGGTGCTCGGCGAATCTGAGTGCAGGCGGGCCTGCGTGGAAGCAAGGGCGCATCTCCGGAAAGCTCGGGGAGGGTTTGCGTCCTCGGGGGTGTGGCAGGGGCGGTTGCTGAGAATGGAGGAAGGCGTGTTTCTCCATCTTCCCTCCATTGCCCGAGAGCTGAAGGGTGGGACAGCGCTGAGCTGCGGGAAGCCCCGGGGACCAGTCAGCCCGGAGCTCCGCTGGGGCTACCTTCCCTGTTGCGCTCCCGCCAGCCGGCTCTGGTTGCCAAGGAGCCGGGAGGCGGTTGCCACGGAGACCGACGTGCGAGGACCAGCCAATCAGTGAGGAGCTGCGGCGCCAGCTCTCCTCTTGGATGGAGGCGTCGGGTTAGGCTGGGGACCCCTGCCCGGGCAGCTGGGGTCCGGGAGTTCGCGCAGGGGTACTACGCCGCCGCCTCCCCCAAAGCGCCCGGCCCCCCAGAACCTCCAACACCCCCCCCGGCCCCGCACCCCGAATTCTGGCGACCCTCTGCCTCTTCCCGACCCGGCTAAGGGCTGACGCCTCCGACTGGCCCTGAACCCCTCTCCCGTTAGTGGGGGCGGAGAGGTGATGCTGCGGGAAAGGCGGGGCCGCGGACCGCGGGTGGAGAGTGCAGCCGGGGTGGGGTATGGGGAGGGAAGGAGGCTGTCCCACCCCCTCCGCTCCCGGCGCACCGCAGTGCCTGGCGCGCCCGCGCACGCTCACTTGGGGCGGTGGGCGGGCGGGGCGGCGCTGACGTCATCCACTGACCCCCTTCACCCCCCGGCCGAGGGGCGGTGGCCGCGCAGGTTCCGCGGGACGGACTCACGGACAGATAGGGGACGGAGGGACGGGCGTACGGCCAGGCCATGCCGGGGGAAGCTGCCCGCGCCGAGCTGCTGCTGCCGGAGGCGGGCGGAACAGGGCCCCGCACAGGTGAGGCCGCGGGGCTCTCCCGCCTGCGAGTGTCTCCGCCGACCCCTCCCGTCGTCCCCGTCGACCCCTCCCGTCGTCCCCGTCCCCTCTCCACCCCTCTCTCGCCGTCCCTGTCCCCGTACCATCTCCGTCCCCGTTTCCTCTCCGCTCCTCGCCCTCTCTCCGTCCCTCTCCCTTCTCCATCCCCGCTCCGTCCCCTTCCTTGGTCCCCTGCCCCTCCGGGCACCGGAATCCTAGCCCAGCCCTGTCTCCCACTCAGGACTGCAGGGAAGGGCGGGGTGGAGCAGGGATGTCCTCCAGGAGCCAGAAGCGACTTGAAGGCCTTCGACCGTCCAGGGCTCCGTGCGCTCCCCGCCAGGGTCCCCTGCCGCGCCCCATTGTCTGAGGGGAGTAAGGGGCCTCGAGGCCCCTGCAGCTCTGGACTGGAGGCTGCGGGTTGTCAACTGCACCCCGGCCACTGGGGATGCGCGGGGCATCCGCCCCTCCAGATGCTTGAGAGCCGCCTCAGGGCTGGCGACTGGTCCTGGCTCAGGAGGGAGGAACAGGGCTGGAGCTGGAGCCTGGGGAAGCTGGAGTTGCCGGCTGAGGTCTGGAATGTGGGAGGCCCTGGGGGAGCATGGCCTGGGGAGCAGTAGCCCTGGAGTGCAGGCCCGAATCCTTGGAGAAACTCAGTCAGCAAGTGCGGGAGGGAATCTGCCTGGGCCTGGGAAAACCAGCCAGGGATGGCCACCGGGCAGGAGGTCAGCCATGTGAGGCTCCGGGAGGGCCAAGGGCACCTGACTGTGGGTGAGAAGTCCCCTGGGGATGAAACCAGGGCTGGGTCCAGGGGCCTGGCCTCCCTCTGGGTCCGGTAAAGTGCGGTGGGGCTGGCTCTGCTTGGACTGTTTGGCGACCTTGGATGAGGCACAAAAGCCTTATGACCTTTGGCTTCCCTTCCTCTGCCCCCTTGGCCCAGCTCCACCCTATGGCTGCCCTGGGGCCCTGGAGTCCAGTGCGGTGCAGAGGGGTACCACACCAGGCTCACTGCCAAGAGCCTGGTCTCCAGCACCCAGCCCTGCCTGCCACACCCACCTCCAGGGGTTAGGTATTCATCACACTCCAGTGGACCCAAAGGACCCCCTTCTCAGGACCCCCTGGCCCCAGCAGTGTGGCCCAAGGGCCCAGGTTCTGCCACTGCTGCAGCCGATGGGCAGCCTGGGGAGGAGGCTGCCCCTGCGTAAGCTCCCCTCTAATCCTGGCAGACGCTCCCCTTTGCAGACTGAAAGCTGAGGCACAGGAGATGTACTTGTGGGAGGTCTTGGGTGAGCATGGTAGAACAGGAATCCTCCAGATAATGTGGCCGGGGCCTGGGCAGCCCCTGTCCACTGCCGTGGGACGCCCCACAAATGTCTCTGGCAGAGGGAGCCAGCCCTGCCAGCCCTGCAGAGTGGCTGCCATCGTGGAGACTCAGCTGGACGCTCTCTCAGCCCCCCACGGCTGCATACAGGGCAGGGCAGGGCCGCCTCTGCTCCCCCAGAGGGCCAGCACCACTGCCAGCACGGCCTCTGGCTGAGCTGGGACGTCCTGCCTGAGGACCGCACGCCGTGGCCCCTGCTTCCCCTCGTGCACGTGCCAGCTCAGGGAACAGGGGTGGGGTGGAGCCCAGGGAGTCCCCGACAGCTTGGCCTCGGGTGCGGGCGGCGAGGAAAGGGGAGAGATGAGGCAGAGAAGCAAGAGCCCCACTTCACAGCAGGCGTGAGATCTGGAATGTTCCAGAGCTGAGTGGAGCACAGGCCTCCTACTCCCTGGGGGCTCACTGACCTGGGGGGTCATGAGCAGGCCTCTCCTGGCAAGCGCGGCCGAGGCAGCGCAGATTACGGGCAACGAGTCAGCAGGCTAGTGTCCGAGGCGACGGGAGCTGGTCTCATCTTTACTGAGCGTCTCGGAGAAGAGCCAGACCTCAAGCTGCTCACCGTGGTCAGAACTCCTGGAAATCCTCCCCCAGGCACAGCAATTGCCTTTCCCTCTCGTGACCTCTCTTTTCAGCGGACACCCACCCCCGCAGGCCCCCAGCCCCGTGCTCAACTCCCGTCTGAGGGAGGGACGGCTGCAGGCTGGAAGCTGCTTCTCAGGCAAGATGCCTGCCCTTCTCACGCCCTTCTCTCTCCACAGATCTGTCCTGCGATGCGGCTGCGGCTACCACCCCGAGGGGGCACCAGCTGGAGCACTGTGTCCTGACCCCTGAGCCCAGTGCCCTGGCTCTCACGTTCCTGCCCAGCAAGCCGGGTGCCCGGCCCCCGCCTGACGGAGCCAGCTGGGATGCAGGGCCGGGACGCGCCCCCTCGGCCTGGGCAGTCCAGGCAGAGGGCGGCCCCAGCCCAGGGCCCCCCGAGGTTCGGCCTGCTGAAGGTCCTCTCCCAGCCTCCCTGGAGCCCCGGATTGTGATGGGCGAGGAGACGTGCCGGGCATCCCCGCTGCCCAGGGCAACCCTGCCAGAGCTCAGGGACTGGGAGGGTGGGCACGCCAGCCTGAACCCACCCCCCGAGTTGTGTTCTCAGGGTGACCCTCCTGTGCCTTTCCCTGCCCCAGACTCCGATTCCTACTTCACCCCTCCCTCCACCCCGACCGAGACAGCCTCCACCCTGCTCCCTGGCCCCAGGCCCCACAGGGATGCCCAGGATGCCCAGGCTGAGCTGGGGGACTCGCCGCCAGCCTCGCCCTCAGGCTCCTACATCACGGCGGACGGGGACAGCTGGGCCTCGTCCGCATCCTGCTCCGTGAGCCTGCAGGCCCCGGCTGAAGGGCTGGACGTGCCCTCAGGCTGGGGCTTCTCCCCACCTGGCTCTGTGGCCGATGAGAGGGAGCTGCCCCCTGCCGGGACCCCGGACACCTCGTCCCCAGAGTCCAGCCTCTCGGCAGACAGCAGCTCTTCCTGGGGCCAGGAGGGCCACTTCTTCGAGCTGGACTTCCTGGCCAATGACCCGATGATCCCTGCGTCCCTCCTGCCCTTCCAGGGCAGCCTCATCTTCCAGGTGGAGGCTGTAGAGGTGACGCCGCTGCCCCCCGAGGAAGAAGCGGAGGGGCAGGAGGAGGAGCAGGAGGAGGAGGACGAGCAGGAGGCCCCCCTGCCCCGAGGGGACCTGGCCGGGGAGGGCGAGGACGACAGCACGTTCGCGTCCTCCCTGCAGTCGCTGTCCGACCTGTCCATCACTGAGGGCGTGGACGAGGCCTTCGCCTTCCGAGATGACACCTCGGCCGCCTCCTCTGACCCCGACTCGGCCTCCTACGCGGGGGGTGATGATGAGAGACTGTACAGCGGGGAGCCCCACGCACAGCCCGCCACCCTGCTCCAGGACAGCCCTGGTGAGGCCGCCTCCTGGGGCCCAGAGCCCACTCTTGGGGTGTCCGAGGGAGAGGTTGGCCGGGCTGCCAAGAGCCAGGAACCCATCTCCGATATAACCGGGGTGGGCCCTGCTCCAGGCCAGGTGTCCGCTGCTGCTATGGCCCCTCAGGCCCCACAGAAAGCCCCAGGCCTCACTGGGGTGACCCCTCAGGCCTGGGCAGCAGAGGCAGGCTCCACCATGGCACCACCTGTTGCCACAATCACACCTCAGTCCCTGCAGGAGGGACACGGCGCTGCCTTAGGCTTAGAGCCCCAGACTTCGAAGGCAGAGGCGGGCCTCGACTCTCTGCAGAACCTGAAGGAAGAAACAGGCCAGGGGTTTGCCGCTGCAGGCAGCCCTGAGCCCCAGCCAGGAGAAGTGGAACCGGCAGCATCCCCGCCCCTGCAGGATGCAGGCCTCCCCACTGGCCAGGGATTTGAGCCCCAGGCCAGCCCTGAGCCCCAGCCAGAAGAAGTGGACTTGACGGCATCCTTGCCCCTGCAGGATGCAGACCTCCCCTATGGCCAGGGATCTGAGCCCCAGGCCAGCCCTGAGCCCCAGCCAGAAGAAGTGGACCTGATGGCATCCTTGCCCCTGCAGGATGCAGACCTCCCCTATGGCCAGGGATCTGCCCCCCAGGCCAGCCCTGAGCCCCAGCCGGAAGAAGTGGACCTGACGGCATCCTTGCCCCTGCAGGATGCAGACCTCCCCACTGGCCAGGGATTTGAGCCCCAGGCCAGCCCTGAGCCCCAGCCGGAAGAAGTGGACCTGACGGCATCCTTGCCCCTGCAGGATGCAGACCTCCCCTATGGCCAGGGATCTGAGCCCCAGGCCAGCCCTGAGCCCCAGCCAGAAGAAGTGGACCTGACGGCATCCTTGCCCCTGCAGGATGCAGACCTCCCCTATGGCCAGGGATCTGCCCCCGAGGACAGCCCTGAGCCGCAGGCGGAAGAAGTGGACCTGACGGCATCCTTGCCCCTGCAGGATGCAGGCCTCCGCTCTGGCCAAGGATCTGCCTCTGAGACCAGCCCTGAGCCCCAGCCGGAAGAAGTGGACCTGATGGCATTCTTGCCCCTGCAGGATGCAGGCCTCTCCTCTGGCCAAGGATCTGCCTCCGAGACCAGCCCTGAGCCCCAGCCGGAAGAAGTGGACCTGACGGCATCCTTGCCGCTGCAGGATGCAGGCCTCCCCTCTGGCCAAGGATCTGCCTCTGAGACCAGCCCTGAGCCCCAGCCGGAAGTGGACCTGATGGCATCCTTGCCCCTGCAGGATGCAGGCCTCTCCTCTGGCCAAGAATCTGCCTCCGAGACCAGCCCTGAGCCCCAGCCGGAAGAATTGGACCTGATGGCATCCTTGCTGCCGCAGGATGCAGGCCTCTCTTTGGTCCAGGGATCTTCTTCCGAGGCCAGCCCTGAGCCCCAGCCAGAAGAAGTGGACCTGATGGCATCCTTGCCCCTGCAGGATGCAGGCCTCTCTTTGGTCCAGGGATCTGCCTCTGAGGCCAGCCCTGAGCCCCAGTCAGAAGTGGACCTGATGGCATCCCCGCCCCTGCAAGATGCAGGCCTCTCTTTGGTCCAGGGATCTGCCTCCGAGACCAGCCCTGAGCCCCAGTCAGAAGAAGTGGACCTGACGGCATCCCCGCCCCTGCAGGATGCAGGCCTTCCCTCAATCCAGGGATCTGCCTCCGAGGCCAGCCCTGAGCCCCAGTCAGAAGTGGACCTGATGGCATCCCTGTCCCTGCAGGATGCAGGCCTTCCCTCGATCCAGGGATCTGCCTCCGAGGCCAGCCCTGAGCCCCAGTCAGAAGTGGACCTGATGGCATCCCCGCCCCTGCAAGATGCAGGCCTCTCTTTGGTCCAGGGATCTGCCTCCGAGACCAGCCCTGAGCCCCAGTCAGAAGAAGTGGACCTGACGGCATCCCCGCCCCTGCAGGATGCAGGCCTTCCCTCAATCCAGGGATCTGCCTCCGAGGCCAGCCCTGAGCCCCAGTCAGAAGAAGTGGACCTGATGGCATCCCTGTCCCTGCAGGATGCAGGCCTTCCCTCGATCCAGGGATCTGCCTCCGAGACCAGCCCTGAGCCCCAGCCAGAAGAAATGGACCTGATGACATCCTTGCCCCTGCAGGATGCAGGCCTCTCCTCTGGCCAAGGATCTGCCTCCGAGGGCAGCCCTGAGCCCCAGACAGAATTAGTGGACCTGATGGCATCCTTGCCCCTGCAGGATGCAGGCCTCTCCTCTGGCCAAGGATCTGCCTCCGAGGGCAGCCCTGAGCCCCAGACAGAATTAGTGGACCTGATGGCATCCTTGCCCCTGCAGGATGCAGGCCTTCCCTCAGTCCAGGGATCTGCCTACGAGACCAGCCCTGAGCCCCAGCCAGAAGAAGTGGACCTGATGGCATCCTTGCCCCTGCAGGATGCAGGCCTCTTCTCTGGCCAAGGATCTGCCTCCGAGGCCAGCCCTGAGCCCCAGATAGAAGAAGTGGACCTGATGGCATCCTTGCCCCTGCAGGATGCAGGCCTTCCCTCAGTCCAGGGATCTGCCTACGAGACCAGCCCTGAGCCCCAGCCAGAAGAAGTGGACCTGATGGCATCCTTGCCCCTGCAGGATGCAGGCCTCTCCTCTGGCCAAGGATCTGCCTCCGAGGCCAGCCCTGAGCCCCAGTCAGAAGTGGACCTGATGGCATCCTTGCCCCTGCAGGATGCAGGCCTCTCTTTGGTCCAGGGATCTGCCTCCGAGGCCAGCCCTGAGCCCCAGCCAGAAGAAGTGGACCTGATGGCAGCCTTGCCCCTGCAGGATGCAGGCCTCTCTTTGGTCCAGGGATCTTCTTCCGAGGCCAGCCCTGAGCCCCAGCCAGAAGAAGTGGACCTGATGGCATCCCCGCCCCTGCAGGATGCAGGCCTCTCTTTGGTCCAGGGATCTGCCTCTGAGACCAGCCCCGAGCCCCAGCCAGAAGAAGTGGACCTGATAGCATCCCAGCCCCTGCAGGATGAAGGCCTACCCTCTGGCCAAGGATCTGCCTCTGAAGCCAGCCCTGAGCCCCAGTTAGAAGTGGACCTGACAGCATTCCTGCCCCTGCAGGATGCAGGCCTCCCCTCGGTCCAGGTATCTGCCTCCGAACCCAGCCCTGAGCCCCAGCCAGAAGAAGTGGACCTGACAGCATTCCAGCCCCTACAGGATGCAGACCTCCCTTTGGTCCAGAGATCTTCCTCCAAGGCCAGCCCCGAGCCTCAGTCGGAAGAAGTGGACCTGACCGCATCCCCGCCCCTGCAGGATGCAGGCCTTCCCTCAGTCCAGGGATCTGCCTCCGAGGCCAGCCCTGAACCCCAGTCAGAAGTGGACCTGATGGCATCCTTGCCCCTGCAAGATGCAGGCCTTCCCTCGATCCAGGGATCTGCCTCCGAGGCCAGCCCTGAGCGCCAGTCGGAAGAAGTGGACCTGACCGCATCCCCGCCCCTGCAGGATGCAGGCCTTCCCTCAGTCCAGGGATCTGCCTACGAGGCCAGCCCTGAACCCCAGTCAGAATTGGACCTGATGGCATCCTTGCCCCTGCAGGATGCAGGCCTCCCCTCAGTCCAGGGATCTGCCTCCGAGGCCAGCCCTGAGCCCCAGCCGGAAGAAGTGGCCCTGACAGCACCCCTGCCCCTGCAGGATGCAGGCCTCCCCTCTAGCCAAGGATCTGCCACCAAGGCCAGCCCTCAGGCCTTGCAGGCTGACACAGGCTACACCCTAGGGACAGAGCCCATGGCCACCACAGCCCAACAGAAAGGAGGCAAGACTTTGGAACTGAGGCCAGCGCCTGAGAAAAGGGACCCAGACCACACTGGAGGCTCAGACTCTCTGGCCTTGGATCAGATCCATCTGGGTGTCCTGGAGCCAGCTGCAGATGCTCGGATACCCTTGGACGGAGATGCAGGCCCTTCCAAGCCTGCCACGGAGGCCCCAGACGCACCTGAGCCTGCCACGGAGGCCCCAGACGCACCTGAGCCTGCCACGGAGGCCCCAGACGCACCTGAGCCTGCCACGGAGGCCCCAGACGCACCTGAGCCTGCCACGGAGGCCCCAGACGCACCTGAGCCTGCCACGGAGGCCCCAGACGCACCAGAGCCTGCCACGGAGGCCCCAGACGCACCAGAGCCTGCCACGGAGGCCCCAGACGCACCTGAGCCTGCCACGGAGGCCCCAGACGCACCTGAGCCTGCCACGGAGGCCCCAGGTCCCCCAGAGCCTGACTCCAGTGGGGAGGAAGTAGCCAAGGGCCTTCTGGCACCTGAGCGGAGAGCCTGTCCTGATGCCCGTGTGCATGGGGGTGACGGAGCTGAGCCCAGCTCGCCCCTAAAGGAGGCCCTGGGAGCTGAGAACCAGGGGCGTGGAGTTCTAAAGGCAGTCGTCGGCAGCCCAGAGGCGTGTCCTGCTGCCAGCCTGGAGGTTGGCCAGGTGGGGCCCCCAAGCCCAGTGGAGGAGGGAAGGGCCACCCTGGGGCCCAGGCTTCCCGTGGCTGTGGCCTCAGAGGCTGGGCTGGGCTCCTGCCCGGAGTCTCCATCAAGGGCTGTACCCAGGCGGGGAGGGAGCTGCCCCAAAGATCCTGCCCCGGCATTTCCGCTGCCCTCAAGGCAGCCAGAGCCCGTGCGGGGCCCGCACAGCGGAGAGCAGGCCCCGGCAGCACTGGGAGTCCTCGGCGCCTCCCCGCCGCAGCCGCCACAAAGCCCCACAGGGGGCCTGCCCAGTGCACCCCAAGACGGCATCCAGGGCGCTGAGTCCCCTGCTCCTGGTGCCCTCATGCAGACAGTCCCGCCCCCCGCGGCACCCCCTGCCCCCTGCCCTTGCCAGGTCCCCGGGGAAGACTTGGGGGAGGGCGAGGAGCCCCTGGGCTCCCTGGGACTCCCACCACCACGGGCAAGAGCCCAGCGGGCGGCGGCTGCCTTCTCAGGGACCAAGAACCCCCCCGGGGCCGGGCAGGTCAGCCTCCCGCCCCACTCCCCCCTCCTCAGCCCCAAGGCAGCCCCCAAGGGGGCTACCCATGCCAAAGACCTGGCCTCGAGGATCTCGCCCCCCTGCCAAGTGCCTCCTGGCTCCGGGCTCCGGAGCCCAGCCGGACCTCGAGGGCTCCCAGCCGCCGAGCAGGATGACCAGGACAGTTTGGAAGAAGGTGAGGGGGATCCAGGCTGAAGCAGTGTCCTGAGCCGGGGGCTGCGAGGGGCAGGGACGCCACCCCCCGGCGCAGAGCCCAGAGCTGCTCGCCCCAGGCCCCCGTCCACAGGGCGGAGGCCATCCTCACACCTCCCCTGTCCTCAGACTCACCCCAGGCTCCGGGCTCCGGCCAGCACTCGGACAGCCACGGGGAGTCGTCGGCCGAGCTGGAGGAGCAAGACCCCTCGGGACCGCAGGCCACGCCGTGCCCAGCCCAGGTGCCCAGCCGCGGGGGGGACGCGCACCCCTGGGAGGGCGCCACGCCCCACCCTCGGGTGCTCAGACCCCTCTCCTCCTCAGGCCCCGGCAGGCGGCGGGAGCGAGGAGACCGTCACCAAAGTCAAGCAGAGCCGCAGTGAGAAGAAGGCCCGAAAGGTGGGCTGGGGCCCTGCTGGGACCCTGCTCCCCCCGGGAGGGACCGGGCTGGCCAGCAACCCAAGCACCCAGGACCGGGGCTGGCTGCGTACGGGGACCCCTTCCCAGCCCATGGCCGACGAAGTCCACTGGCAGGGGCCGCTGGGTAGAGGCAGTAACGGGACACCTCGTGCAAGTAACTGGGCCTGGGCTGTCAGCGGACGTGGCCTCTCAGCCCGAGTCCGACGCCCTCTTGTACACACGGGGGCACCTGGGAGGGTCCACAGAGGGTCCCCGGGAGTCGGTGGCAGAGCCCCTGTGCCCCTGGCAGTGTGCCGCCTCCCCCCGGGCCTGCTCCTCCCTGTCCCACGGCCCCCACCGGGGACCTCTGGGGCCGAGGCCCGGGCCTGAGACCGCTGTGTCCCCAGGCGATGTCCAAGCTGGGCTTACGACAGATCCAGGGCGTCACCAGGATCACCATCCAGAAGTCCAGGAACATCCTCTTCGTCATCGCCAAGCCCGACGTCTTCAAGAGTCCGGCCTCGGACACCTACGTGGTCTTCGGCGAGGCCAAGGTCCAACCGGCCGGCCGTGGGCGCAGGGTGGAGGATAGGGGCCGGGGGCCGGGGGCGTGGGCTCGGCTGACGGCCGTGCTCTGTGCTGCAGATCGAGGACCTGTCCCAGCAGGTGCACAGAGCTGCGGCTGAGAAGTTCAAGGTGCCCTCGGAGCCCTCCGCCCTGGTCCCCGAGTCAGCGCCTGGGCCGAGGGTGAGGCCAGAGTGCAAGGAGGAGGAAGAGGAGGAGGAGGACGAGGAGGTGAGGCCCAGGGGCACAGGGCCCAGCCCCGCGAAGCGGGGCAGCTTCGCCTGGGGGCCCCTTCCCGGCGGAGGGGACCGCTACAGCAGCACCTCCCTGCTTGCCCCGCTCCAGGTGGACGAGACAGGGCTGGAGCTTCGGGACATTGAGCTGGTGATGGCGCAGGCCAACGTGTCAAGGGCCAAGGCCGTGCGGGCCCTGAGGGACAACCAGAGCGATATCGTCAACGCCATCATGGTGAGTGGCCGGCCCCCTCGCAGGCGCCTTGCTGCCGTCTCCGCTGTGTCCTCACACAACGTGACCCCCTCTTTGTGCGCTTCCTGCAGGAGCTGACAATGTAGCTGCTGACCAGAGACCTGGCTCCACCCCTGCCCCCCAGCTCTGCTGCTCAATAAACCGGTGTCCCCTCATCGCCTCTCTGCTCCTCCAAAGGCTCCCCCAGCGCAGGCTCTGGCGAAACGGATTGGAGGAAGCGTGAAGAGGCTTCCTGAAGCCACGCAGGCCCCAAGGAGGGTGGCGGTCCTTCCCCCAAGTCCCAGAGGGTGGCGGTCCCTCCCCCGTGTCCCAGGGCACCCAGCTTGCCCAGAGATTGTGGGCAGTCCAGTCACCTGGCTGCGGCCCCACGTATGGGCCTGGGGACTGCAGTTTCCGGAAGGAACTCCCCAGACGCAGGGGCTCAGAAGTTTCTGCAGGGGCCCTGAGCCGCAGCAGCTGCAGGAAGGCAGCGTCTGCTCAGGGACTCACCAGTTCATGCCCCCAAGTTCCTGGCCCCTCACCACGGCCCAGCTCTAGGAGTCACCGTCCTCCCCGTGTCCTCTCCTCTCTGCTGCAAAGGCCAGGGATCCGCAGGGTGGGAGCCACGCCCCAGGACAGAAGAGGGAGACCACAAAGCGGGAGGCCACGTGTGGGTGGAGCCCCCGGAGTGGAGGAGCAGTTCCTGACCGGCCACAGAACGCTCCTGGGACACCAGGTCCCCTCTGTGCTCAAGCCCAGGGTGGGCTGTGGAGGCGCCGGCCCCTGGACTAGGTGGCTATCTTTAGCTGTTCCAGATGCTTCCAGGGCAGGTTGATTTGCACACACGCCTAGAGACAACACCTACCAACGGTCTCCCTTAGCTTTGCCCAACCCAGGCCCACAACCAGCTCCAGGACAGCCGGGGCCAGAGCCAAGTGTGAGACCCTTCCTCCCATCCTGCCCCACCCCTCAGCAGGGGGGGAGCCTAGGGGGCTGCAGACCCCTGCCTGGTTCCCACACACGGCCTCACCGAGAGCCCACGGCCCTGCCCTCCCTCCTGGGGGCTCAAGTACCCACCCTGCTGAGCCTGGTGCTTCCCACACACGCGGTCAGGGGCCTCACAGCAATGCGCAGGCGTCTTGCGGGCGAGGAAGCAATCCTGGAGCTGGGCCCTCCCGCGCCCACACAGCAGTGCCCAGGCCCCAGCCTGCAACCCGACGGCCCTGCCCTGGGGTCACCACCACTGCCTCCCCATGTCCTAAGGGGGACCGAGGCAAACGGCCTTGAAGGGGTGGGCACGGTGCCCCCCCACTGGCCTTCCTGACGACCGGGGACCCTGGGCTCCAAGACGACGCACTCTCAGGGTGGGGACGGCACTTCTGGTGAAGGGGTGGTGTGCAGATCTGCTGTGGAGACCGCCATGACACTGGATGAGAGCTGGGGACTGGGGCCTGGGGGAGGGGGGAGGACAGCCAGCGCCCCCCAGACAGCCCAGTGCCCAGGTCCCGCCAGCGGGGCCTGATGTTCACGTCCACGTGTGCTTAGGACACCTGCTCTCTGCCCTGTGTCCACAACCCCAAATCAGGCCCTCCCCTTAGGCAGCGGGCATGAGTGCCCAGCCCACTGTGCCCAGCCTGGGCGTGCGGGTCTCAGACAGAGGCCAGAGCGCACGCCCCGGCTCCTACCCCACTGGAGCAGGAACACGCTAGCAGAGATAAATTATTCACATTGCAGTAAACTTCTTTTAAGGTCTCTGAGAGTTTCAATAGAAACGTCATGTGCAAAATGACAGCTGTCCGGGGTCTGGCTGACAGGACCCCCTCCCGAGGCAGGGTGGCATGCAGGGGGGCGCAGCGCGGCCTTCCGCCCCAGCACCAGGGTGCCTCCTTCACAGTAGAGCCACCTGCGCCCGGGGCCCCGCACGGGGAGGGCGGCTGGCAGGGGTCCCGGCGCCATCAGGCCGAGTCCTGGTCCATGCTGCAGCCCAGCGCCTCGATGTCATTGCTGATGTCCGAGATCATGCGGTCCCACTCGTCCCCCTCCGAGGGCGCGGACTGGTCGTCAGAGCTGCCCGCGGCCCTGTTCCCGTTGGAGGTGGAGGTGGAGGTGGAGCTCATGGCCCGTCGGTACCTGCCGAAGCTGTCGGTGATGATGCCGCGGCCGTCCTTCACCCCGATGGTCTCCAGGAAGTTCTCGAAGTGCTGGCTGTCCTTCTCAGGGATGAAGGGCCGCAGACCTGCACACACACGGCACACCTGACCCTGCGGCTCCCGCACAAAGCCCACGGCCTGGGGGGACCACCCCACCACTCGCCCGCGTCTGGCCCGACCCTGGCAGGTGCCGTGGGCCCTGGCCCAGCCCTGCCTCTGCAGTGGGGCAGGCGTGGGCCGGGAGCCACACCCTCACGTCACTCCCCTGAGTCCTCACAGAAGCCCCACTGCACAGGTTTCCAGATGGAGGAGAGGAGGGGAGAGGAGAGGAGAGGGCGGAGGGGAGGCTGACGCAGGGCTCCGAGCACTGGCCCCGCCGCCCAGCCGTGCTCCCAGCGCCCGGGTGACCACCCACTTCCTGGAAAGACACCCCCTCCTATGCGAGAACAATACGAACAGGGGCCGTGGAGCCCAGCCCTGGCTGGCGACTGACTCCAGGGGGCAGCGGGGTCAGCAAGAGCTCGGACTGGACGCAGCAGGTCCGCCTCCAGCCCTTCACCCCCCGTGAGCAGTGCGCCCTCATCGGACCATTGGGGGGCAGAGCCAGGACCCAGGAGCCTCCACCAGCCACCGTCAACCAGCCGTGTTCCCCGGGGTCAGCGTGGGGAAAGCAGAGGCGCTACCGGCCTCGCGCGCGTGCGCAGCCACCCAGGGCCCTGTCCGCGGCAGGCCCTGAGCGCCCGCCCGCCGCACTGACTCCGCGTGCTAAGCTCTCGGGGCCTCGGCTAAGGCCGTTCTTCACTGGGAATGGCGTCTTCACTCCTCCACCCAGCAAGCTCCCGCCCACCCTCCCAAACCTGCTCAAGCGCCACCTCCCTTGAAGAGCCTCCCCCGGCCCTCTCCAGGCAGCGTGGTGCCCACCTCCCCCTCAGCCTGGCTCCCGTGCGGCCCCTCCCGCTTCCCCGGGGGCAGGTCCCCGCCCGTCACTGGGACGAGCCCTCCCAGCCGCATCACTCAGGCCTTGCTGGCTGGCCCCATTCCTCACGGCGCCCCCGTCCGTCGAGCGCTCACCGAGCAGCAGGAACTTGCGGCTGTCCCCGTAGAGCTGCCGCAGGTTGATGCAGAACTCGTGCACCGAGGCTCCATCGCGGTACTCGTGCAGCAGCGCCGCGAACTGCTGGATCTCCTGCGATGACAGCTTGGTGCGCAGCTGCCGAGAGAGCCGGGCCCGGGGCGGGGTGGTGACCCGCGCTGCCGCCCCCCTGCCCACACCCCACGCGACCCCAGAGGACCTGCAGCTCCACTGCTCCGGCCGGCAGGAGAGAGAGGCGCCCGCACCGTCCGCCCTAACCTGCAGCCGCGGCTGGCCAGGCTGACCGCAAGCGGGCGGAGGGCGCGTCTGCACACCACTGCCGGGGGCAGCGACCAGCACCCTGGAGCCCAGAGTGATGCTCAGCCAGTTGACCAAGTTTCTAATGAGAACATCACGTGAAGTCGGGGGATGGGGGGAAAAGAATCTGCTGAGCGATGACAAGGCCCATCTGGCCCTTCCAGGAGTGACCCGGTCCTCTGCTACCGTCCACCACCAGAGACCCAGGGACAGGCCTGTGGTCCAGCCCCCGAGGCCAGAGCAGCCCACATGCTCAGGCCTTGGCCAACTCACGCCCTCCCCAAAGACTAACCTGGAGGGAAAGGCAGTGAGGCCCAGTTGCAAGCAAGGCGCCCACGCTCAACCCCAGCCCCACCCACAGAGAAGCACGCCTTCATCCTCCCCCCCACCCTGCCCCACCCCTGCAGGGAGATTCTAACCCCAAGGCCCGCCGGCCCCAGCACAGGCCTGCTAGAGCACGTGGGCCCTCTGGGGCCGGGGTCTCCTGACGGCGGCGGGCGGCGTACCGTGAGCATGTAGTCCTGCAGCAGCTCGGCGGCCGTGGCGCTCAGCTCGCTCTCACTGACCGTCTTGGCGTGGGGCGCCGTCTGCATGCAGAAGGACAAGGGCGACACGCCGCCTGCATGCGCACACTCGGGGAAGGAGCTGCAAGGACGCGAGCCGAGCCGTGGGTGGGCGGCCCCCCAGCCCTGCCCCTTGCCTGCACCCTCGACCCCCACGCCTGCACCCTCGACCCCCACGGGGGCCCAATTAGGACCAGGGTCTGAGAGGAGGAGGGGGCCTGTCATGGAGGGAGGGGCTCGGGGCCGGACAGAGAAAGACACGTGCAGGGAAGGACCCAGAAGGGGCCCTCAGCCTAGCAGGGTCTCAGTGGAGCGATGATGTCACGGGTGTGACCCTGGGGAGCCCACTCACTGGAAGGCTCCTGAAGGGGGCGGGGGTGGGGGGAGGGATACCGACGAGGAGGGCGGAGCCAGGCAGCCATGCTGGCACCACCAGGGCAGGGTACTCACAAAGGGCTGGCTTCCGCCTCATAGGACTCCTTCATGTCCACCTTTGTGGAAGAGTCGTCTGTGCAGAAAGTGCAGAACACAGAAGCTTCTGGTTACGTGAGGGAGGGGGCACTGAGTCCAGTGTCCAAGCTCTAAGCAGGAGACGCAGAGCCCTGGCGGTGGGGAGCCTGCAGGCCTTCGTGGGCAGAGCCGGCCAGGCCCCTGGGCTGCACCCGCGCCTGCTCCTCCTGGGGGTCTTGTGAGATGCACCATCTGCTGCAGGGCTGGGCAGGAGGCAGGACAATGCTCTGGTTCTCGGAGGATGTGCCATGTGGCGGGGCTGGAGAGGGCTTCCCAATGGCCAGGACAAGAGAAGCACCACTGGTAGATGTGGGCACCACGTCCGGCAGCGTCCTAGGGGCTGTGCTACTTTGTCTTCTCTGATCCCAGCAGGTATCACCACTGCTCCAACTTTTAGATGAGGAACTGAATCAGAGAGGTTATGCAACTTGCCCCATGCCACACAGCTGGTGAGGGCAGAAGCCACGATCAGAGCCGGCAGGTCTGAGCCCCAGCCTGGACCCAGCCAGGCTCCATACGTGGAAGGCTGCTCCCCGAGGACAGACACGCGGCCTCAGGGTGCCTGAGACCCTCAGACCAGCAAAGGGCCTGGTGCACAGCAGCTACTTGGGCAACACCAAAGAGATGACCTAAGGTCCGTGTGACACAGACGAGGAGGAACGCCGAGGCACCATCACATGCAGCAAGCGAAGCTTTAAGAGAAAAGGGATCAGAAAACGTGGGAGTGGGGAGGGGTCAGGGAGAGAAAAGGGACGTTTCTGGCAGTGGGAGGGAAGTGTGCGGTGAGCACAATAATGGCCCCAAGATGCCCCCGTCCAAACCCCAGGTGCACGTGCCAGGTGACGTGGCGACGGGGCTGGAGGTTGCTGGGCAGCTGACCCTGAGACAGGAAGACGCCCTGGGCTATCTGAGGGGGCTTGACGTGTGCCCCGGGCCCTTCGGTGTGGAGGGGGAGGGGCCGGACGGAGCTGCGACAACAGGAGGTCCGAGCTGCCACCATGGCTGTGACCGTGGAGGGAGGAAGGCCGCGGGAAACTGGAAAAGGCAGGAAACAGCTTCTCCCCGGAGTCTCAGGAGGAAGGCCGCTGGCCCGCACCCTGATTTGAGCCAGTGAGACCCGCGGTGGGCTTGAACCTACAGAACCGTGAGAGACTAAGTCTGTGTGGCTCAAGCTGCTCAGTCGGGGTGACCTGTCACAGCAGCAGGAGAGAACTGACCCGGCAAGGAAGGCCCCGAGGCAGAAACCAGCAGAGGACGCGTGTCCGAGAGTGTGCGCGCATGGGGAGTGTGTATGCTGTGAGCGTCTAGTGTGCACGCTCGTATGCGTCAAGTGTCTGTGAGGACGTGAGCGTGCGTGCTGTGTGGAGTGTGTGCACGCGTGTGACGTGATGTACGTACGTGTGCCGCGCGTGTGATGTATGTGGTGGGGGCATGTGCACACGTGGTGTGAGTGCGGGTGTGCCTGGGCCCCAGAGGGAGACCTGAGGGCTGGGGGACAAAGGACACCCCCGCAGAGAGGAGGCCGGCAGGAAGGAAGTCCACGCGGGTAGGCTGAACATCCTGTGTTTACCTCGTGAAAACTCATTTAACGGTATAATTGCGATCTGTGTACTTTTTAGTAAAAAAGCTTATTAAAAAAAAACCACTACTGGAAATTTCAATGCACAAGGGCCAAAGCAATCACACTAAAGCTGAACGTTTAAATATAGCTCAGTAAACCACCTGCTACCCACTGGGGAAGCCGCGGGCCTCTGGGCCTCAACCTCCCCACCTGCCCGTGAGGACAGACTGCCGGCCTCGCCGGGCTGTCTCTGCAGTGCTGTGGCGGCTCCAGCATGAACAGCGAGACCAGGAGGAGGTGAGAGAGCCAGCCCTTCCTCAGAAAGCCCCCTCAGCTTCGTCAGCACGCAAAGGGTTCTGCGCTGTTCGTGGAGACGCGTGAGCTGCCGGGGGTGCGTGCAGGGCCGGACTCTCCACGGAAAGACCAGAGGCTGCCTGCCACGGAGGCTGCCGCTGCGCTGTCTCCAATACCTTTCTTTCTGTTCACCTGACTGACAGAAGCCACGGGTCCTCAGTATACTAAGCATTTGAAAAGTGGATGCCGCTGGTGTTTAGAAGATTGAGCTCAAGTGGGCTACCACGCAAAGGAAGCATCTCGTGCGTGCTCACAGATTCCGGAAAACGCTCCCCAGATGCCCACACGGAGGAAGTGGCTCTGAGCGCTGGGCCGGCTGCACCGCCTTCGGGCCCCTTGCTCTTCCTGCCACTGCCCCCCACCCCGCCCCGGGCAGGCCTCGTCTTGGAAGGGGCCCCATACCCACTCTCAGCCCCAGCGCTGGGAGCCCCGCCCGGCCCTGGGTTCTAAGTTTGGTAAAGTGACTTTGGCCAGGCGTGGTTCCAGAAAAAGTGTTTCCGGCCCCCCAAAGTTACGCAGAAAGCCACCAGGTGGCCTAAAGCAGGGAGTGGGGGGAACATGTGTGCCTGACTAAACTTGCAGATTAACGTGAACAGTGAAGTCTGGGAACACAGGGCGTCGGCTCAAACCCCCCGGGACGCTGGCCACAGGGTCACTGCACAACAAGGCTGCCCAGGTGTTGTCCTGGGAAGAGCTCGCGGCAGAGTGAGCCCTGGTGGGAAGGGGCGGCGGGGCCCTCTTGCGCACGTACCACTGTGAAGGGACAGGTGGTGGGTGGGTGTCGAGGCCCCGTCAAATATGGCTCTGTCCAGGAAGTCGATGGTGGACTCCGTGTACACGATCTGGAAGACCTGGCCGAGCAGGGAGCACAGCTCTTCTGCGGCGACCTGCCAATGGAGGACAATGCGGAGCCTTCCTGGGCAGCTTCCGGGCATCCGACACCTCAGATGCAGAACGAACACCTGCCCCGAGGGCCTGACGCCTCCCACTGCCCAACGGGGCCGCAAGGACACCAGCCCACACCCAGGAAGCGGGCTGGACCCGCAAGAGCGTCAGCTGCCGGCCCTCCTCCTCCACCACCCTTCCAGCCAGCGCCGTCTCCCCACTCCTGTCCCAGCCACGGGAAAGGGGCAGGGAGGGAACAGCACCCGTGCCAGGTCACACGGACGGCACTCCTGACACCGCGCAACTGTTTCACATGTGTGCCGTTAACGCAGGGTCCCATCTGGGGCGGCTCTGCCCCTGGGACACGGGGCAGTGTCTGCAGGAGCTTCCAGTGGGGACAGGCCAGTGAGGCGGCCCCATGAGGAAGAACTTCCCAGCGGGAGGGTGGGCGGGGCTGGGGGGAAGGGATGCAGATCAGAGGCTACCTAAGGCGGGGCGGCCCTGCTTTGGTCTCACAGATGTGAAAGCTTAACAGAAGGGTATCAAGGGGCTCCCCGAGGCTGGTGGCTCTTGGGTGGCCGAGGTGGGGCCCCAAGCCCCAGCTCCCCACTCCCAAGCATCTTCCCCAAGGGCACAGCTCGGGGTACAGACCACGGCCCCTGTCAGTGTGGGGAAGGGAGGGGTGAGGCCCACCAAGAGAAGAACGAACCAGCGGACTGGGAGCCAGTGGGACCTGGGGTGGGACCTGGGTCAGGTGCTATGCGGGGCTGGATCAGGATATAGGCGGGGCTGGCTCTGCTGTGGGTGGAGCCTGGGCAAGCTGTAGGTGGGGCTGGGTCAGGACATGGCGGGGGGATGGGCAGGCCGTGGGCAGGGCCTGGGTACCAGCTGCCAACCCTGCTCACCTTGCTCTCCGCGGCCAGGATCACCAGGCAGCATGCCTCCACAGGCCCCACTCCACTCTCCGACAGGGAGCCTGCGGTGAGGCCTCTGGAACTTTCTGCACACAAACTCTGGCTGGGGGAGATGCCGGGGTCCTGGGCTGGGAAGTCAACACCGTGGCAGGTTAGGGCAGGTGCGGGAGCTCAACAGCAGGCTCTGGGCGGCCCCTACCTGACTCAAGTGGGAACAGGCCGAGCCAGGCGCACCCCCCTCGTCACCTTCCCTTCACAAGAGCACCCTCCCATCCTCACTCCCCTGCCACTGCCCACTCAGAGCCGTCACCTTACGTGACCCTCCAGCATCTTTGCCAAAGACAGTGCGAGTATCTTAGGCTGAGATATGGAACTGCTAATATTCAGCTGCTTTCGATCGACACAAAAGCAAGCATTCACAGGGTTCTAGTGACAAGGTTAATACACAATCCTGACAAGAGATGGGGAAACGAGGCACAGGGGGCAGAGCGCCAGGCCCGAGGGTGCGTGAGGGGCAGAAGCCAGGTAGGGATCTAGACGTGAGAGCCCCCGCCTGTGTTCCTAACACTACACACCGCCTCCTCACACGTAAGGTCTTGTGGGACGCGAGGGGGAATTCCTGAAGTGGGAAGGGGGGCCTGGGGCCCAGGGAAGCTTCTTCAGGAACAGGGCTCCAGGCCTGTCTGAGCGGATGCTCAGACACACCAGGGAGCAGGAAGTGGAGGTGAAGGTTGCGCTCCCCTGATGCCGGGGTAGCTCAGCGCAAGCCCACCCAGGAGGGGGACCACCCGAAGCTCAGACACGGCTGAGAGACGGGAGCCCAGGCAGGAACAGCCGTGCTGGGGGTGGATGGGCCTGCAAAGACCAGGGCTCTGAAGGGCAGGGCTGGCCGCACCCTGTGCGGAGGCTGAGTCCCGTGAATCCCAGGGTTAGACCCCGGACTGCACCGTCCCACAGACCCACGGGCCACAGGTGCTGAGCGGCACCCGAAGTGGAAACTACCCACAAGGTCTCAGTTAGGACAAAGAAGACTGCATGAGCGCTCACTAGCGACTGCTACCCTGACCTCGCTGACGTGACGTCTGGACATAAAGACATAAATGAAATACATTAGTAACGTTGATTTCACTTGTTCCGTTTTACTTTTTTAGAACATTTTTAGTAGCTTTGTGGCTCGCACCCGTGGCTGCTCTCAAGGAAGCAGGCATGTGGCTCCAAAGCCACGCAAAGCAAGCCCACTTCCAGTCCCCCAGCTGCATCCAGCCACAGTCCTACAGGCTGTCCCCACAGGTCCCAGTTCAGATCCACTGTCCACTCTCCTATATCCACAGAAACATCCTTTAACGAGATGTCTCCATGCCCTCCGAGCTCTGCCTGCCACACGGAACCTCCTGCAGCCAGACCTGACCCCTACCCCGGCCCCGTGTTGTCCCAAATGCCAGCACAGCCCGGGTTGAAGGAGGCACACAGACAGCCTGCGGGTAGCAGGCACTTAGTAAGTGTTAGCTACCACTGCCGGCACCTGTGCTGAGGACGGCCGCGTGTATCACCTGACACACAGCGCGCCTGATGGCACAGGAGCCTCTGAGGGACCAGGAGGGCCCCGGTCCGGAGGCTTCCCTTCAGGGCCATCCGCTAGAATGAGGAGGCCGCTCCAGGACACGGAATTCATTCTCTTTCTTTTAACTTGAAAGCTCTCAAAGCCCTGGGTCCTGGTTTTCATCTTTTGGAAAGTTTCTCCTACAGAGCTCATTCTCTTAGAAATAACTCGGTTACCTGTTTTCCTAGTCATCTGCTCCATGGTTAACGCTGAGAAATGTCCTGGACACAAGAAACCCAGGGGCCAGCTCCCCTCCTACCGGCCCAAACGCCGGCAGGCCCGCAGCCAGAGTGCTCTCCTCGTTGCTCGGTCCCTAGGGAGGCCCCCGGCCTCGGGCCTCCTGCGGGGACAGTCCCCTGGCAGGGCACGGCAGCTACCACGGCGCTGGGCAGCACTGATGGAAGCAGTTACACAGCCAGTTCCTCAACCAGCCGGCCACCACCCACCCACCAGGTGACCATCTGCTCCCAGGCAGGCCACCAGCAGCAGCGGAAGTAAACAGAATCCTCCTGACAGGTTTACTGTGGAGATTAAACGAGATCATTCATGTCACACACTTTCTACTAGTTTGAGCCACCTTCAATTGTCATTTTTGTAGATTAAAATGCAGCCTCATGTTGTTCAACCGAAAGTAGTGCCTGTCATTAAATGGTAGCTGCTCACTGAACACAATACGGGGAAATGAGGAACAAGCAGAGCACAGAGGGGACCTCGCTCCAAAGTGCAGCACGACAGAGCAGGGGTGTGTGTGAGTGTGCATGTGAACTAGCAAGTATGAATGAGAGTGTGTGAGTGTGTGGGACCCGTGTGAGCGCATGTGAGTGCAAGGATGTACATGGGTGTTACAAGCACGTGTGGGGAGTGTGCGTGCGTGCATCCGTGCTGTGTGTGACGCTGCGGAGGGGACGCTAAGCCACAGCCACACAGAGGAGAGGGGCTGTAGTAATCCCGGCAGCCACCTGCACAAACCGCTCCAGTTACCTGTGCACACGGGCCCTTGCACGGGAACCTCCTTGAAGCTCAAGGAGTCAGTGATGGGAAAGCTCACCAGGGCCCTGGCTCTTAAAAAGCCCTCGGATCCCCGTGAACTAACGACCTCAAGCAGAAATACGACTCTGCACTGCCGGAAGCACAGCGTGCGACCCAGGCCGGTCCAGCGGGCCACCCTCACGCCCCGCCACCGGCCCTTTGGGGCCCAACCCAGCCGCCGCCAGTGCCTAAAGGAGCCCAGGACGGCGTCCGTGCTGCAGCGACAACCTGAGAACTGCCCGCCGGGAAGGGCACGGCATGTGTGAAACCGTGATTTCTCTCCTCATTTCTCGGGGACTTAGGCCAGGGCTCTGGACCCGCCAGGCAGCCTGTCCAGCAGTGCCAAGTAAGGCGGCGCTGCACCCTCATCGCCAGGTGAGAGGTGTGGGCTGGGCGAGGGGAGCTGACGGCTGGTTTAAGGTTCTCTCTGATTCTCCTACACGGACACACTCAGAACGTCTCGCAGACAGAGAGCTCCTTGCTGGTCTGGTCTCATCTTTGCTCCCCCCGCTTTGGGAAGACCGCCTGGCCAAAGGCAGGGGCCGAATGTTGGCTGGGCTGAGCTGAGGCCCACCCTCACCCTGTGGAGCCACCTGCGCCCGGGGCTCTACCAGGCCTGGGTGCCAGAGGCCACGCCAGCATCCCGGACGGGGGCCGCGCTGAGTGACAGTGGCTGAGCTCAGCACCTGTTCCTCACAGCCTCCTGGGTCACTGCCCTTCTCTGGACAGAGGGCTTCTCTCAGGCACAGTGGGCAGCAGTGGCTGACCCACCGCTGTAGAAACTGTCTCCAGAGCTCCGTGAAATCCACGGACTCACTCCTCAGGACAGAGGCGTGGTCGGCATCTGCCAAGGACCCTCCTGACCCCACTCCCCAGGTCCATACCTGTCTTTAGGACCACCAGGTGTGAGGCGTCATCCCGCACGTAGGACACGGCGGCGATGTCATGGATGGGGACCCTGAGGATGGTGTCCTCCCCGTCCCTCCAGGCCAGCTTGATGTTGTAGGCAGACAGGCTGATGACAGCGTCATGCTCCTGGGTCAGGTGTCCGGGGAGCTGGTGGGCTCTCTGGAAGGAAGCACACGGCATCAGAAACACAGGGCCCGGCCACAGGCTCCCCTGGGGCCCCACACCAGTGCTGACTCGTGGGCAGGGTGCTGCTCCCCTGAGAGCAGCCATGCTCGCTCCCAGGGCACTGCTGTGCTCAAACCACGTGGGGGGTTCTTTTGGAACTGCCTTTAGGCTCAGACCTGTGGCGTGTGGTTTGGATATCTCGAAAACGTGAAGTGTGAAACAGCCCAGAACCACCAGGAGCAAGTCTGGAGAATAAAGTTCATGTTCAGACTGAGGAACAGTCTTGATAGCCAAGGGCCAAGTGCACCCGTGACATGATGGGACTGGGTCATCCCTCACGGCCATGAAGGCGCAAGGTCAGAGGGCCAAGAGCTGGTGTCAGAGAACAAGGGTCAGAGGTTGGGGTTAGGAGGTGAAGCAAATTGAGGGTCAGAGGTCGGGGTTGAGAGGTGGAGCAGACTGAGGGTCAGAGGTTGGGTTAGGAGGTGGAGCAGGCTGGCGGTCAGAGGTCGGGTTAGGAGGTGGAGCAAACTGAGGGTCAGAGGTCAGGGCTGGGAGGTGGAGCAAACTGAGGGTCAGAGGTCAGGGTTGGAAGGTAGTGCAGGCTGAGGCTCAGAAGTCAGGGTTAGGAGGTGGAGCAAACAGGGTCAGAGGTCAGGGGGTTGGGAGGTGGAGCAAACAGGGTCAGAGGTCAGGGTGGGAGGTGGAGCAAACTGAGGGTCAGAGGTCAGGGTTGGGAGGTAGAGCAAACTGAGGGTCAGAGGTCAGCATTAGGAGGTAGAACAGGCTGAGGGTCAGAAGTCACGGTTAGGAGGTGAAGCAAACTGAGGGTCACAGGTCAGGGTTGGGAGGTGGAGCAAACTGAGGGTCAGAGGTCAGTGTTAGGAGGTAGAACAGGCTGAGGGTCAGAAGTCAGGGTTAGGAGGTGGAGCAGGCTGAGGGTCAGAGGTCAGGGTTGGGAGGTGGAGCAGGCTGAGGGTTAGGAGGACAGAGTCGGGCAGATGGGGTTACCTTTGCATTGTCTATGTAATGCAGGATTTCAGTCCTACTGGAGGGATTCAGGTATCCTGGGATGGACGTTAATTGACCTAAGTACTGAAAGAAAGTGGAGAGACAAAGTGCCGTGAGAAAGGGAAGATGAGCCAACACCACCACGGGCCAGCAGAACACTGCGAGAGCCTCGTACATCCCCACCACCAGGCCCCTCGGCCGCAGCCCCGGCTCGCAGCGGGGGGCTCCTCAAGGCAGCGTGCTCCAGGTTTTTAGCAAAATCTCCACCGGCTGAGGAGAACACTCCCACACTTCCCACCAGGCTGCATCAGTGTGGTCATCAAAGGCCTGCAAAAGGACACCGCAAAATTAGTTCGGTGAAATCTGGATTCTAAAAGGACAGACAAGGGACTTCCCTGGCGGGCCAGTGGTTAAGACTCCAGGCTTCCACTGCAGGGGGCCCTGGTTCAATCTCTGATAGGGGAACTAAGATCCCACAAGGCGCATGGTGTGACCAAAAGATAAAAATAAAAATGAAAAATAAATAAAAGGACCGACAAGGATGGTTTGTGTTTCCGGGTCATGGTTGGAAACTGAAAACAACAGTTCTGCACAACCTGCTAAAAGTAAACGTGTTAAGTCACGAAGGGCCAGGCAGCTGAGCGATGAGAATAGAGAAATGAAGTGACATGAGGCCATGAAGCACCTGGCTAACAAACCTCAACGAAAAGGGCCCCAAGTGCGGTGCGGACGCAGTGCTGCGTCAGCTGTGTTCGCGTCACATCTCCACCAATTAACACAGTTTTTAAATGTGATTTAACGGGTTACTGATTTCTCTTACAGCCAACATTTCTCATCCTCTCACTAACTCAAATGTTTAAGATCGCTGTTAACAGGGTGACAACAGACTTCCTGTCTCCAGTTTGACGTCGTCACTCCTGTCCTCACAAGAAAAGAGCTGAACAAACTGAAAAATCAACATGTCTTCTCAGATCCATCAGAGAACAAGGTCACAGGGCAAACTGCTGCCCCCAAAACTGGAGAGAGCAACGGGGGACAGAGAATCACAGCCCCCGGGGAGAAGCCACAGGAGCCGGCCTGGGAGGCACACCAGAAGGGGACTGACCAAGGGCTGGACATGGGCACGGACAAGCTTGAGACAAAACTCTGGGGGCCAGGCAGGAAGGCCTCTTTACCTCAGCTCCTTTTACCTGAATCACTACACCCAGCTTTCAACAAAAAATTACAAGGCACGCTAATAGGCACAGAACACTGAACATACAAGGCAAGCATCAGAACCAGACTCAGATATGGCAGAGATTTTGGAATTATCAGACCAGGAATTTAAAACAACTATGATTAACATGCTAAGGGCTCTAATAAAGTGAACATCATGCAAGAACTGATCGGCGATGTAAGCAAAGAGATGGAAATTCTAAGGAAAAAAATCAATGGGAAATGTTAAAAACCAAAAACATTACAACAGAAATGAAGAATGCTTTTGATTCGTTCACCAGTAGATGGACACAGCTTGGAGATATGTCAGTTAAAAACTCCCAAAACTGAAAAGGAAATAGAAAAAAGAAAAGAAGGGAAAAAACAAACCAAAAAAAAGGAACAGAATATCCAACAATGGAATATTACAAAAGGTATAAGAAATGCGTAGTGGGACTACCAGGGAAAGAAGGGGAGAAAGAAACACAAGAAATACTTGAAGCAATAATGGCTAAGAATTTCCTCAATGTCACACAACAAACCACAGACCCAGGAAGCTCAGAGGACATCAAGCAGGATAAATAGCAAAACCAAAAACAAAACCAAAAACTACACCTAGGCATATCATATTCAAATTGCAAAAAAATCAAAGACCAAGAGAAAACCTTGAAGTAAGCAACAGGAAAACACCAAATAGCACCTTACCTACAGAGAAGCAGGGGTAATAACGGTATCAAACTTCTCTTCAGAAACCATGCAAGCAAGAGAAGAGTGAAACACTCAGTATTGAAAGAAAAACCCACGAACCTACAATTCTACATCTGGTGAAACTGTCCTTCAAAAGTGAAAGAGAAATAAAGACTTTCTCAGACAAACAAAAATTGGGAGATTTCATGATTACCTGGCAGGAGATGTTAAGAGAATTTATTCAGAGAGAAGGAAAATGATTTGGTCAGAAATTGATCTACATCAAGGAAAAAACATGAGAGAAGAAATAAATAAAGGTAAAATAATACCTTCTACTTTACTTATTGTAGTTGATCTAACAGATAACAGTTTGTTCAAAAGAAAAATAGCAAGATGTATTGGGTAATTAATTTGGTTATAAGGTACCTGCACTACCTGTGAAGCAATGTAGCATTATTTGAAAACGGATTAAGATTAGTTGTAAATGTAAATTGCAAACCCTAGGGCAACCACTAAAAATATTTATAAAGAAGTATAATTGAGGGCCACAGGTTCAAGATGGCGGAGTAGAAGGACATGTGCTCACTCCCTCTTGTGAGAGCACTGGAATCACAACTAACTGCTGAATAATCATCAACAGGAAGACACTGGAACTCACCAAAAAAGACACCCCATATCCAAAGACAAAGGAGAAGCTGCAATGAGACGGTAGGAGGGGCACAATCACAATAAAATCAAATCCCATAACCGCTGGGTGGATGAGTCACAAACTGGAGAACAATTATGCCACAGAAGCCTACCCACTGGAGTGAAGGTTCTGAGGCCCACGTCAGGCTTCCCAATCTGGGGATCCAGCAATGGGAGGAGGAATTCCCAGAGAATCAGACTTTGAAGGCTAGCGGAATTTGATTGCAGGACTTCGACAAGACTGGGGGAAACAGAGACTCCACCCTTGGAGGGCACACACAAAGTAGTGTGCACATCGGGACCCAGGGGAAGGAGCAGTGACGCCATAGGAGACTGAACCAGACCTATCTGCCAGCGGTGGAGGGTTTCCTGCAGAGGCGGGGGGTAGCTGTGGCTCACTGCGGGGACAAGGACACTGGCAGCAGAAGTTCTGGGAAGTGCTCCTTGGCATGAGCCCTCCCAGAGTCCGCCATTAGCCCTACCAAAGAGCCTGTAGGTGCCAGTGCTGGGTCACCTCAGGCCAAACAACCAACAGGGAGGGAACTCAGACCCGCCTATCAGCAGACAAGTGGATTAAAGTTTTACTGAGCTCTGCCCACCAGAGCAACACCCAACTCTACCCATCACCAGTCCCTCACATCAGGAAACTTGCACAAGCCTCTGAGATAGCCTCATCCACCAGAGGGCAGACAGGAGAAGCAAGAAGAACTACAATCCTGCAACCTGTGGAACAAAAACCACATTCACAGAAAGACAAGATGAAAAGGCAGAGGGCTATGTACCAGATGAAGGAACAAGATAAAACCACAGAAAAACAACCAAACGAAGTGGAGATAGGCAACCTTCCAGAAAAAGAATTCAGAATAATGATAGTGAAGATGATCCAGGACCTCGGAAAAAGAATGGAGGCAAGGATCAAGAAGATGCGAGAAATGTTTAACAAAGACCTAGAAGAGTTAAAGAACAAACAAGCAGAGATGAACAATACAATAACTGAAATGAAAAATAAACTATAAGGAATCAATAGCAGAATAACTGAGGCAGAAGAACGGATAAGCGACCTGGAAGACAGAATGGTGGAATTCACTGCCATGGAAGATAACAAAGAAAAAAGAATGAAAAGAAATGAAGACAGCCTAAGAGACCTCTGGGACAACACTAAACGCACCAACATTCGCATTATAGGGTCCCAGGAGGAGAAGAGAGAGAGTAAGGACCCGAGAAAATATTTGAAGAGATTATAGTTGAAAACTTCCCTAACATGGGAAAGGAAATAGCCACCCAAGTCCAGGAAGCACAGAGAATCCCAGGCAGGAAAAACCCAAGGATAAACACGCCGAGATACATAGTAATCAAGTTGACAAAAATTAAAGACAAAGAAAAATTATTGAAAACAACAAGGGAAAAACAACACATAATGTACAAGGGAACTCCCATAAGGTTAACAGCTGATTTCTCAGCAGAAACTCTACAAGCCATAAGGGAGTGGCACGATATGTTTAAAGTGATGAAAGGGAAGAACCTACAACCAAGATTACTCTACCCAGCAAGGATCTCATTCAGATTCAATGGAGAAATCAAAAGCTTTACAGACAAGCAAAAGCTGAGAGAATTCAGCACCAACAAACCAGCTCTATGACAAATGCTAAAGGAACTTCTCTGAGTGGGAAACACAAGAGAAGAAAAGGACCTAGAAAAATACACCCATAACAATTAAGAAAATGGTAATAGGAACATACATATCAATAATTACCTTAAATGTGAATGGATTAAATGCTCCAACCAAAAGACACAGGCTCGCTGAATGGATACAAACACAAGACCCATATATATGCTGTCTACAAGAGACCCATTTCAGACCTAGGGACACATACGGAAAGTGAGGGGATGGAAAAAGATATTCCATGCAAATGGAAATCAAAAGAAAGCTGGAGTAGCAATGCTCATATCAGGTAAAATAGACTTTAAAATAAAGAATGTTACAAGAGACAAGGAAGGACACTACATAATGATCAAGGGATCAATCCAAGAAGAAGATATAACAATTATAAATATATATGCACCCAACACAGGAGCACCTCAATACATAAGGCAAATGCTAACAGCTATAGAAGAGGAAATCGACAGTAACACAATAATAGTGGGAGACTTTAACACCTCACTTACACCAATGGAAAGATCATCCAGACAGAAAATTAATAAGGAAACACAAGCTTTAAATGACACAATAGATCAGATAGATTTAATTGATATTTATAGGACATTCCATCCAAAAACAGTAGATTACACTTTCTTCTCAAGTGCACACCGAACATTCTCCAGGACAGATCACATCTTGGGTCACAAATCAAGCCTCAGTAAATTTAGGAAAATTGAAATCGTATCAAGCATCTTTTCCGACCACAACGCTATGAGATTAGAAATCAATTACAGGGGAAGAAACGTAAAAAACACAAACACATGGAGGCTAAACATTACTATATAACCAAGAGATCACTGAAGAAATCAAAGAGGAAATCAAAAAATACCTAGAGACAAATGACAATGAAAACACGACGACCCAAAACCTATGGGATGCAGCAAAAGCAGTTCTAAGAGGGAAGTTTATAGCAAGACAAGCCTACCTCAGGAAACAAGAAAAATCTCAAATAAACAATCTAAACTTACACCTAAAGGAACTAGAGAAAGAAGAACAAACAAAACCCAAAGATATTAGAAGGAAAGAAATCATAAAGATCAGAGCAAAAATAAATGAAATAGAAACAAAGAAAACAGTAGCAAAGATCAATAAAACTAAAAGCTGGTTCTTTCAGAAGATAAACAAAATTGATAAACCTTTAGCCAGACTCATCAAGAAAAAGAGGGACGGACTCAGATCAATAAAATTAGCAATGAAAACAGAAAAGTTACAATGGACACCACAGAAATACAAAGGATCATAAGAGACTACTACAAGCAACTCTACACCAATAAAATGGACAGCCTGGAAGAAATGGACAAATTCTTAGAAAGGTATAACCTTCCAAGACTGAACCAGAAGAAACAGAAAATATGAACAGACCAATCACAAGTTACGGAGTTGGAAGTGTGATTAAAAATCTTCCAACAAACGAAAGTCCTGGACCAGATGGCTTCAGAGGTGAATTCTATCAAACACTTAGAGAAGAGCTAACACCCATCCTTCTCAAACTCTTCCAAAAAATTACAGAAGAAGGAACACTCCCAAACTCATTCTACAAGGCCACCATCACCCTGATACCAAAACCAGACAAAGATACTACAAAAAAAGAAAACTACAGACCAATATCACTGATGAATATAGATGCAAAAATTCTCAACAAAATACTAGCAAACAGAATCCAACAACACATTAAAAGGCTCATACACCATGATCTAGTGAGACTTATCCCAGTGATGCAAGGATTCTTCAATACATGCAAATCAATCAATGTGATACACCATATTAACAAATTGAAGAATAAAAAACACGATCATCTTAATAGATACAGAAAAGCTTTTGACAAAATTCAACACCCATTCATGATAAAAACTCTCCAGAAAGTGGGCTCAGAGGGAACTGACCTCAACATAATAAAGCCCACATACAACAAACCCACAGCAAACATCATTCTCAATGGTGAAAAACTGAAAGCATTTCCTCTAAGATCAGGGACAAGACAAGGATGTCCACTCTCGCCACTACTATTCAACATGGTTTTGGAAGTCATAGCCATGGCAATCAGAGAAGAAAAAGAAATAAAAGGAATACTAATTGGAAAAGAAGAAGTAAAACTGTCACTGTTTGCAAATGCCATGATACTATACATAGATAATCCTAAAGATGCCATCAGAAAACTACCAGAGCTAATCAATGAATCTGGTAAAGTTGCAGGATACAAAGTTAATGGCACAGAAATCTCTTGCATTCCTATACAATAACAACGAAAGATCAGAAAGAGAAATTAAGGAAACAATCCCATTCACCATGGCAACAAAAAGAATAAAATACCTAGGAATAAACCTACCTAAGGAGGTAAGAGACCTGTACTCAGAAAACTATAAGACACTGATGAAAGAAATCAAAGATGACACAAACAGATGGAAAGATAGACCATGTTCATGGATTGGAAGAATCAACATTGTGAAAATGACCATACTACCCAAAGCAATCTACAGATTCAATGCAATCCCTATCAAATTACCAATGGCATTTTTAACAGAACTAGAACAAAAAATCTTAACATTTGTATGGAGACACAAAAGACCCCGAATAGCCAAAGCAGTCTTGAGGAAAAAAAATGGAGCTGGAGGAATCAGACTCCCTGACTTCAGACTATACTACAAAGCTACAGTCATCAAGACAATACGGTAGTGGCACAAAAACAGAAATATAGAACAATGGAACAGGATAGAAAGCCCAGAGATAAACCCACGCACCTATGGTCAACTAATCTATGACAAAGGAGGCAAGGATATACAATGGAGAAAAGACAGTCTCTTCAATAAGTGGTGCGGGAAAAACTAGACAGCTACATGTAAGAGAATGAAATCAGAACACTCCCTAACACCATACACAAAAATAAACTCAAAATGGATTAGAGACCTAAATGTAAGACCGGGCACTATAAAACTCTTAGAGGAAAACATAGGAAGGACACTCTCTGACATAAATCACAGCAAGATCTTTTTTGACCCACTTCCTAGAGTAATGGAAATAAAAACAAAAATAAACAAATGGGACCTAATGAAACTTAAAAGCTTTTGCAAAGCAAAGGAAACTGTAAACAAGATGAAAAGACAACCCTCAGAATGGGA
Source organism: Eschrichtius robustus (assembly GCF_028021215.1). Classification (NCBI taxonomy): domain Eukaryota; kingdom Metazoa; phylum Chordata; class Mammalia; order Artiodactyla; family Eschrichtiidae; genus Eschrichtius; species Eschrichtius robustus. The sequence goes on from NC_090831.1 coordinate 9,526,098, forward strand.
GAAAATATTTGCAAACAATGCAACTGACAAAGGATTAATCTCCAAAATATATAAACAGCTCATGCAGCTCAATATTAAAAAAACAAACAACTCAATCAAAAAATGGGCAGAAGGCCTAAATAGACATTTCTCCAAAGAAGACATACAGATGGCCAACAAACACATGAAAAGATGCTCAACATCACTAATCATTAGAGAAATGAAAATCAAAACTACAATAAGGTATCACCTCACACCAGTTAGAACGGGCATCATCAGAAAATCTACAAACAACAAATACTGAAGAGGGTGTGGAGAACAGGGAACCCTCTTGCACTGCTGGTGGGAATGTAAATTGATACAGCCACTATGGAGACAGTATGGAGGTTCCTTAAAAAACTAAAAATAGAACTACCATATGACCCAGCAATCCCACTACTGGGCATACACCCAGAGAAAACCATAACTCAAAAAGACACATGCACCCCAGTGTTCATTGCAGCACTATTTACAATAGCCAGGTCATGGAAACAACCTAGATGCCCATCAACAGACAAATGGGTAAAGAAGATGTGGTACATATATATACAAGGGAATATTACTCAGCCATAAAAAGGAACGAAATTGGGTCATCTGCAGAGATGTGGATGGACCTAGAGAGTGTCATACAGAGTGAAGTAAGTCAGAAAGAGAAAAACAAATATCGTATATTAACGCATATACGCATATGTGGAATCTAGAAAAATGGTACAGATGAACCAGTTTGCAAGGCAGAAATAGATACAGGTGTAGAGAACAAACATATGGACACCAAACGGGGAAAGCAGGGACATGGATGGTGGTGGTGGTGGTGAGATGAATTGGGAGATTGGGATTTACATATATGCACTAATATGTATAAAACAGAGAACTAATAAAACCTGCTGTATAATAAATAAATAAATAAATAAATAAATAAAAGAGAAGCCACCATAATGAGACGCCCACGCACCGCAACAAAGAGTATCCCCTGCTCGCCGCAACTAAAGAAAAGCCCGCACGCAGCAACGAAGACCCAATGGAGCCAAAAATAAAATAATAAAAAACAAAAAAAACAGAAGTATAATTGATATGTTAAGGAGAAACAATGGAATTATAAAAATGCTCAAATAAAACCAGATAAAGCAGAAATAGAGTAGAAGACAAAACAAAGAACAAGAGCAGCAACAAATAGAAAACAATTACAAATATGGTAAATATTAATCCAACTATGTCAATAATCACTTTAAATGTGAATCGTCTGAATATACCAATTAAAAGACAAAAACTGTCAGACTGGATAAAAAATTCAAGACACAAGTATATGCTATCTACAAGAAACCGACTTTAAAGAGGGGTATTACATAATAAAAACATAACAATCCTTAATGTGTATGCACCTAACAACAGAGCTTCAAAAACACATGAGGCAAAAACTGATAGAACTACGGGGAGAAACAGATGAATCCACTATTACAGCTGAAGACTTCAACACCCCCTTCTCAGAAATGGACAGAAAATGACAGATCCAGCAGGCAGAAAATGATTAAGGACAAAGGTGAACTCAACATCTTCCACCAACTGCATATAACTAACATCAACAGACTACTTCATCCAACAATAGCATTCAACAGAATACACATTCTTCTCAAGCTCACATGAACATTCACCACGACAGAGCACATTCTGGGCCATAAAACACACCTTAACAAATTTAAAAGAACAGAAACCATACAAAGTATGTTCTCAGATCCCAACGGAATTCTTTCTTTTTTGGCCGCGCTGTGCGGCTTGCAGGATCTTAGTTCCCTGACCAAGGATTGAACCCAGGCCCCCTGCAGTGGAAGCACAGAGTCCTAACCACTGGACCACTAGTGGAATTCCTTGAAAGATACAATCTACCAAACAAAACTCACATAAGGAGAAATGGATAATGTGAATAGGCATATAAGCTATTAAGGAAACTGAATCAATAATAACTTTCTAAAACAGAAAGTATCAGGCCCAGACAGATTCACTGGTTAATTCTACTCAACATTTAACGAAGAAACTATACCAATTCTCTATAATCTCTTCCAGAAAATGAAAAGAGAAAACACTTCCTAACCCATTTTTTGAGGCAGCATTACCTTAGTATCAAAACCAAAGATACTACAAGAAAGGAAAGACCAATATTTCTCATAAAATAGATACAAAAATCCTCAACAAAATATTAGCATATCAAATCCAACAACACATAAAAAGAATTATAAACCAAAAGCAAGTGGGATTTATCCCAGGTATGCAAAGTTGACTCTACATTCAAAAAATTATTTAATGTGATCCACCACTTTAACAGGCTAAAGAGAAAAATCATATGGTATCAATAGATGCAGCAGAAGCATTTGACAACCTCAATATTCATAACAAAAACTCTCAGCAAACTAGAAATAGAGGGGAACTTCCTCAACTTGATAAGGAACATGTACAAAAAACCTACAGCTAACATCAATACTTAATGGTAAGAAGCTCTAAGATTGCCTGAGACCAGGAACAAGGAAAGGATGTCCCCTCTCACCACTGCTTTTCAATACTGTACTGGAAGTCCTAGATAATGCAGTAAGACAAGAAAAGGAAATAGAAGGTAAAGATTGGGAGGGAAGAAATCAAACTGTCTTTGTTTGCAGATGCCCTCTCTGACTGGGGAACCAAGCAGGCAGGTTACTCTGGGATTACCAAATGCAAGCAAGGTAAACACAGAGGCCTGAGTCAGTTCACCTACTGCTGTGCCAGGCAACCACCTGCCCACAGAGAAGAAAACTGGCGCAGAGAGGAGAGGGACCGGCAGAAGCTCACACAGGGCACAGTGGCAGATACAGGCTGAGTCTAGGCACAGTCAGATGAGCATCCTAAACTTCAGAACAGCTGCATTCAAAAGCTGTTCAGTGTGTGCTGGGTAGCCCCAAAGGGAAATGCATACTCATTCTAAAAAGTTTTAGATTTTATCCTTTCTAAGGTGGGGGTGAGGGGGAGAGAATAAAACTAACTGTGTATTAGTTTCCCCACTCTCTACAGGGCTGAGAGTCCACCCCTCTGACAGAACAGTTTAGAAATAAATAAGTAGCACATCTAATTACTGGCTCATACTTAAGGTTGTTACAAATGAACATTCCAGAACGTTGTCACAGATGTGCAGCTACCAGAGGCCTTTCTATCCTCTTCTTACGTGCTCATGTAAACCAAATGCAAACCCTTCCTTAAATTTATCAATATTACCTTTCATTTATTCTCACACTTCCTGATTTCAAAACTTACTACAAAGCTACAATAACCAACAGTGTGGTATTGGCATCAAGACAGACATTCAGAGCAATGAAATAGAATAGAGAGCTCAGAAATAAACCCTCATATACAGTGTCAGTTGATTTTTGATAAGGGTGCCAACACCATTCAGTGGGGAAAGGACAATCTTTTCAACAAGTGGTACTGGGAAAACAAGACTCCACACACAAAAGAATCAAGTTTGACCCTTAGCTAACACCATACACAAAAATTACACACCTAAATTTAAGACCTAAAACCATAAGACTCTTAGAAGAAAACATAGAGGAAAAGCTTCATGACATTGGATGTGGCAATGATTTACTGGATATGATACCAAAAGCACAGGCAATAACAAAAGGTGGAAGCAACTCAATTCTTGACGGAAGAATTGGATAAACAAAATGTGTTATCAACAGTGGGATATTATTCATCGTTAAAAGGGAAGGAAATTCTGATACATGCTACAACATGGATAAGCCCAGGCACAAAAAGGTAAATACTATATGATTCCACTTATATGAGGTATCCAGAGTAGTCAAATTCAGAGAGACAGAAAGTGGAATGGTGGCTGTCAGAGGCTGGGGGGGAGGGAGAAACGGGGTTATTGTTTAATAGGTGCAGAGTGTCAGTCTGGCAAGGTGAAAACAATCCTGGAGGTGAATGGTGGTGATGGTTGCACAGCAATGTGAATGTCAGAACACTTAAACTATACACTTAAAAATGGTTAAGATGGTAAATTTTATGTTATGTGTATTTTAACACAATTTTTAAAACCTTTAATGTGGGAAAAGAAAAGCACAGGCAATAAGAGAAAAAAAAAAGACAAACTGGACTTCATCAAAATTTAAAACTTTGTACATCAAAGGACACCATCAATAGAGTGCAAAGACAACCTACCCAATGGGAGAAAATATTTGCAATCATATATCTGACAAGAAGTTAATACCCAGAATACAAAAAGAACTCCTGTAACTCCACAACAAAAAACCAAACAACCTGATTAAGAAATATGCAAAGGACTTAAATAGATATTTCTCCAAAGAAGGTGTACAGATGGCCAATAAGCACATGAAAAGATTCTCAATATCACTAGTAACTAGCGAAGTGCAAATCAAAACCACAGTGAGATACTACTTCACACCCATCTGGACGGCTACTATCAAAACAGAAAATAATGTGTTGGTGACGACATGGAGAAACTGGAACCCTTGTGCACTGCTGGTGGGACTGTAAAATGGTACAGCCACTATGGAAAACAGTATGGTCATTCCTTAAGAAATAAAACATAGAATTAGCATATGATCCAGCAATTCCACTTCTGGATATCTATGTAAAAGAACTGCAAGCAGACAATAAAACTCTTAGAAGAAAACATAGGACAAAAGTTTCATGATGTCGGATTTGGCAATGATTTCTTGGATATGACACCAAAGGCACAGGCGACAAAGGCAAAAAAACAGACAAACTGGAGTTCAACAAGATTTAAAAATTTTGTATATTAAGAGACACTATCCACAGAGTAAAAGAGCAACCCACGGAATGGGAGAAAATATTTGCAAATCATATATCTGACAAGGGATTAATATCTAGACTATACTGAGAACTCCTAAAACTCAACAAAAAACACCTGATGCCAAAATGGGCAAAAGATTTGAATAGACTTTTCTCCAAAGAAGATACACAAATGTCCAATAAGAACATGAAAGGATGCTTGAGATCACTAATCATTAGAGAAATACAATCAAAACTACCATGAGATACCACCTCAAACTCATTAGGATGGCTAGTGAAAAACAAAACACAAACAAAAACAGAAAACAACGAGTGCTAGCGAGGATGTAGAGACACTGGAACGCCTGTGCACTGCTGGTGGGAATATAAAATGGTGCAGCCGCTGTGGAAAACAGTATGGAGGTTCCTCAAAAAATTAAAAATAGAATTACCATATGACCCAGCAATTCCACTTCTGGGTATAGGTAAACCCAAAAGAATTAAAAGCAGGGTCTCAAAGAGATTTTTGTATACACATGTTCATAGCAGCATCGTTCACAATAACAACATGGAAGCAACCCAAGTGTCCACTGATGGATGAACGGATAAGTGAGATGTGGTGTATCCATACAATAGTATATTGTTCAGCCTTAAAAAGGAAGGAAATTCTGCAGTACATTACAACACGGGTAAAACTTGAGAATATTATGCTAAGTGAAATAAGCCAGTCACAAAAAGACTAACAGTGTATATGATTCCACTCATATGAACTTCCTAGAGAAGTCGAATTCATAGAGACAGAACAATGGTTGCCAGGGGCTGTGGGGGGGAAAGAATGTGGAGTTTTTGTTTAATAGGTATAGTTTCAGATTTACAAGATGAAAAGAGTTAAGGTAATGGATGGTGGTGATGGTTGCACAACCACGTGAATGTATCTCATACTATTGAACTGCACCCTTAAAAATGTTTAAGATGGTACATTTTATGCTATATTTTAACACAATTTAAAAAAGAAAAAAAACTGAAAGCAGAGATTCAAACAGACATTTGTACACCCATGTTCATAACAGCATTATTCACAATAGTCAAAAGTTGGAAACAACCCAATGCCCATTGATAGATGAATGGATAAATAATCTGTGGTGTGTGTATATATATATATTGTTCTGAAAAGTTCTGAAAAGAAAAAGTTCTGGAAATGGATGGTGGTGATGGCTGCACAACTATGTGAGTGTACTTAATACCATGAAATATACACTTAAACACAATTAATTTTATGTTATGCATATTGCACCACAATAGAAAAATTGTATCCTAGCTTCACTCAATAATTGCATTTGCTAAAAACCTTTTGAATCATAATCAGTATTATACTGTATATTAGTTACCACTTCTAGATGTGTATCATCCCAAATTATTAATTTTGCTTAAATTCAAATAGTAGTAAAAAAAATATTGACTACGTTGGGGTCATATAAAAGTGCCCTGGTGTTATCATGTCTGCAGGACTGTACAAGGACTGCCCCGCCTCCACGTGGCCTGGGGACACAATGTCACCACCACCCTCTCGCCTTTCTCAAAGTGCCACCACACTTCAAATTCAGGCTCACAGATCACCAAGAAGGATTCTACTTTCTTCACAGAGGTGAGTCCTCACTCATTTGAGATTTTTTTCGCTGTAAAATATGTATTAGTAAAACATGTTTTGTCAAAAAGGAAAATTGCAGCTCTCATTCCTGCTGTAACTCCAGATGGGACAAAGTGTGCCGCCAGGGCAGTTCTTACAAAAGCCTTCCCCACCGTCCTGGGCGGTCCCCTGCCGGTCCTGACCAATGTGCAGCGCCTCCTTCAGCGATGTCAGGGACCAGCCCACACCCGCCGTGAGATGACGCGGCGCGGGCTGCTGTGCCGATTAACTGATCATAGCACATTCAGGACACAGCTGCAGAGGGATGAATGTGATGGAACAACACAGACCAAGGGGACATCTGACTAGCGGTCACATCAGCTCCATCAGCCCTGGCAGCAAAAGCCGGACTGTCTTGGGCACCCGCTAACCCCACTGCCGTTCCTGCCGCCCTTACAGAGACTGCAGCCAACACAGGAACGTGCTGGTGAGCTCGTCCCTTCAGCTCTAAACAGCGGAAAGTATTTCCAAAAATAATTGCTGATGAGCTATAAGAGAAGTCCATTTTTATACTGAGCCGAAGTCAGCCTCCCTATAACATCCACCTATTTGACCTTGATCAACAAGTCTTCCATGGCAGAGCGTGGGCCCTGATGGAAGGGCAGGACTCTGAGACGTGGGATGGGGACACCCAGGTAGATGCACTTGGGAACCTCAATCTCATATTCTTCTCAACGCTCTAGGCCTGCAGAAGTGGCCCAACCCCACTTGTTAGAAGCCACAGGACGCCCATACACACACACACACACACACACACACACACACACACACACACTCACACACACACACCCCTTGCTCGAAAACGACACACGGGCCTCACTGGGATGGGCACCTTTCATGACAATGCTGTTCTCCTCAGGGTCTGCCCCCTCCGCCCCTCCTGGCCATAAGACCTGTTCCTGGGATCAAATCTCAACACAGCACGACTGGGACCCGCTGGGAAGAGAGACTGAACTCTGATGGAGCAGGAGGTGCCGGATGGAGGTGGATGGACCCCCAGCTGGACGAGCGCGTCTACGGGGCTCTGCACTTAACCCAGGTCAGGGGCCCGGACACGGCTCTCATGCACTGCTAGCACAGCTTAGAAGCTCGGCAAACACAAGGCCCATGTTAAACTCAGTGGAGATTGCAGAACTGCCGAGCATACTGTGGATAAAGGTTTCAAAAGATGCAGAGAGGTGGGCCTGCTGGACGGGGGTCTACCGTGTAAGAGCTGGAACCCCACGGCTGCCCCTGCTACTTGGGAGGGCTGGGAAGACACCCCACTCTCAGGGATGAGCTGGAACGAACGGGCTGGCAGGGGTGCGGGCACCACCCAGCAGCTCTGCGGTGGCTGTTCTCAGGGGGAGAGCTAATGGGGGAGATGCTTTAGCACTAGGCTTCCTGCAGCGAGGGGGACGACAGGGCCCTGGGAGAGCGGAAGCCAGGTGGCAGCACTCGGCCACCAGGAGCAGGGCAGGCAGGCGGGCTCACTGCAGTGGGCGGTGACTGTAAATGGTCAAATGGCTGGGTGGGGGGGGCTGGTATGCAGGCCCCACAGAGATGCAACTAGAGCAGAGGCGTTCCCAGGGGCAAGAGAGCTGCTGGGAGCCAACTAGGGTCCCGCCTCACGTATACAGACAAGGACACCACCACTGAGTGTGCTGCTCCAACGCAAAGTGGCCGTCTCTGACCCGGTTTCCAGTCCCAGGAAGTGCCTGAGGGAAAGGCCAAGCCCCAGGAGAACGAATCTGTAACACCCACACGAGTGTGCGCTGCAGCAACGCCCCCGGTTCCCTCCGAAGGGACTCGCAGTCACTCGCTTGAGTTACAGTACACGGGGGAAGGAAACTGTTCAAGGCTGGGAAGAGAGGGTCTGAGACAATGCTGAAACTCAGGGGCCCAGACCACCAGCAAGGTCCTCTACAGGGTCGGGGCACATCCAGGAGGGGACACCTGAAAGGATGCCACATCTCTTCAGAATGCAGGGCACATCTGGAACCAGCAGTCATTACACCACGCCTGGTCCCCAGTGGACAGAACGCATGGGTCTGGGGTCCAAGGTACGGCAGCAGGAGTGGCTCTGATCACCATCAATCCAAGAGACCCACTTGGGGAACGTGTGCTCCCAGCCCTGAAACTTTTGGCTCCATCTGTTTTGAGAGCCTGGCTCGAGGGGTAAAATGCTTCTACCATGGGACAAGAAAGGGATCTAAACTTAAAACCGCAGTCACCTCCTGATGCCAGCAGACAAGCAAGCAGAGAAAGGTGGTACTGTTCTGCAGGGGCAACCGGCCCGGATCGTGATGAGGAGGTGGGGAGGCTAATACATACTGGGGACAAAGAGGCACCTGTGTGGCCTTTAGGGGCCCCTTACATGCCCATAAGTGGGCAGACACACATCTTTCTCCTCTGCCCCATCCTGCTTCCTTCCCTCCCCTTCTCCTGAGAACACACCCTGAATCATCAAACACAATCTCCAGTTTCAGGCCCTGCTTCTAGAGAACCGAGACATCTCTGAACAAAGACAAGCGACAAGCAGGGAAAACCTTACAACTAACTTCACCGCGAAGGGCAAACTCACCTACCACACTGAGCGCTAGGGAAAACGTATGGGAAAACCGCCAACCGCCCAACAGAAAAATGGCTATAGAAAGACACTTAAGAGATCTGACTCGACCATATGAAAAGATACACAACCTCACTCGTAAGTACAAACTGTGATGTAACAGACTACGACCATCAGGCTGGCAAAGATCAAAAAGCCCGCATGTACACTGTGTGGCTCCTTAGAGTGTGGATCAACGGGTATTCGCCCAGACTGCCAATGGTGTACACCAGCTTAAGTCCCGCGTGAGGGGCAACCTGGAAATGTCCGTCAAGATAAAAAGTAACCTAGCCCTACACCCAACAATTCTACTTCTGGAATTTATCCTAGAGGGTTAGTAAAATGTGTAACAGAGACAAATTAAATATGTATGAATAGATCACCGGTTACATAAAATATGGTACAGCCATTATCATGGGAGGGAAATGGACGAGGCAGCTTTACGTGCCCCAACCCACCAAGATATGTCGAGATATACTGTTGCGTGTAGACAACGAGGTGCAAAGTGTGCACTAGGTCATCATTTGGGAACAAATGCACGTGCGTGCTCGGATATGGACACACCGCCCGCGCAGGGACACACGAGAAACTGATGCCAATGGTTCTTTCCAGGGGCGGGGCGGTGGGGGGACTGGGGACCTCTCCTCACCAGGAATCTCCTTACCATCTGAATTTTGTACCATGTCCATAACCTACCTATTCAACTTTTAAAAATACAATAAATAAGAAATAACAAATCTTATCAAGAAGCATCTTGGGTTTGGTATCACACATGTGATTAATTACCCGCTGCTGCCCCCCGAATTAAAAGCCAGAGTGTCGGTTCACAGGTCCCGAGCCTGCACCCCTGCACCACCCTGGGCCTCGTGGGGTCGAAACCCTGGGAAGGATGCTTCTGCTTTAGAAAAGCCGGGTGAGGATTCAATGAGAAAATGTATTTAAAATGTTAAATAGTGTTGCCGTATAGGTAAGCATTCAGAAATGAGAAGCTACTGTTAAGGGCCTCTCCCCTTCATGTTAGTAATGTTCGTTCTGAATGCAAAATACTTTCCATAAAGAACTACACTCGAGTACGCGGGAGGAGAGGCCTCCTCACCACTAGCGCATTGTGTTGTCGTCGCTGTTTTTATTTTTATCAAAGTGATACATGTATGAAGTTTAAAAACGTAAATAGTCCCCAGAAGTGTATAACAAAAAACAACGATCTGGTCCCAACCCAGGCAACCCTATAAACTGCTTCCCAGAGGCAGCAACTCCAGGGTCTTCTGGATCTAGGGCCAACTTTCTAAGTCATGGTTTTACATTGCTACTGCCTGATTCATCAATCTAAGACATTAGCTGTTGGTTTCCAGTTACGGCGGAGAAAGAGTTAACTCTCTTATATCACCACCCCCCAACTTCTCCTTCCTTTTTTCTTGCAATTTAGCTAATTTACTACTTAATCATTACTGGGTGCTTATATCCCCCTGTTAGGTGCATTCTACTTCACCGCTGTGCCAAGAGGTAGTGAAATCACAATTTTGTTTATGCAGAGTCTTTAATTTTTTTTAACCTTTAATTCTAAGATAATTGTAAATGGCATGCAGGTGTAAGAAATGATACACAGAGGTCCACTGTACCCCGCACCCTGTTATGCCTAAGGTAACATCTCGTGATCACCCAGCATCACAACCAGGATAGTGACAAGGTCAGGTTCCAGAACATTCCATCACAAGGTCCCTCCCGCTTCTCTTTTACAGGTGCACCCACTTCCCACCCACCTGGTCTCCTCCTTAACCCCTAGCAAGCCCTATCTGTTCTCCATTTCAATAATTCTGTCATATCAAGAATGTTACACAAAGGGAATCATACAGTAGGTAGCTTTGGGGATTGGCTTTTTTCACTCAGCATAATTCTCTGCAGATTCCTGGAGGGTGTTGAAGCAATCAGTAAATCATGCCTTTTAACAGCTGAGTACGGTTCCACAGTATGGAGGCACATCATTTGTTTCACCATCTACCCACTGAAGGACATCTGGGGTATTTCCAGTTTTTGCCCATTATGAATAAAGCTGCTTTTAATATTCATGTGTAGGTTTTTGTGTCAACACAGATTTTCATGTCCCTGGGATAAATACTCAGAGTGCAACTGCCAGGTCAGACGGTAGTTGCATGTCTAGTTTTTAAGAAACTGCCCACTTGTTTTCCAGAGTGGCTGCACCATTCTACATGCCCAACAGCCATGCATGAGTGACCCTCTGCATCCTCACCAGCATTTGGTGTTTTCACTACTTATTTAACTGCAGTCATTCTGGTTGGCGTGCAGTGATGTCTCCCTGTGGTTGTAATCTGCACTTCCCTAACGGCTAGTGATGTTGAACATCTTCATGTGCTTATTCCCATCTGAATGTCTTCTTTGGTGAAATAAATGTCTCTTCATGACTTTTGCCCATGTTCTAATCAGACTGTTGGCTTTTCTACTATTGGGCTTTGACAGTTCTTTATATATTCTAGATGGAAGACCTTTGGCAGGTAGGTGGTTTGCAAATATCTTCTCCCAGTCTGTAGCCTGTGTTTTCATCCTCCTAACGGAGTCTTCTGCAGAACAAAAGTTTTTAAATTAGATGAAGTTCAGTTTACCAATCATTGCCTTTTTGATGTCAAGTCTAAGTACTCTGCTTACCCTGGGTCCTGGAGATTTTCTCTTAGGTTTTTTTTTCTAAAAGTGTTATAGTTTCACATTTTCCCTTTAATTCCATGATCCACTCTGAGTTAATTTTTGTATAAGGTGTGAGATTTAGCGTGAGGTTCATTTTTCTCTCAATGGGTGTCCAACGGCTCCAGCGCCATTTGCTAAGAAGACGGTCCTTCCACCGACTTGCTTTTTGCACCTCTGTCAAAAATCAGTTGGGTGTATTTGTTTGGGTCTGTTTCTGGGTTCACGATCTTGTTCCACTGATGACTGTGTCAGCCCCTCTACTGCTACCTCACAGTCTTCATTGCTGTAGCTCTAAAGTACATCTTGAAATCAGGCAGACTGATTCCTCTCTTTTAACTCTTCTTTTTCAAACCATTCCAGCTATTCTACTTCTTGTGCCTTTCCATATAAATTTTAGAATACTTGTCTATATCTGGCCAGGATTTTGATAGGAGTTGCATCAAACCTGTATATCAATTTGGGGAAAACTGACATGTTAACATCCATGTACGTGGTATGTCTCTCCACTTATTCAGATCTTTGATCCTTTCATCCGTGTTGTGTGGTTTTCAGCGTACAAATCCTATAGGTTTTGTTACATTTATACCTAAGCATCTGTATTCATGTCTGTAATTTATTTTTGCTTCGTACTGCCTGATATTGGTTATCAGGGAAATACTAACCTCACAAATGAGTTAAAAAGTGTTCCCTCCCCTTCTGTTTTTCTGGAAGAGACTGTGTAGAATTAGTGTTAACTCTTTAAACATATGATAGAATCTTCCAGAAACCACCTGGGCCTGGAGACTTTTTTTATGGGAGTTTTCAAATTAGATATTAAATTTCTTTAATAGTTGCAGGACTACTCAAATGATCTATTTACTGGTGACCCGTGGCAGTCTGTGCTCCTCAAGAAACTGGTCCGGGGGCTTCCCTGGTGGCGCAGTGGTTGAGAGTCTGCCTGCCAATGCAGGGGACACGGGTTCGAGCCCTGGTCTGGGAAGATCCCACATGCCGCAGAGCAACTAGGCCCGTGAGCCACAATTGCTGAGCCTGCACGTCTGGAGCCTGTGCTCCACAACAAGAGAAGCTGCGATAGTGAGAGGCCCGCGCACCGCGATGAAGAGTGGCCCCCATTTGCCGCAACTAGAGAAAGCCCTCGCACAGAAACGAAGACCCAACACAGCCATAAATAAATAAATAAATAAATAAATAAATTTAAAAAAAAAAAAAAAAAAACGAAAGAAAGAAACTGGTCCGTTTGTTGGCTGCTGTCTGAGGATGCAGAGTCGCCTGTGGTGCTCTCATCAGCCTTTGATTCTTCAGGGTCTCTTGGCACTTGAAGGATGTCGTCACTTCCTTCTGGCCCCGTGGTTTCTGATGCGAAATCTATCATGCCGTTTTCCCTAGAGGTGAAGTGTTCTTTCTCACTGCTTTCAACACTCCGTCTTTGTCTTTACTTTTCGGAAGTTTCACTACGACGTGTCTTGGCGTGGACTGCTTTGGGTTTATCCTGTTTGTGGTGAGCTCAGCTTCTTGAACCTCTGAGTCTGTCTTTTACCAAATCACAGCAGTTTCAGCCATGACTCCTTTGATCAGCTTTTCAGCCCCACCCCACCCCGTCTCTTCTCCCTCCAGGACTCTGAGGACACAAATGTCAGAAATCTGCTCCAGTCCCACGGGGGAGGGGAGCACAGTCTGTTACCAGGTGGAGGGGCTGACTCCCCACTGGCCTCCGCTGCCACCTGAGTTGGCGGGGGGGGCTCCTCTTCCCTGCTGGACACGGTTGGCGTTCTGGCCCCCCAAGTGGCCCAGTGACACGAGGGGTGGTATGTGAGTCACACTGCTGCTGTCTGAGGGCAGAATTCCAGGCTCCCCACATGGTCTCCACTGACACCGCAGTTCCACTAGGGGTTCATCAGGGATAAAGCCCCAGCTCCCAACTCAGCCTTCTCTGCGGTGGGTGCTGGCCCCTACACAGTCTTTGCTGGTAGAGGCAGCAGCGGGCCCACAGGTTTTTCAGTCACATTTGGTTGGAACTGAGCAGGTATTGTAAAACATTTTCTGTCCTGCTAAGCTATCCCTTTCCTGGTCCTTTGGCCAGAGAGAGTGAATTTTGTTGGGATTCTGTGTGCACCTGTTGGCTGTTCTGGGTTGCCAGCTTCTTCAGTTCCAAGCCTGGGATACATGAGGAAAAAGAGAACCGGGGAACTCACCAAAGGGTCACCCCCTTGGGTCCCAAGGTCCCTGGCTGGTCTGCCGTCACTCTACCTTTCAGAGTCTTCTTATGGTTGTTGCATATATAACGTCTAGGATTTTTAGGTGTACTTAGTGAGAGGAATAGGGAAAAATACGTCGACTCCCTCTTCCTGGAAGCGGAAGTCCGCAAACTTTAAATTTTCACGGTGTAATATGGGCCTGCCCTTCCCTCCACTTGCTTTGTTTTCAACGTACAATTCTATCTTCCCAATTCTTCAGCAGCCTCTACTCCAACATATAAAACCATCCGTGTTCCCTTCTCCCAGAGCTGCTCTGGCCTGTTCCTCAGATTCCCATCTTGGGAAATCCCTCTGCTCTTTTCCGTGCTTAGAGCCCCGGTTCTGGATCTGCGTCCCCACCTTCCTGGTGCGTCCTTGCGCTCTGAGGCAGCACATCTCCCAGGAACCTCGTCAGAACGGGCTCTGAGGGCTCACGTTTTAGAAACCTGACTGTCTGGTCATCATGACCAGAAAGGGACCCTCTCAATCTGAGAATCACGTCTGTTGGTGAATTCTGCAAAATGTCCTTCCATTACTGTCTTAACAACTTCCTCCCACTCTCCTCCATCCTTTCTTCTCATGAGTCAGAGATTGAACCTTCTGGATGGATCCTATAATTTTTTTCTCTCTCTCATCTTTTGTTTACTGATTTTTGATCTCCCTGTCTTTTGGTTATTCTTTCTGGGTGACTGCCTTGACTTTATCTTTTGACCCCTCTAATGAATTTTTTATGACATATAATTAAGATCCTTTAATTCCAAAAGCTCTTATCTCCACCTGTTATCCTGTTATCTCACAGTTAACAGTATTTCCTCTTATCTTTCTGACAACATTATGTATTTTTATTTTTCCCTTAGTTTCCGCACTGCTGCTGTTGCATTCACGTTTACGTCTTGTGTTTGTCCCGGGCTCTATCTTTAGATTAAACGTCTTCCTCAAACGTGTACTTCTCCTTGACTGCCCACGCAAGAAGCCGTGTGCACGGGCAGAGGTGCAGACTGCCAGCTTCTCTCAGGCTGGCTGGGTGGTCACCCCAGGGTCATTCGAGGCGGCACTTCTGCAGGTTGTGTGGCTGCACAGGAAAGCACTCCTGCGAGGATCCCCTTGTGGGAGAGGCCCGGTTGCAGGCCTATCTGGAAGCCTGAGGGAAAGGGGGTTGGCAATTCTCACCGTTCCGGACAGAGGCTTTGACTTAATCTGCTCATCTTCACACTGGGTCTCTCCCCACCCTCCTCCGGGCCAGGTGTCCCCACGTCTAAAGCCCCCCTAGTGTCATGTCTCTACCAGGGAGACCTCCCACCTCTCCCTGTGGCAGGTGAGAGCAAACCCCTCCCCGAAGCCCACACGGTGCTCCACGCCCCCCCAGCCCCCGGGTCCAGCTGGACAGCTCCACGTCCTCTGAGGGACGCAGGTCCAGCTCCGTGGGCTCTGTGAACTCGTTACCCCACCTTCGTCAGCTCCCTCTGCAAGTTCACGGGCCTCTCTCATCACCGCGGTCCCCTTTCCCATTCTCTCTGACTGCGCAGTTTTATTCATTTCCTTTCATGTAGTGTTTAGGGGAAGCACTGATAATACACTAGTGTGCGTCATGTGTACCCACAAGTGGGCACGGGCTTCGACAGGATTCAGGAGTCCGTGTCCCAGGCTGTGACAGTGGCACATGGAACAGCTCTTAGCCTTGACCAAGGAACCGAAACACACGGCCAGCCTTTACGAGAAAGGAGGCAGCTTGCTACTGGAGAGAAAGCCAGAAATGGGGCCAGAAGACAGAGCCCTGGGGTTTGGGCACCCAGTTTATCAGACACACCACCGCAGGGGCACCACCGGGTGGGAGTCACCCGAGGTGTGAGTGGGGACGGGTCCCAGAACCGCAGCGTTTGGTGCATCAGGGGGCCTTTGCTGGCGACGGGCAGGCGGGTCCTGCGGCCGTGGACTTACCTTCACCTCCTTCTCGATATAGTCGCTCAGCAGTCTGTCGGGCTCGACGCGCTCAGGCAGGGACAGCACCACAGTGTGCAGGGGGCGCCTCTCTGTCACCTTCTCATGGGCTTTCTTATCTCTACTCTTTTCACCTTTTAGGAATACTCGTTTAAACGGCGACACAATTCCAGGCTGCAGGCAGAAACGGCAATGATTGGAGTTCATTATTCACAAAGGCTTTGCGCTGTACCCATGGCTAACAAGCGGAAGTGGCCAGAAGCACCACCACGGTCCCCGTGCAGACGGGCCGGCTACTGCCAGCCAGGGTGGGCCGGGCCCAGTGCTGCCTCGGGCACCGAGGGTCTGGTCCCTCACCTGTTCATGGACACTTACAAGGTCAAGGGCCAATTCTCAAGGTGAGTAAACTCAGGAGGCGAGAAGGGGCAGGAAGGGGGAGATTCCCCCAGAAGACAAAAATGCAGCATTGCTCTGAAGTGACCTCCCGGCTCCGCTGGGTCACTTCACTGCAGGGTCCTCGGAGAAGGCGGGGAGGTGTGGCCAGGGCTGTGGCATCAACAGGAAACAGCTCAACAGCCGCAAGGCCCGCCTCTTCCCTCTCCCGTAGGAACGCGGCACGCGCTCTGCTTTCCCCTCCCTCCGCCGGGGCCTCAGGGGCTCAGGGCGCTGACCAGCACCTGGGTGACCTCACCCCGTGGTCAGTGTCTAGAGGGTCCTGGAGGCCAACCCTGCGATCAAAGTAAACCTGCAGAGGGAGAGCCAAGGACAGCGGGGAGAATAAAGTCAACCTCGCCTGCGGGTCCCAGGGAAAGGCCCAGGATTCCCTCCCTGCAGTTCTGCAAGAGCCCTCCAGGCCCTCCGCGGGCACAGATGTTCAGAGAGTCAGGCATGGGCACTGGGCACCTGCACGCAGAGGCCAAAGGTGACCGCTTCCAGTCACGCAAAGGAACGTAAAACCAGAGAATACAAGACGCCAACGTGCAGACTCGGCAGGGAAACATCACCGAACACAGCAGCGAAACCCAAAGGTGGTGACCCACACCAGACCGAGAAATCACCTTCCACTGTCTTGTCTGTGATTCTGCAGCTCGTCTGCCTGGGCAGGACCCAACGCCAGACAGTGGCCGGGACCTAGGGCAGGCCTAGCTCTGACCAACACTTACAAGAAACAAATGCCTATGTCACCAAACATGTACCATAAGCTCTCGTTCCTGTTTCTCCTCTGCAAGGGGGAAATTCAGCCATGTGCCATATCCCACCCAAAACAATGCCTGTGAGGCACCTCGGCAGCCCGTCAAACTCACAGATGGAGGATGGAGAGGGGCCCTAACTCCCTCACAAAGGCAGGTGAGGCCCCGGGGGTCTCCAGGAGATCCTGCAGGGCCCGCCGCACACAAAACATGCCCTCAGCAAAGTGAACTCCGGCGTTCCTCCTGCTCCTCCCAGCCAGAGTCCGGCTTTTCTCCTCTGCTCCTTGGCCTGCACTCCTCACCCCTGAGCACTTGGCCCCTGGATAGCTGCCTTTTACCCCACTGATCCACGACAACTAATACTGGAGCACCCCTCCTCGCGCTGGATACCCACCGACTTCCCACTCCCCATCCCAACGCAGCCCCTCAGCACTTCGTGCTGCATAGGGGGCTGGGGGAATAATGCTGATGTGAGGCCCTCAGGGCTGGGGAGGATCAAAGCTAGACAACGACGTGCGTGTGGGGCTTCATTTACTTCTCTCTGCTCTTGTTTACATTTGAAATCGTCCATAAGATTTTGTTTTTAAAGGATGAGTACAGTTCCTGCCTACAACTGCTTACACTTAAGCTGAGACAAGATAAAAGCATGAAAGGTTAAGGGAGACAAGATAATCAATCCCATCATCATAAGGAGAGTATCATCTCCACAGTCTCAGGCGAACTACAGAGTGGAGAGAGGGGCCTCCTCGGAGGAGCCCGAGATGGCTGATCGCAGCCCTCAGAGAGACCGCCCCCGGGGCCCGCTCAGGCTTCTTTCTCCTCGATCCCACAGGAGTTGTCAGCCCCAGCACAAATTTGGCGAGTGGAAGAGAGGGTGAGGCACTTCAGGTGAAATCCTGGGGCGGGGGGGGGGGCGGGGTCTGGACCAGGTGACCGCGATGTAGGGCTCACGTGGAAACGGTGGGACACGGTCACCCACAATTTGCCAGACAAGCACCGATGGTAAAGTCTACACTGAAAGCAAGCGACACTGAGAAGTGAGTAATGTAAACATCACGTGTCACCAGCCTTTGCGCTGTACCCATGGCTAACAAGCGGAAGTGGCCAGCGACCTGCGGGCAGGTCACGCCAGGCCCTGAACTGTGACTGCCACTCCGGCTGGCATCCGAGGCGATCAATGACACACACATGACTCTTCGATCCTGCTCTGCTTGACTGTTTATCTGCACTGAGAACCTCCTAGTTCCTGTGATGCGAAAGGCACTGCCCTAGGGCGGTGGAAGTACCAAGACATGCAGCACAATGTTACACAGATGACCTATATCCGAAAGTGGCCGGAGTAAACATCTACCCCTACACCATTTCTACCTGGTAACCTCACGAAGTTCACTCTCCCAAATCATAACCAGCAGGGGCACAGCCCACGGTTGATCCTGAGCCTGATGGCGCGTGAGAACAGCCCAGCTCGACCTGATGGCTGCTCCACCTCGCTACTCCTCTACACCTGGGAGCAACAGGAAACCAGTTCTGAGACGAGGGGTTTGCCAAGGCAAGCCTCTTACCGAGAAGCCCGTGCCAAATCTCCAGGTCCACAGACCACACGCAACCCATGCTGTTATTTTAACGTTGAGGGACGGGTCATACAGTCACAGCCCGCACACAGAATCAGTCTGTGTGGCAAGGACCCAGAGCCCAAGTCCTGCAACCCACCTTAAGGAGAGACCCTGTGCCAGCCCACACGCCTCATCTGTCTGGCCCCTGCAGGCCAAGGAAACCAGGACGCCCACTGCAGACGCCTCCTACTGCTCAAGGATCAGCTTTGCCTATGCTGAGCCCCACTCCGTCTTCTGCTGCCTTTACCTCTAGGGAGCCAGCACCCTACAGGGGAGCAGTAATGTGTCTGATGCCTGTGCCAGCCAGGCATCAGGAAGGCCCTGTGGGGGAATGAGACGGAAGTCCCACCCTCAAGGTGGTCACCGTCAAGCGGGGGGAGATAAGCCCAAAGCAGATGAACAGGGACTGAATCCACGATGAGAACTGCCAGCCAGGTGCCTCGAAGGTGTACTTTAGGGCCCAAATGCCCTGTTTTTAAAGGAGCTACCCTGGCAACGAGGCACGGCCCGTGAGGCCCCGTGACGAATAATGGCGCCTGCCCTCCACTGCTCACAGGCTGGCGGAGGCGAGGGGAGCCACCCCAGAACCCAGGCCGCACACAAGACCACCTGGCCAAGCGTGAACTTGGCATGACTGATTTGGAATCAGACACAGCTTCCCTAACTCAGTCCTCAGTGCTGCATACCCCAGGCATCATGTGCTTTTTTTTAACATCCCAAATAAGTTCAAGCGGTGGATGAGCCTCCCTAGAGAGTGGAATGTTGAAACCATTATGTAAAGAAATGCACCCCAGCAAACCTGCAGCTTTCCTCTGCCGCCTCACCCCGTTTCAGTGCAGAATGGGGGCGGCTGCTCCACCCGAGGACAGCAGGCGTGTGACACAGGAGGTGCGTGCCCCGCTCCCGCTGCAGGAGCTGGAAAGTAGACACGGCTGGGAGCTGGGGGATGGCAGGCACGGTGGGGGCCCCTCAGCTTTTCCGGAAACACAATGAACAAGAGGGCACCTCAGGATTTTGGAGCCTATGCTGCTTTTAAACATGAAAATGTAAAAGAAAGTTCTGCTTGAAAAAAATAAACTGAGAACAATTAAGAATATTCTGGGACTTCCCTGGTGGCGCAGTGGTTAAGAATCCGGGTTCGAGCCCTGGTCCGGGAAGATCCCACATGCCGCGGAGCAACTAAGCCCGTGCGCCACAACTACTGAGCCTGCGCTCTAGAGCCCGCGAGCCACAATTACTGAGCCCACGTGCCACAACTACTGAAGCCCGCGCGCCTAGAGCCCGTGCTCCGCAGCAAGAGAAGCCACCACAGTGAGAAGCCCGCGCACCGCAAGGAAGAGTAGCCCCCGCTCGCCGCAACTAGAGAAAGCCCACGTGCATTAACAAAGACCCAACGCAGCCAAAAATAAATTAATTAATTAATTTAGAAAAAGAATATTCTGACGCACAGAATCAGGATTCCATTAAACGACTGTGGATTCTTTAATTCACTGGAATAGCCTCCAAATCAATACAGAGTTTTAAAAAGTGGTTTTAGCCCGTGCAATTGTTCATCCTTCACTCAACAGGTATTTTCATTGAGCGCCCATGTTCATCATCACCGAAATGATCTTGCCATCTTTGACCCCAAAAGACAAAAGGAGCAATTTAGCCCCTGGAAGGAGCCCAACGCCAAGCACGGGTTCTCTTCGTGAATGGAGCCCTGGCACCGAGTGCCACCCGGCGTCCATCCGTGCCCGAGTCTCTCGTGAAGAAACGGGGGCCCTGAGTGTTGAAGGAACCAACCGAGGGTCCGAGGCACAGATCCGGGGAGGGGATGCGGGGCTTCGGTGGCCCTGTCCGGCATCTGCAGACTTCTCACATGGCACACACGCTGCTTCCTAGAACTGTGCAGAACTTCTGAACTGGCTCAGAAGTGTTCCCTAGACGCTTATAGTATTCTTGCAATATATTTTCCATCTTATGCTTGAAACAACTTTTGAAGTTGGAAACCTCAAATGTAGCTCTTCAACACACACACACACACACACACACACACACACACATACAAACTCTGGCCCACTTAGCGCTTTCCTAGAGGAGGGGCCAGGGGCCAGGCTGGCCTTGGGTATTGTTAGATTAAAGCCTGACTTAGCATCTCACTTGGGGTGACCAGGCTCCGAGTAACTGCATCTCCTAAACAAATTCTCAGAGGCTAACTTCTCCGTCAGAGTGTCTGTTTATTAATTTACAATAAGAAATGCATGTGCTGAAGGAACCAGCACAACTGCTCATGGGACAGTGGCCTCTACTTGCGGACCAAAGTGAATAATAAGGTGACATACACCAAGTCACTCCACGTGCACAACGCTCAGCCCAGCGCATTCTAGAGAAAGCGTGTGGCAGTGACGGAAGGAAACCCGCACTGGGCACCCCGAATGCCTCAGTACGGTGTTCACGCACCCTTACCTACTCCTTTAGTTAATAACACAAAACTGCCCCAGAACAAGGGCTTCAAGTGCAATGCCCTGGGGTCCTTCAGTTCGGCATTCAGCAAACGTCTAATGGGCACTTGGCATGTGCCCGGCACTGGGGCTGCACCTCGAGGGACCCCCCTTCCCTGGCCCAGGGCCCCTTCTGCTGAGCAGGGGGCAGGGGGAGGGGCCACTCGGCGGGGATCAGGCTCCGCAGGGCTGCGGGACGACACCAGGGAGAGACACCGGGGAGAGACACCCAGGCCAGAGCGTGGGCCGCGCAAAGCCACTGTCCAACCATCCAGCTGGGCAAGGCAGCGGCTACCCCCCAGATTCACCCCCGCCCAGATGCACGAAGCACCCCGACAAATCCTCTCCTATAAGCGCCACTGTTTAAAACTGCATCTCAACGTTGCCTATCTTAACTCCAACTCCCTGTAACGCAAGTCAACAGATTCACTATCTTTTGAAAAAGAAAGTTAAGTACTTAAGCGCCTACCAACAGAAAAAGAGCCTTTCTTACGTGCCGCAGAGGCCTAAATAAGGAGGACGACACAGCCCGCGCCCCAGGATCTCCTACAGACCTCAAGTTCCCCATCTCAGGACTAGGCATGAACCTGACCTCCCCCACGGCAGCGGTTTGCTCTGGTGACACACACCGCGCCTGACCGTCCATGCGGCGGCCGAGGCCACTCCTGCCGGGCACACAGCGCCCCTCATCCTCCCTCAGGCGTCACGGGTGAAATTCCAGGCACGAGCCTGCAACTGTGAGCGTGTTCTTTCTTGACCTCTTCCCTAAATCATTTTCCAACTCAGATCTTGGGTCCTAACTGACTACAAATCTACATGAACGCCACTCTTCCTCGGCAACCCTGACATCCGCGGCCTCTCACTCCTTAAGTGAAGATGGACGAACCCAACAACCTGCAAAGAGCTCCTCATCTTGCTCACTTCGCCGGCCACCGGGGCTGCCAGTTCTCAGACCCGGAAGCCAGCAGGAACCCTCCACCCCACCTTCCCAAAGCAAAGGTCACAGGACCCAAACAATCGTTCTAGATGGCTCTTTCCACACTGGGTGTGCACCTACCTCGTTCTCCATGGAACACCCCGCTGGAAAGTCTGTGTGAGGAGGAATTTCTCTGGAGGAATTCTGGTTCCTCCCCCTCTGCCGATAGTTAGTGTGCATTCTCCTCTGTTCACTTCTGAGCTTGTTGAAAAATATGGTCAGATGTTAGCCCTCCCTCTGAAAAAAACATGTGAATGAACAGGAAGACCAGAAACCACAGCTTCCTTCTGCAAACCCCACTGAAGCTGTTTACAGTTTTTTAAAAAAGTTTGAGGCAGGCAACACCCTAAAACTGCTGGCAAAATCCAAACAGGCTGCATGCACGAAAAGACGTAAAGTAAACCCACACATCTTCATACTAAACCAGCACATCTTCCACCTAAACCTCCGCATCTCCTTACCGAACCAGCCCATCTTCTTACTAAACAGGCACATTTTCCTTACTAAACCAGCACACCTCCTTACTGAACCAGCCCATCTTCTAATTAAACCAACACGTCTTCTTACTAAACCAGCACATCTCCTTACTAAACCAGTGCACAGACTTATTAAACCAGCCCATTTTCTTAGTAAACCAGCCCATCTTCTAACTAAACCAGCCCATCTTCTTACTAAACCAGCGCATCTTCTTACTAAACCAGCACATCTTCTTACTAAACCAGCAGATCTTAATAAACCAGCACATCTTCTTATTAAGCCAGCCCATCTTCTTACCAAATCGGCACATCTTCTTACTAAACCAGCCCATCTTCTTACTAAACCAATGCATCTTCTTACTAAACCAGTGCACAGACTTATTAAACCAGCCCATCTTCTTACCAAACCAGCCCATCTTCTTACCAAACCAGCCCATCTTCTTACTAAACCAGAGCATCTTCCTTACTACCTCTAGCACACAGAGCCCACGGGTGGCCTCCCCACATTTCTAGCCAATACCGTGTAGTCAGTTGAAGGACATTATTTTGGAAGTCCGACCATTCTGCAAATCCAAACGACAAAGGGAGAAAGAGTAAAAGCAAGCAAGCCGAGAGCACTGCTGGGGCTCCCCCTCCTGACCGTGCGGTGTCACCCATGTGGTGGGACCCGCCGACCTGGCTGTTTCCAGCCAGCTGTTGCCAGCTTCAGGGCACAGTAGCCCAGGGGGCCTGGGCAGAGCACACCTTCTCCATGACCATCAGCCTACAAAAGCCTCTACCTGCCTCCAGGACTCTTGCGTTTGAGACGCAACTTTGAAACTAAAGAGTATGTCCTTGAGCAAGCTCACTTTCACTTCTTCAGGGTCAAATCTGATCCTGAAAAGGAGAAGTTGGGTTTGTTGATGTTGAAGACCCTTACACTCTCTAGATGCTCCAGAATGGCTGCAAACAGGAGAAGCTACTTAATTAACTGTTCTGGTTAATTAGAGTGATGATTTAGAGTGACCATATTCACAGCTCAAAACATAACAAATATAATACAATTTTACTAACATTAGATTTATTAATATTAGATTTGATTTGATCAAAGTGCTAATTTTCAACAGTTTTCTGCCCATAAAAATGGCTATTTCATATGGTTCAATTTAAACTGTAACAAAGTTTAGTATTTCTTGATTCTGAAAAGACTGGTTCAGAACAATAGTTTCATGCCTCAGTTACTAATACACATGCCGCAGATGTAGGAAGCACAGTAAACCGGGTAAGGAGTACTGCACTAGATTTGTTTGAATAAACATCTGGTATTGACTGGACTATCCCTTTATCTCTTTAGACACCCAGGGCACCGTGGGTACCGTCTGGACTCCGCTTTCTCCTTCTTTCTAAAAGCTGCCCCCTGCAGAGCAGGATCAGGTAGCCCTGAGGGAAAGGGAACCAGGAGTGAGATTCAGAGACCTCAGGAGGTGGAGCAGTCCCCAGGACGTGTCTTGGTGACTGTGGGGCCTGAGTCCACTGCCGGCTCCCCACCAGGTCCCCCTGCATGCGACACACAGCCCACCCTTCCAAAGTCCCAGAGCTGCCCCTCCCGGGGAAACAGAGGAAACTAAAGGAAGCCCACCAGCTGCACATACAAGTCAACCTGTCCTGCTTTCACAGATACAACGATCACCAGGGTCAGCATGGAAGAGGAAGGGCAGGGAGCACAGGGGGCAAAGGAGAGACTGGATGGGGTCTTAAATTCTAGAGGGTTTAGAGGCATTTGAGGAGAACAGCATCCATAAATACAGCCAAGAGAGAGAGACAGAGACAGACAGAGCAAACAAGAAAAGTATCTTAGAAATTACATATATGATCGCCAAAATAAAAGAGTTCAATAGAAGGGCTGAATAATAAAATGAGTGTAACTGAAAGCCAAATTGGTGACCTGGAATACGGTGGCACTTTTACAAATGAACATTCCAATCAACTTGATGATCGAGAGCACTAACTCTGAACCCCAATTAAGCAAAATGTTAGCCCCCCCCAAAAATTCCATTCCTATTAGGATTGAGTCACAAAAAATTTGTACTCAGTGATTATCATACTTTGAATTTCATCAATGAAAATGTGGAAATTTGTTCTCTCTCTTCTGATGTGATACCTACTTAAAACCCTCAATGTTACCTCTTGGCCCATAAAGCCTAAAACATTTACTATCTGGTCCTTTACATGAAAAGCTTGCCAACTCTATCCTAGAACATAAAGCGAAAGATGAAAAATAAGAAAATGTTGGGACTTCCCTGGTGGTGCAGTGGTTAAGAATCTGCCTGCCAATGCAGGGGACACGGGTTCGAGCCCTGGTCCAGGAAGATCCCACGTGCCACGGAGCAACTAAGCCCGTGCGCCACAACTACTGAGCCTGTGCTCTAGAGCCCGCGAGCCACAACTACTGAAGCCCGCGTGCCTAGAGCCTGTGCTCCGCAACAAGAGAAGCCACCGCAATGAGAAGCCCGCGCACCGCAACGAAGAGTAGACCCCGCTCGCCGCAACTAGAGAAAGCCCGCGCACAGCAATAAAGACCCAATAAAGGAAAGAAGGGGGGGGAGGGAGGGAGAGAGGGAGGGAGGAAGGAAGGAAGGAAGGAAGGAAGGGAGAAAAGAAAATATGAGAAAAATCAAAGGGCATAGCAGCCAGATCCATAAAGTCACTTGGTGACCTTGGAGGAGACAAGGACACACAGAGCAAGGAGGACGCCGATGAAGGACTCGGCTCTACAGACAGAAAAGGCTTGGCACCAAGAAGGCTGACTGGAAAAGAGACACTTAAACCCATCCTTGTAAAACTGCAGGACTTCAAGAGGATAGCTAAAGGTTTCCAATAAGGAAAAATGAAAACGTTTCCTGAAAAGGAACAAGGATCACAGCAGCATCAGGTGTTTCGTGCCAGCAGGGAACACAGTAATCCCTCTAAAGTTCTGATGGCAAATGATTTTGAACCTGGAAGTTAATATAAAGCCAAACTGTCCATGAAGTTTAGGCAAAGTTATTTTCATATTTGCAGTGCCTTGGAATTTTTATACCCTAAACCCTTTTTGAAAAATATACTAGAGGATGTACTACCAGCAAAAAAAAAAAAAAAGAAAAAAGGGTATGAGACAGAAAAAGAGCTGGAGTCTAGGAAACAGTGGAACTCATGCAGGACTGCAATTAAAGAAATCCCAGGATGACAATCATGCACCGAGCCAGCAAAGCAACTGGTTCAAATTAAAACGATACAGGAGAGAGTCCCAAAGGAAAATGTCAGGAGATTCCATTACATAAAATTATATGATTAAAACCCTAGAAGTTCTTGATGATAAAAATATATGACTTTTGAAAGAAAAAAGAAAAGGAATTTATTAGAAACTCTAGAAAACAAAAAGTTAAAAAAAAAAAAACCACAAAAAAACCAGACACACCAATGATCCCAATGTGAACCGTACTAGTATGTGGCCTGATCCTGAACACGGGACAGAGTACAGACTGACAGTCTCCATTGCATTGACCTCAATGCTTGACACAGTCTCCTTCAGAAGTACAGATGCCGTGGCAAAAAGCTACATTTTTCTCCACAAAATAAGGCCTCTTTTAAAAAACAGCCATGGGGCTTCCCTGGTGGCGCAGTGGTTAAGAATCCACCTGCCAATGCAGGAGACACGGGTTCGAGCCCTGGTCCGGGAAGATCCCACATGCCGCGGAGCAACTAAGCCCGTGCGGCACGACTACTGAGCCTGCGCTCTAGAGCCCGCAAGCCACAACTACTGAGCCCACGTGCCACAACTTCTGAAGCCCACCGCCTAGAGCCCATGCTCTGCAATGAGAAGCCACCGCAATGAGAAGCCCGTGCACCGCAACGAAAAGTAGCCCCCGCTCGCCACAACTAGAGAAAGCCCACATGCAGCAACAAAGACCCCATGCAGCCAAAAATAAATAAATAAATTTATAAAAAATTTAAAAAAAATAATAAAAATTTAAAAACAGCCACAGTGGCATTATTTTGCTTTAAAACGTGACAGGAATTTTTTAAAATCTTCAACTATCCAATTGGTGTTCAAATTTTTCACCAATAGACTCACATTTTTTTTTTTAATAGTTTGTTCAAATCAAGATGCAAATCAGGTCCATCGATAGACTGCCCTGAGCCGACACAATTCTTAAGTCTCTTGATGCATTTGTTAAATAGCCAGGGCAGGTCATCCTGTAGAATATCCCACTTTCTGGCTCCTGCAGGATGTATCTCTGTCAGAACTTTGAGGATGCTTCTCAGCCCCTGTATTTCTTGTAGACCGGTGGTTAGATCGTGAGGCTTTACTTAACTCAAGTGTGATGTTTTTTCAAGAATGCTTCCATCAGGGGGCACATAATATTGGGCAGTGATCTGCCACTGATGGCTATGGCCTGGCCCCTTTGTCTCATAGTTGGATATGATATTTTTCAACAGTCTGGTTCCACAATTCCTTCATCATTTATTAGTGGAAACATTTACATAAAGAGACCTTTTCCCTCCTCGACTATGTGGTCACCCTGAGGTACAGATCATTCAGAAAAGTCAAGCTAAATGCATCACCCTTTCTCTTCAGCAATGCTGCTTCCTTGGAATCGCCGGAGCTAAACAATCCATTAGTCATCATCTTATGGACGATCCAATTGTCCCGCCCCGGCCAGCGGCGGCCTCTTCAAAGTGGACCCTGGCAGCTGCTGAGGGCTCCTCAGACCTGGAATTGACCACTGCTGCTTCTAGAGGAAAGTGCTGTTTCAGGCCCACTACCACTCACCGAGGGCGTTCACTGCGCCTGGGACTTGGCACCAGAGAGAGTGAGGAAATAAGCAATTTGTGTTTAAGAGAAAAACATCATGAATTCACAGTGATATTTCCAATCCAAAGTAGGATTACAGGGTTATTGATCACATTCTTTGGTATTATCTGCACCCACCCACTCCTCCTATGGTGAAAGCCAGTGTGTAATGCTGTTAATGTAACTATAGTTCCGCTTTATCCTAAAACACATGTACCAGTGGCAATAATACCAGTATTATTACTAATAAAATGCTTACTGAAAACAATTTGCTTAAAGTTTCTTTGTTGCTTTTCTTGTCCTTAGTGCATGTCCCACTGCCAGCCTGCTGTCGAATTTCTATGATTTAATTACTTGAAATAACTCTTTTCTGTGGGGTTATGTCTTTTGTTTGTTTTTCCCATTTTTATTAATACTTTGCTTTTGATTTTTTTAAGTAATTTTTTTTTTTTAATGTTTGGATTCAATTGTAATCCTGTAAATCGTTACATGGTCCAAACTCACAAGGCCCATGCTGAGAGGTCAGCCCCTCCCCTCTAGATAATCATCTAAGATAGGGCTCCACGCTGCACCCTCCCACCCCGGCCCGCTGTGAGGCTGCAGCACGGTTTAGCGAGCCTGCACCCCAGGGATGGAATGAGGCCAAAATGAACAGCCTGGTGCACAAACTGCCTCGTGTTTTTGCCAATGTTTCCTTGGGGGAGGTTTCATGGAAGTGGGATGCTGGGTCAGTCACGGCACCAGAGTTCAGCCAGGCATAGCCCCTTATGCCCTGTCAGGAGCTATGCTGGCCGGTTCCTCATGCCTGATCAAGTAGGGATGTCTGCCCGCCTGAAAGGTGAGAAAAGGTAGCTCAGTGTGCTCTTAATTTGCATTTCTCTTATTATGCAAGAGTCTGAGTTGCCTTTTCACACATTTAAAAGCCATTTGAGTTTCTTTTTCAGTGAACTGTCTGTTCCCATCTCTTGACTTGTTTTTTCCTCTCAGGTCCTCAGCCTTTGTTTTCCCTATTTTTAGAAGCACATTATATATAGGATATTTACTTTTTGTTTTATAAGTTGTAAATATTTTTTCTCGATTTGTTGTCTTTTTACTTTGCTTATGTTTATGTCATCAGATCTGGTCTTTCCCCTCCTTGCTCTGAATTCTCAATAATAGTTAAGAAAGTTTCCTCGGGAATTCCCTGGCAGTCCAGTGATTAAAACTCCACACTTTCACTGCTGAGGGCCAGGGTTTGATCCCAGGTCAGGAAACTAAGATCCCACAAACCACGCGATGCGGCCAAAAAAAAAAAAAAGTTTCCTCATCTCCCAGATCATTGAAGAATTCACCCATGTTTTTGCCTAGTACCTCTATGGCTTAATTATTTTTGCTTTTATTTAAATCTTGGAACCACCTGTTGTTCACCCTTGTGTACACTAGGAAGGATGGATCTGATTTCATCCTTTTCCACACGTTTGTCCGCTTACCCCAATATCACCCATTACTCAGATGTCCCCACTGCTATGAAACACCAGTTTACTGGGCACTCAAGTTTCCCCATGGAGGGGGGTCTGTTTCTGTATTTTCTCCTCTGTTCCTGCAGCTTATCCCAGGACAACCCCACAGCTTCAATCGGGGGCGAGACAGCACGACCCAATCTGGGGTTGTTCCCTCATTGTTCTTCTTCTTCAGAGATTGTTCTTGCTTGTTCGTAACAAAAAATGAGCTTTAAGTCAAGTGGTCTCGTTCCATTAAAAAGCCCGATGGTATTGTTATTGGGATCACGTTAAAAATTAATTCAGGGAGAGCACAGTCATGATGCCACTATCCCACCAGAACACAGGTGTCTTCCACTTCTTCAAGTCCATGTTTGTGTGTTTCAGGAGTTTTTCTTATAGAGATTTTGGATGTTTCTGTTCATTTCAACCCTAAAGTATGTACTTGTAATCGTAAACAGGATCTTCTATTATACGCTGGTGTTCCAACAGGACGAAGGGAAAAGCCAAGCTGGCTGGAGGGGCTGTAGAGCAACTGGGCGGGAGGAGACGGCAACCGATACAAGAGCCCTGCCTGGGGTGCGGAAACTGAGGGGCTGGGGTACGTGGGGAGGAGGACGAGGACCCCCAGGCCCCACATATTCCTGTGTTGTTGACTTGAACACTGACTGTGGTTTCTGCATTTGAGCTGCGCTAGCTGTTTTCATCGGCCCGTGTAACTGGGAGAGAAGCTACAGAGGCACCGATGGGAGGGCCTGGAGGCTGGTGTAGGTGACCCTGCATGGCAAGCCTTGCCAAACGCACGGCAAGAGTTGCTGGCACCCCTAAAGGGGCCAAGACGCACTACTGAACCCATGTCTGGGCCCGAGGTTCCACCCAGTCAGGGTAATAGGAGCCACTGGTGCATGGAGCCCTCGAACAGCAGGGCCGCTGTCCCCATACCACCTGGCATGGCAACCGGGCCTGAATGTGTTGCTGCCACTGACGGCTCCCCATGTGCCACCTCAGACACCGCTAGTGCCTTCTGAAAGAAAGCTGTGCCCTCTGGGAAGAAAACAAGTCAGTCTGCCTACACCTGGCAAAGTGAACAGCAGACATTTACTGCCTGAACTCTCCACGTGCCGAGTGATGGTGGGACTTCATTCTTGTGGGAGTCGTAGCAGACTGATGGCTCCCAGAGAGAACCACCTGCAAGGGTTACGTGCCACCCGCCCACCTCTGTCTAAAGGGGCAGGTCATGAGGAGAGCAAAGTCCAAGGCCTGGCTTCCCCGGGTCACCTGTGGGCCATCTGGACAGCATCACGGACAGCACGTCACACTCTGACCCCACAGCCACTGACAGAGAGGATGCCAATCCCTGATGGCCCCTTGGGATACAGAAGGCGTTTCTCCTATAAGGACAGGAGCACCCAAGGTGGGAATGCGATGAGGGGGACGAACACTCACTGAAGGAAAAAATGACGACAGCACGACCACAATTCGAACAAGTTCTCTCCCAACTGCATTCTCATAAGGCGAGACCCGCCCCAGAAATGCCCAACAGAAAGAACACCTCCACTTACAGGTAAAACCCACGCACTTCCGTAAACAGGAGGCTGCACGTGGTCTGGCCCCAGAGGAAGCGAGGTCCACTACCTTACCCACACTGCTGACTCAGGTAGAGCCTCGCCCACCAGACTGGACCCAGGGCACGGATGGTAAAGCCTGCCTCACTTCTGAGGTGCATGACCCATGGACGGCTGCAGCTGCCTGCATGACTGATCGTGAGTGTCCCACAGTCCAACGCACTAGACACACTGACCAAGGGGCAAACATCCAGGTTCCCTGCTGCAGGACAGGTATGACAACCTATCCGTGCATCGAATCTTCATGGAGCCCATGTAAGCACCCACAAAGGAAGCGCTGCCATGGGCAAAGCCAACGAGCATCTCCACTAGAGCCTGACCCCCTGGTGATGGGCGACCATAAGAGACTGGTGCAGCCAAGAGGACGGGCTTTGGAAACCTATCCGCATCCCTGGTGAGCACGTAGTCAGGAATGTGATGGAAGCAACACAGGAGATGCGTACACGGACGCCGAGCACCTGCTGAGCGTTAAGGGACGGGCAGTGCACATGCAACTCCGTCTCCACAGAGGCCACCGCCTCAGCGCTAATTCTGCTAAGGAATTAGTGGGAGTTCCTGGGCCAGTTTTGCAATTTTTCTTAAGTTTGAAATTATTTCAAAATAAAAAGATTCTTGAAAACACACATCAAAATAATAAACATTTTACAAGGGCACATAAACAAAAGGACCTGCATCAAATAGGTAACGATGGTTGCCAATGAAGGAGGGGCATGAAAGAGGAGTGAGGACTGGGGATCAAAGAAAATGGATAAGGAAATAAATAAAACCAACAGAAAGCACCAGGACTTCCCTGGTGGCGCAGTGGTTAAGAATCCACCTGCCAATGCAGGGCACACGGGTTCGAGCCAGGGTCCGGGAAGATCCCACATGCCGCAGAGCAACTAAGCCCGTGTGCCACAGCTACTGAAGCCTGCGTGCCTAGAGCCCATGCTCTGCAACAAGAGAAGCCACGACAATGAGAAGCCAGCACACTGCAACGAAGAGTAGCCCCCACTCACCACAACTAGAGAAAGCCCGCGCACAGCAACAAAGACCCAACGCAGCCAAAAATAAATAAATTAATTAATTAAAAAACCAACTTTTAAGTGCACTTTAGAAAATAAAATCCAAAATTATTAGCAAATGCCATTTTCATCCACCAGCGTGGCAAATATTCAACAGCTTGGAAATATGCCATGTGGGCAAAGATATTAAAAAACAAGCACTCTCATCATAAATTGCTGTTAAGAGTAAAAACTAGGAACTTCCCTAGTGGTCTGGTGTCTAAGACTCCGCACTCCCAATGCAGGGGGCCTAGGTTCAATCCCTGGTCAGGGAACTACATCCCACATGCCACAACTAAGAGTTCGCATGCCGCAACTAAAGATCCTGCATGCCACAACTAAGACCTGGAGCAGCCAAATAAACAAACATATTTTTTTAAAAAATGAAGAAAAACTGGAACAATCACTATGGGGAACAATGTGTCAATATCTATAAAATTACAAATGTACATATGCTTTCCTGATAATTGCATTTTCAGGAAATAATCCTATAAATACATTCATGCACATGTGAAAGGTTGGTAGAAAGCTAATATCTGCATTTTTTGTTAGAGCAAAATGACAACCTAAAAGTCCATAAACAGGCTACTGTTTAAATGAATTATATTAATCCACAGGAGAAAATGCCATTCAGCTCTAAAAAAGAATAAAGAAACTACATACCCATAATGAAAGAGCTCCAGAAAATATTGTCAAGAAAAAATAACACCGAAGAGGTTCCTATTTGCAAAAGAGAAGAGTAGATTGTATCAGAATAACTTTCTCACAAATCAGGGTTATGAACTCTAGGATCTAGAAGTAATAACACCCCAGTAGCAATAAGCACATCTACTGACCAGATCTTGGTTTCTAAATATCATTTCCACCGAGGGCAACCAATGCTCCTTGGACAAATGTCAAGCTCAGGGCTGGACAAGAAAGTATCAGATGAACCTGGAGCATCTTGTTGTGGCAAACGTAAGCAAGAACTCAGAGAGTACTGGGGTGCTTCCCTGGTGGCACAGCGGTTAAGAATCCGCCTGCCAGTGCATGGGACACGGGTTCGAGACCAGGTCCGGGAAGATCCCACATGCCGCGGAGCAACTAAGCCCGTGCACCACGACTACTGAGCCTGCGCTCTAGAGCCCGCGAGCCACAACTACTGAAGCCCGCAAGCCTAGAGCCCGTGCTCCGCAACAAGAGAAGCCACCGCAGTGAGAAGCCCACGCACCGGAACGAAGAGCAGCCCCCACTCAACACAACTAGAGAAAGCCCGCGCGCAGCAACAAAGACCCAACGCAGACAAAAATAAATTTTAAAAATAAATAAATTTATTAAAAAAAAAATACACGAAGCCAAAATGAACTGAACTACAGGGAGAAACAAGCAAACCTAAAACAGTAACTGGAGACTTTAACACCCCCCTTCTCAATAACTGACAGAATTAGCATACAAAAATTCAGTAGGAAACAGTTTGGCAGTGTTTTACAAAGTTAAATATATAGTTCCTATATAACTGGGCAATTCCATTACTAGCTATTGTCCAAAAGAAATGATAACACATGTCCACACAATGGGTCATTCACAGATGTTCACAGCAGCTTTTCATTATAATACAAAACTAAAAAGAACCCAAATGTCCGACAACAGGTGACGGATAAACAAATTGTGGTATATACGTACCATAGACTACTACTCAGCGATAACTGATACACACAACATTATGGATGAATCTCAAAAACATTATTCTGAGTAAAGAGGTTCTTGCACACAAGTATATTGTATGAATCCATTTGTATCGAGTTCTAGAGCAGATAAAGCTAATTCAGACAGCACTAATGTATACTGGAAATTAATCCAAACAGCAATAATCTATAGTGGAAATACAGAGCAATGGTTGCCTGGGAAAGGGACTTCCTAAGAGGTAGGAAGGGAACTTTCTGATTGAGGGTTATGGTCTATTTCTTGGCAGGGGGGGTTTGGGTTACACAGGTGTATGCTTTTGTCAAAATTTAGCTAATGTACATTTAAGATGTGTCCATTTCACCATAAATTTTATAGCGAAAGAAAATTGTAAACAAATACTGAACTCTAGTTAATGATACACATGCTGAAGTGTTTAGATCAAAGTGAACTGATGTCTGCAATTTACTTTGAAATGCATCAGAAAAATAAAATGGGTCGATGGATAGGTAGAAGGATGAAGAGATGGGTAGACATGAGATAAAACAAATATACCAAACGTTAACGGTAGAATCTAGGCAGTGGGTATATGGGTATTTGTCATAAAATTCTTCCAACTTTGGTGTATTCAAAACTTTTCATAATAAAATGCTTGGGGCGTGGGGGGCAGAGGAAGCAGATTGTGGCTGTAGACTCCTCTTCCGAGAAGTGGCACTGAAGATGCACATGTTCTATGTGGAGGCTTAGAACAGAGCCTGAAATAGGGCTGACATCGGATGTACCATGGGCAGGTCTGCTTCAGCTACTGTGCATATTTCAGAACATAAAATGTAAGAGCTATTTAGAGCGACACCTCTACCGGCAGTAATAAAACACTTAGATACAGTCAGACCCAGTACATTTCCTGACACTGACAAGTAGGATAACATACCTGACACGTAGGTCTGTCCAAGGCCTTAAATTAATAAAACTGTATCCCCACCGTGTAAATGGCAAGGGGAAAATGGAATATTCTAAACCACACCTGACTGTAGAGTTAATGGTAATGACACACAGGAAGCATATTAGAGATCTGGGGGAAAAACTGCATGTCATTTCAAACTATAGAATGAATAATAAAGATTCAAATAAATAAAAGTTTCTGCTTCTCAGAGTCACACAAGTAACAACACAGGTGAGCCAGCATCTCCCACACCAGGTAACGCAACAGGGTCAGACTGACCATTTTTCTCACTTTCAGAATTCAACTATTCTTTCCACCTCCTGGGTTACAAGATACACACTGCAGTTCACCATCCTAAGCCTCGAACAAAAGCCCAAATTCCAACTTCCTACTGCACTCATTAAAGAGGATTTCTTTTCATGGCACTGAACACATCTAATGCCTGTGATTAAATGCCCCAATTCTTAACGCAATCCAGCAGAAAACTGCTACTGTTCAGGCACACTTCGAAGGAAAACCTGTAACATTTTTGGCACCAGCACACAGCTAAGAAAAAATGTCCTTTTTATTTCTACTAAATCGACAAATCCAAATCTAAACTCTGTCGCAACTGCATAACCATTAACACAGAGCGTCACGTTTGAAGAACGGCCACTGGCCTTGGACTGAGGGATAAGAAAGAGCGAACGGAGCAGTGAAAGTGCCCACAAAGAACACGGGCAGGACAATGGCACGGAGGCTGGGCAGATGTGGCTCTGCCCAATCCCCTGCTACAGACCCTAGGTCACATGACCACAGTGAGTGTGCGGTTTGTGGCCCACACAGAGCACATGCAGGTGGTCCCGCCACTCTGAGTAGCTCGTCCATGTCTAAGGCGACAGTGGAGACCAGGTCCTCAGAACCTCCAGGCTAGAACGAGACCAGGTCCCACTGAACCAGTCCTAGCAGAGGACCGACTGCACTAGACTCCTGCCACATCAGCATGATGTCTAGGGTATGCTTCAAAATAACCCACTGTCCTAGTCTGCCTGAACAAAGCACCACAGACCTGGCAGCTTCAACAACAGTTATTTATTCTCTCCCAGTCCCGGAGGCTGGGTGTCCGAGACAAAGGGGTCAGCACGGCTGGCTTCTCCCGAGGCCGCTTCCTCAGTTTGGAAACAGCCATCTTCTCCCTGATCTCACATCATCTTTCTACTGGATGCACATCCCCGGTGTCTCTTTGTCCAAATTTCCTCTTCTTATAAGGACATCAGTCATATGGGATTAGGGCCCACCCTAGTGACCTCACTTACCCTTTTTTTTTTAAAATAAATTTATTTATTTATTTATTTTTGGCTGTGTCGGGTCTTCGTTGCTGCATGCAGGCTTTCTCTAGTTGCAGCGAGCGGGGGGCTACTCTTTGTTGCAGTGCACAGGCTTCTCATTGCAGTGGCTTCTCTTGTTGTGGAGCACGGGCTCTAGGCACGCAGGCTTCAGTAGTTGTGACATGCGGGCTCAGTAGTTGTGGCGCGCAGGCTCAGTAGTTGTGGCGCACAGGCTTGGTTGCTCTGCGGCATGTGGGACCTTCCCGGGCCAGGGCTCGAACCCATGTCCCTTGCATTGGCAGGCGGATTCTTAACCACTGCGCCACCAGGGAAGCCCAACCTCACTTATCCTTAATCACCTCTTTAAACGCCCTATCTCCAAATGCAGACCCATTCTGAGGTGCTGGGGGTGGTCAGGGCTTCAACATATGAGTTGGGGGTGCAGGGCATAGTTCAGCCCATAACACCTGGGGAGCAGGGGTGGATGAGGAAAAAGTGTACCTGAAACAACCTGCCCATGCATTGATGATATTTGACATTGTGGCATTTGAATCTGCATTAGAAGATTTTCTCTACACTTGTACTTGATGTCTTCATAACAAAAAGGTTTCCTTATTCACTCTTATCAAATCACACTTCCTAAGATCCATCCTCGCCTGTCCTCTGAGCTCCGCTTCAAGCTCTGTGGCCACAGACCTCATCTGTCTCCCCAGCATCTGCACCTGGCGCACAGTCAGTGCCAATGAACAGTTCTTAAAGCAATGAATGACTACCTCCAATGGCTTCAGCTGCACCCGGGACCAAAACCAACCCTCCACACACACACACCCTGGGCTCCATGCCCTCCCAGCACTTCAGGGCCTCAGTCCCCACCTTGCCTGCTTCTGTACATCACATGCATGGTCTCCCGGGTGGAATGAGCTGATGCCTACCTGTCTCTCCTGATATGAGGGCACTGGCCCCGTCTCATTCTCTAACATGGTGTGAGCAGCTTACTCTCCAAATAAAATGAGACGGCCTCAGCCCTTCTCACTGTACTAAGCATGTAATAGGCACCCAAATAAATAAATAGGATGATTTCACACCAATCAGCTAAATCTACAGTACTTAACTGCATCACACCACAGAGTGGTGATGAGGATGGAGCAGGTGGGTTATTATTGCTGACAGAAATGAAGAAATAAAAGACTAACAGTAACTGCAGTGACCAAACCTACTGGGTACAGAAGGCACTTGTCCTTGACCTCGTAGGGCAGAACGCTGACAGCCCTTCCCATTCCAGAGCAGCCCCTTATTGCAGTACTATTGGTCATAAAAATGTCTTCCTCTCAAATGATGCTCAGAGCAGAAATACAAAAGTACTAGAAGATTCTAATGTGCTTTCTGAACCTAAATTATCATGATCAGTGGGTTACCAATCTGACTGAAGAAGACCAGGGAATTTACAGTTCCTAATGCATAAAATTAATAAATACATGATACTATGTAAATGGTAATTCTCCAAACCAGAAGAGGAATAAGCCTCATGTTTGCCAGTTATTCTGGACTCATCTACTGACAGCCTGACGTCTGGTCTCCACCAGATACCTCCTGCAGTGGTCTTCCGGCCTCCTCACCCCAAGGTGCAACACTGCCACCAAAGAATCACTGTGACAACTATCCGAGAGGAAAGAAAACAAGGTATAGAGGCCTAAATTCACTTTGTTAACCCATATTATGGCTGTGACACCTATAGAATCAATATAGTTATAAAAGCAATTTAGTAGGTCATGACCAGCAGTTTAAAAAAAAAAAACAAAAAAAAAGAACTGAATAAGAAAATCAGAGTGCACCGCTTGTGGTAATAATCGTTTCTTTAAACTTTCATTTCAGCTATACAAATACTTACACATATGCACACATACCTGTAGAGAAGGTATGGCTGCCTGAGGGCTGGTCTAGCTCAAACTCCCACTTCCCCACAGACACTAGCTAAGGGATGATTTGGCAAGTACATGAGCTGATAACTGGGGACCCAAAACCTAGAGGAATTTTTTTTCTCCCCACTTTTCTTATGGAAACTTCAAAAATTCACAAAAGTAAGCAGAATAACGAATAATGAATAACCACTGCCAAAGCATTCAGCTATCTCCCCTCTTTTTTTTTTCTAGTCTGAGTAAAGCAAATCTCCGAAATCATATTATTTCACCTATAAATACCCCAGTGTATATGTCTATCAGATCAGAACTTGACAAAACATTACAAATATTACACCCAACAAAATTAATAATAATGCCTCATTATCATTTACACCAAGTCCTACATTTCTAGGGTACTTTATAACCTTTGGTTTTTTTCATTTAAAGAATACAAATAAAATAGACCAATGTAAAACTATTTAACTTTGTTCAGGCTGAAATCATGGCTACCTGTGGTGCGACCTATGCCCCGACAGCAGCAGAAGCAGCAGAAACCGGGACCTGAACAAGGTTGAGGGCCAAGGGTGACTTCCCACAACTGTGTCTTCCCAAAGGCTGTGATCCGCATCTGAGTCAAGTGTTTTTAGAAAAATGCACATAATCCAACTCAAGTGTACACCTAAGCTTCCTACGAAAAGGAATTACATCCTAACAGAAGAGTATCAAAATGCATGGAACTTGGGTCTGCTCTGTAAGGAGGAAGCCTCATTCTCCAAACCTCCAAGCAGGAATGGTGGCCTGAAAGGTACCAGTCACTCTGGGGACGTTCAGGCAGGAGAGTGACCTCCATGGTTATTCCTACTCCCCAGGTCCCAGGCCTCTGGCAGCTAGTGGACTTCTCTGTCCACACGTCCATACCCCAGACCTCCCCATCTCCTCATCAACTCCTCCCACACCCCAGCACCCAGCGCCTTCCACGGGACATTACTGGCTCCAGTCCCCCTCATCGTATGTGCCAAGGTAGCCTGAGAAAGGACAGGGCTGTACCTGTGCACGTTATATGAAATCCACTCTGGTCTATTGGTTCTCTGGCAGCTCGATGAGTTCTGTCCTGAGGAAATAGGCCACGTTAGAACAAGCCTGAATAACTGCTTGACAGAACACCAAGACAAGCATCTGAAGACCTGAAAAGCCTATCAATCCACATTTTTAAAGGCTTAAATCTGCACTTTTTGAGGAAGCTAACTTGGAAAGAGAATTTAAATGTCCAAATGGTACTTTCATAAAACTATTAAGTCATTACTCGCTGCTTCAGCTTGAATTTGTGTATAAGTTTTAAAATCGATAGCTCTAGTTAATTTACGATAATGAGAACAACTTAAGCGTCAAATTGACTGAGTTGGAGGTGACCTCACATTGAGTGGGGGAGCAGAGCAGGAAGGTTCTACTGGCTTGTGATTGGCTGAGAGCAAGACGTAAAGTGTGCTAAGTCGTGGCCTGGATAGAAATCTATGCCCCAGAGCTCTCTGTCTAGCCTGCCTGTAGGAAAATGAGATACGGCAGTGGCGGAGTACACAGAAAACACAAACCTCCTGGCTTAGGCAACTGTGTAATAACTGGTTATCTCCTCTAACAGAGACAATGAAATGTATTAATCTTCTCTATGCCTGACTCTTTCCATTGCCCCCACTATAAAATTCTTGAGATTTACTGGTTCTATTCCAAAAGCTCAGGAATGCCTTACCACTTCTCTGTCTCTCTCAATATGCTGAATGTTCAAATGTTTCTTCCAGAGCTGGTTGAAAGTTCTGGGAAAAATTCATTCTCATCCTTCCCCATCAGATAGGCTAGTACCCACTTGAAGGGAATAACTCTCCTTAGCAGGCACCATTTGGACTGATTGTGGAAGATACCGTGTGGCTAGGATTGGTCCTCTGCTAGGACTGAGCCAGCTAATCTACAGAATGCTGGCAGCCAAGAGCACTGGTGACAGGCCTTCTCCTGTAAGGGCCCTGGCCCACCTGCCTATCTGTGACAGGAAAGGATGCAACTGACTACATTTCTTGTGAAGGCATCTACCAGCTTTGGTAGAAACACTAAGCTCAGCTTTCCCCCTTTTTGGTGGGCAGCATCCCTCTGTGGTCTAATGCTTGCAGGCTGAATCACTTTCTTGGGCTGTTTTCCAGACTTAAACCATCTTTGTAGGTAACTGCAACTGATACTGCACTTAAATTACACATGTGTATTAATAACCTAACAAAACAATGAATAAAGAAAGTGAGAGAAGAAGCACTGCACAATCCCCCCAAGACCACCTGGCTACACTTCATTTCAAATACCTTTTTAAAATGGGACACCTTGTGATGAGTAATCATCAACTGAAGGACACAGCTGGCTCTGAAGAGCAGAAGATCAGAGGATTTATCAAGGTCTGTTTTAAACTTGCGCATAAAAGTGCACACACATTTATTAAAACGAAAATAACAGGTAAGACACTTCGATTATAAAGCCTGTATTTGAAAAAGATACATTTCATTGAAATCCATTTTACATTTTAATGATAGCTTATCTCACATGGTTATTTGTCTCCTTAAAATGTTGAGTTTCTTTATCAATTACTCTAGCTTGTAATTAAAGCCACATTTTAAAAATTACAAAGACTAAGGAGCCTCTTGAACTGTGTCCTAAATCCAGCTGCCAAATGTAACGTCACTGAAATCACTCAGCTGGTATTAGGTAGAGCAAAACTCAGCCCGCGCCGGCCGGACCGGACCGTGAACGGGCTGTACCATGAAGAAGTTTTTGCTTTTAGTTGGTACCCCAATATTGAAGTCAACTAAGCAGCAAATGTTTCTACATTAACCTTACACCCCATTTTCTCAAGATGCTAACCCTGGAAAACTTTCTGGCCCGTAACGGGGTCCAGCTCCTCTGCAGCCCCTGGTCACTGACCCGCGGGGAAGGCCATGTGCAGAGTCTGGGTTTGGGGGAGAGTCACTGACCGGAAGGGGCGGAAAGGCGTGGCTCCTTCCTCCCCCGCGCGCCCGGCCGGCAAAGGACCACCTAACCCCATTGTCCACGGGCTCGCCTCCTACTCCATCGCGCGGAGACCGACTCCCGCGACCCTGTCCCGGGCCTGACCGTGCGCCGTCCACCCGGGGGCCCCGGCCTGCCCGCCACGCTCACCTCCAACAGTGTGCACCCCCGGGCCTCCCCACGCCGGACTTCCAACCTGGGGCCTCCCCACGCCGGACTCCCACCTCGGAACTCCCCTTGCCGGGCCTCCCTACGCCGGACTCCCGCCCGGGACCTCTCCACGCTGGAGTCCCACCAGACTCCTGTCCCGGACCTCCCCACGCCTAGCCTCCCCACGCCGAACCTCCCAAATCAGAACTCCCCTCCACGGACCTCCCCAAGCCAGACTTTCCCACGCCCCGCACCGGCAGACCGACGGGCGGCCCCGAGGGACCCTCCCGTGTTCCCCTCACCCCCCGAACCCCAGCCCCTCCGCCTTCCGCCTGCCTCGGTCTGGGGTCCAGCCCGCCCCCCACCCGACCTTCGGGAGGACGCGCCCCGCAGGCTCACCTTCTTGCCCTTCTTGCCCTCTTCCTCCATGTCGCCGCGAGCGGCCCCCGCGGCCCGGCCCGCCCCGGGAGCCCCGCGCCGCCCGCTGCCGCTACATGCTCGCCCGGGCCCCGCGGCTGCTGCCGCCCCTGCGCCGCTTGCCTGGCCGCAGTCTCCGCCCGCGGCCGCCAGGGGCCGTCCGCGCCCTGCACCCCGCACCCCGCACCCCGCACCCCGCACTTCCGGGCCGAGGGCGCGGCCCCGCCCCCGAGAGCACGCCCCTCCCCGCGTGCGCACGCCCCTTCGGCCCACACGCCTCGCCCCCAACCCTTGTGAGCGGCCAAGAACGCGCCTGCCCTCCCCACCCCTTCAGGGCCGCGGGAGCGCGCCTGTCGCGCCCCTATCCCGCCCCACGCCCTGCAGGGAGGGCAGGAGCGCGCCTGCCCCGCCTTCAGCCCACCCTCCCGGCCCCTCAGGGCCAAGGGAGCTGCTCCAGCTTTTCAATTCTGCCGCCATCTTTACAGCAGCCAACTTCCCAGCCTGCCTGGCGCTCAGGGAGAGGGAGCTCAGGCCGACAGGAAGCAGAGGACGGGGCCGGTGGGAGGGGTGGAACCTGTGGGGAAGGGGAGGACGGGAAGAGGGTGGGGTGTGGGGCTATAGGGGAGGGGGCCTGTGGGAGGGGAAGGCGGGGCTGACAAAAGGGGCGGGGCCGTGGATGGGAGTGGCCGGCGAGAATAGGAGGGCGTGGCCTGCGGGAAACCGAAGGCGGGGCCTCCCGGAGGAGCCGGGCCTTGGGGAAGGGTAGTAGGACCCACTCCCTTTTCTTTTCTCCCTTTGCCTTCCATTCCTAAGGCCACGGTGAAGCTTTTTTCTAAGACTTCGTCTGTTCCAATGTCAGACTACCTTAGGCAAACCCGTCAGGAAAGTTTAAATACAACAGCGAGCCCGTCCGGACCCTATCCGAAAAAAACGTGGAACCTTAACAGTCACTTAGAAATAAGTGCCACCTTTTACAGATGAGTCCCAAAGGGTTGGTTTGCCCAAAAGCACACTGCAAACTGGAGTCAGCAGCAGCAGTCCCACTATTTTGCCACTAGACTAAGCTGGCAGTAAGAACCTTGCAGCACAGCTAGAATGTAAACTGACACCAAGCCAGTATTTGTCTCAATTGATTTTTTTTTTAAGAGTACTAAAAAAAAAAAAAAAAAAAAAAAAAAGAGTACTGTCTCCTGTGCCAGTGGTCAATAGATTGTCTCTCAGCTCCACATTCACTCTCACTTCTCTTCGCGGGATGGAGCTGGGCCCTTTGAGCATTCCTCCTTTGCCAGGTGGCCCAGTGTGAAGCTTTGCCAGGAGAAACTGCTGGGAGGCAGTGCAGGAGGAAGGGGCTTTGCCACCTGGTTCCGGTGAGCTTTCTCGGCAGGCACCTGCAGAAAGAGGCCTCTGAAGCGCCTACCTCCCTACATCAAGGGTAGCTTCTCCAGCTCTGGGTTCTCCAAAGCACCTGGCTCTGCAGTGCGGGGGGCTGCCAGCAGTACCCAGTACCCAGTAGCCGGCAGATTCCTCCAGCACCCATGTTGGGAAGTTTTATCTCCGAGTGGTCAGCAAGACACCTCCATGAACAGTTTTCCAGAGGGTGGACTTCAGCCAGTTCTGC
The DNA here is from genome assembly GCF_028021215.1 of Eschrichtius robustus. Classification (NCBI taxonomy): domain Eukaryota; kingdom Metazoa; phylum Chordata; class Mammalia; order Artiodactyla; family Eschrichtiidae; genus Eschrichtius; species Eschrichtius robustus. The sequence goes on from NC_090831.1 coordinate 9,568,760, forward strand.
CAGCACTTCTCTGCCATTCGGTGAGCTGTAGCTATTCTGTCTCCAACAAAGTCTGGCCCTCAGCCCTGGGAGGAGGGGGAAGGGGGTCTTCCCTGGACACTCAGCCCTCAGAACTGTAGCTGCTCCTTATACCTACTATTTGTTTTTATTTTATTTATTTATTTAGGCTACATTGGGCCTTCATTGCTGCGCGTGGGCTTTCCCTAGTTGCGGTGCGCAGGCTTCTCATTGTGGTGGCTTCTCTTATTGCGGAGCATGGGCTCTAGGCTCACGGGCTTCAGTAGTTGTGGTGCCCGGGCTTAGTTGCTCCACGGCATGTGGGATCTTCCCAGACCAGGGATCGAACCCACGTCCCCTGCATTGGCAGGCTGCTTCTTAACCACTGCGCCACCAGGGAAGTCCCGTCCTACACTTTAAATCAATTCTGACAATATCTACCTGGAGAGAGCATCAGATTCACCGGTTAAGGGCTCAGTCCCATAAGACTGCCCTGCCCCCCACTTCAGATGACAATTTAAAGTCCAGGTTGTTACCTGTGCTTCTGACCAGCTATAAATTGGAGGTTCCCAGGACCCCCTCCTTGGGTGCAATTAATATGCTAGAATGGCTCACAGAACTCAGGAAAACACTTTACTTACTGTTTACCAGTTTATTATAAAAGGATATGATAAAGATACAGATAAACATACAAATAAAAGAGATGCTTAGGGTAAGGTATGTGGGAAGGGGTATAGAGCTGTCTTCCGAACACACCATTCTCCCAGCCCCCCCCCCCACGTGTTCACCAACCTAGAAGATCTCTGAACCCCATACTACTGGAATTTTATGGAGACTTCATCATATAGGCATGATCAATTATTAACTCCATTTTGTCTCTGGAGGATGGGGAGGTGGGGCTGAAAATTTCAAGCTCCTAATCATGGTCTTTCTGGTGACCAGCTCCCATCCAGGAACCATCCAGGAGCCCACCCAGAGTTGCCTCATTAGAACAAAGACATTCCTTTCACCCAGGAAATTTCAAGCGATGTGGGAGCTCTGTGCTAGGAACCAGGGGTAGAGACTAATATATGTATTCCCTATTTTTTCACAACCTGATCCTAGGCTGACTCTCCTCAGGCTGCTCCTACCCATTAGAACGCCTTTGCCTCATTTCCACACACACAAGTCCAGGCTTCAAGTAACATTTTGCCTACTAATAATCAGATGGTGATAATTTTGGAAATAAAGGAGAACCAACTAAATGAGAACAGGCAAAGGCTATTTGTTCAGAGCTGGCTATAGTGAAGGAGTCAGCCACCATCACGTGCATCTGGCAGAGACCCAAAGGCAGGCAGAGGAGTGGGAGAGCTTCCTAGTGAAAAAGTCGGGGGTGTGGCCTGGGGAGGCTGGAGGTGGGCTACCTAGAAGTGGGGTATCCATGCGATTGATTGGAGGACTGTGTAGGGCTTTCACTGGTTGGTCCTAATTTAGAAGTGGGAACAAAAATTAGGGAAGCTGTAAATTATTGACCAAGTTCTGGCCATTTGGCTTGCTTGGAGGTTATCATTTGCTTTCCTGGATTGTCACTAGAGGTAGCAGTCTGACTCCCCCCAAGTCTGACTTAACAACAGCCAGCTTCCTGGGCTGGCTACTGTAGAGACGGGGTTGGTTCCCTGGGCTGGTTGCTGCGGTTTGTGGGTCAGAATGCTATTTTTATAATGGTCGGACCATTGTCTGTGTAGTCAGTCTCTCGTAACAGACATAAGGCTAGCTGCAGTGTTAATTGAGAACAATATTTCTGCCAAGGTCACACCTCGGCTGTAAAGTGTCCCAACAGCCTCCTTCTTTTTCGTGATTACTGCTTTCTTACCACTTACTTCCCTAGCCTGCTCTGTGGCCCCATTCCATGAACAAAAATGACTGGGACCCAGTTACTAAACTGCCTGCACTTCATGAAAGCAGCAATCTAGAGCTGACCCTCACTTCCCCTCTCCTCTCCTCAGAATTATTCAGTGCAATCCCAAACCTTACAAAACCCCTTTTCTACTCTTGTAATGAGAGGCAGCCCAGAATTCCCTGGGATTCTCCCTTGTTGCAGCAGATTAATAAAACAAACTTTGTTGGGCACCTGGTTTGTCCCTGGTGGACTTACCTGTTAGATTTTATCACCTAGCTCAAGTTATCACCTCTTCCACTAAATCTTTGGATGAAATTTTTTCCTCCCCCGCTCCCAAAGCACTTTATTCATATGTCTCTGATGTTAACCATGTTAGGACATCCCTGTACTAGATCGTTAAGTTCCTGTAAAGATAGGGACTGTGTGGGATTCCTCGTTGTATCTGAGAGTTCTAATGAGAGGAATGATGTGCACCAGGCCAGACTAAGATGGAAAGGCACTGACATCACCTGGAGACAGCTTCGTACAGATGCTTCCTAGCTAGAGTTTTCGAGAAATCCCTGAACAACTGAAAATTTACCCTCAGTTGACCTGTTCAAAGACAGTTTCCTGGACTCACATCTTTACTAGATTCCAGCTCTTTATTTTTTTTAAGTGAATCTTTTCACTGTTCCCAAGGCTGACTGCAGCTTTTTCCTTTTTGTCCCTCTCACCCATCGAGAACTAAATAGCTAGCAAATAACTACCTAGATGTCTCTGAGTTGTTCTTCGACATATGCCATGCAATACTTCATACCGTTCTGTGTATGTGACAAATCCAGTATTGACTTAGTGAAGAAAAGAATTTCTTTAGAGTTGATTCAAGTGAATTCTCAATGCATTTATAATATCCAGTTTCCAGGCCTGTAAATGATAATGGACCAAACCAATGCTAAATCATAATGACCCCTTGGAAGTAGAGCCACCCTGTGTGCCTCTGGTGAAAGAAACCTTGTAAGCCCTACTTTGATACCTCCTTGCTTATTACCTTCTTTTTTTTAAAATTTATTTATTTATGGCTGTGTTGGGTCTTTGTTGCTGCGTGCAGGCTTTCTCTAGTTGAGGCGAGCAGGGGCTACTCTTCATTGTGGTGCATGGGCTTCTCACTGTGGTGGCTTCTCTTGTTGCGGAGCACGGGCTCTAGCTGCACGGGCTTCAGTAGTTGTGGCACGTGGGCTCAGTAGTTGTGGCTTGCGGGCTCTAGAGCACAGGCTCAGGAGTTGTGGTGCACGGGCTTAGTTGCTCCGTGGCATGTGGGATCTTCCTGGACCAGGGATCGAACCCGTGTCCCCTGTACTGGCAGGCGGATTCTCAACCGCTGAGCCACTGGGGAAGCCCCTATTGCTTTCTATGTATTCTTTCAGAGCCAAATTTCTCATTTTCTTTCCAGGCATACATCCCAATTGGCTTGGAAGAATAATGGAGTTACTCTTTGGAGATGTGGTTTTAGAAAAAGTTCTTTTCAATATCCTGATAAGTACTTAAGAAATTGCTGACAGGTCTGTCTCTCTTTGTGCCAGTCTCATGCAGCCTCCTAGTATAAGGCAATTGAGCTTTGATTATGTGGTTTTTAATGTTTTGGCATCCTTTTTTATTACTTGGATAAAAGTTTCCATGGAACATCTTCCCCTTTCTAGTGAATTTTGTTGGTTATCATCTCAGAAAAAAGCTTTTCTCTTTTAGTCCTTGGCAAGCCAACCTTTTTTGGTCACACATAGACACTCACACTGTCACACCCATGTTCTGACCCTCCATAACCAGTTACTTTCCTGGTTCTCTCGATTACATCATGGCAGAGTGACAGAATGGACAGAGCAGTGATCTGAGATAAAACAAGCCCTAGCCGTCTATGAGATCTTGAGCAAGCCACTTAACCTCTTTGGGTGAATGTTAGTCTCCATGTCAGCAATCTGTTCCCACCCTATCTGTCTCATGACATTTAACAAAATAATGGGATCTGTATACTATAAACTGCTTGAATGTATTTACTAGGTGCTATACATAAAATAAGAGTTTCAAGTATTGCTCTGCTTTTCTTTACAGAACCAAGTTCTTGCTTTCGTAGCCTTATATTCAAGACCTTCGAATATGTAGTTCTTATCCATTGCTCCTCATGGAGAAGACTCTACAATCCTGTTAATACTTAGCTGTATTTCCAACAAGCCACGCCCTTCCCAGTCTCAGTACCTTACAATGCGCTTTCCTCTGCCTGCGTGGAAGAAATATACTTAAACCCCAAATTTCCTCCCAACCCAGAGAACCTCTCCACAAAGACAGAAGGGAAAGAAAAGCCAGAATGTGATGCGCACCACAGTTAAAAGGGACGCAAACACAGAAAGAAACCCCACTCTTCCATATAGTTAAGGGCAATTTGGAGTCAGGTGACAAGTGGGCCCTTAGCCTCCCAGGACACCGGGAGATCAGAGTTTCTCCCCCTCGACAATAACATTTCAGAAAGAGTGTTCCCAGGCCCTTGGGAAACAATCCTGAGTCGTGAGACTAGCCGTGGGCTTATTTAGCCATTAGGGATTGACATTCCTTTGAAAAGGGCGGAGAATTCAATTCTAAACGCCAAGGGGGTGTCTTCCCCTATTTTGAACAGGACCAAGCGTCCAGCTTCTCACCAGCCTGCCGCGCCCAGCTCCCCGCTGGCTGCCGTACCCTGTACCTTTACGAGGCCCACTTCCCCGCCTTCCTGGGTCCCCCAGCCCAGCCCAGCCCGGGGGTAACAGGAACGCGGCGCGCCCCGCCTCCACCGGTTTACTAGACTTCCGCTCTCGGCCTCACAAGGGACTACCGAGGAGCGCAGCTAACGCGCACCCAGCCTCGCCCTGGCGCCCCTCGTGACGTCATCTCCCAGGGCCGCGCGGGTCACGTGACGCCACGTGCGTCTGCCAGCGGGCGGCCGGAGGATGCAGGCGGGAGCGTGCGCGGCTGCACCCGTGGGTGGCAGTTCGGGTGAGGCTGCTCCTGGGGGTCGTGGCCATCCAGTGCCATCAAGGGTCCCAGGTGGTGCCTGCCATCTGCTGAGGCCAGGTGAGGGTTGTAGGGCGTGGGGGCCTTGCTGGGGTGCGAGGTGCGGGGCGCCGGGCCCAGTTGGAGCGGGCGCGCCGTCTCCGAGTTATTCCGCGCTTGGCCCCGTCGGTCCGGTGATCGTTGCGGGTGCTCGGCCCAGGCCGTTCCGTCCTGCGGTTGGAGGGGAAACAGGAGGGTGGTTCTAACCGAGCTTCTGAGGGTCCCGTTCGGAGTACACATGCGGCCTTGGCAGGCAGCGCCAGGGGGAATGGGCTCGTGGGTATAGCCTCCCAAGGGGCGAGAACTAGGGAGGCGACACGAGACCTTGCTTGAGCTGACCCCGTGCCCCCTCCAGGTGGACGGCTTTCTACTGCTCCGCAGCAGATGATCTGTAAGATGGCCTGGTAAGTGACACTAACCCGGAACTGGGCCCGCAGTTCTTCTCCACCATTATTTCGTGGGGAAAAATCCGGATCGAGTCAACTTTTGTGTCATGGTCTACAGTTCTGAGAAGACTGTGGAAGAAAAGGCGATTTTGTGTAATGAGGTGATGATAAGGATATTTACAGGGTCGTAAGGAATGAAGTTAAAGTTAACTCCTGTCCTTTGAACTGCTTGACAAAGCTGCCTCTGCCAAGGCTCCTTCCCTTACTCCCTGAGCCAGAAGGGATTGCTGTCTGGAGTCCTTCCCTTCCTACTATTTGTCAGTTATCTGTGTCCAGTGGGTAAACCCAAGTAGGCCTAATTCAACCCGTGATCTCTTCTCCCAGTTTCTGGTCCCGGCTGGTGCTCAGTAGGAGTACGGCTGTCTGTCCAGAGCTTTAGGGGCTGGAAGGAATGTGGGCTGCAAGCCTCCAGCGTGCTTGGGTCTGCAGTGACCCTGTGCATTCCTACGGTGCTTGCAAGAAAAATTTTGAAACGGTTTGAGGCCTTGCCCTGCTCCATCCAGAGCAAGGTTATAGAAATTTCAGACAATTGCCTGCTGCCTTCCCTATCTGGTGTGCTGGGCAGCATACAGATCTACACTGTCTGATGCGGTGACCACTTGACACGTATGGTTAAATTTAAAACTCAGTTTTTCATTCCCACTACCTACATTTTTAGATGCTCAGTAGCCACATTTGGCAAGCGGCTACTATATTGCACCGTGCAGATTAGAGAACGTTGATATCTTTGCTGAAGTCGTTTTGGATTTTGGGTGTTTGCTCTGTTCCAGGCTTGTGGTAAATTTTGCTGTATTATTTTATTATATCCTTCAAACAGAAGCCTTACAGAAGTTGAAAGTGAAGCTTAGAGGGAGTGGTAAAGGTGGAGTTAGAGCCGCAGCAGGGAATAAAGAGTAGAAAGGAATGATAGGGATGGGCCCTGCCCAGTGGGACATTACCATTTGCGGGTAAACCAAAGAGAACCAAAGGCTAAATTCTGCGTCGGTGGAATGGAGGGAGGGAGGAATGGAATCCAGAAGCGGGTAGGAAGTTTTGGTTCTAGGGAAATGCCATTGGGCCTTGCCTTGGGGCGAGGGCTGTGGGGTACAGGAAGGGATGTGGCCAGCATGGTCATAGCAGGGCAGCACAGCTCCTATGCTCCTGGACGGCGGGGGTCACACCGCACCTTCTCCCTTGAAGGTCAAGGCTTCTAGCAGATTCGGATCTCTCTCTTCAGTCCAAGTGCAAATGCTGAACACACCAGTCTCCTGGGGCTGCCGTCGGGACACTTGTCGGTGAGTCTCATGGTTCTGCAGTCCTAGGAGCGAGGCGCTGGCTGCCCTTTGACTTTCTTTTCAAAGATGTTCAAATAGACAGCCTGGGTATGTACGAGGTAGTACTTCCAGAGCAGAGAGCAGGCCTGCCCACTGTCGACTGTAAACGATTTGGCTTTCCTGTGCGCAGGGTGCCTTTTCTGTGATGCAGCCACTGCATTGTGAGTGCCTTCTGGCTCCCCTTGTGTCACCCGGTGGGAGATGGGGCTGGTGGAGAACGCTGGTGCTCTGTCTACCTACTGCTGTGGTGAATAATCAACTGTCTTTGCTTTGTGTCTCCTACCAGCTTCCATGTAACTGATGGGCTACCTTGTCACGTGCCATTGCTGGGGGGGTATGTCAGACCCTTCACAGTTCCTGATAGCACAGCCTCCCAACCCCCAACAGACTCTGCCCTGTGTCCTGTTCCAGCTTCAGCAGCAGAAATCCCAGGATGTGAGAGCTAGAAGACACCTGAGAGATGATCCCTTCCGTGGATGACAGGTTCTTCTGGGGACTCTGCAGTGGTAAGTATGCAGGGTCTGGCCTAGCAAATCACTTCACTTCCATTTTATATGTTAATTTTCCATAAGTCCCCTTGTCAAGAGGTTCAAAACCATCCATTTATTCTTATCTTCCCATATTGTAAGTCAGGTGATTGAGTCTCAGAAAGATGAATTGTCTTTAAGCTCCCGAGACTGTTTTGTGGACAGATAGTTGTCTACTATCTAGACTCGTGGAGCTCTGATTCTTTGGCATGGCATTTTGATTGCCTTTGTGGTTTTGGATTCAACCTGCAGCCTCTTCGCCCAGAATCTCCTAGGTCAGTGGTGTGTCAGCCTGGAAAGGGTGGGCTGCTACTAAGTCTCTGTCGCAGAGGCCTCTTAGCGCATGGTGGAGTCAGGAGTGGGAACTCAGGTTCATTTCTGTTTATTGCCACTCAGTAGCAGTTGGCAAGTACAGCAATCCCTGGCTATATCCTCACGTCACTTTATTTTAACAGCAGGCCTCCAAGTTGTTTCCTTGTTTTTATAGATGAGCAAGTGGGAACTGAGGTGGTGGCCTGCCCACATTGACACACCTGGTGAAGGTGCAGCAGAATTTGAACCCAGGCCTTTGCACCACAGCTCTCTGAGCAGGTTCAAATCCTCACTTGCTCCCCTTCCAGGAGTCAGGAATTTCTGGTTCTTGGCCCAGCTGAGGTGTGGGTGGCCCAGGGCCAGGTGTGCATGTCTGACTGACCTTCTCTGACCCCAGGTTTGGGTGCCATGTTGTCTGCTTCCAGAACAAGGATCTTCACTGTACATCAGGACCCAGGCCCCTCTGACATCTCCTGAATGAGAAACAAGGGATATTTAATAAAACGGTGTAAAATTTGTAGTTCAGTCCAGCCTCTGTTTCTGTTTTCCATATGTTAGGTACAAAGAGGAGGAGGGCCCTCCGCTCCCTGAAGGAGTTTCAGCCAAGTTTGAGGGGGCCCCTGGGGTGTCTCCCACTCTCATTGCTTTTGAGACTGCAGGGTGGGTGGTAGGGCACCAATCCTGGAGTAGCTTCCACTGGCTTGATGGCGTTCTCTGTCTTTTGTCCTCTTCACCAGCGTGGGTCAGACTCGGTTACACACCACAGTGTTGAGTCCACAGTGTGTGGATTGATACTTTTAGGATGAGTGGTACACCCTCATGATCTATTTCATTTGATAAATAACTTCACAGTGGAAGCCCATTTAGCTCAACGTCGTGACCTTTTCAAGGAATGTCAGCAGGTTAGGCCAAGGCTGACTGAGCTAGAAGAGATTCAGTGAGCCACGGTTAGTTTGTTAGTGATGTTGTGAATGGAAAAGTACCCAAAGGTCCCTGCACCGTGAGTCACTGCAGCTACACCCTGAAGGGGCAGGGGCAGAAAGCCTCACAGCTCAGAACCGGATACCAGGGGAAACGCTCCTGACAGCCTCCCGAGCAGATGAGGAAGAGTGAGAGGTAGAGCTTCTCACGAGCACCGTCAGAGGGTGAGCTGTGTGGCCTTTGTGGGTACATGCCGCTCCAGGGCACCTTTGCAGGGCCCTTCCCTGCAACTAACCCAACAGTATGTATGCTCTGAGATGAGGTGGAAGTAAAAGCAAATCCTAAAGTGGGTACCGTTGTGTAGGAGAACTGAGAAACAAAGGGACTGGGGACCTGCTACAGAGGGCAATGGCACCAGCAAGGGGAGCCAGAGTGAGGGGCCATCAAAGGGACTGGACAGAGGGCGGCATCTTGAAATCGACCTAGATCAGATAATGAGAGTGAAACTGCCGCCCTCAGCCCCCAGGGGCACCTCCCTGCTGTCCTTCCATCCTCACTTGACCACCTGTTTGTTCCACCTGTCACTGTGCCCCAACTTGTCAGACCCTACCCCAGGGAAGCTGCGTATAGGGCCACCATTTGTCCTGCCTGAGACCAGCAGACCCAGAGGTCCAGCCAGACCCAGGAGGGGGAAGGATTTCTGGTGTGCTGTCACTGGCCTCATAGATAAATGAGGCACTGGGTGGCAAATCCTTTGTGCAAGCTGTCAGCGTGGAGAGCACAGTCCTGACTGCAGTTAAGTGCAGGGCCACACAGTAGCAGGGTCTAAAGCTGGGACTGGTTAAACCCACGGGCCAATCCCCAACCTCAGAACCGTCTTGACATCTTTACGTGGAAAAAAAAAAAAACCCAAAGAAAGCTATTTTTTGACGTGACATGAAATGGTTTTTTTTAAGCTTGCTTTTTTTTTTTTTTTTTTTTTGGCTTTGGCTGTGTTGGGTTTTTGCATTGCTGCACGCAGGCTTTCTCTAGTTGTGGCGAGTGCGGACTTCTCTTCGTTGTGGTGCGCGGGCTTCTCACTGCGGTGGTTTCTCTTGTTGCGGAGCACGGGCTCTAGGCTTGTGAGCTTCAGTAGTTGCGGCTCACAGGCTCTAGAGCGCAGGCTCAGTAGTTGTGGTGCACGGGCTTAGTTGCTCTGTCACACGTGGGATCTTCCCGGACCAGGGCTCGAACCCATGTCCCCTGCAGGTGGATTCTTAACCACTGCGCCACCAGGGACACCAGGGAAGTCCCATGACGGGAAAATTTTATCGAGTTCAGGTTTCAATGTCTCAAGTTTCGCATCATTTTTTTCACTTGTTAATTTAATGCAAACCCCGGGCCCAGAGGTTGGGGAAGTGAAACCTTGAGGCTCCATGAGAACTCCCCAGGTACTCCTGAGCTTTGGTTTGGAAAACCCTTCAAAAGCACCAGCCAAAGAGGCAGGGGGTGCGAAGGGGCTCTTCAGAGATTGGGAGGATGAAACTTGACCAGAATTTGCTCAAGAGAAGCCCCAGGCCTGGCACAGGGTGGAGCCAAAGCCTGGTCCCGACGGGAGGGTCCTCTCAGAACAATGGGGCGCAGTGCTGTGAGGCTTGGTTTTATCAGGCATTTGAAAATAAGCACTTTACAATTTCATTAGATATGTATTCGTTTTAAAGTATTTGAAGGAAAAAAACCCGTGCATATCAAACAATGTTTCAGAGTTTAAAAAGTGAGTTGATTGATGAGGACCTACTGTATAGCACAGGGAACTCCACTCAATGCCCTGTGGTGACCTAAATGGGAAGGAAATCCAAAAAAGGGGATATATGTATACGTGTAGCTGATTCACTTTGCTGTACAGTAGAAACTAACACAACATTATAAAGCAACTATTCTCCAATAAAACTTTAAAAAAAAAGAGAGACTTTTGATCACGCTTGGTTAGAAATTTTATTCTAGTCTCGAGCTAAAATGAACCAAAAATTTTATTCTAGTCTAGACCCTAAATGTCACAGAATAAATTCTTTTATTCATTCAGGTAAAAAAAAAAATGACTTGACTGAAAGACAGTTCTTAAATAAACTAGCTTTTTGAGTAGAGAATCCCAAAGGTACTACACGGATGACTCAAAGCTGGGAAATACGCTGTCCTCCCTGTGCAAGGGGAGGGATGAGAGAGAACCGCCCCACGTCCCCAACCCGGATGCCATGTGGTCGAAGTCTGAGCTGGCCCGTCTGGCCACTTGTAAAGGGCCCGCCTGCTCTACGGAGAGAAGTGAGGCCACATGTCTGGGAGGTGAGGACCAAGGTGGGACAGGAGGGCTCCTGGTGCAGCTCCTGGTCCTCACTACTAGAGGGACAGGCAGGTGGGCCCCGAGGACACAAAGGACGCTTCTGGGAAACATCCAGAAGCCTGGACCAATGGCAAGACTGGGTCTCAGCATGACGAACCCAGACCACCAGCCCCGTGGCTGTGGCGGGCTAAGCCTGGAAGCTGGCTTTGTGGTTCACATCGCAGCGTGGTCACACTTGGAAGGATTACTGCCTAGGCTCCTGCCCCAAAGGCCTGGGTATCAGCATTTGTTCACCTTTTATCAAGGTGCAATGTACCTACCCAAAAATCCGCCTAGTGTTGAGGTCTGAGAGTTGACGGGTTTTGTGGCCGCCACCACGTCAAGAAAGCCCTCCTCACAGTCCTACCGGTGACTCGATGCAGCAGGGCTGGGGACTGCAGAGACTCCGCTGCTTGGGGCGAGGGTGAGATCACAGAGGGTCGGCATTTCCTCAACCGCCTCGACCGTTAGGCACGCCCTGAGGGGAACCAGGAAGCAGGGGTCAGAGCCCCTTGGGAGGGGACGGCAAGCAGGGAGGGCAACCCCTCCCTGGGGCCACAAGAACCCACTTCCTACTTCACCACGCGGCTGCGGGAGGGAGGGCTGGGCCTGTGCGAGAGCACCCCCCCCCCCCAGCTGCTCTGCACAGGAAGGTCGGGGCAACCTGGCCTGGGTGCTTCCCACCGGCGCGATGGAGGACGAAGGCCCTGAGTGCGGCAAGCCCGACTTTGTGCTTTTGGACCAAGTGACCATGGAAGACTTCATGGAGAACCTGAAGCTCAGGTAGACCTCGGGCAGGGGCTCCCCTTCTCCCCATCCCCACCCGCGCTGGTCTCTGCCAGCCCGCTGTCTGGGTGACCGCAGGGGGACGTCGGGACAGGAAGGACCGTGGCCTCAGGGCCAGGGCAACCAGCCGGTGCTAGAGCAGGCTTCCCAGACCCGGGCCTCCCACACAGCCCAGGTGCCTCCTGACCCCTCCTCCCGGCAGGTGCCAGGCCCCCAGACCGGCTGGATGCTCCGTCCCCCTTGTGGGGCTGTGCTGGGCCCTGGGGGCTCCAAGGGAAGTGGTCAGGGCCCACCCTGGGGGGTGCCGGTGGGCAAGCTGAGATAACACTCTCAGGGGGCATGTGGGGTGCTTCAGGGTGTGGCTGGTAGAAGTGACACGGGGCCCTATTTGCCGGAGGGCAGAGGGCAGGGAGGAGTTGGTGGTGACATGGGGTGGCACCAGGAGCTGGCTTCATCCCTGGACAGCCAGGGGGAGCAGAAGGTGACTGTGCAGAGCTTGGGGACAGGTCCCACTGACCCCAGATTGCCGAAGTCAGGCACGGGCGGGCCCTGAGCCAAGGCCGGGGCTGTGGGATGGAGAGTCAGACAGGAAATGAGCTTCTCTTTTGTATGGGGCAGAGAGCTAAGCATGACTTCACTTCATTCCTATAAACTAGCTTCTGAGACAGGTATCACCATCTCCGTATTAATGATGGAACCCTGAGCCTGGGGCCACACAGCTTGCAGATGAGAGAGTCTGTCTCCAGCAGGTCCCGGGTGTGCGGGGAGCCAAGCCAGGGAACTCCTGAGGAAGAGGAACCCGGGACAGGCTGTGCGGGGCAGGGCGGGTCGCCAGGGCAGCAGGCACAGGCGGGCCAGTGCTCCTCCCAGGGCAGGAGAGTCAAGAGAGGGATGATGGACACAGGCACCCTTCTGGGTGGCTAGGTTCCTGAAGGGAAGGGTCAAGAAGTCTGAGGAAGTGCCCAGGGGGAGGGTGGTGGCACCCCTCCCAGTCCCTGCTGTCTGGGTGGGGCTGGGCTGGGTCAGCTTCTGCTTCCGGGTCCCCGCCCAGGTCTTGAGAAGGAAACAGCTGGAGGCCCCTCCCTCTGCCTCCCACCCCCATCTCCTCCCGGTCCTCAACCCAGTTTCCCACGCTGCCAGCTCTGCCTTGCCCAGCAAGGCCTCGGGCAAGTCAGTCCCTTAATAAAGTGGGTAGTCATGATTCCCGTGACATCAGGATCCCCGTGGAGAGCAGCTTGGATCCCACCACTACCTTGTGTGGGGTGCGACTCCCGGCAAACGGCACCAGGAAGGCTCAAGTCAGCCGGCACCCCCTATCCCCCCAACTCGGAAGGCTCAAGTCAGCCGGCACCCCCTATCCCCCCAACTCCCTCGTCTACTCTCAGCCCTGCGGGTGGGCCAGGGCCCCAAGGCTTCCCGCCTGGGCCCAATGCCCCGGGACCTAGGTGTGTGTCCCCGAGGCCCTGAGCACTGAGGACTGACCCTGCCTGTGCCAGGTTCGAGAAGGGCCGCATTTACACGTACATCGGTGAGGTGCTGGTGTCCGTGAACCCCTACCAGGAGCTGCCCCTGTACGGGCCCGAGGCCATCGCCAGGTACCAGGGCCGCGAGCTCTATGAGCGGCCGCCCCACCTGTACGCTGTGGCCAACGCTGCCTACAGGGCGATGAAGCAACGGTCCAGGGATACCTGCATTGTTATCTCAGGTACCTGCCCTGCAGCCAGGGCCCAGGCTCTGGCTCACAGCCTCCCTGGGCCCCAGTGTTTTCATCTGTCAGCGATGGGGAGGTGATTGGAGCACCTGGGAGTGGGGATGGGCACCGGGAGCTGGTTAAGGGGGAGAAGCCAGAAATTCTGTCCGACTGTCCTTCTTTCCGGCAGGGGAGAGTGGGGCAGGGAAGACAGAAGCCAGCAAGCACATCATGCAATACATCGCTGCCGTCACCAACCCTAGCCAGAGGGCCGAGGTGGAGAGGTGAGGGTGGGGAGGGGGTGGGGAGGGGCCTCATGCCTGATGGGGGGCAAGAGACACAGTGGAGCCCGGCTCAGGCCAAGTTCAGTGGCTGTCAGCAAGGCTCCAGGACTCCAAGCCGCAGCCCGGACCTCTCGACGCAAGGAGAGGCGAGGCCCAGCATGTGGGTGCCCTTCCTCTAGGGACGGGAAGGGAGTGAGGTGCAGAGGGCCAACAGACGGGTGCTGGGCCCTCACCGGGACCTGATGGAAGTGGAAAAGTTGGCTGGCCCGTCAGGAAGGCCCAGGATGCCAGGCCGGGTGTCAGGGTTTGGGTCAGGAACCCGGAACCCAGGGCCCACCTGCCTGCCAGCAGCTCACCAGCGGGGATTTGTAGGAGCAGCTACCTATGCGGGAGCCCCGGCTCTTCCCGTTGAGGTGGGGTAAGGTGGGGTTCGGGGCAGGAGTGGGGTGGGAACAGCGATGGAAGTTCCCAAGCACACGTGGCTGGCGCCGAGGGTCCAGACCCAGCTCCTCACTGGGCTGCAGCTTTGGTCCGGGAAGGCAGGGCCAACGCCTTTCAAGGCTCAAGGCTTTACAGGGCAACCGGCGTGAGCCCCCTGCAGGTGCCTTTCCCGGCATCTCAGAGTCAAAGGCCTGCAAGGGGCAGCGCAGGGTGAGGCCAGGCCCTCAGGCTCCCTCTCCTCCTGTGATGGGGAAGCCTCAGACGGGGATGCTGGACCCGGGCACAGTCCCCAGCGCGAGGTCTTTGCGTTATAGCCCCTCGGCCCCTCTGCCCCACGCAGAGTCAAGGACGTGCTGCTCAAGTCCACCTGCGTGCTGGAGGCCTTCGGCAACGCTCGCACCAACCGCAACCACAACTCCAGCCGCTTCGGCAAGTACATGGACATCAACTTTGACTTCAAAGGAGACCCCGTGGGGGGACACATCCACAGCTACCTGCTGGAGAAGGTGGGCCTTACTACCGAGACCCCGGGCAGATGGGCCGCACAAAGGCCTCCCTCGGGGGGACCAGGCAGAGCTGCCCCACCACGCCGAGCCTCCCAGGCCTGGCCCCCTGGGGGCAGGAACCTACCTTCCCGATGTCCCAGCTTCACCGGGCGGGGCTCCCTCTGTAGCCAGGTCAGCCACCACCGCCTACCTGCACTGCCCGGGGGGGCTCTGGGACAGGTCCCCTGGGGTGGGGCCAGCATCCGGGCCTCGGTCCAGCTGCTCCTCTCTCCTCAGTCTCGGGTCCTCAAGCAGCACGTGGGTGAGAGGAACTTCCATGCCTTCTACCAGGTGAGCCAAAGCAGGCAGGGGGAGACCTTCAGGGAAGGCCTTCTGGTTGCCCCACCCACAGTCCCTTTCCCTCCCCTCTCCCTCCATGCCTTCGCCCCGGCCCTGCCCCTACTGCGGTGGGAGCTCCCTGGACATGGCTGTGTGTACACCTCATCTGACTCTGACGTGGGGTCCCCCTGGACGCGGGCAGGGCAGTGTCCACGCCATGTCTGACACCGAGGTGGATTCTGGACACTGATAGTGTCTACACTGGGTTAGACCCACTGAGGTGGTGTCTCCCTGGACTCAGGCGGTTACACCATGTTTGGCCCACTGAGGCGGGATCTCCTTGGACTTGGGTGGTATCTACATTCTTTCTGACTCACCGAAGTGTGTCTGCCTGGACACTGGCAGTGTCTACAGCGTGTCTGATCACTGAAGTAGGTCCTCCCAGGACACAGGCAATGTCTGCAATGTGTCTGACCTCTGAAGTGGGTCTCTGTGGACTCAGGTGGTATCTACACCATGTCTGGCCACTGAAGTGGTCTTTCCCTGGATAGGTGTGGTGTCTACACAGTATCTGACCTAGAAGTAGGTTCTCCCTGGGCTCAGGCGGTGTCCACACCATCACTGTGCTGACCCACACCATGAATTTGTTGGGTCAGCGGTGGTTGGAGGACGCGTCTGTTTGTCCTGCGTACGTGGGTGGGGTCTTTGGAGCTCAGGGGCCTAACGGAGGGGTGTCGGGTCCTCCAGGTGCTGCGGGGCTGTGAGGACAAGGAGCTGCAAGAACTGCACCTGCAGAGAAACCCTGCGCTGTATAATTTCACCCGCCAGGGGGCGGGGCTCAGTGTGAGTCGGGGCGGGGAGCCCAGGCTCTAATCACGCTTAGTCCCAGGGCCCTGGTGCTGGTAGCCAGTGACTTCAGCAGGGCCCAGGGCGGTGTGCGTGGCTCAGCGGGACTGGTGGGGCCTGACTCGGCAGGCTTTCAGTTGGAGGAATCGGGCTCAGCGCCGGGATGGGGGTGCAGTGGGTGAGCATGCGCACTGGGACAGAGGACTCGAGGCTCAGCGTGGCACTGGGGTGCTGAGCCCTTTCTCCCCCAGGTCTTGGACAGCGACGAGAAGAGCCACCACCAGGCGGTGACGGAGGCCATGCGGGTGATCGGCTTCAGTCCTGAGGAGGTGGCCTCCGTGCACCGGATCCTGGCCGCCATTCTGCACCTGGTGAGCCTGGCTGTGGGCTCTGCGGCCATTGCCCCATGTGGTGCCCTGGCCGGGCACCTCCCCTGGAGGAGGAGACTGGCCTCTGACAACCCAGCCATGTTACTGGCCCACTTCTCCCTCTGCTGAAACTGAGCTGCTTTGGCCATGGGTTCCCACAGACCGGGCCCTAAGCCGTGGGCCCTGAATGCCCAGAATGGGCCTGGTCCTTGTCTGGTAGATCAGCCCAGACTTAGCAGGCAAGGGCAGTCTGGCTCAGTAAAGCTGAGCACATGCAGACCGGCCTTTTGCTTCTGTCACCTAAGAGCTGTGTGGCCTTGGGCAGGTTACTCAGTGCCTCTGAGCCTTAGTTCTCTCTGAGGAAGCATGAGGAGTGGGTAGCACATAGCCGGCCGCAGAAGGATGCAGTGGGACCACTCACGTGACGTTCGGGGGGGAAGCCTTGGGGAAGGCTCTGGCGTGCTCCAGGAAGCGCTCCCCTCTCTCTCTCTGGCTGTGTATGTGGTAGAAGCCAAGCTCTACTGTACCCCGCGTCCCTGCCTCCCCCGCCCCTCTGGGGGCAGAGGGGTGCAGCAGGCTCCTCTGAGACGCGGAGCCTGCCTCTTCACGGTTCCCGCGTCACCAGGGAAACATCAAGTTTGTGGAGCTGGAGGAGGGCAGCCTGGAGCAGAGGCGCCTGGCGGTGACTGATGAGGTGCTGGTGGACCACGTGGCTGAGCTGACGGCCACACCCCGGGGGATGGTGCTGCGCTGCCTGCTGGCTCGCACCGTGGCCTCGGGAGGCAGGGAACTCATCGAGAAGGGCCACACTGCGGCCGAGGCCAGCTATGCCCGGGACGCCTGTGCCAAGGTGCCCTGGGGGTGGGGGGGGGCAACCTGGAGGCCTTCCCGGAGGAGACGGGGCCAGAGGCAGTCAGAGGCAGCTGGCTCCTGGCCTCTTCCCAGGCAGTGTACCAGCGGCTGTTTGAGTGGGTGGTGGACCGGATCAACCGTGTCATGGAACCCCGGGACCGGGACCCCCGGCGCGACGGCAAGGACACAGTCATCGGCGTGCTAGACATCTACGGCTTCGAGGTGTTCCCTGTCAACAGGTGGGTAGCCCTGCCACCACACCCTGACCCCGCCCACCCTCTAGGGCCGCCTTAGTCCTGGGGAGCTCGGCTGGGCTGGGGAGCAGGGGGTCCGGCGTCGGTGCCGGTCGGTCCCTGGCCCCAGGCTCGTGCCTTCAAGCCAGCCTCAGCTGTGCTGCTGTCCACTGGTGCCTGGGAAGGCAAGATCTCGGCTCACTTCCGCTAGCTGGGACTCCCAGATCCACTCCAGGGCGTGCGTGCTGGACTTGGGGGCAGGCGGGTAAAAGAGCGGCCAGGAGCAGGAGATGCTCCCCGACAGAGAGGCCACTTGGGGCGCCTGGCACCAGCCCCTCAGGCAAACCTCAGGGGATCTATTTGCGGGGAAGCTTGCCATTTGTTGCGCTTGCTCCCCATGGAGCAAAAGCCCTGCGGTGGGCGGTCGAGGCAGGACTCTCAACGGCCCCTCCGCCCCCAGCTTCGAGCAGTTCTGCATCAATTACTGCAACGAGAAGCTGCAGCAGCTCTTCATCCAGCTCATCCTGAAGCAGGAGCAGGAGGAATACGAGCGGGAGGGCATCGCCTGGCAGAGCGTGAGTGCCGGGGCCCGTCCTGCACACCTCGGGCCCTGGAGGGAGAGGCGTGGCGCTGGGCGGGCGGGTGTGTGCAGGGGAGGGCTGGGGGGAGCGGGCGCCGGGCAGGAACTCGGGCGAGAGGCCGGACTGGGCTCGGGAGCTGCCCTGCTTGCCCTCCCGCAGGTGGAGTACTTCAACAACGCCACCATCGTGGACCTGGTGGAGCGGCCCCACCGGGGCATCCTGGCTGTGCTGGATGAGGCCTGCAGCACCGCGGGCCCCATCACCGACCGGATCTTCCTGCAGACCCTGGACACGCACCACCGCCACCACCCACACTACACCAGCCGCCAGGTGCCCCTCCGCCCCTGCGGTCGCCGCCGCCCTGTGCACCCCCGGCTGGTCCCAGCCCTGCAAAGGGCACCACGGGTGCCACGCTGCCTGTCTTGGGGGTGGGGGGTCCTTGGCGGTGGCTCAGCGTTCTCTGCAGGACTGTCCCCCCCTCCCCCAGATCCCCCCACACCTTCTGTGCCTTGACCTGGCCTGTCCCCGCCCATAGCTCTGCCCCACAGACAAGACCATGGAGTTTGGCCGAGACTTCCGGATCAAGCACTATGCAGGGGATGTCATGTAAGGGCCCCACACTGAGCGTCTGGTCCCCCCCTCTGCCCCCTCCCCTTTTTAAGGTGCTGAAAATATGCCCTTCACCAGATTCACAAGTAAAAAGCATACAATGGGGCTTTTAAGATAGCGATTCTCAGCCCTGGCTGCATCATAGAATCTTCTGGGAAGCTTTTAAAAAAATGCCCATTTCTGGGAGAGGGGCTAGAGAGTCCGAGGTGCAGCCAGGGTGGACCTCTGCTCCTAGCCCAGGGCCAGTTCTTGTCACGCTTTGAGCAAAGCCTGCACATCAAGGTGCAGGCCAGCGAGGAGGAGCAGAGGGGCGAGAGGCTGTGTTTCTAACAAGCTCCCAGGCCAGATGGACATTGCGGGTCATCGGGCCACACACTGAGTACCGAGGCCCCAGGTGTCTTCCAGGAGTGGCCGTGATTATTATTAATTTCCCTGTCACTCACCTCACCCCGAAGTGGATCTGAGGTGACACAGAGAGAGGCACAAGTGTCCAACGTGTCCTTCGCAAGGAGAAGAAATAAGAGTCCAAAAGACGAAGCCACCAGAAGTCAGATCCCATGGCCTTGAGCCTTTCTAGGAGCTGCAAGTGAAGCCAAGATTTTAGTGCTGAGCTTTCTAACAGTCAAAGGACGAGACGATGAATCTGAGGTTCTCAGTGCCACCGAAACAAAATAGACCCATGACTCAGGAGTTCCTGGTTGTAATTGCAATCGCCCGATATTTTTGGAAACTCAGTAGGCACTGTTCTGAGCTTGTGGTCTCTGTTGAGGCACAGAGAGTTTAAGTAACTTGCCCTAGGTCAGGTCACACCGCATGTATGTGCTAGAGCCAGGATTCAGTGATGCGACATTTGGCATCTTTCAGGAGAGAAACTTCTGAGGGTGGAGGTCTTATGTGATGAGAGGGAAGACAGAAAGGAGAGGGGAAGGAAGAGGAGCACGTGAGGAGGAAGGAAGAGAGGCTGACCAGGTGGGAGGAGGGGGAGGGGCACGCTGGGGGCCGTCCAAGGGCCCCGTCTCCTCAGTGGCCCTGTCCCCCCCAACCAGGTACTCGGCGGAGGGCTTCATTGACAAGAACAGAGACTCCCTCTTCCAGGACTTCAAGCGGCTGCTGTACAACAGGTGAGCAGGCCCTGTGGGCATGCGTGTGGGCACCAGAGGGCGAGGGCCCAGGGGCTCTGGCTGGAAGGGCCTTCAGACACTCCGGTCTGATGCTCACAGACAGCCTGAGGGTCAAAGCTGAGGCCATGAAGCTTACAAATGGCCAGGCTGGGGTGCGGGCTGTCCTGGAGGGCGGCTGGCCATGCAGCCTGTGTCCACAGCACGGACCCCACCCTGCGGGCCATGTGGCCAGATGGGCAGCAGGACATCACGGAGGTGACCAAGCGCCCCCTGACAGCCGGCACACTCTTCAAGAACTCCATGGTGGCCCTGGTGGAAAACCTGGCCTCCAAGGTACGGCCCCCCAACCCCACCCTGAGTCTGGATCCTTCCGGATCCTTCTGTTTCCTCTCTGCTGCGAGCCACACCCCCTCCAGCAGGGAGGGACCAGCCGCTGCACAGGTTAAGATGCCCTGGACCAGGCGGAGGCTTGAGTAAATGCGGGGTCCCGGCAGCCTTCCCCTGGCCTCGTTGCCTCTTGGGGATGGGCTGGGGGAGACCTTGCTCAGAGCTTGGGTTGACCCAGCCCTGGTCCTGCCCAGATACGGGGTTAGCTTCTGGAAGCTGGGGCCACAGGGACAGGAAAGTGGCACGAGCACCTTGCAGAGCTTGGGGCGCAAAGTCAGAGGGGGCAGTGGAAGGACAGCAGAATATCCAGAGACTCAGCAGGCCTCTGAGAAGCGAAAGGAAGGGCTAAGGGGCTTTGCTGCCCGGTCAGAACCTGGCTCTGGGCCAGCCTCCTGCCCGCACCCAACACTGGGCTCCCAGGTCCCATGCTGCCCGCCACCCCTCATCCCCAGTCTCCTCCTGGCCTCAGCCTTCGGCCTGCCCTTGGGCCCTCAGCCTCCCCTTCCCCCTGAGAGCCTCTTCCCCACGCAGACGGCAGCGTGGGAGGATGGAGACGGCAGGATGGAGACAGCTCGCTTGCTGCCCCTGCCGGGTGACTGTAGGGCCGTGACACTGGCCTCTCCGAGTGTCCTTTGTCCCCACAGGAGCCCTTCTACGTCCGCTGCATCAAGCCCAATGAGGACAAGGTGGCCGCGAAGCTGGACGAGGGCCACTGTCGCCACCAGGTCGCATACCTGGGGCTGCTGGAGAACGTGAGGGTCCGCAGGGCCGGCTTCGCTTCCCGCCAGCCCTATTCTCGATTCCTGCTCAGGTACGGCCCCCTCCCCCAGGGGCGTGTCCTTGAAGGGTTCCAGCAGCGGGCCGCGCGGGTGCCCAAAGCAGCGGGCGCTTTTCAGACTTCAGGGCGGGAGCCTGCACGCTGCTGACCTCAGGGCACTGACAGTCACCGAGGTCCCTCCTGTGACACACGGGGTGGGGTGGGGCGGGGCGGGGATGGGCTGCGTGGGATCAGCAGGGAGGGTGTGGGCGCGGCGCTGGAGTAGGCGTGGCCTGGGGGCGGGGCGAGTCAAGGCGGGGCGGGTCCGCACTCCTCCCCAGGGTCTGGGACCCCTGGGACCCCACGGTCCTTCTGTGACAGGTACAAGATGACCTGTGAGTACACGTGGCCCAACCACCTGCTGGGCTCCGATAGGGCGGCCGTGAGCGCCCTCCTGGAGCAGCACGGGCTGCAGGGGGACGTGGCCTTCGGCCACAGCAAGCTCTTCATCCGTTCGCCCCGGACGCTGGTCACGCTGGAGCAGAGCCGCGCGTGTCTCATCCCCATCATCGTGCTGCTGCTACAGAAGGTGCGGCGGGGCTGGACGGCCACCAGGCAGGGTGTGGGAGGATGGGAAGGAGAGAGCTGTGCGTTACCTGGGGGGAGGGGAGAGATGGGTGTGTTCCACCCGGAGTTGGCGGGATGTGCGTGCACTGAGGAGGGCACAGGCACACTTCCAAGTACCGGGGGAGCCCCCGCTCGCAGGTGACAAACCGACACTGAAACTGACTTAAGCAAAAAGTATGGATGTTGTTGGGGTCACCTCTGTTCTGTGGCCACCAGCCTCAGGCCCAGGTGCTCAAAACAGGACATTCAGGAATCTGGCTTCCTTCCTTCCTTTCTTTTTTCCTTCTTTTCTTCCATTTATTCTGAAAGATTTCAGACCTGGAGAAAAGCGTGCAAAATGGTGTGCTATATTCCCACACGCATACTGCCCTGTGTCAACCACGTCACATGACCAACGTGGTTTTGGGTAGACATCGCACCTCTATCCCGGTTATTTTGAAGCAAATCATTTCATTTATAATCATTTCACTATGTCTTCCCAAAGGATAAGGATTCTCCCACCTCTCCCCATAACTTTTTATTTTTAACATTTCAAACCTACAGAAAAGTGGAAAGATTCGTACAATGATTACTATTCACCTGGATTGCTCCAATTATGTTCTCCCCTCGCCCCCGCACCCTGTCTCTGTCTGTCTCTATCTCTCTTTCTCCATATGCACATACAGATACTCACATACACGTATATTTGTATTTTTTCCCAAACCATATAAAGTAATGACACCCCTAAATCCTTCAGCAGGCATATCCTAAGAACAAGGTCATCCCCCTTTATAACCACACTGACATTAGCACATTCAAGAAGCCTGACACTGGGAGTTCCCTGGCGGTGCAGTGGTTAAGACTCTGCGCTTCCACTGCATGGGGCACGGGTTCCATCTCTGGTGGGGGAACTAAGATCCCGCATGCTGCAGGGCATGGCCAAAAAAAAAAAAAGAAACCTAACACTGATAAAATGTATTCTACGCATCTGAATGTCTAATATGTAGGCCATATTTAAATTTCTGAAAGGGTCCCACTATGACCCATTACATCTTTTATTTTTTTATTTTTATTTTATTATTATTTTTTATTTTATTATTATTTTTGGCTGCATTGGGTCTTTGCTGCTGCACACGGGCTTTCTCTAGTTGCGGCGAACAGGGGCTACTCTTCGTTGCGGTACGCGGGCTTCTTACTGCGGTGGCTTCTCTTGTTGCACAGCACGGGCTCTAGGCGCGTGGGCTTCAGTAGGTGTGGCACGCGGGCTTAGTTGCTCCGCAGAATGTGGACCTTCTTGACCCAGGGATCGAACCCATGTCCCCTGCATTGGCAGGCGGATTCTTAACCACTGCGCCACCAGGGAAGTCCCCCATTACATCTTTTAAAAACCCAGAATCCAACTAAGGACGACACACTGCATTTCCTTGTTACCTCTGTTATCTCCTGTAACACACAGGGGGTATTTTTTAAGAACACGACCCAATACCATCACAGAAACAGGATTTAGAAAGTTCACACTGACTTGCTGCTGTCCTGTCCAGTCAATAACCACACGTCCCCAGTCGTGTCCTCAGTCTGTTCAACTCAGGGTCTATACGTTGCTTAAGTCTCTTTTAAAATCTGTGGGTTCGCTGGGCCGCTTGCCTTGTAGGATCTTCAGTCTGGGTTTTGATGGTTACATTCTCGGGGTGCCCCTCCATTTTGGGGTCTCCTAAGGTGAGGGAGGCGGGGCCTGGCAGGGCCTAACGGAGCACCACCTCCCACTGGCCCCCCAGGCATGGCGGGGCACGCTGGCCAGGCGGCACTGCCGGCGACTGAGGGCCATCTACACCATCATGCGCTGGTTCCGGAGGCACAAGGTGCGCGCTCACCTGTCAGAGATGCAGCGGCGATTCCAGGCTGCACGGCAGCCCCCACTCTACGGCCGTGACCTTGTGTGGCCGCCGCCCCCTGCTGTGCTGCAGCCTTTCCAGGACATCTGCCAGGCGCTCTTCTGCAGGTACTCGCCCTCTGCCCCTCACTCTTTTCCACTCAGCTAGAGCCCAATGAACACCCGGACCGGGCCATCTGAACCCCTTGGTGCTAGCCAGGAGACAGGTGGTCCCATTGGATAAGCAGGAAAACAGGGGGCTGTGCACATCAGCTGGCTGCCCACACCCCACAGCCGCTGGCAGATTCCTAATGTCCCCAGCACCATTCTGGACATCTGGAGGGGATGCAGGCCTCCATCTCCTTGCTAGAGGCTTGCAGGGAGGTTGGTGGGTCAGAGCTAGAAGTGGGGGAAACTCTGCAACTGAGCAGGGCTTTGAAGGCTGAGTAGGAGTTCTTTAGGAGAGGTGTGAAGGGCAACCAGCGTGCTCAGAGCAGGAGAGGCCACCTTCCACTGAGACCAGGGAGGCTGGGACACAGCGGGTGGCTAGTGCCTGGCTGAGGGGCTTAGCTTTATCCTGTGGGGGAAGGGACATGAAAAGGCACTAACGTGTGTTCTCAGGAAAAGGGGCAGAACCAGGAGTAGGGAAGGGTGAGGCCTGCACAGGGGTCCGTCTGACCACCTGGCCCTCTCCAGGTGGCGGGCCCGGCAGCTGGTGAAGAACATCCCCCCTTCAGACATGGCTCAGATCAAGGCCAAGGTGGCCGCCATGGCGGCCCTGCAGGAGCTGCGACAGGACTGGGGCTGCCGGCGGGCCTGGGCCCGGGACTATTTGTCCTCCGTAAGTGTCAGGGCTGCGGGGTCTGGGTGCCAAGGAGGGGCTCAAGGCTGAAACCTTGCCCATGTCCGCCTCAGCTGTCCTCTCCCTGGGCCTGGCTGTCCTGTGGGCTGTACCCCTCTGTTCCTGCCCCTGGCCTCTGAAGTTCAAGGGTTTTCACCCAGAACCAGCTAGCCTGGGCTTTACTCAGCACCTCCCCCTCTGCCCTACTCCCACTTGCCTTCCTGTGTTTTCAGGTCAGCACCCCCATTCTCCGGCACAGACCCCCCCTTCTTAGGCACAGCCCCCTGACTCCATGCCATGGCCCCCCTTGGCCCACACGGGTGCTGTGAGCCGCCCCCTGGCCCCATTCTGCAGGGGATGAAGCCTCAGGGGCGTGAGGTTTGCCCAGGTGGGTGGCTTGGCATGGAGGAGAGAGGTCCCACCCAGCCCCTTCCATCTCTCAGTCTGCCCAGGCCTGGCGTGGGGAGCTGGGCTGGTGGGTGGGTGTGGAGGGCACAGACACGTGTGCCTAGAACCTCAGGGCTGCAGGGGGTCTGTGCGGTGGGCCTTCAGGGAAGCCAGCGTGGCAGGTGGACCCACCAGGAGGCTGGCGCGTGGCCTGACGAGGTTCTCTGAGGTCAAGGATAACTGTGCCAATTCCCTGAGAGCTGCTGTCAGTCAAGCATGGTCCCAAGACCCCATCCCAAGCAGCCCCCATCTGTCCTCAGGCCACAGACAACCCCACAGCCTCAGGCCTGTTTGCTCAGCGACTGAAGACGCTTCGGGAAAAGGACGGCTTCGGGGCCGTGCTCTTCTCCAGCCATGTCCGAAAGGTGAGCAGTGGGTGCAGGGCTGCAGGCCCGTGGCAGCCCCGGCCCAGGCCTAGCTTACAGGTTTCACAGCTGATCCTGCAACTTCAAAAGTAGTCAGCTCCAGCCCAGTCAGTGAGAGAGTGGCCTCAGGGAGGGGAGGCCACTGGCCACACCTGCTGGGGAGCCCCCTGGGGCAGGCAAGTGACCCTGAGAGCACCTGTCCCGCAGGTGAATCGCTTCAACAAAAGCCGGGACCGGGCGCTGCTGCTCACAGACCGGCACCTCTACAAGCTGGAGCCGGGCCGGCAGTACCGGGTGATGCGGGCCGTGCCCCTGGACGTGGTGAGCCCTGTGTGGGGGCGGGGGCATCCGTGGGGCCCCAGCTGGCCCGGTGTCCTGCTGGGCACTGCCGGGCCCTCCCCTCATGCCTACCTGGGATGGCCGGAGCTTTCTAGAACTCAGCATCAGCTCAGGACGGCAACTCCTCCCCCGCCCCACGCGCCCCTGCTGAACAGCCTGCAGAGGCTTCCGGTTGCCCCACGGGTGTAGGGCCCAGACCCCCATCCTCGGCCTCCTCGCCCCCGTCCTGCTCCACTCTTTGGCAGAACGAAATGCCAAATGGCCCCCTTGCCCACATCTGTGCCAGTGCCTGCCCGGGGGTCTCCCCGACCTGGGCCGCATGGACCTGGCTGCAGTGTGTGGCTGCCACCCGTGGGACCCGGTCCCCTCCCTTCACCTCTCTGTCCAGTTCTGTGACCCACTTGCTCCCTGGAGCCGCAGCTCATATTCCCACAGGCCAAGGGGCAACCCAGGGCAGGGATTGAGGCTGGGGGTCCCTGTAACTGTCAGGGTGGAGGACCATCTGCTATGGTGCCCACGACCCGTGTGGCTATTTAAATGCAGTGAAAAGGAGAGAAAAGTAAAAGTTCAGCTCCTCAGTGGCACCAGCACATTCAGGTGCTGGAGAGCCACAGGTGAGCAGTGGTGCCACGTTAGACTGTGCAGATCTAGAACATTCCACCAGGGCAAAAAGCCCTCGTGTGCGGTGCGCCCTGCCCAAGCCTCCCCTTTATGGGCAGGACCAGAGAGGGAGGAAGGGGACCTAGAGGGGACAGCAGGGCTGTGGGGCCTGGGGGAGAGGAGGGGAGCTTGGGAGAGGCCGTCGGGAGCGGGCGGGGTGCTGGGGAGGGGAAGATGCGTGTGGGCGGGCCTGTGCTCCTGGGCTGCGGGGTGGGGGGTGCAGGTTTGCGGAGGAGGGCCTGCCGCGCCCCTGACCCTGAGACCCCGCCCCCTTCAGGTGACCGGGCTGAGCGTGACCAGCGGGCGGGACCAGCTGGTGGTGCTGCACGCTCGGGGCTACGACGACCTGGTGGTGTGTCTGCACCGCTCCCGGCCGCCGCTGGACAACCGCATCGGGGAGCTGGTGGGCGTGCTGGCCGCGCACTGCCAGGGGTGAGTCTCGGGGCGCGGGGGCGGCTGCGGGGCTGCGGAGCCCTGCCCGTCCGGACCCTGACCTCCCTCCTTCAGGGAGGGCCGCGCCCTGGAGGTCCGCGTCTCTGACTGCATCCCCCTGACCCAGCGCGGGGCTCGGCGCCTGGTCTCCGTGGAGCCCAAGCCGGAGCAGCCAGAGCCGGATTTCCGCTGCAGCCGCGGTGCCTTCACCCTCCTGTGGCCAGGCTGCTGAGCTGGCCTACCGCCTGCACCGGGGCTTGGCCGAGGGGTTCTCCACCCGCACCCACACCGGGGAAAGATCACAGTCTCGCTGTGCAATAAAGGACGCTGAGTCTGTGATGGGCGTAGGCTTGTGTCCGGGGATGGACAGTCTCCAGCCACCGCCGATTTGGCAAATGTCACCCCAGTGTCCTCTGCTGACCCCTGCATCCAAGGCTGCCCCTCTTGGGTTTCCGAATGTCCCCAGAGCCTTGGTCTCTTTCTCTCTCCTCCCCTCCTGTAGGACTCCATTGTTCCTGTTGGGCCATTGGGGAAGCTTGGGGGTCCCAGGGCCGTCTTGGGACGGGGCTTGGGCAGAGCACACACTGGGGGCACACACTGTCCCAGCTGCTGTCTGTGTCGGTGCTGGGTATGGGCATCCCACGGCCTGGGAACCCTACCTCTGGGACACTGGTAGCCAGGACCCCTCAGACTCTGGGAGCCCATCCCCGTGCCTGGGGTTTCTCCAGGAAGCCAACCCAAGGAAGGCCAGAGTGAGCACACCCACCCCCGCTCAGGCCAGCAGAGCCTCTCCCCAGCCCCTGCCCCTGCCCCGGCCCTCTCCAGCCCCAGGCCCTCTCCTCTCCTCTCTCAGTAGGTGGCTTCTCTGCCCCCACAGCTGCTCTCTTCCTCTTCCTGGGGCACCCTAAGTTTGAGGGCATCCTTGTTTGATCTTGCCCTGTTGGTGTGGAGAGAGGTAGGTGTCTGTTTGCCGTGGCCTTTGGGTGTGTTATGGAAGGGCTGAGAACTTACTGAGGCTTCTCCTTGTCACTGTCACCTCTCCTCTCCTGGGGGGTGGGGTCACCTCCCACCATGCAGGTCTGTGTCTGGCTGCTCCTGCCCCGGAAGAGCAGCTTGACTAAGCCCGGCCTTGAGGCCCCCAAAGCCCCCAGATGGCCTACTCCGGCACCTCTCCCTGGCTCTGGTGACTCTGGTGGCTTTGGGACAAGCCCTTCCTCCCGGTGTTCCTGTCCCTGCTGCTCACACCTGTAACCCTGCTGCCTCCCTTCATCTCCATCCATTATTTGGGACCCTGCCGAGGCAAGCTGGCTCCACCCCTAAGTAACTGTGGGATCAGCACACTTCTCACCCTGGACTTCCGCCTTCTCTCAAATCCTAACCTGCTGCGGTCTAATTCCCTGTGGCTACCAGCTGTCCACGGAGAATGCCACCCGGCTTAACGCCCCCTTCTCACTGCACTTAGGAAGACGGCAACATCCTAATCAGATGGGCCTGCTGGCCTTCCAGAATCATCCCCACACACAAGCTCAGAGCGCTTTCAGGTGACAGGACCCCAGCCCCTTCCATCCTCAGGACCTTTGCACATGCTTCTACCTCTGGGAGGAGTGTCCCTGTTGCCCCTCTTCACCTGCTTGAGCCTCCTTCCTCAGGTCCTCTCCTACATGCTCTTTATTCCTTGACTTCCCCTCCCACCCCACCCTCGTGGCCCCCTTCTGCGGAGCACCTTGTCCTGAGCTAGCAAGACACACAGTACTTCCCTCTTGAAGCACGCAGGTCACCTGCAAGCATTTCATGGGTTTCTGTCATTGTTTGCGTCAATCCTCACCGCCAGTCATGGTGGCCTTGATGGACGCTGCTCTGCTCACCACCGCAGCTGCTGGCCCCAGTGCGGGGCTGGCCCTGGTGGACACTCAGGGACCACTCACTGACCAACGACAGGAGGTGTTTGCTGAGTGGCAGTTTGGCAGAGAAAGCTCCCATCAGTGAGAAAACGAAAGCAAACAGGCTTGGGTCTAGAGAGGGTTTGTCAAGGGTTTGTCTCTCAGGAGGGCCGCCTTCCACAGAAGGGGCCGCTTTTGCAGTCCTGTGTTTTGACCTGCTGAGGTTTCCCACTGAGGATGGGAAGTGTTCACATAAAGAGAGTTTCCATGCCAAAAGTACACACTCCCCCCAGAAGGGCCATGTACCCACAAAACAAACCTGCCAGCTCTGGGCATGTCAGACTGGCCGTTCCCTACAATGAAGCTGAGGTGAGGGTTTGGAGCACCCACCCCGAAGCTCCACAGACTGGGTTCAAGTCCAGCTCTTCTGGACTTCCCTGGTGGCGCAGTGGTTAAGAACCCGCCTGCCAATGCAGGGGACACGGGTTCGAGCCCTGGTCCGGGAAGATCCCACATGCCGTGGAGTAACTAAGCCCGTGCGCCACAGCTACTTAGCCTGCGCTCTAGAGCCCACAAGCCACAATTACTGAAGCCCACGTGCCTAGAGCCCGTGCTCCACAACAAGAGAAGCCACTGCAATGAGAAGCCCGCGTACCGCGACGAAGAGTAGCCCCCGCTCGCCGCAACTAGAGAAAAGCCCGCGCGCAGCAACAAAGACCCAATGCAGCCAAAAACTAATTAATTAATTAATTTTAAAAAATCAATTGACTGTATATGTGGGGTCTATTTCTAAAAAAACCAAAACACCAAAAAGTCCAGCTCTTCCTGTTAGAATCGGGGAACCCAGACGTGGGCCCTCCTCTCAGCTTCCTATCAACAGAACAAGTCTGCTAGAACATTCTCCTAAAGTTGTTTCGAGGACTACACGAGGCCCCAGGGAAGATGTCTAGCATGCCGGGGTGAGCCTTATCCAGATGCAGGGACATGAAAATTCCATGTGTGGCTCCGTGGGTAGCTCCCTCACCATGTCTGGTCCCTCCAGAACCCCAGGAGCAGGAAAGGCCGTCTCCATTTAGCAGATGAGGAAACAGAACCCTAAAGGTGGCCTTTTTACCTTTTTTTTAAAATGTAAAGTTATACTGGTCTCCCCTCAAAAAAATGCGTGGACTTAATACTTTCAATTATCCTTGCGTACACTCCTGCCACTTTTTATCGAGGTATAATTCACACAACACAAAGTTCACCACTTTTGTTTTAAGAAGAAAGTAACATTTTTTTTTAAACACTATTTAGTTGGTAGCACTGTGTCTTAGTTGTGGCAGGTGGGCTCCTTAGTTGTGGCATATGAGATCTAGTTCCCCGACCAAGGATCGAACCCAGGCCTCCTGCATTGGGAGCGCAGAGTCTTAACCACCGCGCCACCAGGGAAGTCCCCAAAATTCACCATTTTAACATGGGCAATTCGGTAGTTTTTAGTATATTAACAAGGTTGTGCGACCAGCCAGCACCATTATCTAATATTAGAACTTTTCATCGCCCCAAAGAGAAGCTGGCACCCACTAGCAGTCACGCCCATTCCCCTCTCCCCAGCCTCTGGCAACCACTCACCTACTTTCTGTGTCTATGGATTTGCCTATTCCGACGGTTCACATAAATCAGCGGTCCCCAACCTTTTTGGCACCAGGGACTGGTTTCATGGAAGACAATTTCTCCATGGACAGGGGTGGGGGGAATGGTTCAGGCGGTAATGCAAACGATGGGGAGCGATGGGGAGCATCGCATGAAGCTTCACTCGCCTGCCCGCGGCTCACCTCCTGCTGTGCAGCCCGGTTCCTAACAGGCCGCGGACCACCGGCGGTCCGCAGCTTGGGGACCCCTGGCATAAATGGAATCATACAATGTGTGATCTCATTCGTCTGGCTTCTTTCACTTAGCATAATGTCTTCAGAGTTCAACCATATTGTAGCACATGTCAGTACTTCATTCTTTTACGGACAAGTAATATTCTATTGTTTGCATATACCACATTTTGTTTATGCATTAATCAGTTGATGGACATTTGGTGGACTATTATGAATAATGGTGCTGTGAACATTTGTGCACAAGTTTTTGCGTGGATGTAAGTTTTCGATTCTCTTCGTATATACCTAGGAGTGGAATTGCGGGGTCAAATGGTAACTCTAACTTTCTTAAGGAACCACCAGATGGTTCCAAAGTGGCTGCACCAGTTTACATTCCCACCACCAGTGCATAAGGGTTCCAATTTCTCCTCATCCTTGCCAACCTTTTGTTATTTTCTGTTTTTTGTTTATTTCTTTATTTTTAAATAGCCATCAAAAAGAGTGTGAAGTGATATCTCATTGAGGTTTTGATTTGCATTTCCCTGATGACTGATGATATTGGGCAACTTTTCATGTGCTCTTTGGCCATTCATGTCTCTTCTTCAGAGAAATGTTTATTCAAGTATTTTGCCTTTTTTTTTTTTCTTTTTTTGGACGTACCGTGCGGCATGTGGGATCTTAGTTCCCCGACCAGGGATTGAACCCACGCCACCTGCAATGGAAGCATGAAGTCTTAACCAGTGAACTGCCAGGGAAGTCCCTTTTTCCCCTTTTTTTTTTTTAAAAAAATTGTACCTAATATGATTGTTGATTAATTTTTTTATTTTTGTTTTATTTTAAAATTTTATTTATTTATTTTTGGCTGCGTTGGGTCTTTGTTGCTGCGTGCGGGCTTTCTCTAGTTGCGGCCAGGGTCTACTCTTCGTTGTTGTGTGCAGGCTTCTCATTGCAGTGAGTTCTCTTGTTGTGGAGCACAGGCTCTAGGCATGCGGGCTTCAGTAGTTGTGGCACATGGGCTCAGTAGTTGTGACGCACGGGCTTAGTTGCTGCGCGGAATGTGGGATCTTCCCAGACCAGAGCTCGAACCTGTGTCCCCTGCACTGGCAGGCGGATTCTTAACCACTGTGACACCAGGGAAGTCCCTAATTACAGTTTTGAAAAATATATGGGTGTGTTGGGCTTCCCTGGTGGCGCAGTGGTTGAGAATCTGCCTGCTAAGCAAAGTACCAAACTGGTAGTCAAACCTGGGGCGGGGTGGGGCGGGGTGGGGGTGGGGCTTTTGCTCACCCGTGAAATCCCAAAGCCTGGGAACCAAGGGTCTAGAACGGCACTATCCAACCCAAAGAAATGGGATTCACCCCACATATGGAATTTTAAGCTTTCTAACAGCCACAATACATTTTAATCATATTTTATTTAACACAATTTATTGAAATATGATTATTTCAACAGGGATCCAATATAAAATTATCAACATCACATTTTACTTTTGGGGGTACTGTCTTTGACACCCAGGGTGTGTTTGCCACTGGCTGCACACCTCACTTTGGACTCGCCCCGCTGCAAGTGCTCAGAGCCCTGTGGCTGGTGGCGCACAGCACAGCCCGAGAGCTCTGGAGGCCCGCAGGCACTCGCAAGCCATTCAAGAGCAACCAGTGAATGGACCAGGGAACCCAGAGCCAGGATGCCGGGCCGCAGATCCTGTCCGGGAAGGAGCGAGATGCAGCCGGCGGCCACCAGGGGGCGCGGGCGCTCTGCCGGCTGCCCGGTTTCTCGCCTTTCTGTTCAACCCTCACTGGATTCTACGGTGCAGCTCTGGCCCGGGCTGGGGAGCTCTTATGCAAATACCCTGGTGGCATCTCCACCCGAAGAAAAACTCCCAGACATCTGGAGGTGGTCTGCCCCCCTCTGAACTCCCCTTCTTAAAGTTGAGGACCCTTCCAGAAGGCCACACTCAGCAGGTGGTGGGCAGGTATTCATAACCTAACAGAAGGCCATGCTCAGTGGGAGGCCAAATGGGATGAATGAATGATTCTCATCAGAGGCACTGATGGAATAAATGAATGATTTCCACATCTGCCGTTACGCCCCATCTCAGTATTTGAGCACAAGTGCAGAAATGGCCCGAAGGCAGGCTCAGACACTAGTTCTGACATTTCTAAAGCACTCTGACACACACCTCATTTGATCTTCACAACAAACCTTAAAGTGAATGCCCTCATTTCTCAACTGAGGGAAATGGGGATCTGTCTGCCTGCGGACCCTGGGGAGACAGGAAGGGAGATGAGCCACCCCGCTGAGACCACCGGCCTGCCTCAATCCACTTTCCACCAGGTGCTCTCGGTGGATCTGAACGCACGGTGTAACACAGTAAAAGTAAGTATTTGGTGTATACTGTCTGTCCCAGCATGGAGCTCCTAAGACCCTTGGAATTGCCTGAGTGGTGGGAGTGTCTATTGTTATTCACTTCGCCTCAGGATGGGCGGCTGGTCGCCGGAAAGACCTGGAACTATCGGCTCCCACCCAGGGGCACAGGGGGCTGGAGCTGGAGTTCAGTCTGTGGCAGTGACTTCATCACTGAGGCCCACGTAATGAAATGTCCATAGTGCTCTTGGACAGTGAGGTGCAGGCTTCCGGGCTGGTGAACACTCCCACGTGCTGGGAGGGTGGTGCACTCCGCCACCCCACCCAGAGGCTCCAAACCTCCCTTATGTTCTTCTTCATACGGCTGTTCATTTATTTCCTTTACAACTGCAAGTACGGTGCTTTCCTAGTTCTGTGAGTCATTCCAGCAATGTGTGGAACATGAAAGGAAGGGTTGTAGGAGCCCCTGAATTTGTAGTCAGCTGGGCAGAAGTGTGGGCAGCCTGCAGCAACTGCTTTCGGGGTGTGGGTAGCCTTGTGGGACTGAGCCCTCCACCTGTGGGGTCTGTGCTCACTCGGGAGGTTAATGTGAGAAATGAATTGAATCCTTTGACACCCACCTGGTGTCGGAGAATTGGTTGATGTCAGAAAAAAACAAACACAGGGCCTGGTGAAAACAGCTGCTTGGCTGTAGTTCAGCCTCTGAGAGGTGCCGAGGCCCTGGGATCACTAAGGGAATCCTAGCACTGCTGAACAAGAGCCCTGCAGGGACTGGAGATGCGTCTCGTCTGGCAGGCCCCGCAGAGGTGTTCGTGGTTGGCAGGGGGTTACTCTCTGGCGGGGTGGGACTTTCAGCTGGTCACCAGGTCCTATTTAGACCACATCAGGAGGGTCATTGTGCCACAAAGCAACTCTCTCATGACTCAGAGCTCAAGATTGTGAGAAGTCTTCCTTCCTACTGAGCTGAAATCAGCCTTTCTTGGGCTAATGCACACCTCACCCAACACAGAAGCCCCTTTCTGTTTGTCCTTCCATGTCTGGGACTACCTTGGCCGGTCATCCTCTCCACCCTCCCACCCCTACCCAGCTCCAAATTTGGGCCAAAACTCCTAACCTAGTTCCTTCAAAGTTCTAGGCCCTTCTCCAGCCTCATCAAGCTCCCTCAAGGGTTTACCTATCACTAAACCATTGAAAACGTGGCCTTGGGGCTCTGTCCAACCAACACATACACGTGGTCTCACCAGCACAGCTCATGGGCTCTTATCTCTCTTTCTTTTTCCTCTCTTTATAAAATATTTTTTAACTATGGTAAAATACAAATAACATAAAATTTACCATTTTGACCATTTTTAAGTACACAGTTCAGTGGCGTTAAATACACTCACGTTGTTGTGCAGCCATCACCACCATTCATCTCTAGAACTTTTTCATCTTACCAAACTGAAACTCTACCCATTAAACACTAATTCCCCATCCCTCCTCCCCCAGCCCCTGGCACCCACCATCCTACTTTTCATCTCTATGAGTTTGACTTCTCTAGGGACCCCATGTAAGTGGAAACACTCAGTATTTGTCCTTACTTATACTCGTAACTGGCTTATTTCACTCAGCATAATATCTTCACATTTCATCCACGTTGTAGAATATAGCAAAATTTCCTTTCTTTTTTAAGGCTGAATAATATCCCATTGTGTGTATATACCACATTTTGTTTATCCATTCATCTGTCGATGGACACTTGGGTTGGTTCTACCTCTTGGCTATTGTGAATAATGATGCTATGAACACAGGTGTGCAAATATCTCTGCGTGACCTTGCGTTCAATTCTTTTGGGGATATACCTAGAAGTGGAACTGTTGGGTCATATGGTAACTCTATGGTTTAGTTGTCTGAGGAACTACCAGATTGTTTTCCACAAGGGCTGCACCATTTTACATTCCCACCATCAAAGAACAGGGTTCCAATTTCTCCACATCCTGCCAACACTTATTTTCCTTCCTTTTTTTTTTTGTAAGAACCATCCTAATGAGTGTGAAGTAGTATCTCTTTGTGGCTTTGTTTTGCATTTCCCTAATGATTAGTGATTTTGAGCATCTTTTCATGTGCTTATTGGCCATTTATATATATTTTTTCTTTGGCGAAACATCTATTCTTCAAATCCTTTGAGCATTTTTATTATTTATTTAGTTATTTATTATTTTTGGCCGCACTGTGCAGCTTGCGGGATCTTAGTTCCCCCACCAGGGATCGAACCCGGGCCACGGCAGTGAAAGCGCTGAGTCCTAACCACTGGACCGCCAGGGAACTCTTTGCATATTTTTAAATTGGGTTGGCTTGAGGTTTTTGTTGTTGAATGTTAGTTCTTTATATTTTCTGGATATTCATCGCTTATTGATACATGATTTGCAAATATTTTCTCCCATTCTGTGAGTTGTCTTTTCACTCTCGATAGTATCCTTTGGTGCACAGAAGTTTTTAACTTTAACGAAGGCCAACCGATTTATTTTTTCTTTTGTGTGCAGGCTCTTATCTGTCTGAGTTTGCTCTGCTCACTCTGCCCCCAGGGATGGAGCCAAGGCCCAGCTCACTTCTTTAGCAGAACATCGCCGGACTGAGCACGGGCCACTCCGAACCCCGCTCCGATGAGCTGCTGTCAAGCTAGCTTCTCCAGTCTTGCCCTCTGCAAAGGGTCCTTCTATTATTAGTATTTGCAGAGTAGATATATTGGGAACAAACTATGGAAATTTTAAATAACAGGCAAAGTCACCCACCACGCCTGAATTCAATGAAATAAAATCGTCCGTGTTCTGTGCTGCCTTCAAGTCTTATCAGTGTTCATAGATGGACTCTGGCAACCATTGTGAGGGTGCAGACGAACCACACACAGAGGTCTTTTCCAATCCTGATTTTATTTTCTCCTCTTAGCCGTTCCTGCTGGTTTAGTTCACCTGCACATTTTATAGTAGTGTTTCATTTAAGTCCTGGCTGCAGCAGGCGGCCTACAGCTCAGATGGTGGGTCCCAGGCCAGTGACTGTTGTCTTCCTAACCCAAAAAGGTGGCCCTGGCAACTTGTCCTTTTCTCCCTTTCAATGACCCTCTCCTTCACGAAGAATTGTGCGCTCTGAAGGCTACCTGGCTACTAACTTCTCGCAGTCATTCCTTCAGCAAACATTTATTAAGAAACTGCTCTGTGTCAAACATCGTGCTTCGGCGCAAGAATGTCAAAATGAAGAGCAGACCCCTGCCGCAGAAGGTCAGCAGTACATGGAGGACAGACACCGGCCAGACTGTAGGGGACAAACCCAATCACGGTGGCTCCAGGACAGAGGTGGGCTGGAGACCAAGGGGCAGGCCATGCTGGGTGAGGACATGGAGAAGTGGGGCTCTCGTGAGTAGGGAGCTCTGGAGGTTCAGTCCCAGAGGGGCTCTCGTTGGGGCATCTCTGGTCCAAGATTCCTCCCCAACACGGCCAAGGCTGGGGGAGGTGCGCTGAAGGGAAGGCCAACCCTCCCTCCCACTGGAGCGTCCTGAAGTTGCTGCTGTGAGCCCCACGCAGTCATGTTCAAGGCTGCCCGCGGCCTGGCTCCAAGACTCCTGCAGGTGCAGCCCTGGCTTTTCGGAGGAACCTGGTTGAAAATCTCTTTGGTGAGGCTCGTTTCTCATCCCCGAAACCCCAGGGGCGGGTCTCACCCTTGATGAGAATTCCCAGGTGGGAGAAGGAGCAGTGACCCTGCGTGGGAGCTTGGGAGGCTGCTGGCTGGTCAAATCACAGGTGAGTTAGGACAGGTGTAGGCCGGGGAGGCCCCTACCCACCACCACACCCGTGAAAGCCAATGGCAGAAGCTCCAGGCTAGTGGGAGGCTGCTGTGTG
The DNA here is from genome assembly GCF_028021215.1 of Eschrichtius robustus. Lineage (NCBI taxonomy): Eukaryota > Metazoa > Chordata > Mammalia > Artiodactyla > Eschrichtiidae > Eschrichtius > Eschrichtius robustus. The sequence continues at coordinate 9,604,861 of NC_090831.1, forward strand.
GCCTCTGCAGCCAGTGGAGTCCCTGCCCCAGGGGGCATGGGCTCAGAACTGCACTGAGCTCCCAGACTTACCGCTGCTGCTAAGCTGAACCCTGCCCCCCGAACCCCCATGTTGATGCCCTAACCCCCAGGACCTCAGAACACAACAGTATTTGGAGATAGGGTCTCCAAAGTGGTGATTAAGGTAAAATGAGGTCATGTGGGTGGACCCTAATTCAATAAGACCTGTGTCCTTATAAGAAGAGGAGATGGGGCTTCCCTGGTGGCGCAGTGGTTAAGAATCCACCTGCCAATGCAGGGGACACGGGTTCGAGCCCTGGTCCGGGAAGACCCCACATGCCACGGAGCAACTAAGCCCATGAGCCGCAACTACTGAGCCTGTGCTCTGGAGCCCGTGCACCACAACTACTGAAGCCCACGTGCCACAACTACTGAAGCCCGTGCACCTAGAGCCCGTGCTCTGCAACAAGAAGCCACTGCAATGAGAAGCCCGCACACCGCAACGAAGAGTAGCCCCCGCTTGCCACAACTAGAGGAAGCCCGCAGCCAAAAATAAATAAATTTAAAAAAAAAAAAAGAAGAGGAGATAAGGACACAGATACGCACAGAGGGATGACCATGGGAGGACACAGGGAGAGGACCTCCATCTACACGCCAAGGAGAGAGGCCTCGGGAGAAACCAGCCCTGCCGACACTTTGATCTTGGACTTCCAGCCTTAAGAATTCTGAGGGAATTAAAGGTCTGTTGTTTAAACCCCCCGCCCCCAGTCTGTGGTATCCGTGACGGCGGCCGGAGCTGCCTAGTACACGGCCGCCCTCTGTTCCCTGCAGCCTCTGCCTTCCCCGGCATGCGTGTGTGGACGCGTCTCTTCTTTGCCTCTTTCCAGCTTGTGATGGAGGCTGTGCCTCAGCCCACTTGCACCGGGGTCGGCGTTCTGAGGACGCACACCCAGCGCCCCACACTCCATTCAAACTGCCTGGCCCGCCCGTGGGCGGCGGCCCCTTCCTTCTGACTTGTGTCCAGTCCCAGCCACTATCCCAGTTTCCCAGAGGCCACTGAAGTTCCTGGGAGCCCTGGCTGGTCCTCAACCACCAGACGTGGGTAACCCAGCCTGGCACATGGACCCCCAAGGTGCGGAGCCCCCCACGGAGGGAGGAGGCAATTCGAGCTCCATCCAGGAGATTAAGAGGAGCGGGCTGGGGGCACTGGAGGGCACGCCCTGGCCACAGAGTGTGGGACACGGGGCACTGGTGAGCCAACGTCACAGACTTTTGGTCCTGCATGTACTTCAATCTTCTTAAGTTTTCCCATTTGAAGTTATTAGTTTCCAGTCTCTTAAAATCCATATTTAGAGGAAAACAATAAAACAAATTGTGGGGAAGCAGTTTCAGAAATCTACACTGTGAGCCACCGATGTGGAGGAAACCGATTTGGAAATGCAGACGTCCGAGTGCCACCTCTGACCCAGTGGGCCAGCCCTGCAGATTTCCCAAGTAAAAATAACTATTCACAGGAGCATTGCTTATAACAAACACGAAACTGGAAACAACCTAGAGCCCCAATCACAGGACACTTAATTCTACCGGCTCATTTAAATTGGTGATCACTAAGATAACAATAAAAATGTGGCGACACGTTCAAGCCATGTAAAAGTAATGTAAAGTGCAGCGAAGGGGAGGAGAAACTATTTCATTTTCAATATACTATATATAACTACACACAGTAATTACAACATAAAAATAGATACGCATGTTGATAGAAACCAGAAGGGAACCAGAAAAAATGAAAACGGAGGGAATTGGTAGGATTATGTATGACATTTTTTCATTTTAAACTTCCTTTAATATTTTAGTAAAGTTTTAATAAATGATACTTTATAAATATTTTTATCTCCTGAACTAAAGCTTGTGTTAAACAAAGAAGCAACTCAATCCGAGGACAAGAAAGGGGATGGCTCATTGCTTAACCCACTAGGCAGGCAGGAAAACACGAATTGTTTGGAAAGAGAGAGAGAGAGAGTTATAACCCCCTCCCTGGACCTGAAGTTTACCCTTTTGCACTCTGAAAACAGGAGGATCCAGACTTTGGAAATAGAAGCATAGTCAAGGCTCTGACCCACGGCTCTGACTCTCAGTGTCGGGTTCCACTGCAGGGTAATTTCAGCTAGAGCCGGTGACTTGGAGGCAGATGGTGTGGCTGAGACTCCAACAGTGGGGACAGCCGGGGCCGGGGCTGGTCTCAGCCACACGGAGTCCAGGATGCAGGCAAAATGGCCAGCTAGAGCTGCCCGTATGGAGAGCGAGTGAGAGAACCCAAAGGAGACAGAAGGTCGAGGGCTGTGGTGAAGACATGACCCGCTGGAAAGCAGTGAGAGCTCAGAGTCCCTCAACACTCAAGGGCAAGGCGTGAGGGACCGCTGGGACCCCAAAGGGGTGGCAGTGGGCGGTGAGCAGGGCAGGAGCACAAATAATTGTGTTAAAAACATATACAGAACTCCTAGCCCAATAGAAACGTGGACAAAAGCCACGAATAGGCATTTCACCAATGAGGAAATGCCTACAGCCAAGAGGCACACACAGAGATGCCCGGCCTCCTTGTTAATCAGGGAAACATAAACCAAGGCGGTAAAAAAGAAGAGTTTTTCATCCATTTCATGACAAAAGTGAAGAATCTGACAATGCCAAGGTCTGCAGAGGCTGTGAACCAGAGGCCTCTTAAGCACGACCGAGGAGAGTGAAACCAGTGTAACAACTTGGGAAAACCATCTGGCTTTTCCTTATGAACTTGGACATTCACGTGCCTGACAGCTCAGGAAATCGCCCCTGGGTATACACCCAAGACAAAGCCCTGCACATCTACCCCAGGAAACAAGTGCCAGAGAGTCCCCTAGGCTGTTTGTGACAGCAGCCATGACCCTGATGCCCACCAGCAGACGACAGAACAGGGTGAGGGCATTTCCCCACGATAGAATATTATACAGCAGTGAACATGAATCAACTCCAGCTAAACAAACAAACCCAAAAAAGTCTGTGAATCTTCATAACATAATGTGGAGTGAAAAAGATCAAGTCCAGAAGGCTATTTATGTGATGGCTAATTTTATGTGCCAACTTGGCCAGGGCACAGTACCCAGATATTGGTCAAATACCAGTCTAAATGCTGTGATGGTATTTAGGTGAGATTAACGTTTAAATCAGTCAACTTTGAATAAAGCAGATTACCATCCATAATCTGGGTGGGCCTCATCCAATCAGTTGAAGGCCTTAAGAAAAAAGACTGGATTCCCTTGAGTAAGGGGGAATTCTGCCTCCAGATGACCTCTGGACTCCAGCTCTTCCCTGGCTCTCCAGCCCGCTGCCTGCCCTACAGATTTCAGACTTGCTGGCCTCACAGTAGCGTAAGCCAATTCCTTAAAATCTCTCTCTCTCTCTCTTCCTCTCTCCATGTATATCTATAATTGACTCTTGAACAACATGGATCCACTTATACACAGATTTTTTTCAATAGTAAATACTACAGTACTACACTGTCTGTGATTTGTTGAACCCACGGATACAGAGGGCAGACTAAATTATACTTGGATTTTCAACTATGGGGAGGCTTGGCACCCCTAACCCCCTTGTTTTTAGGGATATATATGTCCTTTTGGTTCTGTTTATCTTGAGAACCCTGACTTATACAACTTACAGTATAATTCCCTTTTTATAAAGTTAAAAAAATAAAAATAAACAATGTATTTTTTACACTTTAGGATTTCAGTCACCTCTGAGAGGTGGGGGGATAAACCCTGAGAGGAGTACATAGGGTAGATTTCAATTATTGTCAGTGTTCTAATTCTTGAGTTTTATTACAATATTATTATTGAATGAATTGATGAATGAATGATAAGAGAGAGCTGTGACGCATGGACTAATAATAAAAATACATGGTAACCAAAGATTTTGATCAATCTAATTCTGTGCATAAAATAAAAACTTAATGTCAGGACTTCCCTGGCGGTCCAGTGGTTAAGACTCCGCACTTCCAATGCAGGGGGCGCAGGTTCAATCCCTGGTCAGGGAACTAGATTCCCACATGCCGTGTGGTACGGCTGAAAAAAAACCAAAAACAAAAACTTAATGTCAGACATCAGTATGCATAATATGAATATATGTATATACACATCTAGGTGTAAGTTCGCATTTAAAATTTTGCATAGGAAACGCTCGAAAGGACAGACACTGATAACTTCGGGTAGTGGGGTGGCTCTTCATCAGGGAAGAGCCGACGCTGCCATCTCTGAATCAGTTACATTCTCTTACTTTTGCTTTTCTGTATTTTCCAAATTTTCTACAATAAAGACATTTTTTAAAAGAACACATTTTCTAATAGGAGGGAAAACACAGTAACATCACCAGGATGCCCCGTTGTAACTCAATTGTAATTGCTCACCGTGTGCTATTTTCATGCTTTACCGAGTGGTCAAAGACACGGAGAGTCGAAGATGCATACTTGCTTTCAACTTAATTCCATTAGATATTTACTGAGTATTCACTGTAAAGGAGACACGAAGATAAGACACAGTCCCTGCCCTTAAGGAGTTTGCAGACCAGCAGTAAAATAAGCCTTGGGAAATAGCTGACCACAGGGCAGAGCATGTAGGAGCTGTGAGAATACCCTGCGAGCTGTGTGTTTCAGCCTAGCGAGGACTCCCTGCTGCCCAGAAAGGCTTTGAAAACCTTCACGTAGATTCTAAATGGGCAAGCGACCAGTCCCAGAGGGCTGCATGCTGAAGTAGGCAGTGAATATGAACAGGGTACAATGGGACAAGGAGGGCCAACACAATTTATTTTGGATGATTTTTAAAACATTTCGACAACTTGAAGATGTATTTTTAACTTTGGGGGACATAATTTCAGACTTAGAGAAAAGTTGCAAGGCTAGCACAAAGAACTCCTGTACACCCTTCACCCATCCTCCAACCGCTGAAGTTTTCCCACATCTGCTTTGTTGCTCTCTGTACAGGTGCGTCTTTTTCTGAATCCTCTGAGTGTAAACTGCAGCCATGATGCCTGTTTTAATTCTAAATATTTCAGGGTGTATTTCCTAAAAACAAGGATAACCTCTTACACAACCACAAGTACAATTATCAAAATCAGGAAATTAACACCACATTATTTTCTGACCTACAGACCTTATTCAGATCTCACCAATAATGTTCTTTATGGCGAAGAAATCGCATGGTCGTCACATCTCTTCATTCTCCTTTAATCTGAAGCGGTTCGGCAGTCTTCGTCTCTCATGCCATTGGCATTTTTGAAGTTAGTTTGTTGTCTGTGATCCTGTGGATGTTCCTTCAGTGTAGGTTTGTCAGCTGTTTCCTCAACTCTAGATGCAGGTTCTGCATTTTTGGTAGGAATACTACCGAGGTGACATGTGTCCCTCTCTGTGATCATATCAGGAGACACCTGAGGTCGATTTGTCCCATTCCTGGTGATGTTACCCGCGATCACCTGGCTTAGGGTGGTGGCTGCCAGGTTTCTCCACTGCAGAGTCACTGTTTTTCTTTTTGTAATTAACACGTACTTACAGTGAGATTCTTTGAGACCAGGTCAATATTCAGTTTACCCAGCAAATTTTCACCCACTGTTTTTAATATCCATTGATGATTCTTGCCGGAATCAATTATTACTATGCTACTTGCTATTGATGCTTGTCAGATTCCATCATTTCTTCTATTCTTGTCACTTTGCTTTCTACTGAAAAGAAGAGCTTTTCTTGGGAATTCCCTGGTGGCGCCACGGTTAAGACTCCACACTCCCAATGCAGGGGGCCCGGGTTTGATCCCTGGTCAGGGAACCAGATCCCACATGCATGCCGCAACTAAGATTTTGCATGCCACAACTAAGGAGCCCACCAGCCGCAACGAAGACCCAGCGCAATGAAATAAAAAAAGATAAATATTAAAAAAAGAAGAGCTTTTCTTTCCCTCAATTACTCATTTATATCGGCATGTATACATGGAATCTTATTTTATTCAGTGGCTTATAGTCTGTTACTATCATTCTTTATTTGATGCTTAAATTGTCTCAGATTTGGCCAACAGGGGTGTCCTTTTGACATGTCCCCCTTATTTTCTGAGCGTTTACTTACTTTCTGACACAAGATATTCCAGGCTCAGCTTGTGCTTTCTGTCCTCCAGCCCTGAAACCAGCCATTTCTCCAAGGAGCTCTGGTGCATTTTAGTAGTGAATGGTATTAAGAAACCAAGGTCTGGGTGCTAGGTGTGCTCATTGCTACTGGGGTGTCATTGCTTCTAGGAAATGTATGTGTATAAATACATACACCCATACCTATATGTCTGTGTGTGTGTGTGTATATTTCTACATCTATATATGTGTGTGTTTCTGTGTTTATTTGCCTGTGTGTGTATGCATGTGCACACACACAAGTCTGTGTAATGAAACCACCAGCTCACGTTGATACCTCCAATTCTAATCCAGTCCCATAGGGCTTGTTCTCATCTTCCCCAGGCCATGTTCCTAACTTCTACCAGGTAAAGGTTCTTTAAAAGCTGCGGATTCAGTTCAGGTCATCATCATTACCACTGGCCCCAGAAACCTTCATCTCCTGACCATATGGCCTTGCTTGTGCTCAGCATGGACTTGGGCATCACCAGTGTTTGTCTAATTGGACAAAGGGCAGACGGAGGAACCCAGCAGGGGCCCGGTTCAGAGCCAGACAGCCTTCTGGAAGGCTGGACGGGGGGCTGAAACAGAACCCCTAGGAGGAGGGGGGGGGCAGAACACTGGGATTTTCTGGATGAAATGAGAAGCAGAACAGATGGCTGTTGTCCAGCTCCATGGAAAGACCACAAGTGACCTAAAGGCGCTTGGAAAGGGCAAACCTGTTCACCACGGCAGCTGGGAGGAGAGGCCTGACTAGAGGCTTTGTGGGCACAGCTGGCTCCGACTGAGCCGCCAGGGCAGCTGGGAGGAGGCCCCTCACACCCCCTGTCACTGAGGAGAGACCACGGGGATGGAGGCCGGCCCCCTGCTGTTTAAGACGTGAGCGGGTTCAAACACCAGTGACCTGAGTTACAGCCTCCTCAGGCCTGCTTATCCATTACCAGCTGATACATTTGCCGACTGTTCTATTTCTAGGGATCCTGTTCCTTTTAAGATTGTTGTGTTGGGGCTTCAACTCTCTTGTCCAACAAACGTGCCTCCCAAAGAAAGACAGAAGTCCTCCTGGGTTTTGTGTTCATGTTCTCTCAACTCAACACTGGGTCTTTGCAGAACATGCAGCCTGAGGGAAACGTCCACAGGAAGCTCAGCCACACCCATGAATTGCACCTACGGGGCAATGCTGTCTGGGGCTCTCGTGTGCCACCTGCACCCACCGAGCGGTCTGCACACATTTCACAGCTGGGAAACAGGAATGAAGCAGTGGAGGCCTGGAATGTTCCAAGGAACACGTACCCCTTCCAGGGAATCGAGGGCCACGTGACAGGCGGTGAATGTGGGGTAAAGAGGGCTTGATGGGTGTGCTTAAAGCCGCCTCCCAGCCTCTGGGAGTGTCCCAAGAGTTTTATTTTTTAAGGCCAAGAGGAGCTATGAATTATGGCGGGGGGGCAGGGAGGTGGGGCTACTGAGTTAAGTCCCGAGGTTGAGAAACTGTGCCCCCTGGACCCCAACACCAATGCAAGGAATTGATTTTCTACCTCTTGGAAGACAAAAATCCCTAGAATAAACAGCAGGTGCAGGCCTTCTGCCCAGGCCAGATGAGGCAATCTCTTTAGATTGTGCAAGAAGAACACACTTGCTTCCAGGAAACCCAAGAAAATGTCACTGGAGGCTTCAACGCACGCCAGCTGGATACTGGCCCCAGTGTGTCAAGCTGAGATGCATCTGCAGGGCTGGGTGCCCGGCCCGGGAATCCCAGTGCCAGGGCCCTCGGGGATGGCACCCCTCAATACCAGTTTCTCCTAAGCCACCAGACCGCCTTCCTCCCTTAAGCGCAGTTTCCTTCTGGATGGGAAAGGACGGAGCAGGCGAGGAGGTCACGCAGCTTCCGGGCAGCGCGCGGCAGGAAGGCTTGCGGGCAGCTTCCACTGCAGATTTGGTCACGAACACACTTTGACTCCCCTCCCCCACCGAGTCTCGCCTGCCACTCCTGCCTTCCCTGCTGACTCTGGAACCTTCTACCACCTCGTCTTCCCCCCTGCTCTGGCACCAAGGCTCATCTGGGTGGCGGGCAGCATTTCGCTTGCTGTGGGGAGTTGAGCTAGCCAGGGTGGGGTGGGTTTTCAGACTGAGGTCAAGAAGTTTCTCCAGATCCAAAGCGAGAGACAGTCTACAAAATAATGCCCCTTCCCCCCTCGGATATGTCAACTCTGGGAAAGACACAGACAGGTTGAGGGAGAAGCGGCTCCAGAGTGAAGAAGGATGAGGGCCCACTGGATGCAACGGGACCTTCTGTTGCTACAAAGGACATAATTGGGACACTTGGCAAAATCTGACTCGAGTCTGTCGATTAGAGAAGAGGATCAGATCTCTGTTAGTTGCTTGATTCTGATCACCGTGCTCTGGTTAGGCAAGAGAATGCCCTTGTTTTGGGAAAAGGATGCTGAAGGGTAAAGGGGCATCGTGTCTGCAACTTGTTCTCAAATGGTTCAGGAGGAAGAAAAACTATACAGAGCGATGATGACGCAAGTATGGTAAAATATTAACATTTGGGGGATCTGGGTGAGAAGGATTATTCTTCAATTGTTCTGAGTTTCAATTTTAAGCTTACTAGGAAAAATAACAGGAAAACAAAGGTGCGCCCTACAATGTCTGACCGCTTCCTCCTTCTCCTGGCCTGAAACCAGGAGAAGGCTCGGCCATCTGAGGACACTGGCCCCTGTCCCCCACTGCCTCAGGGGTCTCCCCAGCCCTGGCAAGGCCTGCTCCCATCTGCTGCCTCCTGCCCAGCCTCCAAGCTGTTCTAAGTGACTCGAGAAAGCGTGCGTCTTCCCGGCCTTAGCGGGATCCTGGGCTATTCAGGGAGTCTCATCCCGTGCAAGCTTCCCAAGTCTTCACGGCCTCCTTCTCAGCACGTGGCCTCACTCTTGGGCCCTGGAGCAACGCAGGAATGGCTCCAACGTCTCTCCTCTCCACCAGAAGCTCCTGTGCCCCTCCTCCACTCTCCCTGGTATCACAAGCCAAAGGATGCCTTCTTGCCTCCCAGGGCCGGCCCCCAACTCCCCCCCACCCCGTACCCATCTCCAGGACCTCACTCAACAACGAGTCCCCCACAAAGCTCCCCCAGCCTCGGAGCTGGCTCAGGTATCTCTGGGCAAGGCAGCTTCATGCTTCTCTTTGCCAGTTACCAGCTCCTCTGTCACCGGGGCAGTTCCTCAACCCATACTCCTGCCCTCATTCAAACTGTGGCAAATGGCTTCCATGCTCCCGCCAAGGTGGCAGCATCAAAGACAGAATTCAGAATTGCAGATCTGAGCTGCAGCCTCTGCTCCATACCTTAAGAGCTGTGCGATTCTAGGCACGTTTCCAGGACGGCGGGAAGTGTTTGTGTAGGTTCCCTATGAACTGTGACACCCGAGCCCTGGCCTCATTCCCTCCCCATTTGTTCACCTGCCCCTGTTCTCTCTGTGCAGCCTCCTGGGAGCTGCTGTCAAGTCCACGCTGTCTGCTGGCGGCTCCCAAACCTGCATCTCCGCTGCAGCCCCTCTTCTCGACTCCACTTCTCTGGGTCCCACAGCTGCTTAGACACCCCTCCTCCGGCACCCAGCTGGCTCCTCAAACTTAACATGCCAGTACTTAAGATTCACACTCACTAATGCTGGATTTGCCAAAAGGCAGTCACAGCAAGTGCTTAAGGCCACCAAGAAGTAATAAATTTCCAGGGGAAGAATGTGATATTCCAAAAATGCATCAGAGCAGCTCTTCCTGTTGGGTACTGTTTGTTGTGAATTACGGCGGGGAGGAGCACCTAACGTTTGCAGCATCTGGATCTCTGAAGTCTCAAATCAGTGCCCCTGTCATCTCCAACAACGGCCTCGGCTCTAGTCACTCAGAGCACAAACTCTGAAACCACTCTTCACTCCTCTCTCATATCCCCACGTCCGGTTTTTAATTTTTTATTTTTTTAAATATTTATTTATTTGGCTGCACGGGTTCTTAGCTGCGGCATGCGGGATCTAGCTCCCTGACCAGGGATCAAACCTGGGCCCCCTGCATGGGGAGCACGGAGTCTTAACCACTGGACCACCAGGGAAGTCCCCCCACGTTCGGTTTTTAAATCTGGACCCTTCTCATGCCCCAAAAAGCCCCACTGGCTCCTTGCCGCTCCACCAAGCTGCGTCCAGTCCCCTCTGGCTTGGGTGGGCAATGTGGTCTTTGCCTCCTGACCAAGCCCACCCATGCTGTCCTCTGCCATGGTCACCTCGTCCAAGCACAGAGGGGAGGCGTCACACTCCTGTTCGCATGGCTCCAGGGGCTCCCCCTCGACTCCAGCCCAGTCCCCTGCCCCCCAGTGAATGTCTCCCCCCCGGGCCCAGGTTCAGCTGCCTCCCACTCTTTTGTTCACCACCCCCTCCTCACACACCCTGGGCTCCAGCCAAACTAGACTTCTTGCCATCTGGGAACACATGTTCCCTTTGCCCAAAATAACCTACATTCATCTCCACCTGTCGAGATCTGTCCTTGAAGGGTTATTCAATAAATAGTACTGGGACAATTGGTCACTGGGAGGAAATTTTTTAGATTCCTTACCTCATACTATCCACCAAAATGTATTCTAGATAAACTAGACTTAAACATAAAATATCGAGTATCATATATTCAATAGAAATATATGATATAATCACGTATATTAAAAAAATTGAACTGTAAAAAGTCTGAAAAACGTATGATTGTCGAATAGATGAAAAGGGAGAAGATGCTCAGCTTAAAAGCCAAGAATGAAATTTCAAAGGAAACAAAGCAATGGATTTAACTCATTAAATAGAACCGGACTCATTAAAACCAAACTGATAAGAAATGAACAGAGGGGGGGACTTCCCTGGTGGCGCGGTGGTTAAGAATCCACCTGCCAAGCAGGGGACACGGGTTCGAGCCCTGGTCCGGGAAGATCCCACATGCCACGGAGCAACTAAGCCCGTGCACCACGACTACTGAACCTGCGCTCTAGAGCCCGTGAGCCACAACTAATGAGCCCACCTGCCACAACTACTGAAGCCCACGCACCTAGAGCCCTGCTCTGCAACAAGAGAAGCCACTGCAATGAGATGCCTGAGCACCACAACGAAGAGTAGTCCCTGCTCGCTGCAACTAGAGAAAGCCTACGCGCAGCAACGAAGACCCAACGCGGCCAAAAGTAAATAAATAAAATACATAAATTAAAAAAAAAAAAAAAGGCTCACAAAGGAACGGATGGGCAGGCTCATTTAAAAAAAAAAAAAAAAGAAATGGAACAGAGGGGTAGAGAGTCCTTCACATGAACTGACTGTTGGGGTCCCCTATGCAGGGAAGTGGTCTGATTAGCAAGAAATTAGAGAAGGAGCTTCATGGACACCTTTTATGAAGGCCAAGTGATGTCTGACATCACATTCCTTCCCTAGGGATTTGAAATGTCCAAATCCTCTCCAGGATTGAAATGGTCAAGGCCCCAGATTTGATGTTTTCCCCTGGACTCTCCTGTGTTTGGTTGATAGCTATTATATAATTTTGTTTGGGTCTTTTTTATGAAACAGGAGAAAGGGTGATTAAATACTTGGGGAGGGACTTCACTGGCGGTCCAGTGGTTAGGACTCCAGGCTTCCACTGCAGGGGGCCCGGGATCGATCCCTGCACCGTGGCCGAACCACGGCCAAAAAAACCGCCCCCCCAAAAAAAACCTCGGGGCATGCTTCTTCTGTGCCAGGTGTGCTTTTATGTGCATTATCTCATTTAATTCTTACAGCAACCCTACAAAATAGGTACTATTATTCCCATTTTACAAGTGAGGCAACTAAGAGATTAACTGAAATGCTCAAGACTTCACAGCTAGTATGGGATTCAGATCCAGGCAGAGTGACTCTCAGCACACACCTCCTCCCAACGAAAGACATACTTTTTTACTTTTAAAATCCATTCCTGTTTCTTCACACAATGTAACACATGAAACACGTATTCTTCTTGTAAAATGGCTGTCAGTCCCTGTACATAGGTGTTTGCTAAAAGTTAATTCCTTTCTTAAGCGCTCCATCCCCACTACCACTGCTTAGTTCAGGCCATCATTTTTTCTTATGCTGCTGTGACGGTGACGATGTTATCATGCATGTTCCAGGCACTATGTACGATATTCCACGAACTAAAAATAAGAGTGCACATTTAATGAGCACTCACTATAACTCAGGTATTACGCTAAATATCACTCACGGCTTATCAGCCAGCAATCCTATAAGGTTAGTTTTGTTTTGAGTACAGATGACCCCCATATCCTCCCTCCTTTAATTCCTCTTTGCTTATAAATATAATAACTGTATCATTTCCCTAGAATAAACCGCACTTATTTAAAGCGTACATTTCAGTGAGTTTTGACATACTTGTGAAACCACCACCACAAACAGGACGCAGACTGTTCTCGTCGCTCTTAAACTTCCCGAGCTCCTTCCCAGCTTAGCCCGCCCTGACCCCGGGCCCACGCGGGCCCGTGACGTCACTGCCCTGCGCCCCGCCGCCGCTGTGCGCGGCGCTTCCGGCAGCGAGGACGTGGGGGGCGGGGCGGGGTGGCGTCACGGAGGCGCGCGCCGGAAGCGGGCCCGGCGGAAGTGGCGGGGCGGGGCGCGGGGGCGATGGGGGTTGGCGGCGGTGGCCGGCGATGAGCAGCGGGAGTGCGTGAGCGGGCCGGCGGGCGAGGCTGGGGGGCCCCGGAGAACGAGCCGCAGGGCGGAGGGCGGGGGCGCGAGCGCGGCGGGCGGCGGGCGGCGGCCTGGGCGCGGCGGCGGCCGAGAAGATGGCGGACGGCGACAGCGGCAGCGAGCGCGGCGGCGGTGGCGGGCTCGGCGGCTTCCAGCCCGCGTCCCGCGGCGGCGGCGAGCAGGAGACGCAGGAGCTGGCCTCGAAGCGGCTGGACATCCAGAACAAACGCTTCTACCTGGACGTGAAGCAGAACGCCAAGGGCCGCTTCCTCAAGATCGCCGAGGTGGGCGCAGGCGGCTCCAAGAGCCGCCTCACGCTGTCCATGGCGGTGGCCGCCGAGTTCCGCGACTACCTGGGCGACTTCATCGAACACTACGCGCAGCTGGGCCCCAGCAGCCCCGAGCAGGTGGCAGCGGCATCGGGCGCCGAGGAGGGCGGTGGGCCGCGGCGCGCGCTCAAGAGCGAGTTTCTGGTGCGCGAGAACCGCAAGTACTACCTGGACCTCAAGGAGAACCAGCGTGGCCGCTTCCTGCGCATCCGCCAGACGGTCAACCGCGGCGGCGGCGGCCCGGGGCCCGGCGGCCTGCAGAGCGGCCAGACCATCGCGTTGCCCGCGCAGGGCCTCATCGAATTCCGCGACGCGCTGGCCAAGCTCATCGACGACTACGGCGGCGAGGACGACGAGCTGGCTGGGGGCCCGGGCGGCGGCGGCGGGGGCCCCGGGGGCGGCCTGTATGGGGAGCTCCCGGAAGGCACCTCCATCACGGTGGACTCTAAGCGTTTCTTCTTCGACGTGGGCTGCAACAAGTACGGAGTGTTCCTGCGCGTGAGCGAGGTGAAGCCGTCCTACCGCAACGCCATCACCGTCCCCTTCAAGGCCTGGGGCAAGTTCGGGGGCGCCTTTTGCCGGTATGCAGATGAGATGAAAGAGATCCAGGAGCGGCAGAGGGATAAGCTTTATGAGCGACGCGGCGGGGACGAGTCAGAGGGAGAGGAGGTGGATGAGGATTGAAACGTCTAGCTTCCCTTACGGGCCTCCCCACCCCACCGCTAGAGAGCCCCCCTTCCTGTTCATCCCAGTGAGCTAGTGGAGGGGGAGCAAGGGAGGCTCCAGAAGGAGAAAACAAAATTTAAAATAGTTAATTAAGAGAAATAACCATAAGAGAGAACAGTTACGGACAATTAGAGAAAAGCAGTTAAGTTCCAAGGAATTGACAGCAACCTACAAAGAGAGGACAACAGCGCCTCCTCACCTGAGCAAAAGTCTCAGCTTCTGTTGCTTCCCAGCTGGGGTTCCTAAATCCATCAGGATAATCCTGGGTGGGGTAGATCCTTGCACATTGGCCAAGGAACACCTCTTGTGTTACCCAGACCCACTGATGACAGCTGAATTTGTATTATATCTGGGTAACCTGGTCTTAAGATAGTGTCTGTCCCTTCACCTCTATTGAAATCAGCGTTTTGGATCTAGATCTTCATGGAATTCTTGTGAAGAGAGAGGCATTTGCAGTTACCCAGTTCTGAGGGTACAAGTTTTATGAAAAGGAATGCAACTTTTAAGAAATCATAGACAGGCAAAATAAGAATTCAAGAAGCCACCAGGGAATACAGAAACAAATCGGATCCATTTTTTTTTTAATGGTTTTGCATGGAACCTGGAACAAGGCCCATGTCTTGTCTTTGCAGAATTATTTTCCGGGATGCAAATGGATTCAGATGTCAGTCCTTGAACTAGAATCCGTTATTATAATATTTTGGAAGTTGGCAAAATTTTTTCAAAGGTAAAAGCAGTTTTTTTACATTGGGGGTTGCTGAGGTAGACACATGAAGAAGTCAGGCATAAAGCACAAGGAAAACTGTTTGAGTGGATTGGTTGCTGCTCACTAAAGTTCTTCCCCGATCTCCAAATATGGAGGTCATGTCTTAGATATGAATGAGAGCCAGATCCCCGTGGCTCCACCGTGGGAGCCAGTGAATTATGGCTAATTCGGCAGTTTCAGCCACTGGTTGGCTGGATTTTAAACCGTAAAACTTGAAGATATCTACAAAAGGAACAGTGGCTACAAGCCTGAGCTTTAATGGAATATAAGTCCTCACAGAAAAGTTCGAAATAACCAAAACTGAAGTCTTCATCTACCTTCAGTTTAATCTGTGGATTTGTTTAAATACTAAAGATCCTCAGGTCCAGAATTCCAGCAACATTTATTCTTTTAAAATAAATTTTTAAGAACTTGATCCATTGTATCAGTACCTCACAATCAAAGTTGGCAAACGATGGATGAGTGATTCAAGCACCGTGCCCTTTGGAAGCTGAAATCCATCTGAATGGAGCTGAAGTGAACGTGAATATGCTGACTATATCCTGGAAGCGTTTTTATACCATCTTGAAATTTCAACAAACTGCCTTTTGCCAGTTTATCCAGCTGTCTTTCAAGAATAAAAGTTGGGGTTTTCAAGGATCGCCTCTTCTATATTTTAAATGGATTTTCAGTATGATCTTTACTAATCAAGTTAATCCCACCCCATCAAAAGGTATTCCTAGAAGTGTCAGAACCTAGGTAACTGAATTGAATGGGAGCTAATGTTCTTTGCAAAGTTTTCAGGTATATTTTGTGCAACACCTTCTCAACCAGGAGGCAAGTAACCCCACTTCCACAATCTTAGTATTTTTTTTTAACTGCATGCCTGCCCTTTATTTGAGCTGCCTTTTAATTTATTGCATACCCTTTTTATTATCTTATTTTGGTATTCAATCTATACAATCTTTTTGTATTTATTGGGAAATGAGTAATATACAAAAAGGTCGTTTTCATGAATTAGTGGCTGAGAGGGAGGGAATACTTGTGTATATAAAATTAGGCTTTTTTAAAAATTAGATTTGATTCAGAATATCTGATCTTAGATTTTTAAAAAATAGTGGAAGAGCCACAAACATTGGTGCCCTTTTCAGACTATTTCTCTACTCTCATCATCCACAGTAGACTTTTTAAACAGATTTTTTTAAAACAATTTTTTTTTTTTTTTAATTTTTCTCCGTTGCAAAGAATGTTTCCTAAATTGTATGGGAGCAATAGTATTTTTGATGTTTTAATGACATCCGTATACTTGTACTGTATTTTGTACTACAAGGCAGCTGTTTTCAATAATGTCCTGCTGTATTTACCTATGTGTTTTGAGTGTTTATTTCTTTGCTGCGGAGAACAAATCCCTAAATAGTTTTAGTAAAGGAGCTGAGAAGCTAGCGTTATTAGGTTTGCAGAAACTGTTTAAGTTTCAAACTCTGAGGCAGCAGTGAAAATTAAGGTTGCAGCTCTTAGTTGATTGCTGTAACTTTTTCATTTTCAAAACATGTATAATTCCTGTAGAGACCAACTTGTTTTCCTGCTTCAGTGGTGGTTCTGTTGCTCAGCTGCCGTGAGCCAGTTCAGTTTTGCAAAGGTGCAGTACCTCTCCTTTCTAAGGGGTTGGTTTATTCTTTTTTCTTTTCTTTTTGTTTGGCTGAATTGCAGTAACTAGCCTTGCCCTTTCTACTCTGTAGAAATGACAGGGTCTTCACAATCCTTCACCAGTGGCTACTAAGCTATAATTAGCTGAACAGAAAGAATGTGGAAGTGGTCTGAGGCATATAGAGTATATGCCAAGAACACTACCATATATGGCATCAGCTTTGGTTACCAGAGAAATTTTCTTAGTCATTAGACCATATAACAGTAGTATATCATATGTAAATCTTTAGATATCAATTTGAGAATCCTCCAAAAAAAGGAGCAAAGAATGCATAAGCTATGTGTTGGAAAAAGTAATTTATATTAAAATTTTGACCTGCCTATGTAAGATTAAGTGGTAAACGTCATAGTGGTGGGTTTTTAAGTCTTAACCAATCTCAAAGGTTTGTTTCTCCTGCAGGGGGTGGTTCACGGCCTCTTCTCACTGCAGGAAGATTACAGGAGGATGTGGATTAATTGTAGCATTCACTGATCCTCATTCCAGTACTAGGGACAATAGAAATCTGCAAAGCATAGAGACTACACTTTTGGTGTGTGGTTTGTTAAACAAGGTGATAGTAACAGGCTAGCTTTCAGAACTCATTCAAAATATTGCTTATTAAAGGAAATGATCTTTGTTAATTTCAGTCAGAAAATGGCATTGTACAGACTATGGGAAACCAATTTTTTTGTATTGTCTTTCAACCACTATTATGAACAGTGATTTAGGGCTGTTTTTCAGCTTTGGCAAACATCCCAGCTAATCACATGTTCAAAACAGTCATATTCCTGAGAAGTAGGGAACTAAAATTCCTTTTCAGACAATTGGTAGAATGTTTGTTTCTCAAACTACTGCTGTTACAGACATGAGAAATCAAACTTTAGGAACAGAATCAAAAGAGCAAAAATCTGTGTCAAGATACTCCTCTTCCCTTCTGGTTTCTATTGTCCCTACCTATCATTCAAGTAGAATGGCAGTTGTAGTCAGCAAAGAAAATTTTCAGTGCATATGCTGCACAGTACAAAATGTAAATCTGTATGGCACCAAAAAATCAAAGTGAAAACCAAACCAAAAACCCAGACACCCTATGTTACTATGGGAGGCATGTAGGTGGTGTAAATGACTGTAGCTGTGATGCACACATGGCTACTTGTCAAGTCACTTTCCATAATTATTTACTGCAAAATGATTGAGAGGCTTTGGTGCAGGCAGCCTATTAACCTACTACTTCCTTTGTTACCTCTCAATCACTTTGCAATAAATTGCAGGTCTTTTAAGAGGTTCAAGCTTCAGTTTTCTCAAAAAACAAAACAATTTTCCTGGCTTATCTGAAAATGCAGGGTTGTGGGCAAAAGAGGCTGGTTATAATAATGCCCTCATATTGAGTGGTCTGTAAATGGCTGCACACTTCAGGCACTATAGTTGCTGAGGATGCTTTGTTACATGTGACCTTGACTGGCTTTACAGGGGGTAGAATGTGCTCTACACAAGGTATTAAAAGGTAACTATTCATTTGTGTCTACCTTGCTCTTGAGGTGGATGAAATTAAGAAGCTTGAGTGTGTAAGCCATGCACATAGGTATTCTTCACTGTAAATTTTGTTTTCATTTTTAACCCAATTATGGTACTTTGTCCAATGCACAACTGATCTCTCAGTAGATATTCATTTGAAACTAGTGTGGCCTTGATCGGTGAGAAGGGGAAGGAAAGAAGTGACTTTTTGCTTATGTAAAATGACTCGTTTGCCGAGAGTCATTCTGCAGCACTCTTAGTGTCTAATGCGTTTGTGATCAGTCTCCTTGTTGATTGGGGAAAGTTAATGTTTTTGACCCTGGAGTTATTAATTCAATTGAGTTGTCTTCTGTTTTTAGGAAGTATCAGAATTGCTGTGATAAATAACAAAGTTGACTGCTTTGATGTCCAATCTCAGGTTTTAGAGTATATATAGTGGTGTAAAATTCCACTGTTAACTCTTAAAGACAATTTTAATTTCGTACACCCTAAACGTCACCTGCATAAGGCCTGTTCAGAGAGCAGAGCCTCCCATCTTTTTGCTCCTTTTCCACTTTGTACTTCACTTGAGAAAGTGTCGCGTGATTTTACATTGTATATTTCCATTTTAACCCTGACATATTTCTCAAAGATAAAGCACTTTTTGATCATGAAATACATGGAACCTTTGTGTGATATGGATCATGGTTTCTCAGGCTCCCCTAGGTAATTTGCTTATGAATATCATTCTAACTGTGTCAGAAGAGTGGAAATCTTTGCTAATGTTATAAAGTTTGTATTATTGATCTAGAATGCATTTTGCTAGCTTCCAATGGATGGGAGAGTAAATAATGCTGCATTCACAATATAATAAGTTACTTTCCCTTGAGCCTTAAGGTAACTTTTTTTTCTGTCAATAACAGCACTGAAGTTATAGTAAATGAATGAGATTACCAGTTTTCAGGGTTGGTTTTAGAGTACTGTAAATCAATTAGCTGTCTTCCTAAACAGTTACTATTTCCATTGAATAAACTGGATAATGGGTTGGTGGGGGGGGTGGGGGGGGCGGGGATTGTTTGTAGAAAAGAAAAAAAGAAAAAAAAAAAGAACCACATTTACCTAAAGAAAAATACAGACACAAAAGAAAGAAGTACATGACAATGCCTCATTTGAAATTCCAGACATCAGGTGGAAATGGCAAATTATAACCTAATTTCCCTGTTTTTAATCTAGAAAAGCAAAGTCATTAATTTTCAAGTGTTAGCCCCCAGAAGTTTCAAGAGATAGACTGAATGATACTGATGTTGAGTTAAAGCAACTTTAACTAAATAGACAGATATTGATGTATCAAGAGAATTCTTCTTGATACATCAATATCTGTCTGCTATTTAGTTAAAATTGCTGTTCCCAGCCCTCAGTCTTAAAACTTAGTTTCATTACTGATGAATTTAACAGACTCTTATTTCAGTAAATGTGGTCCAATTGTCAGTATGAAAATTAAATTTGGAAAATACTACTGCATCATGAAGACTTATTACTCTAGTAATTTCCAGTTGATATCTGTACCCCTGATCTAAGTAAGACCTTTATAAATGTATTTTATATTTCCTAATGAAATAGAGAATATGCCATCAATGTAATCACCTTTATTTGCAATCTTTTACTTTTCATTTGAAAATCTAACTCACGCCTCTCGAATTAGACATTCCAGTGGGGATAGGTAAAGCCATGTTAAAACAATAGCAAATGCCAAATTGGTAGTGTCACTGCTCAGTAGGACTTCTAATAACAAGAGGGCAGAGCTTTATTTGATGCAAAAATGTTATTTTTTTCCATAGGTGATTCTAACAAATGATTTGATGAAAGAGTATGACTGTACTTTTGATTAACATGGGATTTTGCATCTAGGAACATATTTCATTTTCCCTATGTTATATGTAAAATATCCATTGGCATGGATAAGAGAGGGCTGATCATACCTTTAGTATGATGAAATGTGGGCCCAGAGTATTGAAGAGAAAGCAATAGACCTATTCAAGTTCATTGTCCACTAGCATATTGCAAAAGAAGGAGTTTGTCTTTTTTTTTCTTCCCTAATTCGAAGACATCAATGGGTAAACCTTTCAAGAAAATTGATTTAGATCATCTCTTATTTCTTAAAGGCAAACTCTTATCCCCAGTCTTGCCCTGTGTTTCAAGATCAGGCTGGCTCAAAGAATCTTTACACGTACTTGGAAATAGAGTGGCAAGTAGTAGATTTCTTCCCTTTTTAAATTCCTTTTTCAGGGACATATAACTGCAGGGAGAGTCCCAAGAAACTTGAAAAACAGGTACGTTTGTATCGTAGGAATTTGAGAGTTTCATTTTAAACTGTTCAGATATGAGGCGTTAAACCCTTTTCTCCCAGCCCACATGTCACGTCAAAAGCTCTCTGGATTCCTAGAAGCTAATAGATTGGGAAAAGTCCAGAAAATGATATTAAATCAGTACAGGGCACACTTTCCCCAAAAAGAGTTTTGCATGTTATGGTAGCAGGCAAGTAAATTTGAGTATTTTTCCGATGATTATCAATATTTGAATAATAACTAAAGTTACCAGTGTATTTGGACTTCTTTTTTCTAAAGTTCTAGAATGATTAGTAGGAATTTATTCTTCCTTTTGCACCTTCATGCAGATGTTTTTCCAAGACCATTTTTAGAAGTCTGTCCATCTTGATATATATTTCCAGATGACTCGCTTTCTATAGTAACCTTCATTGCCAGTCATATCTACCAGGGGCTTCCTTAGACTGGATTCTTCTTCACTCCAAAGTTGGGACTGATGTCCTGCCAGTAGAGAAGTAATTTGAATGAATTAAAACCAAATCCTGATAGCAGGAGACAGAGCTTCCTGATCTAGATGTACAACTAGAGTTTAGGTTAGAAGTTACTTTAAAGGGGGTTTTGGGGGATGTCTTCAGTCTCTGTAAATATCCACATGCTTGTGCATTGTAAACCAAGTGTGTACTCCTATGTATGAATTTGTAGAACTGATTTCTGCTTCAAGAGAAGCTGCACCTTTAATTTTATAAGGTCCCCTACACCTGTTACCCTATAAATATTTGTAAATAGAACACTAAAATTTGTAGTGATAGGATCAATTTGGGAATATCTGCTGAGAGACCAAAAAGTTCATTTTTTTAAGTACCTTGGTTAAAGAGTAAAGATTATTCCTCTTATTTTTTAAAAGAAGAATGCACTTTAACAAACACAGAGCTGCATGGTCAATTCAAACAAATCCGTGAAATGCAGTACCCATTCAGTAATCATACTTCCTGGAAACCGTTCAAAGAGTGTAGATGGGCTGTTGATCTCACTGCCTGGAGGTTGAAGCTCAGATTCCGGTCAATTTAAGAGATGAGCAGGGCTGCTTCAAAAGAGCAATGTGAATACAGCCAGAAGCTTCAGTCAGGTCTGTAAAATGGCGGGTCCCGTATTTACCACTAACTAGCAAAACTGACAGAAAAACTCATAGAGAAAAAAGAATCCTTACTGCTGGTGTGCACTCCTTACAATAGCAGACTTTTGCAGATGGAGTTTTACAGTCTATATTTAAAAAATTGTATGTTTGTAACAAATAAAGTATGCGAAAAAGAGAATGATAATCTTGTGCTGGTGTCTCTAATTTAAGGGATTACGTGGTGACCAGGAGGGAAATACCACACACCATCTGCTGGGGTTCGTAAATGGGTCTGGAATTGGGTGAGTTCCCACTTGAAATGACTTAAAAGCTGTTGCACATTTCATCTGAAATACAGCCAGTTCTAGACCCTCTGGGTTCCCATAACCCTTTTCTAGTTAGTAAGCAATCTATGGAGTAAATCAAAGTTGCACATAGTTTCATGCTTTGGTTCATATTCCAGACGGGCCACTTGTTGCTTCCCTTAATTTCTTCCTATTCTACCTGCTTTTAGTCCCTATCACTTCCAATGGCTGTAAAGAAACTGCTACCCCACGTGTTCACTCATCATTTATCATAACTGACTGCTTAGAGAGTAGATTAGGCCAGTCTCCTATAACCCAAGCTAAAGGAAAAATAAAAATTTTATGTCCATACATCCTGGCTGTAGTTCCAAATTTTTTGGTCTCACGAACCCCTTTACGTCCTTAAAATTTACTGAAGACCTTCAAGGAGCTTTTATCTTTCAGGGCTTTATCAACTGATACCTACCATATTAGAAACTGAATTGTTTTCGAGACAAAAACAACATAAGTACATGTTCCATCTGCTATAGAGCAATGACCTCACATCATTTAGCCTCTGGAAAACTTAAAAACTTGTGAGAGAATGAACAAGGCAGCTAACAATGTTGTTAGGAAAGTAGATTAGACTTCTGGACTCCCTAAAAGTCTTGGGCCTCTGGAGCTTTCTGGATCACCCTTTGAGAACCACTGAACTAGACTGGTATGTAAATCATGCTTTTCTGAAGATAAGAGGTGGAGTTGGAAAAGACCTAAGATAGCTTAATCCTTTAGTTCTCCCTATGATCTCTTTGTATTAGAGGCTCTTACTATAAATTACTCCTATCACCACCCCAGCCCACACACATACGTTACTGTCCACTTCTTTGACCTGGCAGTGCTCGATGCTGGCTGCAGAACCACTTGGAGAGCCTTGAATACTCATGCCCAGGCACCATCCATACCAACTGGATCAGAATTTGGGGGACATAAACCCAGTGTTTTGTGTGTTCTGTTCTACCTTTTTTAATTCCTGAGCTCCCCCAAGGGAGTCTAGTCAGGGATGAGACCCAGTGGCCTGTGGTATGAAGAGAAAGGGATGAAGGGCTGGGAATCTCTGCTAGAGGGAAAAAAAGAAACTCAGGATGGCAGAGCATTCCCTGAACATACGGCTTTCACCTTGTCACTCCTGTTGCCCACGTTACCCGCACTACCACTTAAACCCCCCAATAACTAATCATGGGAAAAGTTTGCAAATGGAATCATGGAGCATTGTATTGGTAGCCCCCTCACTGGGGAAATCTGGGGCTTTTACTAGCACAGAAAACCCTTCAGTGTGCACTGGCGTTGCCTGGAGAGCTGATTACTGAGCCACCTGACACCCCCCCACCCACGCACGCCGCCAGGTTTCTGAGTGTGCAGGTCTGGGTGGAACCTGAGAAGCTACATTTCCAACAAGTTCCCAGGTGATGCTGATACTGCTAGTTGAGGATCCGTCTTCGAGACTCGCTGCAGAAATCACAAAAGTTCTGGTAAAAATTACCTCACTTGCCACCAACTGGCAGAGGTCAGGAAGCCTTTACCCTGATGCATTAGTTCTGCCATAGCCCCGCTGAATTTTTTAGCTTGGTATGAAGTTGTCACCTAACAAATTTAAGGACTAGATGTAGACAGGCTATAACCTGAAGAGTTGGAGCCAGCGCCTCAAGGAATAGGGGTTTTACTTCATAGTTTCGGTATTTTGGATGTTGTAAGCTAGGTTCTATCCCCAAATCTGTCATAAACTAATAGCGTGACTGAGCTAGTATCTTTAACACTTAAAAATCCTAAGGTCCTGCAACAGTGTCTAGTTTCCCCAGAGAAGGCAAGCCTTTGGTTCTCAAGAAAATGAGAGCCACCTGGTGGTCAGTGATGAAATATTTTTAAATAACCTTTGTGAGGTCATACCATTTGTAAATTCATTCATTCAGTTCATTATTAGGTAGCTACTATATGCCATGTATTATACTAGGTGTAGAAAATATGGTCCACGGTCCGAGTGGAACTTACAGTTTAGTCCGGAGAAAGAATAGAAAGCTTTTAGAAGGAACTAGAAGGAACCAAGTCACATTGGGCTGAGGTATATTTAGGGTTCAAAAGTCCTGGTTTACGTGACCCTGGGTCTCCAGGAGGCTAGGATGGGTTGCAGCTCAAATTTACTAGACATATCTCCCTCCTCAGTAAAACACCTCTGTGCAATCTCAAATCCTGAGAAGCCGGGCTTCCCTGGTGGCGCAGTGGTTGAGAGTCTGCCTGCCAGTGCAGGGGACACGGGTTCGAGCCCTGGTCTGGGAGGATCCCACATGCCGCGAAGCAATTGGGCCCGTGAGCCACAATTACTGAGCCTGTGCGTCTGTAGCCTGTGCTCCGCAGCAAGAGAGGCCGCGATAATGAGAGGCCCGCGCACCGCGATGAAGAGTGGCCCCCACTTGCCGCAACTGGAGAGGGCCCTCGCACAGAGAGGAAGACCCAACACAGCCATAAATTAATTAATTAATTAATTTTTTTAAAAAAAGTTAAAAAAAAAAAAAATCCTGAGAAGCCGCTTCCCCAGACCCCAGGGAGGCAGTGGGCCCAGCGTAGGTGGACAGAGGAAGGAAGGAGTAGGAGAATCAGCTCAGAGCCCTGGTCCGTGTTCTCATCATACAGTTAGGACCTGGGAGGGGCGAGGTTCCATCGCCGGGGCATGGGCTCCAAGCTCACACGGAGAGTGAGCACTAGCAATGGGCTTCGACCAGGTCCAGCAGGTGCTCCTCCTTGCTCGTGCTTCCATCAGGAAGAGATGAAGCGGGACTTCCCTGCTGGCGCGGTGGTTAAGAATCCACCTGCCAATGCAGGGGACACGGGTTCGAGCCCTGGTCCGGGAAGATCCCACATGCCGCGGAGCAACTAAGCCCGTGCACCACAACTACTGAAGCCCGCACACCTAGAGCCCGTGCTCCACAACAAGAGAAGCCACGGCAATGAGAAGCCCGTGCACTGCAATGAAGAGTAGCCCCCGCTCGCCTCAACTCGAGAAAGCCCACGCATAGTAGCAAAGACCCAATGCAAAAATAAATAAATAATTTTTTTAAAAAATTGTCTAAAAAAAAAGAGAAGAATTGATGAAGAGGGACTTCCCTGGTGGTCAAGAGGGTAAGACTCCACACTCCCAACGCAGGGCAGCCGGGTTCGATCCCTGGTCGGCGAGCTAGATTCCCGCATGCCGCAACTAAGGAGTCCACATGGCACAACGAAGAGCCCACGTGCCGCAACTAAGACCCGGCACAGCCAAAATAAATAAATAAATAAACTTTTTTTTTTTTTAAAGTGAGAGGTTCCTAATGAGATCTGAGTAAACCAGTCTCCATCACTAGTAACCAGGCCTCAATCCAGGCAGTTGAGAAATAAAGAATTAGATTTGCAACATCATTCCTGGCCCGGGCCTTTACTCTTTAAAGAGACAGCACCATTGAAACCATAAAAGAAGGTATTCCCCACTCAAGAGGTAAATTCTCTTCTGTAGTACTCTGGTAGACCTCTCAGTGGGCCCAATAAAGGGCTCCAAACTAGTCAGTGGCAAGAGTGAACACACATCTAAATTGGTTCTCTCATCTGCTATACCACACTGCCACAGAAAGGAGAACACTCCTATGCTAGGAGCCTAAGATGACTCATGATGAATCCACAGGTATTCCACAAAGCTCTGCAGAACCTCATGTGATTTCTGCCCGAAGGCAGTCAGATGTAGAAACTGTGGGTCACACTCATTGTTTTCAGGAGAACAAAATTTAAAATAGTTCCCCAAGTTGAAAAAAAAAAAGATAAAAGGAAAACATGCCAATTTGATTCATTTGTATCAACGATCAAAAAATAAAATGCTAGTCTTCTATCAGGGCAAACAGCTTAGGATCCCCAATTCAATCATAAGTACCAACAGCACACCCTCTATCTGTTAAAATCATGTCCTCGCCAGAACACAGATGGTTACACAAGTCACACTGCCGGAGTGGACTGGAAGCAGATAGGTACGCAATATGAAATCAGTGGCATAAAGCAATGCAGACCTGAAAATAGCTCCTTTTATGTCATTTTGTATTTTCCCTATCCTAGGTGTCAAACCAAGAAATAGCCAAGTCAGTAAGAATGAGCAGTGGTCCATTTATTCAACTATAGATCAGGATTCCCATGGGTAGTTTATAGAACAGAGGTTGGGGAGGATGGACCAAAGCTCTCGAGCCCATCGGTACAGGACTGGCCAAGACACAACCATCACACAGGCTTCCCCATCTTCTCAACTTCGGGACTCTTCCAGGAAGCTCTCCCTAGATATCCCACCCTCAAAACTGCCCTGTCCTTGGCCTCATTTATTCACTACCCCTCATAATTGACGGGCATTGTTTTTGGCAGTTATAATCTCCAAACTTTCTTTCATCATAAAAATTAATGCAGGGACTTCCCTCGTGGTCCAGTGGTTAAGACTCTGTGCTCCCAATGCAGGGGGCCTGGGTTCAGTCCCTGGTCAGGGAACTAGATCCCACATGCCGCAACTAAAAAAAAGATCCCATGTGCCACAACTAAGACCCAGCGCAGTCAAATAAATAAATATTTTTTTAAAAATTAATGCATACTTATTTTAACAAATGTGAACAGAAGAGAATCACTGTAAAGAAACAAAAATGAATGTGCTCTCTTTCTCCAAACCCACTTCTTAAAGGTAACTACTGTTAAATAATTTAGCATACATCCTTTTGAAATTTTTCGATAGTTTAAAAAAATCTCAACAGTATTAAACGGCCAATCACATTTATGTATGTATTGATATATATTGAAAAAAATGTTGTATTAACTAAATAGGTTTAATAAGGAGTTCATGTTAGGTACATTGATGGCTGTTCCCTGTGGTATTTTCTAATGTACATATTTTTAAGCTGTGCCACAAAGCCAACAACTCTTATGCAGAAATTAAATTGAAAAGCAATTTAATTTTCATTATTTTAGGTTCCATTCAATCTGGCACAGGCAAATATACCTTCTCTGGTGGTAAAACAAAGAACTCTCCAGCCTCCAGATTTAGAGAAAATGTCTGTATTCCGTGAGTTCTGATAAATGGAGCATTTGCTGGTTGCATTTCATAGATCTGTTCTACTTTGTGTGTATTTCTCTTTCAGGTAAACAACTTGCATATAAAATTAATAAATCAATAAATGAAGTGATTGCTGAGAATTCATTCAGCTGGGTACAGGGACCCAGTTACCTTTAGCTTTTGTGTTAAGAAATTATTGTTACGAATAAGAAAGTTTCTTAGGTTTAATTTGTTATATGACCTACAGTGAGGTATTTTTGTCTGTACATTAAAAAAAATTATACCTACATCTAGCTGCTTCTGATCTTGAAGATTTTGCTCAGAATTCAGAAACCACCCTTATGAATATATCGTGTCCTCTATAATGCATAGTTCAGAAGAGAAAGGTAGATTCCCCACCCTAGTATAAATAATGTAAAAAGAGAAAGCATGTTAGGTTCTGAGGAAGAATAGCAGAAAACAGTCTTCTGACGGAAGGAGATCTGTTGTCAGCAATGTGGAATGTTCTAGTCCAGCAGCTGCTGATTTTCCAGCAGTGAAAACCCAGCTGGTGACATCACTCAGGAAAGTGACTCATCAGCGCAGTGGGATTTCATTTGTCTACTCCTCATCCCACACCATACCTTTTCTGGTGGGGACTGCAAGTTCTCTTTCGGATACAACTGCCCAACTCTCCCCAAGTTTTGTCAGCTGAAGGTTTTCTCTTTTGTGGACAAGAAACAAGTTTGTGGGGAATTTTGGGGGTTTTTTTTTGGAGTTTCTACACTGCACCTACCATTTAGCCTTCAAAGGTCACACTTTGATGGGGCTAGCTCTTCTATTTTCCCTAAAAGCTGCTTTCATCTGCCCTCTAAGGACCAGGCCTGACGTTGCTAGGGTGTGTTCCAGAGTAGAGCAGGAGGCAGTGGTCATTCTTTGATTCTTTAAGCCCAACAGGGGGCCTTTCCACATGCCCATCAAGCCCACAAACTTGGTCTTCCCAGGATTCAGTGACCAGGCATTGTGATGTTTTCACTGTACTAACTTTGAAACAAGGAGCACATAGGTTACTATGCTCAGGAGAAGGTACTCTACCATTGTTAAAATTCAATAAATATTAATAGATGACTGACACACGGAATGTTCCAATTACAACTCTCCAGACTGATCCAGGTTCCCAGAAGAAGAGCTAAACTCTCCATAACTGGCAGTTTTTCAGTGCCCTGTGCTAGAACTATTTATTTTGTGGCATTATAGACTTACTTACAGACAAAGAGTGGCAACAGTTAAGGAAATATGACTATTCTGCCATGGCAGTTTCTGGATCCTTTATTTGGGTCCCGGGGATTCTGAATACATCAAGGTAAAAGCAAATCACGTGTGTATAAGAAATAGATACAGACAATTCATAGAAAAAAAAGTTATACAAATGGTCCATAGTAATATGTTCAATCTCATTCATAAGAGAAATGAAAATTTAAGCTATACTGAGATACCATTTCCCACCTACCAAATGAGGAAAAAAAAACAACAACAACCCAACAGTCTGACAACAAACTCCATTGGCAACCACTGGCAATTCTGTGGGTAAACAGGCACATTCATATATTGCTGTGGGACCACAAAATCCCCTGTGAAAACATTTGTCAATACCTAGCAATATTACCTAAGAAGTTACCCTTTGATCCAGCAATTCCATTGCTAGGAACCTACCCAAAAGATAGCTATAGGTTTTATAGAAATAAATAAAAAATAGAATTTATATTTCTTACTCATTTTTTTAAAATTTATTTATTTATTTTTGGCTGTGTTGGGTCTTCGTTTCTGTGCGAGGGCTTTCTCTAGTTGCAGCGAGCGGGGGCCACTCTTCATCGCGGTGCGCGGGCCTCTCACTATCGCGGCCTCTCTTGTTGCGGAGCACAGGCTCCAGACGTGCAGGCTCAGTAGTTGTGGCTCACGGGCCCAGTTGCTCCGCGGCATGTGGGATCTTCCCAGACCAGGGCTCGAACCCGTGTCCCCTGCATTGGCAGGCAGATTCTCAACCACTGCGCCACCAGGGAAGCCCTCTTACTCATTTTTGACCAAATGTCTGTGTGAAACTATTACATACTATAATCCTAACCTTTTCTTTTACAGCAAGCTGAGAAACTTTTTACTTGGAATAACAAGAGAATTTCTTATACTTTTGTCTTTTCACTGACTACAAGTCAAATTTGAGGAGCCTCAGAATATTGTTTAAAAAGAAACTATAGGATGCTCGCTTCGGCAGCACATATACTAAAACTGGAACAATACAGAGAAGATTAGCATGGCCCCTGCGCAAGGATGATACACAAATTTGTGAAGCGTTCCATATTTTTGAATAGGTAAAGAAGATGTGGCACATATATACAATGGAATATTACTCAGCCATAAAAAGAAACGAAATTGAGTTATTTGTAGTGAGGTGGATGGACCTAGAGACTGTCATACAGAGTGAAGTAAGTCAGAAAGAGAAAAATAAATACCGTATGCTAACACATATATATGGTATCTAAAAAAAAAAAAAAAAAGGTTCTGAAGAACCTAGGGGCAGGACAGGAATAAAGACGCAGACGTAGAGAATGAACTTGAGGACACGGGGAGGGGGAAGGGTAAGCTGGGACGAAGTGAGAGAGTGGCCTAGACTTATATATACTACCAAATGTAAAATAGATAGCTAGTGGGAAGCAGCTGCATAGCACAGGGAGATCAGCTCAGTGCTTTGTGCCCACCGAGAGGGCTGGGATAGGGAGGAGATATGGGGATATATGTATATGTATAGCTGATTCACTTTGTTATAAAGCAGAAACTAACACACCACTGTAAAGCAATTATACTCCAATAAAGATGTTAAAAAAAAAAAAGAAACTATAGGGACTTCCCTGGTGGTCCAGTGGTTAAGAATCCACTTTCCAATGCAGGGGAAACAGGCTCCATCCCTGGTTGGGGAACTAAGATCCCACATGCTGTGGGGCAACTAAACCCGAGCGCACCGCAACTACTGAGCCCGCATGCTGCAGCGAAGATCCTGTGTGCCGCAACTAAGACCTGATGCAGCCAAATAAATAAATAAACATTTTAGAAAATAGAAAGAAACTATAGACAGGTGGGGTTTTTTTTTTTAATAAACAGATGGTATCCTATACACTATTTTATCTCTTGCTTTTCTCTTTAACTTTTTTTTTTTTAATTTATTTTTGGCTGTGTTGGGTCTTCGTTGCTGCGCGCAGGCTTTCTCTAGTTGGCGGCGAGCGGGGGCTACTCTTCGTTGCGGTGCGTGGGCTTCTCATTGCGGTGGCGTCTCTTGTTGCGGAGCATGGGCTCTAGGCGCGCAGGCTTCAGTGGTTGTGGCATGTGGGCTCAGTAGTTGTGGCTTGCGGGCTCTAGAGCTCAGGCTCAGTAGTTGTGGCGCACAGGCTTTGTTGCTCTGCGGCATGTGGGATCTTCCTGGGCCAGGGATCGAACCCATGTCCCCTGCATTGGCAGGCGGATTCTTAACCACTGCGCCACCAGGGAAGCCCTCTCTTTAACTTTTAAAGTAGATGTTTACATATTTCAAAATCGAAAGAATATGAAAAGGAAATTGAGAAGTCTTGTTCTTAACTGTCTCCATCCATCCCCAACCTTCCCACAAGTAGTGTTTGTTCTAGACAGTCCCATTTTTGTCTGTTGTCTCAGTGTCCCATTTGTCCAAGATTTAGCATTTGCCCAAGACTTTGATTTATTAAAAGGTGATATTTCTACTTTTATGAAAATAAGCAGAGATGAGTTTTAAAATCGAGAAATGTGAGTCCTCCAACTTCATTCCTTTTCAAGATTATTTTGGCTATTCTTGCTCTCTTATATTCCCATATGAATTTTAGGATGGTTTTGTCAATGAGTACAAAGAAGCAAGCTGAGATTCTGGTTAGATCTTTAATTTTTTTCACCAATGTTCTGTTGTTTTCAAAGTATGTCTTGTGCTTCTTTTGTGAAATTTATCCCCAAGTACTTTATTCTTTTAGATACTATCATAAATGGAAGCGCTTTTCAGTTTATTCATTGCTAGTATATGGAATACAATTGACTTTTTTTAAGATTTATTTTATTATTTATTTTTTTATTTTATTGTGGCACGTTGGGTCTTAGTTGTGGCACGTGGGATCTTCGTTGAGGAATGCAGGCTCTTTCATTGTGGCATGTGGGTTTCTCTCTAGTTGTGGTGTGCAGGCTCCAGGGCGCGTGGGCTCTGTGGCACACAGTCTCTCTAGTTGAGGCGTGAGAGCTCAGTAGTTGTGGCGCGTGGTCTTAGTTGCCCCATGGCATGTGGGATCTTAGTTCCCTGACCAGGGATCAAATCTGCGTCCGTTGCATTGTAAGGTGGATTCTTCACCACTGGACCACCAGGGAAGTCCCACAATTGACTTTTTTTTTTTTTAAGCTTTTTTTTTTAAATTTTTATTTATTTTTGGCTCTTTTGGGTCTTCCTTGCTGCACGTGGGCTTTCTCCAGTTGCATCAAGTGGGGGCCACTCTTCATTGCGGTGTGCAGGCTTCTCATTGCGGTGGCTTCTCTTGTTGTGGAGCACAGGTTGTAGGTGCGTGGGCTTCAGTAGTTGTGGCACACAGGCTCAGTTGTTGCGGCTCGCAGGCTCTAGAGCACAGGCTCAGCAGTTGTGGCGCACAGGCTTAGTTGCTCCAAGGAATGTGGGATCTTCCTGGACCAGGGATCGAACCCATGCCCCCTGCAATGGCAGGTGGATTCTTTTTTTTTTAATTTTTAAATTTTATTTTATTTATTATTTATACAGCAGGTTATTAGTTATCTATTTTATACATATTAGTGTATATATGTCAATCCCAATCTCCCAATTCATCCACCACCACCACCCCCCACACCGGGCAGGCGGATTCTTAACTGCTGTGCCACCAGGTAAGTCCCACACAATTGACTTTTGTATATTGTTCTCATATCCTGCAATCCTGCTGCACTTGTTTCTTAGTTTCAATAGCTTTTTAAAAAAATTTTTTTAAGATTTTTTTAAAATAAATTTATTTATTTATTTTTGGCTGCATTGGGTCTTCGCTGCTGCACGCGGGCTTTCTCCAGGTGCGGCGAGCGGGGGCTACTCTTCCTTGTGGTGTGTGGGGTTCTCATCGTGGTGGCTTCTCTTGTTGTGCAGCACAGGCTCTAGGCGCATGGGCTTCAGTAGTTGTGGTGCACAGGCTTCAGTAGTTGTGGCACGCGCGCTCAGTAGTTGTGGTCACGGCCTTAGTTGCTCCACAGCATGTGGGAACTTCCCGGACCAGAGCGCGAACCCATGTCCCTTGCTTTGGCAGGTGCATTCTTAGCCACTGCGCCACCAGGGAAGTCCCAAGATTTTTTATTTTTTTGATGTGGACCATTTTTAAAGTCTTATTGAATTTGTTACAATATTGCTTCTGTTTTATGTTTTGGTCTTTTGGCCACAAGGCATGTGGGACCCTAGCTCCCCAACCAGGGATTGAACCCACACCCCCTGCATTGGAAGGCGATGTCTTAACCACTGGACCACCAGGGAAGTCCCTCAATAGCTTTTTAGTGGATTCCTTAAGATTTTCCATGTATACAAGATCATGTCATCTGTGAAGAGATAACTTTTTCCTTTCCAATCTGGATGCCTTTTATTTCTTTTTCTTGCCTAATTGCCCTTACTAGAAGCTCCAGTACAACGTTAAATAAAAGTGGCAACAGTAGACATCCTCATGTTGTTCCGGATCTCAGGAGTATTCTTTTACTGTTAAGTATGATATTTGCTGTGGGTTTTTCAGATGACATGTATCAAGTTAAAGAAGTTCCCTTCTAATCCTAGCTGTTGAATGTTTTTTTGATGAAGAGTGTTGCATTTTGTTATATGCTTTTCCTGCCTCCATTGAGATGATCATGTGGTCTTTGTCCATTATTCTATTAATATGGCATATTGATTGGATTAAAAGGATATTGGCCAGTGGGGTTTTTTGTTGTTGTATCTATGTCTCATTTTGGTATGAGTAACACTGGCATTATATAATGAATGGGGAAATGTACCCTTCTATTTTTTGGAAGAGTTTGTGATGGATTGGTATTAATTCTTTTTTAAACATTTGATAGAATTCAACAGTGAAGACTGGGCTTTTCTTTGTAGGAAGATTTTAAGTCACTAATTCAATTTCTTTACTTGTCATAGGTCTATCAGATTTTCTTTTTTTCTTGAGCAGTTTCGGTAGTTTATTATATCTTTCTAGGAATTTGCCCATTTCATCTAGGTTATTTAATTTGCTGGCACGCAATTGTTCAAAAGTATTCCCTGATAGTCCTTTTTATTTCTGTAAGGTCAGTAGTGATTTCCCCTTTAACTTCTTGGTAATTTGAATCTTATTTTTTTCTTGTTCAGTCTAAAGATTTGTCAATTTTGTTGAACTTTACAAAGAACCAACTTTTGATTTCATTAATTTTTTTCCTATTGTTTTTCTTCTCTATTTCATTTATTTTTCTCTCTAATCTTTTTTTCTTCATTCTGCTTGCTTTTTGTTTGCTCTTCTTTTTTGTCTTATTGTTTAGGTAAGCAATGCATGCACACTGCACAAATTCAAGATGACCCAAGCTTTTTGTAAGGAAACTATTTTCCTGTAAAAATATTTGCTGGCCCTTTCCTTTGCTTTGGATTTGCTTCAACATAATCCAGTGAGGGGAGGGGCAGATGTAAATATGAATGTAAAATAAAACAAAAGTGGCCATGAGTTGATGAGCATTACAGTTGTGTGAAGGGAACATCAGGTTCATTTTACTATTTTCTTTACTTTGTATATGTTTAAAACTTTCCATAATAAAAAACTGGAAATATATATATCATAGGCTTATCAGTCAAGGTCCATTCAGGTTGCAGAAAACACACTAGTTATTTGAACAGAGAGAACTAACAAAGTATTGGTAACTGGATATAAAGTTAACTGTTAAAGGGTAAAAAGAGAACTCTAAGGTGTCATAGAGGTTAACAAATAGCAGTTACCTTGAAGAAACAAAGGGAAAACCTTAGAAACCTAGAGGAAGGGCCCTGTGAAGCTAGGAAGAACTCAAACCTCTGAGGAAGGAGCTGGCTGGTTGCTGGTGAAGGGGGAGGGAGCAATGAGGCTGGTTTCACAAATGTTGGAAAAGCTGATTTAGCTGCTCCTACCAAAGGAACTGCTGCTGCCAGAGTAAAGAAGCATTGGCTGGGTGATGGTGCTCGGAGGAACAGAAAGCACACAGAAAGGAAAAAGTCCCTTCTCCCTCCTCCACTCTTGGAGTTTCCCTCTAGTGCTCCCTACTGGCAAAGCCTAGCAGGGAAGCAGAAGGCAAAGCAGAAATGTTTGCAGAGTCCCAGCCTCAGGATCACAAAACTGAATGTAGGTAGGTGGATACTGCATCCTGATTGACCTCATTAGAACCAAGCAGGTTCTGGCTCATGGAAATAGCTGCCCAGCCACTGGGATCTGGCATAAAACTCCAGAGATTTTTTTTTTTAATATTTATCTATTTATTTTTGGCTGCCCCGGGTCTTAGTTGAGGCACAATGGATCTTCGCTGCAGCATGCGGACTTCCTTAGTTACAGCATACGGACTCTTAGTTGCAGCATGCATGCGGGATCTAGTTCCCCAACCAGGGATTGAACCCGGGTCCCCTGCAATGGCAGCTCAGAGTCTTACCCATTGGACCACCAGGGAAGAGCAGGGATGTTTTAAAAAATAAAAAGAATTTGACTGTCCTTTATTAGAGCGACTAGAATTTCTGTCTCTTAAAGACTTTATAATATTTGGGGGGAGTACTGCAGTGTTAAAGGGAAATTTAAAACTGAACACAGGGATTAAAAACTCCTGGAATCTATGTAATCATTAAGGCTCTCCTCTCTAAAGGCTAAAATACTTTTACTATACTGACAACACTGGCTGCCTATGCATAGGTAAAACGGATAACTGGAGAAGGGATGGGAAGAGTCTTTTCACTGTAGAGCCTTTGTACCTTTAAATTTTTGTACATGTGAATACACTGCCTTATCAAAAAGTGACTAAATTTTTGCAGAGAAAAGCCATTGTCTTAGATCAGGCTTCCCAGCAGACTCTAATTGCCTTCAAGAAGTTTACTGTGATTCCACAGTAACACTCTTGGCAACATTACTATAAGAAAATGAAGGAAGCAGGATTAAGTAGAGGGAGAAGTTGAACTGCCATACAGTTCAAGCACTGGTGTTAATCACACAGAAAATTCTGGAGCTGGAACGGCCCTTCAGAGTTGTCCCAAATTAAGGTAAAGCAGCTGTGCAGTTATCCCACTTCCACCAGTCGTCGGAAGTAGGCTGCCCGCTGAAAAGGGGTTAACCTTGGGTGACGCAGCTCCTTCTGGCTGCGTACAATTCCGGGGAAGAGTCTACTGGGCAATGATCGGTCAACACTCTCAGGAGCCGAAGGAATAAGTGCCTCAGTTTTGAAAAGGGCTTTGGAACTCTGGACCATAGCTTATACTATACTGGTGGTTCTCACATTTTAGCGTGCACCAGAATCCCCTGCAGGGCTTGATGAACCCCACCCCACTTTCTGATTCAGTAGGTGTGGGTTGGGGGTCAGAATCTGCATTTCTAACAAGTTCTAGGCGGTGCTGCTGCTGCTGCCTAGGGACCACACTATGAGAACCATTCCACTGTAGCTTCCTGGGTTGAATCCAGCAAAGCGGAATCACTTGTTAATGTTCGGTATTTATAATTTATAGATGCTAGTACCTAAGATTCTCTGGTTAGATGTTCTCCTTATGAGCTCATGCTGCCTTCTTTGCAACCCTAGTTCACTGTAAATTAGACTTTATTCACTAACACACTTGCTTTATAAGATAGTTAATAGGCAGTTTTTCTGTTTACAGATGGCAGAAAACTTCCATCCATTTTCCTTCAGTCTGTGGGCCTCAATATATTTCGTTCATCTCTAAACAGGATGTATAAATCACTAAAGGGATTACTATTGTCTGTGATGAGAACCAGTTTCTGTCAACCTGACTCCATTTTCATCAAATCTGAATCAATGACACGAAGGCTAAGGGGTAGAGAGTGGCAAGTGAGAAAATGAACTTCCTGTTAAGAAAAGAAGGTAACATTTATTGGATATTTATTACATACTAGGTACAGTGCTAAATACTTTCTCATACATTACTGAATTAGTGCTCGGTCACAACCTGTAAAATAGGTATTGCTACTGTCAGTTTTACAAATGACAAAATAGATAATATTAAATCCCTCACCCAGATCACACAACCAGTAAGTAAAGGAGTCTGGATTCAAACTCAAGTCTTTCCACAGACCACAATGCCTAACTAAGTGGCTTAAAAATGAGTTAGTATTCTTTCTTTTCATTAGCCAAGTGACATTTTCACGGTACTAGGTACTGTACCAAGCAAAGAATGACAACCTAAAAAAAAGAGTTCCGTGTGCCAAGGGAGACCAACACAATTCAGCATGACAAGGACTGATGACAGTAGAATACACGGGGTCATACAGGGCACTTAATCCAAATCAGGGATGTCAAGGAAGACATACTGAAGAAAGTGATGTCTGGGTTGGCCCTTGAAGGATAATTAAAAGTTAGCCAGGGAGAAGCTGAGACTGAGGACTGTTTCAAGCAAAGGCATGTGCAAAGGCAAGATGGAGTTTCAGGGCTGGTAGGGAGAAGCAACAAAACATAAGATGAGCAGGGGCCAGAAAAAGGTAGGGCTTTCTATGCCATGCTAAGGGTTTGAATTTTGTTCTCAAGTCAGTGAGGTTAAAGGAAAATATTTGTATTTCCTTTAAAGATTGTAAAGATTTGTATTTTAGAAAGAGTGGAGGGTGCAATGAAGGAGGAAGAGAATAGGACATTAGTTAACAGGTTTTTGCACTGATCCAGGAGAAAAATGACACAGGCTAAACTGAATCAGTGGCAATACACACAGCAAAAAAAAAAAAAAAAAAAAAAAAAGCCATATTTGATATTCAGGAAGTAGAGGGATCTGGTCAGAATTACAGCAGCCAAACTAGCCTGCTTTAAGTCCCTTCACAAGGGACAAGTCTTTCTCACTTCAAAAGCCTTTATACTTGCTCTTTCTTCGTGGAACACTGCTAAATTACACCCTTTCTAAATTCCATTTACTCTGCTTCTGTCTCTCAAAGCGCTGTTTCTTCCCTTCCATGCACTTGCATTTCTTGTAATTCACACATCTGCCTGTTTACTTCTTTAACATCTGACCCCTGCTGTCAAGGACCGTTAGGGCAGGGACAGGTCTATTTTGCCAACCCCTGAATCCCCAATACCCAGCACAGCGCCTCCAAACAGTGCCAACACATCACTCGGTGACTGGTTGACGGTGAACTCACAGGTGGATGCCTTGGCGGACGTGTAATGCCAGTCACTAAGGCCAGAAACAGGAAAGGAGGGGCAGCGATTAACAGTGGTTACTGCTTACTGAATTAACTCCTAACTCCTCCACCTACTTGTCAGGTTTTCCATTCATCAGGGCACCCTGCTCTCTGCCTCCAACTTGACAGGCCCCTCCTTCCTCACGCTCGTCAACACCTTCACTCGCATTTTTCCAAACTCTTATTTAGAAGCTCAGCCCCTTCCTCTCCTCGAACTCAAGTTACATTTCCTTAAAGACTCTCTTCCGTGTCAGACGGAAGAGAAATCTCACTTTGGGACAGCATCTGCCCACCTGGTGATGCTTCTGAAATGCCCGCCTGGGGAAATCCCGCCAGAACCGAATCTCCGCGGGGACTGACGGCTCCGCACACCCGGAACGCTGCCCGGCGCGGTCAGTGCAGACAACTGTGAAAAGAAGCAAAGGTTTCAAACTGCAGCGGGTGAGAACTAGCCCCGAGTCCGGGCCTGGGCCCCGGCGACGGCGGGCTGTGCCGTCCCGGGGACAACCGGGCCCGCACGCCGCATGGTGAGGTGGGGGTTGGCGGGTAGGGCAGCCAGGGGGAGCGGCCATGGGCAGGCAAGCCCTCCTTCGCGCCCGTCCCTCAACTTCGCAGAGGGAGCGGGGACACCGACCCCATTTCCGAGTTTCTTTCCTTTTCGTTGGGTGGCTAACCTAACGCCAGCGGGAAGGCGCTGAGGAGAAGGGCTGCCAGGCCCGGAAACAGTGCCCGCCGCGGAGCGAGTCCCCGCTAGCACGGAGAAACCCTCGGAATCTGTGAAAAGCAGCCAGCAGAAGCAACGACAGCAACCGTTTCCTTCCCAAACAGGTCTCAGAAACCGCAGAGCCGATGCTGAGAAAGGGCGGGAAAGCCAAAGCCACCACCAATTTTTCCACCTATTGGCTAATCCCGCTGTCGTTCCCGCAGGCCCGCCTTCCTTGCTCGCGGGCGATGTTCTTACTGGCTGACTTCCGTCAGCCGTCCGCTCTCATTGGTCAGTCCCTCCGTTCGTCAGGCTCGGGCCTTGGAGACAGGCGGAGAGTGGCGTTTGGCTCCGCCCCCGGTCGCGCACAGGCGCGTCTGTGTTGGGTCGGAGGCTCCGCCTCCGCGTGCCGTGTGCAAAAACAAACAGCCGTTAGGGAGGAGGTGCTGTGGGGCGGGGTTTGGTTAGAAGGAGGCGCGCAATTGGGCGGTCGCCGGGGTTCAAACGAGCAAGGAGAGCGGGCATTGGTCGGGGTGGTGCGAGGCGGGCCCCGGTTATTGTCCGGGCTCCGGCGGCGGCGGCGGCGGCGGCGGCGGCGGCGGCGGCGGTCGGTGCTGCTGGGGCGGCGGCGGCGGCGGCGGCGGCTCGGCGGGACCGAGGGCGGGAGCGGCCGAGACCATGGTGAAGTCTGTGGGGCGGCCGGGTGGGTGGCGGTGGCCGGGCGGCGCCGCTACCTGTTGAGGCGGCGGGCGTCAGGCGGGCGGGCGTCAGGCGACTACGACGACGGCTGGGCTGGCGTCAGGCGGCGGGGTTCCCCGCGGTCCCGGCCTCGCCCGCCGCGGCGCCGGCGCGAACTGAGGTGCGCGGGCCGAGGCCGGGTGGCCCTGAGCGGGACAACCCTGGCGGCTCTGCAGCACCTCCGCTGCCCCTGCCACCGACTTTGACTCCTGAATTGTGCGTTGGTAAAAAAAAAAAAAAAAAGTGCGGCTTTTTAGAAACGCGAGTAGAGGGAACTTGGCCCCTTGTGAAGCTGGGAGGGAAAGGCGCTGGAGGATGGCCGTGCCCCGCGCGGGAGCGAAGCAGCGACGCCGAGGCGACGAGCAGTGTGCGCCCGAGCGCCCTCCGGAGACAGCCCTCCCCGGGGCTGAACCACAAACAGAAACTGTGGTTATTGTGACGTTCTCGCGTCTTAGACCTGGCTTCGACCCTGTGGCTGGTCGCACCCCGTCTCTAACTTGTAGTTGTGCAGTTAACGGAAGCGCTTCCGCCGGCCGACTCAGGCACAGATTAGATCTGCTCTGTCGACTGATTTTGCTCGAGCGGATGATTCTCCTGGTCCTTGCTGGTGTCGAAGGTGTCACTCATTTAATTTCTAGCGACCTGCCACATATTGGCTGTCCCTTTACCAGCAGCTAAAAATACATGCACGATCGCATAAGCTAAAAATACAGGAGGCGTGGAGTTGTCATTCTTGTTTTGAGAATTTTGAACTTGAGGGGACGTGAGCATGTGTCTGTTGAACTGATATGCAAGTTTCTTGGCATCCAGTTTTCAACTTTTCCTGAATGAAATTACACTCCAGCTGGCCCCATAGGCGTATTTTCTACCGAGATGCTTAACCCAGGTTAATACTAACTCAGTTCTTAGAATCAAAAATTTTATGGTGCTTGTAT
This sequence comes from Eschrichtius robustus, assembly GCF_028021215.1. Lineage (NCBI taxonomy): Eukaryota > Metazoa > Chordata > Mammalia > Artiodactyla > Eschrichtiidae > Eschrichtius > Eschrichtius robustus. The sequence continues at coordinate 9,644,333 of NC_090831.1, forward strand.
TTTGTTTCTCAGTCAGTCATCAAACGTATTAAAATGAATGTGTGAAGTTGGAGGGTGTATATACAGAGTTTGAGGGGGTTGTGAAAAGAAGGTAATTATTTACTGTACAATTTTATATTCGCACAAGTTTGATTCCATAAGACTTTGTTTTTGTTAAGTATGAGAAATGTATCCGGAAACCACGGAAGTAGTCATTTAACTTACAGAGTTTTGTTTTTTTTTTTTTAATGTTTTATTTATTTATTTATTTTTGGCTGCGTTGGGTCTTCGTTGCTGTGCGCACGCTTTCTCTAGTTGCGGCGAGCGGGGGCTACTCTTTGTTGCGGTGCACGGGCTCGAGGCACGCGGGCTTCAGTAGTTGTGGCATGTGGGCTCAGTAGTTGTGGCGCACGGGCTTAGTTGCTCCGCGGTATGTGGGATCTTCCCGGACCAGGGCTCGAACCCGTGTCCCCTGCATTGGCAGGCGGATCCTTAACCACTGCGCCACCAGGGAAGTCCTAACTTACTGAGATTTTTTAAAAAACTGATTTCATGTCTACTTCCTTAAAAAGCAAATAGGTTAAATAGCAAGTATGATGTATTTGAAGTGATAAAATTGCTTAAGAGCAGTAAATTGGGACGCCTGGGAAGTTTTGCAGTTGGTACCTTTTAATGGATAACTACTACTTATTTCATAATTCAGTCATAGACAGTGATTATAGTTTTAGACTCATGCACCAATTGAGAGGTTTTTTTAATGTATTTACAGCAGGGCAAATAGAGCTGAATAGATTTATTTGAAGAAGAAGTGAGAATATATGGTTACTCCCCCATATGGTTTTGGGAGATAAACATGCGGGGGGGGGGTGATTTTTAGCCTAAAAAGTATTTTAAGGAAACCATTACAAAGGGACAAAGGGGATGCCATTTCAAAGCTTACCTTCTGCTTCAAAAATATCCTCAAACAACTAGCCAGTCATGTAAACTGATTTCTTTAACTAATTTTTCTTTTAACAGAGAAGAAATAATAGATTTAAGTAGTAAAATCAAACAGCCCAAAAGAGAATATTGGTTTCCCTCTCAAGTCAGATCCTTAGTATTTTGTCCCTAGAGGCACATAACTTTTCTGATGTATTGTGTGACCTTCTAGAAATGTATATGTACACACACTCTACAGTACTCCACTTTATGTAAACAAAAGCTCACTGCACTTGCATATACCTTGCCTTTTACACAAATATGTTTTGTGAGTTGTTCCTTATCAGCACATATCTGTAACTCATTTGTTGAAATGGCTGCATAATATCCCATTGCATGTATATACTGTGTCCTATTTGTGACCATTCATGTTATTTGAGAAATATTTCTTTTATATCAGTTGAAAGTAGTATTTGTTTAACCCCTTAAGAATGTTTGTATGTCTTTTTTTTTTTTTTGTAAAATACACATAACAGTTGACCATTTTGCCATTTTTAAGTGTACTGCCAGTCATCTCCAGAACTTTTTCATCTTCCCAAATTGAAACTCTGTACCCATTAAATAGTAACTCTCCATTCTGCCCCTTTCCCCAGCCTCTGGTGACCACCATTCTGCTTTTTGTTCCTATGATTTTGACTAGGTACCTCATGTAAGTGGAATCATACATATTTGTCCTTTTGCTTATTTCACTTAGCAAAATGTCTTCAAGGTTTACCCATGTTGTAGCATGTATCAGAATTTCCTTCCTTTTTACAGCTGAGTACTATTCTATTGTGTGTATGTACCACGATTTTGTTTATTCATTCTTCCATGGTGGACATTTAGGTTGTTTCTGCTTTTTAGCTATTGTTTATAATACTGATATAAACAAAATAGCAAATAGTATAGAAAATATCTGTTTGAGTCCCTGTTCTCAATTCCTTAGGTATGTGCCTAGAAGTGTAATTGCTAGATCATAGAGTAATTCTCTGTTTAATTTTTTTTTAAGATGCTTTTTTTTCTCCCCATAGAGCTAAGTTCTGAATATTTCTGTGGAAATGATACACACTGACATTTTTTTAAATTATTTTATTATGAAATACTTCTAGCATGAGAGTTATATTGACTTGATGAAGATTCTTCAGTCTGAAATTTGAAAAATATGTTCAAATTTTTAGAAATCTCATTTTTAAAAAGTATTTAAGGTTTGACCTTGTTTCTATATAAATTAATAAATGGTGGACTTCCCTGGTGGTCCAGTGGTTAAGACTCCCCGCTTCCACTGCAGGGGCTGCAGGTTCAATCCCTGGTCGAGGAAGTTCCACATGCCGCAAGGTGCAGCCAAAAAAAAAATGAACATCATCAGTTGTGGGACAAATAAAATTATTAAAAAATAAAATAAATGGTGATATAATACATGTATATTTAAAATTGAAGATCACCTAGATTTTTTTAACTACCTAAAGTAAAACTAGAAGAAATTTTATTTCCTAAGTTTAATTTTTTCTTTTTTTTAATTTTTATTGGGGTATAGTTGATTTACAATGTTGTGTTAATTTCAGGTGTACAGCAAAGTGAATCTGCTATACATATACATATATCCACTCTTTTTTAGATTGTTTTCCCATATAGGCCATTGCAGAGTATTGAGTAGAGTTTTCTGTGCTATATAGGAGGTCCTTATTAGTTCTCTGTTTTATATATAATAGTGTGTATATGTCAATCCCAATCCTCCAATTTATCCCTCCCCCCGCCTTACCCCCTGGGACCATAAGTTTATTTTCTACATCTGTAACTCTACTTCTGTTTTGTAGATAAGTTTATTTGTAGTCCTAAATAGTTTTGAAATAGCATTTTTGATTCTTCATCTGGAACTTTTTCCCACCTAGGCTGGAGGCAAAGCTGGAAAGGACAGTGGGAAGGCCAAGGCTAAGGCAGTGTCTCGCTCACAGAGAGCTGGGTTACAGGTAACATCCCTGCTGTTGTAATTCATTATTAAATTATTTTCTTTACTGTTACAATTCATGACTCATAGATGTTTCTTTAATTACAAAAGTGTACTTGTACTACTGGTCTTTGATAGTGAGATAAATTGGTCAAAATATAAACCACAAAGCAACTGCTTTATTTATTTGTTTGTTTGTTTGTTTGTTTGGCTGCTCCGGGTCTTAGTTGCGGCACACGGGATCTTTTTTAGTTGTGGTATGTGAACTCTTAGTTGCGGCATGTGGGATCCAGTTCCCTGACAAAGGATTGAACCCCGGGCCCCCTGCGTTGAGAGTGCAGAGTCTTAGCCACTGGACCACCAGGGAAGTCCTGCAACTCCCTTTTATATAATTTGTATTCTCTTCTTCTAAACAAGGACAAGTTATGAAAAGATCTTAAATGAATTTGGTGATTTTGCTCTCTTAAAATCTATTATTTCTAGATTATAATTATGTTCCTAGTTCTTTTATAAATTGTATCAGATTGAAGTGAGTATGCTGTGGCTTTTATTTTAAAGAGTGTTTGTTGTGGTACATCGGCTTTCAGGATGAGAGAATAATGAACTGTCCACTGATCCTGTGAATCTTTCCCCAATACCTTCAAGTGTAGACTCAGTGATATACTCAAAGCACTAAATGGTTTCAAATTTTGTATATTTAAATTGTTGCAGCTTTAATCCACAAACTCAGAATTTTCTGGATGAGTAAGAATTATTCCCTACCTGTAAGAGATACTCCTTAAACAGGAAAGTTTGAAGTCCAGACTATAAGGTTAGGATTTTTATCTTCTTGGCAGTAGTGAGCCATTGAAAGTTTTTGAGGAAGAGGACGACATGATCTGGATGGTACTGAAGGAAGGGGGGGGCGAGAACTTGTACTTGGTGGGTACGTTCTATATTTTAGAACATCATGCAAATCTCAACTAGAATTTATTTTGAAGTGTCCTTACTTTGAAGTGGGAGATGGGAGACAGATACAGGCTATTGCAGTGGTTTAGAAATAAGGTAATAACATACTTGAACTTGAGTGGGATGGAAAAGAATAGAAGGCTTGTGTATGCTCCCCAAAAATGGGAGGAGGGGTATGGGATTGAGAGGACGGTCAAAGAGAAGTTTCTCTAAGGCTTAGACCCTAAGGAGCAGAAGAGTTTGTAGTAGGGGCAAGTTATGAAATAATAAATTTAAGTGCAGTCGTCTTGAAGTTCCACTAAAACATCCATATGAAAATGTCCAAAAGTTGTAGATTTGAGTCTAGCTTTCCAAGAGAGGTGATCAAAAGAATTACAAATTTAAGGTCACTTATGTAAAATTGGTAGCTTGTGCTGTGGATAAGTTTCCTAAGTAGAGCATGAGGAAGGATCAAAAAGGCATTGGTGGACCCCTCACCATATTTGATATGGTATTTGAGTCAAAGAATGAAAAGACTGAGGAGTAGTCAGAGTTCGTATTAGAACTATGTAATTGCTTCGGCCTAAGAAGAAATGGTTTTTGAGGTTCTCTGTGTCAGACGACATAACATGCCGGTTACTGAGGATGCAGAAGGGAGTATGACATGGATCCTGGTCTCGGGGAGCTTAGAATTAGGGAAGGATGCAAACAAAACAATCATGCCTTTTCTCTTTACGGATGCAATCTGGAAGTGGCTAGTAGATTTGGTAGTTAAAATGTTACTGCTCGTCTTTCAGAATTGTGTTTAACAGAAGCCAAGGTTGCATTGGTAGAAAATGGGTGACAAGAAAGGGGTTTCAGGGTTTGCCTTTAAATCTTGCCTTTGGAAAGGAGATGTCTAGACTGTAACTGGAGGCAGTTGCTGTAGACACGTGGAGACGTTTTAAGTGAAGTGTGCAGAAGGAAAGGAGCCAGCGAAAAGGAAGCAATTGGAGCTGTTGAATGATGGAGCAGTAACAGGGTAAGGAAGGTCCTTAAGAAAGTTGGGAGTGGGGTTAGTCAAAGACACAGACAAGTGGGATTAGGGACCTTTGGAGATGAGAAAGTGCCTATTCTCAGAAAGTAGAAAGAAAGGGTCACAATGAGAGAGTGGTGTTGGTTTTTAGTTCATGCTTTACTCATATTATTCAGCCTTTGATTACATTCAGTGGTGTGATGTTAAGACTTCAGTGCTTCCCATTTGGATGGTCTCTTTCAGTTTCCCGTGGGCCGCATCCACAGACATTTGAAGACTCGCACCACAAGTCACGGAAGGGTCGGTGCCACTGCTGCAGTGTACAGTGCTGCAATTCTGGAGTACCTCACTGCTGAGGTTAGTGGGGGAAATGTTATGTATGGGAATCCCAGATGTGTCCTGGACATAAATGGCTAAAACCCATGGAATATGGGTTTGAAATAAAAAAGACACACTCTTGTTAGTTTCTTTTAATAGCAGTTTTAGATGCATCTTATCAACCTATTACCTAGTACCAGTGTCAAATAGAACTTTGGTGTGCTCTTTTTTAAAGTTAAGTAAGGGTCAATGATCCATGTTTTTAAGTGACGTGACAAACAAGTGTAAAATAATTTAAATACCATACTGCTAATTAAACGAAATACGTGTATAATCGATAGATGATATTTGTGAAGTTACAGCGTAACTTTTTTTTTTCCTTTTTTTTTACAGTATAACTCTTAGTTAATAAAGATTTGAGGTGGGGCAAAGTCTTGGCAGTGTGATGATAACATAGTTTTTAAATATCACAGCTATATTATGATGATAACAAAATTTGGTAAAAGACCTAAGCAACCTTCTGGTTCTGTGCATGGTTGTATGCATAAAATGCTGTATCTTACTCAGTTTGACTTTTCAGGAAGATAAGTTAATTGGGCAAGAGTTCTTAATTCTTAGGTCATGGACTACCACTTCCTCCATTCTAATCCCTCCTAAGGAAAACAAAAGGGAAGCCATGAAACTCCTTCAGCTACATTCCAAGCAAGGGAAGGAAGTTGAGTAGCAAGCAAGTCAACTGATAGAGGTAGCCAATCTAATAGAAACGGGGAAGCTTCCTACTTGGGAAAGATGTGGCTGGGAGCTAGGTTGAAAGATTTTGCTTTAACCTGTGTGTTAATTATCACTGCTGTCATTTCATTAACCTTACCAAGTCATTTATTTTCCCATTGGAGATTTAACATTGATAGTTTCAACTTCACTATGTCACAAGCAGGGATTTTGTGTTGGTAATGTTTCTGTATTGGTACTAGTTAAGAGCCTTTCTGCTTTATCACTCTTATACCAGTTTTTATTTGTTTACCTGCAGACTTTTCAGAAAGGTATGCATTTTGTTCACTCATATAGAGGCATAGGCTTCTGATTCAGAATTTTCAGGTCCCATCTAAACTCCCATTATCTTTATTCTTAGGAACTTTATGATTTTTTAGTTTAAGATTAAACAGTAATCATATACATAGATACATACATATGCAGTCAACGTGTATTTTCCAAATATTTAATTTTGGGGTTTTAGTCAATAATAGATGTAAAGAAAATACTGAAATCTAAGTTTAGGGGTAATCACATTTCAACGTTGGCTTCACACTAGGATCACTTATGAAGCTTTCAAAAGATACTGGTGCCAGGCCTCACCCCAGACCAGTCAGAGTTGCAAGGGAGAATGGAGTAGAGAGAGTACTGGTGGTTTTTAAAGCACGCTGATTGCTTTGGATGTACACCGAGGCTTCCCACCACTCTGTTTAAGTGAGGAGGTTCTGTGGAGTTATTTTTGTGTTACTTCCATCAAAGGTTTTATAATGCCAGTACAGTCTATGGAGGCAAAAAAAAAAAAAAGAAAAATGCAATTTTATGGCCAACTGGGACTTTGAAATTTCTCTAGTTGAAAATTGCCCTTATAGAATAAAGGGCTTCTAGCTTATTGCCTACAGATTATAGGGCCCAGTGATGTTAAAAACTCTGAATAAGAAATTATTTTTAATTATATTTTAAAATTTTTCTAAAAGTGCTAAGCAATAAATTTCAGCTGTTAAGGGCCATGAAAAAATAGACTACATGGGTATATTAAAATATATTTCTAGATGTTCACATTTATTGAACAGATTCTTGGCTAAGGGATATTATCCCTTGTCTTTATTTCTTTCTATAGAAGTAGATTTTTGCTCAAGTTTCCAGTTCTCTTGCAGAGAATGAATATAAAAGGACCAAATGAAGTAATAAGAGTTCTATAACAGCATTATAGAAATTTGGAAAAAATTTAGTGTTGGTTTATATATGTATCTTGTGTGTTTTGTGTGTAGATGCTGTAGTGATCTTTTTAGCTATAATTGCAGGCCTAAACCGAATCCTTAAGCACTTCACCCTTGTTTGATGTGCTGTCTCACGGATGCTTTGTAGGTGCTGGAGCTGGCAGGTAATGCTTCCAAGGATCTCAAAGTTAAGCGGATCACTCCGCGCCACTTGCAACTTGCAATCCGTGGTGATGAAGAGTTGGATTCTCTTATCAAGGCTACCATAGCTGGGGGTGGTATGTATTATTTTTTCTTCAGCCTAGATTGTTAACTGGCCTAACTAATAGATAATTCAGATCGATGATCCAATACATTTGTATCACCAACTAGAGAACATAGAAACTTAAGTTCCAAAAGTGTTAAGTCTGACAGTTCTAGACTTCTTCTCATTATGATCTAAATAAATATTTCTTCTCCTTGTAGCCATATACAATGCTATTTTTATTTTAGCAAGTTCTTCATCTAAATTTCATGTGTGAGACTTAAAACCTGGTGTTTAAAATATTTCCCATATCCTTTAAACTGTTTGAAAAATGATCTTGAGAAATTGCTTAATATGATGCTCTTGAAAGTCAGGGCTGAGATAATTGAATGAGTCAGGATCAGTGAAGGTGAGATATAAATTGGTGGTTCTTAATACTTTTTGGATCACATTTGGAGAACCTCTTGAAAGCTGTGGTTACTCTTCTCTAAAAAAAAGCACATAAAATCACACCATTTTACATACAGTTTTAGAGGGGGTTCCCAGGCCCCAAGGTGGGGACCCCTTGGTATATAGATACTTTAACAGAATCAGAATGTGAAAGGGGACTTAAGTAAATTTCGTTCTTTTTTAAAAGCCTTTTTGTTTGTTTGTTTTTTATATTAATTTATTTATTTTTGGCTGCATTTGGTCTTTGTTGCTGCTTGTGGGCTTTCTCTAGTTGCAGCAAGCGGGGGCTACTCTTCGTTGCGGTGCGCGGGCTTCTCATTGCAGTGGCTTCTCTTGTTGTGGAGCACGGGCTCTAGGCGCATGGGCTTCAGTAGTTGTGGCACGTGGGCTCAGTAGTTGTGGCTCGCAGGCTCTAGAGTGCAGGCTCAGTAGTTGTGGTGCACGGGATTAGTTGCTCTGCGCCATGTGGGATCTTCCCGTATCAGGGCTTGAACCTGTGTCCCCTGCATTGGCAGGCGGATGCTTAACCACTGTGCCCCCAGGGAAGTCCTCATTCTTTATATAATTGCTTTTTGGGGTTGAAGCCCTAAAGTGGTAAGATATAGCCAGTTTAGGGACTTCCCTGGCAGTCCAGTGGTTAAGACTCCACGCTTCCAGGGGGCACGGGTTCAGTCCCTGCTTGGGGAACTAAAGATCCCACATGCCTCTCAGTGCAGCCAAAAAAAAAAAGATAAAGCCAGCTTAAAGTTTTTCCACTAATACTGTTTCTTTTCATTTCATTCTAGGTGTGATCCCTCACATCCACAAGTCTCTGATTGGAAAGAAGGGACAGCAGAAAACTGCTTAGAGAGTTGTTTTAACCAACCCTCTTCCTCCCCGTCATTGTACTGTAACTGGGACAGAAGAAATAATGAGGATATGTGGAATTTTTAAAACAGTTAAGTGGAAAAGCATAGACAATTACTGTAGACATGAAAAAGAAACATTTGTATGTTCTTAGACTCGAAGTTTGATAAAAATACCTTTTCATGTGGCAACAGTTGTGTGTTGATTGGCTAGGTTTCTCCCATGTGTTTTATACAGAAATGGAATTGATAAACCATTTTTTAAAAAAATGATTTGTCTCAAAACCGTTCTGTTTGTGCTGTGTTGAAAATATTTTGCTCATACTTCAAAATTTTTTAAATTTCAAATTGGTTATGTATTCAGAAAAATCTTAAAACAGAAATTGGGAATCTACTGCTATCATGATTGATACCATATTATATTGAATCTTGGCTGCTACCTGTTAGTAGTAGGCAGCAATTATTTTACATACCACTAAAGAAAAAAACTGCCAATTAAACCATAATATGCCGTCAATTATGAGATGCATCCCAATTTCAGAGATGTTAGAGTATGAAAACATGCATTTAGAATTGATGAAATAGGATAGTGGAATTATTTGAATTATTTAATGAGCACTTACTATGTGGCAAGCCCTGTGCTAAGAGCTTTATTGATGAAGAAATTTTATTACCCCCATTTTAAAGATGTAGAACCTGAGGCTCACAGAAGTTAAATGGCTTGCCAGAAAACATTTATCTAATAGTTAGAAAAGGGCAGAACTAGGATATAAACCTAGATTTGGCTGACTCCAGAGCCCACACCCTTAACTAGAATTGAAGTTAAGGTTATCAAAGTTGTCTGCTTTTGGCTTAAAATTCCAGCTTTTAGTGATCTTTTATTGATACAGTAACATTCAGTAATTTGTACAATATTTTAAAAATTATTTTTGTTTGTCAGTTTCTGAGTAACTTGTAAGATTTAAGTTAATGTATCAGTTAACGGTCCATCAGAAAATTATATTTTTCTGCAAGTCTGGAAGTCTTCATTAAAAATGGAAATTCTTTAATGTTTTATAATACAACAGTATCAAAACAAAACTCTCATTTTAAAAAACTTATTTTATTATGGAAATTTTCAAAAATAAAGAGAATAGTATAATGAACTCCCGTGTACTCATCCTGCAACTTCAGCAGTTATCCTGTGGTCAGTTTTGTTTTACCTGTATCCCCAACCTGAACCCTCATCCCAGTTGATTGGTTTGAATCCCATTCCAGGCATGATTTATTTTCATGTCCATATACTTAAGCATGTGTCTCTAAAGATGGGGTACCTTTTAGACCATAACCACAATACCATTGTCTTAAGACAGCTAACACATTTTATAATAACAAATATCCAGTCAGTATTCAGATTTCTGATTGTTTCATAATTTTACAGTTGGTTTGTTTGAATCAGGATCCAGACACTATGTCTTATATTTTACTAATAGCTCTTAAATTTCTTTTTAATCTGTAGGTTTCTTTTTTATTATTATTATAATTTAATTTTTGAAGAAACTGAGTTGTTTGTCCTATAGGATTGTCTCTAAGTGTGGATTTTACTGAATCTTGGCACATATTTTGAAGAAGCTTCTATATTGAAAGGATCTACGATTATCCATGTGTGAAGTTTTAGTAGTTTTTAGAAACCAAAGAAGCAACAGAAAAGAAGGCAAAATAACCTATCAGAGAATAGGGTCTTGTACTAGAGTTTTCTAGATAATTGCTTCAAATATCTGTTTCCTTTTGGTAGTGTAATTATTTGCTTCCTACTGTGTTCCCAGGATTGTATTTTTGTTTTCTTTTTTTTTTTTTTTAATTTTATAGCTACTTTATTTATTTATTTATTTATTTTTGGCTGTGTTGGGTCTTCGGTTCGTGCGAGGGCTTTCTCTAGTTGCGGCAAGCGGGGGCCACTCTTCATCGCGGTGCGGGGACCGCTCTTCATCGCAGTGCGCGGGCCTTCACTATCGCGACCCCTCCCGTTGTGGGGCACAGGCTCCAGACGCGCAAGCTCAGTAGTTGTGGCTCACGGGCCCAGCTGCTCCGTGGCATGTGGGATCTTCCCAGACCAGGGCTCGAACCCGTGTTCCCTGCATTAGCAGGCAGATTCTCAACCACTGCGCCACCAGGGAAGCCCTATTTTTGTTTTCTGATGGAAAAAAATAGAACAACTGGGCCATGTGCTCTGGGCCTCACCCCCACATTTGGTCCATCTTGCTTCACCTATACACCCCTTCCTCCTGCTGGCTTTTTTTAAAGCATGTCCCAGCCATCATATTGCACCTGTAATACCTTAATAGGTAACTCTAAAAGAAAGCTTTAAAAAGAGGGCTTTTTATATTTTAAAAAAGACGGGTACCTCATTGTGGTTTTGATTTGCATTTCCCCGATTATTAGTGATGTTGAGCATCATTCCATGTGCCTGTTGGCCATCTGTATGTCTTCAAACAAATGTCTATTCAGATCCTCTGTCCATTTTTAATTGGACTTTTTTTTTGCTACTGAGTCATTTGAGTTATTTTTATATATTTTGGATATTAACCCCCTATGAGATACATGATTTTCAAATATTTACTCCCATTCTGTAGGTTGCCTTTTTTTCTTCTTTTTTAGTTATTTGTTTGGCTGCATCAGGTCTTATTTGCAGCACACGGGATCTTTTGTTGCAGCGCGTGAGCTTCTCTGTAGTTGTGGTGTGCGGGCTCAGTAGTTGCGGCACACGGGGCTCTCTGGTTGTGGCGTGCAGCTCTCTAGTTGTGGTACACAGGCTCTAGATCCCACAGGCCTAGTTGCCCCACGGCATGTGGGATCCTAGTTCCCCAACCAGGAATCGAACCTGCGTCCCCAGGCAGACTCCTAACCACTGGACCACCAGGGAAGTCCCCGTAGGTTGCCTTTTTATTTTTTTGATAGTACATTTTATTATGAAAAATTTTTACTATGCAGAAAAGTTAACTATACAGTGAATAATTCTTAACACCACCTAGATTCTACAATTAATATTTTACTACATTTGTTTTATAACATCTATTCGTCTGTGAGATGGCTCTCATTTGCCTGCTGTTTTTATTCTCTGCTTGTCCAGTTATTTCTTGTTAGAGAAGTTCTTAGACCAGATCATGTTGTTCATTATATTAGATGATTGAGGGACTTCACTGGTGGCGCAGTGGGTAAGAATCCGCCTGCCAATGCAGGGGACACAGGTTCGAGCCCCGGTCCGGGAAGATCCCACATGCCATGGAACAACGAAGCCTGTGCGCCACAACTAAGCCTGTGCTCTAGAGCCCGCGAGCCACAACTGCTGAGCCTGTGTGCCACTACTGAAGCCCACACGCCTAGAGCCCATGCTCTGCACAAGAGAAGCCACCACAATGAGAAGCCCACACACTGCAATGAAGACCTAATGCAGCCAAAATTAATTAATGATTTTTTTTTAATTAAAAAATAAAGTGCGGTCTCCACTCGGGAGGCTCATAGCCTAAGTGGGGGGACAGAGGTGGACACAGAAGTTTCCAAGTGGGGCTTCTTTGGTGGCGCAGTGGGTAAGAATCCGCCTGCCAATGCAGGGGACACAGGTTCGAGCCCTGGTCCAGGAAGATCTGCGGAGCAGCTAAGCCCATGCACCACAACTACTGAGGCTGTGCTCTACAGCCCGTGAGCCACAACTACTGAGCCTGCATACCACAACTACTGAAGCCCGCACACCTAGAGCCCGTGCTCCACAACGAGAAGCCACCTCAATGAGAAGCCCGCGCACCACAACGAAGAGTAGCCCCAGCTCACCACAACTAGAAAAGCCTGCATGCAGCGACGGAGACCCAACGCAGCCAAAAATAAATAAATTTATTTTTAAAAATTGCTCAGCAAAATGCATTAAAAAAAAAGGAAAAAGAGGAGCCTAGTACCTAGAGAACAGACCTGTGGTTGGCAAGGGGGAGGGGGTTGGCGGAGGTGTGGAGTGGGCTTTGGGGTGAGCAGATACAAACTGGTATATACAGAATGGATGAGCAACAAGGTCCTACTCTATAGCACAGAGAACTATATTCAGTATCCTATGATAAACCATAATGGAAAAGGATATTTTTTAAAAGGTGCATATATGTGTAACTGCATCACTGCTGTACGGTAGGAATTAACACAACATTGTAAATCAACTATACTTCAACTAAAAAAAAAACATGGTGGCCACATGGAGGACAAGGTGAAGGGGAAGAGAGCTTAGGAAATAGACAAACCAAGAATGAAGGGTGCCGGGTCTGGATAGACACCCCGTATTCTACTCCAGAGAAAGGGGACGGCCTTCGCCAGCTCAGCCAAGGAGGCAGGGCCTCGCGGAAGAGCCTCTTGAAGGCAGCACGTTAGAACCATTCGCCGCAACCAGGAGTGCTGCTGCCAGAGCGGTCAAGGCTTTGGGAGGACCCTGGGCCCTGCAGCCTTGACCCAGGAGGAGGTCCCCAGAGTCACAGCTTAGTCTAAAAGTTTGCTGCCAGAGGACAAAGGGAGCCATTTAAAATTCACAAGTTGTTGGAATAAACCCCAGTCAGTTCCTGTCTTCCCTATGCCTCATCCTTCCTTAGGTGTGAAGAGGAGAAAATAAAACTTCCTGTCTCTCCAGCCCAGCCTGAGATGGTCACTCACATTTATCCACCTTTCTACAAGGTCATCGATCTGTCCTCTACAAGGTCATTGATCTGTTCTTCTAAAAGCTCATTGGTCTGAATTCTGTAAGGTTATTGATCCGTCCTCTGCAAGGTCACTGATCCATCTTCTCCAAGGTGGCTGACTACACCAGCACACCTGGCGCTCAGCTCCCTCCCAGTTGATGCCAGAGGCTGTGCTGTGGGAAAGCACTCCTCTGCTCTCACGGGGAGCTGGTTCCGGAGCTGGCGTAGCACCAAAACCCTGTGCAGCTTTCACAGCTCTACCTGTGGGTTTTCCTGCAGTCAGGATTTCCTAATATTTATTAACCCAAACAAATGTACAACGAGAGGGCTTTCAACGCCAGCCTCTCCAGCACATTTGCTTCCTCTGCTGGCTCTGACTCTTCCAGCCAGCCCTCCGCAGGAGTGGCGAGCAGTGTTCCTTCCATAAAATGTCAAACTTTAATATCCGCGGGTACCTAAACAGGAGTTAGTCCTGTGACCGGTATATGTGCACCACTTCCTCTCGACGTGTTTCATGTGCATCGTGGGAAATAACTGTAATAAACTGAAGCTGTTCACGTACTGAGTGCAGTTGGCTCTTACACAGACTGATTCTTCATTCTTTCGAATCACTAACCATCGCTGGGGCTGGTTTCTGGACCCCTGGGGCAGCCCCACCCTTGGGTTGCAGGCTCACCTGGATCTGAGCCCCCAGGGCCAGTCCTTGGCCCTCCTCCCTCCCTTTGGGACCCAGAACAGAGGTCCCCAATCACCCACATTTGCTCTCCCAGAACACCACTGATTTCAGGCCCGTCCAGACTGGGGGCGCCCCAGGCCAGCGCTGGAAACGGCCAGGAACGCCTGATGGACTCGAGGGGGTGGTGAGGGGTGGGTTGGGGGCCAGTGTGGCAGCAGAGTCACAGTAAGCGGCCAGCAACTTCTCCGGCTCTAAGTAGATGTAGGTGGCAAACCCAGGTAAGCTGAGGTTTCAGAATGGGTTTCCCTCGAATCCTATGTGCTTCTAGCACCAGCAATACCGCCCCACCAACTAGTGTGGGATTTCAGGGGCCCAATTCACGTCCAAAATGTTTCATCAGAGGGAGGCTCAGGAGTTGTGGCTCACGGGCTTAGTAGCTCCGCAGCATGTGGGATCTTCCCAGACCAGGGCTTGAACCCATGTCCCCTGCATTGGCAGGCGGATTCTTAACCACTGCACCACCAGGGAAGCCCACAAATTCCTTTTTAAGAAATGAGTTGCTGAGGCAGCTGTAAAATATCTGGCAGAAGGTAGTTAGTATTCTGCATTATATGAAAGACAACCCAGACATGAAGGAGACATGGCCTTACAAGAAAACAGTAGACAAATCGGAGAGTCTTTTCTAAGGAAAAATAATATGCTTAAGATATATATGGGTCAGAATTATTTTTTAAATATTTATTTATTTAATATTTTAAATATTTATTTTTATTTTATTTATTTTTATTTATTTATTTATATTTATTTATTTATATTTATTATTTATTTATTTATTTTGGCTGTGCCGGGTCTTAGTTGTAGCACTCGGGATCTTAGCTGAAGCATGGGGGACTTCTTAGTTGCAGCATGCGAACTCAGTTGCAGCGTGCATGCGGGATCTAGTTCCCAGACCAGGGATCGAACCTGGGCCCCCTGCATGGGGGGCACAGAGTCTTACCCACTGGACCACCAGGGAAGTCCCCCAAATTATTTTTAACCAATACTTTTCAATTCATCACCTTCAATCCTGACTGCCAGGAGAGACTTCTGCTGTATAAACGGGTGGACAGTCACCCCTCTGCAGACAACTTAACATCTGATTGAAAGGTTGACCAACATGAACAACAAGGTAAGTGAAGGGAATTGCCTGGCAGTCCAGTGGGTAGGACTCCGTGCTTCTACTGCAGGGGGCACGCGTTCGATCTGAATCCTGCAAGCCATGCAGCGCTGCCAAAAAAAAAAAAAAAAAGTATGTCTTATTTTACCCATATAATCAGGAATGATTTCTAGCTTTTGTTTTAGGAAAAGTCTAAATTTTTGAGCAATATCTTTATTTTTTTATTGTATTTTGTTATTCTCTACTAAATTTTATATTTTATTTTTTAAAGTTTTATTGAAATATTGTTGATTTACAATTTTGTGTCAGTTTCAGGTTTACAGCAAAGAGATTGTCATATATACATATATATATATATATATTCTTTTTTAGATTCTTTTCCATTATAGGTTATTACAAGATATTGAAAACAGTGAGTCCTTGTTGGTTATCTACTCCATATATAGTAGTGTGTATATTACAATCCCAAACTCCTAATTTATCCCTCTCCCACCCTTTCCCCTTTGGTAACCAGAAGTTTGTTTTCTATGTCTGTGAGTCTATTTCTGTTTTGTAAATAAGTTCATTTGTATCATTTTTTACATTCTACATGTAAGTGATATCATGTGATATCTGTCTTTCTCTGACTTACTTCACTCACTATGATAATCTATAGGTCAATCCATGTTGCTGCAAGTGGCATTATTTCATTCTTTTTTATGGCTGAGTAGTATTCCACTGTGTATATATACAACATCTTCTTTATATATTAATCTGTCGATGGACACTTAGATAATATCTTTTTTCTTTTAAAGTAAATTGTTTTATTTTATTTTATTTATTCATTTTTTTGCCACACCATGCAGCATGCGGGATCTTAGTTCCCTGACCAAGGATCGAACCCACACACCCTGCATTGGGAGGGTGGAGTCTTAACCACTGGACCGCCAGGGAAGTCCCAATAATATCTTTCTTATATTAAGCATTTTGAAGTGAGCCAAATACAGTCATCCCTCAGAATCCATGGGGGATTTGTTCCAGGACCCCTTGGATACCCAAATCCACAGGGTGCTCAAGTCCTTTATACAAAATGGTGTAGCATTTGCACACAACATTGGAACATACTCCCAGATACTTTAACTCATCTCTAGATTACTTATGATACATAATACAATGTAAATGCTATGTATATAGTTGCAGAAACAATGTAAATGCTGTGTGAATAGTTGCCAGTGCATGGCAAATTCAAGTTTTGCTTTCTGGAAATTTCTGGAATTTTTTTTCCCCAGTATTTTTGATCCATGGTTGGCTGAATCTGTGGAGGCAGAACCTGTGGATATGGAGGACCAACTGTACTATTGATTCATTTTAGAATGTATATTTTTGAAATTTTAAATATTTAATACAGGTAAAAGGGATATGTGGTGACAAAGTCCTCTCTGCCCACAGGCCTTCACCCGTCTACCCAGAGACACCCACTGGGAAATATTTCTCTGTATCCTCCCAAGGGTATGTACAAGTATAAAGATACACTTCATTCTGCTTTTTACAAAAACTGTAGCATATGTTATATTGTGTTCTACTGCTCTTTGTTTTCTTCACATAAAAGTCTAGCTGAGGCTGTTTTGGAGATGCACTACCTTGTTCTTTTAAATTTATTTATTTATTTATTTATTTATTTATGGCTGCATTGGGTCTTCTTTGCTGCGCGCAGGCTTTCTCTAGCTGTGGTGGGTAGGGGCCACTCTTCGTTGCAGTGCGTGAGTTTCTCATTGCCGTGGTTTCTCTTGTTGCAGAGCACAGGCTCTAGGCTCATGGGCTTCAGTAGTTGTGGCACGCAGGCTCAGTAGTTGTGGGGGGGGGGGGGGCAGGTTCGATCCCTGGTCTGGGAACTAGATCCCGCATGCATGCCGCAACTGAGTTTGCATGCTGCAACTAAGAAGTCCCCATGCTTCAACTAAGATCCCGAGTGCTGCAACTAAGACCCAGCACAGCCAAAATAAATAAATAAATAAATATTTAAAAAATAATTCTGACACATATATATCTTAAGCATATTATTTTTCCTTAGAAAAGATTCTCCGATTTGTCTGTTGTTTTCTTGTAAGGCCATGTCTCCTTCATGTCTGAGTTGTCTTTCATATAATGCAGAATACTAACTACCTTCTGCCAGATGTTTTATAGCTGCCTCAGCAACTCATTTCTTAATTTCTTCCCACTGCGCCACCAGGGAAGTCCCTACTTTGTTCTTTTAACAGCTGCATCCTATCTCATTACGTCAGTGATTTTTAGCCAGGAGGCACTTTGGAAATTTGTGGGCCTCTGACAGTGTGGATGGGGCCAATGCTGGACATATTATAATGCCTGAGACTGCCCCACTGACTTCCAAACGTCTGGCCAGATGTTAGTGTATGTGAAAAACTCATTTATAATTATGTAAATCTAAACTCCATTTTACATATTAACATGAAGGGTTTGGTTTTGGGTTGCTGAAAAATTTGAATATCCCTGGCACTTCCGAGACCTCCAACTGCTGTGTAATGGAAGGGAAGCCTGAACTTCAGAAGGGCTTAAAGGCTACTGGAATCATGTCAAAGAGCCACAGAGGTCAACTTAGAGGGGCTTGTACTAGCCAAATTTGGGATGATTTGAGTATCAAAAACAATGAGTGCAGGAACTTCCCTGGTGGTCCAGTGGTTAAGACTCCGAGCTCCCAATGCAGGGGGCCAGGGTTCGATCCCTGGTCAGGGAGCTAGATCCCACATGCCACAACTAAGACCTGTCACAGCCAAATAAATAAATATAAAAAATAATGAGTGCAATTGTTTGTAATGCGTTTAATGAAAATCCATGAGTCCATAGTGGTAGGAGGAGGGAGAGAGAGATTAGAAGATTACTCAATTTTTCACAACTACACAATAATTGACTCGGGAATTCCCTGGTGGTCCAGTGGTTAGGACTCCTCACTCAGGGGTTCAGTCCTTGATCAGGGAACTTGGATCCTGTAAGCCACGTGGCGTGGCCAAAATAATTTTTTTTAAAAATTGATTCAGGTGAAGATCATTAATTGATGCTAAAAGAAAACAATCAGGTGAAAGGTCTGGGAGCAGGGTCTTCACACAGAGGCAAAGTATCATCCCACAGGTTACCTACTCAGCAGAAAGAATACAAAGTACCTTCCCAGTGGAGCAGTCTGACCTGTTGAGTCAGTCTGAGATCATATGCTACCTGACAAGAGGCAGGATTAAGTGCATATAGCATCACCTACAACGCCTTCCTGCATAAAATGTTGAACGTGTGTCCATTCAAGCTTCTCTGCCTAATTTCCAGTTTACAGAAAATACAAGAGCCAGAGGAACAAGCAAGTAACACAAAATGGAGACATTAGGCAGCTCCAAAATCAGGGACATTCGACGAAGTCAATGTCCTGGACTGTTTAAGTTGATGTCAAAAAAAAAAAAAAAAAAAAAAAAGCAGAGGCCAAGACCACACAGTTTAGGGCTCAATTTATATGAAATGTCCAGAAAAGGTAAATCTAGAGTCAGAAAGCCGACTTGTAGTTGCCAGGGACCGGGAGTGAAAGCAGGAGGGACTGCAAATGGGCACAAGGTCTTCCTCGTGTGGTGGATCATGGTGATGGTTGCACAACTCAGTAAATTCACTAAAATTATTGTACTCTTAAAATGGGTGAATTTTATGGTATATAAATTATCTCAATAGGCTTTTTAACATTAATAGAAATTACAATATGTTAAAAAGTGGAAGGACTGTTCTAGATTGAAAGAGACAAAAGAGACCTAACAATCAAATACAGTGTGTGAACCTAGGTTGGATCCTTGGGGGCCGGGGAGAGCGTTGTGAAAGACATTCTGATTGTATGTAAATTATACTTTTATAAAGCTGATTTTTAAAACACCTCTAGGGACTTCCCTGGTGGTGCAGTGGTTAAGAATCTGCCTGCCAATGCAGGGGCCCGCGGGTTTGAGCTCTGGGCCGCTAAGACCCCACATGCCGCAGAGCAACTAAGCCCGTGTGCCACAACTGCTGAGCCTGCACTCTAGAGCCCGCGAGCCACAACTACTGAGCCCACATGCCACAACTACTGAAGCCCACGCACCTAGAGCCCATGCTCCGCAACGAGAAGCCACCACAATGAGAAGCCTGTGCACACCGCCAAGACCCAACGCGGCCAAAATTAAAATTAAAAAAACCACCACCTCCAGAACCAGTGGGGGAAATCTGAATAAGGACCATACACTGCAGGTTTTATGGATTTTGCTTATTTTCTGAGGTGTGCTAAAGGCACTGGGTGAGCCCTACCTTATTGGATGCATGGCTGGCCCACTTCTCTGGAAGCAGCACTCGTGCTTAGGGAAGCTGAGGCCACACTGTAATCCAGATTCTGCTCACCTTACCTTGCTGGAGGCCTTCCTCATGTAGCAGCCACTTACCCTTTGCACAACTAGGTTTAAACTTGCTTTTCCAAAACCAAACAGTATGTTTTTAGGGACACACATAGGTGATAGATAAACACAAAAGCAAAATCAGGGTGGCCTCAAAAAAAAAAAATTGTGGGCCTCTGGTGAGGGATAAAGTATGCAACTGGGGAGGACTCCCAAGGGGAGTTCTTGATCTTAAAGGAAACCATGTTCATGAACATAAAGGCCTCATCTGGACCAGATCATGGCTCAGACTGCCAGGTCTGCACTATGGAATGAGTGCAAGACCTCAAATGACCATGAGGGCCTCTACAACTAGCCAGGGAGAAGTTCCCTATAGACAGTTACCTGGTCACCAGTTGGTCTGGGGCAAGGCAGAGCCAGATGCCTTCTGCAGGTAGACTGCGCCACACCAGGCCTGCCTGCCTTTCTCTAGCAGACTGAACTTCACAATTGAGCTGTCATAAACCCTGTACTCTGCATTTACATTCTCAAACAGCTACAGATATCCCAAGAACATGGTCCAA
Organism: Eschrichtius robustus; assembly: GCF_028021215.1. Classification (NCBI taxonomy): domain Eukaryota; kingdom Metazoa; phylum Chordata; class Mammalia; order Artiodactyla; family Eschrichtiidae; genus Eschrichtius; species Eschrichtius robustus. The sequence goes on from NC_090831.1 coordinate 9,664,445, forward strand.
AGACCCTTCCCCACAGAGGCTAAAGCTTGACGTTATTTCCCTCAAGGAGGGCCACCACAGAATATGCCCAAATTAAGCTTTGTTAAAATTAGCTATGATTTTCAATTTTGATGGATAACCCTAAATATGCCAAGTGAGAATTTTCCACTGTCACCCTTAAAGGAGTACTGCTCCAACCTGGTCACAATCTTGAAGTTCCATTTTTTCCCTGCCCAAGCCTACATCTTCAGTATTCCACTCACAGCTTGCCCTTGGGATACTCAATCAGCAACACTTAATTCTTGGATCAGGGAAGCAAAAAACAAGATACTCTTTTAAACAAACACAGCAACTGTTGTCTTAGAAGTAATGTGTTGCTGCTTAAAATGAAACCTACATCAATACCCTAATCCAAACAAGGACAGACAACGGTTGTTTAGTTTTTATTTCATAACCATAAACTTAACTTTGCAATTCAGCTAAACTTGGAGGGGAATAAGGAAAACATGGAACCCAAAGAGGTGCAATGAGAGGACAAAGATTATAGTATATTTTGAGCAGATGGGGATGAAGGGGTGCTCTCCTGAGCTACAGAAGGAATGGTCTGGTGGTTAAGATAAAACACAAGTCAAATTTATTATTAGATTTGTCCACAGTCAGCAATGGTGATCTTCTTGCTGGTCTTGCCATTCCTGGACCCAAAGCGCTCCATGGCTTCCACAATATTCATGCCCTCTTTCACCTTGCCAAAGACCACATGCTTGCCATCCAACCTGGAAACAGAAGAATAAACATTACTAACTGCGACCTGCAGGTAGTAATGAAATAAGAGAAAAATAAGCAGCCTGCATTGTGCATTGAGATAAGAATAGTGTCCCACAAATCAATATAGCATACCCAAGCAAGAGAAGACCAGAAGAGTGGTTTATCCAGCTTTTAGTACTAGCTAATGTCGACTAGTTAAATACTAGAAACATTTTATCCTTTTACCTAAAAAAAAAAAAAAAAGTGGTAACACCAGATTACTTTAAGCCAGTCTAAAAAAGGTGGTCTCCAAGAGTCTCTAATCACTGTTAAGAATCCTAATGTTAGAATGGACCCCTAAAAATGAGCAAACAAATCACATGCTAATTAGATGAAAGCACCACTCTTAAATTCAACTACTCAACAAAGTGCCCTGGTTTTGCTATTACAGTATCTCACTTTCTATAGCGCACTATCTAAATTTGTGACTATTCATGCCCTTCTACTACTTTAGAGCAGGAAACAGCAGGGAAAGGTTGCCTTTGCTATATGTTCTGCTCTTACCACTCAGTCTTTGCAGTGCAGATGAAAAACTGGGAACCGTTTGTGTTGGGGCCAGCATTTGCCATGGACAAGATGCCAGGACCCGTGTGCTTCAGGAGGAAATTCTCATCATCAAATTTCTCCCCGTAGATGGACTTGCCACCAGTGCCATTATGGCGTGTGAAGTCACCACCCTGTGAACATAAAAGAGGAACCTGTCACTTTTCGCAACACAACTGGAAAACATGCCAAGTGTGCAAGGTTCAAACTTTAAAACTCAAGTTTAAACTAATTAGAAGGTTCAAGTGGAACCAAAATGGTAGAATTAACATTTTAGTTCATATATGCACTTAAAAAAAAAAAAAAAAAAAGAACATTTGTTTATTACAGACCACAGCAATTTAGATGGCATGGTATTAGTGCAAAATTGTCAAATAGACAAATATAACAGAAAATAAAGTATAAAAGTAGACTGGCACCAATGCAGACAGACCATATGTGCACATTCTGAAGTGTTCTGGCTCAATCCCAAATTAAGAGAACCCAAATCAGTATCAGTAAATTTCATACCTGGCACATAAATCCCGGAATTATTCTGTGAAAGCAGGAACCTTTATAACCAAAGCCTTTCTCCCCAGTGCTCAGAGCACGAAAGTTTTCTGTTAAAATAAAGTGTATATGTATATAGACACAACAGTTAAAATCAGAATACCTTTGTTAAACATTCAAAAAATAAATAAAACTAACCTGCTGTCTTTGGAACTTTGTCTGCAAACAGCTGTTAAGAGAAAATGACAGTTAATGAAAAACATCTGCTTACATATTTTGTTGCTTAGTACCCTTGCCTTTAGGGGCTTCTGAATCATAAATTCATTTTCTCACTAGAAGAGAATGCTTCTCCAGTAATTACTTTGAATCCCAAATAAGAACTGCTCCTGACAGCCTTAAGGTCCTGCGGGGTTGGGTTAGCAACATGACACCCAAAGACATGCCAAAAATCCAGAACCAGGAATGACTCAAATAGTGTGAGGCTTCTAAAAAGTGACTTAAAGCTTTTATGTGTATCACACCTACTTCTAAACAGATACATAGTCTCTCAAAGGTACATCACCTCCCCCAACTTCAGCTTGAACCTAAAGACAAGAACTTTCAAGAACAGTAAGTACTCCTGCACGATCAGGGAGTAAATAGCTGTAATTTTAGTCACTGGTAATGAAAATGCTACTACCTCCAATCTGTTAACATAGCTTTATGGATTGGATGAGCAGTCACTTCTTGGTTTCCAGGTCCCTTACCTAGTAGTGGGGTAAAAAATAAAGATTGGTTTCTAGAACAACTGCTTCGAACCTTTCCTGCATATATCAAACATTTTAGCTAAAAAAGCTTAAATACCGTAGAAAACGCAAGCCCTTGCATAAAGACAGTTTAAAGTACTTTATGAACTATTCCACAGACCTGTGATTTAAATCATCTACTGAAATCCCTGGATGTTTCTTAGAAGACTTGTTATTTAGCTTCTAAGTACTGTATACAGAACACACGGTCTCTTGTAAGTATTAACGTGTCTCCAACCCTTGTAGTCACTCGTTTCCCTTTTAGACTCTTACTAAAGTTAAAGCTGCAGTGGCAGTTCCACCTCCATTCTCACCAAGGGATCTGTCAGAGCGCCTATCTCATTTCCATTAAGCCCTGTGGCTAACCTGAGACACACAAGCTACAAAGGGTTAGGCTCAGGCCAAGTTTCCACGTGGTCCCTGGCCAATCATCAGCTGACTTCAGATAAACGTGGAGTATACATCTACTGGATGTAATATTTCTCCAAAGAGTTTTAACGTCAGGGCAAGTTTCCACATGGGCCCTGATCAATTCTTAGCTCTGACTACAGCGGGAGTGGGCTACAGACTGATCTGCATGGGGGGCTATCTAAGCTTGGACTAAGATCCTACAACCCGATCACTGGCGGCTCTTTGAGCAGTGGTAAAAGAGGATAAAACCACTTAGGGCTACACCCCAAGGCCTACCATGTTGGGTTAACTGGAACGGAATCGCATTTACCGTTTGAAGAGCCCGCCGAATTACTTAGCTACCCTGCTGTGATTACAAACTGATTAAGAAGTACCCATAACACGCCTGAACTAATTAGGAAACCACGGGAGAAAGCCTGCCGCGCTGCCGGTCTCGACTAGCCCGTTCTGCGCGGGGACGACCGGGAGGGGCCCGGGCGCCTCCCACCCGCCGTCACCGCAGCGGAAGGCGGGCCTCGGCGCCAGCGGAGGGAAGGCGGCCGGCACATTTCCGCTCGGGGTGGGGGCGGGGAGGGGCCTCTTTCTACATCAACCTCGCGATTTTAAAACACCCGGGGGAGCCCTCGAGCCGACCGACCCCGCACCCTTATAACCCACCCCTGAACTAGCAAGCGTCCTCCGAGACAAGGGATGGGCTACTATCCCCACCGGCCCTGGCGCGCCCGGCGCGGGAAAAGGCACCCTTCAGGTGCGGCCGCCGCGTCGGCTCGAAGGAAGCGGCTTCCGAGTCCTCGAGGGCGGCCCCGGGAAGGTCGCGGCTGCCCGGGGCCGACGCCCGCCTTCCGTTTGGGGCGTTGCCGACCCTCAGGGCCCAGCGGTCCCACGCGGCAGCCAACGGCTCGCGGCCCGAGCACGTGCGCGGCCGGAAGGGCGCGGCCGCGCCTCCCCCGCCCGCCCCGCCTTTGTCTGCCCGCCGCCCCCCCCACGGCCTCCCAAAATGGCCCCTCGTCAGGAAATGGCGCCGCGCCGCCCATGTTCCTCAGGCGGGGTGCCCGCACCCAGCCCCTCGGCCTCACCCCCCGCCGCCCGGTCAGGCCCACCCGGCGCGCCGCCGCCCGCCCCAACCTCGAAGGAGACGCGGCCCAAGGGCTCGCCGTCGACGGCGATGTCAAAGAACACGGTAGGGTTGACCATGGTTGGGCTGCGCGGGAGGTTCCGGGGTAGCGGCGTCTGCAAAGCAGCACGAGCCCCGCCGCCCGCCTCTCTTATAGCCGGTTCAGGCCCCGCCCATGGCCGGTCGCGCGCCTCATCTCTGGCCAATCGCGACCGTGGGTCAGTCGAAGTGACGGTGTGGCTGGGCCTATGGGTGGAGACGGCGCCGGAGAGGAGGGACGGGAGATGCGCGTGCGCGCTGGAAGATGCAGGCAGGTTCCCGCCTGCCGGCTCGGTCTCCGGGTTGCGGCGTGGGGTCGCGCGCCCGCGACTGGTTTGGGGACGGGGCTTGGAGACCGCCCTGGTGGGCCGGTTGGGTCGGTGGGAGCCCGAGAGACACGCACCTGCCTGGGCCCGGGGCCAGGACGTCTTCCCGTCGCGCAGAGGGGGCAACTGAGGCAAACGCAGGCCTCAAGGTCGCGCCACCCGCCAAGGTCGCTCGGGGTCCAGGGCCTGTGCTGCTCTGGGAGGCCAGGTGGCTTTGGGCATCACCATTTTCCCACTGCAGATGAGGATGAGGCGCAGCCGCCGCCCTCTCTCCCTTCCCCCTTTCTCCCCTAGTCTGAAAGGTTATGAAATGCTTCCAAAATACCCTACTTTCCGAAAATACCTTGTACACTCTGCTTGAATTTTCTCCAGGAGGAAGACATTAAAACAAGAGCCTGTCACTTCCCTGGTAGCGCAGTGGTTAAGAATCGCCTGCCAATGTGGCGACATGGGTTTGAGCCCTGGTCCGGGACGATCCCACGTGCTGTGGAGCACCTAAGCCCTTGCACCACAACTACTGAGCCCGTGCTCTAGAGCCCGCAAGCCACAGCTATTGAGCCCACATGCCACAATTACTGAAGCCCAGGCGCGTAGAGCCCGTGCTCCGCAGCAAGAGAAGCCAGCACAATGAGAAGCCCGCCCGCTGCAACAAAGACCCAACACAGCCAAAAATAAATAAATAAATTTATTTTTTAAAAAAAGAAAAAAGTGAATTCCCTTAGGAAAAGATATTAATAATACTTTTATTACTAGTACTAAATGCACTTATATGGCCCTGGTCTTTTGTTCGGAAAATCTTGAAAAGAAAATTTATATATCCTCTGACATTCAGAATGTTATTTAGTATCTCCAAAACCAGGATAGGGTTGTGAGAAGCAAATGAGAGTCCTTATGAAAGATGGAATCCAGTATCTGGCATCATGCCATCGCTATTAATAATGGCATTGTGAGCCTACATGTGCTCAGAATTTATAGAGAGTGTGGTTTTGTTCTCACAGCCACCCCAGAATCCCCATTTACAGATGTGGAAAGTGAGCATCCTTCATGTTAAATAGCTTGCTCAGAGTAACCAGCTTAGGAGTATTAGCAAAGCCAGAACTGGCAACTGCTTGTTTGCCCATTCCTCAGCACCAGTGCTTTGTGACCTTGAGGAAGCTGCTTGTCCTAATCTGACACTGAAAAAATGACCCGAGGCCCTCAGGCATAAACTCCCTCAACTTCTCTCTCCTCCACCCTGAACCTTAAAGCAGTTAGGAACCCCTCCTAAGAAATAAATGAATAATAAGATCGTCACTTATGACTTTCCTCGCATTACTATTCAAAGCCCTCCCTTCTCTCCACCATCAACATAGTCCTCTCACTTCTACCAAGAACTCAGAGGGGCACCCTCCACCTGCGAGGGCTAGAGGCAGTGAGGGGGAGCCAGGCTGTGTCCTGTGCAGGCCCCAAAGACGGGGGTCTCTGTGGCGGGCACGCAGGCGTGGCCAAAAGGATCCTGTCTGCAGCCAGGCCATCCTGGGCATTACTGACCTGAGTTAGGTGGTAAAATGTGCAGTAGTTTTTTGTTTTGTTTTGTTTTCTCTCTCTCTGTCTCTTTGACTTATGTATGCATTTCTTTTTCTTGCTGCACTGTGCAGCGTGCGGGGATCTTAGTTCCCCAAACAGGGCTCGAACCCTCGCCCTAGGCAGTGAAAGCACGGAGCCCTTAACCACTGGACCGCCAGGGAATTCCCTGCATTTTCTTTTTTAACAGCTTTTAACAAGTGAATTTCATGGTATGGAAGTTTTATTGCGATGTAGTTTACATACCATGAAATTCACTTGTTTTAAGCGTACAATTCAGTGACTTTTTAGCAAATTCAGAGCAGTGCAGATATCACCACAATCTAATTTTAGAACATTTCCCTCACCCAGAAGGAACCTTGTGCCCATTTTTAGTAACTCCCTGTTTCCACCCAATAACTGCTTTTAAAATTGTGTAGTTAAAAATTGATTTAGACTTGTGGTTTCAACTGGAAATATTAAAGTTTATATATTACATTTTTTTTTCTTTTATTTTTGGCTGCACTGGGTCTTCGTTGCTGCACGCGGGTTTTCTCTAGTTGTGGCGAGCGGGGGCTACTCTTTGTTGTGGTGCATGGGCTTCTCATTGTGGTGGCTTCTCTTGTTGCGGAGCATGGGCTCTAGGTGCATGGGCTTCAGTAGTTGTGGCACAAGGGCTCAGTAGTTGTGGCTCACGGGCTTAGTTGCTCTGCGGCATGTGGGATCTTCTCAGACCAGGGATCCAACCCGTGTCCCCAGCATTGGCAGACGGATTGTTAACCACTGGGCCACCAGGGAAGTCCCTACATGTTGCATTTTAACATTTAAGAGAGCTTTAGGTTCAACCTATTTAAAAGTTTATCAGAATTGTTTAATGCTCAGGGAGGTTTTTTCGTTGTTCATTTGGACAATGAAGTGCTTTAAAAGGAAACCAAATGTATTACATCTATAAATGCAGTTTAAATGTTTGAAGATATATTAAAAGAGTTCAAATCTGCCATACCTATAAAGAGACAAATATGATGTGTAAGCTGAAGAACTATGTTTTGAATTGTAGTTTAATAAATTAAATATCAGCTGTTAAAATATAACAAAATAACTCCTGAGTAGTCTTGCTACATAAGAAAAGATGCAGGGCTCCAATTCTCACATCAGGGAACCCAGGGGACTTTACTCCTCACCCCACCACCCCGTCCTCAGCTCCAGCCCCATCACTTCACAGCTTCATAGGTGCCACCCCCTCCCTTCCCCTCCCGCATCCCCCAAGTTCATGTTCAAGATCGTCTGGCTGCCGCAGAGACTAAGGAAGGGGGAGAAAAGGAAAAGGGCAGAAGGCTCGGGAGTGGTGCCATCACAGTCTTGTTTGCAAAGATTTCCCAGGAGCCCCACCCAGCGGCTTTCACCCTTGGCAGCAGGAATCCAGGATGATGAATATTTTGATCTGGGCACATTGCCACCTGAGCCACCCAGCTTCTGATAGTAAGGAGGAAGGCAAGATGGCTGCCTTGGAGAGACAGCAGGCAACATCCGAGGCAACAACTTTTGCTGACCCAGCAGAAAAGGGATGGACTGGGAGGGACCGGGAGTTCTCAGTCCTTAGGAAACCTGCACATCAGGGCACAGGGAGAAACCCACCTCAGCCTGGCCTGGGGGAGGACCACCCCCGCAAATGTTGGATTTGATGGCAGGGCGGGCCGGATCGGGGTGGGCTGCATCTGCTTAGTGAAGCCCAGATCATTCCCCATCTCCCTGGATCACCCCAGATCATCACCGGAGGCTGGGAAAGGTGGTGTCTGGTGTGCTCACATAAGGTGGGGAATTTCCCTAACACAGAAAGGGGCACAGTAACCAAAAAGGGGGGAAATGAGGCCTAAGTTAGTTAATTCAAGATTCCAGAAAATATCGGGTGCCATTATTATGATCATTATTTAATTCTCATAGCAATCCTTTGAAGTAGATACTATTATTTTGGTTTTTTTTTTTTTTTTTGGCGGCGCTGCATGGCATGCAGGAATCCTGACCAGGGATGGAACCTGTGCCCCCTGCAGTGGAAGCATGGAGTCCTAACCACTGGACCACCAGGTAATTCCCTATTTTTCCTATTTTTCACAAGAGGAGACAGAAGCTCAGAGAAGTTGAGTAACTTCCTCAAGGTCACACAGCTGCTAAGAGGTAGAGCCAGATGTCCATTCTACCTGGTTTTGGGCCCTGTGCTCCTCACCACCATGCCACATCCTGAAATGTTAAAAAATTATGGTAAAATATACATAACATAAAGTTTACCATTTTCGCTATTAAGTGTACCTTTCACAGGCATTAAGTACATTCCTATTATCGTGCAGCATCCCCACCATCCATTCCAGAACTTTTTCATCTTCCCAACTGAAACTCTGTCCCCACTGAACACTAACTCCCCATCCCCTCCCCCAGCTCCTGACCCCCACCATTCTTCTGCTTTCTGTCTCTATGAATTTGCTTGTTCTCGGAACTCCATGTGAGTGGAATCATACAATATTTGTCCTTTTGTGACTGGCTTATTTCACTTAGCATAATGTCCTCAAGGTCCATCCATGTTGTAGCATGTGTCAGAATTTCCTTTCTTTTTGTAGCTGAATAATATTGCATTGTTTATCCCTCCTTCCATCAATGGACACTTGGGTTGCCTCCATCTTTTGGCTATCGTGACAAATGCTGCTATGAACGTGGGTGAGTCCTTTCTTTCAATCTTTTTGTGTATGTACTGTGAAGTGGAATTGCTGAATCAGACAATAATACTGTTAAATTTTTAAGGAACTGCCATACTGTTTTTTAAATTAATTTATTTATTTATTTATTTTTGACTGCGTTGGGTGTTTGTTGCTGCGCGTGGGCTTTCTCTAGTTGTGGTAAGCGGGGGGCTACTCTTCATTGCGGTGCACGGGCTTCTCATTGCGGTGGCTTCTCTTGTTGTGGAGCACGGGCTCTAGGCACACGGGCTTCAGTAGTTGTGGCTCGCGGACTCAGTAGTTGTGGCTCGTGGGCTCTAGAGCGCAGGCTCAGTAGTTGTGGCACACGGGCTTAGTTGCTCCGCGACATGTGGGATCTTCCCGGACCAGGGCTCGAACCCGTGTCCCCTGCCTTGGCAGGCGGATTCTTAACCACTGAGCCACCAGGGAAGCCTGCCATACTGTATTTCACAGCGGCTGCACCATTTTACATTCATACCAGCCATGCACAACGGTTCCAGTTTCTCCACATCCTCACCAACACATGTTATATTTTCTGTTTGTTTGTTTTTATAATAGCCATCCTAATGGGTGTGAGGCAGTACTTCATTGTGGTTTTGACTTGCATTTCCCTAATGATTACTGATGCTAAGCATCTTTTCTTGTGTTTTTGGCCATTTCTGTGTCTTCTTTGAACAGAGAAACATCTATTCAAGTCTTACCTATTTTTCAGTTGGGTTGTTTGGCTTTTTGTTGTTGAGTTTTAGGAATACTTTACATATTCTGGATATTAATCCCTTACCATATATATGATTTGCAAATATGTTCTCCCATTCTGTGGGTTGCCTTTTCATTCTGTTGATAGCGTCATGATTTTTTTTTTTTTTGAGTGCCCAGGTTGCATCCATTGGCTGGATCTCAACTTTGGCTGCATGATAACTCACACTCAGTTTTGACGTGTGTGTGGGTCCGACCACCAAGGGAAGGTCAACATTACTCACAAAGCTCAGTTCTCCAAATTCCTGGGGTGATTTCAGCGAAGTTCCTGTGGTGACCATCCTGGCCTCCTCCTCTAATGCTGAAGGTGGAACTACAGTAGGTGAAGACAGAACCAGGAGGGGAAACTGAGGCAGGGACCATTCAGTCCTCTGTCCAAGAGCAGCTACGTCATGTATAGAGCCCATAGCAAAATGAAATGTGGGGCCCCTTATTCAAAAATTGTCAAGGATTCCAAGACAGAGACGGCAGAGCATTAAACCAAGCACAGGGCCCTTCTGAGCAGGGAGCCCTGTGTGGCTGCATGGGTCACATGCCCCTGATGCTGGCCCTGCCACTGCCTTTGGTGGAAAACCGTCAATCCCTGGGAGCCCTGGACACAGGGGACTTTACACACACCCCCTGGCTCTTTTCCAAGAGTCATCACCAAGTGCTCATGAGGAAGACGGGAGGCTGGTCCAGGAGATGGAGAAGACTCCCTGAGGCTCTGAGGGAGGAGCAGGGGTCCTGAGAGACTCTCCAAGGACAGGGGCTCTGCAGTAAGCACCTGGTAGTGACTGTCCGCCCTGGGGGATCATGAGTAAGACCTGGCCCTGAGGGTCAGGCACGTGGCGCTACTGGAGCCTGAGGGTGGACATGCCAGGCCCTACACCGTGTACCAGTGGGGGTGTGTCAGGAGAGCTGAGACCTCCTGAAGGACAGGCACATGGGGCCTCTGAGAGCAGGGGGATCAAGAGAAACACTACAGGTGTCCCCAGGCCACACCGACTGCCAGGCAGTGGCCATCTACCACTGAGAAGGTGAAAGAGCAGAGTGAGACCACCCGCCAAGTTGCAGGGGCACAGGGCCTGCTGCAACAGACCCTCACACACTCACATGCCAACCCTGCTAAAGGAAGGTCTGATCCTGCTGCCTGTGGTGAACTGAATCTAAAGCAGCAACAAAGTCCAGACTCAGCTCAGCCACAGGCCAGATGGGCTGAGCCCAGCACCAACAGCCAACACAGAAGGATGTGCCGTTTCCTGGGCATCCAACTCTTTACTTCAGCCTCTGCTATTCTTTACACACTGTGCTTGGTATTCAGTGACAAATCCTTCCTGCCTGACTGCCTTTGAACTGGGGCATTGGGTTTTTCCTGTCTTTGGACTGGAACTTAACACCATTGGTTCTCCTGGGTCTCCAGCTTGCTGACTCACCCCACAGATCTTGGGGCTTGTCAGCCTCCATAATCAGGTGAGCTAATTCCTCATAATAAACAAACAAACAAGTACATATATCTCCTATTGGTTCTGTTTCTCTGGAGAACTCTGACTAAATGTAGACAGCAAAACCAAAAACAAACAAACCCCAAGAGAATGTGACCCATCATCTAGAAAGGCAACAATCAATAGAACCAGACCCAGAGATAGCCTGTGTTATGAGACAAGAGACTTTAACCATGGTACATGTGTAACAGGATATACTGCAAAGGGTGGATGATGTCACGACAGGTGGGATTTTCAACAGAGAGATAGAAACGATAAAGAAGAGCCAAATGGAAATGCTACAAAGGAAAAATATGAAATTAGAAGAAAACACGATGTCAGAGATGAAGTCTTCATTCATGGATTTACAGCAGATTGGACCCAGCAGAGGAGAGAACCATTGAATTTGAAGACAGGAGTTACGGACTGAATGTGCTGCATCCCCACCCCCAAATGCATATGTTGAAGCCCTAGCCCCAAGTGTGACTCTGTTTGGAGATAGGGCCTCTAAGGAAGTAATTAAGGTTAAATGAGGTCATGAGGATAGGGCCCTGATCCAATAGAACTAGTGTCCTTGTAAGAAGAGACACCAAAGAGTTCACTGTCTGTCTCTCTCTCCATGCACACACACCAAGGAAAGGCCAGGTGAGTGAGAAGGCAGCCATCTGCAAGCCAGGAAAAGAGCTCTCACCAGAAACCACATCAGCTGGAATCTTGATCTTGGACTTCCAGACTCCAAAAAATAAATGTGTGTTGTTTAAACCACCCAACTTGTGATATTTTGTTATGGAGCTCAAGCAACTAAGACAACAGGACAATAGAAATGATTCCATCTGAAGTACAAAGATAAAGAATGGGGAAAATAAAACCACAGACAGACCATTCAAGATCTGTGAGACTCTTGAACAGTCTGACGTGTGTAACTGAAGTCCCAGAAGGACAAGAGGGAGAGAATGGGGAAGAGTAAAATTTAAATAGATAATGGTCAAGAATTTTCTAAAATTAATGAAAGAGGACTTCCCTGGTGGCGCAGTGGTTAAAAATCTGCCGGCCGATGGATCTAGAGACTGTCATACAGAGTGAAGTAAGTCAGAAAGAGAAAAACAAATAGCGCATATTAACACATAGATGTGGAGCCTAGAAAAATGGTACAGACGAACCGGTTTGCAGGGCAGAAATAGAGACATAGATGTAGAGAACAAACGTACGGGCACCAAGGGGGGAAAGTGGCGGAGGTGGTGGTGGTGGTGTGATGAATTGGGAGATTGGGACTGACAGATATACACAAATATGTATAAAATGGATAACTAATAAGAACCTGCTGTATAAAAAAAATAAATAAAATTAAAAAATTAAAAAAAAAAAAATCCACCTGCCAATGCAGGGGACACGAGTTCAAGCCCTGGTCTGGGAAGATCCCATATGCCACGGAGCAACTAAGCCTGTGTGCCACTACTACTGAATCCCACGTGCCTAGAGCCCGTGCTCCGCAATGAGAGAAGCCACCACAGTGGGAAGCCTGTGCACCGCAACGAAGAGTAGCCCCTGCTCGCCGCAACTAGAGAAAGCCGGCACGCAGCAACAAAAGACCCGATGCAGCCAAAAATAAGTAAATAACATAAATAAATTTTTAAAAAATTAATGAAAGATATCAACTGAACCACGAAGCTCAGAAATCCCAAAACAGAATTTAAAATGAACACACAAAAAATTTAAAAACTGTATCTGGGCACATCATGGTCAAACTACTGGACACCAAAGATAAAAAGAGAACCTTGAAAGTAATGAGAGAATAAAACACAAAGGGGAAAGAAACTGTAAGAATATTACTGACTTCTCATCAGAAACAATGAAGGCCAGAGACAGTGGGATGACATTTTTAAAGTGTTGAAGGAAAAAAAGCAAACAAACCAAGGAGCAGAGAATGGACTACTCAACTAATGGTATTGGGGCAGTTGACTGTCTCTTTAAAAATAAAGTTAAATCTCATAGGTCATATTTACTAATCATGTTGTTTAAATATATTTTGCTGTTTTTTTTCTTTTTCCATCAATTACTGAAAAACATATGTTATAGTATCTTATGACTGTCGGGTTTTTTATTTCTCTTTTTAGATCTGTCAACTTTTGTTTTATATATTTTGAGGCCATGTTCTTAGGGGCATACAAATTTTTTTTAATAAATTTATTTATTTTATTTATTTGTTTTTGGCAGCATTGTGTCTTCATTGCTGCGCACGGGCTTTCTCTAGTTGCAGTGAGTGGGGGCTACTCTTCGTTGCGGTGCGCATGCTTCTTATTGAGGTGGTTTCTCTTGTTGCGGAGCACAGGCTGTAGGTGCATAAGCTTCAGTAGTTGTGGCACGAGGGCTCAGTGGTTGTGGCTCACGGGCTCTAGAGCGCAGGCTCAGTAGTTGTGGTGCGTGGGCTTAGTTGCTCCACGGCATGTGGGATCCTCCCAGACCAGGGCTTGAACCCCTGTACCCTGCAATGGCAGGCGGATTCATAACCACTGTGCCACTGGGGAAGTCCCTGGGCATACAAATTTTAAATGAAGATAGAGTATTCTGCTGTCAAATCTGTCCATTGATCTGAATTTCAGCTACATATTTTTCAGTTCTTAAAGTTCTATTAGGTTCCTTTTCAAACCTGCATTATCCCTTTTTACAATGTACTGCTTCCTGTAGATATTTTTCAAGCTTGATTCCCATTCTTGAAACACAATAAACATAGTTATTTCATAAAATGGCTCTGATAATTTGAAAATTTAAAGTCTTTTTCTGTTTCCTACTATTTCTGTCAGTTCTTGTGGGCCTGGTTACCTTTGAATGAAGGCTGAAATTGTATTTAAAATTTTAGTGTCATCAGGTGAAGGTAACTTCCTCCAAAGAAGACTCTTGCTGGCTTATTCCAGGTGTTGGGAGCAATATGATGTAGGGCCATTGTAACTCACCAGACACCCAGATGGGAAAGCCCCCGGGCTACATCCCTGCAGAGCTGGTTCACTGCTGGTTTTCCCTCCTCTGGAGGTGCGGCCCTTTAGGGTACTAGCTTAATGTTCTTGGGGAGGGGGTGTCACACTCCCAACCTTGGGTGGCCCTTGAGCCTTGGCTTGTTCCCCAGGCCCCTAAAAGGCCAGCAGACATCCACCTAGTTTTGTACCTTTGATAGGAACTGGCAAATGCTCAGGGAGAAAATAACCCAGATTGACTTCTCTGGGTTCTTGCCTTCTCCTCAAGTTTGGCAACTCCACACCATCTTGTTAGCTCTAAGATGTTTTAAAGAATCTTTTAAAATATTTTATTCAGGTTTTTACTTGCCTTTAGCAAGAAGGTTGCTCCAAAGTCATAGTCTCCCATCGCTGGAAGTGGGCACGCTTCGCAAAGCTAGAGGTCTACCTCACCCCCCAGATATGCAGTTCTAGTTTTAAAGTTAAATAAAAAAGAACCAGAACTAAAGAATGAGGTACTATTTTTTACAGTCTTGGGGAAGAAAAGGCCATTATAGACTGACATGAAGGCCAGAAGCCATGAAGGACTAGATCAACATACTAATAATAACAAAGCGAAAAATCACTTCAGCAAAAGACTGTGAACAAAGTTAAATGATGTACATGCACAGCAGACAGGTTAATATCTTTAATAATATTTGAAGTGTTCCCTTTTAATTAGAAAGAAGATAAACGCTACAGACACTACAGATGAAAACCAAAAAGATGAACAAGCAGTGCACACTAAATATGAAAACGAGGATTTATCCCACTAATAATCAAAGAAATGCAAATCATAGCAACAAGAAGATCATCTATAATGTCCATTCTGGGCAAAGATTAAAACAAGAAATAACGCCCATACTTATCTCGAGGCTATGGGTTGGACACGTTAAACATGCACAGCTTTTTGTATATCAATCATACCTCAATAAAGTGGTTAAAAAAAGAGAAAGAAAGGAAGAAAATAAATAATGCCCAGGGAGTTCCCTGGTGGCCTAGCAGTTAGGATTCCAGGCTTTCACTGCTGTGGCCTGGGTTCAGTCCCTGGTGGGGGAACTGAGATCCCATTAGCTGAACGGCATAGGCAAAAAGAAAAGAAAAGAAAAGAAAAAGAAATAATGCCCAGATCTTGCAGGGAAGTGAGAATCTGGTCTAACAGGACAGCAATCTGGGAAAGAGATCACTGTTTTAGATATACATGGCCTTTCATCAAATAATGTCGTCTAGGGCAGCGGTCCCCAACATTTTGGCACCAGGGACCAGTTTTGTGGAAGACAATTTTTCCACGGAAGGCGGGGGGCCGGGGAATTGTTCAGGCGGTAACGCGAGCGATGGGGAGCGACGGGGAGCAGCACGTGAAGCTTTGCTCGCCCGCCTTCCACTCACCTCCTGCTGTGCCGCCCAGTTCCTAACGGGCCTCGGACCGGTACCAGTCCACGGCCCAGGGGGTCGGGGACCCCTGTTCTAGGGAATTCCCTGGAGATCCAGGGGTTAGGGCGCGGCACTTTCACTGCCATGGCCCTGGTTCAATGCCTGTTCAGGGATCCCACAAGCCACGAGCTGTGGCCAAAACAACACTGTCTTCTGGAAATTATCCTGATAAACTAAGGGAGCAGCTTCAGAAATATCTGTTTGCCTATAGATATGAGCATGTGAATTTGTTCATCAGACCATTGTTTGTAAGAACAAAAAGTTGGAAATAACCTATTTTTGTTTCTTTTTTATTGAGGTATAGTTGATGTACAATATTATATAAGTTTCGGGTGTACAACATAGTGATTCACAAGTTTCAAAGGTTATGTATTCCATTTATAGTTTTCATAACATATTGGCTATATTCCCTATGCTGTACAAAATATCCTCATAGCTTATTTATTTTATACATAGTAGTTTGTACCTCTTACTCCTCTATCCCTATATTGCGCCCCCCCCCGCTTCCCTCTCCCCACTGGTAACCGCTACTTTGTTCTCTGTATCTGTGAGTCTGTTTCTTTTTTGTTATATTCACTAGGTTGTTGTATTTTTTTTTTTTTTTTTTTATAAGGAAGGAACTTTGGGTTTTTATGTATGTATGTATGTATGTATGTATGTATGTATGTATGTATTTATTTATTTATTTATGGCTGTGTCGGGTCTTCGTTTCTGCGCCAGGGCTTTCTCTAGTTGCGGCGAGCGGGGGCCGCTCTTCATCGCGGTGCGCGGGCCTCTCACTGTCGCGGCCTCTCTTGCTGCGGAGCACAGGCTCCAGACGCGCAGGCTCAGTAGTTGCGGCTCACGGGCCCAGTTGCCCCGCGGCGTGTGGGGTCTTCCCAGACCGGGGCTCGAACCCGTGTCCCCTGCATTGGCAGGCGGATTCTCAACCACTGCGCCACCAGGGAAGCCCTGTTGTTGCACTTTTTATTATTTTTATTTGTATTTATTTTGGCCGCACCAAGTGGCTTGTGGGAGCTCGGACCCCGGCAGTGAAAGCACCAAGTCCTAACCACAGGACTGCCAGGGAGTTCCCTAGATTCCACATGTAAGTGCTGTCATATAGTATTTGTCTTTCTCTGACTTATTTCACTTAGCATAATGCCCTCCAGGTCCATCCCTGTTATTGCAAAATGGTAGAACTTCATTCTTTTTTACGGCTGAGTAATATTCTATTGTAGATACATACCACATCTTCTTTATTCATTCATCTGTTGATGGACACAGGTTGCTTCCGTATCTTGGCTATTGTAAATAATGCTGCAGTGATCATTGAGTGCATGTGTCTTTTCGAATCAGTGTTTTCATTTCCTGCTGATATACCCACGAGTGGAATCGCTGGCTTACATGGTACTTGTATTGATATTTCTAGTTTTTTGAGGAACCTCCATACTGCTCTCCATAGTGGCTGCACCAATTTACATTCCCACCAGCAGTGTACAAGGATTCCCTTTTCTCCATATCCTTGCCAACATTTGTAATTTGTGGGGAAATAACTTAAATGTTAATATGAGGTTGTTAATGAGCCATGGGCCGTATGTACAACAGAACACTATGCCACTGTCAAGAAATAAGGAAAGTCTATGATACAGAAAGCTACGCAAGATCTTTTGTTTGTTTGTTTTTGGCTGCACCGTGCGGCATGTGGGATCTTAGTTCACCGATGAGGGATCGAACCCATGCCCCCTGCAGTGGAAGCTCAGAGTCTTAACCACTGGACAGCCAGGGAAGTCCCCCTCCCACGATCTATTTTTAAGGGGGAGAAAGAGGATTATGTGGAAGCAAACATAGCATGATCTTGTTTATGTAAATATGTGTGTTTACATAGAATCTAAAATAATGTTAACTAAGCTTTTAATAGTGGTTATCAGTCATTCCCTGGTGGTCCAGTGGTTAGGACTCCACGATTCCACTGCAGGGGACACAGGTTCGAACCCTGGTCAGGGAACTAAGATCCTACATGCCCTAAGATCCTGCATGCCATCTGGTGTGGCCAAAAACTAAAGCAACAGCGACGAAACAAACCCAGTGCTTATCTCAGGGCAGGAAGGGGAGGAAGACCTAATAGGAGATTTTTACTTTCTCATTATTATTAGAATTTTTTTACAGCAATTCAATTTATTCAGCTGAACAAATGCTTATTTAGTGCCTATTATATGCTAGGCACTGCTTACATATATCATAAAAAATAACAAGTCGACTTCCACTAAAAAAGGAACTTCTCAAAGAGCGAAGTAACTAGTAAGAGCGAACTGCACAAAGCAATTAACTTTAGGAAAAATGAGAGGTCAGGTAAGTGAAATGTGAGCAGAATCTTGAAGAAAAAGGAAGAAACAGGGTGGCAGTTGGAGTGGACAGGGGTGGGGGACAGGCTCCGCCCACGTCCTCCCTACCACGCAAACTTCCGGCGCCGGCATCTAGGGCACATTTGTACATTTGGGCAGGGGCAGTGCTCCTGGATGTCATTCCTACACCAACACAGCAGGTGGAGGTGAGTGGACCACGTACACAGATCCACAAACCAAACCAAATTGATCCCTGACCCAGTTTCCCCTGGGCTGGATCCCAGAAACACCTGTGGCACCTCCAGCCCCACTCAACATAAGAGAAGTCAGGTGATGGGCGAATCAGGGTGGAGAGAGACAGGTTAACTGTGGTCTGGCTCCAGTGTTGCCAGCTGCCCTGCCCTCTGGGGCCCTGGAGCACCCTGGTGAGTCAGCCTCTTTTCCTGCCCGGAGCGCCCAGAGGGCAGGGGCCCCGGGGCACTCGGGCCAAACTTCGTGTGGCCTTGCACCACGTACAAAGGGGACCTGAATTCTCTCTGAGGACACAAACTACATGCAAGCAGGGCTGTCAGAACTGTAAATAGAACATGATCTCTTCTGCTATAATTTCACCAGCCTGGTCTTTTCTGTGTAAGACCCTTTTTAGATCTTGTCTTCCCCATTCTTTTTCCTTTATTTCTTTTTAATGTATAAATCAGAACTTTCCTGGCTGTCCAGTGGTTGAGGGGTGCAGGGGGTGCAGGTTCAATCCCTGGTCAGGGAACAAAGATCCCACATGCTGCGTGGCCAAAAAAAAATGTATAAATCATGTTGTGTGTACAATCTTATTGCCTAGCTTTCAACTTAGTCCTATATCATGAGCATTTAGTTCGGTTCCAACCTCCTTGATATGCCTTATACAATGTTGGGCAAAGTTCCATGCAGTGGAAGTTCCATAATCTGCTTCACTCCTTTATTACTAAGCACTTCTCTCTCCTGAGCTCTTTTTTATCTTTATAATAAGTATGTGGTTTTCCCATGCAAGGAAACGAAGGACCACTGGGAAAATGCCCGACCTAAGGTCAGAGGCAGGGAAAGGTCAAGGTGAGCCCCGAACAGCTTGGGCCAGAAAGCAAGAGTATTCAAGTCCAAATGGGTCGAGGAGCCAGGGTACCAGGGTACCACCTGTCAAACTCGGGTCAATTTAAGTATCAAGTCAATTTAAGTATCAAGAAGAATAATGACAGTAGTTACGACACATTGGACAGAAACAAATCCAAGTCCACAGTGATTCTAAATAACAAACGTGTATATAAGGGGGGGTGGGTCGCTCTTCTTCACAGAATTCCAGGCAATGCATATAGAAGGAAAGATCAAAGGAGGAAAATCACTTTGCAGTGCAATCATGGGCATCGTCAAGGACCCTCAGTGGAGGCTAAAACCATGTTGAAATGATGCTGAATGTCCTTAGTCTGCAGCCCACTTACAAATACAGTAGGCGAGAGGCCCCTTCACCAAGGGAGGCTGCTGGTTACCACTGAAAATAGCCAATGATGAGACAGCTGACCTTACAATGCAACGAGGCCACTTGGGCAGGACTCCAGACTCTGAGGAGCCCCTAGACACAGCAAATGTCTTCCTGGACTCCATGTGCACAGATAACTTCTGACAGACCATATGGGGGTCCTTCCTGCTTTCCACCTGTTTAGGCTGTTTGTTTCTTTTAAAGTCAGTAACAATAATTAAGAATCGTATTTACAAATAATATGTAAGATACCAATTTTTTAACAGACTTTTTAAAAAGAAACCTTTTTGAGAACAGTTTTAGGCTCATAGGGAAATTGAGGAGAAAGTACAGATATTTCCCATATATGCCCTGTTCCCCACCCCTGCCCCTGGCCAACCTCCCCCATTATCATCATCCCCCACCAGAGTGGTGCATTTGTTACAATCGATGAAACTACACTGACACATTATAGCCACCCAAACCCACCGTTTACATTAGGGTTCTCTCTCAGTGTTGTATTGATACATTCTATAGGTTTTGACAAATATATAATGACATGTACCCACCATTACAGTATCGCACAGAGTATTTTCACTGCCCTAAAAATCCTCTGTGCTCCACCTGTTATCTTTCAGCCCCCAACTCCTGGCAACCACTGATCTTTTTACTGTCTCCATAGTTTTGCCTTTACCAGAATGTCATATAGTTAGAATTATACATTATGTACTCTTTTCAGATTGGCTTCTTTCACCTAGTACTACACATTTAAGGTTCCTCTATGTCTTTTTAAATTTTTTTATTGAAGCATAATTGATGTGCAAAATATAACAAAAGTTACTGGTGTACAACAGACAACTCATTTCTTTTTAGTGCTGAATAATATTCCATTGTCTGGTTGTACCACAGTTTATTTATCTCTTCACCTATTGAAGGGCATCTTGGTGGCTTCCAGATTTTGGCAATTATGAATAAAGCTGCTATAAACATCTGTGTGCAGGTTTTCGTGTGGACATAAATTTTCCACTCCTTTGTGTAAACATCAAGGAGCCCGGGAACTTCCTTGGCAGTCGAATGGTTAAGACTCTGTGCTTCCACTGCAGGGGGCACGGGTTCGTTTCCTGGTTAGGGAACTAAGACCTCGCGTGCGTGCCGTGGGGCCAAAAAAATTTGCGAAAAAAACAACAGGGAGCCCAGCTGCTGGATTGTATGGTAAGAGTATGTTGAGTTTTATAAGAAACCACCAAACTGTCTTCCAAAGTGGACGGACCATTTTGCATTTGCACCAGCAACGAATGAGGGCTCCTGTCGCTTTCGTGTTTTATTTTTTATCATGAGTGTGTATTTACTGTACAAAAGCAGTGTTTCCTGCTCATGTTGCAAGGAAGTCAAGCAGACGGTGACACTGTTGGCAGGTGACGGCTGCTTCACCGAGGCCTCTCCTGTCTTGGGCTCCTGCGGAGAGGGTGGGGGAGAAAAGAGCAGACACCAGCCGCCAGAAACCTCGGGCTCTGTGGTCCTGTGTGGGCTCAGTCAGGAGGAGTTTTGGCTACAGACAGAAAATACCACACAACGCTGGCTCCGGCCACATGGACCTGTTTTGACATCAGCTATGGAATTACTGTTCGTTTTCTTAGGTGTGATAATGGTAACGTGTTTATAACAGAGAACATTCTTGTTTTTCCAAGATGCGTACTGCAGTATTTAGAGATGAAGTGTGGGGACTTCCCTGGCGGTCCACTGGTTAGGACTCTGCGCTTCCACTGCAGGGGGCGTGGGTTTGATCCCTGGCAGGGGAACTAAGATCCTGCGTGCTGCACAGTGCGGCCAAAAAAAAAAAAAAAAGTAGGGATGAAGTGTCTCTCTGCAACTTACTTTCTGAAGCTGGCAACAAAAAAAGCGAGTGTGTGCATTAAAAAATACAGATATATGGAGGGAGTGAGAGGGAACAGTAAAGCAACAGGGCAAAATATTGACAGTTGGTGAATCCAAAGGTTGTGTGGATGTTCACTGTACAATTTTTTAACTTCACAAAGATAAACTATTTAATTGTCTGTAATTGATCGGCTACAATGGGGACCATGACAGCAACCCACAGGTGAACCATGGCCAGAGCAAGAGGCTCCGACTCATTCTGGAAACAGAGAGCTCCCTGGGGAATCGGCAGTTCAGCCAAAGCCTGAGCTAAGGTAAGACACTGAGAAACCTGGAAATCTTCAGACGGGGTGGGGAGTGGGGAGGCGGAGGTGCTGCCCTCTGTGGCCAGGAAGCCTGGCTGGAGGAGGTGAGGCCAGGCTGGGCTGGCTTTGAGTTAAGGAATGTGGACCTCGTCCTGGGGCGTCTGGGGGCCACCTGCACCGCCTTCTGAAAACTGACCCCTCTCTCGGGAAGCGCTCATGATCCCACTCTAGTCACGGGGGCCCCCCTAGCTGAGCCAACCAGAGCCAGACCGGAAAGCAAACAGACGGTCAGTGCCTTTCTGTGGTGAGTCAACTTGAGCCCGGCTTGGAAGCTCAGGTCTGGAGAACAGACCTTTCAGAAAGGGGAGAAATGCCATCCTGGGGTGTGCCTGCCCGTGTCCAGCTGTCCCTGATACTGACCAGGGTTCGTGACCTTCCCCAATCAATAGAAATTGACCAGAGGCCAGACAAGAAATGCAGGCAAGGCTTTATTGGGGCGCCTGCTGCAGCAGGGGGGGAGAGAGAACAAGTAACAGTTTCCCTTGCCGGCTCCCCCAGGCGGGGCGAGCTGGTTCCTTATATGGGGTGAGGGTAGGGGTGTGTCCAGGGGTCGAGCTTAGGTGGTTTACCCACCCCTTTGGTGGTGCTGTGCACAGGGGGCATGCACAGTACCCTGCTTTTGCTTCTGACACCCTGTTTTTGCTCCTGGCTCTTCAGAAGTGGCAGTTGGGTTTTTTTTGGTCTTTTTGTATCTTTTTGTCCATAATTTGCCCCAAGATGGTTCCGAGTGGGTCATGGTCACTTGCAACCTGGGTCGTGGCTAACACCCCATGGAGAGGGTTTCAGCAGAGGAGCACCCTGGCCAGAAAGAGTTGGGTGTCGGAGGCTGGGGAGCGGTGTTAATCACTGCTGGTCATAACTAGGAACAACTTAGTTAAATGAAAATAAAAACATGAGCTTTAAGGGTCAGTTAACCAAGGGGTGCAGACCTATGATTCACTTATATCAGGTTCAAGACCAGGCTAAATTCATCTCTGGTGATAGGGTCCAGAACAGCAATAGCTGAGGGGGTGGGGGGAATGGTGGAAACATCTGTCTTCACCTGGACAGCAGTTCCACAGGTGTATGACCTTACAGAACTCAGTTCTGTATGTCAACTTTAAAAAGTGGATCAGGCCAGTGGCCAATGACTCCCAACACAAAAGGTAAACAGTAAAAAAAAGAAAAGAAAAAAGGCTTCAGCAGTCCCTGGGCCCATGAAACACTCCCTTGATCCTGTCTAGAGACTTCTCCCTCCAACCATTGCCCTGACGTCCTTGCTCCTCTCATAGAACCCGTGGCAGGCAGGATGAATGGTCTCAGGGGCCACCCAAGCTTGAAAGGTTGTTAAGGAGGACAGGGCTGCAGGGGGTAGAGCTAAGGGGGCAGGGGTGGCAGCCCCTTGCTGCAGGGAGAGGACACAGGCCACCGAGCCTGGAGTGAGAGAGGGCCAGGAACATGGCAGTGCTGCTGGCAGGGAGCTGCTGAGAAGAAACACTCAGGAAGTATTCCCTCCTCTGCAGTGTTTACAAGGGTGGGATAAAGATTGGTCTAAGCCTTTAAATGGTAGGATTCACCCATGAAGGCATCTGGTCCCAGACTTTTCTGTGTTGGGGGAGGTTTGATTATTGATTCAATCTCCTTACTCATAGGTCTGTTCAGATTTTCCGTTTCTTGCTGGGTCAGTTTTGGTAATTTGTATTTTTAGGAATTAGTCCATTTCATCTAAGTTATCTAATTTGTTGGTGCACCATTGTTCACAGTATTCTCTTATCCTTTTAAGGTAAGGCCAGTAGTAATTTCCCCAAGATTCATTTCAGATTTTAGTCATTTGTTTCTTTTCCTTTAGTCAATCTAAAGGTTTGTTCATTCTGTTGCTTTTCAAAGAAACAACTTTTGCTTACCTTGATTCTCTATTGTCTTCCTATTCCCTCTGTTCTAATAGTTATTTCCTTCCTTCTGCAAACTCTAGATTTAGTTTCTTTTTTCTACTGCCTTCAGTCGTAGTTAGGTTAACTGAGTTCTCTTTTTTGCTTTTTTTTTTTTTTTGTAGTATTCATTCATTCATTCATTCATTCATTCATTCATTCGGCTGTGCTGGGTCTTAGTTGCGGCATGCAGAATCTTCAGTTGGGCGTGCGAACTCCCAGCTGCAGCACGTGGGATCTAGTTCCCTGACCAGGGATGGAACCTGAGCCCCCTGCACCGGGAGCACGGAGTCCTAGCCACTGGACCACCAGGGAAGCCCCTCTTTTTAAATGTAGACGTTTACAGCTATAAATTTCCCTCTTTACCACTGCTTTCATTGCGTTTTAGATCTTGGTGTGTAGTGTTTTGTCTTGTAATTCATTTGTGATTTCTTCTTTGACCCTCTGACTGTTTGAAGAGTGTTCATTTACACATATTTGTGAGTTTTCCTTTCCCTTCTCTTATCTAGCTTCATTCCACTGTGGTCACAGTAGGTACTTTGTATGATTTCAATCTTTTTAATTTATTGAGGCTTGTTTTGCAGCCTAACGTGTGGTCTCTCCTGGAGAACGTCCCACATACACTTAAAAGGAACGTGTACTCTGCTGTTGTTGGGTGTTGTGTGTGTCTGTCAGGCCTAGTTAGCTTTTTAAGTTGCATATTTGGTACGTACGTAAGGATATACAACACGAAGCATAAGGTGAAAACCCATGAAACCACCTCTCCCCTTGAGGGTCAGAACACCACTGACACTGTCACTCTCCCCAGGCGCACCCCTGTGCTGTTCCCACAGGGAACACTGTGGCCACCGTGTTGACTGCCTTGCCTTCCTTCCTCACTGTCGCACGTGTGCGGATCCCATGAAATGTAGACCTGGCGTCGCGCTTTATAAAAACGGCATCACACCGCGTGAACTCCCACACCTTGCTTTCATCCCGCACTGTTTGAAAAGAGGTGGCCACGGTGACGCCGGGGCTGCGGCGCCCCTCAGACCTTTCCCTACCTCTCTGTGGGTGGAGTCCAAGCAGCCCAACTCCCGATCTCTCCACCCCACCCAGCACCCAGCACGTCACAGGCCCAGGGTGCAAAGCTGCCCCACACAGTGGGACAGCGCTCCCAGCTGTGCCCAATATCCCCCGGAAAGGAGCCCCCCACCCCCTGGGGTGGGCTCTGCTGGGTCTGGGCTTCTGGGCAAACCCCGGGGCCTGCCTCTTTGCTCCCTGCGGCACTGGGGGCGCTGTTCCTCCCTCAGCCAGGAAAGCCAGAAGCAAGGCTGCAGAGGGACATGAAGGCCCACAGCTGGGGTTCCAAAACGTCAGCGGGCAACGTGCAGCCCGCCCACACCGGACACTCCCCCCGCGGCAGGTGTCCGGGGGTGCCCTCCCTCCTCCCCCACGGGACGCGTAAGCCTTTTCTGCTGGACAGGAAGGCCCTCGGGGCGGCTCGGGGCAGCTAGCACACAGGCGAAGGCACTCGGTCCCGGCCCCTCCTGAGGCCTCTGGCCCCATAGCTGGCTCCCTGCCTGAGGCGAGCCCACGCAGTGACGCGGTGGCAGATGCGTCTCCCAGCCCTGGTGACACTTCACCAAACAGCTCTCCTGCCAAAGCCAACTTGGGAAATTCCAGGGACAAGGAAATTTACCCGGGGCTGCGAACAGCTGGGCCTTGGCTTGGAGCACGGAGCCCCACCCGGGCACGGGACGCAGGTGGAGCAGGAAGGAGGGACTCGCCAGGTCCACCACGAGGGAGTCCTTTAATAGAGATGAGCAGACAGGGGACACAGCTCGGCCCTGCACAGCTCCTCCTCCCCCACCTGGCGTGGCCCCAGGGTGGACATGGGAGAGGTGTGGTTTTAAAAAACACAGCGAGACCAATTCTTCACTTTCACAGAGAAGGGGAACTCGGGGGAGCCGCCTGCTGAAGAATCTGTACGGGGAGCCAAGTCCGAGCCCCGCCTCCAGCAGGGGGGACCTTGCTGCCGCCCACCCCTCCCCGCCTGCACAGGGCAAGGGCAGGAGCCCCCGGCTGCACAGAGGCCCAGCCACCCTACATCTGTCAGCGTTTCTACGCTACATACACTGTTGTGCTGTATGCTGTAGAGGCCCCACCCCCAGCGTCAGCCTGAAGCCTCGGGCAGGAGGAGGGACACCCCCCCGCCCCAGCCCCTGCCACAGGAGGCTGGGCGAGACGGGGCCCCGGGACAGAGCAGCCCCCGTCCTCGCCGGCCCAGGGCCAAGGGGTCATTGAAGTAAAAAGGTCAACGCTGGACAAGATGCAGGCCGGTGAGAGCAGGCAGGGGTCAGGGGGCCTGGGGCGAGGCTGAGGGGCAAGGGCGGCAGGTGTGCATGAACCAGGCAGGGCTGGACAAGCATGGGTGGGGTGCGGATGGGGCCAGGGCAGGGACAAGGGCGGGGCTGGGGATCTCATCAAAAACAGTTCTGCAGCTGCAAACTGGGCCAGCGAGCACCACCGCCCAGGGGTCCCCTCCCAGCCAGTGCAGGGCCGCCTCCAGCCTCCAGGGCCAGGCGACGGGGCACGTCCCGGCTCCAGGTGTACGTGTGGGGAGGGCCGCTGGTGTCAGGGGTGGCCGGGCTGGAGAGGAGGGTGTGTGACATCTGTGGGCATGTCCCCGTCGGCCAGGTGGTCGACAGGATCAGTTGTTCTCGAAGAGAGAGAGCAGGTCGTCATTGCTGTTTGTGGGGAGGTCGGGTGGGCCCAGGTAGGACAGCAGCTCGTCAGGGTTAGTCAGTTCTGGGAGCAGCTGAGGACAAAGCAAACCCGCCAGCTTTGGGCCTGGGTCCCCAGCCGGGGCCCCAGGCCCAGCAGGGATGCAGAGCACCCCTCACCCCGACACAGGCCGGCACTGGAGCCCCTCAGCCTGCTCTGCACAGGGGCTCTTCCAGCAAAAGACTGCTCTGTGACCAGGAATCACTTGTGACAAGCTGTCCAAGGACAACATGGGACACCCAGGACGTGAGGGGTCCCTAATGTGAACAGGGCGAATGCAGAAGGTGGGATCCCACTCCCTGGGATTTTCTGCTTTGTGCTGTGCTTTCCACATTTTTTCACGTTGAACTTTGTATTCGTTTATCATGGTCAAGGGACAGTTACCTGTCTTTCATGCACTGATTCTGGCTCACATACCACCTGTGAGTCAGACAGGTCAAATCAGACCCTAAGGCCAGGGTCACCAGCTACAAGCCAAGTCTTCTCAGGGACTCTGCCCATGCCACGGTGGCACCCAGGTCCCCAGGGCCAGGTGTCTGGACACAATCACCCCACGGCTACTCTGGATACCTCACACCCGTCAACAAAAGCGCTGACATCACCCGACCAGCTCTCCCCGCGTCTGGCAGTCACGGTGGTATCACTGTCCTCCCTTCTATGAAGCGTGTGGACCCTGGGATGACAGATAAGCCACACCCCAGCCCCGGCTCCAAGTGCTCCCCAGCACGGGGCCCAGTACTCACGTCCAGGGCCGGTTCCGGGGCCTCCCCTGCCCCAGACACGGGGGGCCCCATCATGCCTGTGGCAGCACTGAAGGCCAGCTCACCGATGGGACCCGAATTCACCGGGCCCAGGGGCTGCCGGGATGCCGGGGGAGGGTTTGGATGGTGCAGCTGGGGCCCTGGGGGGCCTCCAAGGTTGGGGGCGTGCAGCCCCGGAGGCCCAGGGTTATGCGCCGGGTCCAGGTGACCCGCTGGTGCCATCTGAAGGAGGAGAGAAGAACCTAGTAAAATGGCCCAGGGGCTCTCTGGGTGGACAGCTCCTCAGCCCCCCGACTTGGCACTGACCTGGCCTGGGAGGCAGGGGGCAGATTTCTCCGGTGTCAGGAGGCTACTGGGAACGTCGGATTGATAGGAGACAGGGGGTGGCCCCGGGGCGAACTCAGTAAGGGTCGGCGTGCTGGGCGTGGTGGGCGGGAAGGAGTCAGGGAACGTCCCGGGTCCCAGGAAGCTGGAACCTGAGAGAGGAGAGCCAGGTCCAGGTGAGGGCAGGGGGCTCATGCCGGTAGAGCACGGAAACAGGCCAGCCACAGCGTGGGCAGGACTCACTGAGCTCACCCAGATAACGTCTGACTTTATGGAAGTTGCTATTCGGCAAAGGGCATTTCTTCTCATTGCTGCTGGGGGAACTGGCTGATGACACTGCCAGGAGGCTGCGAGGGGACAGGAACGGGACCCACCACACCCAGACACTCCAACACGCGTGGTCGGACGGGGCCGGTCCATGGAAGTGTGCCAGCACAGACCTTTGCTCCAGACTACTGGGGAGGTGCGTGCAGCTGCAGCCGCAAGCCCTGCTGCCCATCCCCGCCGGCTGGGCCGAGGCTGCGCCTATGCCACCAAGTCCCCAACCAGGCCCCCAGGCTCGTGGCCCCCGGAGTGACACGTCCACAGGCGGCAGACTGGTGGGAGAGGACAGATCATTTGCCCAGGGCCATCTGCTTCTAGGGCGAGTCCCCTCTACTCACCCTGGCTGGGGTAATCGCCGGCAGCCGGGGCTGAGGGGGGCTGGAGGGGGGCGAAGGGCGCGGCCCCAGGGCCCAGGGCAGCGATCATCTCCATCACGCTGGGCATGAGCACGTGGGCGGGGCTCACGGTGCGGCAGCGCTTCAGCACCGGCCCGTCCGGCTCCTCCTTGACGTGCACGTCAGGCTTCACAGGCACTGGCTTCCAGCTGCACGTGGGGTCGATGGTGATCTCCTCGTAGTCAGAGCTGGGCGGGGACACGCGGGGCTGGTCACCACCTGTCCTGCTGCCTCTCCTGGCCCCGGGCCATTTTTAGGCAGACCTCCCACTCAAATGCTCGTGGCCACCCAGCACGTTCCACGTGCTTGTGGGCTGCGGGCCTGGCTCGGATGTGGATTCCATCCACGGCCTGGATCAGCATGGGGTGTCTCCCCACCTGTCCCAGGGCTGCCCCCTGCTGACCAAAGACGCCGGGGTTGCAGGAAGGAGACTCACTTCTGAATGTAAATGAGGATGCCCAACATGTACTGGTCCACCTCCAAGCCCTCCAGCAATGCCGTCTTGCTGTAGAAAACCAAGGGGACACACAGCTCAGAGGGCTGGCCCAACCTCCTCCCAGGCACAGGCCCTGTCACGTCTCAGCCCCCAGTGTGAGGTAACCCTGCGTGACGTCGCTGCCCTGAGCCACTCCGTCCCTCCTAGCCTGTGCTGTGAGCCCCACACCCGGCTTGTGGAAGGAAACGCCCATTAACAGCCTCAGAGGAAGTGCCACCCGCCCCCAGAGCCGTGGGGACCGTCTCTGACACACTCACTTGCACACGGGGCACCTCCAGGTCCCTCGCTCACAGTTGAGCTGTAAATAGGACTCCAAGTCGAAGCACTGCAGAGAAAGGGCGAGACAGTTCCTCACACTGGGGCTGGGGCAACCCGGCCACGCTCTGTGGTTTCAGGAACTTGGGGCGTATTTACTGCATGTGTGAGAAGGCTCGGCTCCCAGGCTTTCACTACGGCATCGTCCTAACAGATGTAAGAGACGGGACAGCCTACGCAGCCCTCCCTCGGAACGACGTGTGGCCAAAGCAAGAACTGGGCAGCTGTGCTGACAGGGAATGACCTCCAGGACGTGGCGTGGAGGAAAAAATGGCGCAGTGATGTTTACCGCTTATGTAACCAAAAGGTGGGCGGGGGGGGGGGGGGTGGGTGGAGGGTGTGTGTGCACGTACTTGTCTACACGCAGAGCGTTTCTGCAGAGACAAACCAAGGCGCTGCTCCTGGGGGCAGGGCGGGGAGAGGACAGCGCCCTGCATCCGGGATGCCGTTTAAAATCAAAATCGGAGCCCCGAGAACGCAGTAAAACGGCTGTTATACTTAGAATAATATTAGAAGAAACAAAAGCCCAGTCTGAGGGGAGAAGGCAGGGGAACCAGGCCACCTGCCCACTGGCCGGCCTGTCCTGTCACCTGCCAGCCGAGGTGCTCAGAGGCCACACCCGCTAAAGACAGTTAAAGGGCAACAGAAGTTCTGGCAAAGCTCTGCAGTGGCCACCTACCTGAATGTGGCGGCAGTCGTGGCCTCGGGCAGGGAGCTGGATCCTGCGGAAGGTGATGGGGCACTTGAGAGACACCTTGATGGCCGTCTGCTCCACCCCGTCCTCTCCGTTGGGCCCAGGGGTGCCAGGGATGGTGCCGCTGCTGAAGTTCCGCTTTACTGACATTGACAGGGGAAAGGAGGACGTGGGTGAGGGCCGCCAAGCGGGAGCCGGCCACTGCTGGCTCAGCACCTCCGGGGGGCATCCCAGGGCTGACTGCTGCTCCCTGCACGCAGCCCCCGCCCCAGAGGAGGCAGCCTTGTCTGTCATGGGGCCGGCTGCCTAGGGCCAGGGAGAGCAAGGGGCCACTCACTCTTGGTGATGCAGTGCTCGGCAGGCAGGAGGCGCTTCTTGAGGAGACCCTGCAGCACCGAGCGGACGGACGGCCGGTGCACCAGCTGCAGCACGAAGAGGTGGGACTGCAACAGGAGGATGCGGTCAGCGGGACGTGGCCCGGGGAGGCACATCGCAGGCCCGTTCTCCTCTTGTGGCTAATGCACAGGCAGGCCACCTGCTGCCCCTCCCCGGGGAGCCCAGGGGACCAGGCCCACACCTATCTGGACAGCTCACTGTGTGTCTGCACCAACCACGGCCTCTCCGTCGAAACACAATTATCTGAGAGGCCCCTGAAGGTGCCCTGCCTACAGCATCCACCTTTACCTACGCTGGTCCAAGTGGGAACATCCCAGAACTGCATCGGGGCGGCCCCACCTCTGCCCCCTCCCACCTGGGCTGACCAGTGCTGTGCGGCTAAGTGCACCCTGCCTCTTCTAGTCCTGGATCCGGAGACTGCTGGAACCTGAATGGCACCTTAACAAAGATCCAGGGTCAGCTGGCACTCAGGACCCTGTGAGCTTCCTCCAGGGAAGAGGCAGGCTCAGCTAGTTTCTCTTACATAATTAACACGAACATCAAATTTAGTTACTGAACCTAACCCGAAAGCAGCGAGGGCATTTTTATTTGAGACCCTTTACTTACAAGGCCCAGGATGGGAAGGAGGAGAGCCAGTGCCTTTTTCTTTAGCCATGACGCCCCAACCCAGCCCCGCGAAGGGCACTCACGCAGCAGCAGGCCGTGACGGTGATCTGGATGGTGTTGCGGCCCGGCTGGCACACGTGCTTCAGGTAGAGGGGCTTGTGGGAGGTCTTGTTGTCACCGCGCTCGATGGTGAGTGGGGTGGCGTTGACGCTGACCTGCACCGAGGCCGGCCAGTTGGTGTTCATCTGCCGGTCCTCGTGGTGGTAGCACTTGAACTGCAGCTCCAGGTCAGGCCTGCACGGGGAGGATGGATGCTGAGAGCGAGGGGGCGGTGCGAGGGGCTGCGAGCTGGGGGCGGGCACCCACTCACCTCAGCATCAGGGTCTTGTAGACGGAGTCACGGAGCTGGAAGGCGTGATTGCTCACGGCCAGGTTGTGCTGCAGGCGGAAGGGCTCCAGGACCACCCCATCCCGCACGGGGAAGGTCAGCCGCAGCTCGTCACAGGGGCCGCCGCCTGGAAGCAGGCCGTGCTGGTGTGAGCAGCCTGCCCCCGCCCCATCGCGGGGACCGCGGCCCCTCCTCCCCTTCCATGGGGCTGGGGCTTGGGCAGCATCTCCCCTGGGAGCCTGGGCTCGGCCTCCACCTCCAACAGGAACAGATCTTGGTGTCCCGCCATTCTGTCCTGCTTCAGTAGGAGCCCCGAGAATGATCCCTGAATCACGACCAGAGAACATGCCCCACCAACCCCAAAAGATGGTGCCTCTGGTGCTTTCAGAGGGGGTAGGAGGCAGAAGAGGTGTGAACGGGCCACCTGCCGTCACCCTAGTGCTCAAGCTAGGGTTTTAGGACCCGCAACTGCTGCTGCAGTGGTCTCCTGGAAAGCAGGAGTTCTTAACCAGGAGTGGGCTTCAGGGGGGCCCTGAGACCATACACAAACTTTGTGCACGTGGCTGTTTTTCTACAGAGAAGACGGATGCCTCAAATGGATTTGCAAAGAGGTCCATTAATAGAAAATGAAGATGAAGCCCCCCCCTCCGCCGCCCCCACCAAGGTCCCTGCAGGACTCTCTGGAGCTCTGCCCATCTGTCCTGAGAGCAGACCTCACTCACCAGGTGGTGACGGGTGCAAGCTGCTCACGCTGGGCTTGAGGTCGGGCAGGAAGGGAGACTTCACCTCCTGGCTGGTGGCCATGTAGGGGATGCTGCTGCCGGGGGTCATGGGCGGCGTGGGGCTCCCTGGCAGTGGGGAGCTGGGGTAGCCGGGGACGGAACGGGCGGGCTGTGGGGTTGAGCAAACAGTCAAGGTGGAGTGGTGTAGGGGTGGAGTTTGTTCTCGGAGCACCCAATGGGAACGGTCAGACCAGGAACGGGCAGGGAGTCCACGCTTCCTCCTGCCTGGGCGCCCTCTCTCCAGGCACCCACCCCGTGAGCCTCCCGCCCGCCGGCCCGCCTGCCCCGCCGCCCATACCCCCCTCAGGCTGGGCTGGCTGTAGCTGACGCTCCCCCCGTTGAAGCTGGCACCCTGCCCGCGGAACTGCTCTGCGGGCTGCAGGAGAGAAAACCGCGTGTGCCTGGGACTGCCGCCTGCCCCTGAGCCAGGGCCCTGGACTTGACCCTAGGAGAGGGCTGGGGACAGGGGGCCCACCACACGCACGGGTGTTGGCTTCTTTCTTCTTTATACACTTTTTGTGTCTTCTAAATAATCTACAGGGAGCACATGCTGATTTCATAATTTTAAGAATGACCACTACAGAAAAAGAGCTGACCCCACGCATCAGAGGGGTTTACGGGGAAGCCACAGAGAGGCCGAAAGGACACAGGTACACACAACTCTCCGCCCTCCAGCGGCACTCTTATCGCTCGGGCCCCTCCCCTCACGAGCTCCCGGCCCCTCTGGCCTGTCCCCTCGCTGGGCTTCTCTGCAGCAAGCAGAGGGGATGGGGACACTCAGGTGGCGTGGGTGCCTGCCTGCTGCTCCCTATGCCGAAGCTCACAGAGGGCCTTTCATACCTGGACTCCCCTCCTGGGAGCTGCCCTACGCTGATCAGGGCCCCCGGGAAGCTCCTGGTTGCTCGGTCACCCAAGCACACGCGAGCCCACTCCCCAGCCAGCCCCGGCTGCCACAAGGTCCGCCTGTGTCCCACAGGGCTTGGCGTGGACCAGCAGGGGCTGCAGAGGCCCGGGAGGAGCGGCCCTACCTTGTAGTGCAGTCCCGCGGGGCTGGGGGTGGACAGGGACGGGCCCGCGCCCTGCTGCAGGGGCAGCCTGTGCCCAGGGTAGGAGGACGGGGCGGGGGGCTGCCCGGGGCCAGGCGCGTACTGGGTGGCGGCGGGCGTGTACTGGCCTCCTGGCAGGTACTGCTGCCCGGGATACACCTGAAGGAGGAAAGAGGCAAAATGGCCAGAAGAGGTATTGGGGAAGCCCGTTCCCGGGGAGGGATGGCGGTACCCACCCTGTCAGGCACAGCCCGTTCTCCCTCCACACAACGGCTCTGAGGGCGCTTGGGGTGGGGGGCCTGGCCACTCACCTCACTGGAGTAGGCTCTCTTGACGCCCTGTCGGGGCAGGGGCTGGGCCTGGGGGGGCCCAGGGTACCCGTGCTGGGGCAGGCGCTGCCCTGCATACAGGGGCGCCAGGCCTGCTGCCCGGGTGGGGTTCATGCCCATGGGGCTCATGCCAGAGGGGCCCATCAGCCCTCCCACGCTGGCAGGGTTCATGCTGCTGGGGACACTGGGCCCCCGGGGACCGCCGTGCTGCAGGAACTGGCTGTTAAAAGACTGTCCGGCCCCCATCTGGGAAGAGAAGAGAGGAACCATCCAGGCCTTACCCACCACTGTGGGCGCCAGCCTTGTGCCCGCCCCCTGCAGGCGGGCTCCCCCCTCGCCCCGCCCCCCCCCCACGGCCCGGGTCCTCTCCCCTCAGCTCCCCACTCCTTTCCCGCCTCATCTTCATCGGCCCCGGCACACAGCGTGCGTGTCCCCAAGGCCTCATTCCTGGCTGCCTGACAAGTCCCTGCCTTCTGGACCAACGCACACGGGCCGCACAGGAGGAGCTGCGGGGCCTCACCGCTCCGTACTGGCTCAGCTCCTGGCTCTGCTTCTCCTGGAGGGCGGCCACGGTGGCCGTGGCCGTGGCTGTGGCCGTGGCGGCAGCAGCAGCCACGGCA
Source organism: Eschrichtius robustus (assembly GCF_028021215.1). Taxonomy (NCBI): domain Eukaryota; kingdom Metazoa; phylum Chordata; class Mammalia; order Artiodactyla; family Eschrichtiidae; genus Eschrichtius; species Eschrichtius robustus. Next base: position 9,698,039 of record NC_090831.1, read on the forward strand.
GCAGCTGCCGCCGCTTGAGTGAAGTCGGTGGAGGGCCGTGCGGCGTGTGAGGGGAGGCCCAGGCTCCCCGGCCCCCCCGGGCCACCCGCATACCTGTAACAGACAGATGGCTCGGCTCAGAAGCGCTCCCCTGCCACCTCCCGGGGGGTACACGGCACCCGAGGGGAGCCCCATTCTTTCCCACACCCGCCCCTCGTTAGCTCGGGAGCCAGCAGGAGCAGCAGAGATGCCACGTTCAACACATCAGTGTCACACAGCTCCCAGACGCCCAGCAAGTTAGCAGCGTCGCCCCCAGAGGGCTCCTAGCACGCCTGCCAGGGGAGGGGTCCTGCTTACCCAGTGGTGAAGCCGGGGCCCCCGGGGTAGCCCCCGCGGCCGTACACCCCTTGCTGCACGTAGCCCTTGTTGGCACCGCCCTCACCGAACGCCTGCTGTCCCAGGCACTGTGGGGAGTTCAGGGCAGAGCTGCCGCCTGCCATGCCGGGCATCATGGAGCTGCCGGGGGGGCTCCCTGCGGGGCCCATAGGGTTCCCCAAAACCTACAAGGAAGCAAGAAGCACTAAAGGACACCATCCAAACAACTTGCTTCATGCCGTGGTCCTAAAGTGCTGGAAAGGAGAGGCCGGGCAGGTGAGGAGGTGGAGGTGGGGGCAGAGGGGAGGGTGGCCCAGTCGGGGGGGCAGCTGCTCACAGGTGGGGTGTGGAGGCCAGATGAAGACAGGAGGAGGAGATCCCACGCCACGTGTGAAAGAACTGGTCTCTAAGGATGTGGGAGACTCAGGAAGCCCTGGCTCCACTTCTCCGAGATCTCAGGGGGACTCTGGTGCCTCTCGGGGCGGGGCCCAGGTGTGGGCTCACCTGGCTCTGCGCCGCGTTGCCGACTCCCCACACGGTTGTGACCACGGACAGCGATCCTGCTGGCTGAGTGGCACTCTGTTGCCAAGGCACCGCCTCATAAGCGAATGGACCATCACTGCAAGGAGAGGGGCAGGCGGGGAGGCTCGGTCAGGAGGCCGCAGGTGCCTAGAACCCCACCTGGGAAGAAGCGAAGGCTGGGAGCAGAGGGGTCCCGCTCTACCACCCACCCGTGTCCTGGGGCCCGAGAGGGGAGGGCAGCAGGAGACCCCACTCACCCGTGTGGCGCGGGGGGCAGGGCGGGTTTCATGGGGTTCATGGGGTTCATTGGCTTGGGAGCAGCCTAAAGGCCAGGTCTGTGGGTGGCAGGAAGCAGCCCTCGCTGGTGCTTACGTGGGACTCAGATGCTCTGGCTGCTAGGACAGGAGGGAAGGAAGTCAGTGGAGATGCCGCCGGGAGATGCCTGTCAGCACCAAGCCCCGTCCTTCCTCTGTTCCAAGCGTTGAAGGGTAGGGCAGGTGAGACCGGGACCCGGGGACCCGCTCAGGGGGCTCAGGGCAGCCCGGCATTGGCCCTACCCGCATTGCCCACCCTGGCAGATCTCTGCCCTCCCCAGCCCCAGCCCGGAAGCCAGCACTGACCCTTTCTGGCCGGGCCCTGGCACCTGGAGCCCCCAGAACGGTTCTGGAAGTAGGCTTTCTGATCCCCCAAACTTTCCACGTTCTCCCTCCCCGACACACGAAAGCCTGGATACGCATAAAAGCCAGGGGACATCCAGGACCCAGCTGCCAGAATCCCCCGCCTCCACCCCACCCGAGGCCCGGGGGCGGAGGACAAGGCCAGAGGCCGATGGAGGGCCAGCCAGCAGGCGTCACCTGCTCAGGGTCTAGGGCCCGCCCACTATGGGGAGGGGCCTCTGCAGGCCGGGTGGTGGGGGGTGGGCCGCAAGGTCAGCTAACCTGCAGCCTGGGGCCGGGCGGGGGGGAGCGGGACGCCTGCCGGAACTAGGTGTGGAGCCAGCAGCCCATCCCTGGCTGGCAGCCCCACAGCCCCAGGGCTTCTCCCCAGGGCAGCAGAAGGGCGATGTGCACACAGGGGCAAGGCGGGCAGAATGACCCCCACAGATCGCGGTGACACTCACGGTGAGCTCCCAACAAGGCGGGGACGCACACACAGCGCAATGGGCGAAGGGTTGGTGGGCACCCAACGGACGTGGCAAGGGGCCAGTGGGGACACAGCAGCCGTGGCCGGGGGACACGCATGGAACCTGTGTGCTTGTGCCGGGATGGGGCACCGCTTCCTCCCACTATGTGGGGCTGGCTCTCTTCCCCTTAGCACCTCCGAAAACGAGCAAGGCAGCGGCTGGCTGGTCCTCCCGGCTGCCAACGCCTTCCGACACCTCCACAAGCAAACCCTTCACCAACCAGGCCTAGGGCCCTTGCTGGCACCGCCAGGGCCACCTCCCACGCACACCTCCACCCAGCCTAACCACAGAGGCACGCTGGCTGTGGTTCTCAGGGGGTCTCCGGGGAGGCCCGTCTGCCTTCTTTGGGTCGAGGTTCCATCCTAGAGCACCACTGCCTTTTAGGGGCTGCAAGGCCTCACGCACACAGACACACCACCTGGGCAAGCTAACTTCTGATGGCTCAATCCCGCCGCCTCAGCACTCACGGTGCCACCCACCCAACCCCAAGGCTCGCATTCCTGAGTGCTGACCAGGACCTCACGATCAGGGCAGCCCAAGCGAGGCAGGATTATATCATCACGTCCTCTGCAAATACACTCCTGAAGGCGGCACGCTGGGGACGAGTCCCTGACCAGGGCCCCAGTGCAGGTGAGGGATACAGTGGGGGCTGTGACTTGGGCCCAAGGCCTCCCACAGAGCACTGGGGTGAGTGGTTCCCAGAATCGCAGCAGAGCCAGGGCTGGGAGGGAAGGTGACGGACCGGTCAGACAAGAGGAGGAGTGAGGCAGCTGGCGTGCCTGCCCACCTCACGCCTGGCCCTGCTCTCCTTCCTGACGCCCCTCCCAGAGGAGTCGGGCCCCAGACCACATGCCAACCAGGAAGCAAAGGCCAAAAAAGCAGGAGGCCGGTGGCTCCAGAAGGCTCAGGGGCCCCTGGACTCAGCCCTCGGAGCCAGAATCACCCAGCCAGGCAAGGGAAGGCTGGCTGTCCCCAGTGAGGACAACCACCAGGATGGTGACACTGCAGTGGGAGGTTGGGGGCGGGGAGCGCTGCCAACAGCCGGAAACGCCCCCTAAACCTGCTGAGTGGGGCCTGGAGCAACACGCAGCGTTTTCAGGACTTAGAATATAGGTGGGCTACTCTAGACTGTGGTATTGGCAGAAGGACAGACACATAGGTCAATGGGACAAACTAGAGAACCCAAGACAGACCCAGACAAGAGTTTCTGACAAAGGTGCAAAAAACATGCACTGGGGGAAGGACAGCATTTTCAACGAATGTGCTGGAGCTATTGGACATTCACAAGCAAAAGACAAAAACAAAACAAAACAAAAAACCCCTAAACTTCACATCTTATACAGAAACTAACTCGAAGTGGGTCACAGATTTAAATGTACAGCACAAAACCGTAAGAACTTTCTTAGATTTGACACCAAAAGCATGATCCATAAAAGGAAAAACTGAAAACTTTTGTTCTGTGAAAGACCCTGCTAAGAGGATGAAAAGACAAGCTGTAGACTGGAAGAAATACCTGCAAGCCACATATCTGACAAAAGACTAGTATCTAGAGTATATAAAGAATTCTCAAAACGCGAAAGTTAAAAAAAATTAGAAAATAGGCAAAAGACACAAAAAGACATTTCACCAAAGAAGAAATACAGATGGCAAATAAGCACATGAAAAGATGTTCAACATCACTGGCCATCAGAGAAATGCAAATTAAAACCACAATGAGGTATCACTACACACCTATCACCATGGCTAAAATAAGAAATAGTGATACCACCAAATAAATGCTGGCTAGGAGAAACTGGATCTCTCGTGCATGGCTGGTGGGAATATAAAATGGTACAACCACTCTGAAAAACGATTCGGTAGTTTCTTATAAAACTAAGCATGCAGCTACTATACAACCCAGCAGCTGCACTCCTGAACATGTATCTCAGAGAAGTGTAAACTTATGTTCACACAAAAATCTGTACGTGAATGTTTCCAGCAGCTTTATTCCTAATAGCCAAAGAATGGAAACCCACATGTCCCTCAGCGGTGAAGAGTTAACCAACTGTGAGCCTGGAGGCATAAAAAGGAAGAGCTACTGATACAGGCACCAACCTGCAGGAATCTCTAGAGAATCATGCTGTGTGGAAAAAGCCAGTCCCCAAAGGTTACACACTGTATGATTCCCTTTATATAACATCCTTGAAATGACGAAATTATAGAAATGGAGAGCACACTGGTGGTTGCCAGGGGTTAAACGTGGGGAGAAGGGAAGCGAGTGAGAATATAAGAAGGTGGGGATGGAAATACATGTATCTCAACTGTATTGACGGAGTTAGTACCCTCCTGTGATATTGTGCTACAGTTCTGCAAGATGTTACCACTAGGGAAAGCCAGTAAAGGATACAGGGCTCTCTGTGTTATTTCTTATTATAAATCTATAATTCTCTCAAAATAAAAATTTATTTAATGTACAACCATGACCAGCTCTCTCTCCCCACAGAGATGCCCAGGGCAATCCTTTCCCAAAGCTGGTTGGATTGGCCAGGCCCACTCTGCTGTCCCGGAAGCAAAGGACAGGGAAGAGCGGGAGGGAGACGGGAAGACAGGCCCCCTGGCCTGGGTCAGAGCCTCAGGGCAGGTGGTGCACGCCCGAATCTGGGACTGCTCAGCCCCACTCTGAGTTCGCAGCATGGGGTGGGGCCTAAGACGTGCATTTCTAACAAGTCTGCAGGTGCTGCCGCTGCTGGTACTGGGACCACAGTCTGAGAGCCCTGGGGAGCTGGGGAGGAGGGGGACAGGGCAGGTGCAGGGCGGGGGCCCCCGTGGAGGGTGCTGGCCTGGGGCCCAGGGCAGCTTCCTACATCACGTGACTCTGGGGAATTCCACCCCCACGACTTCTCTGCTGTGGACGAGACCACAGACATTTCCAGTTCCCCCTGAGCTTTCTGTGCGGGGGCAGTGACTTCCTGACTTCCTGCCAAGCTCCTGAACCAAGTCTGGTCTCCTCCCTGAGAAGCCCCAAACTCTCCAGGTCAGGGACCCCGTGACCCTCTGCTCCTGACAAAGGGAGAGGCATGCTGTGAGCGCAGACCCTCCTCCCACCTCCTGGCCTCAGAGGCAGAGGTAAGAAAGAGCTTGGGTGTGTGTGCCTCCTGCCAGCTGGGGGCTCTCCCTGTACACGGACACTCGCTGGAAGCCAGGACCTCGGCTGAACGTCCTGGCTTGAGGTCAGTCTAGAAGGCCACAGGGCTTTCTGGGGGTCAGATTACATCTTCCTCCCGAAAAAGAGCTACAGACAGCTCACTACCCAGACCCTTCTTCCCCAGGACCTCACAGCGCCTGCACCGCAGTCTCCAAAGGCAGACATTAACATGGGTCAGCCCTCTTCTACCTCCGCTCCATTACCCCGGCCTAGTCACCCAGGAGCAGCAGGCCCCGCGACACACCACCCGACCCCAGGAGGGCAGGGACTCGCTGCCTCCCCCCGCAGCAGGGGGTCCCAGCCAGAGGAACACCGGACACGCTCAGAGAACGGAGAATGACAGCTCGAGCATCGCAGGACACAAAGGGGGGGGCTCACATGCTCCAGTGGCTGAAAGTCCTGCCCCTCTACTTGGGAGGCCACACACTGACTGGCCGTAAGTGTTAAGAGTTCATCCAGGGGCTACCCTGGTGGCGCAGTGGTTGAGAATCCGCCTGCCAATGCAGGGGACACGGGTCGAGCCCTGGTCTGGGAAGATCCCACATGCCGCGGAGCAACAAAGCCCGTGCGCCACAACTACTGAGCCCGCGTGCTGCAACTACTGAAGCCGGCGCGCCTAGAGCCCGTGCTCCACAGCAAGAGAAGCCACCGTAATGAGAAGCCCACGTACTGCAATGAAGAGTAGCCCCCGCTCGCTGCAACTAGAGAAAGCCCGCGCGCAGCAACGAAGACCCAACACAGCCAAAATAAATAAATTAAATAAACTAATTAAAAAAAAAAAGAGTTCATCCAAAATGCCCAGGAATGAGCATTTCTGAATGGCCCAGGTGTGGGTCATTTCAGAGAACAGTTGAAGGGTTGCACTCTTCTGGGCCTCAGTTTACAATGTGTAAAATAGGTACGTGGTGGTCACTCTAGGACTAGGAAAAGGGAGAACACGTGACCACCTTTAAGTCATCAGCCCCGGCTCCCATCCTGGACCCAAGCGCTAGTGGACACTCCATGGGGAGGCCTGGCTGCCCCTGGCGACCAATCCAATGAGCAGAAATCCTCCCCAGGCATACCCTACCAGTCTTTCATGAGTGGCTCTGAATCTGTCATTCATCATCTCACCTTTCTCTTCCCAGCCACGAACCACCCTCTGGGTGTGACAAGTCCCCAAGGCCAGTACTCACTGGGTGAGGCTGAGATTCCTTCACTTATCCTGTTACCTCTCTCAAGCTTCTTCAAGGGAAGCTCTCTGGTTCTAGTATGACAGGATTTGGTGGGTGAGTCTGTGTTCGCCCTATCAACTGTCTTACAGATCGAGTCACATGTTCTGTGTATTTCCCTGTGAAATCTTCTGAGATAATATTATACGAATGACTTAAAGACATCACTATGGATATTCTGCAACTATCGGGAAGAGAATATGGAGAGCAGGCTGTAGGGGAGCAGGTCGGGGGGAGGTGGGGAAGGTCCGGAGGAGCAGGGCAGGGGTAGCAGGGTAGCGGGGTTGGGGGGGACAGGGCAGCGGGGAACAGATGCGGGAGGCTAGGGCAAGACACGCCGGCGGGCAGGACACCCTCCCGCCTGAGCTTCAATATGCCCTGTTGGGAACAGGGTATCTCCACCAAAAGCACGGCTGGGGGCTGGAAGGTCAGGGTCGCCAGCCCCAGAGCATATCTCCGTGGACCTTACATCCGCGTGCCGGCGGCGCGCACGGCCCGGAGGGGCCCAAAAGGTGAGCCTTCAGGCCACAGCGCGGAGAAGAGGCAGCGGGACCAGCTTGGGCGAGGGCCCGGGTCAGCCTCCTGCCCCAGACCCCTCGGGCGCTCGGCCGGATTCCGGCCAGCCCCAACAAAGGCTCAGGTGAAGGGTCGCCTCGGCGCGCACGGGGCCAGTCGGCCCAGAACCACGACGCACGCGCGGCAGGTGCGGCAGGTGGGCGGCAAGGCCGGCTCCAGCCCCGCCGGGGCCCCGCCGAGGCGCTGCAGAGCCGGGCCCGGGGACGCCGCACCTGCCGCCGCCCGCACCTGCCGCACCTGCCGCCCCCGCCGCCCGCACCTGCCCGCCCGGTCCGCTCACCTCCAAGCGGCCCGGCCCGGCCCCTCGCCGCCGCGGCACCCGGCCCGCGCCGCTCCATGCGCTCAGCCCGCCCTCAGCGCCGCCCGCCGCCCCGGGGCCGCCACCGTCCGCGCCATCTCGCCGCCGCCCGCTCCGAGGGCACAATGGAGCCGCCGCGCTGCTCATGCATATGCATGACGCCGCGCGCCGGCCCCGCCCCCAGGCCAGAGCAGTGGAGCCCCGAGCCGGCGCTCAGGAGCGAGTGGCCGCGGGCCTGCGCAGGCCAGGGCGGCGGGCCGGGCGGCGGGCCGGGCGGGGGCGGGGAGGGGGCGGGGCGGAGAGGGAGGGCGGGTTGGGGGCGACCTGCGCTCCCCGCCCTCTTCACACCTTTCCAAACGCGGCGTCTGCAGAGTCACCCGCGCTTCCTCTTCGTTCTCCGCCGGGGCGGGGCGGAGGAGGCGGGTCCAGGAAGAGGGCGGGTCCAGGAGGAGGGGTGGGACGGGGCGGGGCCTAGAAGAGGGCGGGGCCTGCGGAGGTGACCGGGTGTCAACCGGCCACTTCTGGGAGGGGTCTTGTAAGGAAAACCACACGGAACCGAACAACTCACTTTCCTCGCTGTTCTTCCCTCTTCCCAGAGGGCGGCCCTGTTGAAGCATTCTAAAAGTCACTCGAGTTCTAGCCAGATGAAGCAACCTCTGATCAGTTGGCATCTTCATATGCTGTTAGCAGCCTTTATTTGCAACTATTTTCTACCCTTCCTTTAGGAAGACCACATTCTCCCGATTACCCACAATTTTTTTATTGTGGTAAAATACAATATCAAAGTTTACCATCTTAACCAGTTGTAAGTGTACAGTGGCATTAAGCACATTTCCCACTGTTGTGTATCCATCACCACCATCCATCTCCATAGCTTTTTCATCTCCTAAAACTGACACTCTGTACTCATCAAACAATAATTCCTCATCCCCTTCCCACCCACAATTTTACTTTCTGTCTCTGAATTTGACTACTCTAGGGACCCGATAGAAGTGGAATCATACAGTATTTGTTTGTGACTGGCTTATGTCCTGAAGTTTCATCCATGTTGCAGCTGGCATAATTTCCTTCCTTTTTAAGGTTGAATAATATTTCATTGTGTGTGTATACCACATTTTGTTTATCCATTCCTCTATCAATGGATGCCTCACAATTAACTTTTTTTAAAATTTTTATTTATTTGGCTGCGCCGCGTCTTAGTTGTGGCATATGGCATCTTTGTTGTGCCGTGCGGGAACTTTAGTTGTGGCATGTGGGATCTAGTTCCCTGACCAGAAATCCAACCCGGCCTCCTGCATTGGGAGTGCAGAGCCTTAGTTACTGAACCACCAGGGAAGTCCCACAATTAACTTTTTTTTTAAAAAACAATTCTTCAGTTTTATTTATTTATTTATTTAATTTGGCTGCATTGGGTCTTTGTTGCTGAGCGGGAGCTTTCTCTAGTTCCGGCCAGCGGGGGCTCCTCTTGTTGCGGAGCACGGGCTCTAGGCACGTGGGCTTCAGTAGTTGTGGTATGCGGGCTCCGTAATTGTGGCTTGTCCCACAATTAACTTTTAATATTGCTGAAATTTCTTCCCTCAAGGCTATCTGAACCCTGTGCTCTGTATCTTTTGAGAACCATTACTTCATTGAACAAATATGGCCGGCCTGCTGTGTGCCAGTCACTGGTCTGTGCTCTGAATGCCCCAGTGACCACGTTTGAAAGTCCTCTCTGGCCCCACTAGAAGGGACAAAGAGAAGGAAATGACTCATCAGGTAACAATGTTTCCATCAGGGCAAGGGTTAGGAAGAAAAATAAAGCAAGACCGGAGGATGGGAATGCTGGGAAATGGGAGGGGGGAATTCTCTAGAGAGCTGGCCCAGAGAAGAGACAGCGTGAAGGGGGAGGCAGGCCCCATGGAACCTGACCCTCTTCTGCCTCCAAGAGGCTGTGAGTTTGGGGGAGTTGCAGGCAGGTTCCTGGAAGAGGCCAGAAGTGGCCACACCAGGGTGCTGCATTTGAACTCTGCAGGCAGCTCTGTTACCTCCTCCCAGTGCCACTGGGAGATGCTGTTTGGTGCCCACTCCCATCTTTGATTATGTGGATTGTTAGAAGAGTCTCCCTTAGGGGACTTCGCTGGAGGTCCAGTGGTTAAGACTCTGCTCTTCTGGGACTTCCCTGTGGCGCAGTGGTTAGAATCTGCCTGACAACACAGGGGACATGGATTCGAGCCCTGGGCCGGGAAGATCCGCGGAGCAACTAACCCCGTGTGCCACAACTACTGAGCCCACGTGCCACAACGACTGAAGCCCGCACACCTAGAGCCCATGCTCCGCAACAAGAGAAGCCACTGCAATGAGAAGCCCATGCACCGCAACGAAGAGTAGCCCCTGCTGGCCGCAACTAGAGAAAGCCTGCATGTAGCAATGAAGACCCAACGCAGCCAAAAATAAATAATAAATAAATAAATAAATATAAAAGACTCTGCTCTTCCACTGCAGGGGCCGCAGGTTCAATCCCTGGTCAGGGAACTAAGATCCTGAAAGCCATGCAGCCAAAAAAAAAAGTCTCCCTTATTTACTGGAAAAAATCTGCCTCCCTAAAATCTCCCTTCTACAACTGTATAAAATGAGAATCCTCATTTTGGTATTTGACAGCTCTTCAGGTATTAGAAGAAACTTGCTCCCTTGGAATCTGCTGTTGGAAGACAAACACGCCCAGTTCTTTAAGTGTTAACAGCCACAGGATTTCCAGACCCCATTCGGATTGGCCACTCTCCTTCAAATGCACGACAGTTAGACAGTATCCTTTTAAAAGTGACACTGAGGGACTTCCCCCGTGGTCCAGTGGTAAAGAATCCACCTTCTAGTGCAGGGGACGCAGGTTGGAACCCTGGTCGGGGAACTAAGATCCCACGTGCCATGGGGCAACTAAGCCGGCGCGCCACAACTACTGAGCCCAAGCACTCTGGAGCCCGCCCGTTACAACTAGAGAGAGAAAAACCCACACGCCACAAGTAGAGAGAAGCCCACACACCACAACGAAGAGCCCACATGCTACAATGAAAGAGCCTGCATGCCGCAATGAAGGTCCCGCGTGCCGCAACTAAGACCTAATGCAGCCAAAAATAATTTTAAAAAGTAAAAAAAAAAAAAAAAAAAAAAAAGTGACACAGAGAAGGGAACACAATATTCTACATGTGGCCCGCCTAGCACAGCATGGGGGCTTCTGTGGGCCTGCTCTTTCCTGCAGTGAATGTGGCCTAAACCTGAATTTGTTTTTTAACCAGGACCTTCAGTTATTATGAATGGCTCTTAAGCACAGTAGTTTGACATGTTCTCGGCTTGCAAAACTAACTTTTAAAAGAAAAAACGGGCTTCCCTGGTGGCGCAGTGGTTGAGAATCTGCCTGCCAATGCAGGGGACACGGGTTCGAGCCCTGGTCTGGGAAGATCCCACATGCTGCGGAGCAGCTAGGCCCGTGAGCCACAATTACTGAGCCTGCGCGTCTGGAGCCTGTGCTCAGCAACAAGAGAGGCCGCGATAGTGAGAGGCCCGCGCACCGCGATGAAGAGTGGCCCCCACTTGCCGCAACTAGAGAAAGCCCTCGCACAGAAACGAGGACCCAACACAGCCAAAAATAAATGAATTAATTAAAAAAAAAGAAAGAAAAAGAAAAAACTGCTACTTTTTTTGCAACATATTCTAATTGTAGAGAATACAGAAAAATGTTCATAACAAATCAAAACCTTCCACCGTCCAAATATTGAGAGAGAATCCCTGTTATTTTGGTCTATTTTATCTCTGATGGTTCTCTCTGCATATCTGTGTGGTTTGGAGATTATAGCCTTTATGTGGTTTTGCATCCTTATTTTTTCACTCTATTAACAAACATTTCCCTTCTTATTATCATTATCTGTGATCCTCATAAAATAAACGCTGCAAAGATTTATATAAAAGGATGTTTGCTGTGGCATTATCTATGATATTGAAAAATTAGACACAAGCTGTATTCATTCATTCAACAAACTTTTGTTGAGCTTCTATTTGCCAGACACTGTTCTCATTGCTGGAAATGTGGCAGCTAGTAAAACAGACAAAAATCCCACTGTTGTGGAGCGTTCATTAGTAAGCCAATAGTTCAATTCTCCTAGGTGATAGTTTAGTAAAACACCCCCATAGGCTGGAATTTATGCAGCACCCAAAATCACGTTTTTGAAATATTTAAAGGTATGAGAGGGACTTCCCTGGTGGTCCGGTGGTTAAGACTCCACACTTCTACTGCAGGGGGCACGGGTTCTATCCCTGGTCGGGCAACTAAGATCCCACATGCGGTGGGATCGTGGCCAAAGAAGAAAGAAAGAAAGAAAAGAAAAGAAAAATAGGATACAAAGTTGTATGATGCTAGCTGATAAAAAACATTTATGGAGCAGAGAGTCTTCCACAAGCCACTAATCATTATGAGTAGAGAAAGGTACCTTTACAATAAAGACATGGATCAGACACTACGTTAACCAAGTCAGCATCACCAAGTGTGGGACCAGCTGACATCCTATGCCCTTGGTGCGATGCTCGGTGTTGACACAGAAAACTGCATTTGGAAGTTCCAGCCAGAAAGGTTCAACCTGAATCGAATCATGAGAAAACCACTGGTCTAGTCCGTACAGGGGTCAGCCTCCAGAACTGACCTGGACTCTTAAGAAATGTCAGGTCTGGAGAAATGGTCTAGGTCAGAGGATGTTGTTGAACCCAAGTTCTTGTGCCCAACGCACAGTGAGGCGGAACAAACCGAAAAGTCAGAGTTTGGAGCAGAGCAAAGTTTATTGCAAAAAACATGCAAGGTGAGTTTTTCTAGGCAAAATTTGGGGGGGGGAGGGCTGCAGGGTGTGTGACTTTCTTCTGATTGGTTAGTGGTGAGGTAGCCGGGTGGTGTTCCAGGAATCTGAAACATCAGCCTTCTGGTTCCAACCAGTCTGGGGTCTGTGTACTTGTGCTCAGCCTGAAGTTACCATCCTCCACCAGGGTGTGGGCCCCAGCTACTGTAGAAGAAGTCAGAGATCTGTTTCAGATTGCTAGGCACATCCCCCCTCCCTCCACCCCAGGAGGAGCCGGGACTCTGCCCCATGGCTTCACTAGTTTTTCTTGACTGCCTTTCCTTTGTTTCTGCCTGCATTCATTCACTCCCGTAATTAGTAACTGTTTGAATCTGCCCTTTGGAACTCAGGGAAGGTCTAGGAGGCTGAAGCCTTTTTCCTATAAATAAGAAACGGGGGACATGCAAAGGCTTTTGTACCCTAGAGGGCCCCACAGGGTCCTGCTCTATTTCAAGGACACCAGAAAGACCAAGAAGTAAATGCAGTGCCATGATCCTTGACTGGACTCTGGATGGAGGAAAAAGACATTATTGGGGGGCTTCCCTGGTGGCGCAGTGGTTAAGAATCCACCTGCCAATGCAGGGGGACGTGGGTTCGAGCCCTGGTCCGGGAAGATCCCACATGCCGCGGAGCAGCAAAGCCCGTGCGCCACAACTACTGAAGCTGTGCTCTAAACCCCGCGAGCCACAACTACTGGAGCCCGTGCGCCTAGAGCCCGTGCTCCACAACAAGAGAAGCCACTGCAATGAGAAGCCTGCGCACCGCAACGAAGAGTAGCCCCTGCTCTCTGCAACTAGAGAAAGCCCGTGCGCACCAATGAAGACCCAACGCAGCCAAAAATAAATAAATAAATAAATTTTTAAAAAGAGAGAAAAAGGTAAAAAAAAAAAAAAAGACATTATTGGGACACTTAGGGAAATTTGAATAAGGGCCAGAGATGAGATAATAGCGTTGAATGGATGTGAAATTCCCTGAGAGTGATGGCTGCATTGTGGGCTTGGAAAATGCCTTTCTTCTTAGGAGACTGTCAAGGAGTATTTAAGGTGAAGGGTCATGAGGTCAGCAACTAAAGCTCACATGATTAAACCAAAACAACTAAGTGTGTGTAGATAGAAATAAAGGAATGTGGCAAAGCGTTAGCTGGGAAATCTACAAAAAGTATTTTTAAAGGCATTAAGAAATGATAGGAAGGAATAAGCCAAATTGTGAGTAAGGATGGATGCATTATTTGTAGATTTGGTAAAAACTATTTAAAATTCTTTAAAATACTCTTGATGACTGCCTACTTTATTTGATAGGTGCTTCATGATTTTCCTTATAGGCAATAGGAAACTGAAACCAATCAAGCAGGGTAGAGCACCAATATCCTGTTTTCAGAGTTCTGACTCATTGGGGGACCACAGCCAGGAGCTACTGTCAGACTCTCCACGTAAACAGATACGTTAGGGCGTCCCAGAGAAAGAGAACCAGGCATGGCTTTCTTGACATAAGAGAAGACGATTTTGGCTTAAGCCATTTTGTGATCTAAGCCAGACCAGAATGCTTGGTCTTGAACAGGTCTCGGTAATTAAAAATCTTAAGGATAGTGAGGGAGTGTAGGGACAAGGGAGAAGCAATCAAGAAACAACAGTTCAGTGATAAAAAACAGTCCTAGTTCCTCCTCAAGGAATATATATGTGGGGCTACATCCCACAGGCCTACAAGGCCTGCACCTGCTCAGATTCAAGACCTGAGAAAGAGCGCGGAGTCAGCCACAGAGACATCAATGGTTTAATGGATGGGGGAGCTTACAGTTCTAAAGCAAGGTTCTGGAACGACTCCCCCCGCCCCGGGCGTGCTGGACTTGGCGGAAGTCGACGCTCTGGAGGTGGGCGGGGGCGGGGGAGGGTGCCAGTTACAGGGGGAATTTTTGAGTCAGATTGGCTCATCGGTTACCAGGGAAACCAGCAGAGGGGCACGCCCCTCACCGCCCCTTTGATAAGAACAATCATTAGCCGGGGCTTGGAGCAAGTAGGAAGGTCAGTCTTGTGAGCAGCATGTAAGTGAAGCAGGCACTGGTCGAGCTGGGGATGGACAGAGAGCAAGAGAACGGCCACCTTGAGTGGCCTGACCGTACACAGTTTCTCCCCGAAGAGCAAAACTGGGGAAGTTTGAAGCTAAGAGTACATGCATGTTCGTGTAGCGGCTTGGGCAGTGGACAGAGTCCAAGCTTTACTTGATTGAAGTCACGAGGCTCAGAAGACGTCACCATCATCATTAACCTTAGGTTCCTGTTGATCTAGTGGTTGAGCACCTGAGGGGGGATTAAATTCTGCAAAATGGCTCAAGAAAGTGCTTCAGGCCAGTCTTTACCAAAGAAGCAGAACTGGGAGTCTGGATAACAGGTGATTTGTTATCTTTGCTATTGTTACTTCTCTTGCCTGATAACAGTTTGATCTTTTTTTTCCCTTAAGATCATTATTACTGAGAACTGTTTAAGGGCAAGCTCTGTGGCCAGGCTTAGATCACAAAATGGCTAAAGTAAAAAATTGCTTCTCTTATGTCAAGAATGCCATGCCTGGCTCTCTTTTTAAAAATTTTAAATGTATTTATTTATTTATTTTTGGCTGCATTGGGTCCTCGTTGCTGCGTGCGGGCTTTCTCTAGCTGCGGCGAGCGGGGGCTACTCTTCGTTGTGCTGCACAGGCTTCTCATTGCGGTGGCTTCTCTTGTTGCGGAGCATGGGCTCTAGGCGTGTGGGCTTCAGTAGTTGTGGCTTGCGGGCTCAGTAGTTGTGGCTCACAGGCTCAGTAGTTGTGGCTCGCGGGCTCTAGAGCACAGGCTCAGTAGTTGTGGCGCATGGGCTTAGTTGCTCCGCAGCATGTGGGATCTTCCTGGACCAGGGCTCGAACCCTTGTCCCTTGCATTGGCAGGCGGATTCTTAACCACTGCGCCACCAGGGAAGTCCAATGCCTGGTTCTTTTTCTCCAGGACCCCCTACCTCATCTGCTTATCATACCCCCTTCTTGTCCTTGGGTGTAGCTCCATGCAGTGGGCGGACTGGTGGCCCCCAAAGACATGTCCACATCCTAGTCCCTGTGAATATCACCTCATATGGCAATAGGTGTAAGTTGTGAGAGGAGTATATCCTGCATTAGCCAGGTGGTCTCTGAAAGCATCAGAGAGAGGCCGGGGGAGTTTAGAGACAGAGACACAGACAGCAATGTGACCACAGAGCCGAAACTGGAGTCACGAGGCCACCAACCTGGAAGCTGAAAATCCTGCCTTAGAGCCTCCAGAGGTAGTGCAGCCCTGCCAACACCTTGCTTTCAGACTTTGGCTTCCAGACTGTGAGCCACTGAGTTCCTGTTTTTCTCCGCCCTGGTTTGTGGTACAGTAAGTCCCCTACATACGAATGAGTTGTGTTCCAAGAGCACGTTTGTTAAGTCCAATCTGTTCGTAAGTCCAAGAAAGTTAGCCTAGGTACCCAACTAACACAATCGGCTATACGGTACTGTACTGTAATAGGTTCATAATACTTTTCACACAAATTATATGTACATAAAAAACAAACACAACAAATAAATCATTTTTAATCTTACAGTACAGTACTTTGAAAAGTACAGTAATACAGTAGAACAGCTGGCATACAGGGGCTGGCATGCGCGTTCACATCTTTGAAAGTTCACAACTTGAAGGTTCATATGTAGGGGACTTACTGTGATTTGTTACAGCAGCCACTAGAAACTCATGTGCTCCTGCAGTGCTCTGGTTCTCGAGGACTCAAAGGTCTCCTTTCCTGCAAAAGGTCCATCAGTGCCTCCCACCTAAAACTGGTGAGCAGACCATTGTTCCGGGACTGCTCATCTCCCTGGAGCCACCTCCCCTTTCTCCAGACTGGCTGTTCCTCCCCTCTCCTCCCCAGACACCCTGACTCAGCCCGTGCTTGTCAAGGGCAGTCCTGACCGACTCTCATCACAGTGGCACCTTCCCTGCCCAGAGACAGCCAGCCCCAGGCTCAGTCCCGGGAGCAACTTCTTCCCCACTCATTCCCCAGCGGTAGTAAAAATATCAGTGGAGGCCATGTGGGATTAGCAAGATTCTCATACCCCTCCCAGCCAGGGAGGTAAAAGTGGAAGCCTAGTGGGGAACAGGAACTCTCAATCCACCCAGCAGTAATAAGGAGACCTCTCTCATAGGGTGTCAATGGAGGACCAGTGGGGAACACCTACCTTGCAAATAATAAGGAGATACTCTCCCATCTCCAGCTGAAGTGATATAAGAAGAAGACATTTTAAATAAAAGATTTAAATAAGATCCAAAGTCTCATAATCTCAAAAGGTCTAGTTTTCAATAAAAAATCACTTGTCCTACCAAGACTCAGGAAGATATCAAACTACGTTTAAGAAGACAATCGACTCAGGCTTCCCTGGTGGCTCAGTGGATAAGAATCTGCATGCCAATGCAGGGGACACGGGTTAGATCCCTGGGCCGGGAAGATGCCACATGTCACGGAGCAACTAAGCCCGTGCGCCACAACTACTGAGCCCACGTGCCACAACTACTGAAGCCTGTGTGCCTAGAGTCCGTGCACCGCAACGAAGTGTAGCCCCTGCTCGCCACAACTAGAGAAAGCCCACCTGTAGCAACAAAGACCCAATGCAACCAAAAATAAATGAATAAATAAATAAAGAAGACAATCAACAGATGCTAATACCAAGATGACAGAGATGTTAGAATTATCTGACAAAGATTTAAAGTATCCATTGTAAAAATGCTTTAACAAGAAATTATGAACATTCTTGAAACAAATTTGAAAAATAGAAAGCCCCAACAAGTAAATAGAAGATGTAAAGAAGAACCCAGTGGAAAATTTAGAAGTAAAAAACATAATAACTGAAATTTTAAAACTCAGTGGATGGGACTTCCCTGGTGGTCCAGTGGTAAAGAATCCGCCTTACAATGCAGGGGACACAGGTTCGATCCCTGGTCAGGGAACTAAGATCCCACATGCCGCGGGGCAACAAAGCCCACGTGCCACAGCTACTGAGCTTGCATGCCTCAACTAGAGAGCCCGTGTGCCGCAAACTACAGAGCCCACGTGCTCTGGAACCTGGGCGCCCCAACTAGAGAAGAGAAAACCTGCACGCCACAACTAGAGAGAAGCCTGTGCGCTCCAAAGAAAGATCCCGCATGCCTCAAGGAAGATCCTGTGTGCTGCAACTAAGACCCGATGCAGCCAAAAATAAATAAAAATAAATTAATAAATAATAAATAAATCTTAAAAAAAACTCAATGGATAAGCTTAATGGCGAATGGAGAGGACAGAGGATCAGGGAGCCAAAAGGAAGAACAATAGAAATTACCCAATCTGAACAACAGAGAGGAAATAGACTGAAAAAAAATAAACAGAACCTCAGGGAATATAACAAAAGATCTGGGCCTTCCCTGATGGTGCAGTGGTTAAGAATCTGCCTGCCAAAGCAGGGGACACGGGTTTGAGCCCTAGTCCGGGAAGATCCCACATGCTGCGGAGCAACTAAGCCCGTGCGCCACAACTACTGAGCCTGTGCTCTGGAGCCCACGTTCCACGACTACTGAAGCCTGTGCTCTAGAGCCTGTGCTCTGCAACAAGAGAAGCCACCGCAATGAGAAGCCCGTGCACCACAATGAAGAGTAGCCCCCACTCGCTGCAGCTAGAGAAAGCCAACACGTAGCAACAAAGACCCAAAGCAGCCAAAAATAAATAATTAAATTAATTAAAAAAAAAAAAAAGATCTAACATTCGTTTTCATCAGAGTCCTGGAAGAAGAGGAGAAAGAGGGCAGCTGAAAAAGTAGTCAAAGAGATAATGGCTAAAAACACCCCAAATATAATGAAAGTCATAAACCTACAGATTCAAGAAAGTGAGCAAATCCCAAAGTGAATAAACCCCAAGAAATGAATGTCAAGACACATCATAAGCAAACTTCTTTTTTGTTTTTTATGGCCATGCTGCACAGCTTGTGGGATCTCAGTTCCCTGACCAGGGATTGAACCCGGGCCATGGCTGTGAGAGCACCAAATCCTAACCACTAGACCACCAGGGAACTCCCATAAGCAAACTTCTAAAAACTAAAGACAAAAATTGTTCAAAGCGGCAAGGCAATTAATATGAGAGAGGATTTCTCATCAGAAACCATGGAGACTAGAAGGAAGTGGCACAACATTTTTCAAGTACTGAAAGAAAAGAACTGTTAATTCAGAATTCTATATCTAGCAAAAATGTCCTTTAGGAATTAAGAGGCAGTCAATACATTCTCAGATGTAGGAGAACTAAGAGAATTTATCACCAATAGACCTACCCTAAAAGAACAGCTAAAAGAAGTTCTCTAATCAGAAAGGAAATGATAAAGACATCTAAGAACACCAGGAAGGAAAAAATAACACAGAAAGCCAAAAATGTTCTCAAATAAAATAGAATTTCTTTCTCCTCTTGAGTCTTCTAAAGTATTTTTGGTGGTTGAAGCAAAACTGATAACACTGTCTGATGTGGTTCTAAATGTATGTAGAGGAAATATTTAAGACAAATATATTATAAATGGAGAGGGTAAAGGGATGTAAAAGAAGGTACATTTTTCTACACGTCGCATGAACTGATAAAATAATGACACCAGTAGATTATGATAATTTATGTATATATAATGTGATACCCAGAGCAACCACTAAAAAAGCTATACCATAGATAAATACCAATGGTAAAAAAACACCATGGATTTAAAAAATGAAATTATAAAAAAAGTTTTTAACCCACAGGAGGGCAGGGGAAAACTTAAGCTCTAACTTAGTAACAATTACATTAAATGTAAATGGTCTAAATATACCAATTAAAATATGGAGATTGGAAGAGTGGATTAAAAAATACACGACCCGACCATATGCTATCTACAAGAAACTCACTTAAAAAATAACTTGTAAGCAGATTGAAAGTAAAAGAATGGAAGACATACATATAAATTCAAATATTAATCAAAGAAAAGCAGGAGTGGCTATATTATTATCAGATAAAGCAGACTTTAGAGCAAAGAAAATGACCAGAGTCAGAGAGACACATTATATAATGAAAAAAGGGTCAATCCCCAAGGAAAACATAGCAATCCTAAGTGTGCATGCACCAAACAACAGAGCTGCAAAATATGTGAACAAAAAACTGATAAGATTGAAAGAAGAATAGACAAATCCATCATTACAGTTGGAGACTTTATCATCTCTCAAGAGTTGATTGAAAAATAGACAGAAAATCAGCAAGGATACAGAAGGACACAACAACGCCATCAACCAACAGGATCTAATGAACATTTATAGAACACTTCACCCAACAAAAACAGAATGCACATTTTCTTCAAGTGCCCATGGAACACATACCAAGATAGACCATATCATCGGCCATAAAACAAATTTCAACAAATTTAGCAGTACTGAAATCATACAGAGGGAATTTCTCTAACCACAATGGAATCAAACTAATCAATATCAGAAAGATAACATGGAACGACACATTTCTAAATAATCCATGGCTTAAAGAGAAAGTTTTTTTTAAAATTAATTAACTTATTTATTTATTTGGCTGCATCGGGTCTTAGTTGTGCATGTGGGATTTTCGTTGTGGTGCATGGGCTCTTCATTGTGGCACAGAGGCTTTTCTAGTTGTGGCGCGTGGGCTCCAGAATGCACAGGCTCAGTAGTTGTGGCACACGGGCTCTCTAGTTATGGCATGTGGGCTCTAGAGCACATGGGCTCAGTAGTTGCGGCACGTGGGCTTAGTTGCTCCATGGCATGTGGGATCTTAGTTCCCTGACCAGGGATCGAACCCACATCCCCTGCATTGGAAGGCGAATTCTTAACCACTGGACCACCAGGGAAGTCCCGAAAGAGAAAGTCTTGGGACTTCCCTGGTGGCCCAGTGGTTAAGACTCCATGCTCCCGGGACTTGTTATGCAGTAGGACCTTGTTGTTTATACATTCTATGTATAAAACTTACATCTGCTAACCTCAACCTCCCACTCCATCCCTCCCCCAACCCCCTCCCCCTTGGCAACCACCAGTCTGTTCTCTATGTCCATGATTCTGTTTCTGTTGCATGGATAGGTTCATTTGTGTCATACTTTAGATTCCACATATAAGTGATATCATATGGTATTTGTCTTTCTCTTTCTGACTTACTTCACTTAGTATGATAATCTCTAGTTGCATCCATGTTGCTGCAAATGGCATTATTTCATTCTTTTTTATCTCTGAGTAGTATTCCATTGTATATATGTATCACACCTTCTTTATTCATTCATCTGTCGATGGACATTTAGGTTGTTTCCACATCTTGGCTATTGTGAATACTGCTTCTATGAACATAGGTATGCATGTATCTTTTTGAATTATAGTCTGGATATATGCCCAGGAGTGGGATTGCTGGATCATAAGGTAATACTATTTTTAGTTTTCTGATGAACTTCCATACTGTTTTCCACAGTGGCTGCACCAGCTTACATTAAGGGAGATTTAAAAATACACCAAACTCAATGAAAACGGAAATACAACATATCAAAATTTGTGAGCCACAGCTAAAGCAGTGCTGAGAAGGAAATTTACAGAAGTAAATGCATATACTTCAATAAAAAATAATGAAATTTTTAAAAAGCAAATGCATACATGAGAGAAGAAAAAAATTCTCAAACCAATAATCTGTACTCCCACTTCAAGAACCTAGAAAAAGAAGGGCAAAATAAACCCAAAGCAAGTATCAATAGAAGGAATTAAAATTTAAAGATAAGACTAGAAATCAAGGAACCTGAAAACAGAAAAACAATAGAGAAAATCAATGAAACTAAAATATGGTTCCTTGAAAAGATCAATAACATTGACAAACCTCTAGCAAGACTGAAAGAAAAGAAAGAGAGAAGAAACGAATTACCAATATCGGGACTGGAATAAGGGAAATCACTACAGGCTCTGCAGACATCAAAAGGAAAATAAGGAAATATTATGAACAACTCCACACACATAAGTTTGACAACTTAGAAAAAATAAACAATTCCTTGAAAAGCACAATCTACCATAATTCATCCAATATGAAATAGTTATTTTAATAAGCCTATAATTATCAAAGAAATTGAATTCATAATTTAAAAACTCTAGAAAAATAAGTGTCCAGGCCAAGATGGTTTAACTGGACATGTCTACTAAACATCTGAAGAAAAATTAACACCAGTTCTACATAAATACTTCCAGAAAACAAAAGAGGAAACACATCCCAATTCATTTTCTGAATCCAGTAATTACCCTGATACCAAAGTAGACAAAAGATGGTACAAAAAAAGAGAACTACAGACCAATATCCCTCATGAATACAGATATAAAATCCTTAACAAAATATTATCAGATAGAATTCAGCAGTATATAAAAAAGAATTATATACCCTGACAAGGTGGGGTTTGTTCCAGGAATCCAAGGCTTGTTCAATGTCCAAAAATCAGTATAACAGTAATGAAGAAAAAAAATCATATGGTTGTATCAGTTGATGCAGATGAAGCATTTGACAAAATTCAACACCTATTTATGGCAAAAACTCCCAGAAAAATAGTAATATGGGGGGACTTCCTTTACTTGTTAAAGAGTATCTGCAAACAACTTACAGCTAACGTTATACTTGATGATGAAAGACCGAATGCTTTCTCCCTAAGACTGGGAAGAAAGCAAGGATGTCTTCTCTCACTGCTGTTATTCAACATAGTGATGTAAGTTCTAGTCAGTGAAATAAGGCAAGAGAAGGGAATAAAGGGCATATAGATTGGCAAGGAACAAATAAAACTGTCCCTATTGGGAGTGGCTAAAGCCTGTTCTTAAGGCTGAACTTCTGGAATCGGGGGAGTGGAGGGAAATCAGCAGGGAAATCAGAACCTCAAGTCTTGAGATGGAGAAAGCCCCAGCACAGAGGAAAGCGGGTGTGTGTGTGTGTGTGTGTGTGTGTGTGTGTGTGTGTGTGTGTGAATCCCCTGGAGGTCCAGCGGTTAGGACTCTGAGCTTTCACTGCCAAGGCATGGGTTCTATTCCTGGTCAGGGAACTAAGATCCGACAAACCACAGGTCAGAAAAAAAACCCCAGACAAACAGAGAAAGAAAGAGCTCGACCCCAGAGCCTCCCTTAGGTGGCCACACCTGACCTGGGGTCCCAGGGTGCTCAGCAGACTTTTCTGTTCCACTGTTCCCTAGAAGGCGGGGCAGAGGGGGTGCAGGGAACGGACACTGGGGTGCTGTGTGTCCAGGCCAAGGGCTGCCAATGGCAGGGAGATCCTGGGCTGGGGTCCAGCTCTGGGCTGGGGAGACAGGGTCTTTGCCCACCCACCTAACTCTAGCATATGGGGGAGGTGGGGTGGGAGAGGGCGCAAGGGTTAGGGAGGCCATCCCAGTCCCTCCCAAACCCAGGCACACAGGGGTTAATTGAAGCTGGGGGTGGGAGGGAGGAGGGGCAAAGGGAGGCCTTGCTGGGAAGGGGAGGCCTTAGAGAAGGGTGAGACCCTGGTTGAAGATGGTCAAAAGGTACAAACTTCCTGTTATAAAATAAATAATTCATGGAGATGTACAGCATGGTGACTATAGTTAATAATGCTGTATTGCATATTTGAAAGCTGCTGAGAGAGATCTTAAATGTTCTCATCACAAGAAAAAAAAATTGAAACGTGTTGACATATGTGAACTAGACTTATTGTAGTGACCATTTCACAATATATACAAATACCGAATCATCATGCCGTCGTTAATTTTATTGGATTATAGTTGATTTACAATGCTGTGTTAGTTTCAGGTGTACAGCAAAGAGATTCAGTTATACACATACATATATTCATTCTTTTTCAGATTCTTTTCTCATATAGGTTATCACAGAATGTTGAGTAGAGTTCCCTGCGCTATACAGTAGTAGGTCCTTGTTGGTTTCCAATCATTATGTTGTACACTTGAAACTAATATGTTATATGTCAAATATATCAATTAAAAAAAGGGCCAAGAGGGAGTTAAGGTCCTGGGGGGAGGTGATGGGGCTGCGGGGAAGGGGTCTGCCCTGGTGGGAGTGAGGCCCTGGGGGAGGTGAGGGCGTGGGGGAGGGTAGACTACAGTGCAGGGGTGAAGTCCTGGGGGTGAGGCCGCACGGGGAGGGGCAGAGCAGCCCTGCTGGAGGGGACCTGGACCCCATTCCTTTCAGGATGCCATGAGCTGGGTGTGGCAGCTGGGACTCCCAGGGGACAAGAGAGCTGGGGGAAATCTGAGAGGTGTGGTTAGCTCTGTAGTCCAGTCCCAGGTGAATACTATCCTACTGGGCAGCTCACTGCCCCACCTAATTGAGGGCAGAAATAGGTTTCACACTGATTCCAACTCCATTTCCACTGGAGATAAAATCACCCCAGTGGGTGGTCACTTGACACATCAAGGGTGAACTATGGGTAAGGCCTCAGCCCCACATGTGCCTCATCCCGAGCCCCCCCTCCCCCCCCAGCACCCCCCAGGCCCACCTGTCCTGGGGGCCGCTCCCGGGGACAGCCCCTCCTGTGCGGCAGGCTGACCCTCTTCCTACACTTTCACAGGTGCGGGTGTCAGATGGGCCTTTAATATCCAGAAAGGCCAGGAATCCACGTCAAGCAGCCCAGGCACTTGTGCACAAACACACTTATGCATACACACACACACACACACACACACACACGCATGCATGTGCACACACTGACATGCACACACATGCACGCTCTCACACACTGGTCTGGGTGCTCTGGAAGTCTAAGCATATAGGCTGCTGTCCTAGACTATGAGACTTCTTCCTTCTCACCACTGCTCTTTTGCAGTTTTAGGAAAGGGGCGACTGAGAACCACAGTAGAACAGACCTGACCAGAGAAGCGTTTGTCTAGCCGGTGGCCCAGCGTGGCCTGATTGCCCCTCATCTGCCGACCCACACAGAGCTGTGGGAGTGGGAGAGGCCTGAGTCCCTCGCCCTGTCCCTCGCCTCGGCTCCTGCAGATGGGCCAGTGGTGGTGGCTCCTGGGAGCCCTGGACTCCCTCAGGTACCCCACCAGGAAGTGCCCAGACCCCCTTGGGCTCTTGGCTCCCCTGTACCTACTGACCAGATTAGAAGCAGCAAGAGGTGAGGGCCCAGCTTCCATCTCGTGTCTCACCCCTACGTGCTCTGCCTCGGGGTAAGAGTGGAACCCTAACTCACCACACAGAGTGCAGGATGGGGACAGCTGCCCCCTTAGAGCACCAGGATTCTCTCCAGGGAAAGGGGCTCCTGACTCATTTTTTGCCTTTTAGCTCTAATCTGCCTGGCTGACCGCATCAGACATGGGGACAGGGTGCTGGTTTTGGAGCACACACAGACGCACAGGGGCAGGTGACAGCTTTTCCCCTGCCACTACCTGCCCAAGGCATGCCAGGCCCGGAAGACCCTTGGCCAAGCCACAAGACAAAATGAAGACATTCTGAAAAGGCTTCAAGGACAAGGGACCCGGGTGTGGCCCAAAGGATGGGGTGAACAGCAGGGAGCCCCACTGCTGGAGGGTACCCCTATGTCCACACCCAGGCCTTTCCCTGAGCTCTTTTTCAATGCTGGGACCTCTCCACCCCCCAGAAAACCAAGGCTGGCGTGCTGTGGGCTGAAGGGAGTGGGGCTCTTGTCAAGAGGGGACACGGCCTCCTCATAAGGGCTCGGCTGGCACGGCCGGCTCCCCTCCAGAGGTCCAATGAGCTGCTTGGGCTTCTGGAGGCTAACAATGTCCCAGGGCGAGCCCACCACGCACGCCGGCTGAAGCACAGACTGCAGAGTACTTTTTTAGGTGGCGTGTGTTGGGGGACGTGGGAGCAGGGGACACTCAGAAACCAGGGTGTGTCCGACACAGTCTGCAATAATGATGACGGCGAGGCCAGGCCAGAGGGAGAACGGCGGCTCGGCCTCCCCTGCGCTGCCCCGAGCACGCAGGCTCTGCGGTGAGGAGGGGCTGCTTCCCAGGCAGGGCGGAGACGCCTGGGGCGGAGCAGAAACAATGACACCACACAGGCCCAAGGATAACTTAGTTTATGGGTCAAGCCAAATGCAGTGCAAAGTTGTTTTCGTTATTTTTTTTTTTTAACCAAAATAAATAAATCAGATCTGTCCCTGTGACAGGTCAGGGGAGCTGGCCCCTCGGCCTAGTGACGCCCCTCACTCCTGCCCCTCCTCTCCCCCTTCTGACCGGCTTTGGCACAGCAGAGAGAAGGATGCTTCGGAGTCTCCACCGTGTAGAAGGAAAGAGGAAAGGAGGTGGAACTGGAGGTTAAGGGAGGGCAGGACCCAGACGAGCAGCCTGCGCCCCGGCCCTAGAGCCCCGAGTGGCGCTTCCCGCCACGCACACCCCACGGGCCCGGGCGCCACCCAGCGCCAGGCGGGTGGAGTATGCACGGCCCCTGTGCACGGCCCGGGACCCTCTCGAGGGGAGGACGTGGACGCTGGAGAGAGCGGGCCTGCCCTCTCTGTGCAGGTCAGTCTCGGGCCATCTCCCACCAGCCACCCCTCGGCAGTGCCCTCCGCTCACTGCACGGCGAGGGCCCTGACAGAACCCTCCCACCCCACAAAGCCTCTGACAGTGGCAGCTCCTCCGAGGGGTCTGGGGCGCAGCCTGAGGAGAGGAAGCCACCCTGCTGGGTGACAAGGACCGCCAGCACAAGGGTATGCCACATGAGGCCGGTCCTGGGGGTGATCTGGGGGGGGGTGAGGGCAGATCTGACCCTCCCAGGACACCTGCGGGGGCTCCCTCTCCTCCTCCCGCTCCCCACTGCCTCCATGAAGGCTGCTCAGCTGGACAGAAGTCACAGAGCCTGGGGGGCAGCCGAGCACGTGAAGGGGGAGAGCAGCCTAATTCCTAAGTGAGCGAGGGGGCGTGTGTGGTGCAGGGACGGGCAGAGGTGCGGGCAGCGCGGAGCGCTATTCTTTAGTGGAGAAGCAAGGGGCAGTCGTGAGGTGCAGGGCAGCCTAAGCAGCCCAGGCAGCATCTACGAGAACTTCTTGAAGGCGTCCAGGTCGAAGGCCGTGTCCAGGAGGCGCTGCAGCTCCGTGAGGTGGGTCTTCTTGTTGCCGGTGGCTGGAGCTGCCGCTGGGTCCCGGCCAGCGTACCTGAGGGGAGCAACAGTGAGCGGTGACGGCGAAGGCCACCGAGGGGCCCGGGCCTCCTTGCCCTCCCCGGGCCCCAGCCGACTGCCCGCGGCCTTACCACACAGGCTTGGCGCGGTTGATGGTGGTCCGCAGCCTGGGCTTCACGTAGTCGTAGTAGCCTTGGTTCTTGTGCTCCTCCTGGCACCAGGCCAGCTCGGCGTTGGGGTACTTCTGCACCTCCTGCAGCAGGAGGTCGAAGGGGAAGGGCGACAGCTGGGGAGAGAGAGAGGAGCTCCTGTCAGGAGAAGGTGTTCAGAGCACTGGGCGAGGCTGGTGTCCTAGAGGGGCTGGTGTCCCAGGTGAGGAGCTCAGTGACCCCTAAAGGATGTTCCAGAAACTCTGGGAAAGCTCTGCGGCCCAGACACCTGCAGGAGGAACGCCAGGACCGGCCTGGGCACCACCTGCCCTCACCTGCTCGATCCTCGTGATGGCCACTTGCTCTGCCATATCCCGCGCTTTGCGCTCTCGGGTAAGATCATAGTACACTTTGCCGGTACAGAAGAGAAGTCTCTTGACGTTTTCTGGGTTTTGGGCTGCAGGACCATCTTCTGGGATCACCCTCTGGAAGTGGGTACCTACAAGAGAATCCCCACAGCCGGGGGTTTGCTCAGGACTTGGCTGAGGGTGTCCAGGGCCCTCCCTCCACGAGGTGGGGCTGTGCCACAAATGACACCAGAACATTTAGTTTCTGAGGGTTAGAGCTCTCCCCCTCTCGCCAGCCTGTGATGCCCTTGCATTAATCCACACTGAGAGAGCCTAACAGGCACAGTAGGCAAGGCCAGCCTTGGAGAGCAAGTGACATCAGTTCATTCTTCAGAACGACCTGTCTCAGACTTCAGGGACAACTAGGTCTAGAAGAGCATCCCATGACCACTCTGCTCAGACTCCTCATGAGTTTACAAATACTAAAACTTTCCACACTGGAAACTAGAGCAAATACTCAGATGCTCACGGCCGGGACCATTCCCCTGCGAACGAGGCCGACTTCAGGAAGCTGCATTCAAAATGAGGGGTTCCCTTAGTGACACATAAGCAACACACAACATGCTCACATTCACATACACACGCAAATGCTAGGATTAGAAGGAAACTACCTTCACATGAGAAAGGCCAGATATGAGAAACCCACCGCGAACATCATACTCAAGGGTGAAAGACTGAAAGCATTTTCCTAAGACACAAACAAGGCAAGGATGTCCATTCTCACCACTTCTATTCAACATAGCACTGGAATTTCTAGCCAGAGAAATTAGGCAAAAAAAAAAAAAAAAAAAAGAACTAAGAAGTATCTAAATTGGAAAGGAACAAATAAAATTATCTGTTTGTTTGACATGTAGAAAACCCTAAAGATTTCACATACAAAAAAAACCTGTTAGAACTAATAAATGAATTCAGCAAAGTTACAGGATAGAAAATCAACACTCAGAATTCAGTTGTATTTCTATGAACAATCCAAAAGTTAAGAAAAAAAAAATCCCATTTGAAACAGCATCAAATAAATAAAATTACTTAGGAATAAACTTAACCAAGAAAATGAAAGACTTGTACACTGAAAACTACAGAACATTACTGAGAGAAATTAAAGAAGATACCAATAAATGGAAAGTCATCCATGTTCATGGATTGGGAAACTTAATATTGTCATGATGTTAACATTATTAAAGCAATCTATAGATTCAATGCAATCCTTACCAAAATCCCAATGACAGGGACCTCCCTGATGGCGCAGTGGTTAAGAATCCGCCTGCCAATGCAGGGGACATGGGTTTGAGCCCTGGTCCGGGAAGATCCCACATGCTGCGGAGCAACTAAGCCCGTGAGCCACAACTACTGAGCCTGCGCTCTAGAGCCCGAGAGCCACAACTACTGAGCCCGTGTGCTGCAACTACGGAAGCCCGTGTGCCTAGAGCCCGTACTCTTCAACAAGAGAAGCCACCGCAATGAGAAGCCCGCTCACCACAACGAAGAGTAGCCCCCGCTCACTGCAACTAGAGAAAGCCTGCGTGCAGCAACGAAGACCCAACACAGCCTAAATAAATAAATAAATAAATACATCTTAAAAAAAAAAATCCCAATGACATTTTTTGCAGAAATAGAAAAGTCCACCCTAAAATTCATGGAATCCCAAAGGACCCTGAATAGCTAAAACTATCTTGAAAAGAGAAAAATAAAGCTGGAGGACTCATGCTTCCTGATTTCAAAACTTACTACAAAGCTACAATATCAAAGTGGTACTGGCATAAAGACAGATATATAGACCAATGGAAGAGAACAGAGAAACCAGAAATGAACCTTCATGTATATGGTCAAATGATTTTGACAAGGGAACCAAGACTTCAATGGGGAAAGGAGAGTCTCTTCAACAAATGGTGCTGGGAAAACTGGATGTCCACAAGCAAATGATGCTGGACCCTTACACCATACAGACACACTAACTCAAAATGGATTAAAGACTTAAATACAAGACTGAAATTATAAAACTTAGAAGAAAACATGCGGAGATTGGTTCAAGATGGAAGAGTAGAAGGACGGGCGCTCACTCCCTCTTGTGAGAGCACCGGAATCACAACTACCTCCTGAACAATCATCAGCAGGAAGACACTGGAACTCACCAAAAAAGATACTTCATATCCAAGAACAAAGGAGAAGCTGCAATGAGACGGTAGGAGGCGCGCAATCACAATAAAATCAAATCCCACAACTGCTGGGTGGGTGACTCACAAACTGGAGAACACTTACACCAGAGAAGTCCACCCACTGGAGTGAAGGTTCTGAGCCCCACGTCAGGCTTCCCAACCCGGGGGTCCAGCAACGGGAGGAGGAATTCTTAGAGAGTCAGACTTTGAAGGCTAGTGGGATTTGACTGCAGGACTTCGACAGGACTGGGGGAAAAAGAGACTCCACTCTTGGAGGGCACACACAAAGTAGTGTGCACATCGGGACCCAGGGGAAGGAGCAGTGACCCCAGAAGAGACTGGACCAGACCTACATGCTAGTGTTGGAGGGTCTCCTGCAGAGGCAGGGTGTGGCTGTGGTTCACCGTGGGGACAAAGACACTGGCAGCAGAAGTTCTGGGAAGTACTCCTTGGAGCTATTAGCCCCACCAAAGAGCCGGGTAGGCTCCAGTGCTGGGTCACCTCAGGTCAAACAACCAACAGGGAGGGAACCCAGCCCCACCCATCAGCAGACAAGTGGATTAAAGTTTCACTGAGCTCTGCCCACCAGAGCAACACCCAGCTCTACCCACCACCAGTCCCTCCCAGCAGGAAACTTGCACAAGCCTCTTAGGTAGCCTCATCCACCAGAGGGCAGACAGTAGAAGCAAGAAGAACTACAATTCTGCAGCCTGTGGAAGGAAAACCACATTCACAGAAAGATAGACAAAATGAAAAGGCAGAGGACTTTGTACCAGATGAAGGAACAAGATAAAACCCGAGAAAAACAATGAAATGAAGTGGAGATAGGCAACCTTCCAGAAAAAGAATTCAGAATAATGATAGTGAAGATGATCCAGGACCTCGGAATAAGAATGGAGGCAAAGATCAAGAAGATGCAACAAATGTTTAACAAAGACCTAGAAGAATTAAAGAACAAACACCTAGAAGAATTAAAGAACAAACAAACAGATGAACAATACAATAACTGAAATGAAAAATACACTAGAAGGAATCAATAGCAGAATAACTGAGGCAGAAGAACGGATAAGAGACCTGGAAGACAGAATGGTGGAATTCACTGCTGTGGAACAGAATAAAGGAAAAAGAATGAAAAGAAATGAAGAAAGCCTAAGAGACCTCTGGGACAACATTAAACACAACAACATTCACATTATAGGGGTCCCAGAAGGAGAAGAGAGAGAGAAAGGACCCGAGAAAATATTTGAAGAGATTATAGTCAAAAACTTCCCTAACATGGGAAAGGAAATAGCCACCCAAGTCCAGGAAGCACAGAGAGTCCCAGGCAGGATAAACCCAAGGAGAAACACATCGAGACACATAGTAATCAAACTGACAAAAATTAAAGACAAAGAAAAATTATTGAAAGCAACAAGGGAAAAATGACAAAAAACATACAAGGGAACTCCCATAAGGTTAACAGCTGATTTCTCAGCAGAAACTCTACAAGCCAGAAGGGAGTGGCAAGATATATTTAAAGTGATGAAGGGGAAGAACTTACAACCAAGGTTACTCCACCCGGCAAGGATCTCATTCAGATTCGACGGAGAAATCAAAAGCTTTACAGACAAGCAAAAGCTGAGAGAATTCAGCACCAACAAACCAGCTCTACAACAAATGCTAAAGGAACTTCTCTGAGTGGGAAGCCCAAGAGAAGAAAAGGACCTACAAAAATAAACCCATAACAAGAAAATGGTAATAGGAACATACGTATCGATAATTACCTTACACATGAATGGATTAAATGCTCCAACCAAAAGACACAGGCTCGCTGAATGGATACAAACACAAGGCCCATATATATGCTGTCTAAAAGAGACCCACTTCAGACCTAGGGACACATACAGACTGAAAGTGATGGGATGGAAAAAGATATTCCATGCAAATGGAAATCAAAGAAAGCTGGAGTAGCAATACTCATATCAGATAAAACAGACTTTAAAATAAAGAATGTTACAAGAGACAAGGAAGGACACTACATAATGATCAAGGGATCAATCCAAGAAGAAGATACAACAATTATAAATACATATGCACCAAACACAGGAGCACCTCAATACATAAGGCAACTCCTAACAGCTATAAAAGAGGAAATAGACAGTAACGCAATAATAGTGGGGGACTTTAACACCTCACTTACACCAATGGACAGATCATCCAGACAGAAAATTAATAAGGAAACACAAGCTTTAAATGACACAGTAGACCAGATAGATTTAATTGATATTTATAGGACATTCCATCCAAAACAGCAGACTACACTTTCTTCTCAAGTGCACACGGAACATTCTCCAGGACAGATCACATCTTGGGTCACAAATCAAGCCTCAGTAAATTTAGGAAAATTGAAATCATATCAAGCATCTTTTCCGACCACAACGCTATGAGGTTAGAAATCAGTTACAGGGAAAAAGACGTAAAAAACACAAACACATGGAGGCTAAACAATACATTATTAAATAACCAAGAGATCACTGAATAAATCAAAGAGGAAATCAAAAAATACCTAGAGACAAATTACAACAAAAATGTGACGATCCAAAACCTATGGGATGCAGCAAAAGCAGTTCTAAGAGGAAAGTTTATAGCAATACAAGCCTACCTCAAGAAACAAGAAAAATCTCAAATAAACAATCTAACCTTACACCTAAAGGAACTAGAGAAAGAAGAACAAACAAAACCCAAAGTTAGCAGAAGGAAAGAAATCATAAAGATCAGAGCAGAAATAAATGAAATAGAAACAAAGAAAACAATAGCAAAGATCAATAAAACTAAAAGCTGGTTCTTTGAGCAGATAAACAAAATTGATAAACCATTAGCCAGACTCATCAAGAAAAAGAGGGAGAGGACTCAAATCAATAAAATTAGAAATGAAAAAGGAGAAGTTACAATGGACACCGCAGAAATACAAAGCATCCTAAGAGAAGTCCTAAGACTACTACAAGCAACTTTATGCCAATAAAATGGACAACCTGGAAGAAATGGACAAACTCTTAGAAAGGTATAACCTTCCAAGACTGAACCAGGAAGAAACAGAAAATATGAACAGACCAATCACAAGTAATGAAATTGAACCCTTGATTAAAAATCTTCCAACAAACAAAAGTGCAGGACCAGATGGCTTCACAGGTGAATTCTATCAAACACTTAGAGAAGAGCTAACACCCATCCTTCTCAAACTCTTCCAAAAAATTGCAGAGGAAGGACCACTCCCAAACTCATTCTGTGAGGCCACCATCACCCTGATGCCAAAACCGGACAAAGATACTACAAAAAAAGAAAATTACAGACCAATATCACTGATGAATATAGGTGCAAAAATCCTCAACAAAATACTAGCAAACAGAATCCACCAACACATTAAAGGGATGATACACCATGATCAAGTGGGATTTATCCCAGGACGCAAGGATTCTTCAATATATGCAAATCAATCAATGTGATACACCATATTAACAAATTGAAGAATAAAAACCATATGATTATCTCAATAGATGCAGAAAAAAGCTTTTGACAAAATTCAACACCCATTTATGATAAAAACTCTCCAGAAAGTGGGCATAGAGGGAACCTACCTCAACATGATAAAGGCCATATACGACAAACCCACAACTAACATCATTCTCAATGGTGAAAAACTGAAAGCATTTCCTCTAAGATCAGGGTCAAGACAAGGATGTCCACTCTCGCCACCATTATTCAACATAGTTTTGGAAGTCCTAGCTAAGGCAATCACAGAAAAAAGAGAAATAAAAGGAATACAAATTGGAAAAGAAGAAGTAAAACTGTCACTGTTTGCAGATGACATGATACTATACATACAGAATCCTAAAGATGCCACCAGAAAAATACTAGAGCTAATCAATGAATTTGGTAAAGTTGCAGGATACAAAATGAACGCACAGAAATCTCTTGCATTCCTATACACTAACAATGAAAGATCAGAAAGAGACATTAAAGAAACAATCCCATTCACCATGGCAACAAAAAGAATAAAATACCTAGGAATAAACCTACCTAAGGAGGTAAAAGACCTGTACTCAGAAACCTATAAGACACTGATGAAAGAAATCAAAGATGACACAAAAAGATGGAGAGATATACCATGTTCTTGGATTGGAAGAATCAATATTGTGAAAATGTCTATACTACACAAAGCAATCTACAGATTCAATGCAATCCCTATCAAATTACTAACGGCATGTTTTACAGAACTAGAAAACATGCGGCAAAAGCTTCATGACATTGGGACTTCCCTGGTGGAACAAGTGGTTAAGAATCCACCTGCCAATGCAGGGGACGCAGGTTCGATCCCTGGTCCAGGAAGATCCCACATGCTGCAGACCCACTAAGCCCGTGGGCCACAACTATCGAGCCTGCGCTCTAAAGCCCGTGCACCACAACTACTAAGCCCACGTGCCACAACTACTGAAGCCCGTGTGCCTACAGCCTGTGCTCCACAACAAGAGAAGCCACCACAATGAGAAGCCCGCGCACCACAATGAAGAGCAGCCCCCGCTCACTGCAACTAGAGAAAGCCTGTGCGCAGCAACGAAGACCCAATGCAGCCAAAAATAAATAAATTTATTTAAAAAAAAATAGCTTCGCGACACTGAATTTGGCAGTGATTTCTTAGATGTGACTCCAAAGACACAGACAACAACAAAAAAAAGAGAAAAAGTGGACTTCATGAAAATTTTAAAATTTTGTGCATCCAAAGACGACACACAGGGACTTTCCTGGTGGTCCAGTGGTTAAGACTCCGCACTCCCAATGCATGGGGCATGGGTTTGATCCCTGGTTGGGGAAGCAGGATTCCACATGCCTTGCGGTGCAGCAAACAAACAAACAAACTTCACACAGATGGAAGAAAATAGTTGCAAGTCACATATCTGATAAGGCATTGATATCCAGTAAATAGAGAGAAATCTTACAACTCAACAACAAAACAAACAACCCAATTAAAAAATGGGCAAGGACTTAATTAAACATTTTTCCAAAGACAACACACAGATGGCCAATAAGCACATGAAAAGACGCTCAACATCACTAATCATTAGGTTAACAAAAATCAAAACTGTGATGAGATACTACCTTCATGGTCACTAGGATGGCTATTATGAAACAAAAACAAAAACCAAGAAAACAAAAACAGAAAACAGTAGTGTTGGCAAGAATGTAGAGAAACTGGAACCCTTGTGTATTGCTGTGAACCACTATGGAAAACGGTATGGTATGCCTGAAGAATTACCATATGACCCAGGAATCTGCTTCTTGGTATATACCCAAAGGAATTGAAAGCAGGGTCTTGAAGAGAGATTTGTACACCCATGTTCATAGCAGCATTATTCCCAATGGCTAAAATGTGGAGGTAACCCAAGTGCCCACTGACAGATGAATAGATAAACAAAAAGCGGTATATAAATACAACAGAACATTATTCAGCCTTAGAAAAGAAGGAAATTCTGACACCTGCTACAACATGGATGAACCTTGAGGATACTGTGCTGAGTGAAATAAGCCTGTCACATAAAGACACATACTGTATGATCCCACTCACATGCAGTTCCTAGAGGAGCCAAACCCACAGAGACAGAAAGCAGAATGGTGGGTGCCAGGGGCTGGGGAAGGAGTGGTGATGGGGGAGTTCTTTAATGGGTGCAGAGTTTCAGTTTGGGAAGATGAAGAAGTTCTGGAGATGGACGGGGTTGATGGTTGCACAATGACGTGAATGTGTTTATTAATGCCACTGAACTGTATGCTTAAAAATGGCTAAGACGGTAAATTTTGTATTATGCATATTTCACCATAATAAAAAAAAAAATGGGAAAAAAAACAAAGAAGGGGTTTACCTTGACCGAAGACTAAAGGGGGTGCCATGGCTGGGAGTAAGTGGGCTCCTTTGGCCCTGTAAGCCCGGGGATGTGCGGGCCCACTGTGTGCTGTGTCAGCCACCTGATGTCTGCTGTCCGGGGGGAAATCTCAGTGCTGTGGGCCTCACCTCACACCAATGAGCTGCCGTGTTACATGGCAGGCCCTACCCACCGGTGCTTCTCCTCTGTCCCTGGCAGTGAGCTGCCATCAGCACCCCAGGAGCAGTGCCCAGGCAGCAGCGTGAACTCTTAACCTCAGACTCACTTCACTGCCTCTGAAAGAGTCCTGGAGGGCACACCCAGGCAGAGGCCACAGACCCCGGTGGGACGCGAGACATGCTGTTTGACCAATTTGCACATGAGCTCTGACATCCAGGCTGTCGTGTTCAGTGGTCTTTACCCAACGACCAAAAAATGTGGCAAGGACCAGAGTGAGACTGACAAGTATAAGCCCCCCCGAGAGTAGCAGTGAAGATCCCCTCCAAATGCCCACCCCCCTCAAGCCTACCTGGAAGCATCTCATCAAAGCTGGATCTGGCCTCAGGGTGCCGCAGAAGGGACTTGGGGGTGAAGATGATTAACTGAAACACAGGAGCACAGGCTCAGGTTCTAAGGATTCCAGAAGGAGGGCCGAAAGCAAGGGGCTGCCCAGGCCTCGTGTTCAGAACAGGCATCTAGCGCTGCCCTCCCAGCTCTACGGTCAGGGGGATCCGCAGGTTAGAGGTAAAAAGGGAAGGAAGACAGGACGATGCGGTTTCCCCTTGTCCCCTCTCCTCTGCCCTGAGACACTGGGCATCCACTCCTCCAGGGTCTGCCCCAGCCTGCTCGGAGCCCTGGGTGCCCCCTACCCTGTACCTGGGGAAGACCCCTGAGCCCTTCCTGGACGTCCCTGCCTGTGGCCAGGGCTCTCCTGTCCCATGGGCCTGCCTGGCCCTGCACCGTGACCGGCAGCAGCAGGGGGCATTCTTCCCTGGGACCCTTCACTCACACTCCTACTCACCCTTCAACACCTCACCCAGGAGCCTGCTTCCCGGGGACTCTCTGCTCCCTTGGCCCCTGCGGGGCCTCAGCTCTCCTCCAAGCTCAACGCACCATCTACGACCACCCGCCCACAAGTCCATCCTCCCATTGGGCTGGGGCCCTGAGTTCTCAGGCCAGGCCTCTCTGAGCTGGGACACCCCCAACTGACCGGCTTCCGGAAGGGCAGGAGAATCTGGCGACGCAGCACATGGAAGAAGTTGCCAGGGGTGGAGCAGTTGACGACAACCCAGTTGCAATCATACAGCTGATTTATGTCAAAGTTGGCTTCCTTAAGGTCCTGGAGCAAGAAGGGAAAGGGCCAGAGGCCAGGCGGCACTGAGCACCCCATCGCAGGGGGCATCAAGGCAGAGGGCCTCGTGGCCGCAGCCTTAGGGTGCCACAGCTCCTCCAGAGATGCACACACAGGGGACACTGACGAGAGCTCAGCCAGCCAGCCCCACGCTCTGAATGGGATTCTCAGTCCCATGTAATCCCTATTTCTCTGAAAACTACTGCCTGGCCTGGGACAGACACAGCTTCTACCTAAAACCAATTATGATGTTCCTTAGAAACAGAACCCCAAAAATTTCCTTTTAGCTCTTAAAGTTTCACTAAAATCACCCCAGAGTTCTTTCCTCTAAACTGTCTGCCTGAATCAAAATACAGGCAGTATCACTCCTAGAAGCTTCTGCTATAGCTTTCAGCGCCTCTGCTTTCTACAGCAGCAGGGACGACAGGAGGCAGCCCGGCACTGTCTTCTGTGCTCTAAGAAGGCCTCTCACTTTGTGGAGACCAGCAGGCTCGGGGCCCACCTGCGACTCCTGAGAGGCACAGAGCAGTCGTGCCTTCAGAGTTGCCCACAGACGCCCAGGTGCGCCACTCACCGGCAGGACGTCTGGGTCGTCATTGCACATCTGCAGGAACCGCTCCGGCCTGGCGGAGGAATGTTCCGGACCCTGGAACCAGAAACACAAGTTACAGATCAGGAGCTTCCCCCATGCTGACCGTTGCTTTCAGTACGTCTCTTCCTTAACCAACTTGCTCATTTTGGTCTGAAAAACACCAACTTGTCTCTTTCCTGCTGGCAGTTTAATTCCTTCTCCTCCTGCCCATGGAGCGTGGAGGGGGCGTTTCCACGTCAGGACAGGGCCCAGCACTCCTGGTTCCTCCAGGTTTCCAAACCCGAGTCTTAAGCAAGCAACCCCCCCAGGGCCTGGCGGAGGAGGAGGGAAGAGAACAGGGAACACCGGAGCCTGGGAGGCCCCTGTCCGCACAGCCACTTCTCATCAGTAACGGAGCAGGACCTGCCTCTTGCCTTCCAAGGGAGGTGGGGAACACCAGCGGAGCCCGTACGGTGCCAATTTCGGGGTCAGGGTCCTAGGCAGGCCCTTCCCACGTTCTAGGTCTGCCGGGAAGGGGCGGGGGCCTCACCATGCCCTCCATGCCGTGGGGCAGCAGCAGCACGATGCCGTTCTGCCGCACCCACTTGGCTTGTCCCGGGCAGATGAACTGGTCGATGATGCACTGGGCCGTGTTGTGGAAGTCACCAAACTGGGCCTCCCAGAGGACCAGGGCGTTAGGACTGGCCATGGCAAAACCCAGCTCAAAGCCTGCAGAGCAGGAGGGAGGGAGAAGACGGGACAGGAGTCAGCTGGTGGGCGGGAAGGGGGCTGCGGTGGGGGAGAATGGGACGGAAGGGAGGAGGGGGGAGGGGTGGCAGGGGCAGCAGGGGGGAGGTGGCAGGGAGGAGGGCCTCGCAGGCTGGGGTGCTCACCCAGGACCCCGTACTCAGACAGCGAGCTGTTGCACACGGTGTAGGGGGCCTGGTTGGGCCAGAGGTGGTTCATGGGGATGCAGGTTCTCTTGTCCACGTTCTGGTCGTGCAGCACGTGGTGGCGATGGCTGAGGGAGAACAGCACAGATCAGCAGCAGAAGCCAGCCCCGTGCACTGCCGCGGGAGCACAAAGCCCCGTTCTTAACAGAAGCGTCTAATCAGAGCAGGGAAAGGGTGCTTCTGGGTCTGAGCAATGGGATCTGATGACTGTCTCCTGGCAGGGATTTTCTTCTAGGAGAGGAACTCCAGAGCCCTTCCTTTCCATCTCCCGTGCTCTGAAGGGCCCACAAGAACACTGAGGCCATTACCTAAAAGTGCCCCGCTCCACGTCCTGGCCGCTCAGCCGGATATGGATGCCCTCCTTCAGGAGGGAGCCAAAAGCCATGTACTCTGCCAGTGCCCAGTCCACGGTCCTGTTCTTCACCAGCTCGCCACGCGTCTTCAGGATCCGGCTCAGCCCTGCGGAGACAGCGTGCTCACCAGCCGCCCGGCACACCCTCCCGCTTGGGACAAGAGCTGAGCTTCCTTCGCTCCCAGCTTTCGGGAGTCATGATTCACCGGGAGAGCGGGGAAGGGAGCTGAGTGGAGACCAGGCCAGAGAGGCTGTGACATCCCGTCCCGTCCTCCACTGCTCTGCTGGCTGAGGACCTCGCCGGGGCAGGGGTGAGGTGAGGCGAGGGCTTCCCTCATCCAGCCACCCCGGCCTTGAACGAGCAGGGACCGCAGGTGGGCGAGGACTGGTCTCATGCCGGGACACAGCTGGCACTGGACTCGGCCCAACACTTCCAAAGGTCCGGGTGGTGCCCTTACCTCCGTGAATGGTGAAGTTCTCCACAGGCACGGAGCTGGCCACGTTCCCAATGTGCGTGAGAATATCCTCCGTCAGGCCCGTGGAGGGGCAGGTCATGCTCCTGGGCTGCCCGTCCAGGGTGAAGAAGCCTAGCGGGGAAGGGGCGAGCTGACACACAGGTGCCACTCCTCACGGAGCCGTGGACACGCGAGACACTGTGCAGCGGTGGTCAGGACCGGGAGCCGAGGTCAGGGGTCTGACTCCGGGGCCCACAGGTGCTGTGGAGTGGGGAGGGGCTCACCGGTGGCGCTCCTCACTCACCAGGACCGGGAGCCGAGGCCAGGGGTCTGACTCCAGGGCCCACAGGTGCTGTGGAGCGGGGAGGGGCTCACTCACCAGGCCAGGGGGAGTCCAGCCAGTGCTTGATGTGCAAGATCTTCTCGTCCTTGGACCTGGTGAAGGCCTCCTCACAGATCTTGTCATACTTGGAGATCTCCTCCTGGAGGGTCGGGCCCGACACAGCCGTCAGGGCCGCTCTGCACAGGGCACACCAGCCTCACGGCCAGTGCGCGCCTGCACTTCCTGAGTGCAGAGTCCCTCAGACCCCACTGGCCTCCAGGCCTTCTCCCCCCAACACGCACCACCCCGTGAGGTCTGTGGGAAGCTTCCGTTTTACTGTTCTCATTCCCGTAGCTGCTTCTCCAGTTGCTGGCTGCAGATCCTGCTCAACGCTGGAGCCCTGTCCCTGCCCACCCTCTCGCCATATTCTTTCTGACGAGTTCTCATGGCTCCAAGCGCAGCCCCTGATCTTCCCATACTTCCGACTCAGCTTGCTCATATGCAGCCCTGCTCCTCTCTCTCCGTCACCCTGCACGGGCTTTCGCACTCATAACCAGCCAGAACTGACCAGGTCACAGCAGGCCCTTTACGAGCTGGATCCCTCATCAGCCTCTCGGCCTCTCACCCCTGTGCACTGGACTCTGTAAGCCAAGGAGGCCACTGCCTTGTGCCAAAGTGCTCTCAGGTCCCACCTCCCTCACGCAACTCCTCAGTAGCCTGGACTCTCCAAGAAGTTCTGCACCGAAATGCTATAGTTGGAAATATTTCTCATGTTCTCACTTGGATCCTAATTACTCTGCAAAAGCGAGCATTTGCCCTGTGGTGGGCCTTCTCTATCCCTCCTTGGCTCTGGAAAGGCCCCCTGGGACCAGAGCCGGGACGCACCTCATACTCAGGCTGGTTGACCACGCCCTGCGACACCAGCACCTCGGCATACTTCTGCAGCACGGGCTTCTGCTTGCGGATCTGCTTATACATGAGCGGCTGCGTGAACATGGGCTCGTCCATCTCGTTGTGGCCATTGCGTCGGTAACACACCTGAACACAGCCAGGAGACGCCAGCATCAGGGACCATGTTGGCCGGGACCCAGGACCCACGAGGACCTGCCCCATTTCTCCTACGTGACACCTCAGTTTACCTCTTCTAGAATTAGGGTCCTGTCTCTCTCTCCTTCACTCGCTAGAATTGCTTTGACTGTCACATGAGATGAAACGAGAGTGACCTGGGACTATCTCGGGACAGGATCCCAACTACCTTCTTCCCCAGGTCAGGTCACCCAGGCCGAAGATGCAGGAGCTCTCAGGAGGGGCAGTGAGATGCCCTGGTTCTAGGGAGCCCTGACCCCTCCCTTCAGGACACGGGCTAAGGTCACTCACCAGGTCCACCACCACGTCCTTGTGGAAGGTGCTCCTCCACTCGGCTGCCACCTTGCACACGTACATGACTGCCTCTGGGTCATCCGCGTTCACGTGGAAAATGGGGGCATTCACGACTCGGGCCACGTCGGTGGGGTAGGGTGAGGAGCGGGCCATGCGTGGGTCGGTGGTGAAGCCGATCTGCAAGGGACAGGCAGCTTGGCCAGGGGGCTTGGGCATGCTGCTGGGCATGGGTGGGGCAGAGGTGGGGTGGGCCAGAGCAGGCCCACCCTCCAGGCCAATGGCAGGGTGGAACCAGGACAGGGGGTGGAGCTGAGGGCAGGGCAAGATAAGAGGGCAGGGCAGGAGCAGGAATGTTATGTGTCTGAGGGTGAGGGCGGGGCTAACGGCAGGCAGGGTGGAGCCTGAAGGCCACTTGCCAGAGGTCACTTGGCTGCCCTTGGCCTACTCTAAGACAGTTCCCAAACACTATTTTTTTTTTAATTGTTTTTTTTTCCTATTCTGCTAACAAAATTCATACATGTTCAGCAGAGTTTGGAAGACAGTATGAAAAATTAAAGTCACTATATTCTACCAGGTTCAGTGTAAATATTTTGATGTTTTCCTTTCCAGATGATTTTCTTTGCATGCATACACATGAAATATAAATATAAAATTTCAGATCCTATCATTTCTGTAATTTTGCACTTTGGTCACTTAACATTAGCATTTTTTTCTTTGAAAATTTAAAGGCCTCACCACTTAGATGTACTAAA
Source organism: Eschrichtius robustus (assembly GCF_028021215.1). NCBI lineage: Eukaryota > Metazoa > Chordata > Mammalia > Artiodactyla > Eschrichtiidae > Eschrichtius > Eschrichtius robustus. The sequence continues at coordinate 9,739,065 of NC_090831.1, forward strand.
ACTTAATCACATATTCGTAATTTTATAACCTGCATTTAACATTTATTTTCATGGGGACTTTCCTGGTGGTCCAGTGGTAAAGAATCCGCCTTCCAGTGCAGGGGATGCAGGTTCGTTCCCTTGTCGGGGAACGAAGATCCCACGTGCTGTGGGGCAACTAAGCCCGCGAGCCACAACTACTGAGCTTGCGCGCCTCAGCGAGAGAGCCTGCGTGCTGCAAACTACAGAGCCCACGCGCCACAACTAGAGAGAGAAAACCCGCACGCCACAACTAGAGAGGAGGCCACGCGCCACAACAAAGAGCCCACATGCTGCAACAAAAGATCCCGCCTGCCACAGCTAAGACCTGACGCAACCAAAAAAATAAAAAATAAAGAAAACAAATACCTAAAATTTATTTTTATGAACTACTTCAAACATATAGAAAGTATGATAATACTATAATGATCACCCATGAACTGACAAGCCAAAATGAACAAATCTTAACAGTTTCAGGACTTTTTATACATTTCTGATACAGCTGGCCCACACACAGGGAGCACGGCCCTGAAAGTGGAGGACACAGTTTCTACGTGTTGCAATATGTATTCCATACATCCATAAACAATATATAGTATCTTCTTAGGCTTATTCGTCACTAAAATTTTGATATCATTCAGACTTATGGAAAAGTTGAAAGCATACAGAGAACTCCCACACAGTCTTTACTCAGATTCACCAACGGTTGCCATCTTGCCCCTTTTCTTATTCATGCTCTTTCCATTACACACGCACGCACACACACACATTTTTCCGAAACCATTTGCAGGTAAGTAGTAGACGTCCCTATTCCCTAAAACATGGACATTTCATTACCAGCCAGAGTGCAGTTCTTGGCCCAAGCAATTTAATATTACAGAATACCGTTGTCTGACCCTCAGTAGACACGTTCCACCAGTTGTAATAACGATGTCCAGTCTTTCTTGCCTTAGTCCCGTATCCAATCCAGCACATCACCCTGCGTTAGTTGTCACCTCTCTCTAGTCCCCTTTAATCTTGAAGTCTTCTTGCTTTTCTTGGTTTTTCATAGCACTGACATTTTGTAAGAGTATTTCCATGTCTTTTAAACCATAGAGATATATAGTCTATGTACCTTACATATGGTGTCATACTCTATATGCTGTGCAAATCCTTTGCAACTTGCTTTCTGTTCAGTATTTATATTCAGGGTTCATCCAGGTTGAAACATGTACCTCTACTTCCTGTAGTAGAGCTTAGTGAAATCTAAGTACTGAATAGTATATACCACAGTTCATTTATCCATTCTCCTGTTGTTGGACATTTAGTTGTTTCCAACTTGTGGTTAATACATTGTTACACATTCTTATGGAGGTTTTCTCCAGCAAACACTGAGTTTCTCTGCAGTACTCCTAAGAAGGGAAAACTAAGCCACAGGGTCAGAACATTGTACCTAAATACCATCAAGTGCTCTCCAAAGTGGTTGTACCACTCACCCTCCTACTAGCAGCATGAGTACCCTGCATTTCCACTCACCATATTGTGACCGTTTCCCCAGGATATTAAATATTTTAATGATTATATAATACTGCTTCCTACGGCTTTGCCAAAATTTATACAAAGACTCTTTGGTTTTGATAAACATTCTTTTTTTTTTTTTAAACTTTTCCCTGAAAAAATCTTTTCTTAAAAAAATAAATTTATTTATTTATTTTTGGCTGCATTGGGTCTTCATTGCTGTGCACGGGCTTCCTTTAGTTGCGTCGAGCGGGGGCTACTCTTTGTTGCACTGCACGGGCTTCTCATTGCGGCGGCTTCTCTTGTTGCAGAGCACGGGCTCTTGGTGCGTGGGCTTCAGTAGTTGTGGCCCGTGGGCTCTAGAGCGCAGGCTCAGTAGTTGTGGCACATGGGTTTAGCTGCTCCACGGCGTGTGGGATCTTCCCTGACCAGGGCTCAAACCCCTGTCCCCTGCATTGGCAGGCAGATTCCTAACCACTGGCCACCAGGAAAGCCCAATAAACATTCTTTTTTTTTTAATAATTTGTTTTGTTCTTTGTTTTTTAAATTTATTTTATTTATTTTTATTTTTGGCCGCATTGGGTCTTTGTTGCTGCGTGCCGGCTTTCTTTAGTTGCGGTGAGTGGGGGCCGCTCTTCGTTGTGGTACATGGGTTTTTTGTTGCGGTGGCTTCTCTTGCTGTGGAGCACAGGCTCTAGGCACACGGGCTTCGGTAGTTGTGGCACGCGGGCTCTAGAGCGCAGGCTCAGTAGTTGTTGCACACAGGCTTAGTTGCTCCGCGGCATGTGGGATCTTCCCAGACCAGGGCTTGAATCCGTGTCCTCTGCATTGGCAGGCAGATTCTTAACCACTGTGCCACCAGGGAAGCCCCCTCACCCCCCGCCCATAAACATTCTTATACAAAAACATTTAGCATCTGATGGCTTCCTTAGAAGAAAAGTTCAGAAGAGGAAATCCTACGTATGTCCTTAGAGAAACAAGAGCCTCAGCAAAGCACGTCTTTCCTTTCCTGCTACAGATCTTACTGGCCCCATGTCATGACTGATGTTATCAAAAACAGTAAAAAGATTTAAGAAAACATTAGCAAAACTGTAGTTCTTACAGAAGTCTGAGAATTCTCTATTTATTTATGATGAATTGCTTTTACATAAACTCCTTTATTACACTGACTAAAGAAAAGATTAGAAATAGTCACAAACTGATGAGAACATTAAAAAAAGATGTACCAGGGAGAATTCTGATGAGCACTTACAGAGAACCTTGATCAATCCCATGGTCCATCTGGGTCTGGGTCTCGCCATAGGGAAATGAGGGTAGGGACCAGGTAAGACAGTGATCATAACATGCACATTACAGCTAGAACATCACAGAAAGTGAACTGCTTCGAAGTTTTGAGACCTCAGGCCCCCAGCTGCCCTCCCCAATATCCACCACTGTTACCGACTTCATCTTTTTTATTTTATTTTTAAAAAATATTTATTTATTTATTTGGCTGTGCCGGGTCTTAGTTGCGGCATGCGGGATCTAGTTCCCTGACCAGGGATTGAACCCGGGCCCCCTGCACTGGGAGCTTGGAGTCTTAATCACTGGACCATCAAGGAAGTCCCTGACTTCTTCATCTTTAAACACATATGGTGGGTGTACGCATACCCACCCACTCACACACACACACGGAGATGGAGCTATACTCCACATTCTGTTCTGTACTTTTTTTCCCCACTTAATGTATCTTATAGTTCATTTCAACAGTATATATAGATCCTACTCTCTCAAATGGTTTTATTACACGGCGGTTGCAGTTAACTTACATTAGTGCTTATTTATGGGCCAGGCACTATTCTGAGCACTTTATGTATATTAATTTATATGTATTAATTCATTTAAGCCTTGTAACACATGGATGGATATATCATAAATTATTTAACTAGCTCCCTACTGACGTAGTGGTAGAAATTTTGGTTTCTAGTCTTGCTGCAGCAGTGATAGCTTCCCCACAATGCCCCTCCATATTATTTATTTATTTCAGTTTTGTACATTTATTTTTTCTTCCAGTTTTATTAAGATATTAATTTTGCAGCAGTGACATATATATTATGTACATATAATATATATATTATATATATATATATTTTTTGGCCACACTGCGTGTCTTGCAGGATCTTAGTTCCCTGACTAGGGATCAAACCCGGGCCCCGGCAGTGAAAGCACCGAGTCCTAACCACTGGACAGCCAGGGAATTCCCTAAGTGATATCTTTAAAGAAATCTCTCAGTAGACGTTTGGGAGTGAGTGTACTAGTAGGAAAACCCCACAAAGTGGAACTGCTGGGTTTGAGAGCCAGAGGGGGACCCTAGAGCCAAATGGTCTATCCTGGTTGAAGCCCTGTTTCCTTCAACCCTGCAGCTCTGTCCCTGGCTGCCCCCATCCACACCACTACCCCTGCTCCCACATGGGCCGGGCACTCTGCAGCCTTCAGGGCTACCACATCAACTTGCAGATGCAGCTGGGTGGGCCTGAAGGCCCCAGATTTGGCTAACTAAGGTCCTCACCCAACCCGGACTCTGCACCTTCTTCCCTGTCCCCTGTTTTCAGTGTCTTCCCCACCCTATTAAATTTCATGCGGTGCAAAAAAAAAAGGAACAGGTCTGATTGTTGGAAGTTCTTTTCATTCAGCTGAAATCTGCTGCTTCCTGGTAATTGCTATGCATTGGTGTGGACTCTGCCCATTATATTCCTTGCTTTGTGAAGCATTCATTTATTTGAAAACAGCTCTTATGCTTCTAGGAGTCTTCTATTTTCTGGGCTACATGGTCATGGCTTCCTTTTAGGGTAATTTTCCAGACACTATGCCATCCTAAGACTCTCCTCTGGACACAGTCTCACTTAAGTTCAACCAAAATGCTTGACCTTCTGTCATAAGAAGTTTGACAAACCAAAGGGTTACCTGTACTGTATTTGTATCATGTGATTCTTAAATTCAAATACTGTTAAATGTTTATATTGCCAAGAAGGAAAGTTTCAAATCAATGAATAAGAAATAAGAAACTAGAAAGAGAAGACTAAATTAAACCCAAAGCAAGTAGAAGGAAAGAAATTACAAAGAGCAAAAACCAATGAAATAGAAAACAGGAAAACAACAGAGAAAACGCAATGAAACCAAAGCTGTTCCTTTGAAACCAACAACAAATCTATATAACCGAGAAAAAAAGAGAAAACACACAAATTACCAATATTCGGAATGAAAGGAGGGATAAAACAACAGACCCTAATAAGAGAACACTGCAAACTTTATGCTCATAAATTCCACAACTGAAATGAAATGAAAAAATTCCATGAAAGACAGAAGTAACCAGAGCTCACTCAAGAAGAAACAGATAAACTGGATAGTCTTATATTTACTAAAGAAATGGAATTTACACTTAAAAAAAAATGCTCATAGGGACTTCCGCTTCTGGAATATGGAGGAGATGTACCTTTCCCTCCTTCTCCTGCTAATAAGTACAATTAAAAACCCAGGGCATTATATATATAAAACAAACACTGAAGGTAGACAGAAGCAAGCAGATCAGCCGGGGACCTCAGGTCCCGAGGAATGACTTGTGATCATTCCCAGGGCTACCTTTTTGCCTCATATAGCCCAGATTTAGGGCTAGAGAAGCAGGCAACTCAGAAACACCAACAGGCATAGCAAAAAGAAGTTTCAAGGAAAGTGGCTCTCTCTGGCCAGAAGACCAGGAACAGGTCGCCTAGCAGTACAGAAGATTTTTAGACAATCACCACCCTGCTGCAGCCAACCCCACAGAAAACATTGTGGCCACCCCCATTTGCCCCAGCAAAGGCCCGGTGTCCCCAGTAGTCCCCCTAGGCTGCTGGTAATTAGGCAACCACTACATCCTTGGTGTTAGTGGAGGCCACTTGGGAAGCAGTAACAAAGCACCTTTGCCCCACCCTCCGTCCCCTCCCTTCCCTGGGTATCAACAGACCTGGGGTGGGGAACCTGGACCCCTACCCCACCTGGCAGTAACAACTGTCCCCCCACCCCACCTGGCAGTAACAACTGTCCCCCCACCCCGACCCGAAATGTCCAGAGGACACCTGCTATAACAGGAGGTTTAAATTAGATTCTGAGTTTCATAACATATCCTCAAAATGTCTGGTTTCATAAGAAAGCACTTGTTATACCAACAACCAGAAAAGTTTTAGCTTGATGAGAAAAAGCAATCATTAGAAGCCAACACTCAGATGACACAGATTTTAGAATTATCTGACAAAGACTTCATAAAATTAAAATTCATTAAAATTCAAAGCAAACTTCATAAAAATACCTCAATAAAAATTATGAACATGCCTGAAATACATGAAAAAATAGAAACTCAGCAAAGACACAGAAGATACAAGAAGAACCAAGTGGAAACTTTAGAGTTGAAAAAACAAAAACAAACAAACAAACAAAATCCCCCGGGGGGTTGGAAATCAGGGAAAAAAACCCCAAACCTGAATGGAGGTGCTCTATAGCAGAACGGAAGGGAGAAAGGAAAGACTCAGTGAACTTAAAGATGGAACAGAAATTACCCAATCTAAACAAATGGAGAGGGACTTCCCTGGTGGCACAGTGGTTAAGAATCCGCCTGCCAACGCAAGGGACACAGGTTCTAGCCCTGGTCCGGGAAGATCCCACATGCTGCGGAGCAGCTAAGCCCGTGCGCCACAACTACTGAGCCTGCGCTCTAGAGCCTGCGCGCCACAACTAGTGAGCTCACATGCCACAACTACCGAAGCCTGCGTGCCTAGAGCCCGTGCTCCACAACAAGAGCAGCCACTGCAATGAGAAGCCCGTGCACCACAATGAAGAGCAGCCCCTGCTCGCCGCAACTAGAGAAAGCCTGCGCACAGCAATGAAGACCCAACGCAGCCAAAAATAAATAAATAAATAAAAAAAAAGAATAAATAATCAAAAAAAAAAAAAAAAAACCACCAAAAAACACAACCAATCAACCAAACAAAAAACTCCTGGGATGGAATTCACCTGACTCTGGAGACTACTCATGGAAAAACTTTTTTCTTTAAAAAAAAAAAAAAACCCCCCTGTGTCCTGGGCTTCCAATCCCTGTGAATGATCTTTGCTGTACTCTGTCCAGATTGAAGACCATTCCTGTTAGCATCTCAGCCCCTACCCAAAAAGCAGTAAAGACTCTCTGTGTTTGGGCATCTGTTTAAAACACAGTTCAGAGATAGGTTTCTCTTTCCTTGGCACCTTTTCAATATCTATTTTATGAAACAACCTATAATGAATATTTCCATTAAAATTAATATTTTAAGAATATATAATGCCATGAGAAAACACTGTGGTAAATAAGAAGTGGATATAAAACTGTGTATACAGAACCCAGTTTCTTAAAAGAGGGGCCATCTATATGCTTGTGGGTATGGAAGAAAATATTCTGAAATAACACCATGATCTTAAACACTGTAATTAAAATCTCTCCACTTTAAAGAAAGTTTCCTGTTTGTCCAAGTTTACTAATCAGAAAACAACAAGTGTATTAAATGATGAACACATGTCATTCTAAGTAAGGCTGATGTGAGCATAGAAGCCTCAGGAGAAAGTCTAATTGATGCTGTGGCCTCCGCAGCCTTCTCTGCTGCAAAGACCCCAGAGCCCGCCTGGAGCCCAGGTTACCTGGTTGTTGACGACCACGTGGACAGTGCCGTGAGTCGTGTAGGACGGCAGGTCACTCAGGTGGAAGGTCTCGTACACGATGCCCTGGCCGGCAAATGCAGCATCCCCGTGCAGAAGGATGGACATGACCTGCAGACATGCAAAGGAGACCCCAAATGTGACATGGTCCTGACCACCACGTCCACAAGGCACACTGGAGATTCAGTCACAATCCACTTTTCAAAAAACGATGTATTTTGAGATAATTTCGAACTTAGAAAGAAAATGGCAGGAAGGCACAAAGACCCCCAGGCGCCCCCCAGCACCCCCTTCCCCCGAGGATGTGCTCCACGAGGGTGCCCTCCAGGTCTGACACCAGCCACCCCGCCATCATCTGCTGCAGAGCCAGTGCCCACCGCCCCTGCACCCACCACGCAGGACCCTCTCATCAGGAAAGCAATGCTGGCCCAGACCCCACGTGGACGTGCTCTTAGGGCCACGCCTCTTCAGCCTCTCGACCTGGAGCAGCCCATTGTGTCTCCCATCTCCACGTCACGGACAGGCCTTGGGCTCCGATGGTCCTGTGTGACCAGACTCAGGAATGGTGCATTCCACGCCAGGGGACGCCAGAGCTGGCCTACCCCACGTGGATGAAGCTGACTTGGATCACCTGGACCAGTAGCTGTCGGTTTCTTCCTTTTTTTTTTTTGGGTCACGCCGTGCGGCATGTGGGATCCTAGTTCCTCAACCAGGGATCGAACCTGCACCCCCTGCAGTGGAAGTGCAGAGTCTTAACCACTGGACCGCCAGGAAGTCCCTGTTTCTCCCTTTAAACTCACCATTTCTCCTCAGTAACGAGAACAGTGAGGAGAACGTCTGTATCTTGCTCCTTACCACACCTCCAGCCACCCAGCAGCCTGAGCGGCACCTCTGGGGTGCTGCCAGGTGTCACTCCTACCTTCACGCGCTGGCATTCCATAAGAGCTTTCTCTTCTCGACTTTTATTTAGTTGTATTAATATGCACTCACGGATTCCTGTTATATTCAACTGGCTGTAACTGACTAGTATCTGTAGTTATTTGGACGCTCACACTGTCCCAAACTTGGCGTGGGGGTCCCGTGCCATCTGGACAGGCCCCATGGCTCATGGGGGCCTCCTTGCTTTCTGGCACAACAGAGATTTCAGCCCCCTGCTGCACTGTTCCTGCCCAGCCCTGGAATCAGACACTTCTCTGAGGAGCCTGGTTCCTTCGGTGGAGGACGGCCCTGAAAACTAATACTCGTGTGCTCATCACCACTAGAACAGCACCACTTCTAGGCTCTTTCCGCACAGAGCCAAAAACCAGATGTACAGGTGCACGTACACAGAGATTTCTAAATCTGTACACTGTACAACAACGATACCTCCAATTCCAATTCTTTTTCTGGGCCTTCCTCCTTCCGCATTTATAAACACCTCCTACACCGCGAGATGCTGTTCCCACTGTCCTCAATACGTTACCTGTTTGCTTGGTACAGCCCCACGGCCCTGCCACCCCTGCTCCTTGATGCCCTCTCGCTGTGTTTCCTCAGCTCCTGTCACCTCCCTGGTCCACAGCGCCAGGAAGGAAAGGTCCACATGCTCTTCAGGGACAAAAATCTAGATTTTTTTTTTAGCAGAACCCCATGTGTCCTGCCCTGGGGGACACAGGGATGGTCTAGGAAAGCTGGAAGTGGACACAGTGTCGGGTTTGCGCAGGGACCTCCTCAGAGGACTGCAGCCTTGCCAGGGCCCAAACGACCAGGGGACGTGGCGCCTCTTCCTGCTCGCCAGGACGCGCGTTTCTCTGCAGAGCCTTCTCTGTACGACCTCGGCCTTCTGCCGTTGGGCACCTCAGGGTCAGCCTCCCCTCTCCTCACGCTGTTTCTCTTGATCTTCTGGAGAAGCTGCACTGTGTCCCTTGCTAGGCTGCACTCGGTCCCTCGTGTTCCCTCAGCGCAGCGCTGCTTGCTCAAATCACACACCCTGGCGGCCCGATCTGGACCCAGGTAGGAGCGGGCCTCCATCTGTGGCAGGCTACCTGCGGCGCTAGGGAGCTGCTTTCCCACACGAATGCCCCAAGGGCCACATCAGCCCTGAGCCAAGCTGGGTCAGGCTCAGTCTTGCACCAGGTTATAGAACAACCTTGGCCACATTTATAGAAATTACATAGTTTTTTTCTGAAACACTGAAGGTTATGTAACAAATACTCCAGCTCCCTGGATTCTGGGTTTAACAGAAATCAGATAATTGCCTAAGGGTTTGGGAAGAGTAGCAAGGAGAGCAGGTGTGAAGGACTAGTGGGGTCTGGACCCACCCGCTGAGCATGGGCAAGGGTGGGCTCAGATAGAGGGGCGGGGGCAGGGGCCTGGAGGGATGGGCCGTCCACGCCAGGCAGGGTACTCCCATGGACAGGGCACTCCCTCAGAAAAGTGCCTGGTGACCACACAGGGCTAATCAGCCTCTCCTGGCCTCACAGGATGGATTGCTGTGATCATCTGAAGCATGTTAGATACCCTCCACCACTTTTCCCTAGTTATTTCATTCCTTTTCAGGATGTTTCCAGCATTCTAAGCAAGCGATGCTGGAGTGGCTTTTTGTCTGTAATTAATTAATTAAATTTATTTATTTTATTTATTTATTTTTGGCTGCACTGGGTCTTTGTTGCTGCGCGCGGGCTTTCTCTAGCTGCAGCGGGCGGGGGCTACTCTTCGTTGTGGTGTGCGGGCTTCCCACTGCGGTGGCTTCTCTTGTTGCAGAGCACGGGCTCTAGGCACGTGGGCTTCAGTAGTTGTGGCATGTGGGCTCAGTAGTTGTGACTCGTGGGCTCTAGAGCGCAGGCTCAATAGTTGTGGCGCACTGGCTTAGCTGCTCCGCGGCATGTGGGATCTTCCCGGACCAGGGATCGAACCCGTGTCCCCTGCATTGGCAGGCAGATTCTTAACCACTGCGCCACCAGGGAAGCCCTGTCTGTAATTTATGAATGTGGATGTCACAGAGTTTTCTGCAATCTTGTTCCCTTCCCTGGCCCCAAATGCCTGGGCAAGGGTCCCAGCCACAGACAGAGGAAATGCTGGAGGCACTGGTCACTGATGCTGGTTTCCTCCCTATCTGTCCCCAGCCACTGTGTCACTGGTGGTCTCGGGGGCCGCACAGGAAGCCACTTTCTACCCGCTTGGAGTTTCTGAGGCACCGTCCAGGCCCCCAAGCTCAGCGAAGTAACTCTCATGTCCCGACACCCTCCCCATGGGCCACACTCTTCGTGGTGCAGGAACCACTTCCTGTTCCCAACGCCACCTCTGGCCGGGATCCCGTTACCCTCTAACCATCCAAACACAGTACGAGTAGACTCACAGTGTTTTAAATTATAGAACCTAGTAAACTAATACTTGGTTCCACCTCTAAAAAGTCTGACCCCTCTCCAGGGCAACCCTGGGCCAGGATGCCCCCGGCCCCAGCTCCTCCCTGCTCTGCGCACAGCACAACCCCACCTCCATCTTTGTCCTTTCATCTCCAGAGAATGTCCTTTTCTGCCCGTCTACCTAAATCCTGCTGTTTCTTTAATTAAATATGACAACTACCTGCTCTATCGATGAGAGGGTTTGACTGCCTTTCATTCCACTTCCTTCCACACCTATATACCTCTCTTCGGAAGTTCTTTACCAGTGAACCTGCAGCTTTACATCACATTGTGTATGTTCTGTTAGCTCCCTCACATATGACCCTATTTCTAGGAAGAACAAGAGATGCTTGAGAGTAGGGTGGTGATGCTGACTTTGAACATGCCCCAGAATGCACACGCAGACACTACAAAAACTTGATTTTTCTTATTGCTTGGCTTTGAGGTTATCATTAAGTAGTAAGAACTGTACAGTTTGTTACAGACAGATTTCTACTTTGAGATTAAACAAGGACAAACAGTTACAATCCACTGAGGATTTCTATACATAAGCAGGCTGGCCAACCAACATTAAACATTCAGCATCACACACCTGGAAAATGCCGGTACCAGGGCCCCCGGAACTCGAGCTGTTCTCCATCTCTAAACGGTGCCACCCTGACACAAACTCGACCACCTCTCCTCCCATCTGTCAGTTTTACAATTCCTCCTTTAGTCTCACCCACACCTTTTCCTTAAGACTCTCTCCTCCTGTTCAGTGACAAACCCTCTTTGTCCACCACGATATTGTGCAAGACTAGCTTCTCCACAGGTGTGGTGACAATGAAAGCAATCTACTCCCCACCTAGCTCTGGTGGTCACAACTTGGAAGGAAGCATTATCTGTAACTGGGATTAATTTATTAACACTATGGCTACTCTTTCAAGATCCATTCAGAATATTTTGTTAAATTCCAGAAACATGAGGTCTGGGACGTGCCTGAGGCTGTGAGCCGGTCCTGGACCACCTGGCATCAGGGCCGCCCCTGGTCAGCCCCCGTGGCCTTACCTTCTTTCCCTCGGTGTCCCCGCAGTAAAACTGCTCAGCTTTAGTCTTGCCCATCACCACAGGATCAGCAGCCTCCAGGTGGGAAGGGTTCGCCACCAGCGACAGGGTGATGTTCCTGTCGGTCACACGGTTGATCCGCCGGTGATACATGCCCAGGTGGTACTTCACGTCTCCAGAACCCTGAAGGTACAAACAGTCAGTCTTTATCCTGGGCATGGAGATGCTTACTCTTCACGACAGCCCTGTCCTGTGTTATTTCTCCTCCCAGAACCCCCATCCCTGGAAGGATGGAAAGCCTTTCCCCAGAATGGCTCCACCTAGGGCACAGGGAGAAGGTCCCTCAACCAGAGGCGCACGTCCCAAACCCCAGCGGGGAGGACTGCAGGGGCTGCCAGGCCTCTGATCTCTCTTTTCTCCAGAAGGTCGGCCACCGGCCACCTCCTTTGCGAGTGGTATGGAAGATCCCAGGCCCAGGTCCTTCCGGAGAAACAAGTGGAACCAGGGTCTGGTGTGGGTCGGAGCTATGCTAGTTTCTAAAAGAAATCAGGTGTCTCACCTCATCAGCTGCCTCCAGCTTTGAGTCGAACTGACAGAAAATCTGCTCCAGCTCCTTCCTGATGACGTTTGCAAGCACGTTCAGCCGCCCTCTGGTACACAGAGGAGCGAGCAGGGCCTGAGCTGTGTTCCGGGCAGCAGGCAATGCTGTTCTAGCCCCTTCCTCCCCCGATGGACAGGCAGTGCCTCGGTTTGCAGCCCGAGAGGAGCTGAGAGCAGAGCTGATGTGGGACACTCAGCCTCTGCTTGCCCGGCACCCAGGGCCAAGACGAGGTGGGAGGAAGAAAGGTAGAAAACGGAGAAACACTGCCGGCCTGCGGCGAACGCTCCACCCTCAGCCTCCGCTGCCGCCTCAAGCTGAGGTCTCCGCTCCACGTCACCGAGCAGCCTTCCCTCTAGGTTAACCTCCCTCAGTGGTGACCCCGACAAGGGCATGAGGCCAAGATGTCTGTCTAAAACCACTATGGCCTTGAGTGTGACAGTGGCTACCGAGGGAGGGGGATGCCGCGGCGATGGCTGTCCCGGGGCAGGGGTGCAAGTGCGCTCCAGGCGAGCCAGCCTCCTCGCTTGCCTAGTGCCCCACCCCGTGCTCCGGATGCATGAAGGGCGGCCAGGTACCTGTGCGGCATCCCCATGATCACATAGTCCACTCCGTTCTCACTTGACTTGTCAATGATGGTCTTGAGGGCAGGAATCAGCACCTCGCAGCCTTCGAGACCAAAGCGCTTCTCAGATGACCACTTCCGCTGCAGGAACTCCTCAAACCTGGACAGGAACCAAGCCAAGTCACCAGGGCCAACCTTGCTCGCATGGGGCTGTGGCCACACTCCAAACCCACCCACCCCTGTCAACAGGCTGTACCACACTGACGGGACCAGTGCAGCCCCGTACCTGGTGGAGCGCACGAGCCGGGCCAGCAGGGTCCGCTTCTCCTCGTTGGTGAACTGCAGGATCCCAGGCGTCTCGAATTTCTGCCGGATCCACTGGCACTGCTCCAGGTCATTGATGAACATGAACTCCACCCCGATGTGCTGGCAGTACGCCATCTGTTTTTCATGCACACACACACACACACACACACACACACACACACACATGATCACGGGGATGTCCCCCCAGGTGTGTTGACTGCCTACTCAGCCAGAAGGCTGGCAGGAACAGGTGGCCTCCCTTTCAAATGCAACAGAGCCAGCTGTGACCTGGGGCACCAAGTCTGGGCCCACAACCTCCTCTCACTCCGAACCTGGCCATGAAATACTTCCTCCACAGAGTACAGAGCCCAATAGGCAGGGAGGGGACAGTGAGAACCACTAAGCCAAGACATGCTCCCTTCATGGCGGGAGGACAGAAGCACCAGCCCGGGGACGCGGAAGCTCCTGGGGAAGACAGGTTCTCTGACCTCAAGGTCAGACTGTGCCCAGCACCCTGAGAAAGAAAGGTCCTGTGCTGCCGGTGGATATCACAGCTCAGTGGTCACTTAAGTTTAGCAGGCTTGTATTTATTTATTTTTAAAATAAATTTATTTATTTATTTATTTATATTTGGCTGCGTTGGGTCTTCGTTGCTGCACGCAGGCTTTATCTAGTTGTGGCGAGCGGGGGCTACTCTTTGTTGCGGTGCGCGGGCTTCTCATTGTGGTGGCTTCTCTTGTTGTGGAGCACGGGCTCTAGGCACGCGGGCTTCAGTAGTTGCGGCACGCGGGCTCAGCAGTTGTGGCTCACGGGCTCCAGAGCGCAGGCTCAGTAGTTGTGGAGCACAGGCTTAGTTGCTCCGCGGCATGTGGGATCTTCCCGGACCAGGGCTCGAACCCATGTCCCCTGCATTGGCAGGTGGATTCTTAACCACTGCTTTTAGGAATTTAAAAAGCAGTGCCCTGGTGTGACAATAATTTGTTAAAATTAATTAATTTATATATATATATATATATATATCTCTCTTTTGGCCACGCTGCACATCTTGTGGGATCTCAGTTCCCTGAGCAGGGATCAAACCCGGGCCATGGTAGTGATAGCACTGAATCCTAACCACTAGGCCACCAGGGAACTCCCGACAATAAGTTTTAGAGCCCACAAATGCCTTTCAACGTCTTCGCAACAGCCATGCTGACCAAGCACTTAGAGGGCCGAGTTCTGCTTGGTGGTTCTGTCCGTGACCCCCTTTGGTTTTCACTACAGACATGGAAACTGGCTGGCACAGTGCAGGGTGAGGCTGCACCTGGGATCCCAGTGGTGGGTCCAGATCTGACACCAGAGCAGGGGTGGGCACCTCTGCATGTTAATTCCATGATAATGAAACAAAGGGACATTTGCCTGAACTCAAAATAATGGCCGACCACAACGCGCTCGCTATCATCCTAGCCGAGAGGAGGAAAATCTTGCCTAGGGACAAAAAGAGGAAATGGAGCTGGGAAAGACCTTGGTGTTCAAGGTATTTTCATTAACTCCAAAACTATATTTCCCTGATGACACCTCACGTGATAAACTGGGAACTTTTAAACTGGAGGCACAAGAAGCCCAGGGTTGGGGGGTGCTGGCCTGCCTTCCCTGACTTCAGAGCCAGCGCGAGTCACCACTTCCACCGGAGCTGTACAGTGACAGTGCCCTGATCTACTGAGCCGCAGGAGAAAGTGTATTTCTACACAAACACATTTGAGAAAACATGGCCCAGCCACAGCGTCTGTTAACATGAACCTTGAACCTTCCTCCATCAGCTTAAAAAAGGGTGCATCTTCCCTGGGACCCAAGTCTGAGTTGTAAGCCTAGCAGAGAGGAGAGGAAGGGGTGGGGAAGAGGGCAGGGGGAGGGGAGAGGGGAGGGGAGGGGAAGAGAAAGAAGGAAGGGAAAGGGGGAGAGGAGGGGGAGGGAGGAAGTGGGGAGGAAAGAGGAGGGGAGGGGGAGGGGGCTCCCTCCTTTACCCATGGAGGCAGGAGAACACGCCCGTGCTCCTTACGCCTGATGGGCAGTATGTCCATTACTGAACAATTAAAGGCTCAAAGGAAACTATTAGGTCAAAAACAGTATGTCTCCATTATTATCAGCATGGATTTAGCTATTAACTTGGACACATAGTTACTGGGCCCCTGGATCATATTTTGTTTTTCTTGTTCTTGGCTCAATCCCCAGGAGAAAAGGGCAGGGAGTGCCGATTCTTAGCTTCTCTCTCTAGTGAGACATTAGGAAGCCAAGGAATTGCACTCGCTCTAAATATTCAAAGAGCTGCAAGTTGATTATTATGTCACGGGACCAAGAACATACTTAAGTTCTGTCAGCTCACACAGCCGCCCAGTGCATGCACATGTCACGTGTAAACATACCCAACCCACCATCATCGGGTGAGTTTACACAAATATCTGTAAACAAGGAGAAGGGGTATTCCGAACTGGGACAAGTCAGAATGGGAGGCTCTCTTGGAAGAGCCCTGGACGTGGGGCCCTCTGGGGACAGGGGGTGCTATGGCTGGGACCCCTGGAGTCCAGGTCCAAGTGTCCACAACAGCCCAACTCCTGGGTTCTGGCACTGGATGAAATGAGAGCCGTGCATGGCTCTCTGCCCCTTTCAAATGCTGGATCAGTACAACCTGGGGCTCGAGCAGTCGCTTGCAAACACAGCTGTGTATCCCTATCTCTGGGAGATTTGTAAAAATGCGCATTTCCAGGCTCCAAAACCAGAGCTGACTCAGTTGGTAGTAGGTGGGCCAGGAATCTCCCCAGGCGTTCCTATTCAAGCTGGCTTGGGAATGACACCCTTTATTTACCTAATGCTTTAGGACACATTTTTTAAAGTCGGAAGCAAAGTCTACATTTTGTTATGGTTGATTGTAAAAATAAAAAAACACGGATTTTCATCAACAAAATAGCAAAAAACAAAACAAAACAATTCCCTATCCCTTACATTAAAAAAAAAATATAGGATCAAGAGAAAAACAACCTAGTCTGGAGGCCTCCTGCCAACACAAGTTTTTAGCAAGTCCACTGGAGTTTTCTGGAAACGACTTGTGTTTTCTTACCTCCAGGCGTCGGATGATCTCCCGCAGCGGAAGGGCCGACTCCTGTCCGCCGATGAACGTGGTCGTGGGCAGGTGGAAGACCTTGTCCAGGTCAGACTCGTCCAAGCCGTAGAACCCTACGGGGGTGAGGAGAGACGGGCACAGCCATACAGGGGCCACAGTTTAGGAAAAGGGGGAGGGACTCCCCAGGGGAGAGAAAAAAGAAGAACAAAATCATAAAAACCTCTGTTATGTACGAAAATAAATACTATATTACAGCCAGAAACACAAACTTTAGCAACAAACAGAAGCTGAGTATATTACTGGCATCACAGGTAAAGGAGAATAAATTCATATGATGCATATATTAGTCCAGTGCACCAATTATTTATAATTTAGAGAAAAATGTATTTCAAGGTCCCACAGACACAAAGCAATTTAGCTTTGAAAAGGCACTGGGTAAGTCAATCAGAAAGCAAATGAAAAATAGTTAAGGAGAGAATTCAAGTAGAAAATGAGGAACTGGACTAGACTAGGTCATATATGTCTTGATGGCGATGGCATTTGTATGTGGTGAGTGGAAGCTAGGAGACTGAGAAGTGAGGGACAGTCACCAAGAAGCCCAGTGGCCTGCGGGAGAGCTGCCAGGCAGCAGGGCAGAGGCTTCCACAGCCACCTCTGATGAAGGACGGCGCCGTCTCCTGGAAGACCTCCAACTGCACATGAAGACCCCTCCTCCAGACAGTGCTCGTAAGTCACAGATCTGATTATCGCTCTCCCCAGTCCAATACCGACACGTATTTACTGACTAATTGCTAAGGAACCGACTATCACTGACTCATCACTGCTATTTGCTGAGCACCACGTGCAAGGTGCCTCCTCATCTGAAAGCATATTTCAAACTGACAAACACGTGATGGAGTGGAGGGGCTCTTTCCAGGGCATTATGCGCTTGTTTCATGTTGCAATAATTATCAAAGGGGAAGAGACTTGGAGGAAAACTGTCCAGTGACACTATAGGTTAGGCTCCCACCCACAAGATATTGGCTGGAGTGAGGCAAGGTGCAGGTCACAATCCCAGACGCCAGGATGAAATGTGAAACGAGCACCCACAGTCTCTAACACCTGACTGTGCAAGATCAGACAGTCTCCCATTTCCTGGCCTAATTAAGTGTAAATAAGACAGAGGGCCCAGTAAGGGACCTAAGCAGTCGCTTGCAAACACAGCTGTGTATCCAAATCTCTAGGGAATTTGGGAGAGTTGTAAAAATGCACATTTCCAGGCTCCAATGCCAGGACTTGACTCAACTGGTCATGGATGGGCCATGAACATCCCCGGATGATCCTATTCAAGCTGGCTTGGGAACGACAGCTTTTATTTATCTAATGCTCTAGGACACTTTTCTTTTTTAAGTTTTAAAAGCAAATTCTATGTTTTTCAACCTTTTTTTGTTTTATTAAAACAAAAGCAACCTGGCTTTTTTTCACCTTGGGGTGGAGGCGGTGGTGATGGTAGAGTGGCTTGGTGAAGCTATGCACCCGTTTCCTGCTGTAATTCTATCAAGAATGAGGATGGGCCATCACGTGGGCTTGATAAAGCCTGGCTCTGGCCCTTCACAGCCCAGCTCTCAGTGTTTATGGAGGAAAACCAGAGTTATTTGGGGGACACTTTTCCTAGCTCATGGGAACACTCAGCAGTGGGGGCTCAGGGAACCGGGGTATCCAAAGAGTGCACACTCTGTTGGGAACATTTTGAACATTTTGATTGTGGACTTAACCAATGACCTGTGTGTCCCAGAGGAGAACGTGGGCTTGTCGTGACCTTTCAGCATGAAGAGCCCTCTGCCTCACCATATGTGTGATTTTTCATTTCCATCACTGTGAACTGATCATTCTTGGGCTCTACTACTAAACTTCAAAACTGCTGGCCTTGCTTCTGAGTTCTTCAGTCGTTTGAGAACTTAAATCTACAGACGTCTGGGAAGGTAGTATAGACATATTCCTACCTATTCCCCCACCAAGTGCAACTTAAAACCCCAGATATCATATATAAAACAGATGTAAGATGACGCCAAAGGGTGGAGAAAAAAGCCAACCAGCCAAGGAGGTCCCTGGGTTTCCTTTTGGGCTCCCATATCCCAGACTTGGAGCAAAGAATGTGTAAATTTCTACAGGTGTAGACAGAAAAAGCCCCAACAAAAGCTGCTCTCTTTAAAGGACCAGGAGAAAGGCAGCCTCGCAGGACAGAAAACTTTTAGACTGTAACTGCTCTGCTCCACCCAAACATACGGAACACACTGCAGCTCCATCAACACCCTTGCCAGGCTGCAGTGCACTCTGACCTCTGACCCCACCCAAAGGTTTCAGAAAAGGCCCAAGAGGAAGCCCAAACTTTCATTTCCTCTGGGAGGTAATGGACTAGCCCACTCCCCCACCCTAATGTCAACAGAGACTTTGGGGCCCAGAATGTCCATCTCCACTGGGGAGTAACTAGGTGGGCCCCTCCCTACCAGAGCAGTGTTCAGAGGAGCCTTGCTATAACAAAGATTTAAACAAGATCCCATCTCATAATACCCAAAATGTCCTGGTTTCAATATAAAAAAAAAAAAAAAAAGAAAAACCACTTAGAACAAGAACCAGGAATATGTCAGACTGAACGAGAAAAGATAATCAATAGACACTAACACCAAAATGACACAGATGTTAGAATTACCTGACTAAGATTCTCAAGAAGCCATTATCAAATAATTTCAGTGAGCAATTAAAACATGAGAGACATGAAAAAAAAAATTAAGTCTCAGCAAAGACATAGAAAGTCTCTGCAAAAAATTAAGATACAAAGAAGCACCAAATGGGAAATTTTGAAACTGCAAAATATAATAACCCAAATTAAAACTTAGTAAATGGGCTCAATGGCATTATCAGAGGACAGAGAATCAGTGAACTTAAAGGGAGAACAACAGAAATAAACCAACCTGAAGAATACAGAGAAAACAGATTGGGGGGAAAAAAAAGGGAAGAAAGTCCTGGGGACATGTGATGCTGTAACAAAAGATTTCACAGTTGTTCTGATGAATCCTGGCAGGAGAAGAGAAAGCGGGAGGCTGAAAACTTCCCAAATATGGCAAAAGACTTACCCCACAGACTCAAGAAGCTCAGTGAACTCACAGAATAAAGCCAAAGAAATCCATGTCAAAATATGTTACAATTAAACTTCTGAATTTAAAGACAAAGAAAAAATCTTGAAAGCAGCCAGAATATAGTGACACTTTGCCTAGAGGGCAAAACAACTCAAATAACAGTGGATTTCTCAACAGAGGACAAAACAACTCAAATAATAGTGGATTTCTCAATAGAAGCCATGGAGACCAGAAGTAGCACCACACTTACCAAGAGCTGAAAGAAAAGAATTGTTTCCCCATAATCCTATATACAGTGATAATATCCTATAGGAAGGAAGGAGAAATCAAAACATTTTCAGATGAAGAGAACTAAGAGAATCTGTCATCCTAAATGAATGGCTAAAAGAAGTTGTAAACAGAAAGGAAATGATATCAGAAGGAATCAGACAGGAAGAAGGAAGAAAGAACATGGAACTAAAAAATACAGGTAAATAAAAGACTTTCCTTCTCCTCGTGGGTCTTCTAAATTATGTTTGATGATTGAAGCAAAATTTGTAATATTATCTGATGCAGTTCTAAACATATGTAGAGGAAGTATTTAAGATAATTATATATTTTACATGGAGAGAATGAAGGGATGTAAAGGGAGGTAAGTACACTTCACTTGAACTGGTAAAATGATGACACCATTAGATTGTGATAAGTTATGTAGTGATATAACACCTAAACAGCCACTAAAAAGGCTAAAAACCACTAAAAACACAAAGAGATATGATAAAAGACTATATATAAATAAAAATGGAATTTTTA
Organism: Eschrichtius robustus; assembly: GCF_028021215.1. Taxonomy (NCBI): domain Eukaryota; kingdom Metazoa; phylum Chordata; class Mammalia; order Artiodactyla; family Eschrichtiidae; genus Eschrichtius; species Eschrichtius robustus. The sequence continues at coordinate 9,759,175 of NC_090831.1, forward strand.
AAGTATAGGTTTAAAAACCTATAGGAAGTCAGGAAAAAGAAAGCGGAGAAATGAATAGGGACAAACAAAATGAAGGATAAAATGGTAGACTTAAGCCCTAACATATCAATAGTTACATTAAATATAAATGGTCTACTTAAATGACAGAGACTGATGGAGTGGATTAAAAAAAACAGGACCCAACTATATGCTTGACTTCAAATACAGTGATTTAGGCAGATTGAAAGTAAAAGGATGGAAGAAGGTATGTCATGTAAAACATGTCCAACAAAAGCAGGAGTAGCTATATTATCATCAGATAAAGTATACATTAGAGCAAAGAAAATTACTAGAGACAGAGAGGGACATTGTATGATAAAAAGATCAATCCACCCAGAAGACATAGCAATCCTAAGTGTGTGTGCACCAAACAACAGAGATGCAAAATACGTGAAAAAAAAAAAACCCTGAGGACTGAAAAGAGACAAATCCACAGTTTGTCTGGAGATTTCAAAGCCCTTCACTCAATAATCGATTAAAAAAGTAGATAGAAAGTTGCCAAAGATATAGAAAGACTCTACAACTGACAGGATCTAATGGACATTTATAGAACACTTCACCAAACAACAGCAGAGTATGCATTCTTTCCAAATGTCCATGGAACATATGCCAATTCAGACAATATAGTGGGCCATAAAAACACCTCAACAAATTTAGCAGAACTGAGGGACTTTCCTGGTGGTCCAGTGGTTAAGCATCTGCCTTCCAATTCAGGGGATGTGGGTTCGATCCCCGGTCGGGGAACCAGGATCCCACATGCCACGGGGCAACTAAGCCCGCGTGCCACAACTAGAGAGAAGCCAGTGCGATGCAACTGGAGAAGCCCACGCGCTGTAACAAAAGATCCTGCATGCTGCGACTAAGGCTCGACGAAGCCAAAAACAAAAAAATTTAGCAGAACTGAAATTATGTGGAGTACATTCTCCAACAACAATGGAATCAAACTAGAAATCAATAAGAGAAAGATAAAAGGAAACTCTCCAAATTCTTGGAAACTAAACAACACCTTCTAAATAATCCATGAGTCAAAGAAGAAATATTAAGGGGTATCAAAAAATACACTGAACTGAATGGAAATGAAAATACATGTCAAAGTTTGTAGAACACCTAAAGCAGTTCTGAGAGGGGAATTTATAGCAGTAAATGCAAACATTAGAGAAGAGGAAAAGGCTCTAATCAGTAATCTATAAGATCTTACCACAAGAGCCTAGAAAAAGAAGGAAAAAAAAAAAAACAATACAAAGAAAGCAGAGGTACGGAAATAAAGATAAGAGCAGAAATCAATGAAATTGAAAACAGCAAAACAGAAAAATCTATGAAACAGCTGGTTCTTTGGAAAGATCAGTAACACTGACAAACTTCTAACAGGACTAACAAAGAAAAAGAGAAGACACAAATTACCAATATCAGGAATAAAAGGGGATATCAATACAGACCCTGCAGATATCAAAAAGATACTAAGGGAATACTATGAACAACATACACTTGACAACTCACATGTAAACAAACCATTCCTAGAACAACACAAACTGCTGTTACCCACCCACTATGAAACAGATAATCTGAATAGCTCTAACTTTTAAAGAAATCGAATTCATAAATAAAAAGCTTCTGAAAAAGAAATCCAAACCCAGATGGTTTTGCTGGGGAATTCTACTGGATGTTTAAAGAAGAATTAACACCAACTCTACACAGTCTCTTTCAAGAATTAGAGTAGGAAGAAAACGTCTCAGCTTATTTTACAAAGCTAGAATTACCCTGATACCAAGAGCAGACAAAGACAGTCAGAAAAAAAAAAAATTACAGACCAATATTCCCTACAAATACAGACGCAAATACACATATATAGATGCAGCAATATGCAAAAAGAATTATATACCATGACCAATTGAGGTTTATTCCAGCAGTACATGAAGTTTGGTTTAATATTTGAAAATCAATTGATGTAATCCAACATTGATCAGGAACAAAGCAAGGATGTTCATTCTTATGCCTCTTAGTCAACATGGTACTGGAAGGTCCAACCAGGGCAATTGGGCAAGAAAAGGAAATAAAAGGCAAACAGATTGGAAACGAAGAAATAATTGTTCCTATTTTCAAGTGAGATGATTGTCTACCCAAAAAATTCTGAAGAATCTACTAAAAAAAAAAAGTCCTAGAATAAATGAGCTCAGCAAGGTCACAGGACACAACATAAAAACAATCAATTGTACTTCTAGATATTAGTAATGAATAGATGGACACTAAATTTTTTTTAAAAAAGGAAGTACTAACATGTAAATCTAACAAAACATGTACAGAATTTGTATGCTGAAAACTACAAAAAGCTGATGAAAGAAATCAAAGATCTAAATAAGTGAGACATACTATGTTCATGGATTGAAGGGCAACATAGTAAAGATGTCAATTCTCCTTAAATTGATCTATAGGTTTGACACAATTCCTACCAAAATGTCAGCAAGAGTTTTTGTAAATGTAGACAAGCTTATGCTAAAATTTACATGGAAAGAGATAGGCCCTAGAACAGCCAAGGCAATTCTGGAAAAGGAAAATAAAGTTCAGCAGCTACAGTAATCAAGACAGTGTGGTACTGGTGGAGAGACACACCTATTAAAAGAATAGAGAACCCGGAAACAGACCCACTGAATAAGGCCAACTGATTTTTGATAAAAGTGTATAAAAGCAATTCAATGATAAGAAAGACAAACTTTTCAGTTAATGGTGCTGGAGCGATTGACATCCACAGGCCAAAAATAAACAAACCTTGATCTAAACTTCATATCCTATACAGAAATGAACTCAAAATGGATCATAGATTTAAATGTTAAATGCAAAACTATAAAACCTTTAGAAAAATACAGAGGAGAAAATCTTCAGGATCTAGAGCTAAGAAAAGTGTTCTTAAACTTGATACCAAAAATATGATCTTATGGATCATGGGAAAATTGATACACTGGACTATAGAGTTTAAAACTTTTGCTCTGTAAAAGACCCTATTAGCCAAAGAACAGAAACAACATAAAGGTCCTTCAATGAGTAAATGGTTAAAACAATTCTGGGACATCTATGGAGAGGAATGCTACTCAGCAATTAAGAAGGAAAAAACTAGTGTTAGAAAATCATGTTGACTGAAAAATGCCAATTCCAAAATGTTACATACTGTGATTTGTAAAACATTCTTGAGATGACAAAATTATAGAAATGCAGCACAGAACAGTGGTTGCCAGGGGTCAAACATGGGGGTGGGGTAGAAGGGGAGTAAGTGTGGCTACAGAGGGGCAGCAGGAATGACCGCTGGAGTGATGTAGACCTCTGTGGCTTGACTGCTGTCAGTGTTGGTATCCTGGTGTGATGTACTATGGTTTACAAGATGGTACCACTGAGGGAACTGGCTGAAAGGCATATGAGAATGTCTCTGTTATTTTTCATAACTGCATACAATTATTTCAAAATGAAAAGTTTAATCAAAATTAGAGTCTCACAGACATTATAAGATGGAGGAAAAAGAGAACTTCTGAGTGACACCAGGCATGGAAGGAAGACTGGCCACTGGGGTGAGTGACAGCAGGCAGATGACCCCCGGCTCCCCACTCTGGATTCTTCAAAGGTGCTCTGCCCAGAACCAAGGGTCATTAAGGATTCCTTACTTCATTAAGTAACTTTTTATCAGTACTTCAGTTGTCCTTCAAACATGGGAGGATCAAAAGGGAAAAAATGCCCAGGAAGCAGAATCTGAAAGAATCCAGAGTCCAGTCAAAGGCACAGTGCAGGACATGGAGGAAAGGATGTGCCAACATGCAGCATGTAGTGTGGCCTCGGGTCCCCGCTGGCTACAGCAGGAGCTAGAGACAGCCTACGCTGAAGACGGAAGCCCAGCGAAGCGATGGTGAGACACACGTGGAGGTGAAAATGCTCTTCAGAACACAAATGGACAGAAGCTAATATGACGTGGTAAGTAGCTCTACCTGTTGGATAACAGCCAAATGACAGGAAAAACATATCTCAAGACAATTAACAAACTTCAAAACACTCGACAGAGTTGTGTCAACTTTCCCCAAATTGCATGCTGGGGAAAGATGCACATCCTGTTCAAATGAACTCCTCAGCTCCAGAAAAGTGAAAGGCTCGTTATTTTCATACCTCCTACTGTTAGCATTCGAAGTCGTTCCTTGAAAACTGCAAGATCTGAGAGGCAGAGTGGGATAGCATGGGTGAGCGCAGAGGGAAAAAGACAGGTGAGAGTTAGTTTCAAAAAACCCAAAACACCCAAAACCCTACACCATTACCGCAGGAACAGGTAGCACAAACACTGTCACACAGACATAGACACTGAAGGAGAACAAGGGAGGGGGGATAGGTGGTCTGAGAGCTACTTTGATAAACATGGAAACGGTTCATGAACAGCTGGAATAAGGTGAATCTGAAGGAGGGAAAGGCAGCTCCCTGAGACTGAGAAGCCACCGTGTGGCGGCAGCTGAGACTTCCTCACTTCCCCACCCTGAACAAGTGGCCGACACAGAGCTCTCCTGGGAAGTCAAATCCACCCAGTCCAGACTGCTTTGGGATGAAAAAACTGGGGAAAAGAAAATGAAAAAGCCTAATTATTGAGCCCCATTCCTCAGAACTGGAGCATCAGGCAGCAGACTAGACCCAAAACCTCAAGCTCCTGCTGGATTCTGAAGAGTAGAAGGTAGGTCCTCAGTATCCCCTCTCGAGAAGGTAGAACCAGGATGGAGGAACTCATCTGCTGAGGACACAGGCCGAGAGCCACACACGTGCACAGATGCACACACTCCTGCCCCACACCTGGAAGCTTGCCTGGCGCTAGTGAAAATCAAGATGTTGATCTGGACACACAAAATACCTCCTGACGCTGGTTCCCTGGGAGGGTGGGCCTGAGGACTGAGGGGTCAGAGCATGGTCACTGGCACTGTGGCTGCTCCCTGCCCTGGGAGTAGAGAGGAAGGCCAGCCAATGCATCCTTGGACGCTGATGGCAAGAGCTCTGACTCAGAGAGGACGGAGACGCCTGCTCTGAGTGGGTAAAGCTCTCCTCCTCGCCCTCGAGGACGGCAGCACCTACCAAAGACCTCAGAGCAAGGGGCTCTCAAGACAATGGAACGTCCAGGTCCTGCACAAAAGCATGGATGCTTTGCTTAAGCCAAGGATGAAGACTCTTCATTTTTTTCCTTCAATCCTCATAATCAAGACATAGGACCACGCCAAGGAGCCATAAGCGTTGCCTGTGGGACTATCTCCCCACCTCTCCCGCCACCTCCCCACGCGCCGCTGGCCTCAAAGGGAACTGCAAATGTGCGTGTGTTAAAAAAAAATCTGGGGACTTCCCTGGTGGCGCAGTGGTTAAGAATCCGCCTGCCAATGCACGGGACACGTTCGAGCCCTGGTCTGGGAAGATCCCACATGCCGCAGAGCAACTAAGCCCGTGTGCCACGACTACTGAGCCTGCGCTCTAGAGCCCGCGAGCCACAACTACTGAGCCCACGTGCCACAACTACTGAAGCCCACGCGCCTAGAGCCCGTGCTCCGCAACAAGAGAAGCCACCACAGTGAGAAGCCCGTGCACCGCAACGAAGAGTAGCCCACACGCAGCAACAAAGACCCAATGCAGCCAAAAAATAATAAAATTAAAAAAAAAAAAATCTAAAGGCAATATGGTAAAATGTTTACATTTGTTCACTCTGGGTACTGGATATGTGGATGCTTTTATCTTTATCTGCACTTTTTGGATATTTTTAAAATAAAATACGAAGAAAAGACACAAACCGAAGGAGAGTGGAAAGAGAATAGATATTCTGGTTGTCATTTACAGAAAGCACAAGGGATTCCCAGCACCTGAGCACTTTAAAACATTTTTAAAAATTACTTCTTGATGAGCACAAGATGCTCTGCTGGAGAGACAGAGAACGGCTGAGATTTGGCCGTGTTGTTTCTAAGCGAAGCGTAGCCGGCAAGAAGCAGGGATGTGCCTTGGTCTGCCAGTTCCTGGGCATCCAGGAGGGAGGAAACCCCTGCAGGGGGATGTACCCACAATGACCTTAGCTTGGCCTGCCCTCCTGAGTCACTTGGGGAACCTGATCCCAACTCTTCACTCGGTGGTCTGGTGGCACCACACACTCCACACAGCAGCCAATAAATGCTAAGTAAACTGCTCTCTATTGTTCTGAAATTATGAAAGCAGATTAAAATTCAACTCTATTTTTAGCTCATTCTTCCCAGCCATCACGGGGGCAAAACTCAACCAGAAAGAACGTTCTGGAAGGTCAGAAGGGTGGGGAGACTTCATGTCCTGCTGTGCTGGACATGAAGTAGCTAAAATGTTGCCATAATTTGGACTTTTGAATTGCCCTTTTAACCATTTAACTCAAGTTCATTTCCTAAGTTTGACAATTTGCAAACACTAATGGTCAACAGAAGTTTCACACCTTCCTCTCTTTCATTTATAGAATTTGTTTTGAGTTCTCCTTTAATTATGTTTAAATCTCACATTTAAGTAAATTTCAATCATTTTTGTCACTGTGAATAGTTATACTATAGAATTTATACAGAAACCACAGACGATGGCATTTTTAAGCTGGAATCTAACTCAAATGCTGCACTTGGAAGAGGAGAGGAAACTGAGGGCAAGAGCTAATGAGAACTTTCTCCACGTCCCCACCCAGCCAAGGGCAGCTCTGCTGAGGCCAGAAACAAGACTGCCCCACGCCCCGTCCTCACCCCAGCGAAGCAAGGACTGGATGCCAGCGCAGGACTGCAGCCTGGAGGGGAAAGAGCACACAGGCTGTCTGGAGTTGATTTGTTTCTACTGAAGGTGGCAACAAGCCACAACCCCGACCCCAAGGGACTCGCTGTCAAAAGCTGCACGCTGACCCTTCTTTAGGGCCAACCAGGAGAGGCCTCGCTAGGAAACCTGATCCCATCTGGAGACTTCCTGCCTCTCCCTAGGGAGGAATGCGGAATGTGTGCCCAGGCACCTCAGGTTGGAGCTCAACTCTCCTCCACCCGACGACGTGTGGTCGACGGCACAGCCTGGCATAAATCAAGATGCGCTTCTGGGGGCCACCTGGAACCTGGCTCCTAACAGAACACATGCTGGGAAAAGGCCCCCCTTTCCTAAGCAGTCACCGCACAATTCTAGAACATAACCCACACCTAACTGAGAAACTGTTCCAACATGAATTTTTAAATTTTAATCAAAATAATCAATAACCCCACCATCTCAATGATATTTCTGTTGCATTCACAGTATGTTCTGTGTGCACGTGTCTCATGGTGACCCTGACATGCTGGGACCATCCAGGAGCTGGAGCATGTCGGCCAAGTCTGCTGTCTACCTGTTAACACTCTCTCTACCTGTCACTGCAGGGGCCATGAGTATTTCTAGGATGTTAGCATAGGGAACCTAGGCCAGCGTTTCCCAACCTTCTCAGAATTGGTCAGAAAAGGGCAAGAACTCAGTGGAAACTCTTCGTATTTTCCACCTTATTAAAAAAATTTTGAGAGGACATCAGCCCCGCTCGCCCTGCAGACCTGCACTGGCTAGCGCTGCCCTTGGGAACGGCTTCCTGACTTCACCCAAGGCTCGCAGCTGCTCCTCCCCGCCTTGTGCTGCTCCAGCAACAGCACAATGCTCAAATACATGGGGGGTGATCACCGCCTGGGCCTCGGTTTCCCCACAAGAGGATGGAGAAATCGTGCTGCATCCACCGGGAGAAAGGAAGGGCAGCTCAGAGGTGTCATGAGTGGCACGCAAGCTTGGGGAAGGCTTCTGTGCAACAGAGGACACCGCTGCAGTCACTCACTTACCCCAGATCAACACGTGGGCCACGCTGACTCCCCCCCCCGCCCCGCCCCGCTTTGGCAGGTCCCTGCACCGGAGCTACCCTGCTTCCTCGTCACTCAGGTTGCACCCCAGTCCTTACTACTACCAACTCCTGTGGGACCGACTCTGGGTTATTTGCTCCATTTCTTGGTTTCTAAATATATATCTTTACCAGAGAGACCAGCAGCTACTTATCTCAAAAGATGGTTAATAATCACCGTAGCTCACACCTTCATGGAGCTTAGTAAGCTCCAGGCACTATTCTAAGGAGTTTATTTAATTCTGAAACAACCTAACAGATGAGGAGACAGAGACAGAGGCACACAGCTAGCCCTGGCAGAGCCGGGCTTCCACATAGGGAGCTGGCTCGAACCCAGGCCCTGAGGTTCGGATAAGATGGTGGGCAGGAAAGTGCTCTAGGGACTGTCCAGTGTCCCTGAACAGAGCGGTCACGTTGGACCAGCTGTTTTCATAAAGACCTACATACATCAAGGGTGAGATAATTCAAGACTAACTTTCCTACGCTAATCCCATTGATCATGACCTTTATGTCACACTATTTTGAATTCTCAGGATGCAGTGCCCTTTTCTCCTGCACAGGAGGGGGCTGCCGCCCAACTCTCTCCTGGTGTTTCTGAAGGGCTCCCAGCTGGAGGATGCCCAGTCTTCCTCAAATGAGCGCAGGAAGTTCTGGGCCACCTCTGTGTGCTCTGGCTTATGACCCTCGCCATGCTGACGCAAAACCTCACAGAGGCACACTTGGGGCACTATTCCAGAGTTGGATGTAAGGCAAGGCCGAGATGGCCAAGAAAGAACTAGAAAGAACGACAGAGGTCCCGCCTCTGCCCCTGCCCCTGATGAGAGCTGTGAACTGAGGACCCAGGCAGCATCAACAGGCCTGGGGGCTCTCACCCTTCACAGACTCCTGGGCTGGGGTGGCCTGGGGGGCACTTCCAAGAAAGCCCCGCCTGAGCCTGTGGGCTGCGGCGGGCGCCATCCCACCCTGACCAGTCTCGAGTGGGACAGAGAAGAGCTCCAGGCTCCCCAGGCAGTGCTAATGAGCTGCGAACCACTGAAAAAGGTCCGTTTTGATACCAAGAAACTAGCAACCAGGGATGGCACAAGGAACAGGGGAGATGCAGTTTCAGACGGGAGAAGGAGACCCCATCTCCCCTGTGCCTTTCTTGTTTAAATGCTTGACCGTGCATGGGAACGCCAGCCTCTGTGGCCTGTGCCGGGCTGGCTCTGCAGTCATCCTTTTCTGGAGAGACAGCTCCAGGGCACAGGACCTTGCGCTCTCATCAGGCAGCTGGTGCCCTGGGGCTCGCAGGCCTCTCACGTAGGGGCGGGTGCTCTGCCCTGCCCTAAGCACCTGGAGGGGACTCACGGTGCTGAGGGGGCTTCAGCACCGTGAGCACAGCTTGGGTCGGGCCTGGGTGCTGCGGGGACTAAGTGGCGAGCAAGAGGAAAGGAGCTCCAAGTGTCCTGGGGGACACTGCAAAGAGAAGCTCACTTCTGGGGTGCACTAAGTTGTCACCACTCAATAAAGTAGCAGGATTAAGCTCACGTCCTGCCGACAATCTGAACTGGCCCTATTTAATCATATTCAGGAGGGCTTCTCTAATCTGTCTTCCAAAAACTGCTAAAGTGCAGGTACAAAGTAGAGGAAACCCTGTATTACCTAGGAGTGTTTCTGAAATGAAGACAGAGCAGAGACAAACCTCTAACAGCAATCCCAGGGCCAACACTGTTTGAAATCCAGCCTTACCTGACTAGTGCCTGACCTCCCACGTCACAACTCGGACACGCCTCTAAGGGCATTCGGGCACCACAGAGCGTTAGTGACTGTTATTCAGAAGGCAGATTTCGTCCCCTCCCAAAGAGCAGCGTTAGGCAGGTAGGTAATCATCAGTTCTGTCAGCATGCACAGTATTTCTCAAAAACAACCTGGCCATTTAAAAATTAGTCACGTCGTCATTTCTGTAGCACAGGTTAGCAGCACGGTGACTCAGAGCAGGTTAACCTGAGAAAGCAACCGCAGGTGTGAGCCCAGCCACGCCCCTCTGCTCAAGACAGAGGGGGCACGGTGCGCGGGACTACAGCGCCTGCGCGCCGGGACGCCTTCCAAAGTTTCCTCAGTATGATCACCGGCATTTGAGAATCGAGACACCCAAACTGCACCACCTGCGCTGGAATTCGCCCTGTCAAAGGCAGGCCACACCGTGCTTCAGAGCAGACAGCGTGTGACAACGGTCCCGAGCAGTGCCCCGTCTGGGGCAGCACTGCCCTGAGATCTGGAAACCGAAGCCAGACGAGCTGGTCTCTGGAATATCTTCTGACCCGCCTGCCTGGGTGGGTCATCTTTTTCTCTGTGCCACAAACCTTTTCTGCCCCCAAATTTTACTTTCCAATTTTGAGACTTAGACAATTGAGCTCATACGATCTGGCTGAAAAGCTGAGATAAAAATAACTTGCCCAAAACACACTAAGGCTACATGACTGATAAATGTCAAGTGATCAGAACGAAGGAAACTTAAGAGCCTTTCCCTTCCGCCTGCGGACGTCCTGGCTGCCACAGGCTGGGCCACAGAGAGAGGAGCCAAGCAGCGCAGCGCTGGCCACTCTCAGACCCTCACCAAGTTTGTCTGTGGATGAGATAATATCAGCGGGCACGGAGGAGTCCAGATCAGCATCCAAAATTCCCAGGGGGTCCAGCTGTGCTACATGGTGCCCTCGTATCTACGAATGGGCCAGCGATGGAGAGGGAAGGACACACACAGAAGGACAGGGGAAAAAAACAGAGGGAAGGGGTAAAAAAAAAAAAAAAAAAAAAAAGGTAAAATTACACTAAAATTCGTGTTTACAGATTAATTCTCACCCACGTTTGAAGAAACAGTTACTGGAGCATCATCAACATTTACACAACTAATTCCGAGAGGATCAAGTTTTGCAATGTGGTGACCCCTGACCTGGAAGCAATAATACAAGCAGTCATTAAGCAGGTCCTGTGGGCTGTGGCGAGGGGTAAAAGTTGCACTTGGTCAAACCTTTCCCTGAGAGCGCCAACGAACCCAAACAACAAAGTCAGTTTGTAAAAAACCTTACAATAGTTTGTTTTAAAGCACTATTGTGCATAAATGCACTTTTATAAAAAGGGGATAAGCTCCTCAGGTTTTGATAAACCTGGCAGTCTAAAAGGACTCATTTCTCGGGATCCTCACAAAGCTTTCCTGGATAAACAGAAATGGGATATGCTGGGGACTTTAGCTCCAGTGCGAAGGCCACTCAGCTTAGAACACGCAGAAGTCCCTAAGGAAGGTGTGGGTGTGGTGGCCCTGCTGCGTGGCTCAGGGCACAGGGGGCACAACAGCAGACAGCTACAACAGGGACCTCGGCGCCTGATCTGAACCGTTTAAAAGCAAAAAGACACAGAAAATCCCTTCCAATTTTGTTTCTTTAAGTCTTGGACACTTTACTCCACCGTTTCTTGCTAACAATTTGGGAAGGGGAGCAGCTGCTGAGAAGTCACTTAAAGACCAACAGAAATGACTGAAGCTGAACGAGACAGGCAGTGGTCAGCACACACCAACTGTGCCTCTTTCTACAGAAACACCCACTGTGAACGGCGTGTGTCTCGTCATTTGCCCTGGGGAGAGAGCCTGACTTGCCAGGCTCCAACAGGACAGGCCCACCCTGTGCTACCTGTCCTGACACCTGTGGCAACTGGCCCCGTGGGCGGAGGGGAACGGTCCACACGGCCGTTTCCAGGAAAGAGAACGTCGGAGAGAGAACTCTGTGGTGTGACACCCCTGCTACGTTGCAGCAATGCCAGAAGAGGCAGCAGGGGAGCCCAGGTCCTGGGGGCTCCCAGAAGGGCCTCCCCGGGCCTGATTTCTCCTCCTTTCCTCCTGAGAACTACTCACAGACCAGGTGGTAAGGTCTGAATTCTGGGCTCTTCTCCACGCCAGGCGGATATCCTGGAAGGGGCTTCTGGGCTCTGAGAAAGGCCATGGGAGCCCTTGGTTCTGCATGAGCCTCCTCCAACGGGGCTGACCGCTGACCGGACTGCTCCCGGAGCGGTGGCCCCTCTGCAGGCTCAGCTGCCCCTCACCTGCCTCTCCCTGCTTCCATGGGCTCTGCTTCTGTCCCCAGACCCTACAGGTTCATTTTCTCTTATCGCATTTGGGCCCTAGCAACCGAGAAGGGGAGCAGCACACCCCTCCCGGTCACTGCTCCCTCCTGGGGATCGGCACTTCCCCTGACGCCCGGGCACTGACTGCGTTTCCCTGCCTACAAATCATCCTTGCCAACCTATGGGAAGAAATAAGGGCAGGTGCTAAAGGTGGCAGAGGATCTGCTCAAACCAGGTGGGACTGCCTGGGCTCCTTTTCTCCTGTCATATGTCATTTTTGCCTCCCTCCAGCCCAGAGCAGGGAGAGAGAGCACCTAGTGTTTGGCTGGGGTGAAAGTTAGGCGACAGCCTTCACGGGGTCAGCGGGGCGCTGTCACGGGTGGCTGGCCGCTGCCACCTTACCTGGTAGGCCCTGATGAGAGACTGCACCGCCAGGTGATCCTCCACCAGCTTGTCCACGTTGGGCTGAGCCTCCACCAGGGGCTGCGCTCTGGCCACAGCTGCCAGGGAGCCCAGGCTCAGGGGGAGCGGGCTCTGGTAGGCGGTGCCCGGGGGCGCTCCGGCGTTGGTGTTTCGGAAAAAAATGTCCCACGACTGAAGACAAAGAAGGAACACACATGTCACTCCGTTGCTCCCCTAAGGCCTAGGACTCATTTTTAGCCAAAAAGAGAACCGTTCTTGGCAGGTAAGTCTTGATTATGTCCATCTACCAGTAGCCTGGCTGGGTCAACTTCTTCCTACTCTGGACAGCCTGCTTCTGCCCCCAGAGGGCGGGTCTCTCAGAGGCTGGGCCCCTGCTTCCATCATTCCCTCAGATGCGCCTCCTTACCCCCAACCCTACGACGCAGATGCCCTCCCATCAAAACCCCCAAGGCCCAAGGCCGCGCAGCTCTGCCCGGCTTGCGGGTGCCAACTGCTTCCACGGCAGGCAGCCCAGGAGGCAGGTGAACAGAGGCCTTCCTGCCCCATCTGTTCCCTGCCTAGTCATCCGGAAGACCAATGCTCGCGGCCCTCCTGCCTGTAGGGCTGCAGCTGCCCCAGGTCCTCAAACCCCAACTGGGCCTCCTGAGGGGAACTGAGCGCATTTAGATCCACTTTCCAGACCCCAGAGGCGTGGCACAGCCTTTGAAGCCCAGGCCTGCCTGCTTGTGCTTTCTCCCCGGACACAAAACAGAATCAGGGGGACTTCCCTGGTGGCACAGTAGCTAAGACTCCGCGCCCCCAACGCAGGGGGCCCAGGTTCGAGCCCCGGTCAGGGAACTAGATCCCAACACGCATGCCGCAACTAAGAGTTCGCATGCCGCAACTATGACCCGGCGCAACCAAATAAGTAAATAAATATTAAAAATAAAAACAAAAAAACCCCAAACAGAATCAGGGCCTTCATGTAAGAGGCAGCCCGGAGCTCAGACCGGTGAAGCCTGAAGCGTCCCCACTGACCCCCCCTACAGAAACAGTCTTGTCACTAAGGGCTCAGAGTGTGCAATCAGAGGCAGAACCTCAAATCTGAGCTCTGAGATCTTGGCAAATAACCTAAATTTCTGTGCTCAGTTTTTTCACCCGTAAGATGAGGACAAAAAAAAATCTATATATTCTTCATAGGTTTTTTTTTTTTTTGTAAAGACTAAAGGCATTTAGCACACAATCTGGTAGGCAGTTGGCATTACTGGTAGTAACTGGTATTACTTCTGGTTTCAATTTCCTTTGTGCTAATGTGAACTAACTCCTCTTCCTATTATTTTTGGCTACTTTGTGTCTGATTCAATTTTTTCTTTGGCCATGCTGAGCAGCTTCTGGGATCTTAGTTTCCCGACCAGGGATCGAAACTGTGCCCCCTGCAGTGGAAGTTTGGAGTCCTAACCACTGGACCACCAGGGAATTCCCTGATTCAATTTATAGTCTGCATAGACACTGTGAACTATAATAGTTTATCTCATACAAAGACGTGAGGCTTAAAAAAAAATTTTAGAGGTCAGAGGAACTAAGACTTAATAAAATTCCATTGCAAAAAATATATATATTAAAACTCAGAGAGTTTAGAAACATGAAAACATTGTCTTTCTTCTCTGCCATGCATTTTCGAGTTTCTAAGATTCTTCTGTCAATAAACTCTGGTTAGACTTCTTGAAAAATCTGGAGAGGAGAAACTTCACTAGATTTTTGTTCGCCCTCCCAGTTAAGTGCTACCAAGATGTTGTCCAGATGGGCTCATCTGGGAGCTTGGGCAGATATCGAATGGGTCTATCTGTGTCTGGGCAGAAACCTTGAGACTGGTCCTGAAGGCTGAAGGTCTTCTGGCTTTCTCAGGCAGGCTCCTTATGACATGTAGATGTACTGACTTGGACGGTCCAAGAGATGGATGCATGCTGCCGCCAATCACAAACCCCTGGGATGCGCACAGGCCTGGAGTATCACACAGGGCAGCCCGGCCTCTCACTATAAGTGTTTCTGAGCAGAGTTTTCCAGAATGTTTATATCATTCTACAATAAGAACATAGTCCTCTCGTATTCAAAAAGATTAATTAAAAAAATCAAACTATTAGGGAGATGATAGTACAACATGGTGGATATACTAAAAACCAGAATTGTACACTTTTTACATGTGAATTCTATCTCAATCACAATTTTTAAATGTTTTAACGTATCTCACTATTCAAGGTTTTACTGTTTTTACCTTTCTGGTTAATTTTCGGCATGTCAGCTGATGGTAGAAGGGAGATCTGGGGTTCTCTTTTGGCAAAGGCCACAACACCGACTGCAGAGCACCGTGCATCACGTGACCTGACAACCAGGGGCATTCTACATCCAGGGCTTGGAACCCCAAGACCATTCTATCCCTCTGAGTCCTCTAACAGGGGTAAAAGCAGTATGCCCACCAGAGAAAGCAACTGACTTACTCTTGTGAGAGAAAGGAGAGGATGCCTCAGGGTCAGCAGCCTTGGGCAAGGTAAGGCTGCCCCAAGCTCCGCACCCACCTGGTTCCTTACAAGGGCCTAAGGAGCAGACTCGCTGGACACCCCGAAACATTTCTGACTCTGTGAGCTTGTACAGCAGGCCATGCAAGCTCCACGCATTCTGGGAGCAGCTCTGGCCCAGGGCTCTCCCTGGCCCCCACCCATACCTCCAGTAACTGAGGGCCTGGACTAAAAGGAGCCCCGCTGATAGGGCAGGGAATGCGGCAGGAGTCAGCCCAGCCTTGCATGGCAAGAACCAACAGCACCCTGCTCCTGCCTTGTAAAACCTGATCTAGTTTCTACTTTGCCCCCAGTGGGCTCTAGCACTGGCGTCCCCACCCTTACGTGTGTCCACGCCAAGTCCTGCTCTGGGCACATACCCTGGGGCTGCAGGGGGGCTGAAGGACAGGGCATGACCCTGAAACCAAGTAGCCTCTGGAGAGCAGCACACAGGATCTCAACTTTCTTCAAGCCTTAAACACTGTCTTCTGCCCCACAGAACGCATGAAGACATGTGTAGAAATGCAGTGGCAGTCGCCCAACGACAAGACCTTGGATCGAGAGGGTCCCCTGCCTGCACGCTGACCCCTCACCCTGATGGGAACCAGCTGCTGACAGACCCAGAGCCAAAAGGCACAGCAAAAACCACAAGTTCACCTCTCTTTAGAAAAATCAGCTTTGAATAACAAGAACAGTGGTGGCAGCCACAGAGGTAGGAGTAGTTACCACACTGATGTTCCAAGCACCTGGAATGCCAACCACAGCCTCCTGGGGAGAGGTTCAGGCAGGCAGGACTGACACAGGGTGGTCACCAGGCAGGGAGACTGATCAGGTTAAGTAAGACAGAGCAACCCTTACATAAACAGCATCTCTCAGGCTGGCTTACCCTTGCCAAAGCCAGCAAACAATAAAACCAAAGGATTTCCAGGGCTGACACCCGGAGGGCGCAGGCCAGGCCCCTGGGTGGCGGTGGGGCGGGGAGAGAAATCGCAGACATCGGGCCTCCTCTCTCTGACCTTCTTTTGTGCTTGGGATAAAACTCCAGGTGATTTTCAATTGGCTAAGGACAGCGACACAGACTGAAATTCTGCTCAAGCTGGAGGCGGTCAGAAAAAACTGGTTCCTACCAGTATTGCAGAGAGCTGGGAACCACTGGGAAAGAATATGCCAGGAATGCAGCTTCCTCCTGTCCCGTAATTCACCCCCACTGCGCATGCCGGCGCTCAGCTTCCCTGCGGCTCCGGCAGGCCCTCCCCCGCACGCTCTGGGCAGGTGTGGGTACCTGCACTCAGTTGAGGGCCCGGCCAAGGAGCCCACCCCAACAAACAGCAAGCCCCCTTCCACCGGATCCGATCAGTTTGCACACGTGGGTGACAGAAAGTTCCTGGCGGCATACACTTTGCAAAACCCTCGCACTGCAGCTTAAAACTGGTGAATTTTCATGT
This sequence comes from Eschrichtius robustus, assembly GCF_028021215.1. Classification (NCBI taxonomy): domain Eukaryota; kingdom Metazoa; phylum Chordata; class Mammalia; order Artiodactyla; family Eschrichtiidae; genus Eschrichtius; species Eschrichtius robustus. The sequence goes on from NC_090831.1 coordinate 9,775,584, forward strand.
AAGTCAGACCTCAAAAAAAAGTTGACTTAAAAAAAAGGCTGTGAGGGCTTCCCTGGTGGCGCAGTGGTTGAGAATCTGCCCGCCAATGCAGGGGACACGGGTTCGAGCCCTGGTCTGGGAAGATCCCACATGCCACGGAGCAACTGGGCCCGTGAGCCACAACTACTGAGCCTGCGCGTCTGGAGCCTGTGCTCCGCAACAAGAGAGGCCGCGATAGTGAGAGGCCCGCGCACCGCGATGAAGAGTGGCCCCCTGCTTCCCGCAACTACAGAAGGCCCTCGCACAGAAGCGAAGACCCAACACAGACAAAAATAAATAAATAAAAAAAAATAAAGTAACTTTCATCTAAAAAAAAAAAAAAAAGGCTGTGAAAATGAAGGTCATTTTTTTTGGCTTGCAGGTTTCACCGCCCTTTAGAGGCCGAGCTTCTCTCCCTCCAGCATCTTCTCCAAGATGCCTCTTCCACCCTTCCCTTCCCCACCCCTGAACTGGCTTCCGCCTTCCTTCGGTAGTAGCCTGCACCTCCCCCACTCCTGCTGCCTGGGGCGCTCATCCCCTCTCCACACATTGGCCCGCGTCATCTTCAACCTGTAGCTCTGTCACTATCTGGAGAGGGTTCCCCTTCTGATAATCGCAGCCCTCATTTGCACACATCTGAACTTGAGGCTTTGTTTACCCATATGTCTACCTGCCGCCAGTTCTGGTTCTCTCCCCGGCAGTGGCTTCCCTGCTGCCAGAACCAAGTGTCTGCAGACCCGCTGCAGGGACAGGTGACCACGAGGCTGAAGTGACTGGTCAGTGGGCCCTTTCCCAAATGAAGAGAAAGCTTCAAGAAGAGGACGCCTGTGCGGTCCCACATGCCCCCTGCACGTGGAGCTTCGCGGCCTCCGTGCCATAGAGGCGAGCAGCCCTGGCCCGTCAACGGTAGTGTAGGCCGGCCACCCACCTCCCACGAGTGGGTTTAAGGCCATCAACTTGTTGCTGAAATGACTTAAACCAAAACACGATAGATTTCAAGTACAAATAAGTATAACTTTCTGGCTGAAATGAAACCAGAATGCTTACATTTAATTTTAGATAACTAAAAGCATTTAACTGTAGTGCATGAAGGCCTGTTTTCAAAAGCCATCAGCTCCTATGCTCCCCCGTACACCTCCCAGACTTCTCACAGCCCCAACGGGCTTTCCCTGCCGCCACCAGTCCTCCTCTCCCCAATTAGAGGCAGCTCTTCAAAGCTGCAAACACATCCCTTCTCCTCTGTAACGTCTAAGGAAGTTGGTCCGGTGCTTTGCACATAGTAAGTGCTCAACACACCTGCTGAGTTAAGTTCAGACAGGTCAGACTCCTTCAAAGACGAACATCTTGACAGGTGTGGTGTCAGATGCAATGTCAGGTGCAGTGGTAGGGCTGGTATCAGGTGTGATGCTAGGTGCTGTGCTCCCTGGGATGTCAAATGTGGTGCTGCGGGGTGTTAGCTGTGGTTCTAGGGGTGGTATCAGATGCAGTGTCAGGTGTGATGCGAGGTGGATGCCAGGTGCTCGGTCTGGCGTGGTCCTAGGTATGGTGTCAGGTGTGGTGCTAATAAGTGCTGTGCTAGGCGGGGTGTCAGGTGCAGCAGTGGGTGCCGTGACAGCTGTAAGACCGTGGACCGTCCAGAGTCCTCATCTCAGATAAGATGCTGACCTCAGTGGGTGTGGGACTGCTAACCAGGGGACGCGGGTGTCAGTGGTTCAGTGAGGCAAGCCGACTTTACCCTGTTGATTGTCAGCAGATCGCAAGAGTCTCAGGGCCAAGTTCCTGTCTGTGAAGGTCATGACAGAGACTTGTTCACGAAGGGTTTGGTTTTGGAGGGGTTGCAAACCTGCTACCAAGCGCCCTTCCCCACCCCGTCTCAAAGGCCCCTGATGTGTGTCAGATACGCGGGCCAGTGCAACTGGGTGACGTACCAGGGCCACGCACAGGCTGAGCCCACCAGAGTGGGCCTGCCTGCTGCCCGCCTGCTCCTGGGGGTTGGGGGCCCCCGTCCTGGCCCCCACAGGCTGGGCGAGGGCCAGGGAAGTCGCTTCAGCTCTCTGTGCCCCATTCCTTGCCTATAAAAGTAGGGAGCACAGGTTACTTAGGACACCCCTATACTTGTGTAGCTTTTTACACCTTAAAAAGCACCTGTAGGTATACTCATATTTGTTCAAGAAGCTGATGATCAAAGCTTAACCCTAGGGTTACTAATGCTTATTCTAGCTGATCAATTCTATGACTCTGGGTTCTGGACTGAACAGACCACTTTCTATCGTCCAAAGTCCCCTTCAGATGCCCTGCTGTCTCGTCTCCACCTTAGCTATGGAACAAACCCCACCCACCCGCATTATGCACCCTGGTCTAGAACATGATGTCACCTGCTAGCCACCACCACCCTCTGCTGGGCGCCCCGCCAAGGACCCTGACGTAAAACACCATGCCGGGGATGGGGTGGGGCAGCCTCTGGCCACCTCTTGAATGGACCAAACCCCAGGCTCAAAGGCCATCACAGTTGATAAACTAATGACTGCCGGCTCTGGACGTCAGATGCCAGCACTGTCACAAACAACCATATCATTATGTTCTGATACTGTCAATGCTTTTTAACTGCCACAAACGTGAAATTCAAAGGAACAAGTGACCAAGGAAAACACATGCATGGCCAAACAAGGGTTTGGCAGGTTCAGGCTAATTCAGTCAAATAAATGGACAGGCAACAGCTCCCTGAGCCAAGGATGGTCACCTGTGACTCGCTGGCCGACAGGTGCTGCTCCTCAAGGACCCCAGTGCCCTGGAGGGAGCTGGCACTGCTCTGAGGCTGCACGTCTCCCTACTCACCCTGCACAGGGGCTCTTCCAGCTTAGAAAGTGTGCTGGCAAATTCTGCATTATTTCCTAAGCGCCTAGCTTTCTGTGCACACCAGCCCAGCTATGGCGTGGAGCTGAGTGATTCATGTCTGTGCTGTGTATGAAAAGCCTGCATGGGGCAGTGTCTACAACCCTCCTGGTGTGCCCTGTCTGTGCCAACTGCTGGGCTCCATGCCTTTCCTGAAAACACCGTGTGGGACTATCCAAACGTCCCGACGAGACGATGCCCGGGGTGAGGGGGCGAGAAGACCCGCAGTGAATGGCCACAGACCTGCACAAAAGGTTCCTGCTTCAGGGCTAGGCAGTCTCGAAAGACATGCATAGCGCTGGGCTGCAGACCCCTCCAACCACAGGCAGGGCCTTGCTCAAACTGTCCCCAGTTGAGGACGGGCAGGGCCATGTCCCGACCCAGCTCACTGCCCACCACCACGTCTAGGAGGCACCAGGACCTGGGCCTGCCTGACCTGTCACCACAGACCTATTTATACTGGGAGCAGTTAAACTTGGGGGTTCTGCTTGGGGATGCCTCAGCCAGAGAAGCCAAATGAACTGTGCTCGATCAGAGCGATGCTGTTATTTTTAAAGCACAGTGTAGTACAGGCGAGAGAACATCTCCAGACAAGTTCTACTATCTTCTCTCTGTATGGGTGTACAGGTAAAACGGCAATAAACACACAAGATTAGCAAAGAAAAGCTGCCTCAGCTCTTCTCTAAGGAATCTGCTGATAGAGGAATGATACTGCCTGGGTTTCCGCCCTAGACTAAAGGCAGTGGCCCATCAGATCATTATAGAAAGGACTGTGGTAGGCTGCCCAGTGGCCACATGTCCTCCCAGGTCCACAAAAGGCCCCCTTCAGTGGCCATGTGGCTCCTCCACTGGAGGTGAGCCCTTGGGGGCTGGCCTGAGACTTGCTTTGACCAAGGCCATGGGTGGGAGTGGCAGTGTGAGTTCTGGGTGGGGCATCCAAGGCCTGCAGCCTCTCCTCCCTTCTCCTCTTGGAGCTACACTGAGGACTTGTGAGGGAGTCTCTCTGGTCCCCTGGCTGATGGCAGGGCCTGGTGGATAGGTAGCACCAAGCACCAGATGTGAGGGGGTCCTTTGCGGGGCTGCAGCCTGGCCAAACCTCAGCTGCACGGAAGCTGGGAACCATGAGAAAGACTTCACTGGTGGTGTTTCGAGTTGCCAAGTCTTGGGGTGGTTTATTACACAAACGCTCATAGAAACCAGACTTTTACTGCAGGAAAATATCATACACAGGACGCCTGTGACGGCTCTCATGCGCAGTTTTTCTGGCATTCCTCAGGAAGTGAGAGCCCTTGCCCTCTGCCTGGCTGTCCGCACCCAACAGTGCATTCTGTCAACTCAGAACTGCGACTCTCCAGGGTCCAGGGCAGCTGTGCGGGACCACAGTGGGCATCTGGTCCCCACGCGCCTAGTGGATGGCCCCACCTGGAGGGCCTAGCCCAGCTGAGCCAAGCCTCAGGCTCCGAGAGAATTCTGGCTCTGCGAGTCGGGACCACTTAAGAGACAAGGCCCTAAACTCACGACCTGCCCATGGACGGCAGAGTCCAGAGCCCAGCAGACCTTCAGACCCCTCGCGGGGGCCTGGCACAGGCGGAGTCGGGGAGTGAGTGGCCTAGGGGCTCTGGGCTGACGATGCGATCACCATCACAGCCCCTTTCTGGGAAAGGCCCCAAAGAACACCTCCCGCTGACAACGTGCTCCTTCTTCCCTTCCCCAGAGAGGAGGCGCCAGGCAGGCGGCTGGGGCAGAGCTCGCTGTGCCCTTCTCAAGAGCTGCCCCAGGGACTTCCCCGGTGGTGCAGTGGATAAGACTCTGCGATCCCAATGCAGGAGGCCGGGGTTCAATCCCTGGTCAGGGAACTAGATCCCACATGCATGCCACAACTAAGGAGCCTGAATGCCACAACTAAAGAGTCCACCTGCCTCAACCAAGACCTGGTGCAACCAAAAAAAAAAAAGGAGCTGCCCCAGCCCCGAGGTTGACTCGCTCCTTTCTTGCTCTTGGTGCCCACCTTCCCCTTGAGGTCGCTCTGGATCTCTCTCTCGTTATCACTGACACTTAAAAACCCACGATTCTTGCTTAAAATACAGTACAAAAGGACAGTCATTAAAAAATCACGCTCCCAAAGATGCAGCACGCCTTTACTCCCAGCCCGCCCTCCGGCCACTGCAGGCTTAGTTAGCTCTCCATCAGCGCCTGACACCCTCACTTTCTGCCAACTGCTCAGGGGTCCACACTCCCACAGCGTTTCACAAACTAAGCCAACACCCCTCGGCTTGATCTCGGGGCCTCTCCACGTACGTCGCAGCTCAAACTGCTGGTCTTCACTTTGCTGCCTTGGGCTCCTGGCGCCGAGCCTCCCAGGAGCCTCTGTGAGTGCTCGCTGAGTGCCCCCCGGCCCTCCCCGGGCCCCTGCGGCCCTCTGCCTTCACACGTGCCTCTTCTGGGTACAGCCACCCTGTCCCTGGCCAGACCCCTTCCTTACCCTTCAAAACTCAGAACGACTGGCGCTTCCCTGCAGAAGCCGGTGGGGTTTACTCTGTATTCTAACTGTGCTCGGCTTCCCGAAGTCCCCACGGGCCCACGAGCTAGCGGGCCCTGCACACTCACACCTCCTGGCAGCCACTCGACTCAGTCCTCCAATAAAACTGTCACGAGCTGCAAACTGCTACACACATAAGGTGAAGGCACTGCTTCAGGACCCTTACACTTTCCAAAGGTGTTAATTTTATGTCCCTGATGGTATAAACACGAATCGTTTAAGAGTAAAATACTATACTGAAGTTAGGGAAGATGTCCTTAGTTGGTTTAGTCGATTTAACACAAAAAGTCACCAGGGTTGAGATCCATCCTGATTTAGGAAGCTGAGTATGGAGGGGGAACTTCAAAGTGAGGTTTAACAGCCTCGATCACTGAAAGCCCGTGAAGTATACCACATGTGTGTTTTTCCCCAAGGCCAGCAAAGAACTAGGGCGAACCGCGGTTGAGTTTTTAAAGTGCAGCCAAGGCAGTTTCAAAGCTGCAGAATGAAAAGGAACGGTGTCACCCCATACTGGGGACGACGTGTGTCTCTTTCTGCTCTGCTTGTCTGGTTCAATTACAGAAAATAACAGCATTGTGTTTCACGAGCATGGAAGGAAGAAGCAGAAGTGCCCGGGCCAGAAGGGTGGCATGGCCGAGCTCAGAGAGGTGGGACCGAGAGTCTAGGATCTGCACGTCGAGCGCCGCACAGAGCTCTTGTGGCGACCACACTGGACCAGAGAGCTGTTACTACACGTGGGAGCTGGCCCGCAGAAGGCAGGAGAGGAAATGGACGCAGTCAGCAAGACGAGGAAGACAGGCTTTTAGGAAGTGGGCAGAGGTCACTGAGAAGGCCCAGGCAGGGGAAGTGAGCTCCGATGCACCAAGGACGGCCGTGGTGGCCCAGTGAGCAGGGGCACAAAGGGCACCACAGGGTGGAGAGGGCACACGGCCCGACCCTGGGTCCTCCCTGCAGGGCTGATACCACGCTGTGACTGTGGCGGGGGTGGAGGTGAGGGCGGGCACCTGCCTCTGCTGCACAGGAGGGGCCCGGTGAGGGCTCAGCAACTCTCAATTACCTGTCTGTGTGAAACACTAACAAAGGCAATCTGGTTTTGACTCTGTTTTTAAGACATAAATAAAAATAAGATGCCACCATCTGACTTGTCCCCAACATGGCCAAGACCTTAATGAGGGAGGGCTTAGCATGCTGACAGAACAGGCCCTGGCTGACGGGTCCTAGGGGTTCAAGGAGCGAGCTACACTGGAGCGCAGAGGCCGGACTGGAGAAAATGATGGGGAAGAGACGGCTGTCTAGGAGAGGACCACACCAAGGGACAAAGAGGAGAGGGATGGCGAGATGGAGTGCAAAGGCAGACCCTGGGCCGGCCAGGTAACTGGGCGCAGAGGCACAGAGAGCGCTCGGGGGCTTGCACCCCTGAACTGCTTGATTACTTTACCACAAACATAACAGTCCCCATTAAACATTTAGAAATAAAAGTTTTCTTTAAAAATAGGGATACGACAAAATAATAAAGTAAATTATAAAGTCAAACGTGAAAGGGTAGCTTTAAGGTAATCACAAACAGCTGAATATAGACTGAGAATGAGATTATAATATTAGAGAAGTAACTTGTTAATTTTGTTAGGTGTGGTGAAGAAACCATTCCCTTGATAGAGCCACTCAGATGCATTTATGACAGAAAAGTAAGTGGGGAAGGAACAGATTTTTAAAGACTGGCAAACTGCAGAGAGCTACTGAAGTTGCGTGATGGGTCTCCTCACGGAGGTTCATTTCACACTCCTGTCAACTGGGGGAAGAAAAAAAAAGCACAACGTGAGAGTTGTGAGTTAAGCTTTATTTGGGGCAAAATGAGGACTATAGCCCGGGAGACAGCATTTCAGAGAGCTCCGAGAAACTGCTCCAAAGGGGTAGGGGGGAAGGTCAGTATATTTGTGATTTCGGTGAAGGGGGAGTACATGCAACCGAGCACATATTTTCTGCAGAAGGTTGTTGCTAGTCACGAGGAGCACACAGCACCATGAAGGATTTTAGTACTTTTCTAGATACAGGGAGATGACAGAATTGGGCTCATAAAATCTTCTCCTGAAAATATCTATCTGAAGACCTGTTCTCCCAGCTTTTCCCAGAGCACAGAGTGCTTCATTCCTGATCTCCACCCCCTGAACTCCTTTCAGGGGGTGTTGAAGGTCAGCAGCTGCAGAGTTCATAATTTGATCCTTGTAAAGGTAGATGGTAAGTGTCAATTTGTAATTGACACCACTATTGTATGTTTGAAAACGTCATAAAAAGTTTAAAAAATAATAGGAAAGCAGAGCGTAGAAGGGCAGGGAGGGGGAGATGCTAAATCTGTGCTGTTTCTGCTGAACACAAAAAAATTCAGTCCTAGCAGTTCCTCATAAGCCCTCTGCAAAGGGAGGGAGGAGAATGATGACAGAACCAGCTCTCGGGACAAGGAATTTGACATCCCTTATCTGATGCAGAAATGAGAGCTCAGAAAGATGATCAATCTAAATCTTAAAACCTAATTTTCTTTATCTCTCCCTAAACTATTTTTTCTAACACAGAGCACAAACGAAGCATTCTTAATAAAGCCAACGATTTCCAAGGCCTTCCGTGGGTCACAAATGCCTTTGAAAATCTGATGAAAGCTCTGGATCCTGTCACTCAAAAAATGAGCATACAACAGGTATTGGGCCTAACTCAACTTGGAGAGGCGATCAAGTCCACTTTGCTGGGATGGCCGTGGAGGGACACTGCCATTGTAAATGTCCACTGATTTACACCATCCTGTCCCTCTCCCTCAAGAAGACGCTGTGTCCCCTGGAGAATCCTGACACAGAAACCAGCACATAAAATCTGGCCCAAAGACGCCAATCTGCATGTATTCTCTTATTAAACTGAAAAGTCCTTTTTTGAGATCCTTTACCCATATCCCCCGCAGAATCTCTCAAAGAGGTGCTAAAGAGGTGCTTGCTCTGACCCGCGGAGCCCAAGGACCCAATCCTCACTCTGGATTCTTCCTCAGCAGGCTGCATCTGTGCCTGTCAGTAGTCCTCTCACTGTGCTGTCCTCATCCCTGGGACAGATGGACACAGTGACCATCCCACACAACCTGAGAACCCCCAAGCGTTACCTTCCTTGACACCATGTGATAAAAATACTTTTCAAGAATAGGTGGAGCACAACTACTGAGCTCATGTGCCACAACTACTGAGCCCGTGCGCCTAAAGCCTGTGCTCCGCAACAAGAGACGCCACTGCAGTGAGAAGCCCGCGCACCGCAACGAAGAGTAGCCCCTGCTCGCCACAACTAGAGAAAGCCCGCGCGCAGCAACGAAGACCCAACGCAGCCAAAAATAAATAAATAAAAAATAAATTAAAAAAAAAAAAAAAATAGGTGGAGCATAGAGCATTTTTAGGGCAGTGAAAACACTCTCTATGATACTATAATGGTGATACATGGCATTATGTATTTGTCCAAAACCACAGAATGCACACCACCAAGAGTGAACCCTAATGTAGACTATGGGCTTTGGGTGATGATGACATGTCAATGTAGGTTCATCAACTGTGACAAATGTTGTAACTCTGGCGGGGGTGTTGATGGCGGGGAGACTGCACGTCGGGGGCAGGGGTACATGGCAATTCTCTGTACCTTCCCCTCAATTTTGCTATAAACCTAAAACTGCTCTACAGAATAAGTCTTTTAAACAATTTTTTTAAAGCAATAACGGTAACAATATTCATACAAATACTAATAATGGTAACAGCCACCGTGATGCTTTCAGCCCCACTTTCCAGAGCTCTGCACCACAGAGCCACAGTGTGCTTCTCCACTGCAACCCATTCCCGTGACGCCAGGCATTCACACACGGACGTTCCCCGACCTAGATCCCTGTTAACTCGCAATAACTCACTCAGGTGCTGTTCTCCCTAAAACCAAATATAACTTAAGAAGACTTGGTTGGTTCCACAAAGAGGTTACGTCTGAGAAAAGGAAGGCAAGGGACAGCCTGGACACAAGATGTAAGTCTGATTCTGAAACCTCCGGGCTAAGTTTATTTGAGAGATAACCTTGTAGCAACGGTCTTCAGAAACCGCTAATATCTGACATCACAGGCAGAGGCACTTCTCTCCGGGCAGTGCGTTTGTCTACAGTCTTGGGAAACACACCCCAGATCTCCTCCCATAGGAAACCAGGTCTCATCTTGCTCACGGAGCAATGCAGCTTCCAGGTTGCCATGGAAACCTTGCTGGGCAAGGAGGTTCAGACCAAGAAGCGGCATTCCTGATGAAACGGGGCTGGTGGCTCCTGCAGTCAAACGTACCCAATCTAAATGTCACTAATGCTTCAGGGTAAAAGGGTAAAGCTTACGCTCAAGGGCCCAATGGAAGCAGGCTGCTTTTAGATAACAAGTCCCTAAAATTCACAAGGAAAGAGCCAGATCAACAGTGATGACAGCCAGCCTCCGGGGGGCACTTCCTCTGCGCAGACCCTGAGCACCTCACACGTACTGTCTCCTTCACACACCCCGCAACGGGGCACAAGGAGTCTGAGCAACTTGGGGGTCTACCCTCCAGCTTCTGCTGGGCCAGCTGCCTGACCTGAAAACCAAGAAACGGTCATCAAAACCCATACATATCACTGGCCAAAATGCTGTGAAGAAGTTCTCCCACTAGGCACGCTCTGTATCAAGTAAACGTGTGAAGAGAGAGGCTCTAAGGAAGAGCCTCACCGGTTAACACAGAGAAATTATAAGGAAGACTTCACAGAATTTACTTTCAAATACAAGAGAAAAACGTGAACATACTGATCTAAAATGTCATTTATACAGAAATCACATGAAATGGTTTTCAGGTGTTCTGAGGACAGAGGGACAGAGGAGCTTCCTGCGGGGTCTCTCCTTCCGTGGGCTTCCTTTCTGCGGCATCACCATCCTGCAGCAGCCTTGGTGAGAGCCTGGGAGTGGTGCAAGTGCTTCTCTACATCCTTGCCGGTTTAACACGTTGGCTGTTCCAGGGAGCAAGGCCTTGAGCGCTCCGCACACGGAGAGAGGGACACGCCCCTCCAGAGAAGGCGGTTCCAGTTGGGCCTGGTGTGATGGCCGAGTTGGGCTGACGGAGAGAACTCGGGTCGGTGGGGCTTCCAGCCACCTGCCTGCCTTCCTTCTCGACGGTCCTCAGAACACATGCACTTACCTGGACGGCCAGCCACCATCGGCCAAGACTCCAAACACACGAAGACACCTGCTCCTCTGAGCCTTACCTTGTGTACACTTTTGGGGTTTTCCAACCAAGCATAGTACATTTCCTCCACATAGTTCGAACTAGTCCCGCTGAGGAAGGGCTCCGCAGCAACGGGGGCAGTATAGCACCGGATCTGCCCAAACGTCCTAGCTGCTGCTGGTCTGTTTTGTGAAAATGTCTTCACAGTCTGGGAAGCCGTCAATGGCCTCAACTTAGCAGCACAAGTCCTTAAGTGAAACATTCTTGTCCTGAAGTCTCTCACGACTGTCTGCACCAAAAAAAGAAAGAAAAGTTAGAAAGAGCATTGTAGCAGACAAGGCTACTGGGGGAAAACCTCGCAGACTGTGGCTGGAGGAGAAAGACCCTGTAAATGCATTTGTGGCCGCGTGCCCTGCTTCAGAGAGCACGACACAGCAGGAGGTAGTCAAACTGACCAATCTTCTATGTACAGGGCCTGTGCTCGACATGGGGAGGAGAGAACACAGCTGCAGAGGTTATGGTCTTCGCCTGCAAGTTTCAATCTAGTTTGAGGGATACGATATATCATGATAAATATGTGACGCCCTGTAAGTTTATACGTTGTATAAAACAATTATAGGAAAAGGCAACAAAGATTAATTAATGATTAGATTAATATTAATTGTAAAATGACAAAGATACTTTCTAATCTATCTGGAGACTACCGAGTACCCGCTGGACTCACGGTATTCTGGAGAACACGGAGACATTGGAAAATTATTTTGCTCACCCTCAAATAATTTATCTTTGAGCAGCAAAAAAAAAAAAATGTAAAAAATTAAAACTTACAGCGACAGCACTGAGTGCTTGAGAGGCACAGAAAATGCCAAAAGAACTCCATGGGAGAACCCAGTCCTCCCAGGTGTCCCTTTCCAGCGGCTGGGAAAGCTTGGGGACGGGCGTGGAGGACAGGGGGGATTCAGCTCTGGAGAGGCGGGGACGGCAGGCATTCTAAATATAAGAATCAGGAGGAGGAAAGACAGAGAGGTGGAAAGGTGCGAAGAACACAGAGGAGGAGCAAGAATCGTCTTGTCTGCAGGAGAGGTGGACTTGCTGGACAGCCGGGGTGCTGACCCCCGTTCCCTAAGACTGGGAGCGGGAGGAGGGCTGACAGCGAGGGAGCGGGCTCCGCAAGAGGAAGGCAGCAAGGACCACAGAAGCGTCTACCTACCTTGGGGCGCTCTATGGTCATCAACTTGACATGTTAGACTCTTCACGAACCCCACCAACTCCCTAGAAGGCAGGCGCTAGTTCTTGTTTTACAGGTCACCTTTCTGAGTTTAAGTTTTCCCCAAGGTTGAATGGACCTTGAGTTTGAGGATTGTAATTTTACTAAATCTAGTATGTAACTCTATCTACACTAGCCATTTTACAAAAGCAGCTGATGCACCCACCAGACCATGAAAGAGTTTAGACTGTCCCCGGAGGGGTCTTGAACCACTTCCAAGCATCTTCCAAGTCAGAATCCAGATGCCTCCGGGAAGAGACCCAGTCAGGAAGGGATAAGGACACTGTGCAGTTCCTCTCCCCATAAAAATCCCGGCACCTTCCCGTCAAAGCGAGAGAGGCTGTGGGAGGGGAAGGGAGCCCCAGGGCAGGGGCGAGGCTCACCACAGCCCTCTGCCCTGAGATACGGTGCCTGCTGGCCTAACACTTGGTTGCCCTTAAATCTGCCTTGAAGCAAGTGCCCTGGCTGTAAAGTTGGAATTACACCCCACCTCCACTCCTGCCTGAAGGAAATCCCAGCTCTGAGACATGCTGAGAACTATACCCAGAAATAAATGTTACATAAACTATCCTCTACACTGTTTATAAGAACCCTTCCTCTTAAGCCAAATATGATCAGAATACGCATAAAGGACACTGACAGAGAGTGTGTCTGGCCTGTTCTGCGGCTCAGAAAAGACAGGTCAGCAAAAGGGAAAAGCGGAACAGGTACTTTAAGAACAAACTAAACAACAAACAAAAACTTGCTCCTTAAAAATTAGAGATGAACAAGCCTATATTTTGCTATAGAATGCCATCTTAACTCCTTTTCTTTTTAACCTTAAGTAACTTCAGTAGTTCTTCCTACCTCCAGCTATACTCCCATTTTCTCTAATGGGCAGACAAAGAAAGACACTGATGGCAAAAATACTACTACTGCTGCTTTCCACGTTAATTTTTAGGCAGCTTGAAACACTCGATGGCCTCTGAGTTGGGGTTTTCTCCTAGAACACGGCAGTATCATCACCTCCAGTAACTGTCATTACTCAGTTGCTGCGATACCCAATTAACAGGCACCACACTGACAGGCACAAAACTGCTTGTTTCATGTGTTCTTCCCAATGCAGTCCTTCCAATATGATACTATGAACAAACCACGTTACCTAGCTATCTACAGTCACCGAATCTGACAAATAGCTCAGTGTTGCCGAGCACCATTACTAGCAATTTCCAAACTTCCCTTAAGATGACTCATCGGAACACCTGCCCTTCAGCAGATGGCTCAACATCCCCAGCCTCCACCCCGGGAAGACCAGGAACAGCTGTTCTCTATCCACGATCTGATGGACCCACAGAGCAGACAGCAGGTATATACATTTCAGATTTTGGTAGGTTCAGATTCCATGCTTCCAATTCCAGAGTCAACATTATGAATAGTGCACCATTTTTGGTAGAAACATTGAATTGTTCACTTTCATGAAAGCTTCGGGTTGTCCAAAAAGTCCAAGTGTTCTGACTTGTGGTTTAGAACAATATTTCTACTTGACAAGGGGGCCAAAAATTCTCAATGGGGAAAGAATAGTCTTTTCAACAGATGGTGCTGGGGCAACGGGAGATCCACATGTGAAAAAATGAAGTTTGGACCCCTGTCTCACACCATATACAAAATTAACTCAAAATGGACCGAAGACCTAAATGTAAGAGCTAAAACTGTAAGACTCTTCGAAGTTTTATAACTTCCAAGTTAAAATGGAGTAAATCTTCATAGCCTTGAGACAAACAACGTGTCTTAGTTAGGACACCAGAAGGACAAACAACAAAAAAAATAGACAAACTGGACTTCATCCAAATAAAAACTTTCGTGCTTCAAAGGACACCATCAAAAAAGAGAAGACAGTCTAAGAGTAAAAGGAATATTTGCAAATCATACAGCTGATAAGAACTCTTATAATTCAATAATGAAAATAAAAATAACCCAATCAAAAAATTGCCAAAAGTGACTTCCCTGGTGGCGCAGTGGTTAAGACTCCACGCTCCCAACGCAGGGGGGCCCGGGTTCGATCCCTGGTCAGGGAACTGGACCCCACATGACGCAACTAAGAGTTTGCGTGCCGCATGCAGCACAACTAGGAGCCCTCGTGCCACAACTAGGACACGACGCAGCCAAATAAATAAATTGATTAATTTTTAAAAAATTGTCAAAGGATACAAACAGACATTTTCCCAAAGAAGACACACAAATGACCAATAAGCACATTAAAAGATACTCAACATCATTAGTCATTAGGGAAAAAAATGCAAATCAAAACCACAACAAGATACCACATCATGCCCACTAGATTAGATACAATCAATACAAGCAAGTGTTGGAGAGAACATGAAGAATTTAGAACCCTCATACAATTCTGGTGGGAATGTAAGCTGGTGCAGTCACTTTGGAAAACAGTTTGGCAGTTCCTCAAAAAGTTAAACATAGAATTACCATATGACTCAGCAACTCCACTCCTAGGTATACAACCAAGAAAAACAAAAACATACGTCCACACAAGACCTTGCACACGGATGTTCACTGTAGCATTATACAAGCCAAAAAGTGGAAACAACTCAAATGTCCATCAACTGATCAATGGGTATTCAGAATGTGGTATAGCCATACCATGTAATAGTATTAGGCAATGTATAGGAATGAAATACTGACATCTCTTGCAACATAGATGAACTTTGAAACTTTTAAGTGAAAACAGTCATTCACACACAAAAAACACAAAATGTTGTATGACTTCATTTATATGAAGATGTTCAAAAGAGGCAAATTGATACAGACAGAAAGCCCAGGACTGGGGATAGCAAGGATAAGACATGACAACTAATGGGTATGGTGGTTTTTTTTTTTTTTTTTTGGGCGGGGGCGGGGAATGAAAATGTTCTAAAACTATTGATAGATAATGCTGATGGTTTCACAACCTTCTGACATACTGTAAAATGTTAAATTGTACAATTTAAATGGGTGAATTGTATGGTATATGAATTATACCTCAATAAAGTTTTTTGCTTTTAAATGTTTGTGAACAGATTTGCCCAAACCTAAACTTTATTTTTTATTTTTTTGCCACACCGCGCGGCATGTGGGATCCTAGTTCCCCAACCAGGGATCGAACCCGCGCCCCCTTGCAGTGGAAGCATGGAGTCCCAACCACTGGACCACCAGGGAAGCCCCTCAATAAAGTTGTTTTTAAAAAAGTCTAAGAAGAAACATAAACGAGCCTATCCCTGTCAATAAAGTACACAAAGTGACACTATCTGTAACCCATTAATTTCAAGATGCAAGTATAAATCTATACATTTGAGAAAAATAACATTGAAAAACCCCCCAAAACCAAAGCAAAATTTGTTTTTAAGGGTTCAGTGCTCTGTCCTTAGGAAAATAAAACAGAACTTTATCTGTGCCTGGACATTCCCCAGTCAGGCAGCACACACCTTACCCAAGGCCACCTCCCCATTCACAGGATGAGGAGATAAACTGACTCTCGAAGTCTACCACCCTCATGCTGGCTAGGCAGAGGAGTAATTAAAGAGGCAAAAACAGCCTGGGCAACTTCTCAGGACATGAGTCTTTTAGGGAAAAACACATGCATCATTAAATGATTGTTACCATTGTGTGTCGCCTAAGAACCATTTTTAAAAAACTTACCTTGAGAGGTTTTTTGTTTTTTGTTTTTGGTTTTGTTTTGGACGCATTAAGATTTTCATGATGAAACAAGAAAACAATGCTTACTACATACCTATGGCTGTTAATCCATTATTCTAGTTTTAGCAGTGATACAAAGACATTACGTACAGAGAGAGCACAAGTACCAATTTTCTCTTACTGGTTGAGAATCTCAAGAGGATGCAACGTCTTTCACTTGTGATGCCTCATCAAACATAAACTGAGGGGTTGAGAGGTAGTGCAGAGTACGCTTAAACTACAAAGGTATTTTGCCATTATTAGACAGAAACGGCGGTTGAGCCTGCAGGGCAAACAGGCAGAGTGACTCTTCCTTGCTGTGTGAGCCTTAAATGTGTCACTTGATCTGTGTTCAGTTTCCTTTGCCATAAAGTGAAGGAAGCAATCACTTCTGCTCCCTCAATGTTTTTTGTAACTATGATACAAACATGAAAGAACTTTGCACACTTTAAAAGTACTTTTATGGGACTTCCCTGGTGGCACAGTGGTTAAGAATCCGCCTGCCAATGCAGGGGACACGGGTTCCAACCCTGGTCCGGGAAGATCCCACATGCCGCGGAGCAACTAAGCCTGTGCGCCACAACTACTGAGACTGCACTCTAGAGCCTGCGAGCCACAACCACCGAGCCCACGTGCCACAACTCCTGAAGCCCGCGTGCCTAGAGCCCGTGCTCCACAACAAGAGAAGCCACCGCAATGCGAAGCCTGCGCATCGCAACGAAGAGTAGCCCCCACTCACTGCAACTAGAGAAAGCCCACGAGCAGTAACGAAGACCCAACACAGCCAAAAATAAATAAATTTATTTTTTTAAAAAAAGTATTTTTATGACTAAAGGACTACAACCTACCAGAAAAAAAAAACAAAAAACCCACTCCACAACTAATGATATGTCTTAAAAAGCTGAAGTTCCCAAGGTAAAACTAAACAGAAGTAAATTTGGAGTGGGTAGCTGACCAGATTGCTGGGGGGGCACTTCCACCTCTGAAGTGGGAACCCCAAACAAGCTTCAGTGCATGGGTCTGAAGACTGATCCATCCTTCCCAGACCAGCACTGTGTTACCAAAGGTGCCCTGACTGCAGTGGTGTATGGTATAAGTAAACAGGCACTTTTTAAAGGTGTTGGTTAAAGTAGAAATTATTAAATTTTTATGGAAAGCAAGGACACTTGTCAATATTTATTAAAAATTTAAAAAGCACATACAGGACTTCTGTTTCCCACTAAATGCAGCTAAAAACATGAGATGCTTCATTTAACACAAAACAAAACAAAAGACTCTGAAAGGTGGAGAGGAGACAGACTGGGAAGGGACTTCAGGGACCAAAAAGACTGAGCATTGAGTTCTCGGTTTTCCTTCTGCCTCATATATTCCAGGCTAGGTTCTGAAGAAGCTGGTAACCCAGAAATACCAACTAATGTAGACCCAAAAAAAAGCTGCAGTAAAAGTCTGCCCTCTCTGGCCAAAGGACCAGGAATGGGGCAGCCTAGCAGGACAGAATATTTTTAGACAATAACCACTCTACTGCAACCAACCCCACAGAAACACTGTGGCCCACTCCCACTCCACCTGGTAGTGTCAGAGGAGATCAGGGACTTCCATCCCCACCCCAACTATCTAGGAGGGAGCCTGGATTCTACACTCGCCCAGCAGTAACAGGGCAGCACCTCTGCCTTCCCAGGCAGGGTGGAATCACAAAGGTGTAATTGGGAAATTACACCCACACAGCAGTAACAAGGAGTCCCTGCCCACAGACACCAAGGAGGCCAGGTGAGGAGCCTCCACCTCCATAACCAGGCAGCACCTCCTACCCCCCCGGCAGTGTCAGAGGAAGCTCACCAACACCAAGATGACACAGATGTTAGAATTATCTGGCAAAGATTTTCAAAGAGCCAGCATCAAAATGCTTCCACAAGCAACTAGGAACATGCTTGAAACAAATGAAAGTAGAAAGCCTCAGTAAAGAAAAAGAAGATATAAAGAAGAACCAAATGGAAATTTCAGAACTGAAAATTACAATAACCAGAATAAAAAACTTGATGGATAGGTTAAACTGAAGAAAGAAGAAACAGTGAACGTGAACATGAACAAACATGAACAAAAGGAATTTCGCAATCTGAACAGAGAAAACAGACTGGGGAAAAAAAAAAAAGAACAGGACCTCAGGAACATGTGAGACTATAACAAAAGACCTAATGCTGAATATAAATGTCATCAGAATCTCAGGAGGAGCAGAAAGAGGAAGGGGCTGAAAACGTATTCAAACAATGGCTGAAAACTCCCCAAATTTGGCAAAAAGACATAAACCTATAGATTCAAGAAGCTTAGAGAACCCCAAACAAAATAAACCCAAAGCAATCCACTCCAAGACCCATCACAAGCTTTTGAAAACTACAAACAACTTGAATAGCATATTTCTCACCAGAAACTATGGAGGCCAGGAGAAAGTGGCATTAACACTTTTCAAGTGTTGAAGGAAAACAACTGTTAATCCAGAATCCTATATCCAGCAAAAATATCCTTCAGGAACAAAAGGGGAATAAAGATCTTCTTAGATGAAGAAAAACTAAAAAAATCTGCTGCCAGAAGACCTACCCAAAATGAATGGCTAAAGGAAATCCTGTAAACAGAAAGTAAATGATAAAAGGAATCCTGCAACATCATGAAGAAAGAAAGAACAACAGAAAGACAATATATGGGTAAATATAATTTCCTTTTCCTCTAGAAATCTTCTAAATGATGTGTGATTGATGAAGCAAAAATTTCAACACATCTGATGTGGTTCTAATGATATGTCCGTAAAGGAAATATTTAACACATTACTGACTGGGGGATTTTTGCAGAAACTAACGTCTGTGGCCGTGATATGTCTCCAGTCAAAAATGTGTTAAAAGACAATTTTAAGTGGAGTAGGGTAAAGTGATGTAAACAGAGATATGGTTTCTATACTTCATTCAAACTGATAAAATGATGACACCAGTATACTGTGATAAACTATGTATATATAATACCTAGACAACCACTAAAAAAGCTACACAAACAATATACTCAAAAACACTACATATAAATAAAAGCAGAATTTAAAAATGTGTTCAAGTAACCCACAAGAAGTCAAGATAAAGAAAGCAGAGGAACAAAAAACAAAAAAGGAAGTAAAGGATAAAATGGCAGACTTAAGTCCTAACACATCAATAATTACTTGATATGTTATGTAAATGACCTAAATACACCAATTAGAAAACAGAGATTGGCAGAATGGATAAAACAACAGGATCCAATAATATAAGAAACTTCAAATGTAACAATACAGGAAGGTTGGAAGTGAAAGGATGAAAAATTATATACCATGAAAACATTAATCAAAGGAAAGCAGGAGGACTATATTATTATCAGATAAGGTAGACATCAGAGCAAAGAAAATTACCAGACACAGAGATACTAATGACAAACGGTTAATCCACTAAGAGGATATAGCTATTCTAAATGTGTATGCACCAAACAACATAATTGCAAAATATGTGAATCAAACCAATAAAAGAGAAAGGAGAAAAAGACAAACCTACAATTATAGTTGGAAACTTCAACACCCCTTTCAACAAGAGATGGAAAAGCTAGACATGAGGTCAGCAAGGATACAGAGAAACTCAACGAAAGTACAAACTACCACAACTCACCCAATTTGAAATAACTATTAAAGAAATTTCATATGTAATTTAAAAGCTCCCGATAAAGTAATTTCCAGGGAATTCCCTGGTGGTCCAGTGGTTAGGACTCTGCACTTCCACTGCAGGGGTCACGGGTTCGATCCCTGGTTGGGAAACTAAGATCCCGCAAGCCATGCAGTGCAGGAAGAAAAAAAAAAAAAAGAAAACGTTATTTCCAGGCCCTGATGGTTTCACTACAGAATCCTATCAAATGTTTAAAGATTAATTAACTCCAATTCTACAAAATCTCTTCCAGAAAATACAAGGAGGAGAACTTACCAATTCATTTCATGAAGCTAATATGTCCCTGAAATGAAATCCAGACAAAGATAGAAAAAAGAAAAAGGAAAAAAAAGCTTTAAACTCATATTCCTCATGAATACAGATGCAAATAAATAAATAAATAACCTTGACAAAATTTAGCGAATAGAATTAAGCAATATACAAATACAATTATACACCATGACCTAACGGGGTTTATTCCAGGGATGCAAGGCTAGTTCAATATTCAAAAAACAATGTAATCTACCATACTGACAGGCTAGAGAAGAAAAATCACATGCTCATATCAATAGATGCAGATAAGCACTTGATAAAATTCAACAACCATGATAAAAACTCTCAGAAAAGTAGGAATAAAGGGGACCTTTAACTTAATATAAAGCATCCACAAAAGCCTACAGCAAACACATACTTAATGGTGAAAGACTGAACGCATCTTTTTAAAACTGGGAGCAATGTAAGGATGTCCACTCTCATCCCTACTACTCAGCGTAGTACTGAGAGTTGCAGCCAGTGCAATAAGGCAAGAAAAGGAACTAAAAAGCATATGTAACAGAGAGTAAAAAATAAAACTACTACTATCTGCAGATAACATGATTATCTATGACAAAATCTCAAGGAATCTACAAAAACACTCATAGAACTAATAAGTGAATTCAGCAGGGTCACAGGATACAAGATAAATATACAAAAAACAACTGTATTTCTACAAACTATCAACAGACACATGACAACAAAAAATTTTTTTAAAGGAAATAGTATAAGTCTAACAAAACATGTACAGGACTTGTATGCCAAAAACTAGAAAACACTGATGAAGGAAGGAAAAAACCTAAATAAATAGACATACCTTGTTTAAGGATTGGAAGATTGAACATAGTAAAGAAGTTATCTCCAAATTGATAAACAACTTTAACACAATTCCTATCAAAATCCCAGCAAGAATTTTTATAGATATAGGCAAGATTATGCTAAAATTTATATGGGAAGGCGAAGGAATTAGATCAGCTGAAACAATTTTGAAAAAGAATAATGAAGTGGGAAGAACCAATCTACTTAATTTCAAGATTTATTATGTAGCTGCAATAATCAAGACTTGTGGTACTGATGGTGAAATAGACAAAAAGACCAATGGAACAGAATAGAGAACTCTAGAACAGACCCACACAAGCACAACCAACTGATTTTTGACAAAAGAGCAAAAGCAGTTCAATGGAGAAAGAACAGTCTTTTCAACAAATGCTGCTGGTTGGATACCTATGGGGAGGGAAAAGAAAAGAAAGAAACCACTCAAACTAGACTTCACACCTTATACAGAAATCAACTCAAAATGGATTATAGATTTAAATGTACAATACAAAACTATAAAACTTTTAGAAAAGTATGTAAGAGAAACTAGAGCCAGGCAAAGAGTTCTTAACTTGACACTAAAAGCACAACACATAAAAGACAAAATTCATAAACAGGACTTGATCAAAATTAAAAGCTTTTGCTCTGCAAAAGATACTGTTAAGAAGATGAAAAGACAAGCTACAGACTAGAGAAAATATCTGCAAACCACATATCCAGGAAAGGACTAGAATGTATAAGAAATTCTCAAAATGAAACATTAAAAAAGACAAATGATCCAATTACAAAATGGGCAAAAGATATGAAGAGGTATTTCACTGAAGAGGATATACCCATGGCAAATAAACACATGAAAAGACATTCAATAACACTAGACATCAGGGAAATGCAAATTAAAACCACAATCACTACACATCTATTAGAATGGCTAAAATTTTAGAAAATGGTAACATCACCAAACTCTGGCAAGAATAATGGAGAAACTGGGTCACAAATACATTACTGGTGGGAATGTAAAATGGTACAGTCACTCTGGAAAACTGTTCGTCTATTTCTAAAAAAAAAAAAAAAAAACTAAACATGCAACTACCATATGACCTAGTGATTACACTCCTGGACATTTACCTCAGAGAAATGAAAACTTATGTTTACATAAAAACCTGTATATAAATGTTTATAACAGCTTAATAGCCAAAGAATGGAAACAATCCAGACGTCCTTCAATGGTTGGAGAGTTAAATCAACTGTGGTACGTCAATAGCCTGGACGCATAAAAAGGAACAAACTGCTGACACAGACAACACCCTGCATGCATTTACAGAGAATTACGCTTAGTGAAAAAAGCCATCCCCAAAAGGTTACTTACTGTATGAGTCTCCTTATGCAACGTTCCTGACACGTCAAAATTACGGAAATGGAAAACAGATTAGTGGTTGCCAGAAGCTAAGGAATTGGAAGCAGGATGGAAGTGCGTATGGCCATAAAAAGGTAACAGGAGGGATGCTTGTGGTGATAGAAATGTTCTCCATTTTGACTGTTACCAATGTCAATACCTGGTTGTGACATAATACTGTAGTTTTTGTAAAATGTTATCATTTGAGAAAAGTGGGTAAAGGGACACTGAGGCCTCTCTGTACCATTTGTTATAACTGCATATAATAGATTTGCATGTACAATTTCTCAAAATTATACCATTCTAAAATAAATTTCTCAATAATTGTACAATTATCCCAAAATAAAACTACCTAAAAATTTTAATGGAGATGATACAGTACTTTCGTCAAATGGGGCAGTGAGGAGTAAGACTGATTAAAAGCAGATGTGATGGGAACATATGTATATGTATAACTGATTCACTTTGTTATAAAGCAGAAACTAACACACCATTGTAAAGCAATTATACTCCAATAAAGATGTTTAAAAAAAAAAAAAAAGCAGATGTGATACACATAGATGTATATACAAGATATACATGTAATAAACACGGTAAATATTTCACATTTAATAAACTGTGCATTCAAATTTAAATGAAATCAACAGAAATTCATATTTCTGAAATTAAAGTTAGTCTTTAAAAGTAACTGAATTTTGGGACTTCCCCAGCAGTCCAGTGGTTAAGACTCTGTGCTTCCATTGCAGGGGGTGCGGGGTTGGATCCCGGATCCCGCATGCTGAAATCTGGTGATGGCTGCATACTGTAAACACACTACAAACCACTGAACTGCATACTTGAAAGAGTGAATTGTATGATACGTGAATTGTATCTCAATAAAGCTGTTAAGGAAGAAAAAAGTACTCGAAACGTGGAAAGTGCTCTCAAAAATATAATCAGGATACTCTGATATTTCTCCAACTTTCAAGAGCTAGTCCTCAGCTAATACGCAAAGCTAGAATAATAGTATTATATATTTTCATACCGCGCAGGTCTTGCACAAAAATCTGTGCGGTTGGACTGCTGCACGTCCTGACACAGTGCAAACAAGGCTTCATCTCAGGCGATTCATCCTAAAGCTGCTCAGAGCAGTGTACCTGGAAGTGGGCCTCTAGTCCCTGCTTCAAAGCGCAGGCCTGCAGAACAAGGCACAGAGAAACCCCAAGACAGAGTTCACACCTCAGGCCTGAGTCATCTGTTCTGGGCGAAAAGCAGAGATAGCAGTTTCTTATCTACTCAGTGTCTCGCTACAGGTTTTCTACTAAGTCTCCGTACCCAACTTACACTGACATCAGGTAAAAGGGAAAAGGTACACTAGTGTGTTCCTCGAGGAAATGCACTTCATCTCAGCATGAGCTATCAAACCCCTGGAAGAAAGAAGAGTATGGTGGCGTACTGAGTACGGTAGGGTACTGCAGGGTATTCTACTCATCAAGGTTGTCACCCCAAAGAGCTCACATAGAGGATAGATACCGAGGGTGCTGAGTATGGAGAGATCCTGAGTATATGGGTACAGAGTACGGTAGGGTGCGGCAAAGTAATCCACTCATCAAGGGCGTCACGCTGAGGAGCACGGAGAGAATGGGTACGGTGCCTGCTGAGCACAGCAGAGATACTGAGTAAGGTAAATGCTGCGGGGTAATCCACTCAAGGGTTCACCCCAGGAGACGGCAGGGAGGATGGATATAGGGGGTACTGAACACAGAGGATACTGAGGGGTAATCCGCTCCTCAAGGGAGTCACCCCAAGAAACACAGGGAGGATTAGTACGGTGGGGTACTGAAAAAGTGGGGGTACTGCGGGGTAATCCGTTCCTCAAGGGTTCACCCCAGGAACGAAGGATCAGCCCGGACAGAAGCCGACCAGCGTCTCCGCGCTCTGGAAAGGGAGGACTGCCCACAATTCGCAGCCGCTTCTTCAAGGGCGTGCCACCCTTCCATCCGTCCGGGCGCGGAGAGGACACTGCCGGGCGACTCCCACGTGACGCCTCCTCGACCTTGGGGGTCACCCGCGCCGCGGCGCCCATTCCCTCACATCCGCCGCGCGGCCCACCCCCTGCCCGCTCCAGCCAATGGAGCGCCGCTCCGCGCCCCGCGCGACCTCTGCGCACGCCCGCACCCGCCAATCTCCGCCCGCCAGGAGGCGCCCGCCGCGCCATTGGCTGCCACGCCCGTCTGTCAGGCCCCGTCCCACCCACCTATCCCCGTCAGCCCCGCTCCAGCCAGCTTCACTCCCTGTCACCGGGGCGCCGGCCACAACGAGGGCGCGGCGGCCTTGCCCCCGCCGCGACCCCCGCCTCCTGCCCGACCGGCGCGGAGCCTCCCAAATCCGGCCGATCCCGGCTGCAGCCCGAGCCTACCTGTCTCCAGCTCAGCTCCACCCGAATGAGGCGCCGACACCCCACTCCGGGGCACCAAACTCTCGGCCCCGCCCCGGCGTGTGGCGTCATCACGCCGCCCCGCCCTGGGAGGAGAGGGGCCGCCCCTAACTCGTGAGCGGGGTCTTGACGTCACAGAGTTGCGGCCGCGTTGCTGCTGGCGCGTTCTTGGGGGAGCGGTGCAGGCGCCGAGGCTGCGGCTGGGAGTCCTCCGGCCGGTCCCTACCGGGTTGCGTGACGGGTCTGAAAAGGGGGTCTGCACGTTGCTAAGTAGTGTTTCTTGCAGTGGGCTCTCAGGAGTCCTCTGATGGAGAGCTGACCTAGTCTGTGCTGCCAGACAGAAAGGAACCTTGATCAGCAATGCGCGCTCGAGGCGCAGCAGGTAGTGGCCCGGGGGAATGAGAACCAGGAGGCCCCAGCGCCGACACAACGGTTTCCCAAAGTGGGCAACGGGATCGCGGGGGCATTCACGTGGTGTGCATGGACGGTGTATCATGCCATTTCATCGAATACAAATGGTCATCAGCTTTCAGAGGTTATTTTACTTACTGCTGAAAAAGAAAAAACAGTGTTACTATGACACCTCGATCGTAAGATGCTGCTGTATTTCAAAATGTGGGGGGAAAACGGTCAGATTTGATGAAATATGGTAAATTGTAGTCAATCACATACTGAGAAAGCCCTTGCAGTTCTTCTGTCTTCATTACAGCAAGGAGAAAGCCTCATTTTGTGCTAGTGTATCTTTAGCTCCACTTTTTCTTCTTTCCCTTTTTTGACAAAGAGAGATAAGAAATTAGGCTGAAAATTTTTGGTGGATAATAATATAGGTAGAACTTAAATTACTTTGTCTTCCTGATTTGTGAGTTTATCTTTGATATTTATGGCAAGTGATACTGGTTTTCTGATTTACAGTAATAAAAAGTTTTCTTTGGGGGGACTTACCTGGTGGTCCAGTGGTTAAGACTTCGCCTTGCAGTGCAGTGGGTGCCGGTTCGATCCCTGGTCAGGGAGCTAAGATTCCCACATGCCTCAGGCAAAAAAAAAAAAAAGCAAAACATAAAACAGAAGCAGTATTGTAACAAATTCAGTAAAGACTGTAAAAATGGTCCACATCAAAAAAATCTTAAAAAAAAAAGAATATAATTTAAAAAGTTTTCTTTTGTAATAAAATATTCCATTTTAAGACTATATTAACTAGATAGTAGTATGGGAAGGTGGCATCCAAATGACTGACATTAGGGAAACGCTGTTCCACACTGTCTTGAATTGCTCTTCGGTGTTTATTCCCCAAAACTTGAAGACAAGGGCTGTGTCATGTGGCATAGCCAGGAATACTGGGGTGACAAAGGCCAGCAATCTGACCATAGGGATCTGACCATGAAAGCTCCATAGAGGACACAAGTGTCTGAATCTGGGCTGAAATTCAAACTGAGGACTTTGCCACCTGCTCACAGGTGTGATAGACTTAGAGCGATTTCTAAATTTCTAAAAGGGAAAGGCAAAGTAGGAGGTGTTTTTTTTTTTGTTTTTTTTTTTTTTGTTTGTTTGTTTTGGGTTTTTTTTTGTTTTTTGTTTAATTAATTAATTAATTTATTTATTTATGGCTGTGTTGGGTCTTCGTTTCTGTGCAAGGGCTTTCTCCAGTTGTGGCGAGCGGGGGCCACTCTTCATCGCGGTGCGTGGGCCTCTCACTGTCTCGGCCTCTCCCGTTGCAGAGCACAGGCTCCAGACACGCAGGCTCAGTAGTTGTGGCTCACGGGCTTAGTTGCTCCGTGGCATGTGGGATCTTCCCAGACCAGGGCTCGAACCCGTGTCCCCTGCATTGGCAGGCAGATTCTTAACCACTGCGCCACCAGGGAAGCCCTTTTTTGTTGTTTTTTATGTAGGAAGTATAAGTGCTTGTACGAACAAAATTGGTCTGATATGTGGGATAAGGATCTGGAGACAGAAAGTGAAGGAACCAAGGAACAAACTTCAGTATTTTATCTTCCTTTCTCTTTTTACTGTGGTAAAATATATAAAAGAAAATAATTTTGTCATTTTAAAGGACAATTTAGCAGCATTAATCACATTCACAATGTTGTGCAACCATAACCACTATCTATTTTACCACTCCAATGAGAACTCTGTAACCATTAAGTGATAACGTCCCATTCCCCTCCCCTCTTCTTTCTTAGTAACCTCTATTATACTTTCTGTCTCTATAAATTTGATGACTCCACCTACCTCATATAAGTGAAATCATACAGTACTTATCTGTCCTTTTATATCTTGCTTACTTCACTTAGCATGTTTTCAAGGTTCATCTATGCTGTAGCATGGGTCAGAATTTCCTTCCTTTTCATGGCTGAATAATATTCCATTATAGCGCTATACTGCACCTTGCCTATCCATTCATCTGTTGATGGACGCGTGGGTCATTTCCCCCTTTTGGCTTTTGTGAATAGTGCTACTGTTACTGAACCAAACTTGGGTCCGCTCACCTGACTGGCAGCAAAACTGGGTTGACACTGGGTTGTGAAAGAAAATACAGTATTTATTGCAAAGGCAAGCAAGGAGAAAAGGCAGCTCATGCTCAAAAGACCAGAACTCAGTGGCTTTCAGGAAAGGGTTTTTAAAGGCAACAGTAGGGGAGAGGGTTGCTGGGTGCCTGGTCAGCTCGTGGACCTTCTTCTGATTGGTTGGTGGTGGAGTAACTAGGTGGTATTTCGGGAGTCAGCAACATCAACCTGGTTCCAACTGGTCTGAAGTCTATGTGCTTGTGGTCAGCATGCAGTTAACTTCTTCCACCTAGTGGGGGTTTTCGTATCTGCAAAACAAGGAGATTGTTCAGAGTATTATCTGTGGCCCTTGAGGAGGAACTAAAGGTTCTTGCCTTTGTTTTATGCCTAAACTATTAGTATTTGGTCTTGTTTGACTGTTTTCCTTTGTTTCTGCATTTTCTCACTTCTCTGATTAAATTTGCTCTTTGGAACATGGGGCAGGCCTAGGAGGCTAAAGCTTTTCTACAAACAAGAGGCAGGGGAGGGACTTCTCTGGTGGCACAGTGGTTAAGTCTCCACACTCCCAGTGCAGGGGGCCTGGGTTCTATCCCTGATCAGGGAAATAGATCCCACATGCATGCTGCAACTAAGAGTTCGCATGCCACAACTAAGGAGCTCATGTGCCGCAACTAAAGGAGCCTGCCTGCCGCAACTAAGACCCGGTGCAACCAAATAAATAAAATTAAATATGAAAAAAAAAGAGGCAGGGGACACTGGGGTCTGTCCCCGGTAAGGTCCCGCAGGGTCCTTCGTGGTTTCACTGCAATGATCATTGGCTTACAAGTATCCTTCGAGTACTTGTTTACAATTCTTTTGTGTATTTCCTAGGCGTGTAAGTGGTTGGTCATATGGTAATTCTATGTCTAGCTTTCTGAGGAAGTGCTAAACTATTTCCCATAGTGGCTGCACCATTTTACATTCCCACCAGCAATGCATGACATTTCCAATTTCTCCACATCCTCTTATTTTCTTTTAAAAGTTGTATTATAGCCATCTTAGTATGTGTGAGGCGATCTCATTGTTGTCTTGTTTTGCATTTCCTTAATGACTAATGATGTCAAGCATTTTTTTATGTGCTTATTTGCCATTTGTATATCTTCTTTGGAGAAAAATTTATTTGAGTCATTTGCTCTTTTTTGTTTTTAATTTTTTTTATTCATTCATTCATTTATTTTTTGGCTACATTGGGTCGTCCTTGCTGTGCGTGGGCTTTCTCTGGTTGTGGCGAGCGGGGGCTACTCTTCGTTGCGGTGCGTGGGCTTCTCATTGTGGTGGCTTCTCTTGTTGTGGAGCATGGGCTCTAGGAGCGTGGGCTTCAGTAGCTGTGGCATGCAGGCTTAGTAGTTGTGGCTCACGGGCTCTAGAGAGCAGGCTCAGTAGTTGTGGCTCACGGGCTTAGTTGCTCCGCGGCATGTGGGATCTTCCCAGACCAGGGATCAAACCCATGTCCCCTGCATTGGCAGGCGGATTCTTAACCACTGTGCCACCAGGGAAGTCCCCTGCCCTTTTTTGAATTGGGTTTTTTGTCTCGTTGAGTTGGAGGAGTTCTTTATATATTAATCCCTTATCAGATATGTGAG
Source organism: Eschrichtius robustus (assembly GCF_028021215.1). NCBI lineage: Eukaryota > Metazoa > Chordata > Mammalia > Artiodactyla > Eschrichtiidae > Eschrichtius > Eschrichtius robustus. Next base: position 9,803,997 of record NC_090831.1, read on the forward strand.
TTGCAGATATTGTCTCCCATTCTGTAGGTTGTCTTTTACTTTCTTTATAATGTTCTTCATTAAAAAAAATATTTATTTATTTATTTATTTATTTATTTATTTATTTATTTATTTGGCTGTGCCGGGTCTTAGTTGCAGCACGTGAGATGTTCATTGCAGAATGTGGATCTTTTAGCTGTGGCATGTGGGATCTAGTTCCCTGACCAGGGATCAAACCCGGACCCCCTGCATTGGGAGCGCAGAGTCTTAACCATTGGACCACCAGTGAAGTCCCCTTTACAATGTTCTTTAATGAATAAAAGTTTTAAATTTTGAAGTCCATTTTATCCATATTTGTTGTTGTTGTTGCTTAGTGTGTTATGTGTCATAGCCAAGAATCCATTGCTAAATCCAAGATCATGAAGATTTCCCCTTATGTTTCTTCTAAGAGTTTTATGGTTTTAGATTTTATATTCAGGTTGTTTATCCATTTTGAGTTAATTTTTGTATATGATATGTGGTATGAGTCCAGCTTCATCTTTTTCCATGTGGAACTCCAGTGATCCCCATACTGTCTGTTGAAGAGATGATTCTTGCCCCATGGAATGGACTGGGCACTCTTTTGAAAATCAATGGACCATATACGTTGGGTTTATTTCTGTATCCTCAATTCTATTCCATTGGTCTGTATGCTCTCTTTATGCCATTACCACACTGTTTTGATTACTGTAACTTTGTAGTAAGTTTTGAAATCCAGAAATGTGATTTCTCCAGCTTTGTTTTTCTTTTTCAAGATAATTTTGGCTATTTGGAGCCCCTTACAAGTCCATATAAATTTGAGGATTGGCTTTTCCACTGCTGCAAAAAAGACTGTTAGAATTTTGATAGGGATTGTGTTGAATCTGTAGATCTCTTTGGGTAGTATTGACATTGAAACCAAGGGTAATCATCAGTTAGATCCATTAAACTTGTAACCTGCCTTCACTGATCAAGCTCGCTTTAATTGTTCCTGTAAATAAATTCTGGGAATTCCTTGGTGGTCCAGTGGGTAAGACTCTGTGCTCCCAATGCAGGGGGCCTGGGTTCGATCCCTAGTCGGGGAACTAGATCTGCATGCATGCCACAACTAAAGATCCCACATGTCTCAAGGAAGATCCCACCTGCCACAACTAAGACCCGGTGCAGCCTAAATCAAATCAATCAATCAATGTCCTCCAAGTGTCATGCAGCCTAAACAATAAAATGTTTGCCCAAGTTGTTTTTCAGGAACTTGGAGTCAGCTATGTCCAGTTTGAGCTCGTTGAGACTGGTTAAGACTACCAAGCAAGTGTCCACTTGAAGACCTTTTGACATCAGAGGGCCAAAAATTCCACCCTCAGAACATGCTAACACCACCTTTTTCTGAATGTGTCCCATGATGAAGCCTGTAGCTTAGTTGCACCTGTGCAGAATGATGATTATCTCACCTTCTTATTTCCAATCACCTTTCCCCACACTCCCCATGCTTCAGCTTTATACCGTAAATATCCCAAGCCCTATGTCTTTGGAACGGTAGACTTGAGATTTGTTCTCCCATCTCCTCACTTGGCTGCCCTGTGAATAAACACTTTCTCTGCTGCAAACCTCTGAGTCTCTGAGTTTGGCTTGCTGCTTGTCCAGCAAACAAACCTGGTTTGGTTCAGTAACAACAACTTAACAACAGTAAGTCTTCCCATCCAAGCACATGGGATGTCTTTCCATTTATTTGTCTTCTTTAATTTCTTTCAGCAATGTTTTTAGTTTTCAGTGTACAAGTCTTTTACCTTGGTTAAATTTTTCTTAGATTTTTGGGGGGATGCATTTGTAAGTAGAATTGCTCTCTTCATTTCTTTTTTCTGATTGTTCATTACTGGTGTATTGATTTTTGTGTATTGATATTGTGTCCTACAACTTCACTGAATTCATTTATTAGCTGTAGTAGCTTTCTTTTGGATTCTTTAGGATTGTTTCCATATCTAGGATTGTGTCATCTGTAAATAGAGATAGTGTTTCTTCCTTTCCAGTTTGGATGCCTTCTGTTTCTTTTTCTTGTCTAATGGACCTGGCTTGAACATCCAGTACAATCTTGAATTGCAAGGGTGAAAATAGACATCCTTGTCTTATTCCTGATCTTAGGGGGAAAGCATTCAGTCTTTCATCATTAAGTACGATGTTTGCTGTGGGATTTTCACAGATGTCCTTTATCATGTGAAGGAAGTTACTTTCTTTAACTAGTTTTCTGAGTGTTTTTTGTGATGAAACAGTGTTGGATTTTAAGTGCCTTTTCTGCATCAATTGAGAAAATCATGTTTATTTCCCCCCTTTATTCTATTAATGTGATACATTACATTGATTGATTTTCTTTTCTTTTTTTTTTTCACACACACACACTGTGATTGATTTTCTTATGTTGACTCACCCCTGCATTCATGGGATAAATCCCATTTGGTCATGATGTATGATCCTCATAACATACTGTTGGGGGAACTCCCTGGTGGTGAAGTGGTTGAGAATCCGCCTGCCAATGCAGGGGACACGGGTTCGAGCCCTGGTCCGAGAAGATCCCACATTCCGCAGAGCAACTAAGCCCATGCGCCACAACTGCTGAGCCTGCGCTCTAGAGCCCGCGAGCCACAACTACTGAAGCCCACGTGCCAAGAGCCCATGCTCCGCAACAAGAGAAACCACTGCAGTGAGAAGCCCGTGCACCTCAACGAAGAGTAGCTCCCCCCCGCCCCCGCCCTGCCGCTCGCCACAACTAGAGAAAAGCCTGCGCTCAGCAATGAAGGCCCAGCGCGGCAAAAAGAAAAAAAAAAATACTGTTGGATTTGGTTTGCTAGTATTTAGTTGAGGATTTTTGCGTCTATATTCATAAGGGATTTTGGTTGAATTTTCTTTTCTTGTGATATCTTTGGCTTTAGTATCAGTGTAATGCTGGCCTCATAGAATGAGTTAGGAAGTGTTGTCTTCAATTTGTTGGAAGAGTTTGAGTAGGATTGCTATTCATTCTTCCTTAAATATTTGGTAGAATTCACCAGGAGAGTCCATTCTTGGACTTTTCCTTATTGTGTCACTTTAGGTAATTTGTGTTTCTAGGAATTTGTCCATTTCATTTAAATTATTTTATTTGTTGTTGTGCAGCTGTTCATAGTATTCCCTTATTCTTTTTATTTCTGTTAGGTCAGTAGTAATGCCTAACAGTAAATCTAATTTCTGATTTTTTAGTGATTTATATCTTCTTCCTCTTTTTTTTGTCAGTCTAGCTAAAGCCTTGTTAATTTTATTAATCTTTTCAAATAATCAACTTATACCTTCCATGGACTCTATTGCTTTTCTATTCTGTTTTATTTACCTCTACTTCTTAAAATATTATTTTTAAGATAGCCTCATTTGCCATTTTTTCTTTCTTTCTTTTTCCTTTTTTTCTTTCCTTTTTCTTTTTTTGGCAGTGCTGTGCAGCTTGCAGGATCCCTGAGCAGGGATTGAACCCACACCCTCAGCAATGAAAGCGCAGAGTCCTAACCACTGGACTGCCAGGGAATTCCCTATTTACCTCTACTTTAATCTTTAGTATTTCCTTCCTTCTGCTAGCTTTGGGTTTAGTTTGCTCTCTTTTTTTTCTTTATTCTTTCTTTCTTTTTTAGTTCATCAAAGTGTAAAGTTAGGTTATTGATTTCTTTCTTCTTTTTTAATGCAGGCTTTTACAACTATAAATTTTCCTCTGAGCACTGCCTTCACTGCATCCTGTGGCTTTTGTTCAGTATGCTTTTTCATCATAATATACATTCTGCATTCATTCAACAAATATTTCTACCAGTTTGGTTCTAGGTGCTGGGGATACAGAAGTGAACACAACAGACAGGCAGGATCTGTATTGTCATAGTGCTGACCTTTTAGGGTAAACCAACAAGACAGAAATTGATGATCTGAAATCCATAAAACAAGGTACTGTGATAGAGAATTGCGGTAGCACTGCTTTTGTTTTTAAAATATATTTTATTAACTAGGTAACACATCCACTTGGTTCAGAAATCAAAAAGATATTAAAAGGTCTAGTTTGCAGAGTCTCCCTTGCACCACCCCTGTTACCATCCACCTCATTATCTGCTGGCCCGGCAGACCCCTTCCCTGCCAGGGGTAACTATTTGTTGGATCATGGCGCAATCAGGTATCCCAGGATGAGAGCAGAGATGGAGGGAATTCAGGGGCTTGGAGAGTGGCCATTTACCAACTAGGACAGAAGTATTTCTGTAGTTTACACAGCACAGCCATACTGGTGTATATTTGCTGAATATTCATGTTACCTATAAGTAACCACTTATATTATCGTCTTATATATTCTTCCAGCATTTTTCATGCAAATACAAACACCAAAGATAGCATACTATGTCCTCTCTTTGGCACCTTGCTTTTTTAACTTAGCAAAATATCCTGGAAATGTTTATAAATATATCAGTTCATAAAGAGTATCTTCACCTTCTCCAGTGGCGTAATTGCATAGAGTGGTTTCGGTGGCGACAGCTCATCTTTGTTCCATATGGTATTGACTGAGGCAGCTCCTCTGGGACTGAAGGATTCAGAAGAGCTTCATTCTGTTAACTGGTGGCTCAGGCTGGATCTCATATCAGCTGGGTTCTAAGAGAGTGAAAATGGAAGCCACAAGGCCTCTTAAGGCCCAGGCACCAGAGCCATACAGCTTTCCTTCCACTGCATTGAATTGGTCAGTGCAAGTCACAGGGTCAAAACCAGATTCCAGTGGAGGGGAAATGGATTCCACTCCTCAGTGGGAAGAGCAGCACGTGGACATGGGCATAGGAGGGATTGTTGGAGAAGGTCTTCGCAGACATTCTACCACACCAAGGTCCAATCAAGGTTCACATGTCTTAATTAGTATTATCCATCTTTAGTTTCTTAAATTAGTATTTACATTTCTCCCACTTCCCCCTGCCCCTTTTTTGGCTTTAGTTTTTGAAAGGTTGGAGTCAGTTGTTCCATATTCTGGATTTACCTTATTATTTCCTCATGGTGTCTTCTAACTTCTGAATTTCCTGTAAGCTGCAAGATGGACAAAGGCCTAATTGAAATTAAACATAACTTACAAAAATATTTTGTATTCATTGATTACATTTTACAATGATTATCTTGTGCCTGAACAGGATCATTTAAAAATCTAAGGACTTCCCTGATGGTGCAGTGGTTAAGAATCCGCCTGCCAATGCAGGGGACACGGGTTTGAGCCCTGGTCCAGGAAGATCCCACATGCCGTGGAGCAGCTAAGCCCATGCACCACAACTACTGAGCCTGTGCTCTAGAGCCCACGAGCCACAACTACTGAAGCCCATGTGCCACAACTACTGAAGCCCATGTGCCACAACTACTGAAGCCCGTGTGCCTAGAGCCCGTGCTCCGCAACAAGAAGCTACCGCAATGAGAAGCCTGTGCACCACAACAAAGAGTAGCCCCCACTCGTCACAACTAAAGAAAGCCTGCGCGCAGCAATGAAGACACAACACAGCCCAAAATAAACAAACAAATAAATATATTTTTTTAAAAATCTGAGATCAAGTCATTCCTTACTCAAAATTCCCCTAAGAGGTTCTCATTTATTTGCCAAGGTCCTTAAATGGTCTAAAAACCCTACCTAGTCTTCCCACGCCCATCTATGGCCTCGTTTCCTCCTACTTTCCCCCTCACTCTCTCTCCTCCTGCCACACTGGCCTCCTTGACTTTCCTCAATTCACCAGACACACAACAGCCTTGGGGCTTTCACTGTTTCCTCAGGTATCCATGTAACCTGCCCCTTAAGGGCCTCTCTCACACAGCATCTTCTCAGGGAACCTTCCTTGGCCACTCTTCTGTATCCCATCCCACATCTGACCAGACACTCGCTATATTAGTTTCCTGTGGCTACCATAACAAATTACCACAAACATACTGGATTAGAAACAACAGAAACTCATTCTATCACAATTAGAGAGTGCAGAAGTCCAAAATCAAGTTGTCAGCTGGGCTGTGCTCCCTCCAGAGGGTCTAGGAGAGATTTCATTGCTTGTCTCTTCCAGTTTCTGGTGGCTCCAGGCATTCCTTGGTTTGTGGCTGCCTCACTCCAATGCCTGCCTCTGTGATCACACGGCCACCTCCTTTTCTCTGTGTCTCTCTTTTTTAACTGTACAGTAGAATGGCATTAAGTACATTTACAGTGTTGTGAAACAGATCTCCAGAACTTTTTCATCTTACAAATCGGAAACTCTGTACCCATTAGGCAACTTCCCATTCCCCCCTTCCCCCCAGCCCCCTTGTAACCACCATTGTACTTTCCGTTTCTCTAAATTTGACTACTTACTTCACTAAGCATAATGTCCTCAAGGGTCATCCATGTTGTAGCATATTGCAGAATTTCCTTTTTAAGCCTGAATAATACTCCATAGTATATATGTGTCACATTTTGTTTATCCCTTATCTATTCACCCATTGATGGACATTGGGTTGCTTCTACCTCTTGGGTATTGTGAATAGTGCTATGAATATGGATGTGCAAATATCTTTTCATGATCCTGCTTTCAATTCTTTTAGAGATCTACCCAGAAGTGGGATTGCTGGGACATACGGTAATTCTATGTTTAATTTTTTGAGGAAACTCAATACAATTCTCCATAGTAGTTGCACCATTTTACATTTCCAACAACAGTTCACAAAGGTTCCAGTTTCTCCACATCCTCATCAACACTTGCTATTTTCTGTTTTTCTTTTTTTTAAATAGTAGCCATCCTCATGGGTGTGAGGTATCGTCTGTGTCTCTCATAAAGACACTTGTCATTGGATTTAGGGCCTGCATAGATAATCCAGGATTATCTCATCAAGATCCTTAATTACATTTGCAAGATCCTTTCTCCAATTAAGGTGACGTTCACAGGTTCCTGGGACTCATACATTGACATGTCTTTTTCCAGGCCACCATTCAACTCATTATACTCCCTTTATTTTCTTCCTTGATACTTACCTCCATCTGACATGCTATATATTTACTCATTTATCTTGTTTATTGACAGACAATAACCAAAATAAATCCTTGAGGACAAGGATTTTTGTGTTTTGTTAACCAGTGTGTTCCCAGGGTTTAGAACAGTGTCTGGCACAAATGGCTACTCAGCAGATATTGGCTGAATGAATGAATGAAGGGATAGCTAGCCTAGGTAAATGTTGGCAGAAATTCCCACCTCCCACCTTTGAGGGGAAAAGGTTTGGGACCTCGGGAATTAGATTACTTAAGTCAGGTTTCTTCCTGTGGGGAATGCAAGCTTCTTAAAATTACCCATCAATTAGGACAAATTTCAGGGTTCTCCTAAAAAAAATTAGAAATACAGATACTATTTCTTGCTAAAAGTGAATTAGGATTCCTTGGATAAATGGCTGATTTTGTGTCTAGGGCAGGAAATGTACAAAATGGAATGTAAGGAAGCCCCTGAAGGCTACTGGAATTGTGTCAAAAAAAAGCATAGCAAAAGTGTTTTATGAGAGAATTTGAGCTTTAAAAAAGGGTAATGGGCTTAATGGATTAAAACACATTTTGTCTTACTGTAACTCCTCCTTGGCTCTAGATTTAACTGTTTGAAGGATGTACCAAGGACAGAGAAACCTGTTAAATGACACATGAAGAAACAATCAACCAAATCCAGAATGTGGAAAATTCTATCGGTCAAATGATCCAGTTGCTTCAATAAGTAAATGGCATCAACATCACCATCAACAACAAAAAGGGAAGGGGAACTGTTAATACAGTAGTCCCCGTTATCCATGGATTTGGCTTCCTGTGGTCAACTGCAGTCTGAAAATATTAAATGGAAAATTCCAGAAATAATTCATAAATTTCAAATTGCTTGCTGTTCTGAGTAGCGTGATGAAATCTTGCTCTGTCCTGCCTGGAATTAATCATCTCTTTGTCCAGTGTATCCTGCCCATTTAGTAGCCCTCTTAGTTATCAGATTGGCTAGCCCAGTATCACAGTGCTTGTGTTTAAGTAACCCTTATTTTAATTAATAATGGCCCCAAAGTGCAAGAGTAGTGATGCTGGCAATTCAGATATGCCAAAGAGAAGCCGTAAATTTCTTTAAGTTGAAAAGGTGAAGGTTCTTGACTTAATAAGAAAAAAATCGTATGCTGAAATTGCTAAGATCTGTGTTAAGAATGAAACTTCTGAGGAATTTTAAAGAAGGAAAAAAGAAATTCATGCTGGTTTTCCTGTTGAATCTCAAACTGCAAAAGTTATAACCACAGTGCATGATGAGAACTTAGTTAAGATGGAAAAGGCATTAAATTTGTACAACAGAATATTTTGAGGGCCCATATTCACATAACTCTTATTAAAGTATAATTGTTCTATTTTGTTAATCTCTCACTGTGCCTAATTTATAAATTAAACTTTATCTGAGGTATGTATAGAAAAAGAACATGGTATATATAGTTTGGTACTATCTGACATTTCAAGCATCCACTGGGGGTCTTGGAATGTATCCCCCCTTGGATAAGGGGGGACTACTGTGTATCAAGAGGTTTAAGAGATATATCAATGAATGCAGTAAGCAGACCTTGTTTAGACATGATTAAATAATCCAAAGTTTTTTGAGATGGGGAGGGGGGAGGACTTGAATATATACTAAGTATTAGAATTATTAAAGAATGATTTTTAATTGTGTCGGGTATGATAATGGTATTTTTAACGGTCCTTTTCTGCTAGAGACACACTGAAATATTTACAGGTGAAACTATATATATGATGTCCAGGGAGTCTTTAACACACTTGAGGAAACAAAAATGCAGAAAGGGATAAATGAAATAAGAAAGGCAAAATCTTGATTGTTGTTGAAACTGGTTTATGAGTATATGAAAGTTCATTGTAGTTATTCTACTTTTATGTTTCGAAATTCTCTTATTAGAAAATTTAAAACAAGTTTTCAACTTTTCTTTGTTCTAATTCCATGCCCAGTAAGAAACTTTCTGGTTTGATTTTCACCTTCCTCCATCCCACAATAGGGGTGCTGTAACTAGGAGATGTAAACAGGCCTCATGGACCTACTCAGAAATTCTGAGTTTTCCTCATACTGTTCCTCAATTTTCTTAGCCCAGATCTTCAGTCTCAAGTTGTACCAGTTTGTTCCAAGAAAGGAGGGAGAAAGACGCAGAGAACCTTGAAGGGAGGAGCCGGCAAACAGGTTAAATCACTTAAACCAGAAGACTGTCCCCCACTGGATTTGTATGAGATCACATGTTGTTCACATGACTCACTGCTGAATGTGGCCAGATTGTGCCTTGTTGTTCATTCCATTAGAGAAGAGTTGAGCCATAGTCTAATATTTAACAATCAGATTTCATACTGAAACCCAAATTTCCAGCTTCTTAAAAAGTTCTTATTTTCCATCCTCACCGCAGAACTGCTGCTGCTCAGGGAGGTCTGCCTTGTAAAACTTCTTTAATTCCACAAGGATGTTTGCTTTGGTTCAATCCCACTTCTTACGGATAAATTGGAGCATATGCAACACTAAGCACGCTATTACAGGCTTTCTTTGTGTTTAGCAAGGAAGGCAGGCAGCAGAGCAAGCACTGGGCCCCCACTTCCACTTGTCACGGGCCCATCGGAGCCACGAGGCCAGGTTTCGTTCTGCTCCACATTTCTCTCCACTCTGAGCCCCAGACCACTGCGGGCCAGTGGAGCAGACCCGCAGTCCAAGGGACCGCATGTCCCAGATCTTCTTCACCTAGGGGACAATGAGCAGTCGGACAAGTTGAGAGAGCAATACGGGCTGGAGAACACAGACGGAGACGCCGCCAAGCCTCGCCCCCCCCTTCGGGAGCAGTCTAGCGACAACTGGACCGTTTCGCATCGTACCTGCTCCCACACATCTCTCACCTGGAGCCCAATCTCCACCTCCTCTCCCAGGTCAGCACCCCCGGGTGACTATCTGTGGATACTTCAGTGTGTACCCCTAGCAGGGGAGTGTCAGAAAATAACCACCGCAACACTGACATGGCATGCAAAAAAAACCCGACAAACTCCTAAAATCAGGAACACCTAAAAGCCTGTTGGAGCCCCACTGGCTCGGAATATCGTTTCCTGTCGGCTGGACTGCAGCCCCATCCAGGCAAGGCCTCGTCTCCCGGGTCAGGGCCTCCAAAGGCCGGGCGGGCCGCTCCTCCAGCCGGCACCGGACGCGCCTAAGGCTCCTGCACCCCAGAAGGACTCTCACACCGACACCCGCCCGGCCGGGGTCTCGGGAAGTGCCCGTCGGCCCCTGGGCTCCAACTTTCCCGCCTTGCGCGGATCCCGAGTCCGGACGCCCCGGGGGACCCAATCTTCCAGATCTGGGGCCCGCCCTCCAACCGTCCAGATCTGGGACCCAAGCCCCGGCGCAGGCCAGAACTCTAAGCAGGATCTGCAAAGAAGGCGTCAGTCGACGCTTACTCTCCACTCCGCCGTGCCGCTTTTACTGGGAGCGGGGCGTAGGCGCGCGCATGCGCACTGGGTGTAAAAAAAGCTAGTTGGCAGGAGACCAAACCAACTGCGCAGCCAGAGAGCGGGAGGGAACACCCGAACGTCGTGCGCCTGCGCACTCTCCCCTCGGCTGTGCATCCTGGCCTGGAAGACGCGCGCGGGGCGGGGCAGAGCGGACGCAGGGAGGGAGGCACCGCGCACGCGTATTCTGCGCCGGGTCTTGCTGCGTCGTTTGAGAGCTGGGCGCAGGTGCGCGCATGCGCACTGGGCGGAGGGGGGGGGGGCGCGCGTTGGCAGGTGTCTGGGCTGGGCGTCGGCGGGCAATGGGGTTGCTGGTGCTGTTGCTCATCGCGCTGTGCGCGGCGGGCGTCCGAGGGCTCTATTTCCACATCGGCGAGACCGAAAAGCGCTGCTTCATCGAGGAAATCCCCGACGAGACCATGGTCATCGGTCAGGCGGGGCGAGGGTGGACAGGGCCCTGCGTGTCCTCCCGACGCGGTCGGGCTCCCCGCTCCTAGCGGCGCGCTGTGGATGCCGGACCGTGGCCGGGGGAGCAGTGCCCCCTGCCCGGCGTCCTGGGAACCGCGGCGCCCCGCGGAGTGTGGGAGCCAGACGGACTAGGTAGGTTGTGACGGCTCTGTCTGCTCCGCAGGGAACTACCGCACCCAAATGTGGGATAAGCAGAAGGAGATCTTCCTACCCTCGACCCCCGGCCTGGGCATGCATGTGGAGGTGAAGGACCCTGAAGGCAAGGTAAGGCCACCTTCACTAGAGCTCTTGGGGTGGACAGAGCTCAGAAGACATGAACTTGGACTTGCAGAGGTCAGAGTAGAGGCGGGGGCTTTCACTGACTGCTGTGCTGCAGGTGGTGCTGTCCCGGCAGTACGGCTCAGAGGGCCGCTTCACCTTCACTTCCCACACTCCTGGTGACCATCAGATCTGCCTGCACTCCAACTCTACCAGGATGGCTCTCTTTGCTGGCGGCAGACTGGTAAGAGTATTTTCTCTTTGGCCATAGCTCAGAATCTCTCACTTGGTTACAAAATTTTGATTTATTATTCTTATCATTTGTAACACTTTGTGGCACAGTCACAAGCAAGAAATAGACGTTGCCCTTCTGTCCCACAGCCAGGGACAAGAGTGGGTTCCATAGCCTGAAACAGACCATCGGAGGTCCCACCACTTAGACACCATAACCTCAGAGTGTCTCTGACCTTAACGACTTTGGGGTCCAACCCTGTTTCCTCCTAGCGTGTGCACCTAGACATCCAGGTCGGGGAGCATGCCAACAACTACCCCGAGATTGCTGCCAAGGATAAACTGACGGAGCTGCAGCTCCGAGCCCGCCAGTTGCTGGATCAGGTGGAACAGATCCAGAAGGAGCAGGATTACCAAAGGGTAAGGGCATGTCACTGTACTTGGACATGGCAGTTGACCTTTATACCCACTACACTTACTGGAAGTTTCTGCCTGGGGCCTTCCCTGCTTGGGAGATCAGCTGTTCAAAGACTGGAACGGAGAGGGCTATCAGCCGTTTTTCAGCTCCATAGAATAAAGGGTAGAGAGGACAGTTCACACTCTAGCAATAGTCATTGCCTACCTCTTTACGTTGGGATCTTGCTGAAATGGTAAGAGCATGATTTCTGTCCTAGCAGAGATGCTTGTGGAGGGGCAGCGTGTCACTTCCTTGGGGGCACTTCCAGGGGAATCAGAGGCAGTATTTCAAAAGGCGTTTGGTCCCACAGTTGAGTCGTCGCACAGGAGGGAGGGGCCTCGCAAATGCTGGGACTGTCTCTCCTGCACATTTAATCCTGCGTCCATTGTCCTACGCAGTATCGTGAAGAGCGCTTCCGTCTGATCAGTGAGAGCACCAACCAGAGAGTCCTGTGGTGGTCCATCGCTCAGACCGTCATCCTCATCCTCACTGGTATCTGGCAGATGCGTCACCTCAAGAGCTTCTTTGAGGCCAAGAAGCTGGTGTAGTGCCCTCTCCATATGACCCTTTCCTGTCACCTCAGTTGTTTGGTACTTTCCCCACCCAATACCTTATCCATATGGATTTTGAGGGAAAAAACAGTGAAAAAAAGAATATAAGCCACATTGGTTCCATGGCAACAAAGCATTCAGATCAGCCACTTGTTAACACTGGTTCTCAAGGACACAGGACATTGGTCCAAGCTTTCAAATCTGTCTTGGGGTTTGTGGGGAGTCAGAACTGACCCAGGGCTAAGTCTTGCTTCTTTCACCACTAGTGATTCCTCTCCATCCTGTCACAAAATGAGCAAATGTCTCTCCTATTGCTTTAACCTCTCTCTTCGTCTGCTTAGAAAGTAGGCGACCAAAATGCCCCACCGAGGAGACCCACCTCACTGCTCCCCTGTCAGTCCTAGGTTCACTCAGTGGCTTCGTGAATGTAAATAAGGGGCAAAGGCCCCAGAGAATTGAAATGTTTTTCTATATATTAGAACTATTTTTTGATAAAAGTATATATTTTCCTTCCTAGTTGAAGTGTTACTGCCTTTGTGTGACTAGCTAAAAACACCAATGCAGTCCCTTCTGCATTGTTTATCCATGCATTCTTGATAACTACCTACCATGCCAGCTCTCAGGATTTCAGCTCTTAGGGCCAGAAAGCAGACATCACAGCTGCTCTCAAGGCCTAATCAGAGGGCCAGGCAGAGAATTCTCTGGGACACCTGTGATTTCCATCACACAGGGCCTGAATTCAGACTGAGGCAGTGACAGAGCTAGCACAAGGCAGGGCACTCTTACCCTTCCATTTCCCTTAACCTTTATTTAAGCTGTGGTAAATGTTTTCTTCATGGGAACCAGATTTGGTTCTTTATACAGATTTTTCCAGTGAAATAAAGCGTGTTGTAGTAGCTGTGTTTGAAATGAAATAAGAGGCTGTGGGCAGAGGGGAGGCACAAAGGGAAATGGAGGAAAGGCTCTTGGTCTGGGTGCCTCTGCGGCTGACCCGGAGTGGATTTCAGCATGTGGGCTTGTGGTGCTAGAGCCTGGCCTGACTGGAGACTCGGGGTTGTGGGAACGGACAGGGTGGTGGCTCGGCCATTCACAGAGGTCAACCAGGTAGACCTGTCAGCAGGGAATACTGTGAGGAGATTATGTACCCGTTTCTTAGCTCCCTGGAATCATAAATTTAAACACATCTTAGTGTACTTCCCTCATGCTCTTCTGCTGTATAAAGCTTAATGCCCTTAGTTGCCCATTCTTGACGTTTTATTTCATGGTTTTATTTACTTAAAATACATTATTTATCTGATGTACAAAAACTAAATTCTGCCCTTCTTGTTTTTTTTTTTTAATTTATTTATTTATGGCTGCACTGGGTCTTCGTTTCTGTGCGAGGGCTTTCTCTAGTTGTGGCAAGCGGGGGCCACTCTTCATCGCGGTGCGCGGGCCTCTCACTATCGCGGCCTCTCTTGTTGCGGAGCACAGGCTCCAGACGCGCAGGCCCAGTAATTGTGGCTCACGGGCCCAGTTGTTCCGCGGCATGTGGGATCTTCGCAGACCAGGGCTCGAACCCGTGTCCCCTGCATTGGCAGGCAGATTCTCAACCACTGCGCCACCAGGGAAGCCCTTGTTTTTCTCTTTACGTTCTATACTATTCCATGTGTGTACCTATTTTTACTTATAAAGGTATATGCAATTTAGTTTTATAGGCTTTGTCATTTAATATTTTTGTAGGTATTTTAAAAATTCTAATTCTGGATGGCCACATTAACGGTCCAGTGAGGTGAAATGCCATAAATGACTCTTCCAAAATTTTCTGGATATTTAAAATAGTTCTTAATTGTCTTCATGTTAGAATTAACACAGGGAAAATCAGGTAGCCTTGGAACTAGTCAGCGTGTGGACCTCTGGCCTGAGCCTCTTGGGGAGCATGGGATGTGTCAGGAAGGGAACACATTTCTGCTCTGTGGCTGTTATTAGGAATCTAGCCAGCAAATCAGACACTGGAGCCTGGACTGTGGGAATACAGGAAACTACACAGTGCTGGGGTGGCCTTCAACAGCCTGTCCAGCTGTGCATCTCAATTATGCTGATACATCAGTGTGTCCTCAGTTTCTCCTCCTGTGAATTTTTTGATAGGAAGGGGAGTGGAGTGAGGACAAAGGTGGGAGTATAGCACACCTTTACACTGATGGGCACTTGGAATCTCGATTGCCAGAGGACAGGCTAACAGGTGGTGGCTATGGGGAAAAGAAGGATTTCCATACTGGTGTGTGGTATTCAGACACATTATGGCCTAGGAAAATGTTTTTGAAAGTTCGGCTACATCCAAGGAATTCTGGTGATTTTTTCCCCCTCAATACTACCTTGATTCCATTCTGAAAGTCTTGCTTTCTTAGGTTATATAACACCCTTATCAAACAGCCTTCTACCTCCTTACCACAAAAAGCGGGTGGGGCGTAGGAGCCATTCTACTCATATCATCATCCCTGGCCCAGTCCCCATCTCCATCTTTTGGTCCCAGCCCCACTTTACCTGTGGTGCATGAATTGCTCTCAGTTCTCACCCTAACAACAGCCAGAGCCTAACCTCTGGCTCTCATGCTGGGTCCATGTCAGAGTAGATTCATACGGTCATCTGAGAAACTCGTCAATATAGATTCCTGGGCAACACTCAGGTCCAGCTGATTAAGTAGGTTTATGTTTGGGGTGGTGTGGTAGGCAGAATAATAGCCTCCCAAAGATGTCCAGTTAGATGTACTAATTCCTGAAACCTGTGACCATGTTACCAAACATGGCAAAGAGGAATTAAGGTTGCTGTCATCTGCTTCTAAAATAGGGCAATTATCCTGGATTATTGGGGTGGGGCCAATGTCATAACAAAGGTTCTTTAAAAATGGAAGAGGGAGGCAAAAGAAAGTTGCAGTGATGCGAGGTGAGGACCCAACCCTCCATTAACAGCTTTGAAGATAGAGGAAGGGGGCCCCAAGCCAAGGTGGGAAAGGCAAAAAAGGGATTATTCCTCTAGAGCCTCCAGAAGGGAATGCAGCCCTGCCAACATTGTAATTTCAGCCTAGTGACGCCTCGTCAGACTTCTGATCTACAGAACCATAAGATAATAAGTTTGTGTTAAGCCACTAAGTTTATGGTAATTTGTTACAGCAGCAATAGGAAACTAATACAGGTGGGGACTAAGAATCCTTTTTTTTTTTTTGGCTGCGCTGCACCACTTGTGGGATCTCAGTTCCCCCAAACAGGAATTTAACCTGGGCCACCGCATTGAAAACCCGGAATCCTAACCACCAGGCCACCAGGGAACTCCCAAGAATTCTTATTTTTAACCAAGCTGTGCAGGCAACATGGGCTGCTAGGTTTGGGAACCCCAGAGCAACCTACCTTTTTGTTTCTCATGCCACTTATTCTTCCAACCTTCATCCTTGTACAATCCAATTGCTATAGCCTGTCCTTTGGACTGCCTGTGGCCCTGAACCTTAGCCCAGCCTCGGTGACCTCTGTTATATGCTGGTACACCCAGCGTCACTTGCTTTCTACTCTCAAAGCCATTGCCCCGTTACAGATTCCCACGGTTCCCACCACTGCTACAGGCAAACAGCCCTGGAACACATAAGCTGGTGCAGTTTTCCTGAGCATAGTAGGTGGCAGAGCAATTAGTGCTTACACATAAACCTGACAGAGATCCTCCAGATGCATAATGGTAGGAAAGGGCGTAGAACCCACCAGTGTTTCCCAAACGTGGTAAGCTACCACCGTAGCATGCCTGTTCCTAGGTAGTACACAGACGAGCACTCTAAACATTGATGTCTTTGTCAATATAACTAATGCTGGCGTTACTGCTAGGGCGAGGCTGCCCCTGCCGCTGGTAACCTTAACCTAGCACGCCATTTGGAGGTCGTGTCAGGGAACTGGCGAGGACCCGAGGCGAGGGCCCCTCCCGGGGTCCCCGCCCCACGCCGCCCCTCCCCGACACCCCAGGCAGCACTAACCGCCGCAGCCGCAGAACCCCGGGGAACACCAGAAGCCATGGCTTCCGGGAGGTGCTGACTCCTTTGAAGCTGATTGGTTGCTGCTTTGACCAGCCCACGCGTCATTGCGTGCTCTTCCTGTCGCGCGTGCGCGCTGTCACTACAGGGCAGAAGCATGGAGGATCCAGAAGCGTTGGGCTTCGAACACATGGGCCTGGACCACCGGCTCTTACAGGTACCGGGGAGGGCTGAGGAGCCGGGCCGACGTGGAGAGGGGCGGCGGCAGGGCAGCGCGCCGCCTGAGCCGTCCCTTGTCTCCTCTAGGCCGTCACCGACCTGGGCTGGTCGCGACCCACGCTGATCCAGGAAAAGGCCATCCCACTGGCCCTGGAGGGGAAGGACCTCCTTGCTCGGGCCCGCACGGGTTCAGGGAAGACCGCCGCTTATGCCATTCCGATGCTGCAGCTGTTGCTCCACAAGAAGGCGGTGAGTCGGGGGAGGGGCCGGGGAAGGGAGCCGCAGGCGTCTGAGTGGCGTTGTGCTCTCTGGGAAAGCTGTGCCCGCCACCCGCACGCCCCCAAGTCTTGCCCAAGAACCGGGTTTTCTTTTGACCTCTTACCCGTGAAGCGTGGTCTGAGAGAACCTGTTGGTTTTGTGGTAAAACGCTCTGGGCTGGGATTCAGGTTACTTGGGCTCTAAGTCCGGGCCCTGCGACCACCATTCTTTGTGTAGTCTTGAGTAAATCGCTTTCTCTTGTTTATACTATAAAAAGGAGGCACATTTTATCCTTCCATCTGTAGGATTATTGTGAAAAGCCAATGTCGCAACGGGTACATTTTAAGTAACTTTGTAACCATAAAGTAAGTTATCCTTTTTGAGGTCAGTGCCTGGGAAAAGAGTCTTCTATCTACATTCTGAGGTGGGTAAAGTAAGTGAAGGGTTGACCAGAACACAACTGGATTGTCGTGAGGAAGTCACAGCAGTTGGGTCAGATTGTCTGGAAGAGGTAGAGAAAAGCATGCAGTGGCCGTGATGATGTGAACCGACTGGCTGAAGTCTTTAATTCGTCTCTTGCAGACAGGCCCCGCAGTAGAGCAAGCTGTGAGAGCCCTTGTCCTTGTGCCGACCAAGGAACTGGCACGGCAGGCCCAGTCAATGATTCAGCAGCTGGCTGCCTACTGTGCTCGAGACATCCGGGTGGCCAATGTCTCAGCCGCTGAAGACTCAGCCTCTCAGAGGTGGGTGAAAGCAACAGGGCTGTAGGGGAATGAGTTTGCACTGGGATGTGGGTTTGGGTTTGTGTGCAGCAAGAAAGAGGGCTAATCCAGGGTGAGGTCCCAGCTGCTACCCTCTCCCCAACACTGAGGTGTTGCCCACCTGCAGAGCTGTGCTGATGGAGAAGCCCGATGTAGTGGTGGGGACCCCATCCCGCATATTAAACCACTTGCAACAAGACAACTTGAAACTGCAAGACTCCTTGGAGCTGCTGGTGGTCGATGAGGCTGATCTTCTTTTCTCCTTTGGCTTTGAGGAGGAACTCAAGAGTCTTCTCTGGTAAGGAAAAGGGGTTGTGAATAGACACTAGGACCTAGAGCGAGGGGGCCAGTTCCTCTGCCACAGTTAGAGGCTTTGGAGCTGGTGTCTGATGGGGCTCCGTTTCATTTTAGTCACTTGCCCCGGATTTACCAGGCTTTTCTGATGTCGGCTACTTTTAATGAGGATGTACAAGCACTCAAAGAGCTGGTACTGCATAACCCGGTAAGGGCCCCGTGGAAGCATCTGGAGGCGTTGACATGATACTCAAGGACTTGCTTCTCCCTTCTCAAAGGAACCCTTTATTATTTGGGGTGGGAAATTATTGATTTAGCATTCCTGGTTCTGATGTACTAGAAGCCAGTAGTTGTAAACCATCCCCCTATCCCCCCACCTAAAATCGCTATGTAGTTCCAGATGTCTGCTGGGGGCTTCAAACCATGCTTTGCCTAAAGCCTGAAAAGGGACCCCCACGGGGCACAAAGGCTACTTTGAGCAGCAGGGCTAAAGTTCTCACCTTATGTGAACTTTACTCTTCAGAAAGGTTGCTGCTCTAGGGGTTCTCTCCTCACTACAGTAATTTATAGTGTGTTTCTCTTTGTTCTGTGCCCCAAATGTTTGTGTGTAGTTTTATGTTCTCTGTGCACTACAACGGTTAGCGTGCTTTGAATTCTTAACGTTACACAGTTGGAGGGGACCCAGGGTGCCCTGCACTAACACGTTTGTGCTGGGGTTTGTGAGCCAGTGGCTTGCAGTAGCATTTCTGTCTTCTTTTCTTTCCTGACCACAGGCCTGTCCTCCCCTAGGTTACCCTCAAGTTACAGGAGTCCCAGCTGCCAGGGCCAGACCAGTTACAGCAGTTTCAGGTGGTCTGTGAGACTGAGGAAGACAAATTTCTGTTGCTGTATGCCCTGCTCAAGCTGTCATTGATCCGGGGAAAGTCTCTGCTCTTTGTCAACACAGTGGAGCGGAGTTACCGGCTGCGCCTGTTCCTGGAGCAGTTCAGCATCCCCGCCTGTGTGCTCAATGGAGAGCTCCCACTGCGCTCCAGGTGTGTCATCTCCCGTGGTTTGGTTGAAGATAGTGCCCAGGCTCTGGGCTTGACTGATCCTCGCTGACTTTATCTGTCACAACTCTGCGGTACCTACTGTAATTCCATCCTCATTTGAGGAGGTTGAGGCACAGAGATTAAGTCGGGGAAGAGTTGAAGAAGAGGGAAGAGTCAGAAAGGGTGACCGTTTTGACCAAGCAGGGGGCGGGAGAAGGACCTCCAGCCTGCTCTTGGGGCTCACTTCCGTCTGCTCTCGGGCCACAGGTGCCACATCATCTCACAGTTCAACCAAGGCTTATATGACTGCGTCATAGCAACAGATGCTGAAGTTCTGGGGCCTCCGGTCAAGGGCAAGCATCGGGGCAAAGGACCCAAGCGGAACAGGTGAGTGCACGCTTCTCTCCTCCCAGCCCTCCCCAGGGAGACCCGCTTTTCAGCCTTTCAGAAGACTGTGAGTGTGGGGGAAGGGACTGAAGGGCCAACACACATGCTCCGTGGGCAGCATGAAGGGCCAGACTGCCTGGTTTGTTGGCGCGCCATCATCCTGTGAGGGGAGGCGGCCCAGCCTCCAGTGGCTGTGACTTTTGGGAAGGATCTTTCTTCGGGGGAAAGAGGAGTCCCAGTCTCTGTCTGCCTAACGGGTTGGCTGGCTTGGAATTGTTCTCAGATTGCCTGTGGGCAGTGTTGCCCCAGAGCTGAGGTCAGAGCCCGGTTTGGCTGCCCCCACTACCCTAGTTCCTGTTCCAGTTCTGATGCTTAAGAGTCTTACACATGTCAGGGTCCTGTAGTTCCATACAAGGCTTTGTGTAGAGATTTTGCTGATTAAATAAGCTTGAGAACGTGGCCTTGGAGGAGAGGAGGGGTCTGTCTGAGGTTGGGGCGTTTTCCTGCAGGGCCGCTGATCCGGAGGCTGGTGTGGCCCGCGGCATAGACTTCCACCACGTGTGTGCTGTGCTCAACTTTGATCTCCCCCCCACCCCCGAGGCCTACATACATCGGGCCGGCAGGTAGGAGAACTGGGGCGTGGCAGGCTGGGCACCTGAATGGAGGGCACACTGTAGGACACATAGCCAGAAACACGGGCTGGGCCGTCTCTCCTTGCAGGACAGCGCGTGCCAACAACCCAGGCATAGTCTTGACCTTCGTGCTGCCCACGGAGCACTCCCATCTGGGCAAGATCGAGGAGCTTCTCAGCGGAGGTAAGAGCCCAGCTCTCACTGGCCTGCGCCAGGGCCAGGCTTCTGCCATGACACCGCAGACCCAGTGGTGGTGATGGCAGCAGGGACGCCGGCACGAGCAGCAGCCCCCCGCACACTTGGCCACGCTGTGCGCCATGTCCCTCCGCCTGTCCTTGCCCTTCCCTGGGTGGCAGGCACTGTCCCCCTTCACAGTCAAGCCAACTGAGGTCCAGAGCCGTCATGTAATTGGCCAAAGTCATGTTTATTCTCTGCCTCATGGGGCAGAAGGGCCAAGGGAAGAGGTTTGGGAGACAGGGTGGGACTGGTGGCATCTTAGAGAAGACCCTGGGAGAGGGGGCTGCTGGGGGGTTTCTGCGCTGGCGCCTTCGGGAGGTCCTGCTGTAGCGGGGCAGCCGGGCAGCGTTCCAGGCTGCAGGAAGAGCGTGCTAGCCGGGGCTGGGCAGGGCTGCTCCACCATCCAGCAGGTTATGGGGGAGGGTCCAGCCTGGCTTCTTGTGGGGCCTCACTGCTGCTCGCCACACGGGCCGAGAAAGGACATGCTCACCGCCTGGCATTGAACCCTGGCCTTGTGTAGAAGGTGGCCTGGGGCACCGCTTGACGGGAGATCGAGGGACGACTCTGGGCCTTGCTTCTCTGTGCCCTGGTTTCCTTACCTGAAATGGGTGAAGCCCCTGCTGCACCGCCAAACCCCCCCGCGCCCCCCTGCCCCATCTTCTTTTGTCGTAAACATTGAGTGACCCAGTACGCTACTGTGACAGACCAGCATCTGACTGAAAGGGCTGGTGCTCTTTAGTGCTCCGCGGCTGTCATCACGGGGACCTTGTGGCTGGAGTAGCCTTGAAGGAGGAGAGTGGGCGGGGGGGCAGGTCCTGAGGCTGAGAGACGTGACAGGAACCCAGGACGTGGGGACAGCACGCCGCCCTCGCCACAGCAGAGCGGATTGCCTGTCGTGAACTGTCCGTGAGACCCAGGTTTTCTTGCGCACGTGTGCGCTGCGGGGAAGGAGTGGGCTGGCTCCCCGGCTGCCTCGCCCCAGGGAGTGGGTGTGGGTGTGGGAGGCTCTAAGCGGTAGGCCCCCACTAGACCCCAGCCGGAGCATTCAGCCCGGGGAGCCTTACTGCCGTCTCCTCCACAGGGAACGGAGCCCCCGTCCTGCTTCCCTACCAGTTCCGCATGGAGGAGATCGAGGGCTTCCGCTACCGCTGCAGGGTGAGCGGGGCCCCCGGGGAGTACTGGGGCTTCTCTAGGACCCAGCGTCAGGCCCTTGCTGCTGAGCACCCCGGCACGAGGGCTGGCTGTGGCTCGCAGCCCCGCCGTCTTGACCTTTGGTATCTGCCCCCAGGACGCCATGCGCTCAGTGACTAAACAGGCCATCCGCGAGGCGAGGCTGAAGGAGATCAAGGAGGAGCTCCTGCACTCCGAGAAGCTCAAGGTGAGGGGCCCTGGGGAGGGAGGGGCGGGGCTTAAGGGCATCGCCCTTCCAGGAGGCTGGCCCAGCTATGAGCATGAGAGGCAGTGGACTGGACAGCTAGCTGCGCCTTCAGCAGGTCGGTGGGGAGGAAACAGGCCAAGAGCGGGTGAAGGACGCCAGCTGTCCTGTTGGGAGGTGAATCAGCCTGGCCTCTGTGGTGGACAGTGGCTGTGCCCATCAGAATCACAGCTCCTGGAGTTTATTCTCTTGACGTGCACAGTCGCACGTGTGCCCGCGTTCGTCATGATTCCCCAGGTGGAGACACCCGGGAGTCCTCCACAGAGACGCGGGAAGCCAAATTGGGTGCCTCCACGCGGTGCGTGTTACACAGGAAAGGAAGAGGCGGCTGCTTGTGTGTCAGTGCAGGACGGCCCGTGGGGTGATGATCAGTGAGGAGGGTGCGGCAGGCTCCTGGCCTCCCCACAGAAAGGGGGGTGGGAATGGGGACACATGCCTTCCCACGTGTGCAGAGCACTTGAGGGGAGATGAGAAACCGGATCAGGAGCTGGCTCTGGAGGGGGACCAGGTGGCCACAGATGAAGGCGGTGTGAAACCTTAGCCCTTGAAATTCTGAAAGACCGATTACCTGTTCAGAAACTCCCCTGTGAAATTGCAAAAGGAGGACTGACGCTGCAGTGCCTGCTTCTCTCCCCCGCCAGACGTACTTTGAAGACAACCCCAGGGATCTCCAGCTGCTGCGGCACGACCTACCCTTGCACCCCGCTGTGGTGAAGCCTCACCTGGGCCATGTCCCTGACTACCTGGGTGAGCAGGGCTGGGGGATGGGGTGGGCGTTTGTCCCTCAGCTGCTGTACGCTGGGCTGACACAGGACCACGGGGACTGGGCAGCAAGCATGTGCACAGACACAAACGCACCTCTGTTCACTCGCTTGAACTCATCCTCACAGCCTCCTGGGTAGGCATTGCTCTCTCTGTTGGGGAGACAGGAAACCAGGCATTCAAGGCCAGGGGTTTTCGCCCCAGAGCCTGGCCCAGTGAAAGAGCAAGCCAGTACCTGGCCAAGCAGCCGCCTGGGCATGGAAGGGAGTGACCAGGTGCGGGGGGGTCGCAGGTAAGAGGCAGTGCTGCTTGTGCTGGAGAAGACTCGGGATTAGTGACCGGGCCAAGCCGGGGGTGGGGTGGCTGGAGTCTCTGGAACAGCTGGCAGAGGGGACAGAACAGACCTTGTGGGGACAAGGGATATCTGGGTTGCAGCTGTGAGGACAAGAATGGACCCTGAGATGGTTTCTATGATGTAGAGGAGGCCAAAACCCAGCTGAGGTATTCAGGGGCCTGGCTCCATTTACACCTGGGTAACGATGTCCCTTGTGTCTTTGGTAACGGGTATGTGTGACTTCTATGCTGAAGGTGCTTAAAGTGGGTTAAGGAAGAAGAGTGGTGAGTGCAGGCCCCCTTCCCCAGCACCCCCCTGGATTGGCATAAACTGGCAGGTGTGGCAGGAGAGGCCCCAGCGAGTGGAAGGGAAGGATCCAGGAGATACGGGAAAATACCAGGTTCCCCCAGGACAGTGAGCTGGCGGGGACACCAGCCGGGGTCCTGGTCTGCGGAGTGAGAAGGGAGGGGGGGGAGAAGGGGTGGGAGTGCTCTCGGGTAGCTGTGAGGTGGCTGCAGCGTGTGGCAGCCTGAGGTGGGATCTCAGTTCCCTGAGCGGGAATCGAACTCGGACCGTGGTGGTGAGAGCGGCGTATCCTAGCCCCTAGACCGCCAGAGACTAGTAGTGCCTAGGAGCAGGGCCCTGGCTTTTGTCTGCTTTGAAGAAGGAATTCAGCAATTCTTTAAAATTCAGCAAAAAGTAGTGAGGTAAGTAAAGTTTTATTAGGAGGGAAGATAGGTGCAGAGAAAGCATGGGTGGGCTCAGAGAGAGACAGAGAGAGAGCACGGGCCAGCCGTGAGCTTTTGGGGTGGTTTAAATCACTTACATGGAGGCAGTTTTCCAGTTTTCATCTGGCCAGTCATCTTGCTTTATCTGGCTCCAAGTCCATATCTGGTCTGACTGAGGGCTCTGCCAGATGTGCGCGTGCATCTTTTAGCCACGACGGATTCCAGCACGAGGGTTTTTGGGAGGTTAGCAGACCATATTATGGTCTAGCACCCCCTCCCCTGAGGAACTGTTTTGCTCATGCATAGTCTGGGAGGTCTCCTTGACCCCAAGAATGAGAAATATGTGGTCTCCTTATCTTTTACCTAAGCAGGGCTTAACCTCTCTCTGTTCCTGCCATTCCCGTTACCTTGAGGTGTCCACAGGAGACAAAGACCAACTGCTTATCCTGTTCCTATTATTATCTTTATTTTCAAAGTGTAAACAGGAGGCTAGTTGTAAATGTCTAACCTGGGGCCCATCTATCTCCTGCCTCAGGAGAGAACTCCATCCTCTCTGTCACAAAGGAGCAAAGTCATTGCCAAAAGCGTGTGACCTAAAGGGGTCAAGGTGACGTGGGAGGGTGTGGCGGTGTGATGCCCAGAGGCCTGTCAGGACCTGTGTGGCCTGGCCAGATGGGACCCTGTGCTGTGCCATGGGCAGGTGGGAGTGACAGCAGAGCCCAGGGATCATGTAGCAGGTCACGAGCAGTGATGGTGGCACCAGACAGGTGAGGAAGGATATGGGAGGAGGGGCCACATAGGAAGAAATTACATGTAGGGTTTTTTTGTTTCAGCAGCATTTTTTTTTTTTTTTTAATACTTACTTATTTGGCTACACTGGGTCTTAGTTGTGGCATGCAGGATCTTCGTGTGGCATGCGTGATCTTTTTTTTTTTTTTAATAAATATTTGTGCTTTTTTTTTTAAATTAATTTATTTATTTTTGGCTGTGTTGGGTCTTCGTTTCTGTGCGAGGGCTTTCTCTAGTTGTGGCAAGCGGGGGCCACTCTTCATTGCGATGTGTGGGCCTCTCACTATCGCGGCCTCTCTTGTTGCGGAGCACAGGCTCCAGACGCGCAGGCTCAGTAATTGTGGCTCACGGGCCCAGTTGCTCCGCGGCATGTGGGATCTTCCCAGACCAGGGCTCGAACCCGTGTCCCCTGCATTGGCAGGCAGATTCTCAACCACTGCACCACCAGGGAAGCCCCATGCGTGATCTTTAGTTGCAGTGTATGGGATCTTTAGTTGTGGCATGTGGGCTCTTAGTTGCGGCATACGGGAACTAGGTCCCTGATCAGGGATCTAACCCGGGCCCCCCCTGCATTGGGAGAACGGAGTCTTAACCACTGGACCACCAGGGAAGTCCCAGCATTTTCTTTTTTCTGTTACATACTTACTGTGACAAATTTAAATACTGTAAAGAAGTGTTTTAGACAGTGAAAGTCCCCAGAATCCCACCCCTGGGGATAGCTGCTCTTCTGGCCCTGTGCATGTGTGATAACAGTCGTGTGTTCTTAGGTGTTTTAAGTGTGGACTGGAGTGCCAGGCACTGGCTCAGAGTGGGGGAGAGCACCCTGGGAGCCAGCTGGAGGGTGGAGCTGGCGGGCTCTCGGACGCTGGCTGCGGAGAGGGGCTG
The DNA here is from genome assembly GCF_028021215.1 of Eschrichtius robustus. NCBI lineage: Eukaryota > Metazoa > Chordata > Mammalia > Artiodactyla > Eschrichtiidae > Eschrichtius > Eschrichtius robustus. The sequence goes on from NC_090831.1 coordinate 9,829,206, forward strand.
GGAGCTGGCACATGGGGTGGGCGGTGGCCGCTGAGCCAGATATCTCTTCCAGTTCCTCCTGCTCTTCGCGGCCTCGTCCGCCCTCACAAGAAGCGGAAGAAGCCCCCTTCCTCTAAGAAGGCCAAGGTATGTCCCCTGGAGCCTCGGTGACAGCTGCAGGGCTCCCCTCCCACCTTGTTCCACTGTCGCCAGGATGTGCTCGCCCCTTGCCCTCAGGAGGGAGGAGAGAAGTCCCGAGGACTGGCGCCAAACTCCAGGCCACTGATCAAAGTTGTGGGCACTGGGGCTCTCCCTTGGCCACCCACGGGGCAGCTTCAAGAGCAAAGGGGGACCTGCTGTTCTTTCCCCACTGCCCTCCCCATCCTCCAAGCTGCGGGAGGAAGGTGGGCCCCTGCGGTGTCCACAGCAGCTCCTGTCCTTGGCTCACGGCCTGTATGGCTTGCCAGGTGGCAACGGCACCCCCTTCTCTGAGTCTGTCTCCTTTTGCGCACACGGACATCCGCTCGCCACAGCTAATCTACCGTTTTGCCCCCACAGAAGGTGAAAACCCAGAACCCACTGCGCAGCTTCAGGCACAGAGAAGAGAAGCGCGGACCCACAGCAGCGCCCTCCTAAGCTTGTCCGGGGCCTCTCCCGGGGCTGAGCACAGAGTGTGGAGCAGGCTTCCCAGCCTGGAGGGAGCTTGATTCCCGCACCGGATGGGCTGGATTCAGGGCAGGCAGCACTGTGGCCCTCTAGATTCATGGCCAGGATGGTGCTTTGCCTTTAACAACAGAATAAAAATCCTAGCTGCCCTGGTTTGTGCCTCCTGCCTGTAGGAAGGGGCCATCCCTGGAAACCTTGGGAATCAGAAACCACTTCCAGTAAGCAGTGCCTGGCTCTCTGCCTGCCGTGTACGGTGCCTCCTTGGCCAGAAGAGGTCAGCCATGCAATGCTGCAGCCTGGTGCCTTCGGGCCCAGGAGACACCTGCCCTCCTGCCGGCAGCTCCGGCCTTCCTGTCTAGGATCAGGCTGACAGCCTCCCTTCCCTGAAGCTCGGAAACGACTTCTCGCCTGCCGGGAAGATGGTCCTTCCTGACGACACCTCTTTCTCCAGACGTGGGTACGTTGTGAATTCAGCCTTCCACTCTCTCAGGCAGCCAGGGACAGCTGTCTCCTCCCCAGACTGCTCCCTGCTCTGCTACGTGCAGCACACCTGGGTGCGGTTTTTGTTTTTGTTTTTTCTTTCAGTTCAAACTCATTTTCCTTTCATTAAAGTCCAAGTTATCGATACATTACGTGGTTTGGTACTCAAAAAGGAAAACTTGTTCAGGTAAGGTAGTATGTTGTCGTCAGTATTTCCAGGTGATTGTTTACAATCAAGTAGCATTATCAGTAAACCCTTGGGAAGCCCATCCGTGGGGTTTACACTTTGTCAAGGCGCGGTTCCTCTGGAGTGGAGATTCCCAGTTCGTTTAAAGTTTGTCTAAGTTCCTGGATGACGTAAAGGTAGATTTCCTTATGAGGTCCTGCTTTGACCTTAACCTCTAGAATGTGAACTGCACTAGCAAAATCATTTAAGTGTCTGCACGCCTGCAGTGATTTTGCGTTCTGGAACCAGATCATAGCCAACTAGCATGTTCATCCGTTTATGCAATTCCCAAGCATCAGTGTCTGGCTTGCTGAAGTATGTCACCCAGCGAGCAACCCACTCCTGTCTCACGTGGCCCACGGGACTAGCAGCGAATTGGCTGGCTAGCGGCAGCGGGGCCGGGGCTGGAGCGGGGTGCAGGAGGACTCGAGGGCTGGTCCGGGCGACTGCGGCCGCTGCTACCGAGCGCCGGCGGTCAGCGGCGCCTAGCATGATGGCGATGGTGGCGCAAAGGTTAAGGCCGAGGAGAAGCTGGGTGTGAGCTCAGGGCCACTCAGGAGCTCGTGGGGGTCGGACTCCACCTGGGTTTTAAATGCACGAGTGGCAGTGTGACGCCCACATGCCCTGTTCCTTTGCTCTCAGCTCAGCTGCAAGGCTCTAACAGTAGAGGGTCCCAACCCCCATCCGGGCCTCCCAGCTGCCGTCTGGAGGAGGGGGGACGCTGATGACTCAGTGCCCTTGATTGTGCCGGGGAAGAAAGTCAAAAGTGCTTGAGTATTTCGTTCAGAAAGAAAACCAGGCATCAGCGCAAGCTGGTCTGCATGGCGGGAGGAGCCTGGGCCTCCGGCTGCTGTTATGGTATGGTGGGATTGGGGTTGTTGGGACCTCAGGTTTGGGGTCTCCACACTTCCTGCCCCTGTTCTGAGGGTTTCCAGGGAGCCAGGGCGTGCGTGGTAGGGGCTGCTGCTCGGGTGGGATTATCAGTGAGTGCAACAGCAGCCCGTGCAATGCGGCCAGCGTTCCTGCGGTCTGCCCTGGCTCGGGCACCCTACGGAGGTCAGTCAGTGGAGCTGAACAGAGATGGCTGCTTTATGAGTGTCTGTTGGGTCCCAGAGCTGTACCAAGAGCATTGTGGGTGTCACTGCGTGTGGGAGGAGCCGGCCTTGGAGAGCATCCTGGCCCCCGCCTGGCTGCTGCCTTCAGTCCCTGCCAGACCTCCCCACCTGCTGCCTGAGGCAGGTGAGGAGCTGAGGCCTGGCCCTGGGGACACGAGAGAGAGCCCGGGACATCGAGGAGGCTGTCTGCTCTACAATGCTGTGCCAACCTTGCACTGTAACCTTCCCTGTTCCTCTGACCCTGCCACCTCCAGGCATCCCGGCCAGTGAGCTTACATCCAGAATCAGCGCGGATGCAGGAGAGTGGGCGCCTCGGGTTTCCCCAGTGATGTTCCTTCTCAAAGGGGCCTCTGCTCTGGGCTGTGTTCCCAGCTGGGGACAGAGCTGGGGCCTGGTGGCCGCGTGCTAGTTGCAGGCTGTGTGCCGAGACCCGTGCTGAGCGTTCTACCAACATAAGGCTACTCCCGATTCCTAGGTGGGAGGCTGAGGCTCAGAACTTAGCTGGCGTCAAGGTCACAGGGCAGGTGACGGCAGGATTTGGAGGTCAGCACAGGCCTGCCCTGGTGTCTCGGGCTGGCCCGGCGGTCCACGCCCGCGGAGGAGTAGCCGGCGCTCTCAGCAGCATGGGGCAGGTGCCATCCTAGGCACTGTATTACATAAGCCTGGGCTGTGTTTACATAACCCTCGCTCAGCTGGAATGGGCCCTGGCACTTGGTGGGGTCTGAATTGAGCGGGTTGAAGAGAGTGGTGTGTCCCCATGCCCTGGGTCTGCAGAGGGAAGGTGTACGGATGTCTCATTCAGTCACACAGCCTTGGGTGGAGGCACTGCTGTCCATTTACACGTGGGGAAACAGGCCCTCAGAGGTTGAACTTGTGTATCTGATACGAAACCTGTGCCCTTGATAAGCACGTCAAAAACAGAACTGGACAGGCCCTGGGACACAGGCGTGCACGTGATGCGTGATCTGGGCTTGGAAGGAAAGAGGTGGGGTTAGCCTGCCTTAAGCTCAGCTTCATTGAGCAACAGATAAGCTTGGCCTGTTTCCAGCCGTTTCCAGTCTGGCTAGGCACAGAGCTCACGGCAAAGGGGGCAGCAGAGTGCAGGGACTTTCTCCACCCCTGGCTGGCCTAATCCCACGCGTAGGCTTGAATGGGTGCCACTGTGTTCCTGGCTGTGGGCTAGGGTCTAGGGGAGATGGACAGAGCACAGCCCCTGCATGGGAGGAGCTTTAGAGGGGTCAAGAACCAAGCTTTCAGTGCATCCCAACCTCCCCCGAGCTACAGACTCCTGAAGCACCTTTCTGCTCTGCCAACACTTGTTGGAGCTGCCAGGTGCAGGTGCTGGGCTGGGGGCAGGAGGGAGCGGGCCAGGCCCTCCAGCCAGCACACTGGTGGCTAGACTGGCACCCTTCTGGGATGTCCACAGTGCCAGGAGGGTTACCTGGGGCCTCACCCAATTGGAGGAGTCCGGTGAGACTGGAAGGGTGGGGGGAACAGCAGTTCTGAGAGGGAACAGTGTGTGTAAGTGCTCCGGGTGGGAGGGAACCCGGCACATCTGAGGATGAAAAGAAAACAAAAGCGGTTGCCACCAAAACAGGCAAAAACTGAAAAACTAACCTGATTTATTTTAAAAAGATAATAGTCACATGTTAAAAATTCAAAAGACACCAAAAGGTGCCAGTGGATTTGAAGCAGGAGAGCACCCTGATCAGATTTGGCCACGGTGATAACGCATGGGAGAACAGAGTGTCCCTAGAAACCTCTGGACCCAGAGCACGAGCCAGTTCAAGTGCATTTCCCATTCCAGCTAATTCTCTCCCCATCTGCTGAGGATCGGTGACTCAGCCTTTGGGGAATCAGTTGTTCTCGGGACTTTGGTCTTTAGCGGCAGTTTCTCCTGGAGGGAGGCAATGTCGATCGAACTGAATTCGTGCAGGGAGGCACCCCTGCCAAATGCCATCCTCTTTTCCCCGGAGAAAAGCCTTAGGGTGTCCGGCTTCTCAGCGGGGCCAAGAGCCACTTCTCGTGTGTTCACTACAGCCATGTTTATGTGGAAAAAGAAGACGTGATCCTTCTGGGCAGGAAAAGTCACCTCTGCCCAGCCTCCCACGGTGCGCCAGGCACCTCGCTGGGCAGACTCAACCTCACTCAGCTCAGAAGCTCTTCAGAGCTCGAGTGTCTGCCCACGAATCCATCCTCAAGGCCGCTGAGAAGCAGTGAGATCGACGTGGCACGGCTGAGCTGGAGAGCATGGGCATATCCGAGGTCTTCAGACCAGCTCCAAGAGCTGCCTTTGTGGCACCCGAGATGTGCCAGCCCGGCCTCCAGGGAAGCGCCTCGCTTTTCTTGGCCTCCTCTGGGGTCTCAGCTGTAAGTGGGTGTATAGTGGCCTCTCCGAGTGTCCCTGTGTGTGGGATGACCCAATGAGGCTTGGGAGCCCCTGTCCCCCCGCGCTCCCCGCCCCGTGCCTGGCTCTGCGCTAGCCCCTGGGTCCCGTGGGACGGCTCTGCACACAGCGCCCTCAAACTTGAATGCACACCTGGATCGCAGAGGCTTCTTCTCGGAATGCAGGTGTCATCCCGCAGGTCTGGGGCAGGGCCAGAGATTCTGCATTTCTAATAACCTCCTTCCTGTGGGAGCCCGATGCTGCTGGACCCCACACCAGCCCTCGAGAGGCGAGCTTGACTGTCCACACACCCATCCCATTGTACAGGTTGGAAAACTGAAGCTCAGAGAGAGTAAGTAGCCAGCCTAGTGCCAGCCAGCTAAGTGGCAGAGTAGGAGGGTGCTCAGATCAGTGGGCCCCCCTCTGGAACCCAAGGTCCAGCCCTGTCCTGTCCCTTCTCTGAGTCTCATCTTCATCTGTGAGGGGCAGTGATAAAGGGTGTAACTTTCTAGCCTAAGTATCGACGTGTCCCATCCAATATTTGTGACATACTAAAAAATTATTAGTTGTTTATCTGAAATTTAAATCTCGCTGGGCGTCTTCCTCTGTATTTACTAAATTTGGCAACCCTAGAGTGTGGAACCTTTCTTGCCTGGGCATGGCTTCCTCCAGGAAGACTTCCTGATCCCTGGCCTGGGCTGGGCACCTTTTTCTTGGTGTGTATCTGATACTGCCCTTGACCTCATTAGGCTTGTCTCTGGGGCCTGGTCTCTACTCTGGCCTGGGAGCTCTTGGAAGCATGCACCATGCCAAGTTGTTAGTGGGTTCCTGGGCCCAACCAGGACTCGCCCATGTTCATTAAAAGCTTTTCCCCTGAGAGTGTCCCTGGTACCTTGAGGGTAATTCATTGTCACAAGCCCCTCTCCTGTCTGGGGCTCTGGAGCACTATTTCCAGTTAAAAGTGGAAGGAAGGATATGCTAAGCAGGCTGGACTCTGCCCCCGATGCAACGGGCTGGACGCTCCCTCCAAGTCACCTCTGTGACTCAGGGCAGAGACCAGGCCAGGCCATAGTCCTGGGCCATCCTCTCCATGGACCTGCAGGCCCTTCCCCACCTCAGGCTCCGGAGATGCTGGGCGAGCAGGCTGGGTGAGCAGACTCCCGAGATGCTGGTGGCTGCCCCACCGGGGATGGGGACAAAGGACCAGACAGCCCTGGGCTTTCTGTCTTCCACACCAGTGCTTCCTGACTGCGGCTGAGCTCCAGGGAAAGACAATCTCATACGTTCACTGAAATGCATAGATTGGACCCTTATATGTGCAATATCCCTGCCCCCAGGAACCAGGAACTCAGCTTCCAGGAGCAAAACACATACATAAGGCAACAGAGAGGCCAAATGCTGTGATGACTAGAGCATGGAGAGCCCGCCTGGGCCTGGGGTGGTGGGCAAAGTCCCCACCACGCTGAAGAATTTGACGCGAGTTGTGAAGGACAGGCAGGAATTGGGAAGCCATGGAGGGGGCCTTTGCGGCGTCACAGCTGAGCTGGGGGACAGGGACCCACAGGACACGTGGAGAACGGTGAGCAGGTTAGCTGGCTTAGCAAAGGCTTCGTGGGGCAGTGGTTCTCAACTGGGGTGATCTGCCCCAATGCGGCCTCTGGCAAGGAGTGGGGACAGTTTAGATCATCACATCTGGGGTGGATGCTACTGGCATCTAGTGGGTAGAAGGAGGAATGCTGCTAAATCCTACAGTGCCCAGGGCAGTCCCCACGAAGAAGAGGTATCCGGCTGAAAATATCAACGGGGCCCTACAAAGCACCAGTAGGGGATGCTGAGAGCCAGGTGGGAGAGAGCAGGGAATTCCAGGCACATCACTTAGGACTGCGTATAGCTGCGGTAAGAGAAACCCCATGACAGGGATGTAAACGAAGAGGGGTCGGACTAACTGGAGCTGGATGGCCGCAGGGATCCGAGTTCTTCCATCTTCCTGCCCTGCCGTCTTTTTTGAAAATTGTGGTAAAATATACATAACATAAAATTGACCATCTTAATCATTTTAAGTGTATAATCCACATTGCTGAAGTGTGAAGTATATAAAGTACATTCACACTGTTGTGAATTCACCACCATCCATCTCCAGAACCTTTTCACCTTCCCAACCTGAAACTCAATACGTGTTAAACAATAACTTCCGACCCACTCCACGAGCCCCTGGCAACCACTATTCTACTTCCTGTCTCTATGGATTTGACCACTCTAGGGTCCTCATACAAGTGGAATCACAGTGTTTGTCCTTTTGTGTCTGACTTATTTCACTTAGCATAATGTCTTTGAGGTTCATCCGGGTAGTAGCATGTATCAGAATTTCATATCTTTTTGTGGCTGAATAATATTCCAAGCATGTATATGCCACATTTTTATCCATTCATCTGTTGATGGACACTTGGGTTGTTTCCACATTTGGGCTATTGTGAATAGTGCATCAGTGAACATTGGTGTACACCTGTTCCTGCTTTCAATTCTTTTGGGTGTATACCTTGGAGTAGAGTAGAATTGATAGATCATATGACAATTCCATGTTTAACTTTTTGAGGAACTGCCAAACTGTTTTCCATAGTGGCTGCACCAGTCTATATTCCCACCAACAATGTGTGAGCTTTCTAACTTTTCCACATCACTAACAACACCTGGTATTGTCCATTTTTTTAATAAAGGCCAACCTACTGGGTGTGAAGTGGTATCTCATTGTGGTTTGGTTTGCATTTCCTAATGACTAATGATGTTGAGCATCTTTTCATGTGCTTATTTATTGGTCATTTGTCTATCTTCTTTGGCAAAAAAGTCTATTCAGGTTCTTTGCCTGTTTTTGAATTGGGTGCTTTTTTTGTTTGTTTGTTTTGGGCCTCACTGTACGGCATGCGGGATCTTAGTCCCCCCACCAGGGGTTGAACCCGTGTCCCCTGCAGTGGAAGCGCAGAGCCCTAACCACTGGACCACCAGGGAATTCCCTGGGTGGGTTATTTTCATTGAATTGGGGGAATTAAAAAAATAGATTCTGGGGGCTTCCCTGGTGGCGCAGTGGTTGAGAATCTGCCTGCTAATGCAGGGGACACGGGTTTGCGCCCTGGTCTGGGAGGATCCCACATGCCGCGGAGCAACTAGACCCATGAGCCACAACTGCTGAGCCTGCGCGTCTGGAGCCTGTGCTCCGCAGCAAGAGAGGCCACGATAGTGAGAGGCCCGCGCACCGCGATGAAGAGTGGCCCCCGCTTGCCACAACTAGAGAAAGCCCTAGCACAGAAACGAAGACCCAACATAGCAATCAAGCAATCAATCAATAAAAAAAAAAAACAAACACACACACACTCACACAGTCTCAGTGACATGCAACAAAAAGCATTTGTTTAAAAAAAAAAAAAAGATTCTGCATATTAATATCAACCCCTTATCAGGTATATGCTTTGCAAATATTTTCTCCCACTTTGTGGATTGTCTTTGCAATCTCTTGATAGTGTCCTTTGATGAACAGATTTCAATTTTGATGCATTCCAATGTATCTTTTTTTTTTTTTTACTATTTATTTATTTATTTGGCTGCGCTGGGTCTTAGTTGCGGCACGTGGGATCTTTAGTTGAGGCATGTGGGATCTTTAGTTGCGGCGTGTGGGATCTAGTTCTCTGACCAGGGATCGAACCGGGCCCCCTGCATTGGGAGCATGGAGTCTTAACCACTGGACCACCAGGGAAGTCCCCAGTGTACCTATTTTTTTTTCTTTTACCTGTGCTTTTGGTGTCATAGCAGCAGAAATCATTGCTAAATTCAATGTCATGTAGATTTCCCCCTAAGTTTTCTTCTAAGAGTTTTATAGTTTTCCTCTTTCATTTAGATTTTTGATCCATTTTGAGTTGATTTTTGTATATGGTGTAAGGTAAAGGTCCAACTTCATTCTTTTGCATGTGGAGATCCAGTTTTTTCAGCCCCATTTGTTGAAAAAAACTATCCCTGGTCTATATATGTCTTTATTCTGGTACCACACTATTTTGATAACTGTAACTTTATAATAAGTTTGAAACAGAAAGTGTGAGTTTTCCAACTTTGTTCTTTTTTGTCGAGACTGTTTTGGCTATTCAGAGCCCCTTGAGTTTCCACACAAATTTCTGCAAAAAGTGTCATTGGGATTTTGATAGGAATTGCATTGAATCTGTAGATCTCTTTGGGTAGTATTAACAACTTAACAACAGTAAGTCTTCCATTCCTGAATGTGAGGTGTGTTCCCATTTATTTGTGTCTTCTTTAATTTCTTTTGATTTGATTTGATTTGATTTAGTTTTTTTACTGAAGTATAGCTGACTTACAGTATTATATTAATTTTAGGTGCACAACGTAGTGATTTGATTTTTTATGTATTACAAAATGATCACCACTTCTTTAATTTCTTTCAGCAATGTTTTATAGTTTTCACTTTGCAGGTCATTCACCTCCTTGGTTGAATTTATTCCTGAGTATTTTATCTTTTGATGCTATTGCAAATGGAATTCTTTTCTTAATTTTCTTTTCAGATTGTTCATTGTTAGTGTATAGAAATGCAACTGATTTTTGTGCAACTGATTTTGTATCCTGCAACTTTGCTGAACTTGCTTATTAGCTCTAGTAGCTTTCTTGTAAATTCTTTGGGATTTTCTATATATAGGATCACATCATCTGTAAATAGAGATAGTTTTACTTCCTCTTCTCCAGTTTGGATATCATCTGTTTCTTTTTCTTGTCTAATTGATCTGGCTAGAATATCAGTACAATGTCAGATAGCAGCGGTGAAAGGCATCCTTGTCTTGTCCCTGATCATAAGGGAAAATTTTCAGTCTTTCACAACTGAGTACGATGTTTGCTGTGGGATTTTTGTAAATGTCCTTTATCATGTTGAGGAAGTTCTCTCTCTCTCTTTTTTTTAAAAAATAAATTTATTTATTTATTTTTGGCTGCGTTGGATCTTTGTTGCTGCGCATGGGCTCTCTCTAGTTGCGGCAAACGGGGGTTACTCTTTGTTGTGGTGCGCGGGCTTCTCACTGCAGTGGCTTCTCTTGTTGCGGAGCACGGGCTGTAGGTGCACAGGCTTCAGTAGTTGTGGCACGCGGGCTCAGTAATTGTGGGTTGCGGGCTGTAGAGCGCAGGCTCAGTAGTTGTGGCACATGGGCTTAGTTGCTCCACGGCATGTGGGATCTTCCCGGACCAGGGCTTGAAACTGTGTCCCCTGCATTGGCAGGCGGATTCTTAACCACTGCGCCACCAGGGAAGTCGGAGGAAGTTCTCTTTTATTCCTAGTTTTCTGAGTGGTTTTTTGGTGATGAAAGGGTGTTGGATTTTGTCAAATACCTTTTATGCTTTAGTTGAGATAATCATGTGGCTTTTCCCCTTCATTCTATTAATATGATGTATTACATTGATTGATTTTCTTATGTTGAACTACCCCTGAATTCATGGGATAAATCCCACGTGGTCATGATGTACAATATTCTTAATATGCTGTTGATTTGGTTTACTAATATTGATATTTTGTTCAGGACTTTTGCATCTATATTTGTAAGGGATATTGGTCTTTTTTTCTTAGTCTAGCTAAAGTTGAACTATCTCTTGGTTTCATTGATTTTTCTCTATTGTTTTCTATTCTCTATTTTGTTTGTCTCTGCTCTCATTTCTATTATTTCCTTCCTTCTGTGAGCTTTGGGTTTAGTTTGCTCTGCCTTTTCTAGTTTCTTAAGGTGTCCAGGTAAGCCGTTGATTTGAGATCTTTCTTCCTTTTTTAAAAAAATTAATTTTTATTGGAGTATAGTTGACTTACAATGCTGTGCCAGTTTCTGCTGTACAGCAAAGTGAACCAGTTATACATATACATATATCTACTCTTTTTTAGATTCTATTCCCATATAAGTCATTACAGAGTACTGAGCAGAGTTCCCTGTGCTATAAGTAGGTCCTTATTAGTTATCTATTTTATATGTAGTAGTGTGTATATGTCAGTCCCAGTCTCCCAATTTATCACCCCCCTTTCCCCCTTAGCAACCACAAGTCTGCCCTCTATATCCACGACTATATCTCCATCCTGTAAATAGGAACAAAGGTTCATTTGTACTATTTTTTAAGATTCTACATATAAGTGATATCATATGATACTTGTCTTTCTCTGACTGACTTACTTCACTCAGCATGACCATCCTCAGGTCCATCCATGTCACTGCAAATGGTATTATTCTTCTTTTTTAATGTATACATTTATAGCAATAAATTTTCTGCTCATCACTGCTCATCACTCATCACTACATCTCATAAATTTTGGTAAATTGTGTTTTTATTGTGTTTTTATTTTTGTTTGTGTGAAGGTATTTTATAATTTTCCTTGTGATTTCTTCTTTGACCCATTACTTGTTTAAGGGTGTGTTAATCTTCACAAATTTGTGAAATTTTCAGTTTTCCTTGTGCTCTTGATTTCTAGTTTCATTCCGTTGTGATTGGAAAAGATACTTTGATGATTTCAATAATTTTAAATGATTAAGACTTGTTTTGTGGCCTAATATGTGGTCTGTCCTGGGGAATATTCCATGTGCACAAGAGAAAAATGTGTGTTTTGCTTTTGTTGGGTAGAGTTGTCTATATACGTCTGTTAGTTCTAATTGGTTTATAGTGTTGAGTCCTCTATTTCCTTACTGATCTTCTGTTTGGGTGTTCTATCCATATTGAAAGTGAGGTATTGAAGTCTCTAACTATTATTATTATAGAATTGTCTATTTCTCCCTTCAGTTCTTTACAGTTTGGGATTCTGTTGTTCTCTGTATGCACGTTTATAATTATTATAGCTTCTGGATGAATTGACCCTTTAGTTAATATATGATGTCTTTCTTTGTCTCTTGTAACAGTTTTCAACTTAAAGTCTATTTTGTTTGATATTAAGATAGCCACTCCTGCTCTCTTTTTGTTACTATTTGCATGAAATATCTTTTTACATGCTTTTATTTTTTTTCTCACTTTATATCTAAAGTTATTCTCAAAGTAGTTGTGGCTCGCAGGCTCTAGAGCACAGGGTCAGTAGTTGCAGTGCACAGGCTTAGTTGCTCCGTGGCATGTGGGATCTTCCCAGACCAGGGCTCGAACCCATGTCCCCTGCATTGGCAGGCGGATTCTTAACCACTGCACCACCAGGGAAGTCCTACTTTTCTATTTCTCCTCCTCAAACTTGATTATTTCAATTGCTTTATCTTCAGGTTCACTGATTATTTCCTCACATCTGCTGTTGAACCCCTCTAGTGGATTTTTCATTTCAGTTACTGTACTTTTCAGCTCCAGAATTTCTTTTTGATTTCTTTTTAGATTTTCTATCTCTTTGTTAATTTTGTTCATACTTTTTTTTTCTGATTTCCTTTGGTTCTTTGTACCTTTTTCCCTTTGCCTTCTTGAGTATATTTTAGACAGTTGTTAGTTTTGTTTTGGTATTTTTTTTTGGCTACACTGCACAGCTTGTGGGATCTCAGTTCCCCGACCAGGGATTGAACCCAGGCCACAGCACTGAAAGCACCAAATTCTAACCACTAGACCACCAGGGAACTCCCTAGACAGTTGTTTTAAGATCTTTTCTTATGGGTTTCCTCAGGGATGGTTTTTGTCAATTTTTTTTTTTTTTTTGGCCTCACCACGTGGCTTGTGGGATCTGAGTTCCTCGATCAGGGATTGAACCCATGTCCCCTGCAGTGGAAGCTCAGAATCCTAATCACTGGACTGCCAGGGAATTCCCTGTCAATTTTTTTGTTACTTTGAATGGGCATATTTTCTTGTTTCTTTGTATGCATTATCAATGTTTTGTTGAAAACTGAGTATTTGATTATTAAAAATGTGCTAACTCTGGAAATCAGATTCTCCCTATTCCCTAGCATTTGCTCTTTTGGTTTGTTTATGTTTTTACTGTTGAAGTTTGTAGTGGTCTGCTTATGTTTATACTTTTCCAAACTATTTTGCAAAGACTATTCCTTGTGTGTGCTCACTGAAATCTCTGCTCCTTTAGCTCATGATCAGCTAATGTTTTGGTAGAGATTTCCTTGAATGCCAGGAGCTAAACAAACAAACAAAACACACACACACACACACAGAAACAGAAAAACAAACAAACAAAACTCCACCTCTCCCTTTTTTTCAGATTGGCTCTGTGCTGGGATTATCCTTTAACATTTATGCAGGCTTGCTCTGAGCCTAGGCATAAGCCCAGGGTGAAAGCGTCAGGTCTCTGCAGGTCTTTTCTGGGTATGTGTCTTGTGCTGTGCATGCATGTGGCTTTCTAAATACCCCTTATACACAGCTGCTTTTGAATGTACTAACTTTCCAAGCTTCTCCTCTGGGCTGTGTTTGATCTTTTGTATGTCTCCACTCATAATCCCTTGCCTCAGATGTCTTTTAGGAGCAGTGGCTGTTGCTTTGTCCACCTGACTTCCACTTGACGTGAAAGAGAAGCAAGTGCCTCACATTTCTTTATGTCGCAGTTCTTTAGGTCTCCCCAAGACCGGTTAGAATGTATATACACAGTAATTTGCAAATAAGGGTGCCTCAGCTTCCACTGGTTTGAGGGAGGGGATTAGAAACTGTGTTACCATCACTTCAAGACGAAGACCTCCGCTGTGCCAGAGAGGGGGTGGGGCATGGTTGAGTAGAAACACCGGAAAACTTTCCTGTCTTTTTTGGTTTATTTTTGGCTGCACCACGTGGCATGTGGGATCTTAGTTCCCCGTCCAGGGATCAAACCTGCACCCCCTGCAATGGAAGCATGGTGTCTTAACCACTGGACTATCAGGGAAGTCCCCTACTGTCTTTTTTTTTTTTTTTTTTAACATCTTTATTGGAGTATTACTGCTTTACAATGGTGTGTTAGTTTATGCTTTATAACAAAGTGAATCAGCTATACATATACATATATCCCCATATCTCCTCCCTTTTGAGCCTCCCTCCCACCCTCCCTATCCCACCCCTCTAGCTGGTCACAAAGCACCAAGCTGATCTTCCCGTGCTATATGGCTGCTTCCCACTAGCTATCTATTTTACATTTGGTAGTGTATATATGTCCATGCCCCTCTCTCACGTCGTCCCAGCTTACCCTTCCCCCTCCCTGTGTCCTTAAGTCCATTCTCTACGTCTGCGTCTTTATTCCTGTCCTGCCCCTAGGTTCTTCAGAACCATTTTTTCTTTTAGATTCCATATATATGTGTTAGCATATGGTATTTGTTTTTCTCTTTCTGACTTACTTCACTCTCTATGACAGACTCTAGGTCCATCCACCTCACTACAAATAACACAATTTCGTTTCTTTTTATGGCTGAGTAATATTCCATTGTATATATGTGCCACATCTTCTTTATCCATTCATCTGTCGATAGACACTTAGGTTGCTTCCATGTCCTGTCTATTGTAAATAGAGCTGCAATGAACATTGTGGTACATGACTCTTTTTGAATTATGGTTTTCTCAGGGTATATGCCCAGTAGTGGGATTGCTGGGTCATATGGTAGTTCTATTTTTAGTTTTTTAAGGAACCTCCATACTGTTTTTCATAGTGGCTGTATCAATTTACATTCCCACTAACAGTGCAAGAGGGTTCCCTTTTCTCCACACCCTCTCCAGCATTTATTGTTTGTAGATTTTTTGATGATGGCCATTCTGACTGGTGTGAGGTGATACCTCATTGTAATTTTGATTTGCATTTCTCTAATGATTAATGATGTTGGCATCCTTTCATGTGTTTGTTCGCAATCTGTATATGTTCTTTGGAGAAATGTCTATTTAGGTCTTCTGCCCATTTTTGGCTTGGCTTGTTTGTTTTTTGATATTGAGCTGCATGAGCTGCTTGTATATTTTGGAGATTAATCCTTTGTCAGTTGCTTCATTTGCAAATATTTTCTCCCATTCTGAGGGTTGTCTTTTCATCTTGTTTATGGTTTCCTTTGCTGTGCAAAAGCTATTAAGTTTCATTAGGTCCCATTTGTTTATTTTTGTTTTTATTTTCATTTCTCTACGAGGTGGGTCAAAAAAGATCTTGCTGTGATTTATGTCATAGAGTGTTCTGCCTATGTTTTCCTCTAAGAGTTTGATAGTGTCTGAGCTTACATTTAGGTCTTTAATCCATTTTGAGTTTATTTTTGTGTATGGTGTTAGGGAGTGTTCTAATTTCATTCTTTTACATGTAGCTGCCCAGTTTTCCCAGCACCACTTATTGAAGAGGCTGTCTTTTCTCCATTGTATATTCTTGACTCCTTTATCAAAAATAAGGTGATCATATGTGTGTAGGTTTATCTCTGGGCTTTCTAACCCGTTCCATTGATCTATATTTCTGTTTTTGTGCCAGTACCATACTGTCTTGATTACTGTAGCTTTGTAGTATAGTCTGAAGTCCAGGCGCCTGATTCCTCCAGCTCCATTTTTCTTTCTCAAGAATGCTTTGGCTATTCAGGGTCTTTTGTGTTTCCATACAAATGGTGAAATTTTTTGTTCTAGTTCTGTGAAAAATGCCATTGGTAGTTTGATAGAGATTGCACTGAATCTGTAGATTGCTTTGGGTAGTAGAGTCATTTTCACAATGTTGATTCTTCCAATCCAAGAACATGGTATATCTCTCCATCTGTTTGTATCATCTTTAATTTCTTTCATCAGTGTCTTATAGTTTTCTGCATACAGGTCTTTTGTCTCCTTAGGTAGGTTTATTCCCAGGTATTTTATTCTTTTTTGTTGCAGTGGTAAACGGGAGTGTTTCCTTAATTTCTCTTTCAGATTTTTCATCATTAGTGTATAGGAATGCAAGAGATTTCTGTGCATTAATTTTGTATCCTGCTACTTTACCAAATTCATTGATTAGCTCTAGTAGTTTTCTGGTAGCATCTTTAGGATTCTCTATGTATAGTATCATGTCATCTGCAAAGAGTGACAGCTTTACTTCTTTTCTGATGTGGATTCCTTTTATTTCTTTTTCTTCTCTGATTGCTGTGGCTAAAACTTCCAAAACTATGTTGAATAATAGTGGTGAGAGTGGGCAACCTTGTCTTGTTCCTGATCTTAGAGGAAATGGTTTCAATTTTTCACCATTGAGAACAATGTTGGCTGTGGGTTTGTCATATTCCCCTACTGTCTTGAAGATGGCTTTTTCTTGGTTGAGCACTTGCTTGGTTGCTGTAGACCTTTGAATTTTTTCCAGAGCTCCCAGAAAGTTGGTTCTGACAGTTCTGCTTGTTTTTATAAATAACAAATAAATAAATAAATAAATTTATTTATTTTTGGCTGTGTTGGGTTTTTGTTGCTGCACATGGGCTTTCTCTAGTTGCAGCGAGCAGGGTCTACTCTTTGTTGCAGTGTACGGGCTTCTCTTTGCGGTGGCATCTCTTGTTGCAGAGCACGGGCTCTAGGTGCGTGGACTTCAGTAGTTGTGGCATGCAGGCTCAGTAGTTGTGGCTCGCAGGCTCAGCAGTTGTGGTGCATGGGCTTAGTTGCTCCGTGACATGTGGGATCTTCCTGGACCAGGGATCGAACCCATGTCCCCTGCATTGGCAGGCAGATTCTTAACCACTGCGCCACAAGGGAAATCCTCTGCTTGTTTTTTCAGTGTTTTTGTGGGAAAACAAGAGCTTGGAGCTTCCTAGTTCACCATTTTGCTGATATCACTCCCTCTGTGATCTTGTGCATCTTGCCTTTCTCCTCATGTTTGATGCCTCAGGGCCACAAGGTGGTTGCTACACCTCCAGACATTCCATCTAAGTCTAGGGCAGTGAAAAGGGAGAAATGCTAGAATACCATGCCTCCTGCATACATCCCATTTAATGAGGGAAACAGAAGCCTTCATGTTGGGGAAAGAAGATCATGGGAAGCTGATGGAGTAGGATGTACCAGGAATCTGTCTCCCCACCTAGACAACAATTGCACTGGCAGAACTTGTCTGATGTAACTATTTTGGAAACCTGGAGTCTGTTGAAGGCTTGCAACTTCCAGGGGAAGACTTGGAGGGTAAACTGGGGTTAATTTTGCTCAATTTCAGCCCTTTGTACAGTAGCACCTACCCATCCCCAACTTCCAGCCTGTCGGCAGGCAGCTGTGCACAACAGCTAGTCAGAGCCAGGGTGGACAAAAAGGACCCTATCCCCCAGATACTGGGGATCTGTGCTCTGATGGCTGATTGCTGGTTCAGGTCACAGAGGTGCAGACAGATAGGCACCTCCCCCGTTGTTGCAAGCCCCTCCCCCTCCAGGTGAAGTGGCCTCCAGAAGGTTTAAAGGACCAGTGCCCTTTTATTCCCACCTTCATTTTTCACTTTTTGCTCTTTCAGGGACCAGACATTAAAATCTAGGACATTCAAAAACAACTGCATATACAGAGAAAATTAGAAAGTGACCCTGCATGCCCAGGAAAAGTCTAAAAAAGGACTTGAGAAGACCTTAAGTTTATACCTTAGGTTGATCCTGGGCACAGAGACAGCCTACAACAATCAGAAAACAATACACAATAAACAACCTGAAACTAACACAACATCATAAGTCAATTATACTCCAATAAAAATTTAATAAAAAACAATACACAATAAACAAAAACAGTAACAAACCCCTACAAACCCTGGGGAAGGAGAGGAATCTGATTTCCAGAGTTCCCTCATTATTAAATTCACATGTCCAGTGTTCAACAACAGCAACAAAAATCACAAGGCATACAAAGAAACAGGAAAGTATGACCCATTCAAAGGGAAAAAAAAATCGACAGAAACAGTCTTTGAAAAATATCTACTGGCAGAAATACTAGACAAAGGCTTTAAAACAACTGTCCTAAAGATGTTGAAAGAACTAAAGGAAAGGGACTTCCCTGGTGGTGCAGTGGTTAAGAATCCGCCTGCCACTGCAGGGGATACGGGTTCGAGCCCTGGTCCGGGAAGATCCCACGTGCCGTGGAGCTGCTAAGCCCATGCACCACAACTACTGAGCCTCTGCTCTAGAGCCTGCGAGCCACAACTACTGAGCCCACTTGCTGCAACTACTGAAGCCCACGTGCCTAGAGCCTGTGCTCTGTCACAAGAGAAGCCACTGCAATGAGAAGCCCACGCACCACAACAAAGAGTAGGCCCTGCTCGCCGCAACTAGAGAAAGCCCATGCACAGCATCGAAGACCCAACACAGCCAAAAATAAAAACAAACAAATAAATAAATTTATTTAAAGAAAAAGATGAGAGAAGACTCCAATTACTAAAATAAAAAAATGAAAGTGGGAACATTGCTACCAATTCTACAGAAATAAAGTATTATAAGAGAGTACTATGAAAAGTGGTATGCCAACAAATTGGATAACCAAGATGAAATGGACAAATTCCTAGAAACACAGAATTTACAAAGACTAAATCATAAAGAAACAGGTAATCTGAATAGACCTAAAACTAGTAAGGAGATGGAAGCAGAATCAAAAATCTCCCAACAAAGAAAAGTCCTGGACCTGACAGCTTCACTGGTAAATTCTACTAGACATTTTAAGAATTAAGACTAATAATCCTCAAACTTTTCCAAAAAATTGTAGAGGAGAGAACACTTCCTAACTCATTCTCTGAGACCAGCATTGCCCTGACACCAAAGCCAAACAAAGACACAAGATAAAACTACAGAACAATATCCCTCAGGTACATTGATGCAAAAATCTTCAACAAAATACTAGCAAACAGAATTCAGCAATACATTAAAAGGATTATACAGTATGACCAAGTGAGGTTTATTTGTCAAATGCAAGGATGGTGCAGCATACTAAAATCAATCCATTTAATATGCCACATCAACAAACTAAAGGAAAAAAAAACCCACTTTATCATCTCAGTTGATTCAGAAAAAGCATTTCACAAAATCCAACATGCTTTCATGATAAAAAAAAAAAACAACACTCAGTAAATGAGGAATAGAAGGAATACTTCATTACAATAAAGGTCTTATGTGAAAAACCAACAGCCAACATTGTACTCAATGGTGAAAGACTGAAAGGTTTTCCTCTAAGATCAGGAACACGGCAAGGATACCCACTTTCACCACTTCTATTCAACATAGTACTGGCAGTTCTACTCAGAGAAATTAGGCAAGGAAAAGAAATAAAAGGCATCCAAATTGGGAAGGAAGAAGTAAAATGGGGGGCTCCCCTGGTGGCGCAGTGGCTAAGAATCTGCCTGCCAATGCAGGGGACACGGGTTCAAGCTCTGGTCCGGGAAGATCCCACATGCCGTGGAGCAACTAAGCCCATGCACCACAACTACTGAGCCTGCGCTCTAGAGCCTGCGAGCCATAACTACTGAGCCCTTGTGCCACAACTACTGAAGCCTGCGCGCCTAGAGCCCACGCTCCGCAACAAGAGAAGCCACTGCAATGAGAAGCTCGCGCACCGCAATGAAGAGTAGCCCCCGCTCGCTGCAACCAGAGAAAGCCTGCGCACAGCAACAAAGACCCAACGCAGCCAAAAATAAAAAAATAAAAAATAAGTTTAAAAAAAAGTAAAATGATCACTGTTCGCAGATGAGATGATCTTATATGTAGAAAACCATAAAGATTCCACAAAAATACTTGTTAGAACTTAATAAATGAATTCAGCAAAGTTGCAGGATACAAAGTCAACCCACAATCTCTATACCCGACACAATTCTATACATGCAATTTCCATACACGAACAATAAACAATCTGAAAAGGAGATTACGAAAACAATTCCATTTACAATAGCATCAAAAAGAATGAAATACTAAGGAATTAACTTCACCGAGGAGTTGAAAGACTTATACACTGAAAACCACAAAACATCACTGAAAGAAATGAAAGAAGATGTAAATAAATTGAAAAACATCCAGTGTTCATGGGTTGGAAGACTTAATATTGTTAAGATGTCAATACTATCCAGAACGATCTACAGATTCAATGCAATTCTTATCAAAAGCCCAATGACAGCTTTTGCAGAAACAGAAAAATACACCCTAAAATTTATATTGGAATCTCAATAGCCAAAACAATTTTGACAAATAACAAAGAACACTCACATTTCCTGATTTCAAAAATTATAACAAAGCTATGTAATCAAAACAACGTAGTATTTGTATAAAGCCAGAGATGTCGACTAATGGAATAGAATAGAAAACTCAGAAATAAACACTTGCATGTATGGTCAAATGATTTTTTAAAAAATATTTATTTTATTTATTTTGACTGCACTGGGTCTTAGTTGTGGCACGTGGGAACTTTGTTGCAGCATGCGGGATCTTTAGTTGTGGCATGTGGACTCTTAGTTGCAGCATGCATGTGGGATCTAGTTCTCTGACCAGGGATTGAACCCGGGCCCCCTGCATTGGGAGGATGGAGTCTTACCCACTGGAACAACAGGGAAGTCTCTGGTCAAATGATTTTTGATAAGGGTACCAAGACCATTTAATGCGGAAAGGACAGTCTTTTCAACAGATGCTGGGAAAATTGAATATCCACTTACAAAAGAAAAAAGTTGGACCCTTATTAACACCATATACAAGAGTTAACTCACAATGGATCAAAGACCTAAACTTTAGAGCTGAAAGTATAAAACTCTTAGAATAAAACATAGGACAAAATTTTATGACATTGGATTTGGCAATGATTCCTTGGATATGACACCAAAAGCACATTTAGCAAAAGGAAAAACAGAGAAATTTGACTAAATGAAAATTAACTTTTTGCATCAAAAGTCACTGTCAACATAGTAAAAAGACAACCCACAGAATGGGAGAAAATATTTGCAAACCATATATCTGACAAAGGATTAATAACCAGATTATAGAGAGAACTCCTAAAACTCAACATCAAAAAAGAAAAAAGAAAACAAACAAGAAAAAAACCTAATTAAAAAATTGGCGAAGGACTTGAATAGACATTTCTCCAAAGAAGATATATGAATGACTAATAAGCACATGAAAAGATGCTCGACATCACTAATCATTAGGGAAATGAAAATCAAAACTACAATGGGATACCACCTCACACCCATTAGGATGGCTACCATCAAAAAACTAGAAAAGCACAAGTGTTGGCAAGGAAATGGAGAAATTGGAACACTTGTGCACTGTTGGTGGTACCATAAAATGGTATAGCTGCTGTGGAAAATAGTATGGCAGTTCCTCAAAAAATTAAAAATAGAACTGCCATACGGTCCCATAATTCCATACCTAGGTATATTCTCCAAAGAACTGAAGCAGAGTCTGGAAGGGATATTGTACACTCGTGTTCATAACAGCATTATTCACAATAGCCCCAAAATGGAAGAAAGTGTCCATTGACGGATGGATAAGCAAAATGTGGTGTATACATACAATGGAATATTATTCAGTCTGAAGAAAGAAGGAAATTTTGCAAGATGGATGAATCTTGAAGACATTATGTTAAATGAAATAAGCCAGTAACAAAAAGACAAATACTGTATGATTCTACTTATATGTGGTACTTAGAGTAGTCAAATTCATAGAGACAGAAAGAAGAATGGTGGTTGCCAGAGCCTGGGAGGAGGGGAAGATGGGGAGTCAACATTTAATGGTATCGAAGTTCAGTTTCATAGGATGAAATGAGTTAGGAGGATGGATGGTGGTGATGGTAGCACAACAGTGTGAATGTCTTTAAGACCACTGAACTGTACACTTAAAAATGGTTAAGAAGGTAAATTTTATGTTATGTGTATTTTATGAACACAAAAAAATGTATGCACAAAGAGCAGCGGTTTTCAGTGGTTCGGATTTAGGGAGAGCAAAGGATGAGTAGGTGGAGCACAGGGGATGTTTAGGCTGAGACACTGTTCTGTATAATATTATAATTGTGGATACATATCGTTATACACTTGTCAAATCCCATAGAATGTACACACCAAGAGTGAACTCTAAGGTGAACTATGGACTTCAGTGAATAATAACATGTCAATATTGGCTCATTGATTGCAACAAATGTGCCACACACTAATGCAAGAGAGTCGTAATAGACGAAGCTGTTGAGGGGATGAAAGGGCATGAGAGAACTATGTACCTTCTGTTCAGTTAAGAAAAAAAAATTTTTTTAGAAGGATATTTATTTATTTATTTATTTTTGGTTGCATTGGGTCTTTGTTGCTGCGAGCAGGCTTTCTCGAGTTGCGTTGAGCGGGGGCTACTCTTCGTTGCGGTGCTCGGGCTTCTCATTGCGGTGGCTTCTCTTGTTGCGGAGCACGGGCTCTAGGCACACGGGCTTCAGTAGCTGTGGCACGTGTGCTCGGTAGTTGTGGCTCGCGGGCTCTAGAGCAGAGGCTCAGTAGTTGTGGCGCGCGGGCCCAGTTGCTCCGCGGCATGTGGGATCTTCCCGGACCAGGGCTCGAACCCGTGTCCCCTGCATTGGCAGGTGGATTCTTCACCGCTGTGCCACCAGGGAAGTCCCCCCAATTTTTTAAAAATTGAAATACAGTTGTTACCATGTTGTGTTTGCTCAATTTTTCTGTAAACATAAGACTGCTCAAAAATTAAATCTATTTTTTTTTTTTGAAAGAAGACTTCACATTGGCCAGAGCAGGATCACGGGACCACTGCTGGCTGCAAAGGAGGCTGGGAGAGCAGGGAGCAGCGTCTTTTGCCTGGACTGTGGACACAGTCCTTCACCAAATAGAATTGGGGTCTGAGGGCAAAGAAGATGAAGGGTGCGCTAAGTGACCAGGCTCCAAATCTCAACCCGTAGGCCGGTTACCCCTGTGAGCTGGAAATGACCGTAAACTGTTCACATCGCTGCAGGTCAGAGCCTTGCACACACGGTTAGCCAGGTGCCATGGCCTGGACCAACGACTGGTGGAGAATCACCATCTTACCCTGACCTCTCAGCCCAGACTGCAAACCCTCAGCACTCTCCTGGGGTGCAGAGAGGCAAGCCAGTGAGGCGTGCTGCTTCGGCCAGGCATCCCTGACCCCAGGAGCCTCCTATGCCGGCAGCTGGCCCCTCCTCGCCGCCTCCTGAGCTTAGCACCGGTGTTCAGCTCCAGTTCCCTCTCTGGGACAGCTGGGGCAGGTTCAATCCCACTAGAAATAAAGGAGAATTGAAAACGAGGCATCTTTTTACAGTTATTAAATTTGTAAAGTCTGACAACAGATCGAACGCACAGTGAAGGTGAGCCTAGTGACTTGGCACGTTTGGTTATTGCTGGTGTCAGTGAAAAGAGTCGCAACCCTTGGGGAATCCGTGTGTGTCCACCATCTGAACCCTTCACCAGACACCAATAAGCAAGAATCTGATAATTACTCAATACATCCTAGATTAGATTAGCCCAAGGGGAGAGCTGATGAACTGTGTGTACTTAGGGCTGTAAACGTGGTAGTCGTTTACACTCCCATCTCATCTCTAGAATCCTGGATTAAGGAAGGTAAATACAAAATAGAGGAAATACAGTTAGGTGCAAAGATATTAACCAAAAACCTCTTTATTGGAAGCAGCCGACCTTTGGCACTAGGAGAGCAAGACAGTCCATCGCTCTGTGGGACACAGCCCAGTGACACACACGCTAGTCAGAGTCTGAAGGAAGTGTTGAGTCTGTGTTAAATGTCAGGAGATAAAGTGGGATACGGGAGTGTACAAAAACTGCTCACGACAGAAGTCTGTGCCCAGGGCGTGGCCTCGGAGACCCCGCACACGCACAGGGAGCCGGGTGGGTGAGAGTTTTCCTCTTTTACTCAGAGTTGGATGCTGCCGCTCTCCCCCTGTGTATGTTTCAGAGAAGACCCCAGAGACCACACATCTGGGCTCCATCTCTGTGGGCCTCTGCTAGGGACAAACTAGGTCAAGGGGCTGTGCCCGGGGGCTCCACAAGTGCCAGAGGGGCCTGGGGCTGAAGCTGCAGAGAATGTCCTCAACCAGCGACCAAAGAAGATGATGGGCAAGCACACACCCTTGGGGCAGGCTCCCCACCATCTTCCGGAGGTTCCCCGTGAGGCTGTGGGTATCCAAGCCGGAGCCCACTCTTTTTTTTTTTTTTTTGGCCGCACGGCGCACAATGCGGGATCTTGGATCCCCGACCAGAGACGGAACCGGTGCCCCCTGCAGTGGAAGCATGGAGACCTAACCACTGGACCACCAGGGAAGTCCAAGGAGCCCACTCTTCAATGCACTCTGGTTGCTTCCTTCCATCCCCTGGCTCATCCCCACTGTCTGCTGGTGCCCTCTGGGATCACCTTCCAAATCAACTCTCTGCATTGGAATCCCTGCCTCAGCGTCTGCTTCGGGGAAAAGACATCTAGGAGAGAGGACAGAGTCCCTAGGTGGGAGCTGGAGTCCCAGCATCTGCCTGCCAGGGTGTATGGGGGCGGGGCCCGGGAGCTGCAGGATGGAGGTCACTGCACACGGCAGCCCCTGGGCTGCTGGCTCTCCTCTCCACCGTGGCTGACTGGGGGCTTAGGGGTCTGCCTGCACCTTCCCTGGCAACCCCCCTTGGCGTCTGGTTCCCCCGCTTTTGGCTTCTGTCTTCCCCTGTATGTGTTGGGTGGCTCGCTCTGAGTCAGGCCAGGGTCTATGAAGCAAACACAAGACCAGGGAGACAGCAGTTTCCTTCCTGCAGCTGCCTCTGGCAGGTGGCCACATGAGAGATAGTCCCCACGGGCTGCGCTTATCTGCTCAGCCTTGGCATGGGGGCCAAGGTCTGACCCATTCTGGTGATAGGGAGAGCCCAAGGGAGGCCTCAGAGCTCCCTATCTGGAAGGAGCGGAAGGTGAATGAAGTGTAACCTGGGCCCAGGGTGGGCGGGGCTGCTTGCCTGGGGCTCCCAGCGACACTCAGCCCCTCCACGGTTGGTGGGGACAGACCCGGGCACGGGACATAAGGGAGGGGTCTGGGGCGGAAGAGCGAGGCTGTGTGTACCCGTCGCACCTGGGGTCTCTGTGCGCTGTCAGACCCCAGCGAGTTGGTGTTTGCCCCTCCGCCCAGAGGAGACTACTGTCACTGTGTCACTCCACCCCTAACTGCCCCCTCTGTTATCGGGTTGTTAATATTAATTAACAACAGTTGCTAAGGATGACAGTGCAAGGGTGTGTCCCAGCCAGAGCTGGCCTGGACCCAAGAGGGCGCTGGGGAGACTGGGGGGTCTGAGGCTGGGGCTTGGGGGCGTGAATAGAGGTTCGGAGGGCCGGTGCCCAGGCCCAGCCACGTCTCCCACTTGTCCCTGGGCCTGGGACCTCCTGCAGCAGAGGCCACTTGGGGAGCTCACAGCAGGTCTCGGCTCGCTCAGCCCTCTGGCCTTGGTCACTTTGGGAAGTGGGTGAAGGGGACACCCCTGGAGGCTCATCTGAGAGGGTGGAGCCAAAGGCGGGAGGGACAAGTGAGGTGGATCATTAACCAGCTGGAAGCCCCGGGAGGTGCAGGGCTCAGCCCCATTGGTCCCCAACTCAATCGGGTGACACTGTCCCGGGTAGGGAAGCTGCCTCGTAGGCCGTCCCCAGTTTTAGTATATGTACGGCCGCAGTGAGCTCTGTGTGTTGCCAGGAGCCAGCCCTTGGCTGTCCCCAAGTCCTGGCCTCACTTACCCTCTGACCCCTTCCCAGTGCCAGGATGGTGGAGGTCGGCCTGAAGGGCTGGCTGCTCTGGGCCCTGCTCCTGAAGTTGGTGAGTCCCAGGCCCTATGTCCACTCCGGGCAGGGGGCTGCTTGGCAACAGTGAGAGAGGGCCTGGGGTCTGGGGAGGGGGCAGTTTCTAAACAGAAGAGGGATCCCAGGCTCCCCAGAGGACGGGTGCAGGTCGAGGGTCCTGAGCTGCTCAAGTCTTCAGGTCGCGGGGTTAGATGGACACAAGCGTTGAGCAGGGGGTAGCTGGGCTGGGTGTGACTGAATGCCTCCCATTCCTGGTCCGCTGTGGGTGTCCTGGCCTAAGACGGTTGGTGGAAGGTTAAGGGAGGATCCAGTCCCCGGGTGCTGATGGCATGGGTTCAAGGGGAGAATCACCTAATGAGGATTTAGCATCTAGGTTTGGGAGGAGGTCTTGCCTCTCAAGTTTCTTGCTCATTTGCACGCCTGGGAAGGTGGGTGAAGGCTTTCAGCCCCCAGCAGGTAAGGGCAGGGGAAGCTCTGCTCAGAATCTCCAAGAGGGGCCCTGGCTGCAGCTTGGGCACGGTGGCAGCTGACAGCAACGGCAATGGTGCCCCAGGTGCACAGGGCCTGCATCCACACGGCCCCTTGGAGCAGCCCTCCACCTGTCCAGAGGTCCTTGTTTCTCAGCAGGACCACACAGTGGCTTCCAGGGGTCTCCTGGGTGACCCCGTTCTCCCAACTGTCCCCTTACCCTCCGGAGTGACCTTGCTAAAGGCAGATGTGCCAGGTCACCTCTCTCTTCAGTGACCCTGTCGCTCAGGGTGGAGGCCTGGCTCTTCCCATCCGCTCACCACCCTCAGACACCACTGGGAGCCTCACGTGCTGCTTCGGCACCCCACCTTCTCCAGCGCTCCCCCCGGAATCCCTGGCATCCTGGACCTGCCTGGCATCCACCCCTCACCCGCCCTGCTCTGCTTCCTTCTCCACGCCTGTCCTGGCTGCCCGCTGCCCCATCAGCTACCCGGAGGTGCTGGCCGGCGCCGGGGCTCGGGGTGACGCTGCCCTGTTCCACAGGCCCAGAGCGAGCTGTACACGCCCATACACCAGCCCGGATACTGCGCCTTCTACGACGAGTGCGGGAAGAACCCGGAGGTGTCTGGAAGCCTGGCTTCACTGGCCAACGTGTCCTGCCTGGACAACACGCCTGCCCGCCACGTCACGGGTGACCACCTGACCCTCCTACAGAGCATCTGTCCCCGCCTCTACACCGGCCCCAACACCACCTACGCCTGCTGCTCCCCCAAACAGCTGGTGGCCCTGGACATGAGCCTGGGGGTCACCAAGGCCCTCCTCACCCGCTGCCCGGCCTGCTCTGACAACTTCGTGAGCCTGCATTGTCACAACACCTGCAGCTCCAACCAGAGCCTCTTCATCAACGTGACCCGGGTGGCCGGGAAGGGGGGCAGCCAGCCCCGGGCGGTGGTGGCCTATGAGGCCTTCTACCAGCGCAGCTTCGCCGAGCGGACCTACGACTCCTGCAGCCGCGTGCGCATCCCTGCGGCCGCCGCGCTGGCCGTGGGCTCCATGTGCGGTGTCTACGGCTCTGCCCTCTGCAACGCCCAGCGCTGGCTCAATTTCCAGGGGGACACGGGGAACGGCCTGGCACCCCTGGACATCACCTTTCACCTGTGGGAGCCTAGCCAGGCCGAGGGGAGCGTGATGCAACTTCTGAACGATGAGGTCGTGCCCTGCAACCGGTCCCAGGGCTACGGCGCGTCGGCCTGCTCCTGCCAGGACTGCGCTGCTTCCTGCCCCGTCATCGCCCGGCCCCAGGCCCTGGACCCCACCTTCTACCTGGGCCGGATGGAAGGGAGCCTGGTCCTCATCCTCATCCTCTGCTCTCTCTTCGCCTTGCTCACCGCCTTCCTCCTGTGGCCCCGCCTGGCCAAGTGGTGCCAACGCAAGACGCCCAACCCCAAGGCGAGCATCGGCCTGGCCCACCGGCTCAGCCTCTCCACCCACACAGTCCTCAGCCAGTGCTTCCAGCGCTGGGGCACGTGGGTGGCCTCGTGGCCAGTGACCGTCCTGGTGGTGTCCGCTGCTGTGGTGGTGCCCATGGCAGGGGGCCTGGCTTTTACAGAACTGACCACAGACCCCGTGGAGCTGTGGTCAGCCCCCAGCAGCCGAGCTCGAAGCGAGAAGGCATTCCACGACAAGTATTTTGGCCCCTTCTTCCGAACCAACCAGGTGTTCTTGACGGCACCGAACCGGCCCCGCTACAGGTATGACTCCCTGCTGCTGGGGCCCAAGAACTTCAGTGGGATCCTGTCCTCTGACCTGCTGCTGGAGGTGCTGGAGCTGCAGGAGAGGCTGCGGCACCTGCAGGTGTGGTCGCCGGAGGAGCAGCGTAACGTCTCCCTGCGGGACACCTGCTACGCCCCCCTCAACCCGCACAACGCCAGTCTCTCCGACTGCTGCGTCAACAGCCTCCTGCAGTATTTCCAGAACAACCGCACGCACTTGCTGCTCACGGCCAACCAGACGCTGTCGGGGCAGACCTCCCAGGTAGACTGGAAGGACCACTTTCTCTACTGCGCCAAGTGAGTCCTCGAGGGCATGGCTGCTGGGGTTGGCGTGGGCCCCCTGGAGCCCAGGCCAGGTGCACAGCCCAAACTCAGGGGCCCCGTGTGGCTCTGGGTCTCGGTCGCAGGGGCGGCGACGTGCCGCTTCTCTCCGTGCTCCCTCTCCGGCCCCCACGCCCTAAGTGGGGTGCGTGCTCACTGTAGCTGGTTTGCACCTGACCATCAGAGAGCCTCCACGCAGTCTTTCTGCAGCGCTCCTGACATAGGGCTCATCCTTGCATGTTCCTGGTCTAAGGGTCGCAGAGCAATCTGAAGGCCCTGCTCGTGGGTGTGCTTCGTTATTTTCCTTTTTGCGTTTGTGCTGGGCCTGGATGCAGGCCAGCAGGGCCATGGGTAGCCCGTGAGGTGCCCCGGGCCAGGGCAGGGGCCGGGGCTGGTTTTAGGTCCTGCTCGCCTGGGCCGGGTACCCTTGTGCAGGCTGCAGCTACACCCCCTCACGCTGTTTGGGCTTTTGTCCCCGGCTGTGTCCACTTTGCCGTGGTGCAAACAGGAGGCCAGTGAAGGCATTGGGCCTTGGGACCAAGAGCGAAGGTCTGAGAGCTACCAAGCCTGGAGGGGAGCAGGTAGGTGGGCAGGCAGCCGCTGAGGCTCTCTGGGGTTGGAATGGGCAGAGGTCCTCAAACGCCTGGTCTCAGGGTCCCTTCACACTCTGACAAAAGACCGAGGACTCCAGAGAGCTTGGGTTTGGATAGAGGTTATATCTACTGACATTTACCACGTGAGAAAGTAAAACTGAGAAATTACAAAATATTTCTTAATTCTTTAAAAATAACAATAATAGGCCCATTACGTGCTACCACAAATAACATATTTTAATGAAAAATAATGGTATTTTCTGTACCAAAAATATCAGGAGTGATAAGAGTAGCATTGTTTTGCACCTCTGCAAATCTCTTTAGGGTCTTGCTTAGCAGAAGATGCTGGATCCTGGCATCTGGTTCTGTGTTTGGCCTGTTGGTTGAAGCTCAGCGAGAATTCTTGGCCACACACTCGTGTAGCCAGAGGAGGGAGGAGTGTTGTAATAGCCTTTCCAGAGAATTGTGGATTTTCTCTGATACGTCACCAAAGCTCAGCAAGTGATCTTTTCTTTCTTTTTTGCGTTGGGTCTTAGTTGCGGCATGTGGGCTTCTCTCTAGTTGAGGCGCGTGGGCTTAGTTGTCCCTTGGCATGTGGGATCTTAGTTCCCTGACCAGGGATCGAACCCGCATCCCCTGCATTGGAAGGAGGATTCTTAACCACTGGACCACCAGGGAAGTCCCCAAGTGATCTTTTCTTAAATGTTAGCTGCAATATGGAAACTAGAGCCATGTCAGTGAACTGTCTGTACACCACAGACTCGAGATCGAAGAAGGGTAAAAATGGCAAACAGAATCTTAGTGTTATTATGGAAATAGTTTTGACCTTGCAGACCCCTGAAAGGGTCTCCAGGGCTCCCGAGGCCCCCACGCCACCCTGAGAATCTCTGGATTGGACGGGGGAGCCAGGGCTCCCACGCTTCAGGTGAGCCAAGTTTGGGCTGCTTCCCAGAGTCTGTGCTTCAGCCCCAGGGCTGGCCCTCAGAACAGGCAGGTCAGGGAGGAAGCTCTGACCCCAGGTTTCCAGTCCTCGAGTTGGCTTTACTTTGATTTTGGATGCTCACAACAATTCTTGGGTGGCCCGATTATCCCCATTTCAGAGACATGGAAACTGAGGCTCAGAGGGGTATGGTGAGCTGCTCAAGGTCACACAGCAACCAGCACTCCCAGCCAGCTGGTGACTGATGGACGCACTTGCTCACAATGAGTGCTTTGTCCATGCACGTGTCATGTGTTCGCAGAAAGGGCTCAGTGGAGGGCATGGAGACCTGCCCAAGGTTGCAGGGCTGGTACGCTGTCCAAGGAAAGAAGGAGTTCCCACTTCTGGGCCTGGAGGGTTCTGGGCTGGCGGGAGGAGGAGGCTGAGGGCAGCGTGAGGCCTGCGTGGCTCTGTTGGTGGTTAGGACCCGGGGGGCTTGTGTGCCAGACTCCGGCCCCCACCCCAGGGGAGCGTGTGTGACGCTCACCCACCTGCCGCATCTGGGAGGACATGATGGTGGAGCCGGGAGGGTGAGACTGGGGTGAGGGCAGAGAGAGCTTGAGGCCCCGCTCAGGGAGCTCCAGTTCACTCTGGATTGGGCCCAGAAATGTTCTGACCACAGGGTCAGGCGATGGTGCTAGGGGTCCGGGGTGGGGCACCCGGGCCACGGAGATGGGAGTGGGATCAGGAAAGGTGCGTTCCTCTCCCTCCAGCGCCCCCCTCACCTACAAAGATGGCACGGCCCTTGCCCTGAGCTGCATGGCTGACTATGGGGCGCCCATCTTCCCTTTCCTCGCCGTGGGGGGCTACAAAGGTAAGCTGGGTGGCCCCCGGGAGGCCAATGAGGGGACATACGGGGCAGGAGTCAAGGGCAGAAGGATGGGAGTGGCAAAGGGCTTCCTGCCGCCTGAGGGTGGCTGCAGACCTGCCCATCCTGTGTCCTTCCTCTGCCACCCCCTTCATCTTCTCCCAGCCCTGCTCAGATTCTCTCGTTCTGTGCCTGGGCCCATAGGCTTTGCCTTTGGCTGAGAGAGGGAAGTGGGGTGTAGTCATTCGACAATGACTTGGATGGGGAGGGGAGGGGGAGGGGAAACGGGTGAGGCTGGGGTCGGGGAGGAAAGCAGAGGTGTGGTTGGAGGGTAGCTGAGCATTTCTCCTTCCAGGGAAGGACTATTCTGAGGCGGAGGCCCTGATCCTGACCTTCTCCCTCAACAATTACCCTCCTGGGGACCCCCGGCTGGCCCAGGCTAAGCTCTGGGAGGGGGCCTTCTTGGAGGAGATGCGAGCCTTCCAGCGTCGGACGGCTGGTGTGTTCCAGATCGCATTCATGGCGGAGGTAGGCGCTGCAGGCTCCCCTGGCTTTGGGGAGGACAGTTCAAGTGGCTCTGGGTGGGGTCCTGTGTCCCCATCATGTCCTCGCCCCTCCTGAGTGACCTTTAGCTAGCGTCTGCCTGCCCAGGGGGATGGGGTGATGCGACAGCTGTTCTCGCAGCCTTGCCGGGGCTCACAGTGGCTCACGCACACAGTGCCCGCTGGCCAAGCCCTTGGGTCAGTGGGGCTGGTCGGGTGTGTGTCCACAGCGCTCCCTGGAGGATGAGATCAACAGCACAACAGCCGAGGACCTGCCCATCTTCGCTGTCAGCTACCTTGTCATCTTCTTGTACATCTCCCTGGCCCTGGGCAGCTACTCCAGCTGGCGCCGAGTACTGGTGAGAAGTGAGGGGAGCAGCGAGGGTGGGATGGCCCATCAGGGTGCTTAGAACCTTTCCAACCTGCTTTCCAGAGCACTTCAAAACGGCAGAGTGGACACACCCAGAGTGGCTTCCCCAAAGGGTGATACTTCTTGAAGTGTTCTGTTTCAAAAGGCCGTGCGAGTTTTCATTCTGCTCCCTGACAATACCCCACCCCCAACTTGTGCCAATGCAAAGCTCATATTTACATTGTCTTACAATGCATGCTTGAGGAAGAAGTGGCAGGCTCACAGGGCCCGCCCTTGGGAGGACGGCTCTGCACAGCGGCCAAAACGCAGAAGCATGGAGCAAGCCTGCCCTCTGCCCTCCTCTAACTCAGGTGGGGGGCACGTCGGGCAGCCCTGCAGCCAGGAGGCTGAGCCTGATCCCATTGCAGGTGGACTCCAAGGCCACGGTGGGCCTGGGCGGGGTGGCTGTGGTGCTGGGCGCAGTCATGGCTTCCATGGGCTTCTTCTCCTACCTGGGTGTCCCCTCCTCACTGGTGATCCTTCAAGTGGTGCCCTTCCTGGTGCTCGCCGTGGGGGCCGACAACATCTTCATCTTTGTTCTCGAGTACCAGGTAAGGGGGCAGGAGTTCTGCATACCCCCAACTGCCCCTACATGCCCAGGTGCAGCCCTGCATGGGTTTGCTGGGCTTCTTACTGCCTCTTCCTAAGCGCTGATGTCCATGTGTACAATTCCTGTAGAAAACAGTGCTTTGCGTTTATTTATCTTTCACATAAAGGTATTCATACCATTTGTGTCACCTGAACTTGCTCTCTGTCAGCCCCACATACTGTCTGGTAAGAGTGTCACACAGCACAGCCCAAGCTCATACTGATCGCTGCATGACAGGCCAATAAATCGAGAGACGAGGTGTTGAGGCAAGGAATAGTGACTTTATTCGGAAAGCCAGCTTACTGAGAAGGCGGTGGACTACTGTCCCAAAGAACCATCTTACCCAAGTTAGAATTTAGGCTTCTTTTATACTGAAAGGGGAGGGGGTGTGGCTGGTTGTTACAAACTTTTTGATGTCAGGAATCCTTTGTTCTTGCAGCTGTCCACATAGGTCTGCTCACAATGTTCCTATAAACCTCCAACAAGACAAATGTTAGACTCTGCTTTGCAACTTTTTTATCTCTATGTGAATGGAAAAGTGTTACATCTTTAAGGGTCAGAGCCTTGAGAATGGGCCATCATGTATATTTCAGGCCATAGGCAACATTCCTTAACAAAAGATCCAGAGCCAGCATGACTAAGCACAGGCAACAGAGCACAAAGGTTAGAGATCCAATATGGAGTCGGGTTTGTTCTTCTCTGTTCCACATACAGCCACCTCTGTCTTTGTGCTACTAGGTAGCATTCCATGGAAGGACAAGTCAGGGTCCATTTAGCCTCTCCTGTTAGTGAACATTTAGGGTTCCACAATGGGTCAGAGCAAGGATGCCATGGGCATCCCCAGACGTGCCAAGCATTTCTCTGGGCCAGACCCTGAGAAGTGGAAGATATGGCCGAGCACAGTGTCGGCAGGGTCTGCTCGCACTGGGGAGGGTGGAGCCGTTTCCTCAGGCCTGGCTGGGTCTCCAGGCGACGGCCGTGCCTGGGGGAGTGGGTGGCACGTGCCAGCTCCCTGCTGGCCTGCGAGGGACAGAGCCCTTGGCCGGATCTTGACCGTGTCCCTGCTGTCCCCACACAGAGACTGCCACGGAGGCCTGGGGAGGGACGGGAGGCCCACATCGGCCGAGCCCTGGGCAGAGTGGCCCCCAGCATGCTGCTCTGCAGCCTCTCCGAGGCCATCTGCTTCTTCCTAGGTGAGCCGGGGCAGCCCCTCCCCACCAGGTACTGGGAGTTCTTGGAGGCTGGCAGCCTCCTTTCCCTTTGTACCCATCTGAGCAGGTGCCGGGCCCTGAGATTCACCCCTGGTCCCCTCCCCCCACCAGGAGCTCTGACCCCCATGCCAGCTGTGCGGACCTTTGCCCTGACCTCCGGCTTTGCGGTGCTTCTCGACTTCCTGCTGCAGATGTCGGCCTTCGTGGCCCTGCTCTCCCTTGACAGCAGGAGGCAGGAGGTAGGGGAGGTGGAGAGACCAAGGGACCCCCATCTTGGCTGGGGCTGGGGTGGCTTTACTTTGTAGAAGTAAAGGCTCAGCGTGTGGGATTGAGCGCGGCAACAGAGTGCTGGAATGTTTGGGCCACGTAGTCCCCAATGTCCCAAAGTAACTTCGTTTTGGTAATTTGGGGGAATATGATCAAACCTCCTAAAGTACACGAGGTCATGACAAAATATAAATGAGAGACTGACAGGGAGGGAGTTCCTGTTTCCGTGATGGTGCCAAATTCAAAGGTGTTTTATCAAGGTAGAAGATAGAGATAAAGGCAACGCACAGTGGCGTGTCCCCACTGGGCGGTGCTGGCACAGGCCACCTGCGGAAGGTGGCTCTCCCGCCCCATGGGAGGGAGGTGGTCCCCGGGGTCTGTTTGGGGGCCACCTTGAGCGCCTGCCTCCTTCCAGGCCTCCCGGCTGGACGTCTGCTGCTGCGAGAGCGCCCGGGAGCTGCCCCCGCCTAGCCAGGACGAGGGGCTACTGCTCCGATGCTTCCGCAAGTTCTACGTCCCGTTCCTGCTGCACCGGTTCACCCGTGTGGTTGTGGTGACTGGGGACGGAGGGGAAGCTGGGGGGGCCTCGCACCACCCGGGGACAGGGGCCCTGGTAGTGCCCGGGGCGGCGGGGTCTGCTCAGCCTTGACCCTCGCCTCGCCCCTCATCTTTGGTGGGGTGTCCAGCTTGCCCAGGTCCAGGAGCTGAAGCAAGAGGGAGGCTGAGATTCAAGTCTGCCCAACTCCAGAATGTTCCCCACGAGACCCCGCCCAGCCCCAGCCTGGGGAGCTGCTGGGCGGGAGGCCTTCACACGGTGCTTCCCTCCCCAGCTGCTGCTCTTCCTGGCCACGTTTGGAGCAAGTCTCTATTTCATGTGCTACGTCAAAGTGGGGCTGGACCAGGAGCTGGCCCTGCCCAAGGTGAGCGGGCCCTGGGGCCACCGGTGGGTGTCCTCCCTCCCCTGCCCTCGGTCCCCAGGGACGTGAGGAGAGTCAGCAGCACACAGCGGGTGGGGCGGCATGGAGCAGGGGCGTGGTAGGAGTGCGGGACCGCTCGCCACGTGGAGCTGGGAAGAGAAGCCACATCACGTATGGAAAGCGCAGGAGCTCAGCGCCAGCCCCAGGCCACGAGAGGGAGACGACCAGGCACCCGAGGGGCTGGCCGTGGGAGCCGATCGAGATGACTGTCAGGGCAGGATTGCGGAGCACCTGCCTTCTGCTGGGCACTCCACGTCCTCAGGCCTGGGCCCCGCAGCAGCCCATGTCACTGTACTGTCCTCTGAAAGACAGTGAGGGTCGGGGGCTCTGTGGAAGGAAAGACCTCTGTGGCTTGAGGGTCCTGGGCAGAGGAGAGATCGAGGGGCGTCTGAGCATGAGTGGGATTTGCAGAGGAAGGCAGCGAGGGTGACGGCACGGACCCGTGGGAGGCTGGGGCGCATCCAGGTGCATTTCCTGGGTGTGGGAGTGACTGGGTGTGGGGAGGGGTGGGGGTAGAGCCCGAGAGCTGGAGGCCGGGGGTCGGGGGTGGGGAAGGGTGCTGACTGCCAGGCTGGGGCCAGCAAGCACACATCGGAGAGGCTCGTCTGGATGTGCAACCAGAGGTGGTGTGGGCTGGTGGCTGGGGGAGAGCAAGTCTGCGTGCCCGCTCTCCAGGGGAGAGAGAGCATCATGAGGGCTTGGACATCCAGGGCCACCCTGGGTGGGGTGATGGGAGTCCGGGTGCCGGCAGGAGCCCTGGGATGAGTAGTCTGGGTAGCCATCTGCAGGTGGTGCTGGCCTTGGAAGCAAGATGAGGTGGGAGGAGAGCCGACAGCCAGGACGGCACCTTCGAGCCACCACAGGGAGCCAGAGGAGGCAGCAAAGCCAGCAAGGGTCCAGAATGACCCTGCCACCCATGGTGGCCCTGGGGGCTGCTCACAGGGCTGAAGAGCTGCTCACAGCTCCCCAGTGCCCCCAGGACGGGTATCAGGGGCCTGGTGGGCCAAGCCAATGAGCGAGAAGGAAGGTGGTGATGGGCTGCAAGACCCAGCTGAGGTTTTGTTTATGCCCTTGGTTTATTTTTCTTTGGGGGAGATTTGTTTGTTTCTTATGACGTTATAAAACTTATTTCTTTCAATTTTTTTTTTCCTGGTAAAATATACATAACATGAAATTTGCCATTTTAACCATTTTTAAGTGGCGTTAAGTACGTTCACATTGTTGTGCAACACTCACCACCATCCATCTCCATGGCTCTTTCATCCTGCAGAACTGAGACTCTGTCCCTGTTAAACACTGACTCCCCATCCCCTCCCCGCAGCCCCTGGCACCCACCATCCTACCTTCTGTCTCTGAAGTTGACTACTCTAGGTACCTCATGCAAGTGGAATCATATGTTATTTATCCTTTTGTGATGGGCTTAATTCACTTAGCATAATGTCCTCAAGGTTCAGCTATGTTGTAACATGTGTTAGAATTTTCTTCCTTTTTAAGGCTGAAGAATATTCATATGTATACGAATGCATGTACCTCACAGTTTCCTTAACCATTTTTCTGTTGATGGACATGGGTTGCTTCCATGTTTTCGCTATTGTGAAATAATGCTGCTATGAACATGGGTTTACAAATATCTCTTTGAGACCCTGCTGTCAATTTTTTTGGGTATATACCCACAAGTGGAATTGCTAAATCATATGGCAATTCTATTTTTTAATTTTTTGAGGAACCTCCATACTGTTTTCCATAGCAGCAGCTGTACCATTTTACATTCCTACCAACAATGCACAGGGTTCCAATTTCTCCACATCCTCACTGACACTTGTTTTCTGGGTTTTTTTGGTTTGTTTGTTTCTTTCTTTTTTGATAATAGCCATCCTAATGAATGTGAGGTGGTATCTCACTGTGGTTTTGATTTGCATTTCCCTAACAATTAGTGATGTTAAGCATGTACTTATTGGCCATTTGTATAGCTCCTTTGGAGAAATGTCTATTTTTGAATTGGGTTGGATTTTGTTGTTGAGTTCTAAGAGTTCTCTAGATATCCTGGATAATTAATCCCTTATCAGATATGTGATTTGTGAATATTTCCTTCATTTCTCTTGGTTGCCTTTTTACTCTATTGGCAGTGTACTTTGATGCACCAAAGTTTTTAATTTTCATAAAGTCTAATTTGTCTATTTTTCTGTCCGTTAACTGTGCCTTTAGTGTCATATTCAAGAATAAATCTTTGCCAGGAGTTCCCTAATGGTCTAGTGGTTAGGACTCTGGGCTTTTGCTGCCAGGGCCCGGGTTCAGTCCCTGGTTGGGGAACTGAGATCCCGCAAGCCTTGTGGCATGGCCAAAACAAACAAACAAACAAACAAAACAACAAAAAATAAATCATTGCCAAATCCAATGTATTGACGTTTTCCCCCATGTTTTATTCTAAGAGTTTTGTAGTTTTAACTCATAAATTTAGATCCATTTTGGGTTGATTTTTATATATATTTGTGTATATTTTTGAAGGTCCAACTTCATTCTTTTGCATGTAGATATCCAGTTTCCCCAGCACCATTTGTTGGTGGGAATGGTCTTGGCTCCCTTGTCAAAAATCATTTGACCATATATGTGAGGGTTTAATTCTAGGCTTTCTGTTCTATTCCATTGGTCTGTGTGTCTGTCTTTGTGCCAGTACCACACTGTTTTGATTATTGTATCTTTGTGGTAAATTTTGAAATCAGGAAATATGAGTCATTCAACTTTGTTCTTCTTTGTCAAGATTGTTTAATTATTTGGGGTCCCTTGAGATTCCAGTATGAACTTTAGGATGGATTTTTCTATTTATGCAAAAAAATCATTGGGATTTTGTTTTTTTAAAAGGATCACTCTGGCTGCTGCTGTGTTTAGTTATTTATTTTTTAATTAATTAATTTATTTATTTATTTTTGGCTGTGTTGGGTCTTCGTTTCTGTGCGAGGGCTTTCTCTAGTTGCGGCAAGCGGGGGCCACTCTTCATCGCGGTGCATGGGCCTCTCACTATCGTGGCCTCTCTTGTTGGGAGCACAGGCTCCAGACACGCAGGCTCAGTAGTTGTGGCTCATGGGCCTAGTTGCTCCGTGGCATGTGGGATCTTCCCAGACCAGGGCTCGAACCCACGTCCCCTGCATTGGCAGGCAGATTCTCAACCACTGCGCCACCAGGGAAGCCCAATCATTGGGATTTTGATAGGGATTTCATTGAATCTACAGATTGCTTTGGGTACTATTGACATCTTAACAATATTAAGTCTTCCAGCTCATGAATATTGGATGTCTTTCAATTTCTGTCTTCTTTAATTTCTTTCAGCAATGTTTTGTAGTTTTCAGTGTATAAGTCTTTCACCTCCTCAGTGAAGTAAATTCCTCAGTATTTTATGGTGCTATAGTAAATGGAATTGTTTTCTTAATTTCCTTTTTGGATTACTCATTGCTCATGTATAGAAATACAACTGATTTTTGTGTGTTAATTTTGTAACCTACAACTTTGCTGAATTAGTTCTAACAGTTTTTTTTTGGTGGATCTTTAGAGTTTTACATATGTATATAAGGTCATGTATTTTATGAACAGAGATAATTTTACTTGCTTTCCAGTTTAGATGTCTTTAATTTCTTTTCCTTGCCTAACTGCTCTGACTACAACTTCCAGTATTATGTTGAATAGAAGTGGTGAAAGCAGGCATCCTTATCTTGTTCTCAATCTTAGAGGAAATTCTTTCAGTCTTTCACCACTGAGTATGATATTAGCTGTGGGATTTTCATATCTATGGCTTTTATCATGTTGAGGAACTTTGCTGTACTCCTGCTTTTCTGAGGTTTTTTTTTCGTAAAAGGATGTGGAATTCTTTTTTTTTCTGGCCATGCTGCACGGCTTGCAGGATCTTAGTTCCCCAACCAGGGGTCGAACACGGGCCACAGCAGTGAAAGCGCTGAGTCCTAACCACTGGACTGCCAGGGAATTCCTAGGACGTGGGATTTTGCCAAAAGTGTTTTCTGCATCAGTTGAGATGATCATGTGATTTTCTCTTCATTCTATTAATGTGGTGTACTACATTGACTGATTTTCATGTGTTGAACCACTCTTGAATTCTGAGATAAATCCCACTTGGTCACAGTGTATAACCCTTTTAAAATATTGTTGACCTCAATTTGCTAGTATTTTGTTGAGGATTTTTTTCATCAATATTCATAAGGGATATTTGTCTGTAGTCTTTCATGTAGTGTCTTTGTCTGGCTTTGGTATTAGGGCAATGCTGGCCTTATAGAATGAGCTAGAAGTGTTTCCTCCTCTTCAATTATTTGGAAGAGTTTGAGGAGTATTGGTGTTAATCCTTCTTAAAATGTTTGGTAGAATTCACCAGTGAAGTCATCAGGTACAGGGCTTTTCTATGTTGAGTTGATTTTTGAAAATGGATTCAATCTCCTTACTAGTTATGGGTCTATTCAGATTTTCTATTTCTTCTTTTCACAGTGTTGGTAGGCTCTGTGTTTCTCGGAATTTGTCCATTTCATCTAGGTTATCCAATTTGTTTGCATACAATTGGTCATAGTACTTACTTAAAATTCCTTTTATTTCTGTAGAATCAGAAGTTGTGTCCCCACTTTCAATTCAGATTTAGTAATTTGAGTCTTTTCTTTTTTTCTTAGTTGACATAAGTAAATCTTTGTTGATTTTGTTAAACTTTTTGAAGAACCAATTCTTGGTTTCATTGATTTTCTATATCGTTTTTCTATTCTCTATTTTATTTATCTCTGCTCCAATCTTTATTATTTCTTTTGTCTTGGTAGCTTTGTGTTTAGTTAGGTTTTTTCCTCTGGTTCTGTAAGTTGTATAGTTAGGATGATGACTTGAGATCTTTCTTCTTTTTTATTGTGAACATTTATAGCTATAAATTTCCTCCTTAGCACTGCTTTCACTGCATCCCATAAGTGTTGGCATGTTGTGTTTTCATTTTCATTCATCTGTAAATTTCTAATTTCCTTTCTGATTTGTTCTTTGACCCGCTGGTTGTTTAAGAGTGTGATGTTTAATTTCTACAAGTTTGTGAATTTTTCAGTTTTCCTTCTGTTACTGATTTCTAACTTCATGTAGTCGTGGTCAGAGAATATACATAATATGATAACTATC
The DNA here is from genome assembly GCF_028021215.1 of Eschrichtius robustus. Classification (NCBI taxonomy): domain Eukaryota; kingdom Metazoa; phylum Chordata; class Mammalia; order Artiodactyla; family Eschrichtiidae; genus Eschrichtius; species Eschrichtius robustus. Next base: position 9,868,751 of record NC_090831.1, read on the forward strand.
TTTTTAAATGTTGAGATCTAATATGTGGCCAAACACATGGCTTATCCTGGAGAATGTTCCATGTGTATTTGAGAGGAATATGTACTTTGTTGTTGTTGGGCAGAGTTTCTGTATATGTCTGTTAGATTTAGTTGGTTTATTGTGTTGTTTGAGTCCTCTGTTTCCTTAATTATCTTCTGTCTGTGTGTTCTACCATTATTGACACTGGAGTATTGAACTCTCCTACTATTATTGTAGAACTTTCTCCTTCTCCCTTCAATTCTATCAAGTTTTGCTTCATAGATTTTGACGGTCATTCATTAGGTGTGTAACTGTTTATACACACTTACTCTTGCTTTATGGAATCTTTTATTAATATATAATGTTCTTCTTTGTCTTTTGTAACCTTTTTGATTTAAAGTCTATTTTACCTGGTAGTAGGATAGCCACCTCTCTTTTGGCTACTATTTGCATGGAATATCTTTTTCTATACTTTCACTTTCAACCTGTGGGCATCTTTGGATATCAAGTGAGTCTCTGATAGACATCATGTAGTCGGATCATGTTTTTCTTATCCATTCTGTTAACCTCTGACTTCTTTTTGGAGAGAGTGGTCTATTTACATGTAAAGTAATTACTGATAAGGAAAGACTTACTTATGTCATTGTGCTATTTGTTTTCTATATACCTTACAGCTTTTTTGTCTCTCATTTCCTGCATTACTATCTTCTTTTTGTTTAGTTGATAGTGAAATGTTTAAATTCCTTTCCCATTTCCTTTTGTGTATATTCCATGGCTATTTTCTTTGTGGTTACCAGGGAGATTACATTAAATATCCTAAAATTTGTTGAATTTATCCTAGTTTAACATGAATTACATAGAAAAAATCTGCTCCTATACAGCTCCTTTCCATTTCCTTTCAGTCATTGCTATCACAAAATTACATCTTTATGCACTGTGTATCCAAAAACACAGACTAATAATTTTTTATGTATTAGTCTCTTAAGTTATGTAGAAATAAAAAAATGGAGTTACAAACCAAAGTTACAATAAAACTAGATTTTGTATTTTTCTATGTATTTACCTTTACCAGTGATCTTTATTTCTTTATATGGCTTTGAGTTATACTCTAGCATCCTTTCATTTCAACTTGAAGGACTCCTTTTAGTGCCTCTTGCAGGACAGGTCTTGTGGCAACAAACTCCTTCTGCACTTGTTTATCTGGTAGTGCCTTAATTTTCCCTTCATTTCTGAAGTACAGTTTCGCCAGAAGTAGGATTCTTGGTTGACAGTTTTTTCCCCTTAAGTACTTTGAGTATACAAACCCACCACCTTCTGGCCTTCAAGTTTTCTAATAAGAACTGTGCTTATAATCTTATTGGGGATCCTTTGTATATGATAAGCTTCTTCTCTTTTGTTGCTTTCAAAATTCACTTTTTGTCTTTATCTTTCAACAGTTGAATTGTAATGTGCCTTGGTGTGGGTCTCTTTGAGTTTATCCTACTTGGAGTTTATTAAGCTTCTTGGATGTTTATATTCATATCTTTTATCAGATTTATGAAATTTTGGCTGTTATTTCTTCAAATAATTGTTCTTCCTCTTTCTTTCTCTCTCTTCTCTTTCTGGGATTCCCATGATGCGTATGTTGGTCTGCTTGATGATGTACCACAGGTTCATTTTTCTTTATTCTTTTTTCTTTCTCTTCTTCACTTGATAATTTCAATTGTCCTATCTTCATGTTTGGTAATTCTTCTTCTGACTGCTCAAATATGCTTTTGAATCCCTATAGTGAGTTGTTTATTTAGTTATTGTACTTTTCAGCTCCAGAATTTCTTTTTGGTTCTCTTTTATGTTTTCTCTTTATTGATCATTCCATTTTGTTCATACATTGTTTTCTTGACTTTGTCCATATGTTATTTTAGCTCTTTGAGCATCTCTAAGATAGTTGTTTTAAAGTCTCTGTCTAATAAATCCATTGTCTGGTCTTTCTCAGGGATGGTGTCTGTTGATTAATTTTTGTTCCCAGGTATGGGCCATATCTTTCTGAGTCTTTGTATGTTTTATGATTTTCGTTGTTGTTGTTGTTGAAAAATGGACATTTGAGAGTCCGCAGTAACTCTAGAGATCAGATTCTCTTCCTTCCCCAGGGTTTGCTTATTTATTTATTTATTTTTATAAATTTATTTGTTTTTATTTTTGGCTGTGTTGGATCTTCGTTGCTGTGCGTGGGCTTTATCTAGTTGCAGTGAGCAGGGGCTACTCTTCATTGCAGTGCGCGGGCTTCTCATTGTCATGGCTTCTCTTGTTGCAGAACACGGGCTGTAGGTGCATGGGCTTCAGTAGTTGTGGCACATGGGCTTAGTTGCTCCGTGGCATGTGGGATCCTCCCGGGCCAGGGATTGAACCCATGTCCCTTGCATTGGCAGGCGGATTCTCCACCACTGTGCCACCAGGGAAGCCCTATTTATTTATTTTTAAAAACTTAATTGTTACTGATGTCTCTGTCCTGGAGATCAGCCTGAGATGTAAAGTTAAAGTCTTTACAGGTCTTTTCTGAGCCTTCACCTTTCCCTGGGCATGTGCAGTGACTGTTTAAATTCCCCTGTATTTGTGGTTGATTTTGAGTGTCATGTTTCTTAAAGGTCTCACTCTCAAAAGGAGAAAAGGGAGATATGAAGGGGAAAAACAATAAATCAAGCACTTGCTCTTTAAATATCTTGGAAGTAACTTCAGCTTGAGGTGAAGGTTTTAATGGTGCCTGACTCTGTGTCTGCTCTACGGATATCAGATGCAGCAATGAGTGATCAGAACACATATCCTTGATATTTAAGAGATGGGCCTTATAGCCTACCCTGGATCCTGCAAGCTGTGTGCAAACTGTTCCTGGAATGCATGCATGGCTGCCTGCTTCAGGCTGGGAGGATAAAGGATGAGTAGCCAGAACCATGCTAAGAACCATCCAAGCCTTTCTCTGGAATCTTCAAGCCCTCAATCGACCCCAGAATTCCAAAATAGTTACATCAGACAGATTCTGCCAGTGCAGTTGGAGTCTAGGTGGGGAGGTGGAATCCTAGTTCTTCCTATTCCAACATCATCCCTGATGTTACTTTAAGGTTTTATGTTATAGGAGAAGGGAACAGGCCATGCAGATGCCTGGCACATGGCCTTGAGGGTGTGCACATGGGTGTTTACAAGTGCATGTCCGTGCAGTCTGTGGTCACAGGCCAGCTTGTTAGACTGTGGCTGTACCAAACTGGGGATGATAAGAAGGGGTAAAATTATGTGTATATGTTTGTGTGTGTGTCAGAGAGTGTGTTCATGCAGGCTGGCATGTGATGCTCTGTGCATGTACCTCCATGAGTGTGTTCTGTGCATGTACCTGTAATTATACCTGGATGTGTGTACCTTGGAGTGTGTACCTCTATGGGCACACCTCTGACCATGTACATCTGTAATGGAACCGTACGTGTGACTCTGTGAGCACGTATCTCTGTACCTCTGTGAGCATGCACCTCTGTGTGTGTACCTCTTGAGCATTTGCTGGAGCGAGGCTCTTGGGGTGTGTCTGGCCCTGGCCTCACTGACTGTCCTCTGTTCCAGGACTCGTACCTGCTCGACTATTTCCTCTTTCTGAACCGCTACTTTGAGGTGGGGGCCCCGGTCTACTTTGTAACCACTGGGGGCTACAACTTCTCCAGTGAGGCAGGTTTGAACGCCATCTGCTCCAGCGCAGGCTGCAACAACTTCTCCTTAACCCAGAAGATCCAGTACGCCACAGAGTTCCCTGATGAGTGAGTGCCCCAGCCCACCCCTGTCTGTCCCCCTCCCCTGCCCTGCTGCCCACCTGCTGCCATGTGCCTGGGGAGGCCCAGAGTGAAGGTTGGACCGTAGGAAGGACCCGCTGCAGCCTGCTTGTGTGGTCCTGTCCCCTGACCTCCTCTCCCTGACCCTCAGGTCTTACCTGGCCATCCCTGCCTCCTCCTGGGTGGACGACTTCATTGATTGGCTGTCTTCATCTTCCTGCTGCCGCCTTTATGTCTTTGGCCCCAGTAAAGATGATTTCTGCCCCTCGACTGTCAGTGAGTATGGGGCCTCTGGGGGCTCAGGGCCCACTACATCTTGGGGAAACTGAGGCTAGAAAAAGGAGAGGACTGGTGGAGGATCTCTTAGCCCCTCGCGCTCTTCGGCAGGGTCAGTTGGGGCGGGGGGGGGTCCCGTCTTGGAGCACGGGTGTGGGGGACTGCACCCGTGTGTGTGGACGCCCAGCTGGCCCACCAGGCAATCACCCCCTCAGGCCCCTGCTGAGTTGTGCCCACACCCGCCGGGCAGGCTGCTGCTCACATGCCGAGGGAGTCGAGTGAGAGCTGGGATCGGCACGTGGCCCTACCCCCGAGCAGCTGCGCTTGTAGGCGGAGTGGGGAGGCCCCGTGGTGGCTGTTTCTCTGCCCCAAACTTCTCTTCCTCACTTGCTCATAGGTACCAACCGTTTCCATAACTGACAGGGGAACTCCTCCCATAGTTAGAGACAATTGCAAATCTCTCCAGAAGTACCCATGCCTGTTGCGGCAGTGGCAGTGCGTGGGGATCGTGATGGGAATGGACCACAAGGCGGGCAGAGCGGGGGCTGCCTGGCCTTCGGGGTGCCACCACCTGGAGCCCCTGCTCTCTTTGCAGACTCCCTGGCCTGCTTGAAGAACTGCATGAGACCCACAGCGGGGTCTGTCCGGCCGTCAGTGGAGCAGTTCCACAAGTATCTTCCCTGGTTCCTGAACGATGAGCCCAACATCAAATGTCCCAAAGGGTAGGCCGGGGTGGGGCTTCCACCAGGGAGGACAGCTGTGTGGGCGCCCAAGGCGGGGGCAGAGAGGGGCAAGAGGCAGTGTGGGTTCTCTGGGAGTGGCCATAGGCCAGGCACATGGAGGGGGCCCGATCCTTGGCTAACCTGCTCTGGTCTTCTCCCTGCAGCGGCCTGGGAGCGTACAGCACCTCCGTGAATTTGGGCCCAGATGGCCAGGTCTTAGGTAAGCACGGCCTTGACTGGAGGGGAAGACCAGAGTCAGCTGCTCCAGGGGCCCGAGTCCCAGGGAACAGCTTCTCCATCTCGAGCCTCCTCTCCTTCCTCCTTCCCCTTATGGGGGACTTCTAATTGCCCTGGCCCTATCTTCAGAGGTCACGTTACCCAGCTCCACATCCTCAGACTTTACCCCATTTCTGCCCTGCTTCCTTCTCCCCACCCCCAAATCCAAGGTCAGTGTGACGTTCATGGACTTTTCAGTGGCTGATGCCGCACTTGGGAGCCACCCACATCCTTTTCTCTCAGGCACAAGTCACACCCAGATGTGGGCAGTGGGCAGCTGGTTAAATGAATGACTGTTGTACTTACCCAGTGGGTGCCCTGATGCACAGCTCTGTTAAGTCAGCTGTTTCCATTTTCCTGTCTCCCTTTCTGGTCCTTTCCTATAGGAATATGTACATTGGAAAAGTAATTAAATGAATTTTAAGAATCCAATGCATGTTTTGAAACCATACAGAGCAGCGTTTGGGTTCATCTGGGAGATCTCTTCTTCTTTTTCTTTTTTTCTTAATTTAATTTTATTTTTGGCTGCGCTGGGTCTTCGTTGCTGTGCACGGGCTTTCTCTAGTTGTGGTGAGAGGGGGCTACTCTTCCTTGCGGTGCTTGGGCTTCTCATTGCAGTGGCTTCTTTTGTTGTGGAGCACAGGCTCTAGGCATGTGGGCTTCAGTAGCTGTGGTGTATGGACTCAGTAGTTGTGGCTCGCAGGCTCTAGAGTGCAGGCTCAGTAGTTGTGGCGCACGGGCTTAGCTGCTCTGCGGCATGTGGGATCTTCCCGGACCAGGGCTCGAACCCGTGTCCTCTGCATTGGCAGATGGATTCTTAACCACTGCACCACCAGGGAAGTCCTGGGAGATCTCTGTAAGCTCTATCCATCAGAGGCAGGGCTGGGACTTGAGTCTTGCACAGCAGTAGGACCAGCTGCAGAGTTTGCAGGACTGGGGCCAAACCAAAATGCAGGGCCCTTTGCTCAAAATGTATTAAGAATTCCCAAATGGTGGCGGCAGAGCCCTGAACCCAGCCGGGCGCTATCCCTTGGGGGTTCTGAGGGCGCCTGGCACAGGCTCTGACCTTTGCAGCCTCGCGGTTCATGGCCTACCACAAGCCGCTGAAGAACTCTCAGGATTACACGGAGGCTCTGCGGGCAGCTCGGGCGCTCGCAGCCAACATCACCGCCGACCTGCGGAAGGTGCCGGGCACCGACCCAGACTTCGAGGTCTTCCCTTACACGTGAGTCCCTGGGCACTGGGATGCAGGGAGGTGGGCCCGGGCGAGGGTGCTGGGCTGGTGAGGGCGGCTGCTGGGTGGGGATGGGCTCCAGCAGGGAGGCTCGGGCTGCACCTGGGCCCAGGCCCCCCAACACCCTCCCCAAGCTGCGCGCTCATCCTGAAGTGGGCGTGGGAAGCCACGGAGCAGTGACTGTGTTGTGCGACCCGCAGGATCACCAACGTGTTCTATGAGCAGTACCTGACCGTGATCCCTGAGGGGCTCTTCATGCTCGCCATCTGCCTGGTGCCCACCTTCGCCGTCTGCTGCTTCCTGCTGGGCATGGACGTCTGCTCCGGCCTCCTCAACCTGTTCTCCATCATCATGATCCTGGTGGACACTGTGGGCTTCATGACCCTGTGGGATATCAGCTACAATGCTGTGTCCCTCATCAACCTGGTGACGGTAACCTGCTGGCCGAAGGGTCGGGGCTCCAGGGCAGGAGGGGTGCTGGCCTCATAGGACGACCCCAGTTCTTTCTAGAGTCTAGGTGCTGCCCGCTGGTCTGGGTGGAGACCCCTGCCCCCGCCCTTTTGTGTCTGAAGCCTCCTCTCTCCCCACAGGCGGTGGGCATCTCTGTGGAGTTCGTGTCCCACATCACCCGCTCCTTTGCCATCAGCACCAAGCCCACGCGGCTTGAGAGGGCCAAGGAGGCCACCATCTCCATGGGCAGCGCGGTGAGTGGATGGGCTGCCTCACGTAGTCCTTGGCCGGCTGTCCTGTGCCCAGCCTGACGCCCACCTGTAACCCCCAGGTGTTCGCAGGAGTGGCCATGACCAACTTGCCTGGCATCCTCGTCCTGGGCCTGGCCAAGGCGCAGCTCATCCAGATCTTCTTCTTCCGTCTCAACCTCCTCATCACTGTGCTGGGCCTGCTGCATGGCCTGGTCTTCCTGCCGGTCATCCTCAGCTACGTGGGTGAGTGCCCAGGCTCCTCTGACACTGCCAGGCCCCTCCCGCGTGACTCCAGGCCACAGGCAAAATGCCACGAACACACACAGCCCTGCTTACCCGGGACAGTCACTGCCCAAATTGTGAGCACACAGTTCCTCCTGGTTTGGAAAAACTGCAGTTTTTCACTTAACATGTGAAAACATCTTTTTTCTTGGTCAGATGTGTGTTTCAAACACTTTCAGTAGCCGTATGGTTCTGTGCTGCGTGCTGTTGAACTTTTGATCATGACCTTCAGCAAGAAATACGTTATCACACTGAGAGGTGATGTGTACAGGCACGGACACGGACAGGCAGAGTAGAACAAGCATTTCACAAAATAACACTGCCGGAGAAGCCTCGGATATTTTCTGTTCTAGTCTATCATTGATTTTTTAAAAAAATGCTGGTGTTATCTGCGAAATTGATTTCATGACTCATTCATGGGTGACTACTTGCAGTCGAAAAACATATCCTCTCCTGTGGATCAGCCACAATCCATCTAACCAGCTCCCAGCTGCTGGACATGAGACTATTTCTGACTTTCCATGCTATTGCCAGTGCTGCGATGACCATCCTTGTGGCTGAACCTTTGACCTCATCCTCCAATATTTCCTGGAGAAAGTCCGGTCTGTGAATGTTGATTATGCATGCCAATGGTTAACGCCCTCCAGCAAGTTTTACCATTTAAACTCCTACCAGCAACACGTACATTTCTGTTTCCTCATTGTTGAGTACAGTCATATACACACCCCGTCCCCCAAAAGAGATTTTTTTTTTTTTTTGGTTGCACTGGGCGGCTTGTGGGACCTTCGTTCCCGACCAGGGATTGAACCCGTGCTCTCGGCAGTGAAAGCACGGAGTCCTGACCACTGGACCACCAGGGAATTCCACCGCCCCACCCCCACAGAGATTTAAACTGGGCCCGCAGGGCGAAGCATCCCCCCTCTTACGGTGGGCAAGCTGAAAGCAGTTCAATGCTGCACCATTCCCTGACATCCGGAATACTAACAATGGTAATTTTAGAGAAAACATTTACAGAAGGGTGTGTTTGTGCTCTAATATATGTGCACTAATCGTCTTATCACCTCTGGAGGTAGGTGATGTTTTCATCCCCATTTCACCGATGAGGAAACAGACTCCCACCCCCAGTCACAGAGCTGGTCACATGCATTGTATCTGGAGGCCACACAGCTCCAGCGCCCCTACCCAAGGCACCAGCATCTTGTAGAAACTTCCTGACCCCCTTTGGAAGAGGAGAGTGTATTGGGGATGGTGGGTGGCGAGGACAGCCCCAGGGGCCACCCAGTTGGGGAGCTACAGGTCCCACAGGTCGTGGCCACCCCTTGGAGATTCCGAGTGGCTGGGAGTGAGGAAGGAGCTCGCAGGTCCTGCCCCCTCAGAGTGGCCTGGGATCTTGACAGAGAGGTGAGTGGCAGGCGCAGAGGCCCCTGGGCCCCTCCCTGACCTGAGTCTGACAACACAGTGAGGAATGGCTTCTCTCGGCAAGGAGCGCTTGCACAGGGTGTCCAGGAAGAGAGGAGGGGGTGGCAGTCACAGGCCATGGGCGTCTGGGGGCTTCCCCTGCCAGATCCCCGGATGGCAGGGGTCTGCACTGGAAGGCAGGTGGGCCAGGGGCTGGGCGTGGATGGCGGCTGAAACGGCTACTGGCTTTTAGGCGTAGGGTGGAGCGAGGGCTGGGGTGAGGGGCAGCGGTGGAGGTGGAGGGCTTAGGGCTTAGCTCTCGATCTCCGGAACTTCCTTTTTAGGCCACAGCAAACGCCTGCGCCCCGCATCCAGCACGCCGCTTCCCTGACCGTGGTCCTCTGTATCTGTCCCTCTGCAGGGCCTGATGTCAACCCAGCTCTGGTGCAGCAGCAGCAGCAGGAGGAGGCGGTGGCTGCGGCCGAGGCGGCCTCCTGCTCAAAGCACCCTGCCCCGTCGAGCACGGCCAACAGTGTCTATGTCAACTACGGCTTTGAACATCCTGCCAAGAGCGAGGGTGGCCTGGGTAGCTTTTGACCTCACAATAGGCAGAAGTTCTCATGGAGCCGGAGCCCCTGTCCCAGCTCACCGGCCCTGACCTGAGGGGCCACGAGGGCTCCTCTGTGGGAGTCCCTTGATCCCATCCTCCCCCTCAGGGCCTGGGAGCGGCTCTCCCCACAGGAGTGCCCACGACAGGTCACCCTCTGGCCATGAGATCTCACCCACAGGGACACACGATGTGACGGAGGTGGCACGCGATGGCGTGGGTGTGATCTGGTCCTGATCCATCTCTTGAATTTGACATGTGTCCTCCTCATGCAAGTTTTAAAACTTTAGTTCTGTGTATGTAAACATATAATATTATTTCACATTTAAAAGTTTTTCTTAATTGATATTACACTTGACCTATCCTTTTGCAATGAGGTTTTTTTTTTTCATGCAGCATACATTTTTTTGATTTATTCATGTTGCTACGTGGAGATCTAGTCCAATCATTTGAACTGCGTCACAGCATTCCATTGTGTGAACGAACACGGTGTTTTTATCCATTCCCCAGCTAGTGGGCAATCACATTGTCCCCAATTATTTTTCTGCTATAAGTCCACAGTCACTTTTGTGGAATTCAGGACTCCCAAAGCTCTGAAAACCTACTGTGTTTGTCTCTTTTTCTCCTGTAAGTTTGGGACAAACTCATTTGGTGGCAAAAACCGATCAGACAAGATGTATCTATTTATACTCTATAAATAGGATACTTACACTGTTCAACCAACTTGTGAATAGTCATGTATTTCAGTGCATTAATGAGTTTGATTTCGTGTTGCTGCCCCAGATCCTCCTGGGGTCTAATATCTAATGTGCTGTAAGCATCAAATTACCTTTCTAAAAAATGTTCTAAATTCTGAAATGCAGCTCACCTATGGGATTTCAGGTATGGAACCATGGACCTGTGGGATAAGTACGTGCTTACACGTCTCCTGTCTATGTGTGGGGAGCTACCATCGCTGTAGCACTGAATGGGATACAGGCAAATGCCTCCCAGAGAGGCTGCCCTATTCACAGCAGCAGTGGATGAGGGTGCCTCTCTCCCTGCACCAATACCAACACAACGCTCCACTTACTTTTGGGAGGCAGGGGGGTAGGATTATGGATGATTATCCCTTTTTTAAAAACACTTTTTTAAAAGAAGGCTTTTAAATTTTAGAATAGTTTTGCAGAAAAATTACAAAGATAGTACAGAGAGTTTCTGTATGCCTTCCACCCAGTTTTCCCTGCTAACATATCACATTAGTATGATACACTTGTCAGTGTACAATTAATGAACCAGTACTGATAATTACTACTAACTAAAGTCCATACTTTGTTTAGATTTCCGTAGTTTTTATCTAGTGTCCATTTTCTGTGCCAGGATCCCATCCAGGACACCACATAATACTCGGATGTTATGTCTACTTAGGCTCCTCTGGGCTGTGACAGTTTGTCAGACTCTCCTTTTCTTTGTTTTTGATGACCTGGACAGTGGAAGACTGGTCTGGCATTTTATAGAATGTCCTTCAAATGGGGTTTGTCTGGTGTTTCTCCTGATTAGACTAGGGTGATGTGCTTTTGGGAGGGAGACCACAGAGGCAGAGCGCCGTTCTCAGCATATCGTGCCAAGGGTGCCCGCAGTCGCCACCACTCAGCGCTGTGATGCTGGCTCTGACCGCCTGGCTGAGGTTGCGTCTTCCCTGTACAGTTATCTTGCACCTGTTTCCGTGCTGTGCTCTTTGGCCGGAAGTCGCTATGCACAGCCCACACTTAAGGAGGGGGGAGTTATGTTCTACCTCCTGGCGGGTGGGGTGTTTACATAAATTATTTGGAACTCTTCTGAACAGGAAAATTGTCTATTCCCCTCCATTTATTTATTTATTCGGTATGATATCTATATCAGTATGGACTCACGGATACTCATTTTGTACTTTGGGTTCTAATATACTACTACTTTGAGGCTCAAATTGTTCCACGTTTGGCCATTGGGAGCTCTTTCAGTTGGCTCCTGGGTCCCTTTGGCATACTCCCATCACTGTGGATTTTTTCCCCCTTTTTGAGCACCTCCTTACTTTCTGGCATTATAAGGTGATCCAGGCTCAACTTGTATATTTCTGCTCCAGTCCTAGAGTCAGCCGTTTCTCCCAGGAGTTCTAGCTCTTCTGTTGGAGATGGGATTAGAAACCAGGATCTGGGTGTTCAGTGTGTGCGTTGCTGCTGGGGCATTGTTGCTTCTGGGTCCTCTCAGCTGAGAGAGAGCAAGGAAACATATGTGTGTATACTGACCCATGTATGTACACATTTCTATAAATATTGCTATATGTAGCCATCTGTATCTATATTAAGCTAAACAGGAGTTTATGCTGATGCCTCCACCTCTAACCCATAACCACACGAATCATTCTAGACTGCTCTCTTGCTTATCTGTAGCCTCCCATGCCAACAGTGAGAAGCCTGGCTGTACCACCCTCACCATTTACATAATTGTTCATTTCCTCTGTACATATGTAGTAGTCTCAGAAATCATAACTCATATCCCTGTGGAAAACAACCTTAGAATTAAGTGTCTATGTACAGTCCCTTTAGCCTTTTTTTTAAATTTTTTTTTTATTTATTTTTTATTTTTTTAAACATCTTTATTGACGTATAATTGCCTTACAATGGTGTGTTAGCTTCTGCTTTATAACAAAGTGAATCAGTTATACATATACAATATGTTCCCATTTCTCTTCCTTTAGCCTTTAGTCTTCCAGACACCATTCATTTCCAAAGTTACTTAGGTCAGCATCTTTTTCTACCACCCCTTTCAGAGAGGCTGTTTCGTACATTTTTAATACAGTTAGATTCTTGCGTCACATTCTTTCTTCCATTCTGGTGTTACAAAATCATGTGTGTAAAAAAGAATGTTGGGGGGGGTAATCAAGAGAACACTATCCCTGGTTGAGCCTCCAGCTGGACCCAGGCAATGGGAGACTCCTCACCCCTTCTGCTGTCCTTGTAATGTACGCTCTGCCTACCATTCCCACAGTGGGAGCTGTTTTCAGGGAAACGGCCTCGAGAGAGTAACGTGTTGATGAGACCATCCGGACAGTGTACGTGACTGAACCCAGTTAAGGCTTCTGTATAAACTTTTAAGATTCTGGCAGAATGGCTGCCCAGGCAAGCCTTGTAAGTTATTTCCCTTGCTTATTAAACCTGCCACCTACCAATCTGAAGTGGTTTGCCTCTTTCTTTGGTCTCTCCTTGCCCTGGGTGTACGGGGGCTAGATTGTGAACCAACAAAGATCCATTCAAAGTATAGGATAGACCAATGGGTATTAATGTGACAAAGTAGGAAACATTTATTGATATGGTTTTCAGATTCCATATTGCAACTAACCACTGAGAAACTACAATCTGTAGAATTTTGGTGTAGTTTCCAAGAATACTCCTCACATTTAATTAAAAAGACAAACTACTATTTGTATGAGACTGGGTTTCTTATACTTCAATCAAAACAACATATTGCAATGCAGTGAATGCAGCAGATGTGAGAATCTTGCTGTCTTCAATTAAGCTAGATAGTAAAGAGATTTGCAAAATTTAAAAGGCTGCTATGTTTCTCAAAAACTTTTACTGCTTTGAAGAACATTATTTCTTCATAAAAATATGTTAATATGTAATGTGTTTTTTATGGTTATTAGAATGCATAAAGAAATATTTAAAAATTTTCTCAGTTTTAATTTCCAATATGGTAACTACCGATAAGCATAATCTACATAAAATATTGAAGACTTTTTGGAGTCTTCAATAAATTTTAAGAGTGAAAATGGGTCCTTTTTTTTTCTTTTTCTTTTGGCCGCGCCTCATGAAATGTGGGATCTTAGTTCCCTGACCAGGGATTGAACCTGGGCCCTCGGCAGTGAGAGCTCAGAGTCCTAACCACCGGACCGCCAGGGATTCCCAGTAAATGGGTCCTAAGTCCAGAGAGTTTCAGAACCACTGCTCTAGGGCAATTTATCTGAGTTTGCCTTTATTTACAATCCATTAGAGCCCATGCACTATGAAGATATATGTTAACCTGTAGATTTTAGGCCAGTAGAGATGCAAGTCATTTCTATCCACTGGAAAAGATAATCTACATCATTTTGTAGGACACTAGCCAGCTTCGTATCCCATCTAGCAATCTTACTCTGTTTTCTCAAAGTGTTGATAAATACCCAGTTTCTCCAAAAGCTTCTCCAAACTAGCTTTATCATATCACTGGTTACTTTACTTAAAATGTATAAATGTTTCACATGTGTTCATTATATATTTGTATGAGAGTTATATTTTTAGTTTAAGATTATGCTTTGACAGACAGGACACGTATACACGCTGTGTGTATACTACGCATACAATGTATATACTACACACACATACATACGTATATGTTTATTTCACAGGATGGCACGCCAGATTCTCTACTCTGCACCTAGCTCTTTCCATTTAATATTTGTGCATGCACTCACTTTACATTCTTGTCTTCTTGTATTTATGCACTTCACCTTGCATTTCACCCACGGCTCCGTTATTAACAGGACAGACACCACCAGTAAGCGCTCGCATTTCCTCTTCTGACGCGCCAGCAAAAGGCCCCCGCTGTCCCGCCTGGGGCTCAGGTCACCCAGTCGGGAACACAACCCATAGACCACGTGACAACAGCGCGGCGCACGTAACACTTGCCCGCGCTACACCTCTTCCGCCTGTTGCCAGCATGGCCACTAGGCGCCCTCAGTCCCGCAGCTCCGGGCCTTCTTGCGTTTCTGGGCCCACGTCCCCTCCTCAGCCAGACCGCTCGGGAAGCCAGGGGGTGGTGGGGGCGGGGCCCGCGTCAAGTCGGCTCAAACGCAGCCCAGCCAAGCCCTACCGCGGGGGCGAACGAGCGCGGACCGGAAGTTTCACGGGCGCGCTGGCTGCCGGAGCCGTTACCGCAGCGCACCGGAAGTGGCCTCAGGCCGGTGTCCGGGCCGCGCCCGCAGTGAGTGAGCTTCCCTCTGGCCGGCGACGCCATGGAGCCCGGGGCGGCGGAGCTGTACGATCAGGCCCTGTTGGGCATCCTGCAGCACGTGGGCAACGTTCAGGACTTTCTGCGTGTGCTCTTCGGCTTCCTCTACCGCAAGACGGACTTCTACCGCCTGCTGCGCCACCCGTCGGACCGCATGGGCTTCCCGCCGGGGGCCGCGCAGGCTCTGGTGCTGCAGGTAATGCGCGGCCGGCGGGAAGCTCGGGGTGGGGGGAGGTGGGGGGGGTGGGGGGAGGCCGTGGGAGCCCCGACCCCGACCCCCGCGAGCGCGCCCCCGTAGCCCCCGACTCTCCGGGAGCCCAGACCCCTGCGAGCCCGCCGCTCCGTCCGCTGCCGGCCTCAGTTCAGCCTCTGGCGCTGCCCCGGACCAGCCTACTGGGGCCGCGGCTTCAGCAGACATGCTCTTGGGGTATCAGTTTACTCCTTCCGTGCTAGAGGGGCTGGCTCTCGAGCAGCCTGGTCCGACCGGGTGCACTTGGATATCAGAAGTAGTAGTACATCGACGCTCAGGGCCAGGGTCAGCTCCCGCAACGTGTAACCCTTCGAGGTGCCAGGGCCTGCCAGTCAGAGAATGAAAATAGTGCAGGCTAGACGGGGGAACGGGCGGCAGCACGGACACCTGCACACCCCAGAACTGCGACGACTGGACGTGGAAGGGAGACTGTGTGATTGATGGGTGTGGTCCCCCTGTTCGAAGTGTGACTTTTCAGGTCAAAGACAGTCATAGTAGTACTTAATAAGTTTACATTTGAACATATATCTGTACATCCCAGGTTAAGTTTATTGTATGTTTGAGGTGCTGTTAATACTTATTCAGTGACGTTGACGGGTACTTGGAATGTAATAACCAAGAGTTTATGTACTGAGTGTATTTATACTCTCAGCTGCCAGAAGCATTGGAGATACACTGGTAATGCAGATGGTTAAATAATGGTCTCTCTCCTTGGATACTTATGCTCTAGTTAAGGAGGTAAAATACAGTAACAGAGAACTATGCAAGGCCAATTATGTGACAGAGCCCATTGGAAGGAAAGGAATAGAAATGATGGTTTGGAAATGGGGAAAAGTTTTATAGAGGAGGTGGGACTTTTTTTTTTCTTCAAACATCTTTATTGGAGTATAATTGCTTTACAATGTTATGTTAGTTTCTGCTGTATAACAAAGTGAATCAGCTATACGTATACATACATCCCCATATCTCTTCCCTCTTGCGTCTCCCTCCCACCCTCCCTGTCCCACCCCTCTAGGTGGTCACAAAACACTGAGCTCATCTCCCTGTGCTATGCAGCTGCTTCCCACTAGCTATCTATTTTACATTTGGTAGTGTATGTATGGCAGTGCTACTCGAAGAGGTGGGACTTTGATGGGATTGAAAGAAGGTACTCAGTCAAGCATTGAGCCTGTTTCTAGGAACCTGAGAAGGTAGAAATGCTGGTGATAACCTCCCACGGTTCTGTAGCGTTTTACGGTTTATGAAGTGATTTCAAATGTTCATCTCCTGAAGACTTGCTACAAGCTGCAAGTTGGTCAGGTATTATTTTCCTCAGTGCCTGCATGAAGAAACAGAAGTTTAAAATGTTTAACTACCAAAGATAATATGGTCAAATGAGGAGTGAGGGTGGTATTCAGTTTCAAAACTTAAGGCTGTTCCTCATCCTTGTAGTTGTTAAGTGCCATCTGAGTGATCAGAGAGCTGTGTGTCAGAGATGGTTTTTAGGAGGCCCTTATGTCAAATTAATGCTTTCATGGAAGACTGTGAAATAGATAAGGTTGAGTTTTATGTGGCAGATGAGGGTGCCAGTTCAGCAAGGATAGGTGATTTGACCAAACTCATCATAGAGCTGGAACTCAAAACTTCATTTTTCGGATTCCAGATCTTTCTGTTCTATTATTTAACCAATCCATTGTAGGGTGGCAACACTTTTGTCTAGGGTGATCTTTTGCAGAAAAGATGTAAAGGAGAAAGGAACATTTACTGAGCACCTAGTATGTACCAGTTGTTATGTATTTTACATTCTAGGATGTTATTTATTTCTAACACAACCTGAAAGGTTGGTCTTTTCCCTTGTTTTACAGGTAACTGACAGAGGTAATTCATGTAAGACACCTACTATGCTTCAGACACCCTTAAGGTTAAGATTTGGTGAACAGTTTAATAAAGTGGGGGTGGAGAGCAGGGCAGAGAGAGGGTTGGGATGGGCCAGAGGTGATCCAGGGTTTCAAACCTGGGCACTGTAATAATGATAATGCATTCACTGAGCTGTCACCTGAGTTTAGGGGAAGAAGCTTAGTTGAGTTGGAGATGGCAGGCAGAAGTCCCTGCCCACAGGCTGTTGAATTGTGGGGCTGGATTTTAAGGAAGGTAGAGGAATCTGAGTGGTTTGAAGGAGAGGAACTGAAGGTGGAGGATAGCCCTTTGGGGAAGGATCCCAGAGAAGGGATGGGAGAAGGAAGAGGCTGTGTGAGTGGGAGGGGGATGGAGGTGAGCGGGAGGGGGATGGAGGGAAGTGGGCAGGGCAGTAAGTTTCAGGGAAACCAAGGGGGACAGTTTCCAGCAGATAGTTAGGAGGGGTGTATTGTTTTTTGCAAGTGGTTCTGAATCATCAGTATTGCCCAAGGAACTTTAAAAGAGCAGATATTCCCTGGCTATTTTGGTTGGGTAGATCAGGGGTAAATCCTGGGGAGCTGTTCTTTTATCCACAGAGGCATTTGGCAGTGGGGTGCTTGGGGGTCTCTTCAGAACTCAGGCAAAGAGGGTTTGGATGGGAGTATTGGGGTACTCTGTTCTGGAACCCAAAAGTTCTCCCTTGATATTTTGGGGTATGGGCTGTTGGTGAGGTTTAAGCCTTCTCAGACTTTTCCTCCTAATTCTTAGGGCTTGCACAGTCTGAATGTACAGCTTGCAGGACCCTCAGCAGGAAAGATGCATATAGAAATTGTATTCCACTCCATGATTTACTAGGATGTTTTAAGAAAACAATAATTTTGAATGACGTTTCATTCGTATCAGTGGGTCCTCTGTGTTTATTCTGGAGTCCAGTTTGGCAAGCTTAGAAGTCCCCCCCATGAGAGTCAGGAAAGCTGGCTCTATCTGTTCTGAGCTTGCTGGGAAGTCTTGGGAGAATCACTCTCCTCTCTGTCAGTTGAGAAGGTTGATTGGAGGTCAGGGACATCTCTTCCAGCTCCGCAGTCCGGGATTCTGAAATGAGTGCTGAGGTCAGTGGCGACGTGAGAGGTGAAGCCAGGGGGCAGGCAGGGTGCTGAGTAAGCAGGGGCGGTGGGCGCCGCAGTGCAGCGAGGAACGTGAGGCCCAGGGTCCGAGGGAGGCTCCCGGCGTTTGGAGAGATCCCTTGCTGTTGCTTCTTTTCTGGAGTTAAGATGAAGATGTGGGGCGTCAGGAGGATGAATGGCTCTGAGGGCAACGGGTCTGGTGTCCGGTGTCATTGACGTGAGAACAAGAGGAGTGAGTCAGGGGTCAGGTTCTCTGAAGAAGTAGAGAGAGATATTGTTTCCAGTTTTTAGCCTTAGGGTTTTACTTACCTTCCTCTGCCTACATCTCCTTTCAGTGTTTGGTGTGTTTCCTGTATAATTTTTTACTTTCTTCTTTCACTGGCAGGACCTTGGGCAGGTTACCCTCTCCGAGCTTAGTTTTCCATTATCTTTGAAATGTCAGTGCCTTCCTCACAGCATTTTCACGAGGGTTTTGAGAGAATGTCTGTAAAAACATTGACATAGTTAGTAACTTCTTTGGTTCTGTCTTCCTGCCCAGTGCACGCAACAGTTATTTAGCACGTGTCTGCATTCTAGCCCTTTGGAAACAGTCCTACACACCTTAAGACATTTTTATGTTATTAAGACTATTTTTTTAGAGTAGTTTTAGGTTCAGAGCGAAATGGAAGAGAAGGTACAGAGATTTCTTATGTCCCCCCTGCCCACCCCCCCCCTCCCCCAGCGTCCCCTATACCAACAGCTGCCACCAGAGTGGTGCATTTCTTACAGTTGATGGACTTACATTGACGTATCATAGTCACCTAAACCCACAGTTTACTTCAGGGTTCACTCTTACTGTTCATTTTATGGGGTTTGGACAAATGTGTGATGGCATGTAGTCCTCATTATGGTACCACACAAAGTATTTTCACTGCCCTAAAAAAATCCTGTGAGCTCTACCTGCTCCCTCCAACCTCCCTCCCCCCCAACCTCTGGCAACCACTGTTCTTTTTATTGTCTTTAAAATTTTGCCTTTTCCACAGTGTCATATAGTTGGAATCATACACTGTGTAGCCTTTTCAGATTGGTTTCTTTTACTGATATGCATTTAAGGTTCTTCCATGTTTTTTCATGGCTTAATAGCTCATTTCTTTCATCACAGAATCATATTCCATTGTCTGGATGTACCACAGTTTGTTTATCCATTCACCTGCTGAAGGATATCGTGGTTGCTTCCAAGTTTTGGCAATTATGAATAAAGTTGCTATACACAATCCGTGTACAGGTTTTTGGGTGGACATGTTTTCAACTCCTTTGGGTAAATACCACGGAGCGAGGTTGCTGGATTGAATGGAAGGGTCTTCTCCCACCCACTTTTCAAGGTGGATCTCCCAGCTTTCCTGCCTCCGGGAGGAGATACCATAGGATATATTTCTTGGTGACCCTGCCTCTTGGAGCTGTGACATTTCCTCCTGTCATTCCCTCTGGAAGGTGTGCCTTTCAATCAAGGTCTGAGGCAGAGCGCCTTCTTCCAAGAAACTTCCTTAGCTCTCTTTCACTGGAAATGCTCATTTGCACCCTCATTCTGATGGCATCACGTGTATTCGTCACAGCCTCTTCCTGTCAGAGTTGTCACGTCTGGGTCTGTCCTGGCTGCACTTCAGGGTTATGTGCGCCCTCGAATGGTGCATACAAATGCCATTTTCTTGTGCACTTTTTGGATGGAGAGTCCCAGCACTTTTGTGGGTGTGACTGTGGCCCAGAAAAGATTAATGACTGATCCACACACCAGAAAATTGAGTTCTTCGAGGTTGGGAGCTGTCATTTTGATTTTTGGTGCCCCTTGCACATTGTAGGCACATCATGGATGTTTGTTGAATTCCCAGGCTAAGACCCACACCTTCCCTCAGCCCGTGCAGTGTGGGAAGATAGCAGCAGTCCAGTGAGCCGGCTTGTATTTTGTGGATTGAAATTCAACTAATTCCCATCTTCTCTTCTTTCGTCTGAGTTGTTGGTGCCTTTACAGCTCTCAGTACCAGGACAGCGTGTTCTTTGCATTTCGAACAAGGCTCTCGGGGGCTATAAAAGTAATGACAGGTGAGACCATTTAGTTGTGCATCATTTAGACTTGAAAGTTGACCTCATAGGCGTGTAAATATTTTGAGCCTTGGCTTGTAAAGGTTTCACTTTCATTGATTTTGGAACTCCCCTTTAAAGATTGTTTTCCTAGCGGCATTTGGTGAAGTTGAAGTGCATTTCCATTTTGCCAGTGGGAACATTTTTTTTAGTCTACTGCTTTTTCATTCTTTATTTACCAGATTTTGCTGTATTTCTGCAGAATGTGTGGTACGGTACTGGGCGGATGAACTGATTGCAGGATTGCTGTTTGATTTTAGGTATTCAAAACCTTTGACCGCATGGCCCGTCAGGATGATGAAAAGAGGAGGAAGGAGCTGGAGGAGAAGGTCAGGAGGAAGGAAGAGGAGGCAGCCACGGCTGTGGCAGCGGCCACGGCTGAGCGGGAGCCGGTCCCAGCCCCGGTTCAGGAGGTGGAGGTGGACTCCACCGCAGACTCGGGCGGGCCTCAGGAGCCTCCCGGCCCGCAGGGTGCCGAGCAGGAAGTGGCCCACCGCTCCGGGGAGGCAGAGCCACCAGGAACAGATGCTGGCGCTGCTGAAGTCCCGAGGAGACCACCAGCTCTTCCCAAGTAAGAATTTCTACTTTGTGGCTTCTTTCTTTTCTTTTTTTCATCATGGTTTATTACAAGATATTGAATATAGCTCCCTGTGCTATACAGTAGGGCCTTGTTGGGTATCTATTTTATACATAGCAGTGTGTATCTGGTAATCCCAAACTCCTAACTTATCCCCACCTCCCTTTCCCCTTTGGTAACCGTAAGTTTGTTTTCTGTGTCTGTAGGTCTGTTTCTGTTTTGTATATAAGTTCATTTGTATCTTCTTTTTTTTTTTTTTTTTAAGATTCCATATATAAGTGTTATCATATGATATTTGTTTTTCTCTGGCTTACTTAGTATGATAATCTCTAGGTCCGTCCATGTTGCTGCAAATGGCATTATTTCGTTCTTTTTTATGGCTGAGTAGTATTCCATTGTGTGTGTGTGTGTGTGTGTGTGTGTGTGTGTGTGTGTGTATCTCACATCTTCATCCATTCATCTGTTGATGGACACTTAGGTTGCTTCCATGTCTTGCCTATTGTAAATAGTGCTGCAGTGAACACTGGGATGCATATATCTTTTCAGATTAGAGTTTTCTCTGGGTATATGCCCAGGAGTGGTATTGCTGGATCATGTGGTAACTCTATTTTCAGTTGTTTAAGGAACCTCCATACTGTTCTTCATAGTGGCTGCACCAGTTTACATTCCCACCAACAGTGCAAGAGGGTCCCTTTCCTCTACACCTTCTCCAGCATTTGTTATTTGTAGAGTTTTTTAATGATGGCCATTCTGACCTGTGTGAAGTGATACCTCGTTGTAGTTTTGATTTGCATTTCTCTAACAATTAGCAATTTGAGCATCTTTTCACGTGTCTATTGGCCATCTGTATGTCTTCTTTGGAGAAATGTCTATAGAGGTCTTCTGCCCATTTTTCATTTGGCTTATTTGTTTTTTTATTATTGAGTTGTGTGAGTTATTTGTATATTTTGGGAATTAGGCCCTTGTTGGTTGCATTGTTTGCAAATATTTTCTCCCCTTCCTTAGGTTGTCTTTTCATTTTGTTTATGGTTTCCTTTGCTCTGAAAAAGCTTATAAGTTTGATTGCGTCCTATTTGTTTATTTTGCTTTTGTTTCTTTTGCCTTGGGAGACTGACCTAAGGAAACATCGCTAGTTTTATGTCAGAGGTGGCTTCTTTCTTGCTTGACATCTGGTGGTTGGGTTTGTCCCTAAGTGGGTCTTACTTGGTAACACACTGACTCTATTTCAGCATTTAGTTAGCTCTTCATGTTTGCAAACTGCCTTAACAGTGTGTAGGATGGGAGGTCAACTGGTTTCAGTATTCTTCCTTTTTCTCTCTATAGGGTAAGGTAATAATCTGCCCACAGTCAAACAGCCAGTTAAGAGCTAGACCAGAGTTAGAGCACTGGGCTCATAGAGTTATGCTTTCCCGTGAGACCTGCCTGTCTATGTGTCTTGACTCTGTTTTTTCCCTGCAGGAGCAACTGCTGGGACATGGGCCCACAGTCCTCTTGGTCTAACGTACACCCAAAGAGGTTGTCTGGAATGGGGGACTGCGGACCCAGAGTCCCCTCAGAGCCTGCCAGTTAGTAAATGTATTACCTTGGGCAAGCTGCGTCACTTTTCTGTGTCTCAGTTTTCTCCTTTGTAAAGTGGAGGTGATAATAACAGCACCTCCCTCAGAGGCTGTTGTGAATATTGAATGAGCCAAGGGTCATGCAGCTAATGAGTGGTAGGGCTTAGATCAAGCCCTGTGCTGTACTCGTCCTCACTTTTCAGGAATTCTGCCTCCTGGTGCTTCCCTGCCCCTGTTTGGGTGAGCAGAGCTGAAACCTCCTTGTGTATGAGCTGTGGCAGTGTCTGAAAGACGGCATGCTGCTCCTGGCCTGCTCTGTCTTTAGGCGAATCTGCCCTCTTCCCTCTTTGGTAGGACTGTTCCCTGCCCTCTCCTGGTTGCCTCTCCCCCTTGGCCCTTCTCTGACTAAACTTCCCTTCTGTTCTTCCCTCTCCTTGCACTCTCCCTCTAACCTGTTTTGGGGACTCTTTGAATGTAGTTCCTAGTTAATGAAGCAAAGTGAACAACTTGGAGTGACATAAAATGCGGAGTAGGGGGAAAATAAATTTTGTGGAGATGGGTTGGGGCAAGACTGCAGAGTCTCAAAGTCCAAGTTCGACTGCATGGAGGGTCGGTGCCCCTAACCCCCTGTTGTTCAAGGGGGTTAAGTGTACATGCAGAGAAAAAGCCCAGAAGGAAATACATTATGAATAGTGGTGGGACTGTGAGTGTTTTTCATTGCCGTCGTTGCCCCTTACTGTATTTTCTAATTTTTCTACTATGAACTATATACTTTGCTTTACTAATTTTTTTGCATTCTTTTTATGATTTCTAAGAACTCTATTAAAAGAGGGGATTTGTTTTTAATTCCTGAGTAATAGATTAGAATAGCTGCCTTGTTGTCTTGTAGAGACCCTATTTTTTATTCTTGGACCAATGAGTTGTGTTCCACGTTAGTATCAGCGTTAGTTTTGCGAGTCCTAACCTGGTGTAAGTATAGACTGAAGACTAGAGTGTGTTCCAGGAAACCTTAGTTTGGTGCTGCAGGCTCAACGCTTCCGTGGACTGAACCTTCTCAGCCTTCAGGTATTCACTGGTTTTCTATGAACAAAACAAGAAATTGTGGTCCACATCTCTCTAGTTCCATCTGAAAGGCTGTGTTGTGGCAGATCTGAAATGGAACATGAAAGCCATCCTTGTCCTTGTTGTAGCTTTTGTGGCCCCCCAAGTCCTTCCAGTCAGTGCCCAGAATTGCTTATCCTATAAACTGTAGATCTGGGGGTTCTGTTAATTAAATAACTTAAGATAGTTATTCTTTAGGTGACCACACAGAAGCACTGCCTTTGTGGGGCACCCTGTCCAAAAACCAGTTACATACCTAGAATCTGGGTCTGACATTGCTGATTTCTGATTACTCCTGCTTGCTACCCATTTGCTGGTGGTTCTGCCCAGTATTAGGTAGTGGTGATGGCAACTTCTCTCAGTCTACAGGCAAATCACACTTTGGAGTCAACCCCCTGTCCCCAGCCTAGGCCCTGCCAACCATGGGTTAAAGTTCTTGCAGTGTACATTTTCATTTACACATAAAATAAAGTACAGATTTTTAAAAAAAATTTTTATTTATTTATTTATTTACTTATGGCTGTGTTGGGTCTTCGTTTCTGTGCGAGGGCTCTCTCTAGTTGCGGCAAGTGGGGGCCACTCTTCATCGCGGTGCGCGGGCTTCTCACTATCGCAGCCTCTCTTGTTGCGGAGCACAGGCTCCAGACGCGCAGGCTCAGTAATTGTGGCTCACGGGCCCAGTTGCTCCGCGGCATGTGGGATCTTCCCAGACCAGGGCTCGAACCCGTGTCCCCTGCATTGGCAGGCAGACTCTCAACCACTGCGCCACCAGGGAAGCCCTAAAGTACAGATTTTTACACATAAAGCCACATGCCGCCACCCTGGTGCTTAAAGTGCCCAGTTTTATTCCTTAGAGATGAGAGAATTTGGGTACACAAAAATTTCCTTGTCCATACAAGATAGCTTTGAGAAGGTGCACGTACTCTGCAAAGGAGCTTCACAGTTTATGAGTTGTCCATAGTGAAGACACTGTAAAAAGTGCTGCTTAGAGCCCCAGTGTTCATATTGTACTTGACCCAGTGATCTGTTCTCAAAGGACTTCTAGGGAGCTGGGAAGCTTTCAGAAATGCTGATGACATTACTAGTGCTGTGGAAGGAGAGAGGGACGCAAAACCAACAGCATCAACGTCCTAATCACTAAGTCGGGCACCTCTCAGAGCTGTTGGTGGGGTTTGCCTCTTGGGTTCCATCTCTGTGTCTGGTCCCACTTCGGTGGCCATAGGTCCTGCAGTTTCCCTCTCAATCTGCAGGTGTCGCTGTAGGCAAAACAGTGATAACTGCATTTGCTTGTGCTGGGATGCTGACAAAAATGTACAAAAGGCTGTGCTACCTCTGGCTTTTGCCCTTATAAATCACAAACAGAATTCTTTAAAAAGAAGAAAAGGGAAAGAAAGCACTGAGAGTAAATTACAGTTGGCCCTTGAACAACACAACCTTGAACTGCACAGATCCACCTATACATGGACTTTTTTCAGTAGTAAACACTACAATACTGCAGAGTCTGTGGTTGGTTGTATCGTGGATGTGGAACTGTGGATACAGAGGGCCGCTCCTGCGCTGTCAGTGTTGAATGGTGGTACATGCCCTGAGTCCCTCCCGAGCTACCCCTCTGTCCTGCACAGGGAAGCAGGCAGCAGGGCCTCGTGAGAAGGGGGTGTCATGGAACTACTTGATGTGTTGACCCATCTGGTGAAATCCTGGTAGAACAAGGGTGTGTTAGAAAGCTGCTCACTGCTTTCTTTTATTTTGGGTGGCACGGCCTTTGTGTCCAGCTGTTACAGGGATCCATCTTGGGAAAGGGATGGTGTAGTTTGGAAGAGAAGTTTCAGATTTCTAATAGCATCCTCAGCAGATGCTTCGTCTTCATCGTGCCTGGTTCATCTGCCCCAAGCACAGCACTGTTCACGTTCTTCAGTGCTCTTGTCCACGCAGCAAGGCCTTCCAGCACCTCTGTCCCTCTGCTGCCCGCCACAGGTAACCACGCCTTCTCTGAGCCTGGGTTTCATCTTACATCTGTTTATGGCTAGTTCTTACATCTTTCACTTTTGGGGCAGAGACTTACTCAGCCCCTCTCAGCTCCCAGCTGTGTGTTAGGTGAGCATCCGATGCGTGCTGAGTTCATTCCTTAGTGCCTCTCCTTCGGTTCTGCTCACCCGTGTCTCGTGACGTCTGTGGCTTAGATGTCCCTTAGGCGGGCTGTCACAAGAGCAGAAGGGCGCTGCTCTCTGCTGGGGCATCCTTTCTGTGTGCAGTCATGCTGCCTGAGAGCTGGCTTCCTGGGTTTGTCTCTAAATGGGGTCCTTCCTTTGTTGGTCCCTGCTTTTTCAGGTGCCCATTGCAGGAGGCCCTTTGATAGAGTCACGTGGACATACCGGAATGCTACCCCAAATACCCACCCTGTCGGCTTATGGTGAAGATTGACTGAGGTCAGTGTGTAAGACCTGGTGAGCAGGATTCCTGGCGCATAGTGAGCCCTCAAGTAGGTACGAGCTGTTCTCAGTATTGCTTTTCTTAACTTAAACAAGAACAAACTGTTTTTCTTCCTCATTATGCTCAGTGTAGACTATTTGGAAAATAAAGATAAGTGTGTAAACAAGAGAAAACATCCTACCACTCCCTATTAACTTTCTGGGATATTTCTACAGTTTTTTCTATGCAGTGTGCGTGGGTGTGTTTGAACACACACACACACACACACACACACACACACACACACAAAGTATGCTTATAAAATTGTCTTACACTGTGGCTTCTGTTTTGCTGAACATTGTATGCTGAGCATTTCCTGCATCCCTTTTGCTGATTTTGAATTCATGTTGTACACTGTTGAGTGTTTTGTGCCCAAGAGGTTCTTTTGCTCAGATGAGGTTGTTGGCTGTAATCATGCACTCAAGAGAATAGTAAACAGAAAGCCAGCAGTCCAGGGATGTCTGCCGGCTTTCCCCCACTGGGGCTCTGCTGGGCCTGCCTGCCTCAGGGTCTGTTTTCAGTCTCATCTGGTATAGAAGCTGTTCTTTCACCCAATTCACCCTGAAACTGCCCCTTCTCTTAAGGAACCTCAGGTGTAAGTGGCCTCAGGGATTTGATTTAAATCACAGATGAGGAAGACCTGATATAGGTTGTTTGTTAGAAGTATTTTTTTCCTCTAGAAGCATTGTGTTTTTGTTTTCATTTTGCAATTCATTTCTAGCTTATAGGCTTCATTTTTAGAAGAGGTTGGCCTGTATATCTTACAGCAATGACTCATGTTGAGTTGGTTGGATACTGAAGCCGGATGGTAAAAATGACCTGGCGTCCTAGCCTGTGAGAGTGAGCATAGAGTGAGCATGTTTGTGGGCGGGAGGAGGGGGCCAGTGAGACTCCCCCAGGGTACTCTTCCCTCTGGGAAATGTGTACTTCCAGATGCCAGAGCCCAGTCTGCTTCCTTTTAACAGATGGAGAAATGGAGATGAACAGTGGTGAAGTGCTTTGCTTGAAATCATAGTTAGAAGGGAGGGCCAGAGTCATGGGGAATTGAAGCAGTTCCCAGTGCGCTTAGAGGCCCAGACATGGGTATGTTCGCTTTGCTATTGTTAAGAAAAAGGAAGTACTACCAGAACTATCTAAGAGATACTTTTCAAAACTAACACAACCAGTTTCTAATTGAATATTTTTCTGTGTCACTAAAGAAGTATAACTTTTTCTGCTAGCTTTTTTTTTCTTTTTCCTATTGAAAAAAAAAGTATATGCACCTTGTGGAAAATGTATTAGGTTGAATTTAAATACAAAGGTAAGTAACAGAAGAATGCAGTGAATCCGCGTGTACTCACTGCCAACCCTGTGAAGTACACCCGGCCACTTCTCCCCCTCCTGTGTTATTCAGAAGCAAATTCTACCTCATCATTTCATCTGTAAATGTTTTCAACCAGTGTTTAAACTTCCAGTTTTCTCATAATGTCATAATTTTAAAAAAAAAGTTTAAATCTATAATAAGGCTCCAACCACATATCACTTTGTAGCTGACTCTCTGTTTCTCTTGCTTTTATTCTCTCAAAATTTATTTGTTAAGAAAAAAATCAAGTTGTTGGTATGTTGTTTCCCATTCTCTGACTGTTGCGTGGTGTAGTAAATTGGCAGTTGGATTTAGGGTCAATACTTTTGAAAGTTATAAGCCTGTGTAATGAAAGTGAATTCTCCCTAGAGGCAGCCATTGTCCGTACTTTTGTAAAAGTTTTCTGTTTTATCAACTTTTTATTTTTCGTATTCGTTTATGTATATTTTCTCTGTTGTATACGATATGCTGTGTGTGGACTTGTAGTTACACCCCCGAGCGGCTGACAGGCAGCTAACAAGGACTCAGTCTCCCTGGTGCCAGGCGCCGTTTTTCCTGGTGTGCGTTGTCACTGTCCTCACAGCTGTGGGGCTTTAAGATGCTGATTCCTGGGCCTGCCCCTGGAGATCAGGTGTAACTGGCCCAGGTGCGACCCTGTGTCGGGATTTTCAGAAGCTTTCCAGGTGACTCTGCCTGTAGCCAAGAGTCAGACTTGACTACAGCCTTTCTCTCGACTCCCTCAGAGTTCTACCCTGCGGATGTAGCGTCATTATTTAGTGAGTCTCCACAGGCAGTGTCATTAGGTTGTTTCCAATCTACTGCGGGCACAAATGATGCTGCAGTGACTGTGCTGTCTGTGTTTCTTGGAACATGTGTATGGATATCTGTTGGACGACTTCCCAGAACAGGAATTACTGGGTCAAAGGGTATGAAGTGTGTAATTTTGATGGATGTTGCTAAAGTGGCCCCAGAGAGATTGTACCAGTTTGTTCTCTCACTGCCAGGCTGTCTGATGGTGGGTACCTGACCCACCCCAGGTGCCAGCCGGCAGCCCTAACCCATTTCTTGGCTGCTCTTACCTTTGCTTCATTGGTTTTATTTGAAATGCCATTCACTGTGACATATGTTGGGTTCTGATTGGCTCTGTGTATGTTTCTGTGTGTTTCTTTCCTTTTCCATTCCATTTACTCATAGATACTAAACCATTTGTTCTATTTGTTTGCCAGTACCAAGCTGTTTTATTTACCATAGCTTCATTATGATACATTTTAATACTTGGTGGGACTAGTGTTTAATCCCTTGCCCCCAGACTTTTCTGGAAAATTTTTCCATGTGAAAATTCTGTTGAAATTTTCATTGGGAATACATTAAATTTATGTTTTGAATTAGAGAGAAATGACAGCTTTACATTATTGAGTCTTTCTGTCTAAGAACAAGGGTATATTTTATTTATTCAAGTCTTGTTTTATGTTCTTCTGTAGAATTTTAATGTTTTTATTCAATAAGCCCTGTACACCGATACTGAATTCTCTGTTTTCTAATAGTTTCTCTGTTCATTTTCTTGGATTTTCTAGGAATATAGACTCTTCAGTTTTGTTTTGTTTTTTTTATAAATTTATTTATTTATTTATTCTTGGCTGTGTTGGGTCTTCGTTCCTGTGCGTGGGCCTTCTCTAGTTGCGGCGAGCGGGGGCCACTCTTCATCGCAGTGCGCGGGCCTCTCACTGTCGCGGCCTCTCCCGCTGCGGAGCACAGGCTCCAGACGCGCAGGCTCAGTAGTTGTGGCCCACGGGCCCAGTCGCTCCGCGGCATGTGGGACCCCCCCCCCAGACCAGGGTTCGAACTCGTGTCCCCTGCACCGGCAGGCAGACCCTCAACCACTGCGCCACCAGGGAAACCCCTTCAGTTTTTATTATAGTATTTTAGTGACAACTATATTTAGTAATAAATACATCTTTAATATTTTGAATTTTAAATGTAACTTCATTTTTTTTCTCCCTCTCAAAATGTGTTGCCCCGAGCACCTGGAAGGGTGGAGCTGGCATTAGCTGCAGAGGGAAGGGGTGGGGGGTGGCTGGTTCTGAGGCTGGCAGGTTAGGCTTTGGCCGCAGCGGGGTCTTCGGGGTCTGAGAAGCCGTGAGCCATGCAGGTGGAGTCCCAGGGGAGCAGGACTGGAGGTGGGAGTTTGAAAAGCATCGGCATACAGTGGGTTTAAAGGCACAGACTGGATGCGATCACCGAGGCAGTGAGTGTAGATGGAGAAGAGGCCCAAGGATTGAGAGCTGGGGGGGTTGTACATGAGGTGAGGGGGCGTCTGCCTAGGGGGCCAGGAGAGCGGGATGTGTGACCAGGGGGTGCAGGCCCGAGCAAGGCAACCAGGAGAGTCCTGTCACGAGGGAGGGA
Source organism: Eschrichtius robustus (assembly GCF_028021215.1). NCBI lineage: Eukaryota > Metazoa > Chordata > Mammalia > Artiodactyla > Eschrichtiidae > Eschrichtius > Eschrichtius robustus. The sequence continues at coordinate 9,897,845 of NC_090831.1, forward strand.
GGCCAGTGGTGACACGCGTTGCACCGTCACATGCGCCGCTACTTCACCCTTCGCTTGCTCCCTGCAGCCGTCCAGCCCTGAAGTCCTCAGCTCACTCGTCACCCCTTTCCTTTGGGATACACTCCTGACCTGTCCCCTGGTTTCTGTTTCTGCGGTTGGCTCGCCTTGTGGCGGGTGCTTCTCTGGCCTCTGGCTCAGACCGCACCCTTGTCTCCGGCCCCGGGTGGCGGCTCCCACGTGTGTCCCCGTGTAAACTGCCTTTTTTGTGTCTTTAGCCCTCCGTGCTAGTTCTCTCACCGGGGAAACCAGGAGGAGGGCAGTCGGCAGAAAGTGATGGAGGGACAGTGCAGCTTTTCTGTCACTGTGTGCGCCTGGGTCTGTTTATCTTGTCCACTGTGTGGCCAGTGCCTGGAACGTCCCTGGCGGCATAGTTGGCACTTAGTAATCAGCTGAATGAATGAGTGATTCAAATTAAAAGTCATGTTCAAAAATGATAAACCTTTGAATTTTAACATATCTGACGAATTCCATTATCCAGTAACATTCAGTTTTTCTTGAATTTTCATAGAGTTAGGGCTTTCACATCTGTCTATGTACTGTTCATCCCTGTCTTCTTTTAGGGCAACTCAGTGTTCTGTAAACTCCCTAATTGAGTCCTGTGTGGTCATAGAGCCCTGAGGCCTCTATCGTTTCCCTGTCTCTGTACTGAGGGGCCAGGTACTCAGCTTCCCTGGTGGTGAAGAACCCTCTAGGGACAGAACCCAGGACTGGGAGTCAGGAGTCCTGGTCTGAGCGGACCTTGGGCCCTGTAGCCTGTACTGCAAGGGAGCGGGAGCAGGCCTGAGTTTTTTGTCTCTTTTTCTTAAGCCAGGGAGCCTGCCCTCCTGTGGGTAAGTGGAGTCCTGGGAAGACCTCTGTGTACACAGATGGGGGCTCAGCAGCTGGCTGACGTAGGGCTGCGGGGCACGGGTGGCTTCATCTCCAGGCTCACTTCGAGAACCCCTGGAGTAGGACGTCTCGGATGACTCAGCTCTGAATCCTGCGTGTCTGGTTGGTTGTGAGCCTGGGTTCTGAGTATCTCTCGAGGGTCAGGTCCGTGGCTTCGACAGTGCGATGGAACGGGGCCAGTCCTTCTTAGCTGAGCAAGGGCCACCACGTGTTCTCGCATATAACTCTCAAGGTCTATTTATTTTGTGGTCTCTAAAGAAAACTTTCATTTTTAGACAATTAAGATCTGCCCCCAAAAGTTGCAGAAATCATGCAAAGGACCCCATACATCCTTCTCCCAGTATGCCAGATGTCCGTGCCTCCTGTAACCAGGGGCTGCTGTGAGCGCATCTGAAGACCTTGTTCCAGTTTCATCCATCGTTCCAGTAGTGTCCTTTCTCCTGGGCCAGCGTCGCTTCCTTTGTCGTCACTGCATTATGGTGCACGTCTCCTCAGTCTCCTCTATCTGGCACAGTTTCTTAGTCTTGTCTCTCATGACCTTGACCCTTTTAAGGAGTACTGACTTCTTTTTTTCCTTGGTAGAATGTCTCTCAATGTGGTTTTGTCTGATGTTTCCTTGTGACCGGCTAAGGCTGCCGCAGTGGCTGCTTTTCTTCTGTGCTGAAGAGTTACTATTTTCCCTTTTGTGATTAATAAGTGTCTTGTGCGGAGATACTTTGAGACTCTAAATATCTTGTTTCTTCTCATACTTTGCCCACTAATCTTAGCAACCATTGATTATTCTTGCCTGAAACAGTTATTGCTGTGGTGTCTGCCAAATTGCGATTTCCTGTTTATATCCTCCTTTCTACATTTATTAATTGGGATTATGTTGCTAGGAATGGCTTTTCTTTCTCCTCCACTCACTCACTCATTCATGCACTTGTTTGTGTGTGTCATTGTGCCGTTACAGATGTTGACTCCATAGTTATGGCCCCACTGTCTTGCGTTGTTGTTCAGGGTGCCCTTCAAATGGGCTTGTCCTTTTGACACGTTCGCATCATTTTCTGAGCACTTCTCTGCGTGCTTGCACCACAAGATGTTCCATGTCATCCTGCTGTGAAGTCGGCTTTTTCTCCAAATGGCCTTGGCTTTTTTTATTTATTTATTTTTGGCTGCATTGGGTCTTTGTTGCTGCACACGGGCTTTCTCTAGTTGCAGTGAGCAGGGGCCACTCTTTGTTGTGATGCGTGGGCTTCTCATTGCGGTAGCTTCTCTTGTTGTGGAGCACGGGCTCTAGGTGTGCAGGCTTCAGTAGTTGTGGCTCGCGGGCTCTAGAGCGCAGGCTCAGTAGTTGTGGCACGCGGGCTTCAGTAGTTGTGGCTCGCGGGCTCTAGAGCACGGGCTCAGTAGCTGTGGCGCACGGGCTTAGTTGCTCCGCGGCATGTGGGATCTTCCCGGACCAGGGCTCAAACCTGTGTCCCCTGCATTGGCAGGCAGATTCTCAACCACTGCGCAACCAGGGAAGTCCCCGGCCTTGGCTTTTGATTGGAGAATGGTCTGAAATCAAGGATCTAGGCACCAGGTGTCCTGGCTTCTAGGCCTGTTTTATGCCCATTTCCTGGTTACTTTACCCTCTGAAACCATCCTGCCCAACTTTTCACTTCCAGTTTTCTTTCCCCCCTTTTAAAAAATTCATGGTATGGATTAAGACTGTGAATCTTGGAGTCAAAAGCCCTGCATTCAAATGCCAGCTCAGACCTTGCTGAGCCGTCTGGCCTTCAGGCTTTAGTTTTCCCATGTGTCAAGTAGGGGTGATGATTCTCAGCTTAAAGGGTTGTTGTGAGGGTTAAATGAGAGAGTGAAATGAGAGTGGTCAGTACAAGCTGAGTGCTCAGTTGGGTGCTTTCATTCAGCAAGTATTTATGGGATGAATACTTGTGTAGGTTTGTTTCAGGGCCTGGGGCATGTGGGGTTTGGGAGTGCCAGCCCGCTGGGGCCTCTGGCCGGCTGGGGCAGGTGCAGCGCCTCCGACGCCTCCTTGTTCCCGAGCTGCTCTACAGCTGGAAGGATGTGGGGAGAGAGGAGTGGGCGCTTCGCTGTCCCCAGTTAAAGGAGCGGTCCCGGTCCTATCAGTACGTTCTGCTTCCGACAGCAAGCGCCACGCTCATCGCTCATCTCTGGGTGGCATTGTCACGTGTGGGGTTGGAAGGAACTTCTCCTCCTCCTCTGGCGTAACCTTTCTGCCTTTCTTGGCCGGTTCTTCCGTGGGGTGGGGTGGGGTGGGGCTCGCAGTAAGTGCAGCCCGGGGGCTGATGAGGGGGGCAGTCGGAAGGAAACCAGCCAGCGCCCCTTAGTCTTCTGCAGTGGTGGCCACGAGCCCCCAGATGCTTAGACAGAATCTTCTCTGTGGGGGAACGGCAGGAAGGGTGGGAGACAGGTCTGGGCTGGTCCCCCCATGAAGCCCTGTGCCTTGGGCACCCGATCCGCCCCCGCCACTGTCCCCGGGCAGGAAGACAGGCTCCCCGAGAGCTTCCTGTTCTGCTGCTGCTGGAGCATCGCAGTAAGTGGGTAGGTAGGACTAGCTGTGACCTAAAAACGGTCGAGCATTTTCTGGGCGTCCCTGGGGAAGGCTGAATAAAGTAGGAGCAATGTCATTTCAGATGCTCATGTTCTCCCAGGAGAACAAACTTCCAGGTCTCTTCTTGCCTCTTGTTTCTGAAGGCAGTGCTGCTGACTCTGTGACCCTGGTGCCCACAGGCTGACCCTGTGACCTTGGTACCTACGGGGTGACCCCATGACCCCAGTGCCTGCATGCTGACCCCATGACCCTTGTGCCTACATGCCTGGCAGGATGGGTGCTGCACAATGCGGTGCAGTGACGACTGGTTTCCTAACTTGCTTCGTGGGACCGCCCACCCCTGCCCACTCTGTTGGGTCCGGAATAAGAGAACAGAAAGAAGTCTGTTCTCCTTCCCAAGAAAAGTCCCAAACTCTCCAAACAACAAAAGCAGCAAAACTCATGGAAGTACCTCCCAGAGCTCAGAATCAGGAAGGAGGGGGACGGTTGCCACACAGCGGATGTGGGGTGTGGTCCCTGTCCTCCGGCAGGTTGGCAGTGCCCTCTCAGCGACACAGAGTAGATCTCACCGTTAACAGCAGTTTTCAGGTTTAGGCTGAAATCTGATGAGAAGGATGTTAAGGGAGAGCCCTGCGAGCGAGGGTGGCCCCGGGCCCTGCAGTCTCAGTTGGCTGCAGGGTAGAGGCTGTGCCCCTGGGGTCCCGTGGTCGTTTCTTTATAGACTCTGCCTCCTTGTGCCAGTCTCTTCCCCACTTTGTGGCTTTGTGGCCGAGCGCCTTTGATTTTGCTGCTGCAGCCTTTACTTAGATCTGTCTCCCTTGCACCCCTCTAGCCCTAGAACTTCCTTTTTCCTTAAAACCATTTTTTTACTGGTGTTTCGAAAAATGCCGCATGCAGATATTTAAAGAGATCGCAGTAGCAGAAAGGGGGGCCATCGAACATCCGTCCTCCTCTCACCATGACCCCACCTCCCTGTTGTCTCCGCAGAGAGGCCCCCCGGCGTGAGCCCGTCACCACGGGGACACCACAGGGGAAGTCTGTGAGGATCCGAGGGTGCTTATGTGCTCCTCTCCCCTACTTTTTAAAAAAACAGGCTGTATTTTTAAGAGGAGTTTTAGGTTCCCAGCAAAAGTGAGCAGAGCACAGAGTCCGCACGCAGCCGCGCTCCCACACGCACAGCCTCCCCGTGTCACCATCCTGCCTTTCGGGTTGATTTCCTGGGGGCACAGCGCGCTGTGTGCACTGCTCGTCCCTGGCTTTTTTCACACGGCGAACCTTATAAATGTGTCCTCTTCGGTGCTCTGTGTTCTTTGGAGCGGCCACCCGGCGTGTTCCTCTGTGTAAACTGTGCTCAGTGACTCTCTCTGCTCCGTCGGCCTCGTTTCTCATGGAACTAGAGGAGAACAGTGACTAAACAGACTATGAGATTCTAACAGTCCTAAAAATATCTTCCGAAGTAACGTGTATTCACTGAGGAAAATGAATGAGGGGGCGCAGACTGTCCAGGAGCCCAGGAGTGGGCGTTGCCCTTTTTCCAAAAGGCTTTTGGTTCACAGAATAAAAAAGAATGAAAGCTGACACACAGATTTGGGCATCTCCAGTCGTGAATGTTTCTGTGCAGGCGTTCTTGAAGCATCAGTGACTCACTGGTCTGCGCTGTGGCACCGTCACCTGGTGGACCTGGAAGAGAGAAACGTGCGATTTAACCCAGCATTTACCAAATCAGTCAGACCACAGGGCCTTTTCCTTCCTAATCGGCCTGCTGTCACCTTGAGGGACTCTTTTTTTTTTTTGGAGGAGCCTGAAAGGTTGTAGAAGTACTAAGTTCTCATTTATTTCGTCCAGAAAATATATTTCTTTGAAATTTTTCATTAATTTTAATTTACACAATAGTTAAAGAGTACACTCAGAAGCATAGGCAAATCTCAGGCCCCCTTTGACCACCCGGATCGCAGTTTGCTCCCAGAGGCAACTACTTTTCTGGAGCTCACCTTTTGTGTTTTGTTTTTTTTAATTTCAGTGATCACAGGTTTTAGCTTCTCAGATGGCTGGTTGATTTTTTGGAGTGCAGTGTCCCTCCCGTCACTTGGAAGGGTGATCGTGTCTGTTGTGGAATCCTGGTGCCCGGTTCCCTCCGTGGCTCTCAGCAGCACTTCTTTCCCTGTAGAATTTGGTGGCCTCCGCCCTGGGAAGCTGGCTTTTCTCAGGGTTTGGTGATTCCTGATTTTGTGTTCATTTTTGTGCTTGAGACTCCTGTCACCCTGTCTGTGAATGCTGTCACTGTTCCACACCTGGTCTCTAGAAATTTTTTGGCGGTGGCCTAGGGTGTACTGCGCTGGTTGCTCTTCTGCAGGAATGGAGTTCCACTTCCCGGGTGTCACCAGATATGTCCCCACACTCTCTGGGCTGGGTGCCACTTGGTTCAGATTTTGTATGTGTTGGGAAGGGGGCAGGAGGTGGACTTGTGGCCCTTCTGTTGTCCTGCCGTCAGCGCGCTGGCCCTCCTTGTTTGGGAGAGACCAGAGCTGGGTCCATCTCTGCATCTTTGACCCCTCCACGCAGACCGGGGCTTGAAGCCTCCTGCTCGGTCCGTGGCCTTTCTCCATTCCGCTTAGTCTCATACACACTCATGCAGGTATGTAAAATACTTCCCTGAAGCCGGGTGGCCTCCTCCCTCCCTCCCTAAAGCTCCTAGTCACTCAGCCCCGTCTCACGGCCCAAGCTCGTTGGGTGCTTTCTCTCCAGTCCCTCTCCTCCTGCGAGCCTCACGCTCTGCGCTTCAGACTTCTGCCCAGGGGGGCGTCTCCCGCTGTCCCCCCTCCATCCTCGGCTCATCCCCTGATGCCTCTGTGGCCCTTCCTTCCCCCTCACAGGAGGGTGCTCCCCACTGCGCGCCGGCTCCTTTTCTGTCGGCCTCCCTCTCCGGCCTGTGCACGCTCGCTCCAGTGCTGTCCAGGCCGGGCCTCCCTGAAGTCTCTCGGGGGCGTTTTCCCAGCATGTGTCACTTTCTGCATCTCAGACTTCATTCGTGTGCGTAAGTACGACATAGGCTTGAGGGGTGCGCCCTGCAGCTAATTATCCGAAGCAGGTTGTAAGTCAGAAACCGAAAAGGTTATCCTGCCTGAACTGCCCCCTCCACGTGCAGCCCGGCCTGATCTCCTGGTTCTGGGGAGGGAAGTGCTCTGGGCACCAGCGCTGCCTCCGTCCACCTGCTCAGCAAGATACCATCTCAGCACAGGGCTCACCCCGTCTCTGCTGCGGGGTCGGGGCCACCCCTGCACGCTGCTGAGGGCCCCCCGACCCCGTCATCTTCCCACTGTCCCTAGTCACCAGCTCACCTGGGTCCAGACCTGGAAGGCCCCTGGAATACTTGGTAGATTTAGCCACATACTGCTTAGTAGTGGTTCTTGTAGGCCTGATGGTGGTCTGTTCAGCCACTAGCAGGCGAAGTAATACTAGTTAGCTGAAGTCATGAGGTTGAGCTGGAGCCCACCAGACACCCCGGGCCTGTCTTACAGTTGAGGCTGCTGCCCCCTCGAAGCTTTCACTTCCATCCACGGGCAGCTTCCGGCCGACTCTTAATTCAGAACCGCCTGGGGAAGGGGGTTCGGAGAGACGGGCCCCCTTAGCCAGGGTGGCACAGCACACACATCTGTTATGGGTGCAGTTTTCAAGTGCAGTCTGATGTATTTTTACAAATGAGCATTGCCGTGAATCACCACCCAGAACAAGATATTCCCAAATGAGAAATAACTGGAAGTTTCCCCACGCGCTCCCTCTGTGTGCCACCCACTCCCTTACAGTCTCTGCATATGTGTGTGTCCGTGGTTTTGTTAGATAAGCCAGTGACATTAAGGCTGTGCCGTCTGCATTCCTACTGCGAGCCTGTCCCCACAGCTGGGCAGTGGACTGTGTGCCGAGCTTTTGAATCTTTACGCTTTGAAAGATGAGATACGCTCATGTTTTAATGTTTATTTCTTTTATCATGTGTGAAGTTGTACGTAGTGTCACGCATTTAAGGGCTGATTGTACATCTTTTTTCTGAGAATACTCTGTCTTTTGCTCATTTTTCTGTTAGGGTTTGTTACTTTTTTACTTCAACTTTTAAGAGCTCGCTGTCTATATTGGGGAAATTAGACCTCTATCTGTAATATATTATAAATATTTTCCTCCAGTTTGTCTTTTGACTTGGCTTATGACAGGTTTTGCTCCAAGCAAAAGTGTTTTTTAATATTTAAAATGTTTGTGTCATAAACTTTATCAGTTTTTTTTTTTTTTTTTTTTTTTTGATTTTGAGTTAGAAAGCTTTCCCTGTGTTGAGTTCAGGAAGGGTTTCACCCATTTTCCTGTGGTACTTGTGTGCTTTTTTTCTATAGTTCTGTGAAAATAACCCTTGTGCGGTGTCATTTTTTATATCTATGCCTCTGATCCATTTGCTCTCTTTGTACGTGTGAGGTGTGGGTCCAGTGTTCCCATTTCCGAAATGGCTGTTCAGGTGTCCGTATGACATCTGTTATAAACTGCAGGGACCGCGTTTTGCACAAGGACTTGACAGGTCTGAGCCCCAGGGGATGTGAGCCTTTGGCTCAGCCTTGGCCCTCCCTGAGGCACTGGTGACACTGCCGGGGTCCGCACATCGTCCAGAAGGCGTGTCCCACGGGCCGCGAGACACCTGTTGAGCGGCACTCCTGCCAGGGAAAAGCTCCCTCACTTCCCTCTTTTAGGGTGTCTCTGAGGCACCGCTTCAGCACCTACTCCCCGAACGTGTCTGAGCGGACTTGACTGCTGAGCCTGGGTCAGGGACGAGGCGCTGGCAGAGCTGTGTGCCTGTGGACAAGTCACAGTTCCGTCCTGGGTAAACGAGGGGATTGTGCCGGGTGATCTCTGCGGTCCTTCCAGCCCTCCGTTCTGTAACGCTGGGGGCACAGCATTTGCACGGAGCACTTGTCCTGCATGGAGCCGCGGCGTCCCCTGAGCGTGGCCCGAGCCCTGTGCGCGCTGCTCGTCGGGGGCACAGGACCGGCGGGTGGCTTTGTCTGCGGGGAAACGCTGTGTGGCTTGGAGCCTCACAGCCAGCTCCTTATGTTGTGTTTGCTTTTCAGACCCGTAAGTTTATATCAAGAGGTGATTCTCTGAAGAGTTGCTAAGCGTTCATTTATTTAAAAAGTGGAAACTAGGTTTCCTCCTAAACGTCTTAACCCTGCCAGACCATGCTCCATGTTTGTGAGAAATATTTTGTGCCACTGCATTTGGCTGTTCTAGGTGAAGTCTGCCACTGTCGCTTCAGTAGTGCTGTGCTGGTCATGAGTTTTCAAAAAGGTGACTAACTTTCAGTAGAGCCCAGAATCAAACAGATTCACACACGGTTGTGTGCCTGGAAGATTCACAGTGTGACGAGACCAGGCAAAAGATTGTTAGGGTTTGTATCTAAAGTTGAGCTCTTTTCCAGGCTCAGATTAATTATAAACATACTGCCACCTGCCTGCTGTCTAGAGGGACGTGTAGAGGGGTGTGGGTCAGAGGACAGCGCGTAGGGCCCAGCGTCACCTGCGCCCTCCAGGCCCCCAGCACTCCACGGTGTCCCTCCCTTTGAGAGCTGCCCTCCCTTTGAGAGCTGGTTTCACGTACATTCAAACAAGCGGAGTAATCTGCTTTAAGGTTTCTTTATTCCACTAGAAGTTACGCTTATATATTGACCAGTTTTTCTTACCTAGGACTTCTCCTGGAGACATGACCATTAGAGGATTTTAGCAGGTGAATTGCATGTGTGTTAATTTATTATAGGTTACATTTGTTCAGTAACTGTGACTAGAACCCTGGAAATTAGTTTTTGTTGAAATTTTAGGGCAATTTGTGAAATGTTGTTTGTAAGCAAAATATATCCAGCTCTTTGACTGAGTAACTTGAAAGGTGCTCAAGGATCTGGAGGTAACACACATTTTTCTTTGTCTTTCCCTCTCTCCCAGGGAGTGTTTGTGTGGCTTTATTTTTACAGTGCTACAGAAAGTCTCCTAGGGAGGCCACCTGTTCGCGGACATCTGCCTGCGCAGCTGACTGGTCTGAGCACTGATGTTGTTTGCTGTAGAAGTTGTCCTGTCATCACCTGTTCGTCGCAAGTGTGGACAGCTTCCATGTGGTCACGGGTTCGGGGCTGGCTGCCGAGGAGGGTGGCAGTGCCCCCAGGAGCCGCCCTGTCCCACCTGTCTGGGCTTGGCTCCCAGGCTTCCCCTTTCCTCAGTTTCCTCTGTTCCGGCCGCTGGGGCTAAAGGCGTGGCCACACTCCATTCAGAGCATGGCCCAGTATGCCCTCACAGCTGTGGGCGCCGGGTCCTGACCCTCAGCGCTGGGGGTGGGTCGTCCTCTGTCTTCCCACACACCCCCAAGGGTGGGAATCAATCAGGCCAGTGACGGGAAACCCCAGTCATTTGCAACGCCTCTTCCTTTCACAGGCCGCTCTGATGTTAGAGGAGGTGTCTGTGCACGGGCCTGCCCGTCTCCCCTCGTGTCCGACAGGCGTGTTGCGTCTCTTGCGTGCTGTGCCAGGCCCTGCTGTAGGTGCTGGGGGGACAGGGGGTGCTTGCAGGCTCACGGTGTGGGGACGGGGACAGACAGCTGTAGTCCAGTGTGATGAGTGTAAGGAAGAGGTCAGACAGCTCCCTTGGACATCCGAAATGCTTCCTGGCGAGGGTGTGCTGGGCGGGGCCCCGGGAGCCAGGGGCGGGGGCTTCCCGGTCCTCCAGCCTGTGTGGCGGCAGGCGGGCAGGCACGCGAGGGCCCTGCGTGTGCTCAGGGCCTTCCCCGGGAGGGTGCAGCCTTGAAGGAGCTGGTGAGACGGGTAGGGTTGCGGCCAGGCTAGTCCTTGGGTCTGCTCTGCTGTCTGGGGCCACCTAGGACGTGTGGGTGTGGAAAAGAATCATGATGCAGTTCAAATAGACTTTATCAAAGACTGAAAGTTTTTCCAAGAAAACTGAAATCCCTTATTGCAAATTTTGTGAAAAGTGTAGCAGTCGCAGGTTGGGTCGTGGAATTACTTCATGTGGGGCGTCTTGTGGTGTTTGTGAATTCAGTGTAAATTGCAGTTGTTTCATCCTCCATCCAGGACTTAAACTTTTGATCTCCCTTTTCTTTTTTCCCCCAAAGTTAAAGCATCAGGTCCTTTTCGCCTTTATTTTCATGCCACAGTCATATTTTCCTCTATTTCTTGGAGGTAGTTGGTTCGTTAGTGTCCTTTGGGGAGAGTGAGCATGGGTAGATTGGAAGCCTCAGGTGTCATCAGTGGTGAAAGGTTTTTTCCTGTGGTTAGTATAGCTTTGGTGGTGGTGACTATTGCACGTACTGATGGTTTTTGCAAAGGGCTTCTGGTAGAGTCTGGTGCGCTGTCTGTAGAGAGTCTTGTGGTGACGGGTTGGAGCACGTTCCGGTTTCTCTGTGTTTTGCCTCTTCTGGGACAGGCCTGCTTGGTCAGCATGACTAACAAGCAAGTTTTAAATTTCAGTTAAACGTGTGTGACAGCACCTTACACCTTAATTTGCATTTCTTTAACTATAAGAAAGATTACATTTTCTATGCGGTGACTTAACCACTGGTGTTTCCTTCTGTTAGCTACTCCGGTACCTGGAATCTGGGTATTTCCCTTCTCTAGAGTTTCACAAATAAAACTTAACGTGTCTTCTTATTTGCTGCTTTTCTTTTTCCAGTTGATTCATTGAACTTTGTACAGGGAGTTTGCCACACCTGTCTTGTCTTCAGTGATTTCCTTCATGTTGTTAGATTTTAGAAATTTCTCCTTTCAAGTCGTAGGTTGGATGTTCCATTCCATTGTGTACAAGGGGCTTGAGACTGTTCTTCAATGTTGTTTGATTTCTTTAAAATGGATTTTACTGTGACTTGATCGAGTGCTGTGTTATACCCCTTTGGGTCTTTAATTGATGTTATGGTAAAACTGCATATTACCTTGCAGTGTATGTTATCATTATACTCCCATTAAATACCCTGTTAAAAGCAGGTGTATCATTGCATTGTTCACGGCTTCCTTTCCTTCTCTCATTAAATTCAGTTACAGAAAGTTGCCCTGGAGGATTATAGACAGATTTCATGTATCCTGAATTCAGTTAATATCCAAGTTTTTAATGTTTGTATTGCATTTAGGAATGGCATTTTCTTTGCCACTGTTTGTTATAGCTTGTGGCAGTTAGGAAAGCAGTTAATTAATTATAAAAGCAATAAAGGCAGGGTTTGGAAAATTTGGAAAATAGAGAAAATTATTCAAGTTCCATCAGTATTACTGTATTGTTGAATTTCCTTCCAATTAAAACAATTACATTTGCTATTTCTTTTTTTGGATCATTTTAACATTAGAAAATACTTGGCCACTATAATAGATGAATTACAAGTATATTTAAAAGTAAACTCTTCCTCCTAATTCTGTAGCTAATGTTAATATACCACGAGGTATATTCTTGCACACCTTCCTCCATGCTCACAACACACGCGCGCACACACACACACACAGTTTTTAAAAATTGAGATACGATTCACACATCATAAAATACCTATTATCATATGCTATTTAGTGTTTTTAGTAAATTTGCAAGGTTGTGCAATCATCACTACTATCTAATTCTGTTCCAGAATATATTTATTATCGCCAGAAGAACTTTATACCCATTAGCAGTCGCTCCTCATTTCCTCCCAAACCTCCCAGGCCTAGGCAACCAGCGTCCTACTTTCTGTCTATATTTGCTAGTTCTAGCATTTCATTTAAATGGAATCGTACGATATTTGGCTTTCTGTGTCTAGCTTCTTTCACTTAGCATAATGCTTTCAGGATTCATCAGTGGTATAGCATGGGTCAGGACTTCATTCCTTTTATTGGCTGAATAATATTTCCTTGAATGGATGGACCACATTTTGTTAAGTCATCAGTTGATGAACATTTGGGTTGTCTATTATGAATAATGCTGCTGTGAACATTCATGTACAAGTTTCTGTCTGGATACATGTTTTCATTTCTCTTGTGCATATTCCTAGGAGTGGAATTGCTGTGTCACATGATACCTCAATGTTTAACCTTTTGAAGAACTTCCAGACTGTTTTCCACAGCGGCTGCACCATTGTACACCAGCACTTTATGGGGGCTCCAATCTCTCCACATCACTGCCAACACTTGTTATTGTCTATCTTTTTGATTGTAGCCATCCTAATGATTTTGATATGCATTTCCTAGTGACTATAAATGTTGAATGTTTTTGCATGTGATTGTTGGCCATTTGTATGTCTTCTTTGGAGAAATGTCTATTCAGATCCTTTAATCCAGTTTTTAATTGGGTTGTCTTTTTATCATTAGATAGAAGAGTTATTTAAATGTTCTGGATACTAGGCCCTTATCAAATAAATGATTTTCAAGTATTTTCTCTCATTTTGTGGGTTATCTTTCCTCTTTCTTGAAAATGTCCTTTGAAGCTCAAAAGGTTAAAATTTTGATGAAGTCTGTCTAGTTTTTCTTTGGTTGCATATGCTTGTGGTGTCATATTTAAGAAATCATTGCCTAACTCAAGATCACAAAGATTTACTCTTATATTTTCTTAGAGTTTTATAATTTTAGCTCTTGCATTTAGGTCTCTGATCCATTTTGAGTTCATTTTTGCATATGATATGAGGTATTGGTTTAACTTTATTCTTTTGCATATCCAGTTATTCCAGCATCATTTGTTGAAAAGACCGTTCTTTTCCCCATCGAATAGACTTTGATACTCTTGTTGAAAATCAGTTGACCGTGAATTTGAGAGTTTCTGGACTCTCGGTTCTGTTCTGTTGATCTCCATGTCTGTCCTTATGCCAGTACCGCATTGTCTTGATTACTGCACCTTTGTTAGTAAGCTTTGAAATTGGAACCTTTGCTCTCTTTTTTTTAAGATTGTTTTGGTTATTCTGGATCACTTGCATTTCTGTATGGATTTTAGAATCAGCTTGCCAGTTTCTGCAAAGAAGCCAGTGGGGGTGTTGATAGGTATTGCATTGACTCTGTAGATCAGTTTGGGGAGTATTGTCATCTTAACAGTATTTAAGTCTTCCAGTCCTGTACTTGAGATGCCTTTCAATTTTATTTAGCTCTTCTTTAATTCTTTTCAACAATGTTTTCTTTTTGGGGTGTAAGTTTTATCATTTTTTTGTTAAATTTATTCCTAAGCATTTTATTCTTTTTGATGCTGTTGTAAGTGGAATTGTCTTAATTTCTTTTTCAGATTGTTCACTGCTACTGTTAATGAAACACAATTGATTTTTTCATATTGATTTTGTAACCTGCAACTTTGCTTAACTCTTGTATTAACTAATAATTTTTAGTGAATTCTTAAGCATCTATCTGTCAGTCTATCTATCTATCTATCTAGATCATGTCGTCTGCAAATAGAGATAGTTTCACTTCTTCCAGTCTGGGTGTCCTTTATTTATTTATTTTCTTGCCTAATTGCCCTGGCTAGCACCTCCAGTACAACATTGACTAGAAATTGTGAGAGTGGACATCCTTGTCTCGTTCCCAGACTTGGGGAAAAGCATTCAGGCTTTCACCCTTAGGTGTGATGTGAACTGTGGGCCTTAGTCTTTCTTTACTCTCATGTTTTGGTTGAGAACACCTCCTAGTAACTTCCTGAGAAAGTGACCATTGAGAGAAAGTTTTTGAGACCTCACCAACCTTCCTAATTTTCCTGGGATTCAAGGGTTCTTGGGATAAGGGACTTTTAGTTTTATGGGCAAACCATTGCCCACGACTGAGCAGGTTCCCAGGATGTGAGAATCCAGTGCTGAAGCAAAGAAAGCCCCAAGGAAACCACAGCCAGCCGGCCACTCTACCAAATGTCTGAATGTGTCTGTGTTGCCTTTATACTTGATTGATAGTTTGGCTGTATATAGTGTTAGGTTGGCAGCGTGCCCTGCATTCCCTTGTTTTCTTCTGGCTCACAGTGTCTCTCTTAGGGAGTCGGAGGGCATTCTGATTCTTGCTCTTGGTGGGAAGCTTACTCTTCCCCGTGTTTCTGCTCTTCCAGAAGTGTATCCTGCTTCTCTGAGTTTGGCTCTAGTTCAATTTGATGTGCTTTGTGCCTGGTGGGCCCGTCAGACTGTAGATTGATGTCCTTCATCTCTACGAAATTTCTTAAATTCTTTCTGGTTATCTCCCCCCCTTTATTTTCTTTATTCTTCACCTAGTTCTTCTGTTATTCAGAAATGGGATTACTGGTTCCATTGTTCCACTTTTTTCTTCTACGGGCACACCCTGCAGATACTGCAGGTTTGGTTCCAGACCCTTGCAATAAAGCAAATGTCAAAATAAAGCGAGTCACTCCTAGTGCATAAAAAAGTTAGGTTTACACTATAAGTCTGTTAAGTGTGCAATAGTATTATATATAAAAAACAATATACATACCTTAATTAAAAATACCTTATTGCTAAAAAATGCTAACCATCATGTGACAATGAACATAAGATTACCATAAACCTTCAATTTGTAAAAAAAAAAAAAAAAATGCAGTATCTGCGAAGTGCAATAAAATGTGGTAAACCTGTGTATTCTGTCTCTGACTTTTTTCTCTTTTTTTTCTGGGGAACTCATGCACGATATCCTCACCTGTATCCTCCAATCCTTGTATTGAGTTGGTTTTTACTCTGCTATCATTATTCATTTCCACAAGTTCTTTCTTTGTTTTCTGAAAGGGGTTGTTTTTTACATAATATTCTGTTATTGTTTCAAGGCTGTGGTATCATCTCACTATTGTGAGAGGATGGACACACACACGAGGATGGAGGGGTGTGTGTGTGTGTGTGTGCATCTGTCTCCAATTCCCTGTAGAATAAACCTCTAGGTTTTTGGAGGGTTGGGGTGGGTAGTTGCCTCTTCGTGGAATAGAAGAGGGGGCTGACTTCTTCCTAGACAGATTCCTTAACCTGTGCTCAGTATTTAGCCCCACTTCCCTACTTTCTAAGGTAACTTGTGTCCCTTGCTCAAGAGCCTTTGGGGGTTCTGTGGTATAAGAAGTGTGTGTTTGGTTTCAGGTATGAGGTGACTGTGGGACAGGTGAGTGGAAGCGATTAGCTGACAGGGATATGTCAGTCTGAAGTTCAGGGAGAGAAGCAAAAGTTGGAGCCAGGTGTGAGAGTCATCATCTTGGCAGTGGTGGTTGTAACCCTGGAAATGAAGTCTCTGAAGGGAGTGAGAAGGGCAGCGGCCAGTGAGAGACTGGGGGAAAGCATTCTGAAGCTCTGGGGACGGTTGAAGGAGAGGAATCCGTGAAGAGGGGTAAGATGGGTGGAGGGGGAATCTGAGAGCAAGACGGTTTGGGAAAGACTCGCTGTCCCAGCTCAGGTCAGCGGGCAGAGCCGGCTGGTGGGGGGGGGGGGGGGGCGGGGCGGGGTGGGACTCAGTGGACTGAAAGTGAGTTTGAGGAGTTGAACTCACCCATTCAACCCTGTGGCCACATTTGGGATGGCAGGACTTGGTAGATCAGCAGATCGTTCTGTTCATGTGCTCTTTGCATACAGTTTTGACATGGAAGAAGATTGATTGATTGATTGATTTATATTACAATGTATTTGACTTACAATATTGTATTAGTTGTAGGTGTACAACATACAGTGATTCAGCATTTTTATAGATTATACTCCATTTAAAGTTATTGTAAAATATTGGCTATATTCCCTGTGCTGTACAATATATTGTTGTATTTTATTTATTTTGTACATGGAGTTTGTACCTCTTAATCCCCTACCCCTACCTTGACCCTCTCTCTGGTAACGATTAGTTTGTTCTCTATATCTATGAATCTGTTTTTTGTGTGGTTATAGTCATTCGTTTTATTTTTTAGATTTCACATATAAGTGATAGCATATACAGTGTGTGTCTTTCTCTGTCTGACCTATTTCACTAAGCATAATCCCCTCAAGGTCCATCCATTGTTGTTGCAAATGGCAAAATTCCATTCTTTTTTATGGCTGAGTAATAGTCTGTTGTGCGTGTGTGTGTGTGTGTGTGTGTGTGTGTGTGTGTGTGTGTGTGTGTGTATCACATCTTTATCCATTTATCTGTTGACAGACACTTAGGTTGCTTCCCATATCTTGGCTATTGTAAATAATGCTGCTGTGAACACTGGGGTGCAGATATCTTTTCGAATTAGTGTTTTTGTTTTCTTTGGATATATACCCAGGAGTGGAATTGCTGGATCATATGGTAACTCTATTTTTAGTTTTCTGAGGAACCTCCCTACTGTTTTCCGTAATGGCTGCACCAGTTTACATTCCTACCAGCCATGTACTAGGGTTCCCTTTTCTCCACATCCTTGGCAACATTTCCTTTTTTTTTTTTTTTTTAAATAAATTTGTTTATTTTTGGCTGAGTTGGGTCTTCACTGCCGCGCCGGGCTTTCTCTAGTTGCTGAGAATGGGGGCTACTGTTCATTGCGGTGCGTGGGCTTCTCATTGTGGTGGCTTCTCTTGTTGCGGAGCACGGGCTCGAGGCGCGCGGGCTTCAGTAGTTGTGGCGCACGGGCTTAGTTGCTCCATGGCATGTGGGATCTTCCCGGACCAGGGCTCGAACTCGTGTCCCCTGCATTGGCAGGTGGATTCTTAACCACTGCGCCACGAGGGAAGTCCCCGTGAAGGCAGAACTAGTTGCTTTTCATCAGTAGCCTGAGTAGATGTGCTGCATTTGAAAGGCTGTCTGTCAGAGATGCCTTTCTGACACTAGTTTTGTTTGTGACTCTTCTTATAGTAAGAAAGACCTTCCTCTATAAGCCTCTACATAGAACTCTCCAGTCTACATTGCCAGAAACCGGGCTGCATTCCTCAGGCATTGTTAGTCCAATGAGGTAATTATGTTTGATAGAGCATCTAGTTCTGCTTCTTTAAAGGGTAAAATTATGGAGATTGCAAATATATATCGTAGTCTAAGGCTCCTCTGAAGCACTTTTTAGGAGGCAGTAAAATTAACAGTTCATGCTGTGTGGGGACAGGCAGCAGGAGCCAAACAGCAGAGTAGCTCAGTGAGGCTGGGTGGCATCGTGCTGCAGCTCACTGCCCGGCGCTGCGGGAGGACCTGGCCAGCCTGTGGCCTGGGTCTTGTCCAGCCGTCCGTTCAGCCCCCCTCAGAACAGCACTTGCTGGAGGGTCTCAGCTCATATGTATGCGGGGAGGGGGCTGTTAGGAAGGATCGAGTCTGACACAGAACTTCGTAAATAGTAGGAGTGTTTCTCCAGCCTGTCTTCACTCTCTTCACAGCTAAAATTCCCTGGCAGCCGGTAACTATGAGAACGGAAAGTACTATGTGCAGAGACTGAAATCCAGCAGGCATTAGTGCTCCCATGGCACGTTATTGCTTTGGCTGTACTCTTGGACCGTCATCTCTTCCAAGCTGAGCTGTTGTCAGGAGGCGAAAACAGCCACATAAGACCCTGGATGTGTATGGAGAAGCGCGTTTTGTCAGCGTGCAAGTCTGACCACACACTCTCAGGGCTCAGGGTCGTGTGGGTGGGCAGGTGGATGGCACCCAGAGGTCACAGCTGGGCCTAGAGCGTGTGTCTGGACCTGAATCGTGCAGCCTCATGTGTGTAAACTGGGGATAAGGATTGGATCAACACAACCCGTAGGTGGGTTCTGGGGGTGTCAGCCATTGCCGGTCTGTTAGCTCGCCAGCCCGTGCTGTTTCCGCGGTGAGGGGTTACGTCCTCGTTGCACTGATGAGCACACCAAGGCCTGGAGAGCCGGGCCAGCTTGTCCAGGCTTCCACCGCTGGTCTGTGGCCCAGCAGGGACTTTGACTCCAGGGTCTGTGTCCTCGAGCACTAAATTATTCTGCTTTATTTTGTTATCTGAAATCCTTCGAAGACCTTCCTTGCTTTAAGGAGGTCTGACATGTGAACCCCTTTGCCTAGTCTTTCACTTTCTCACTAGGGTCGGGTACTCATTGCTTCTCAGTGTCACATCAGCTCAGAGCTGCCGATTCCGGTCCTGACACCGTGTGGGCCGCCTGTGCTGTGTTAGAGTCTGGAATGCACCTTCTATTGTGCACATGTGTGTGCACACACGCTCACAGCAGCAACCCTCCTCCCTTCCAAAAACAAAGTAGACAGGAACACCAGGAACAGTTGGTGGGGAGACTGTGCCAGACTGTGGGGGAGATGGCATGGGAGGTCAGCAGGCTGAGAAGGGCAGGCACGCTGTCAGGAGGAATTCCTGTACAGTCAGTGCTGGAGTTCTTGTGGTCCCGCGGGAGGTCGGAGGAGAGAGGGCTTGTCTGTGTACCTGGGGAGCTGGGATGACGCGGTGAAGTACCCTGAGTGTCATGCTGAAGAAGTGGGTCTATCTTGTGGAGAGTGGGCTACCCAGTGGTTCCTAACTCAAGAGTTCTGTACTCTGGCTTGTTTGAGCGTTAACAGGGAGCAGACACAGTGGATGAGGTTGGGAATGCAGACAGGATACCTCACTGTTGCAGTGTTCCCAGGGGTGTGGGTGGAAGAGGCAGGGTTACTGCTGTGTCACCTGGAGCTTTTGGGGAGGAGAGGTCAGCCAAAGGAGACCAGGTGGTGGTGGGTGTGATGGTGGAGGGGAGAGAGGGAGACCGGGTGTCTAGGGCAGGATGTTGATGTCAGATGTTGTAGGGGAAAGCAGGTTCTGAAACAATGAAAGGCCAGTTTGGCTTTGACACTTGGAAGTCTCTGGGCTGGCCAGAGTTTCACAGTGGGGCGTGCTGGAAGGTGAGGTGGAGAGAAAGTGACTTCCTGAAGGGAAGGCGGGTTGGGAGCAGGATTTTGAGTCCTTGTTTGTTTGTCTTTAAAGTTGGGTGAGGTGTGAGGGCTGGAGCAGTGGGTGGCTGTGAGCCACGGGGGATATCTGTGGGAGGGGTCGAGCAGGAGCCGGCCAGGGGGCCTGGCCCGTTGACCTTGACAGCAAGAAGCAAGAGCACAGCCCAGGTCCCCAGGACTCAGCATTTCTAGTTGATGTCGAAGTTCTGTGTTATATAGTGTTCAGTGAGGAGTGGAGCTTTTGCTGTTTCAAAATAATGCTTCACTTTACCAAAAGCATTTACCCTAAGATTCCATTCAATAGCAGACTCCTTAGTTCATTGGAGATTTTCTCTTTGCAAATGTAGATACATGCCACACCCAAGTGAAGGTCTTCAGGGGTTGGTGCACCTCCTCCCGGCGGCCCGGCCACGGGTGGAGAAGGTGTGGAGGGAGTGATGCGAATGCCTGGCTGAGAAGAGGGCTGCTTCCCCTGCCTTGACTTTTTCTGTTTGGGCTTAACAGTCTAGGGGGCGGGCGAGAGCCAGGCAGCGGGAACCTGAGGTGGGGATGGAGGAGCCAGGCCAGTTCCATCTCAGGGAGCTGGAGAACAGAGAGGATAGAAATGGCCGGACAGGGGCTTCCCTGGTGGCGCAGTGGTTGAGAGTCTGCCTGCCAATGCAGGGGACACGGGTTCGAGCCCTTGTCTGGGAGGATCCCACATGCCGCGGAGCAACTAAGCCCGTGTGCCACAACTGCTGAGCCTGCGCGTCTGGAGCCTGTGCTCCGCAGCAAGAGAGGCCCGCGCACCGTGATGAAGAGTGGCCCCCGCTTGCCGCAACTGGAGAAAGCCCTCGCACAGAAACGAAGACCCAACACAGCAATAAACAAACAAACAAACAAACAAACAAACAAAAAAAGAAATGGCCGGACAGGGCCTGGACCTGCAGCTGCCCCCAGGTTGGCCACCCAGTCTTATGCCAAGGTCCTGTTTCAGTGCACCGGGCCTTCAGTTCGTGATCGATATTTACTTATCAGAATTTAATGGATTATGATCTTGAATTCCAGGTGTGCGTTTTTGCCTGCAGAAAAGACATTCTAGGCTTTACTGAGAGGAAGCTGGTGCATATGCAGAAGGCTGACGTGAGGGCTGACCCGCAATAGGACACCTTCAGGCTGGGCCTTAGGCTGCAGTGGAAACCCCTCTCCACCCCTGATAACTCCGGGCCTTCACAGCTGAGGAGATGGACTGCATCTCTACTTAGAGTTCCAGGGTGTTCTTGTGAGATTGAAAACAAAACTCAGACATTGGTAACTTGAAGCTTTCTGGATGGATTTAAAGGAAACAGGGGGAGAAGGTCTTCCATAAGATTATAAAGTATGTATTTCGTAAGTTCTGTGGTTTACATTTAATTTGTTCAAAACTTGTCCCAACTGTATACCAGTGTGTTAGACCCTGTGTTAGGTGTGGTTTTTCTTCTGGAAGATTGTGATCTCATATGGGACCCCATGACAGCTATGCATGTGGCTGCCTGAGTGTAAGTGCAGGATGAGCAGATAACACCGTGCCTGCTCTGTGTGTGTCTGCGGTGTCGTCTCTGTCCTGGTGTTGAGTGTGAAGGGGGAGATTCACCCCTCTTGTCATCAGGGAGGAAGCCTGGTCCTGGTAGAGGTTGGCGGTGAGGGGAAAGGATGGGATGAGCGGGCTGAGAAAAGCGGGTGGGTGAGGTGAGGCAGGCCTCCAGTGGGGGTCACCCGGCCCTCCACCCTCAGCCCCCACGTTCTGAGTGTCGGGCTCTGCCGGCCCTCCAGGTGCTCGCCCTCCTGCCACCCTTCAGGCTCCTGTGCCGCCTGCAGGCTGGGGCCCCCAGCACCCTCACCTCTGCAGCTCTTCCCATCCCTGCCGACACCCCACCACCCCGACTCCCGCCGGCACTGACCAGCCTCCTTTCCCACGCAGTGGGCGTCCTGCCATCCGATCGCCTCCACGCGGCAACCTTGCAGGGACCTTTTAAAACAATCAAATGATGTCACTCCCTGTTCCAACGCTGTGGTGACTACCCATCACTTTTTGATTAAATTCTGAACCCTGGTTTTAAAAGCCCAGGTCTTGCCTGGCATGACAGCTTCTTCTCTGTGACAAAACAGTGGCAGTGTTTACAGGACTGATGATCCAGGTGAGTAAAGATGTTGATGATTGTGACACCTGCTCTGGGCCAGGCTCTGCTCTGAGCACTTTATATGTATCTCGACCCATTTAATCCTCACATCTCTGAGGTCGGTGCTAATGCGTCCCCATTTTACAGGTGAGAAGCTTGAGGCATCCGCTCAGGGTCGCACGGCAAGTCAGTGGCAGAGCTGGCTTGGAGCTGTGCGCCTCCCTTGCTCACCGGGGTCATAGGCACCCTCCTCCTACCTGCCAAGCCTCCGAGTGGCTCCCTTGACCGGAGGTGCGGCTCTGTGACCTTTCTGAGCAACTCTAAGTTGCGGCATGCACGCGGGATCTAGTTCCCCGACCAGGGATCGAACCCAGGCCCCCTGCGTTGGGAGCACAGAGTCTTACCCACTGGACCACCAGGGACGTCCCTATTCTCTACATGATAATCCAGTGCTGTTTTATGTATTTAGCCACTCATTTCAGTTCCAGCTATGCCCACTGGGAGCTCTCTGTTGGCCTCTTTGTCCTTTTGACATTCTGCATCCTGTGGTTTTTTGAGCACTTCCTTACTTTCTGGCACTGCCAGGTGCTCCAGGCTCATCTCGTATTTTCTCTTCCACCCATTCTCCAAGGAGCCTGATTGCTTTGTTTGAGGACAGTGTTTAGAAACCATATGTGGCAGTGGATGAGCTCACTGCTGCTGGGCGCCCCTGCCTCTGGGCCCTGTCAGTGTACATGCTTGTCTCCTAATTTTTATATCTCTCTTTCTGGAATTACGTTAAAATCTTTGTACCTTTCTCTGAGAACCAGAGCATGGCGCCTGCCACCTGCACCTGCGATGCAATTAGCAAATCCGTCTAATAGGTGAATTCTGTGTCCCAGCTTGGATGTGTGCTGTAGGAGGTGTTCCTACTTTTGTGATTGATGGGTTGACTGTGAGCCCCCAGCTTCTTCTGTCGCTCTCTTGTGATGCTGGATGTGTCCTTCCCCCAACGCTAGCACCACTCAGTCGTTACCCTTCATCTTTAAGCTCTGTTTCCAGTTATTCAGCCTCATACACCGGGCCACTGATTGAACCTGCTGTCATTTGTTTGTTCACCTCCACTGGTTACTAGATAATTTCTGATGTGGTGTCCTCCTCGCTCTGTGACCCCCTTTCTACCCCAGGACCCTCCTCCCTCCTGGCCCTGTGACCCTCTCTCGACTCCTGACCTCTCCTGACCATGGTGCAGTTCCTCTCCTGCGTGTGTGATAGGTTCTCTCAGGCAGCGACTTGCACGCTGTCTTGGCTGTGCCCTCAGATGCCCAGTACCAACATGGGGGCAGCGCCATGAAGCTGTGCTGGCTCTTTCTCTGCAATACAGCTTCCCATTGTCTGTTCCATTTTGTGTTCTGTTCCACATGTAGATCTTATGCCCCGTGCTCTGAGAAGTGCCGTTCTAGGGTGTGCACCCTCCAGTGGTGTATGGAAAGTTACGTTCCTCCTGCCCTGCTCTCTGATTACCTCAGTGGTTTCCTTTCCGTTCTGTCAGTCGATGGGGGAGTCCATCATTTTGGTCGTGATTGCAGTTACTCGGGAGACCATGCAGCCCTGTGCTCAGTGGCAGTTCGGGTTCCTCCTCTCTGAATGTCCTCTTTATAGCCCTCGCCGACTTTCCTATTTCTGTTACTGATTTGTAGAAATTGTTTATATGTTCCAGTTCTTTTGTTGGTTATGTGTCACAGATCTTCCTCCTCCCTGTGGCCTACCTTATTTTTTTTAAAAATTAATTAATTTATTTATTTTTGGCTGCGTTGGGTCTTCGTTGCTGTGCGTGGGCTTTCTCTAGTTGCAGCGAGCGGGGACTACTCTTTGTTGCAGCGCGCAGGCTTCTCATTGCGGTGGCTTCTCTTTGTTGCGGAGCACGGGCTCTAGGTGCATGGGCTCAGTAGTTGTGGCACGCGAGCTCAGTAGTTGTGGCTCGCAACCTCTAGAGCACAGGCTCAGTAGTTGTGGCACACGGGCTTAGTGGCTCCACGGCATGTGGGATGTTCCTGGACCAGGGCTCAAACCCATGTCCCCTGCATTGGCAGGCGGATTCTTAACCGCTGCGCCACCAGGGAAGTCCCTGTGGCCTACGTTTTTTTTTTTTTTTTTTTTAATTTAATTTTATTTATTTATTTATGGCTGTGTTGGGTCTTCGTTTCTGTGCGAGGGCTTCCTCCAATTGTGGCAAGCGGGGGCCACTCTTCATCGCGGTGCGCGGGCCTCTCACTATCGCGGCCTCTCTTGTTGCGGAGCACAGGCTCCAGACGCGCAGGCTCAGTAATTGTGGCTCACGGGCCCAGTTGCTCCGCGGCATGTGGGATCTTCCCAGACCAGGGCTCGAACCCGTGTCCCCTGCATTGGCAGGCAGATTCTCAACCACTGCGCCACCAGGGAAGCCCTGGCCTACGTTTTAACTTTGTGTACTCATGGGGCCTTCTCATACAGAAGTTTTACATTTAGTTTAGATTTTTTTTTTAATTAATTAATTTTATTTTTGACTGCG
The DNA here is from genome assembly GCF_028021215.1 of Eschrichtius robustus. Taxonomy (NCBI): domain Eukaryota; kingdom Metazoa; phylum Chordata; class Mammalia; order Artiodactyla; family Eschrichtiidae; genus Eschrichtius; species Eschrichtius robustus. The sequence continues at coordinate 9,921,808 of NC_090831.1, forward strand.
TTGGGTCTTCCTTGTTGCGTGCGGGCTTTCTCTAGTTGCGGCGAGCGGGGGCTACTCTTCATTGCGGTGCGCGGGCTTCTCATTGTGGTGGCTTCTCTTGTTGCAGAGCACGGGCTTTAGGCGCACGGGCTTCAGTAGTTGTGGCTCGCGGGCTCAGTAGTTGTGGTGCACGGGCTCTAGAGTGCAGGCTCAGTAGTTGTGGCACACGGGCTTAGTTGCTCCACGGCATGTGGGATCTTCCCGGACCAGGGCTCGAACCGGTGTCCCCTGCATTGGCAGGCGGGTTCTTAACCACTGCGCCACCAGGGAAGCCCACATTTAGTTTAGATTTAAATGATCAGTCTTTTCTATGATATAAGGTGTCTTGTTAGTACTTCTCTACTTGGATTTAATAAAAATATTTCCCTATAAAGTTTTTAAAGACAAGTGTGTTTTTCACATATAGGTTTAGTTTTTTGCCCTTTGTCAAGCAGCCGTTCTTTCCCACCTGTGTGCCACCTTGGTGTCTGTGGGAGGGGCTGGTTCAGGGCTGGGTGTTCTCCCTGCTGGCCATTTGCTCCGAGTGCCAGGATCACACTTGACATCAGCAGGGGCTGTTTTTCTTCTTCTTCAGAATTATCTTGGTGATCCTTGGCATCCCTTCCGGTCTCTATTTTAATTCCCCTACCTCTCTTTTTTCTGGGCCTCATCCTCCTCTCTCTGTGGTCTGGACTGGAGAGATGCAGGCATGCCCACCTCGCTCTGTGGGTGAGGTCGTCCAGTCGGTGGGATGGTCAGGAAGATGTTGAGAGAAGAGGACAGCAGACAGCTTCCAGGATGAAAGGGCATTTGGTTTCTTCCTTGAGGAGTTGCGGGTGGTAGTTTATGGGAGAGAAACACTAGATAAAATCACACAGAGCGGGGCTTCCCTGGTGGCGCAGTGGTTGAGAGTCTGCCTGCCGGTGCAGGGGACACAGGTTTGAGCCCTGGTCTGGGAGGATCCCACAGGCCGCGGAGCGGCTAGGCCCGTGAGCCACAACTACTGAGCCTGTGCGTCTGGAGCCTGTGCTCCACGACAAGAGAGGCCGCGGCAGTGAGAGGCCCCCACACCGCGATGAAGAGTGGCCCCCGCTCGCCGCAAGTAGAGAAAGCCCTCGCGCAGAAACGAAGACCCAACACAGCCAAAACTAACTAACTAACTAAATTAATTAATTAAAAAAAAAACAACAACACACAGAGCATGTCTGTTACCAGGTGCACTGTGTGCATGCACTTCCACATGATTCTCACCTAAGAATCCTGGGAGGTGAAAAGGAGATGAAGAACCTGCAGCCCAGAGAGGGTGTGAGTGGTCGTAGCTGATCATCCTGAATCCCTTGTGCGTCTGATATTCCATGCTGCCCCTTCCCAGGATGGAGCCCCTGGGAGTGGAGGAGGCCCCATCCCAAGTGACCTGACCACATGTCCTAGTGATAGGAGTCGCTTTCATTTCAGATGTTTTGTTACTGATTAAAATTGATGCCTTTTAAAAGTTTTTTTTTCAAACTTAACATGGCTTTTCAAAAATACCAAAACCAAAAAACCAAAACTAACCAAACAAACACACCAAAACCAGCCCCCAAATTCCAAAACTACATAAGCTAATTTGAAGGGCCAGCTGGTAAATATTTCAGGCTTTGCAGGCCATGCATTCTAGAGCCAGAAGCAGCCGGAGACACTTTGTAAATGGATTACTATAACATGCATTCCAATAAAACTTTATTTACCAAACAGGTGCTGGGCTGTCATTTGCCATCCTGTGACCTGTAGTATTTCAGACAACGTCTCAGTAAAACACCTTGAGGATAGAACAAAATAGAACTTACATTAGCTGGCTCACCTTTGAAAAAAACCAGCCTTCTCAGTACTCGGTATCAAGGTCATTTCTTCGTGGCTCAAGACTTGTGGGTAGAATTGCCTTTTGCCACCTCAGGCCCTGACCTGCCGAGGTCCTCGGGACTCCCCTGATTTCTGTGTCCCCTTGCCACGCCTCCCCTTGCTCCCCGTCTCGGGGTGTCCACGTTCTCCTGCCCTGCTCCCCCCCACCCCCCCGAAGTCCCTCAGTGCTCGCAGGTACTGGACAGCCTGGCGCTGGCAGCTAACACTTTGCACCTTTCATCTTGGGCTGGGCACACGACTTTCCCGGATTGGGCTGTAAATTCTTTGACAGTGATAGTGGTGGTGTCACTAACCGGTTCATTTTGTCACCAGGACAGAGGTGGCCAGCCGATTGTACGGCCTGAGGCTTGCCCCTCAACCCTGACACTTTCACCGCCTCTTCACCTGGGCCCAGGGAAGCCCTCCTCAGCCCTCCCAAGTTTCCTTCTTTCCTATTTTTTGCTTTTTCCTTTCAATAAAAGTAACGCCGATCTCTCTCCTCCAGTGTGGTACTTTTCATTCATCACAACTTGGTCCACCTGAAGTAGGACTTGATGCACTTCACTTATTATGGGATGTCAGCATGGGAAAGAGCAGACCCTATGGGTTCAGAGCCACCCTGCTGTGTCCTGACATGCACATCGCATGTGCACGTTGCATGCCTGCATACGGCAGCCCCAGAGACCACCATGTCATGTGTTGGTGAGACAGCTGAGTATTGCTCACCTCGGGAGGGACAGTACCACCTCCAAAGCTCTGACAGCCTCTCGGAGGGGGGTGGTAAGGCCAGAACTTGTTGAGAATTAGAAGTTTGATATAAGGTGGGTCTTTCAAAGTGAGAACGTGGGGTGGGAGTCTTGATTAGGACTGGGTGAGGATAGTCAGGATTGGTGGAAACTGCAAGGCTATGATTTTGAGGGTGGATTCAGAGGCTGGGTGTAAACTGGAGGTTGAGTTTACATTCATGGAAGAGTTGAGGGCTCTTTGGGGAAGTTGCTGTCATGAATAGTCAGTGCTAATGCAGGCAGGGGCTGAGTGCTGAGGCTTGTTGATGTTGCAGCCAGGTGTGGCTTCTCGTCTGCATCTGTGGTGAACGTGTGGCAGTGCTCGGTTCTCATGCATGCATCTGTTTTGGATTCCGTTTCGTCCCCTCACTGAACCTCTTGCCCCTTGTCACACTGTCTCCACGGGCAGCTTCTGATGCAGGCGTTTCTGACAGGTGGCTCTGTTGCTGGGTTCACCCCTTCTGAGGTTTGGGTGCTGTTTTCCTCTGGTCTAATTGCAGGCTATACCTCACTGTATTGCGCTTTGCTTTACCGTGCTTCGCAGATACTGTGTTTCCTACAAATTGGAGGTCTGCGGCAGCCCTCTGTCAAGCAGGCCTTGCAGCGCCATTTTCCCAGCAGCGTCTGCTCACTTCAGGTCTCGGTGTCACATTTTGGTACTTCTCCCAATATTTCAAAACTTTTCATTATTATTATATTTGTTATAAACATAAAACTTTTAACGGATGAGGAGTTGCTTCTTATGGATGAGCAGAGTGATTTCTTGAGATGGAATCTGCTGGTGAAGATGCTGTGAAGACTGTTGAAATGACAGCAGAGGATTTAAATATTACATCAACTTAGCAGCAGGGTTTGAGGGGATTGACTCCAATTTTGAAAGAAGTTCTCCTGTGGGTAAAATGCTGTCGAACAGCATTGCCTGCTAGAGAAATCATTCGTGAAAGGAAGAGTCAATCGATGCGGTGGACCTCATTCCTGTCTTGTTTTAAGAAATGGCCACGGCCACCCCAGCCTTCAGCGTCCACCACCCTGATCAGTCAGCAGCCACCAACACCAAGGCAAGACCCTCCACCAGCACAAAGATTATGACTCGCTGGTAAAATATTTTTAATTAATGTATGTACATTGTCTTTTTAGACATAATGCTATTGCACACTTAACAGACTACAGAATAGTTATATGGTATAGTGTAGAGTACATATAACTTCTACATGCATTAGGAAACCAGAAAATTCATGTGACTCACTTTATTGTGGTGGTGTGGTGGTCTGGGACAGAACCCACCATATCTCTGAGGTATGCTTGTATTCCTCAATTGGGAAGTCTGTTGGGACTTGAAATAGTAAAGCTGGTCATAACTGTCCTGATTTTGGATGACTAGGAATAGAAAATTGAGTTAAAGACTAAGAATTCAGAATACTTATGGAGTAGATTATCTAGTTTTTGTTTTAAAATGTATATTTCACATTTATATACTTGTAAAAAATTGGAATGCCTCCTTCCCTTGTTGAAGTAATTAACACGATTTAAGAAAAAGTCTCACTATAACCAACTTATATCTTTAGTTAATTAGAAGAGTTCTTAGTAAATATTGATTATGTTTTTGTTGGCTGACCATCTGATACAGATTGTCAAGGACGTTCCCTAAATTTGCATTAACACCTGTCAAATGACTCATGGGCGTATCATGAGACTCCAAGCACCTTGCCTCATTTATTTTAGGTAAATATAGAATCGTCTCATATTTTTAACTGTGCTACAGAATTAATTTTACAATGTTAAAAGCACATTTTCAAAATATACTTTTTGTAAGAATTTTTTTTATTAAACTGAGCCTTCCTGACAGTGCCTTGGCCGTGAGTGGGCGCTAAGGAATGGAAGGCATCCTGGAGGAGCCGGGCTGGTGCATGCAGTGACCACGGGCCAGTCCTGTCCCCAGCTGGCCCCTCTGTGTTCCTCAGCTGGACTTTCCCTTTATATTTAGACGAGCTCCTGGTACAACTGGTCAAGAGAAGAAAAGACTACACAAGGAAACCATGTTGAATGCAAAGGGAGTAATAACTCCAAAAAGTAGAGATTAAAAAATTAGAGTATTACTGTTAGAAAATAGGCACGACGACACCCTTCAGACCTCTGGGAGGTGAGGAGCTGTGAAGATCTTTTGATGGTAGTGATGGAGCTTGAGTTAATCAAACATCTGGAAGGAAATAGGAAGACAAGTTAATAAACCGGGAGAAGGCGTTTGTAAACTATGAAACCAACGAAGAAGTCTTATCGAAAGTTTATAGAGAACTTCTTCAAACCAGGGAAAGCACAAACAAAAGCCGTGGCAGGAATTTCGCAGAAATGAGTCGCATATACGGCCAGTTAACATTAATACGCAGGGAAATGTGAATCAAGACCACACGGGAATACTATTTTTTATATATTTTTACTTGGTAAAACTTTAGAAAGTGTGCCAGTGTTGAACATGACCCAGTGGGTTGGCGGGACCCCGTGCACACCACTGGTGCACGTGAATTGGGGCAGCCCTTGGAAATGAGTTCGCACTGCCTCTTAAGGGCGGGATGCTTACTTTTACACTCTTGACCCAGCAGGCCCACTCCTGGGTGCATAGCCAAGACAAATCCTTCAGGTTTTGTGACACAAAAAGGAAAGCGTAGCATAACGAATGTCCACGAGGTTCCCCCCCTTCCTTGTTAGCAGCATGTCATGATTCATGTTTCATTTCTCTCCCTAATCCCAGACTTTTTTTTTTTTTTTGATATGGCAAATCCCAGAAATCACGGACTTCACCCATACATATATACTTCAGTAAAAAAATAAGGGCTTAAGGTAATTATCATAACTTACAAATTTATGGTTCCTTGTAATCATCTAATGTCCAGTCTGTGTTCACTCTTTCCTGATTGTCTCAAAATGTCTTTTTTCAGTTGGTTTTTTCAAAATAGTATTCCAGCAGGTCCAAACATTACATTTGGTTGCTGTATCTTCTAAGTCTCTTAATTTAGAATCATTTCCCTTCTCTTTTTTCATTTTATGCCATTTATTTGTAAAGAAACTTAGAGTTTTGTCTATTGTAATTTTCCAAGTTCTGGACTTGGCTGGTTTTATTTTTTTTTGGCGTTGTTGTTGTTTTTCTGGTTGCGTTGGGTCTTCGTTGCTGCGTGCGGCCTTTCTCTAGTTGCAGCAAGCGGGGGCTGCTCTTCATTGTGGTGCGTGGGCTTCTCATTGCAGTGGCTTCTCTTGTTGCGGAGCATGGGCTCTAGGCACGCGGGCTTCAGTAGTTGCAGCATGCAGCCTCAGTAGCTGCGATAATGTGGGCTCTAGGGCACGTGGGCTTCAGTAGTTGTGGCGCACAGGCTCAGTTGCTTCGTGGCATATGGGATCTTCCCGGACCAGGGATTGAACCCGTGTCCCCTGCATTGGCAGGTGGATTCTTAACCACTGCACCACCAGGGAAGTCCCTATGTACGTGGTTTTGATGAACATGTTCTCTGTCCCTTGTGCTCCCTATAGTCCAGTGATTAGACCTGTGGGGTGGAGTGAATTTAAGGCCCAGCGTTGGTGCAGGACTACAGCAAAGGTGAGGCTCTCTCAGGAGGTGCCTGGTATCTGGCTGTTGCGGACATAGGTGATTTTCTGATCCTTCCGTGGGCAGACTCCCGTCCGCCGCTCACCTAGTGCTCGGCGTCTGTCAAGGGGTGCTGCCCAGACTCACGTTTCCATTGCAGTTTACACAGTGGTGATTTTCTCATTCTGTTACACCTTCATTTATTATCTGGAATCCTTATAGAGGGACTTGGCTTTTCTGAAATTCCAGTTCCTGTAGAACCTTTTTTTTTTTTTAATTAATTTTCAGACTGAGCTATATACTCTGCTCACCAGAGGTAACCACTGGGGTTTTATGATCTCGTGGATCTTTAACTATTTCACATTATTCTTTTCGATGCTCAAATTGTCCCATCTTTGGCCAGCAGGAGCCCTCTGGGGGTCTCGTGTGTGCCTCTCATGGGACCCTCCTCACCTTGAATGACATCTTTGCTCTCAGGAGACTATTTAGCTTAGGCCGACTGGAGACTAGCTGCCTCTCCAGGGGCTCTGGTCCTGTTGGTGAGGCAGGCCCCCGACTATCTGGGGAGACCGATTGGTGGCAGATGCTAAACTGGTGAGATCAGTGTAGATAAACTTATTGATGCTAGATTTTTAAAAAGAAACTCAAGGGTAAAAGTGTAAGGTTATTAGGCAAAATGCATAACTTCCCTCCCTGAATGCCCCAGAAGGTCAAGAAATCTCTACTCATAAAAGTCACTTGTTGAGTCTCGCGTCCGTAGGCAGACTTTCTAACTGGGTGGGAAGGCACTGAGGAGGGCAGTGATCCAGCGCGTGGAGGGTGGTGACCCTGAACGTTTTCCCGTTCGGGCCATTTTACATGTTTGTCTTGCTTACTCTTCTTGGCCACTCTTTGGGACAGAGCTGTCAGTATTCTGGTTTTATGGTTGGGGACCAGGGACCGGAGTGCCATGAGCTGCTTGAGGCTTCATGGCTGGCACCCAGTGACATGGGGTCGGCCTCGGGCCTTGAGTGCTGTGGACACGGGGTTTTCAGCGACCACTAGGCCTGGCATAGAGGGCTCTGAGCCCCGCACCTGGGGCCCGGTGGTGTTGGCTCCTGTTGCCTGAGGAGCTGAGAAGAGGCAGGTACTAAAAAGGATCCTGCAGGTGGGAGGCCCCAGAGGAGACTGGGCAGGAGGCTGGGGAGGACGGTGGGCCGCCTGGTGCAGAGCGCCCTCTGGGCGGGTCATGTGGACAGATGCTGCCATCTGACCCTTTCCTTTCTAAGCTGCAGAGGTGAAGTGTGACGTGGTGTGGCGTGGCCATCCCAGACAGTCACAATGGCTAAGGATCCAGGCCCCGCCAGGCACGTCGCAGTGCTGAGAACGCTGCCCGTGGACCTGCTTCCAGGAGGGCACAGTTGGTGCTGGGCTTCCGAAGCAGGGAGCTGGGGCTCCGAGGTGGGCAAGTGCTCTAACAATGCTCACTTTGTATAGGTTGGAAAATGCAGAAATCCAGAGGAAAAATCACTGTGTTTACAGTGGCTGTGGCTCCCATCCACATGTGGGATATGGTGGGATCAGTGAGAAGAGAAGGAAGTCGATGATAGGTGGAGCTGGTCTGTGAAGAGAGAGGGTGAGCTGCTGTCTGCTGACCACCTAATACACCCCGCACACGCACACACGCCACGCACATGCTTACACCACACGCGCACACCACGCACATGCTTACAGCACACACGGTCGCGTGGTGTGCTCATGCACACGTACCCACGCGCGCCACGTGTGCTCGTGCACGCATAAGCCCTGGCCCCTCCCACTGGGTTCAGGGGCAGTGGCATCTACAGGTGGGTAGGGAGGTGTGGCCAGAGCTGTCGCACCTGGGCACCACTGAGGACAGTGGAGAGGTGGCCTTTGCCTTAGGTCATGAGGGGCAAGTGTGAGTGTGTGGAGGCAGGATGTTCCAGGGTGAAAGCAGCTCTTTCTGGCTCTGGGAACCTGGTGAGCACTGCCCAGCACCTGTCTTCACGTAGGGGGAGCCACCCTCAACCCCGGGAGCCTGGGAAGGGGCTTGAGAGCAGCCCTGGCTGCTCCCCGAATTATAACCCATTCCCTGTATGGGCTCCAGCCTCCTGCACAAAAGCCTTTGTCTGGGGGCTGTGACCCCTTTTACCCACGACTCCTCCTACTTGCCACTGGCTGTTCTAATTCCCACGCTGCCGCGGTGCAGGGGCGTGGAGGGGGAGAGTGGGGGCGGCCTGAGCTCATCTCCCACCTGTGCAGGTGATGCTGGCTGTGGGCGTCTGCCCAGCAGAGCCGGTCCCTTGGAGACACAGGGCCTGGCTTTTCCTTTAACACGGTCGCAACCCTGTAATCCGGTGCTGCGGCTCCTCAGGCATGGGGGCTACAGTGAGGCCTGTGGCCAGCCCCACCCCGCCGCAGCACCCTGGCTGCTGACTCATGCCCCTCCTCCCGCCCTGCCCACTCCCTGCCCTCCTTCCCCCTTCCCCACCCCCAGCGCTGGCCAGCAGCTGCAGGGGTGTGGCCGCAGGCTGGTCAGGGGGGGACAGGGTGAGGGCGGGGGCCCAGAGCACCTGCACATGACAGGAGACTTACTGTTGCACACTGTTGGCTGGAAATAATCAACTGTATTTAAAGAGAAGGTGGATTTCGAGAGTTAAAAACACCCAGCAGCTTGCTGATCTGTGCTGGGAGTGACTTTCCTGGCTCCACTGGGAAGAGGCTGAAGGTCTGGGGGGAGGGGGGCAAGCGCCTGCTGAGCTGCCCCCCCTGCGATGCTGCCTGAGCAGCACCCCTCCTGCTCTGGGGGAGGGGGTTCCCTGAGCACAGCCGCCCGTGGGGTGGAGGGTGGCTCCTTGAGGAGGTGTGACCTCGTGGCATCTCCCATCCTCTGCTCGTCTGCTGCCCGTCCTGGTCGGAGGGCCCACGTGGATGGCAGCCGATAAGGGCTTAGCCGTATGTCATGGGAAGTAGCTGTCCCCCCACTTTGAGGGGTCCTTAGGTTTATTTCCTAACCTCTGCCAGTGCCAGGCCACATGGGCTATTTTGTGTGTGGGTATTTTATTTCCGTGTTTTCATAACCTTGATTATTTCACATAGGTAACGTACACACACGATTCAAAAGGCCGTACAGAGAAGATGTATGGGGAGGGTCAGGCCTCCTCCCACTCCGTCCTGTTACTTGATGCTCATCGGCGGTATTCTGTGCACGTTCAAGTGTTTGTCAGATGTGAGCTTTACAGCTGCGGTAGGTGCTAGAGCGAGGAGGAAGCCTGTGGGTCAGGGACACGTGGGTCTTGGGCCACTCTGTCCCCCAGACCTGTTTCAGGGGCTCAGGAGGCAAGCAGGCTGTCGTGGCCACTGGAGAGCTCCCAGGAGTGGGGGCCACAGGGCAGATCATCGTCTCCTGTCAGTGTGTTCTTAAAGAGAGCTCTTTTTCTCCTGGTGGTAAAGCGTCTGCGTATTGTAGGGAATTTGGACGATACCTAAAGATGCCGAAAAGAAAATCAAACTGCATGTGATCCTGCTACCCAGAGACAACCACAGAGGCTTAATGGACTTCCTTTTATACATACACACACGCCTTTGTGTGTGTGTTTTCTTAGAAGACTGAACCTGTACCATGCACAAAAGCTGCATGTCCTTTGTCAGTTCTATAGTATATTGAAAGCTTTCCTCTCATCACTGAACCCCCTTTGCAGACGCTCGCATTGGTGGCATCCACATCAAGCTTACTCTGACCACCCTGTGACCAGGCTTTGACCGTTCCTGTCTCCTTTGCCCCACTCTGCTTTCTCTGTGGCTCTAGGTCCCCACAGGGGCCCGCCATCCCTCCCTGGCCGCGTGAGCGGGTAGTTTGGGGCTGGCATCTGTTCTGATTGGTCAGTGCCCAGCCCTGCCCCTGACCTAAACTGCTGCAAAAAGTACCACAAACTGGGTGGCTTAGATCAACAGAAATAAATCTTCCCGTAGCTGTGGAGCCGTAAGTCCAGGATCAGGGTATTGCAGGGCTGCGTTCCCTTTGGGACTCTGGGCAGGACCTTTCCTTGCCTCTTCCAGCTTCTGGGGCGGCTGACAGTCCTCGGCGTCCCTTGACTGCAGCTGCATCGCCGTTGCCATGTGGCTGTCTTTCCCCCGAGTCTCTACACGTTGTCCCTCTGTGCGTGTGTCTTCGTGTCCGGATCTCTCTCCCTTTAAGGACACGGTCCCATTGGATCAGGGCCCACCCTACTGACCTCACTCTAACTGGATTACCTCTGTGTAGACCCTGTCTCCAAATGAGGTGCTGAGAGTGAGGACTTCAGCGTATTAATTTTGGGGGACGTGGTTCAGCCTGTAGCAGCCACCAGTTTACCAGCCTAGAGAGCCTGGGCTGTGATGGAGGCCCAGCCTCAGATATGAGGTGTGTAAGGCATACCCACAGGAGGTAAGCATGTTCTTGGCTTAAAACTTTTGCCAGAAAAAGTGCGTCCTCATTAACCACTGCTCCCAACCCCTCCTGGCCAGAGGTGAGGGGCTGATGGGGTACGTGCGTTCTTGACCCTTTTCTGGGTGTTTCCATCTGTACACATGCAGACGCTCACAGTGAGTGGAATTTCGTCCGTCGGCCTCTCCCACCAGGTGCATCTGCTGGGCTCTCCGAGGGCAGGAGAAGGTGGCTGAATGAATCTGTTTTTTGGGATGTCCTTCCTCATAGGTGTTGCCTCCTCCCCGACTAAGCTTCTGTCTTTAATTTAGATCTAAAACTCACTATAATGGACTCTACGCTTATTTTTGTATGGTGTTCATACTATTATTAACACTGTTAAATTCTGTGGCAAGTATTTTATTGTATTTTATTTTTAACATCAGCTTCTTGGCCGTGCCTGTTTGCATCTGTGCTGGGTTGGTAATGCGTGTACAGGAGGATTTGGCTGACTGGGTTTTTTCTAGACTGTCTCATAAGCACACTGCTCGCATCTTAGGAGAGCCTGCAGTTTAGTACATTGCCTTGGCTTTCATTTATTTACCGGGAGAAAATGGAGGCTGGTGTTGGATTAGGATTGAAGTTGAGCAGCTGTAGGCTGAACTTGTTTTGCCTTTTTTTTTTTTTTTTTAAGAGATACGCCCTGCCAAGTAGTTTATGAGAAACCAGGCACCCACAAGCCCCAGGATTTTTTTTTTTTTTTTTTTTTGGCTGCGTTGGGTCTTCGTTGCTGCACGCGGGCTTTCTCTAGTTGTGGTGAACGGGGGCTACTCTTCGTTGCAGTACGCGGGCTTCTCATTGCGGTGGCTTCTCTTGTTGCGGAGCATGGGCTCCAGGCGCGCGGTCTTCAGTAGTTGCAGCACACGGGCTCAGTAGTTGCGGCACTCAGGCTCTAGGGCGTGCAGGCTTCAGTAGTTGCGGTGTGTGGGCTCAGTAGTTGTGGCTCAGGCTCTAGAGCGCAGGCTCAGTAGTTGTGTCACACGGGCTTAGTTGCTCCGCGGCATGTGGGATCTTCCCGGACCAGGGCTTGAACCCATGTCCCCTGCATTGGCAGGCAGATTCTTAACCACTGTGCCACCAGGGAAGTCCCCCCAGGATTTTATTAATGAGGCTTTTTGGTTTGTGGGCTGGCCTGGTTTCTAAGCTTCATGAAGACCAGGAGGACCAGGCTGTGCCATGGACTGTGGTGGCAGATACTTTTCCTAACCTTGAGGGTGCTGCACTCAGGGTCTTCTCCTTGGCTTTTCTCTTTGTTCCTGTGACCTCCCAGGAAGCCCGAGCTGGGGGGTCAGAAAGGAAATCGCCCAGAGAGAGGGAGAGTTTTAGATGCCAAACCAAGTGAGATTAGGTGAAAATTCTCACAACCTAGAGACAGTATGTACCTGGGTTCCCTGTGGCCTTCCTGCCCTGTGTGTGGGCCTGGGCTGTCATCTTACTTCTTGTTCTTTCTCAGGAGGCAGGAGCAGTTCCAGAGAAACCCCGACAGCTACAATGGTGCCGTGCGTGAGAACTACGCTTGGTCCCAGGACTACACTGACCTGGAGCTCAAGGTGCCGGTGCCCAAGCACGTGGTGAAGGGCAAGCAGGTAACCTCGGGGGTTCTTCCCAGCTTCTCTGCTCAGCTTCTTTCCTTGGGGCATAGGCTTCAGGCTGTGGGCTTCACTGGAGCTGGTCTCCCCGCTTAGCCACCAACACAAAACCGCTTCTCTTCTGCAGTCACAAGCCTGCCACCCCACATCCTCTTTAACCACGTCAAGTATGAGACCCGGCTCAGCCCCCTATGTGAATAGAACCTGAGCTTTGTCGTTGTTGTTGTTTTTTAATGACAGTATTCTCATATCATTTATTGCCTTTAGTCTCTGCAAAAGCACTACAGAGTAGGCAAGGCAATTGTTGTTATACCCATTTCACAGATGGAGAAAGTGGAGTCCCAAGAGGCAAAGCAAAGAACTACAGGTTCTTTAGTGACAAGTGGACTTCTAGTCCTGTGCTCTGCGGAGTTGTAACATTTACAGCTTGAGTTGATTTCTCCATCTTAATGAGCTTGAGTGAGTAGAAATTTAATCTTTTAGCGGGAGAGAGATGTTTACTTGGGGATGTTGCTGAGAATAACATGATTGTAGCTCGTTGGAAATAGGTAGGCATCACTTTAAAGGAAAAACTCTCAGGTGAAATGGGACTTTGTTACTATAATCCATAATATAAAACATTCCGATATATGCCAGAAACTGTTTCCTTATTTCAGTCATAATGAGAAACTACAACCTGCAAAGTAAGTAGTATCTTTTATGTTTTATAGATGAGAACTTAAGGCCGAGAGCAGTTACTTGGCTCTCCAGGTTGACATGGAGAGGTCACCGTGTGTCTCCCTCCCTCTTGCTGTGCCGGGGGCAGTGAGCACTGTCCGAGTGTTTTTGGAGGAGTGAATGGCTGAATGGGTGCCGTGGTAAAGCTGTGGTTTGATGCAGGTGTGTTTGCTTCCAAAGCTCATACTGTTTTCCCTGTGTCCCACTCCTCACTTTATAAAGCGACATAACTGCTGGCTTCTTTAAAAGAGAAGGTCCCAGAGCATGTAAAACAGAAGCTGAGTTTCATATACATTTTCGAGAAACGATGCCGTGTGAACTGGCTCTTGCTGGTCTGGATACGTGTGTGGATCCAGGCTCTGGGCAGTGAGTGAGCCCCTCCAGGCCTCCCCTCCACCCCACCCCCGTCCTGAGGGCCCTGCTGCTCCCTCCCTGGTTTCCTAGGCTCTACCTAAAACAGGCCTGCCCTGTGCAGGAGTCTGGGTGGGGCCCGGGGAAGCCTCTAGAATACTGCTACTTGCCGCCAGTGTCAGACGAATGCAGTTCATTCTGCAGCACAGAAGACAGGAGCAGGACAGGAGCCCCTGAGCCTTCACGGCTCCACGTGGGTGTGCGTCAGGGCGTCATGGGGCTGGTGGCTGCAGCAGCACTGTCTGCTCGTTCCTCCCTTTCTCCCTTTCCCACCCCATCCCAGGAGATCTCACCAGGGCTCAGTGACCCGTGACCCAATGGACTTTAGGATCCAGGTCAGACCAGGTAACTAGGGGTCATCCCCACGGAGTCCTACTTTTGATGACCGTGTTCCCTCTGATTGTGGTGGGTCATAGTGGGTGCAGGCTGACCTTCCTTGTCAGAATAGTTTGTTCAGCATCCTTTAGAGTTTTAGTGGGTCAGGTGTTGATTTTCATTTTGTTTTCTGGTAAGATTGCTTTGTGTGTAGGCGAATAAATTATGAAAAGCGTTGGTTACTGTACTTCACTACTTGGCTAAAAATGTTACAGCTTCCTGGTCTAGTGTCTGTCTTCTAACTTCTCCATGAACTTCTGGAGCTTTCTCTGGAAGGACTTGTGTTAGCCCCAACCTAAAACTAGTTATTTTGGGGACTTCCCTGGTGGTCCAGTGGTTAGGACGCCGCGCTTTCACTGCCGATGATGCGGGTTCAATCCCTGGTCGGGGAACTAAGATCCCGTAAGCTGCGCTGTGCGGCCAAAAAAAAAAAAAAAACAACTAGTTATTTTCTCTTTCTTTGACTTAAGAGACACAGGTTACCTGACATCTCTTGCTGAACTTCCCACAGCCATCCGGGAAACCTTCCCATTGAAAACAGCATCTCAGAGGTGCACACTGGTCACTGGGGTGTCAGTCTCACGATGCTGCTGTGCCCTGAGCAGTGTGTTGTGAGGCGCCTGTCCTTCGTCTCACTGTGCTAAGGGACAGACCGTCACGCCTCAGTGGTATCTCTGCCTCCTCAATCCACTTGTTGTGACCTCTGGGAGGAGATGGCCTCGCTTTCACTGAGGATAGCCCTGGGTTTTGCTCATTTCTGCATTAGACGTTTACTGACCACGTGATGCTCCCCAAGACTCGAACAAGGTTGCTGCTCTGGAGCTGACCTGCGTGGGGCTCAGGCGACGACAGCAGGTGCACCAGCACAGTTCCAGGGTGTGGCAGGTGCCGTGCGGAGCGTAAACAGGCTGTTGGCTCAACCAGCTCCGTGCGGCCGGGCACCCCTCGGGCCCTTCTTCCCAGCAGCCCTTCGAGGCGTTGCGGTGCGCACAGGGGGAAACGCGGAGACGGTGAGGGTCTCTCCAGGCTTGTTTGCTCTGGAGCCAGTGCTCCCACCACTCGGGGGGTGTGGATGAGCCTGAGTGTTTGTGACGCCGGGATTGGAAGAGGCGTGTTTCCCATAAGGCATTTATTTATCTAGTGTTGGCACTTTGTGACACCTGCTGACTTACTTTACACTAGTCTCCTATGCGGTTGAATTTTTGTTTCTCCTTCAGTAGTATTTTTCCCCATGTCATTAAAAGATTGATGTATAATTGGCATACCATGTTATATTAGTTTCAGATGTACAATATAGTGGTTTGATATCTGTGTGTACTGCGAAGTGATCACCACAATAAGTCTGGTTAACGTGCTCACCGTATTACAGAAGTGTGTGTGTGTGTGTGTGTGTGTGTGTGTGTGTGTGTGTGTGTGTGTGTGTGTGTGTGTGTGTGTGTGTGTGTGTGTGTGTGTGATGAGAACCCCTAAGATTTACTCTCTTAGCAACTTTCAAATTCCAGGTCGCTTTTATACTGCAACCTTTGAAAAATTCATGGTCTCTCTAGTTCTTGGTGATCTAAAGAGTTTTAGGCATGCCTCACTTAAAACCTAGGGATAAGTTTATTTTGTATCTCTCGGCTTTTGCTGGCCTAAGGGTTTTTTTCTGAGTTGCCACTTTCTTTCTGGGCTGGCTCCTTTCCAGCTCTTCCCTGCGGTACCTGTCACAGCTACATGTCAGCAGTGTTTATTTTTGGTTTTTGTCTGTGGCACCTATCAGATAGCATCATGATGGTAGCTGTGATTGTAGCGGCTCAGCTGATGAAGTCTCAGTTGTTCTGGGTTTGTAGGTAGCTCTGTGTGTGAGGGGCCAGGGGTGTTGGGGGTAATGGGTAGATGTGGGAGCACTGAGGGTTAACGCAGGGGCATCCTGGGCCCCCTCTTCTTCAGCTGTAGCTTGGTGCTTGAGGCCTCAGAACATTGCCCCTCCTTTACTCCTTGTGGATTTTTTTCCCTGTAGAAACGTATTTGCCTCTCAAGGGTAGTGGGGGACAGATAAGTGCATGTGCGTAACGCTTTAAGTTCAAGTGTTCTTATTTTACATGCAACCTTTTTTTTGTCTTGGTTGTTTTTATCATTTTGCTGGTGCATCTAACGGAAAACTTCTCAAAATGAAGCTTTGGTTTCATTCATGAGTGAAATGTAGTTAGGTCTTTGCTTCATCATGTTCTTTGTTCTGTCCGCTCTGCAAGGGAAAAGTAGCCGAGTTCCCCATTCTTTCCTCAGCGTAGCCATGGGGTAGGGAGAAGGAACTTTGCCATCAGGACGATGTATGTGTGATCACTAATGTCAGCTGGGACTGGTTATAAACCTGGCATTTCATTGAATCATAGGATTTTAATGCAGGAAAATTGAACTCCGGAGAGTTTTAGTCTGACTTCTCATTTTGCAGATGAGAGAGCTCTCCTGGAGACATGAACCGCTAAGGCGCCACACTGTCCGGTGAGACGGTGGTGGAGCGGAGCGCAGGACCCGGCTCCCACCTCCACCCTGTCTGATCAGTTGTCTTTTGCGTGGAAAATGTCATGATATTGTTGCACACGGTCATGACTGGATGACATTGAGTGACAAGTGAATTACTTTCCTTCTCAGCATTCTCTTTCCGCTCGGAGATGGTGCGTGGTCTTTACTGACGGATGAGGTCCTTCCTGCTGGCTGGTGGGCTCACGGCCATGCTGCATGCCATCTCTCGCCTCACCATGGGAACCTTCCAGAACAGCACCAAGGCCCCTGGGCATGTCTTGTACAGTGACGCTGTGCCCCAGAGCTTGATTCAGCTGTAGGAATTTGTGCTAAAAAGCTCTATTACACGGTGTTCCCTTCTTAGAAGGCGTTTAGAAAAAATGTAGGAAGACTCTTTTTTATAGGAAACTTCCATAGCAGAAAAGGCTAATAGGCTGCATTTATCTGTTAAAAAAATTTTTTTGTTTGAATGCATAGGACATTTATCTGTTCAAAAGAATAAAATGTTCAAGGAGAAGTTTCTTTCCTGCCTCTGCCCTTTTATCCTATACCAGCCCCCACCTCAACCTCAGAAATCACGGTACTAGTTCCTGGGATCTTTTGGCAGATGTTTTCTATGCATGTGTTGTCAAGTTGTCAAGTATGAATAAATAGCCTCGCGGCCCCACCTTCAGCACAGATGATGTGCCCCCCCCGTTCCCTCTGTCGGCCCCACCAGGACGGCTCTGGTCTCTGAGAGGTGTTTGCCGCCATGCCCCCAGGGCCTCAGCCCTGCCTGCCAGCCAGGGTGGCTGCCCGGGAAAGTCTCAGGGGACCTAGGATTTCCCGTGTCATCTGGCTCAGGCTGTCGGGACCCTGAGCCCACCACCCCTTACACTCAGGGCTCTGGTCTCTGCTGCTCCTCCTGTCAAGCTGCTTTGCAGGTCCTTACTCCATTTTCATTACATCCCTTTGGATCAGTAGTTTCTTGTATAGTTTTTTGTTTTTCTGGAGTTCCTGGCCGTCTTTCTTTTTTTCTTGTCAAAAAATAGTACACTTTCATCATAATCTCAGAATTACTCAGTCTCTCACTAGTATACTGTGTATTGTCTAGAAATCACTTCCTGCAGACCCTCTCACCTCTGACTCCCATCCGGACTGATTATTTTCTAGTTCGGTTGTATAGCTTGCATCCTGGAACTTCTTTTCACTGCACTTCTAGATTAAATTCACTGTGTTTTAGATCCTTGTTGGATCTTCCTCTTTTTTTCCCCTAGTTTTACTGAGATATATTTGACATATAATGCTGTATTAATTTCAGGTGTACAACATAATTATTTGGGATGTGTATGTTTAGCAAAATGATTACCACAATAAGTTTAATTAACATTCATCACCTCACATAGTTATAAATTTTTTCTTGTGATGAAAACTTTCAAGTTCTACTCTCTTAGCAACTTTCAAATGTACAGTTTAGTATTGTTAATTACAGTCACCATGCTGTACATTAGATCCCCAGAACTTACTCATTTTATAAGTGGATTTTGACCCCCCTCCTCATCCAGGATCTTCCTCTGTTTTCATCCTCATTTTGTTGTGGTATAGACTCAAGTAACTTTCTCGAAATGATGTGTGGTAATAAATGCAGTGTTCTTGAATGTCTTAAAATGCGGTTATTTTAAACTTTTGCTTATTTTGTGGTTTGAGTTTGTATAGAATTCTAACTTTAAAAAATACTCTCCTGGGAGTTCCCTGCTGGCCTAGTGGTTAGGAGCCTGGGCTTTCACTGCTGTGGCCCGGGTTCGATCCCTGGTCGGGGAACTGAGATCCCGCAAGCCGTGTAGTGTGGCCAAAAAAAAAAATCTCCCCTAACAAGACTGAAGGTTTTATTCTCCTGTTTTCTTACATCCGCTGTTACTGATCCTAGAAATGTCTTCCATTCCAGTTCTTTGTGAGTAAACTTTTTTCCTCCTATTTGGAACTTTTAAGACCTTATTTTAAATACTCAGTGGTATGAAATGTCATGAGTTTGTGTAAGTCATCTTTCATTCATTCTGTTCAGCCCTCATTGGGTCCTTTTAAACTGAAACCATATTTTTCTAAAGCTCTGGAAAATTGTCTTGTTGCTGTCACAGTTTCTGGAATGCCAAACTGATTGCCTGGATTGGTTTCTGGCTCTACCTTGATTTCTTTGACTTTATCTTCCAGCCTTTCTGTTGAAAATCTTATTTTCACTCTCTTTTTTTCTAACTGTTTGTTTGTTTTGTCTAGTTCTGTTTTCATATTTTATTCTGATTCTATAGATACCGTATCTTCTCAGATCTCTCTGAGGGTATAAATTGGAAATATTTTAGAATTCCCTTTTTTCCTAATTAGCTCTGTAATCTTTACTTTTTTTTTAACCTAAGTCTGTCTTTTTGTGCTGCTGCTTTTTCTCATAGAATGCAATCCTTAGTTCCCTGTTAGTTTTTTTATTTTAAAAATATATTGGGAATTCCCTGGTGGTCCAGTGGTTAGGATTCCACACTTCCACTGCAGGGGGCACGGGTTCCATCCCTGGTCGGATCCCGCATGCTGCGTGGTGTGGCAAAAAAGAAGAAAAAAAAAAAAAATCTTCCCCATTCTTTGGCGTGTGGGATGATGTTGATGGTTTTCTCCTTTACGTGTCTGAGGTCTGCCTCTCCCGTCGCTGCTCACAGCTGAGGAGTTGACTGGCTGGCTTTGCCTTGCAGTGTGTTGGGCTGGTGTCCACCCAGTTCCCTCAGACTGCCGGCCAGTTTTTCTGGAGCAGGGCCCCCTGTAGCTCCATGGCACACAGCGGGTTCTTATCCCTTCTGACGGGGCTTCCGCGGGCACGGCTGCCCGTGGACTGCCTCAGCCGCTCTGCCTGCACGCTCCACACCTGCTGACTGCCAGCCGGCAGCGCCACCCGGCTGTGCTTGTCCCTGCTCTGTGCTGTCTGTCGCCACACGCCTCTCCTTCCTCTCCATAGAGCTGTTGAAAGTTTCTCTGTCCTGGCCTCTCCCTTCTTCCCTGTGTTGTCTGGGTTTTTTCTCTGCGTGCTTTGTTCCTGTCATCTCTCTGGGCCATGGAGTTCAGGAGATGGCCGCCTGTTCCCAGAGTGACGTCTTGAACTGGAGCTCCTGGAAGCATCTCTGGTCTGGTTTCCCCTCGGTGCTTGGGTACATCCCCTTTGCGTAAGAGACGAGCGTTGTGAGAAGCTCACCCAGGTTTGGAAATTATCGTGTTACCTAAAGTTGGCCGGAGGATTTTATTTGTTAAAGTGAGCTTGCTCCTGGGAGGCCAGGACTGGTGGAGCCTTGGTCCGCTCTGTCACGTGTTCACCGCACATCCGAGTTCGTGGTCAGGGACACCCGATTTGGCCAGCGATTGTCTGCATCTGTCTAGGAGTGCGCCGGGCCGCTGTTGGGCAACTGGGAGTGGAGTGAGTTGTGCCCGTGCCTTAGCAGAACCGACTTAAGTGGTACATTCTCTCAGAAATTGGGTGCAATTGGAGCTGGGGCTCACAGGACCCCACTGGGGCCTGCATGTGGACACGGTGTGTGCAGGCATCTCTCTCCTTTCCATCTCTTATTTATGGTTATTTAAAATACAGGTAGGTTATAGTATCAGATTCCACTGACAGGTGTAGACTCCAGTTTGAAAATTCTGTGACACTGAGGGTTTCTTTTCAAGTGCATTTAATAAGCACTTAGCAAGTGACCTGGGAGGGCCATCTCCAGACTGTTTCGACGCCTTGACTGACGCCACCCACCTGTGAGAAAGGCCGGACATTGTGTAAATACTATTATAGAAGATTTTTACATTATAAAACACAAAATTTAGAATTTAAAAGAAGTGGGGGAAAAACAAACCTGGAGTTCTGTTTTCTTTCCTCTACCGTTTACTGATCTGCTGAACGTCCTGGGGTCCACGTGCTTGGAATCCTGCTGGCCGGGGTACACGCATGAAATAAAGCCCCCAGTCCAGCAGCTCCAGCGCTGTTGTGGAGACAGACGTGTGAGAGCAGGGAGAGGGCGTTTCCAGCGAATGAGGAGATGGGAGAACAAAGGCAAAATATAAAACCAGAGGACCTGGCCTCACCCTCCTGGGTGAAAGCTGAGCTGTGGCCACAGATGGCACAGCAGCTCCTGGCAGGCAGCAGAGTCGGGCACGCGGCTGCTCTGCCCACCACCCCCCCCCCCCCGGGCGTGTCCTCCAGCGCAGGGCTGCTGTCCACGCCAGACAGCAAGGTGGGCGTCGGGGGGAGCACACCCCCTGCTGCCGGCCCTGCTTGCCCTCTGCCCAGGGAGTTGGCCTCCCCTAACCGGAGTAGAGTTTGCGGCGGCAAACCAGCGGTTCCCGCAAAGCCCCCCACGTTACCGTTATGCATATCGAGACATCTTCTAGTGCGTTTCCTTGAAGGAGATGATGACGCAGAGGCTGCTTCATGTGTGAATTGGTTGGTGTGGTTTGCGTCATTCAGAGAGCCTGATGACCCTCGGGCTGGTTTTGCATCTTGTTCTCCTGCAGCATGTGGTCAGGCGCCTTGGAAACCTCCGTCCCCTCCCACCTTGGGGCACGCCGGTCACCACCTTCCCAGCACGAGATGATTCTCTTCCGCTCTGTTCCAGGTCTCTGTGGCCCTCAGCAGCAGCTCCATCCGGGTGGCCGTGCTGGAGGAAAATGGGGAGCGCGTCCTCATGGAAGGAAAGTTCACCCACAAGATCAACACCGAGAGCTCCCTCTGGAGCCTTGAACCCGGGAAGTGCGTTTTGGTAAGCGTGGGCAGTGATGCTGTGAGGGTGTTGATTTCTGCCAGCTGGGGAGTTTCCTCGGTGTTTTCCAAGCAGCTCAGAGGGCACCTTTGTGGGCCTCCGCGGACTGTCACTGCTGCATCTACAGCCTTGGCCTCTTGGCGTCCCACTGCTTGCTTCCTTGAGGTGGGGCCCGTGTCAGCAAGAAACTGAGGGGCACTGGAGTGCGGTGTTCCTCGCTGCTTTCTGTCCTCCTGCCCGTGCACAGACCACATGCGGTGACCGCGGAGGAGGTCCTGGTGGGGCATCATCCCCAGAGCGCGGCTGTGCTCACACCGCACATGTCCCCTCAGTTCCAGAGGCTTCTGCTCTCCAGGGGTTCAGTTACATCTAAGGCAAAACCAAAGAAGTTAAAAATTAAAAGGCAGATCGCTTTCATGAATGCCAGTCTGGAGGATGCAGAGTTAATAAGTTCAAACAGACAGCCTTATGTGACAAAGGCTCAAAGGCTCAACTGGCTAAGCTAGCCAAGGGTGCAGGATCCAAACGAAGGGGTACGTGTTCCAGTTACTAGATTCTTTGGTGACTGCATCCTCCCTCGTCAGAGCCTTGCACCTGGTCAGTGGGCAGCACCCAGGGAGGCTTCATACAGCGAAGGGGGACTCTGTATATTTGGGTTCGTTCCTTTCCTCTTCCCTCCTGCTGGGGTGCTTAACCAGGGCGTGGTGAAAGGGGTAAAGATGAAAAGAAAAATACTAAGTCTTTGGGCAAAAAAGACCTCAGAATTTTATATAGGCATGTTCTTTATATGTGCAAAGTGTGCCGTTCCGTCATGATCCACTTCTCTATGGGAATAGGTGCCCATGGGCCTGCCTGCTTGGTCCTGACCGACAAGGCCCGCGGTGCTCTGTTCTGGCTGCTCTCAGCTCGCAGACACACAAACCCGTTGGAGCGGAGAGGATTCCATCACTGCTGGGGGGGGCTGGAGGTCTCGGCATGCCCGGGACCCCCGAGCACACACAGGCCCCTCTGTGTGACAGGAACACCCGGTGGCAGAGTGCCGGCCAAGTCTGCCCGAGTCTTGCTTAAACCTTGCTCTGTTGCACCTCCCCTGCCCTTCCGAGGTTTCTCCTTCTCGCCACGAGTGTGCAACAGTCATGATGATTTCCCCCTTATCACCCTGGGGTTCAGTTGCTCGTCTGTTCACCCCCGTGCCTCCCCACCCCCAGTGCCGCTCCCCAGACTACGGCCCATGCTCTTAACCACCAGTTCCATTTGCAGAATACCTTCATGGGCATGGTCTCATTTGCACCTCCCACGATTGTGGGAAGTAGGAAGCCAGGGTCTCATTATCCCCCCGCCTCCCGAGGTCACGCAGGCGGCCAGCGGGAGCCCGCGGCAGGCAGCCCACCCTCTCCCGGCGCCGCTGTGATGGCCCAGGTGGTCACAGGGAGCGTGGACCCATGGTCCTGGGTGCCCCGTTGTCCACGGATGCCGGGCCTCACTCCTGTGTGGGGTTGATGGACCGCCCAGAGCTGTGCACGTAGAGCTCGTCCCGGCAGACAGCCGGTTGTGCTTTGCTCCCTCTGAGGGGCGCTTCTGTTGTCTTCAGCCCTGTTGTCTTCGAGTCCCCGCCTGGGACGGAAAGACTGACCTCATCGCTGGACCCTGAAGGTCCACAGCCACTGTTTGCCCACTGGTCTGTCGGGGTTGTAATCAGGGTACCGAGGATTCCCTGTACTTGACGTGGCTTCTGCTAACCAGGTAGCTCACTCTTGGGATTTTCGTTGCCAGAGGTGATGCTGACTTCTTCATGCCTGTTCCAGAGCCGTGTCACCTTTTTTGCGTGTTTTGTACAACTTGCGTCTGAATACGGACATGGCTCGTGGCCAGGGCATTAACTCCTTGTAATTATGGCCTCCATCTACTGGGTACACTTAGGCCCTGGCTCTGTGAGGTGCCTGGTGATGCAGTTTCATCTCTGCAAGCCTGTTATACAAATCAGGATGCGGACGCTCAGAGAGGGTGAAGAGCTTGCTCAGGGTGGAGCCAGACCCCAGGCCCAGAAGCCTCCCGTTTCCCTCCTTCTCTACCTTTCAGCTGATAGGCGCCCAGGAGCGAGTAGGCGCGGGGAGGAGAGCTGGCAGCAGCGCAGCGTAGCTTGTGACCAGCAGCCCCGGGCCAGCAGGGAGGCTGGGGCGTCACCTTCTCTGCTGACCTTGATGAGACGGCCTCGGCGTCCGGTCATGCGCCCAGGCCCTGTGGTCGCCCCAGGCTCTCCTCTGGTCCAGGGGGAGGCTTGTGCCCTGGCTGCCTTTTAGTTTTCCAGTTTGCTCTTGCCAAGCACCTGCTGCTCGAGGAGTTATAAAGAAGCAGAACTGGCTGCGGGCTGAGGTGCACCTGTCACTGCCCGTGAGCGTGGCTTCTGGCTGTTCTGCTCCTGCTTAACCCTGCGAGGTCCACGTAGAAACCTCTCTCAGAATTGCAGGTGCTAGGCTGGTTCTTTCCCGAGGGTCCTTAGAGTGGCTTTCGTCATCCGTGGATGGCATCACATTTAGAAAGCTGCTCCACCACTTGTAGAAAAGGAAGAGGACTTAATTTAGAGCATCACATCCTCATCCGGAGCTTCCCTGCCAGCCCGGCCCCCTGCACACCTGGCGTGCACCTTCTCACGAGATGCGGGGATCCTGCCTGTCTCCGCCTTCCTCCTGACCACGGTCCTCGGGTACAGCCAATGCCAGTGTCTTAATGGAGACATTGCTGCTTATGGAGCTGAAGGTTTGGTGTGTTCTCAGTGTAATTATTTATTTACTGGTAACATTGAGGACCACGTATCTGAGATGATATTGTAGCTCAGTAAGCACATGGCTTTGATGTGTGAACACCCTGGTGCCTTTGCTGACCAGAACAAGTGCCATTCCCTCGAGCCTCTGGAGGGGCAGAGCGTGGCTGCCCAGGCGGCCAGGCCTGCTTTGTGCCTCAGCCCCACTCACTGGCCGCCTTTAGCCTCACTGGACCTCCATTGCTCGATCTTAAAATGAGGCTCAAAGCCTTGGTTGGTCGATCCCCAGACATTTGTTGGTTGCTTATCACTAAGTGCCAGACCCTGTGCTGGGCACTGGGGCGATTAAGGAAAATAGTCAAGGGCCCACCTCCTAAAGACTGAGTGGGCCGAAAAGGGCCCCCAGATGTCCTCGCCAGATCCCAGAACCTGCAAATAGGTCCTTATTTGGAGACGGGGTCTTTGCAGATGTGATAAGGTTAAGGATCTTGCGATGACGAGATCATCCTGGATTATCCAGGTGGGCCCTAAACCCAGTGACAAGTGTCCTTACAAGAGGAAAAGAGACAGACACAGAGTGAAGTGAAGACAAGGCAAGGTCCCCTGGAAGCTCTGGAGGGGGTGCAGCCCTGCGACACCTTGATGTTGGCCTTCCAGCCTCCAGACGGAGAGAATAAGTGTCTTGTTTGAAGCCCGCAGTGTGTGGCGCTTTGTTACGGCTGCCCCAGGACACTAGCACAGGCCTTATGTGGCATGATCTCTGTGGGGGCCACTTGGGACAGGAGGGGTCACTCCAGGGGTGCCTGTCACCTTACCAGAGTCCGTGGTCCGAGTCCTGACCTCCCAAGCAGGCCGATGCAGACATGCCCCTTGATTCCCAGCCACCACTCCCTCCTTGCCTGAGCCGGATCCACATCAGACACGCCCGGGCAGGCTTTCAGAGCAGGCAGGGGTGGCAGCTAAACCCGGATGACAGCTCTTGCCTCCCTCCCTCCCACACTCGAGAATGTTAAACGAGGCTTCTTGATTCTGAGGCAAGCTCCTTTCTTGGTTCCCGAGACGTGAAATCAGGGCCTCCCCCCTCGTGCCTTGTTCTGTCCCAGAACCCGCCTCGGCTCGCTGTCCTGGTTTCTCCCTGCAGGTGGGGCTAATGGCCCTGCCGTGGGCACCTGCAGGCCATGGCCTCGAGCCCTTGAGGCTCTGCGGTCTTGGCGTTTGTAGCCATTCGTGAGGTGACGCCCGTCCACACGCTGACACGATCCACACTCGAGTCATTTAAAGCTGGTGCAGTAGCTGCAGAGTGTTCACAGACCTTCGTCGGCTTGCCTTAAAGCTCGCGCTACTGGGTGTGTCTGGTGCTTGAACCTGTGAGTGTTTTTATATAAGCTGTGTCCCCCGTATTTAGATTATATATTTAGATTACAGTTCTCAGAAGTAGAGTTACAGGCTGAGCGTAGTCCTTGGCCATTGCCGTGGGCTCCTCCAAGAAGGACGTCGGATTTCTGTGACATCAGCAGATCCCTGTGTGCCCTGGCACTGGGCTGTTTTTGAGTGGGGATGTGTGTTTCTCTCTGCAGTGGTTCACCACTTTTGTTTTGTCGCTGGTGGCCACCGGCCCCCTGCCTGGCTCTGAGGGGCCATCGTTCAGCTTAAAATACAGGTTAAATTACGTTAGTATTTTGGCAAGAGCCCAAAGCCTGGAAATTAGTCCAGGGACTGAAATGCGAGTTCTTGGCCTTCAGTGCTCATGTCTTCCCCAGGACCCATCGTGTTTCTCAAGGTGGTCACATTTTTGGCATCCTCACCAGCCCCTGGATCTCCACCGGGTGTTGAGAAGCAGGTAGCCTGAGTCCGCACGTTCTGGAGAAGTTGCCCGTGAATAGAAGGGACGTGTCAGCAGAACCGGAAGACCACGCTCCTGGTGGACAGAGCGTGCGTCCGCTCGTCCCGCGGGGGAGGAGAGTGGAGACGCAGCTTGGCACTGCGTGGTCACCTGCCTCGCAGCCACAGCCCACCACGGCCGGGTTCTGTCTGGCCCTACAGTGCTTTAATGTTTAAGCTTGAAACACTTGTTGATGACATTAAAACCAGGAGGTTGCCCACCGCAGTGCCGCCTCTGGCAGAGCCCTGAGAGGCCAGCGGTCTGGCCGGGGCCGCGTCCTCCCCGCAGAAGCTCCTGGAGCTGAGCGGGCCCCCGCGGCCTCTCCCTGTCCTCTGTCCTTGTTTCAAGGCGCCCCTCTGAAGCACCATCCCACAGCTTTCGCATGCATCTCCTTGGCCCAAGCTCGATCCCACGTACAGGCAGCTGCGAGGAGCCGTCCTCCCCGCCGGGCGCACTGCCTCCCTCTCTGAATAGAAGCAGCGTTCTGTGACAGAGGAGGGGAGGGAGATGAGTGTGGGTGAGTCGTCATCATCATGCCGATTGGGGTGCTGAGGTGAGCTGAGCCACGTGGAGTTGGAAGTTTCTCTGAGGACGTTTTGGGAAAACTGTTCAACCAGCACTCTGGGGGTTCCCCTGAGAAACTGATTCTGGGTCTGGGACCGATTGCTAAAAGGAACCTGGAGGAAAGCCAAGGAACGAGGGTGTGTTATCAGGTCACACAGCAACCACCCGTGACCAGCCGAGATGGGGCACTGAGTGCTGCGGGATCAGGGATGGGAATGAGTGAGCCATTGAGATGCTACGTGTCCAGGAGCCGGTGCTGACGACAGAGGGGTAAGTGGCTCCGTCGTGGAGGAGAAGGCCCCTGCTGGCCCCTGCACAGCACCTGTTGGGACTGGAAGTGTCGTGTCCCTGCCATATTGTGGGGCAGATGGAGTCAGGGAGGAACCCCGGGAATGCGGCCACGTGACATCTGTGCCTGCAGGGGGGACATCCCAGGAGGGCTGCAGTATCACCTGTGCAGGTTCTGCGGGGGCACATCCCTGAGCTTAATCCGGAGGAAGCACCAAACAAACCCCAAACGAAGGATGGTCCTTAACAACAAAAGACAAAGGCGGTGGAATGTTCCAGATGAAAGGGGACAGGCCCACTAGGATGTAGTCAGGACCCTGGACTGGATCCTGTGCAGGAGGGAAGGTGAGCTGAAGTTACTATAGTAAAGAACTTCCATACCTTCAGGAAGGAGACACTCACCGAAGTATTAGGGGTAAAGGGCCAAGATGATTCTGAAAAAATACTGTGTAATTTACCCCATATTATAAACTTACACACATAGAGTGAGAGCATATGTGCAGACACACGTACACGTGATAAAGAAAAGGCGTAGCATGTTAACAGTGGGTGACTCTAGGAAAAGGTATTCTTTGTACTTGAATAATTCTAGTAACTTGTAAGTTTGAAATTATTCTAAATAAAATGTTTTAAGAAACGAGATGGCAAATAAGCCCATGGAAAGATGCTCAACGTCGTTAGTCATTAAGGCGATACCAATTAAAACCACGGTGACATGTCACTTCACACTTACTTGATTGGCTCCTGGAAAGAATCGACAGGAGCAGGGACTGGCGACAGTGTGGAGCCCCTGGAGCTCCCCTGCACTGCGGATGGGAAGGCCGAACCGTGCAGGCGGTTTGGAAAACAGTTTGACAGTTGTTATAAAGTTACATGTGCACTTACCATGGGACCTAGCAATCCCACTGCTGGATACCTACAAAGGGGAAAGGAGACCACAAAGCCCTGCAGGCAGCCTGGTAGGTGGCCGCTGAACCCTGGAAACACCCCCCTGTCCACCCACAGGTGCGTCGGCCTGTGTCGGGGGTGACCCCCAGGCGCGCGTAGCATGGCTGAACACCAGGCCACTGCGCCCCGAGAAGAGCAGACCAACAGACACAGACCAACGAAATGGCAAAGCAAGTGTCGGGCTGAGGGCGTCGCCGTCGAAAGGGGACTGCGAGCTTTGGGGTGTGGCCTGATAGCAGTGGTGGCTACGTGGCTGCATTTGTCGAAGCTCACAGGATGCTCCCTCAGAAGAGTGAATTTTACTGTGGGCCAGCTTATGCCTCCACAAACCTGATTTAAGAAAAAAATAACAAAATGTTGAAAAATCAGAACCAAATGTTAAACCATCAGACTGTTTTATCAAAGATGTTACTCTTAGACCTGAATCCTTGAGCTCCATTCCAAGAACATTTCACGCATGTCCTCTTGATGCTGCACTCTGTATTATTCCACCTGAAACAGGAATGAAGTTCTGACCCACTAGCATGTGAATGGACCGTGAGGACATTGTGCTGAGTGAAAGAAGCCGGGCACAGGACACATAGCCTGTGGGTCCGTTTTTGGGAAATGTCCAGAACAGGCAAATAAATGATTCGTTGCCAGGGCTGGGGGAGGGACAGAGTGGGGAGTGCCTGCTCACGGGCACGGGCTCTCCTTCTGCGGTGATGAGTGTTCTGGAACTAGATAGAGGTGGTGATAGCTCAGACTCCTGTGAACGCGCTCAATGCATTGAACTGTTCACCTTGAAATGGCTAATTTTATGTTAACGTGAATTTCACCTTACATTATTTTTACTGGGGTGCTGGGCTCATATTGATGTTTATTGGGTCTGCAGAGTGCCCGTGCAGACTTGTTCTGTGGACACAAGAGGCCAGGGCAGCGAGGCCCACCAGGCTCCCTGTTTTCAGGGTCAGTCCCGTTGTGCCCCCGAGCTGTGTCGGGCCTGGATGTGTGTGTGGACCTGGCTGGGACACCCCGTGTGTGGTTCGTATGCGCAGGGACAGCAGCAGAGCCCCGGGGTGGGGATTGGGCTGACCCCACAGCGCTGTCACGGGCTGTTGGCCCGAGCATGGCTCTGTTCTGCCTGTAGCACTGGGTGATCCAGGTGAGGCGCTGACTTCTAGGTAGAGGTAATAGTGGGTATTTTACAGAGGTTGTGAGTACTAACGATACATGTTAGAGAGATCTCGGCCATGATGACGACTAACGAAGATACGAGTAAAATGAGTCTAAAGGGTCTGTTGTCTCTGGAGATTTACAGTCGTCTCTCAGTATCCTCAGGGGATTGGTTCCAGAACCCAGCCCCCTCCCCCCCCCCCCCCGAAGGATACAACGTCCGAGGGTGCTCTAGTCCCTTATATAAATGGTGTAGTGTTTGCATGTAACCTGCGCATATCCTCCTGTTTACTTCACATCATATACCTAATACAATGTAAATACTATGTAAACAGTTGCTGAAGTGCGACAAGTTCAAGTCTTGCTTTTTGGAACTTTCTGGAAATTTTTTTTTCCCAAATATTTTTGATCTGGAGTTGGTTGACTTCAGTGGATGCAGAACCTGTGGATACAGAGGGCCGACTTCCTCAGAAGTCTCTGCTGTAATGGTAAGAAGAGAATGTATTTCCCCCTTGGAAGGTTTCTGTTGCACTGGCGCAGTGATCTGCAGCTCTGTAAAGACGGGGCTCAGTGCTCGGCACTGGGGGCTCTGAGGGCCAGGTCAGGTCCGCGCGTGCAAACAGGAGAGTACAGTTGGCCAGAAGCTGGCTAGACAGAGCATCTGGAAACAGAAGCTTCACCCTGAATGTAAACAGTGGCATTGGCAGGATAGAGGTCACTCATCTGATCAGGTGGGCAGAGGGTGCTCAGAACCCCTGCCATCTTCACGCCCGCGTCCACCCAGGATGGTCAGAAGTGGGGGGACTTGCTTTTGTAATGTGCTGAGATGCTGACATTCATGCTGTGCTTGTGGTTTCCTGGAGGTTGTCTCCACTGTGTGACCCGCCCTCATCACTGCCCACGCCTCAGCCGCTCTCAGGGCCGGGACTTAGCTCTGCTGTGACCCTGTTGGACTCGGGCAGCAGGGCTGGAGCTGGCAGCACCGCTCCCTGCAGCCCGTGAGCCGTGGGGCCGACTTCTTAGGACCTGTGGGCATGCAGTGTCTTCACAGATGTCGCCTGTGGGCCAGCTCCCGGTCCACTTTGTCAGGATTGCCCACTGGCCAGTCAGCCTCTCCTCATGGTGCTCCCGTGAGGAAGGGCTCCTCTCACTGCTGGCTCCGTCATCTCTGTGGCACCTCCCTGCCCCTCTGGGCATGAGTGGGGGTTACATCCCGTCTGAGAGTGGACAGAGTGAGGGAGCGTGGGCAGCCCTCCTGTCAGTTCTTGGCCAGTCAGTAAAGAGTTTCACGATGAGCCGGCCAGTGACCACGGGGAGGGGGGTGGCCTGGGCCCTCCCTGTGTGGTCCCTGGGATGCATGTACTTGGCATCAGCTTCAGGCAATGCCCTGCTATTCTGCAGTCCCCGTCTCTGAGTTCTTGTGTCCCCCCGACTCCCCCCGTCCCTCACTGGGCTGCACCATGAGGCTGAGTGGGAGGTGAGTCACGTGCAGCGGTCGCAGGGCTGGGGAACCCCTCTTGCAGCTGCCTGTCCAGGGAAGAGAGTGAGACAAGGTGCCTGGGCGTCTGGCTGGGGGGTAGTCATTGTCAGGCTGAGTGCTTGGTCCCCCAGGTTCCAGGTCCCCCCAGCAGGCAGGAGACTGGGTGCTGCACTTGGAGGCGGGAAAGGCCAGCAGGAGGGAGGGGGATGAGCTAGCGGGGCCCGGGCAGGTGGATGTTGACAGAAGCTCCTGTTCGGGCTCAAGCTTCCCTCGGCAGCTCGGGAGATCGTGATGGGGTCTGGGTACCGGCAGATGGGGCAGCTCGGAGTGCTTGGAAATGCCCCGCTCTGGTCAGAGCGGGCTGGGGTTCTGGTGGCTGAGCGGTGCGGGTGCTGATGCCTTCGGGGGTCAGTGTCTTCTGAGAGGACCTGGGGGACAAGGACCACAGGCACCGCCCAGGCATAGCGGTGGAGAGTGGAACACTCAGAGCCTGGGGTCCGGAGCCCCCCGCTGGGTCCCCAGTGCCACCTGCCCGACACTGACTGTGTCTCTGCCCTCGTGTGCCAGGTGAGCCTGAACAAGGTGGGCGAGCACTGGTGGAGCGCCATCCTGGAGGGGGAGGAGCAAATCGACATCGACGAGATCAACAAGGAGCGCTCCATGGCCACAGTGGACGAGGAGGAGCACGCTGTCCTGGACAGGCTCACCTTCGACTACCGCCAGAAGCTGCAGGGCAAGCCGCAGAGCCACGAGCTGGTACGGGCCTTCCGGGGCCGGAGCGGGGAGGACGGGGCGTGCTGCTGCTCACTGCCTGGGACGGGGCGCCCAGGTGCAGAGCCGAGAGGTGTCTGTCCACGGGGCCCCGGTGGTATCGCGTGTTGCTAGCTGGCACGCTGGGGCCGTGCAGACAGCTCCCTCCCCTCAGCCCCTCCAGGACCCTCAGCAGCGGAGGGGCAGTCAGGCCCAGCCCTGCCTCGGGGCCGGTGCGGGTTTGACCACAAAGGGCCAACGGGAAGAAAGTCCTTCCAAGTCACTTTTGAACGTCAGAAGCGTGAGAAGTGTGCGTGGCCGGCGGCTGTGGAGGGACGGGAGGGAGTTAGTGACTGGAGAGGAGGCTTGTGCCTGAGCCTGCGGTGGCAGAGAGGAGGGTTAGTTAGACGTGCACCGCCTTCCTTCCGCTCTAGTACTCCCAAGAGTGGCTCTGTGCAGAAGAGAGGGTTGCTTTTCTCAGGTTAGTTTTAGCTCCCAGTGTCCCACGTGAACAGCACCGGGAGTTTGAGCCATGGCACCACGGCCCATCTCCAAGGCTGCTCATGTGTCAGACACGAGGCCCGCCCTCCACCCCACCCCCAGTGCCATTCAGATTCTCAGGCGTCCTGTTTTGTCTCCCAGGGGCCTACTTTGTGGCTCCTGTGAGTGTTCTAGGCCTGGGGCCGTCGAGCGCCACTGCCCGCGTGCCTGTGGTCCTTCCTGCCCGTCTCATTCGGACCTTGCATGCAAACGGCCCACCTTGCTCCTTCGAGGGCCAAGGAGCCATGGAGGGGAGCGCTTAGTGAGTGCTTTACTGCACGCAGGTTGGGTCGGGTTGGCTGGGTCATGGTCCCCGTTGCAGCACCCCTGAGAGGGGGGTCGAGGTTTAGAGGTCACAGCCCGTGTTCAAGGTCCCACAGCTGGTCTGGCAGCAGGGCTGGGGTTTGAACCCTGAGCTGGTTCCAGGCTTGTCTGTCACCCCTCCCCGAGTCTCTGAATCGCCTCTTGGTCTGGCTCCCTGACCCACCTGGGCTTTTGGGGCTAGAGGCCGGGACTACGGTTGACCATTGGATCGTGGGCATCTGCTGGTCTTGTCTACGGAAACTGGCCCCTGGCTGTAATCGCTGAGCTCGCAGGGCACAGGACGCGGAGTGCAACCCACCTCTGTGCACGTTAAGGCGGCAGTTTTATCCAGTTGTGCTGCATTTGCCTGTGGCCACCAGATGAAAGAGCACTCTGAACACTGGCCCGACGGGAGGGGACCTTGTGCAGCCATCGAAAGTGTGGGTGTCGCTGCCCCGAAGCGGGCAGGCACCTGGCTGTGAGACCCAAGTAGGAAGCCGAGTCCCTGTTGATGAGCTCAGGGATGGGGCCGGCCAATCAAGAAGGATCTGAAGAAGAGCCTTGAAGACCCTGCAGTCTAATGGAAAGACCTCTGTGGTTTGAGTCGAAAGGGATTCTGGAAGGGCTTGCCGTGTGCCAGGCAGCTTGCTGACCGTGAAGGGGCGTGAGTGCCTGGCTGAGTGCAGTGCCCTGCGGAGACCTTCAGCAGACACACAGGAGCCCGTGGCTGGTGGTGCAGGCGGCAGGACTCGGGGGTGACCCCTCGCCCAGCTGACCTGCTCCTGGACAGGCAGGGCCCTCCAGCTCGCCGCCCCTCGCTGGAGATAGTAGAGGACTGAGACCTCAGGGCCATGGTAGTAGAGGTGGGAGCACCAGCACTGCTGTCTGGGACTCCTCTGGGCTTAGCAGACGTTCGGGGACCTCCCGGCTTCCACGCGGACTGTCCTCAGCACACGGGGCCTTGAGGGAAGCGCAGCGCGGGCAGCAGGATCTGGACCGAGAGAGGAGCTTTGGAGGCGTGAGGAGCCAGCGGAGCCGGCGTGGCCGGGCGGTGAGGGAGCTGGACTTGGCGGTGCTGAAGCCACGGGCAGTCTCTGTAGTCCTCGGAGGACAGCGTCCCCCGGAGAAGAAGGAAATCGCGGCTGGAGAGTCAGCAGGACTGGCTGGTGGCTTCAGCTGGGGGCTACGGGGAGGAGGGGCGGCTTAAGAAAGCAGGTGGTGGCCGTGAGGGGCCTGGGGCAGGACCAGCGCGGGCAGCGGGCCGAGGACCCGTGGAGCTGGAGCGTGAGGGCCCGTCAGACCGCCCGTGACGAGGCCGGTGCACGGGGACGTCAGGTGGGTCAGGGCTCACTCGGGAGACGAGGTGCTCAGATGAGGGGCACAGAGTGAGTTGAGAGACCGAGAAGGAGGGGGCGTCGGAGGGGGCTTCAGAGGGGTAGGTGGGCAAGAGCTAGAGGAAGAGGGATGGGACGGAGGAGGAGGCCTGGCCCAGCAGGGCTGCCAGGAAGCACCGGAGTCAGGCTGGTGGGCGGGGCCGGCCTCTCTGGTCCCTTCTCCCCGGGGGGCGGCCTGCGGGCAGCACTGCCCACTCCTCCAGTGCTCTTCCCAGGGTCCCTGGCGTGTGTCATCTGTGCCGAGTTGGGAGTAGTATGGATTAATCCCTGAGATGTACTGCCCATCTTTGATGTGTTTGCTGCTGCACCACGTAGGTTTAATAACAGGGAAGAGAAGGCCCCTGTCAGGAGGAGAGTCCTGCAGCCTCGCCAGATACCAGGAATTTTCCCCTCAGCTCAGTCTGTTAGCCTAGAGGCCAGAGGTGGGCAGGGCTTTCTGGCCCCGTGGCAGTGAGTCTCTGTGTTTCTCCTGGTCAGAAGGAAGGGGAGATGTTCCCAGCCTGATGCATTCGCAGGGAAGCACAGAGGGCAGACCTGGGGACCCGCGGGGAAGGAGGGCCTACAGCACCGCGAGGGACCTCCCTCATGGGCGCAGCCTCCTGCAGTGCCCTGGCCCAGGCCACAGTGCTTGGCCTGCTGCTGCCCCTGAAGGCTGGATGGTCCAGGCTGCCTGTGTGCTGGGATACGTGATCCAGCAGCTTTGACCTCTGCCCCGCAGGGGCTGCAGGGGTCGGTGACTGGTGGGTCCACAGCCAGACTTCCTGAGGTCTCTCTGAGTCACAGCCTGGGTCATTCCCAGACTATCTGAGGGTCCAGGCCTTGAGGCCACCAGCCTTCTTCCTGGGAAAGGGGAGCAGAGAACCCCTCTTTGCACCTCAGTCAGCCCTGTGGGCTGTAGCCCTCAGGCCATTTGGAGTTTGGACAGGTATTTCTGGTGAGAAGGGACAGCATCTGAGCCAGGAAGATGGCCGGTGCTTCGCTGGGGACAAGATGGGGGTGGAATCTGCATGTGGGGAGCACAGTCTTGCAGAGGGTCTGCTGTCACCCTGGGCAGGTCCTCTTCCGGAGGAAGCAGAGCAGAGTCCTGCTCTAGGACGTGTGGGCCTGGTGACTACAGTTAACCTCTCTATTTTCTGTTTGTAGAAAGTCCATGAGATGCTGAAGAAGGGGTGGGATGCTGAAGGCTCTCCCTTCCGAGGCCAGCGATTCGACCCGGCCATGTTCAACATCTCCCCGGGGGCTGTGCAGTTTTAATGACCGAAGGAAAGGAAGCCCTCGCCAGCGGGGAGGTGGGGCCTCAGCCGCGGCCCTCGGCTCCCTCCTGCCGGGGACTCGCTTGTCTGGTTCACCCTTGCCATCCTTCTTTTCAAGGGTGAACCCGGCCTCCACGCTGGCCCTGCATCTCCAGACTGTTCTAGAGCAGGGCGGGGCTGCGTGGCTGCAGGGCGGGTGTTAGAGAGCAGGGGGTGTCCCGGCGGGTGCCCCACCTGGCCCGTTAGCCACTCCCTCCCTCCACATGCTGCTCTCGTGCTCTCTGCTTGCTGTTCTCACGCTTGGGGCGGGCGTGGGTGCTGCTCGCCTGTTGAAGCGCGGGCAGGGTTGTGCGGCCTGAGGGCCGGGCTTCTGGCCAGTCTGGGGAGAGCGCAGCCTTGCCCTCTTGCTGGGTGTGTTCACGTGTGGTCTTGCCCGCCTGCTTGTACGCGTTCACCGCCTGCCTCAGCCTCGTTGAGGAGCTGCGGGAACTGGGGTCCTGCCGCCGGATCTGGATGCTGGAAGAAAGTGTCTTGTGGCCTCAGGTGCAGGCACGGCAGGCTCTGTCCCTCTCCTGACCGGGCTGCCTCTGCTCCCACCCGGCCTAGCACTTTTCTCTCGGGGGATCCGGTTCTTGTCTAAGAGAGCTGGGCCAGGCACCCTCAGGAGGCCCCGTGGTGTGTCAGCTGCTCGGTGCAGCCCTTGGTCCTTTCCTGGCCGGGGCCAGACTGCACCGCACAGAGCTCGTGGCTCTGCTCCCACCGCTCTCCCAGGACCCAGAGCCTGTGCCCTTCTCCAGGACTGTGGGGCTGCCCTTCTGGGCGGTTACCTTGCAAGTCTCTGCACCTCGTGAGCTCTGTCCTCTGGGCTGGGGGAGGAAGGAGCCCTGTCCGGGGGGGCGTTCTTTCTGGAGACTTCCCCCTTCAACTGCAGAGGTGGGAGCTGCTTCATCACAGTCTGTGGGGGCAGGTTTCTGGCTCACAGCGCCCTGTAGACACATCCCTGGGTCCCCGGGAAGCGTTTGCTTGCTCTGATGCCATCACAGGAGGTGTGGACACCAGGTGGCTGGGGGAAGCGCCACCACGGGGGCACAGGGCCACAGGGCCCTGCTGTTTGCACTTGTCACCGAGGCTGCTCACGGAGCTGCTGGAGGCCCCTCTGCAGCGCCCTCAGGATTTGCACACCTGTCCCACGTAGTGAAAGGCCTCACTGGCACGTGTCTGTGAGAGAACCATTCTTAGCACGCCTCTGTCTCCTCCTCCCCTCCGCCACCCCCGTGGGGTCTTCTGCCGTGACCAGGTGGGGTGTGGTGCCTGCACCTCAGCTATTTGGGAGACTTTGGGAGCTGTGGACTCGGTGGTCAGTTTTCTTCCTTTTGCCCGATTCGATTTTCAGTGTTGCGTTTCTCCCCACCCCGCCCGCTGTAACAGCAGCGCGCAGGCATCTGGGAGTGCCGGGCTTCAGGGGAGGGCGTGCTCGGTCGCCCTTGCCGTCTTGTGGGAGACGTCTGCCCCTCGCCGCCGGCCTGGGCTCTGGAGCCTGTGCACTCTGCCTGTTTTCTCTCTTCAGACCCGGCAGCAGCAGTTTGGCCCCTGAGCTCCGTCAGCTGAGGTCCAAGGAAGTGGGGTGCACGCCTGCGAAATCACCCTGTCTCCGGTGTTGGTTTGCAATAAATCTGTATTTAAGCACTTGTGGGTCTGTGTGTGACGTTCGTTGCCAAGACAGTTCTCATTGTGTGGACATTACCTGAATTCTAGCCCTGAGGCCCGTGTACACAGCAAACGCCAAAATGGGAAATTCCTAAATATCTCCCAAAGGTGTTTCTCATCCAGCCCGCATCCTGGCGAGACTTCACACAGGTTTCAGAAATCTAATAAGCTTTTGGTCAGGAGAAAAGATTGTAGCTCTAGAGCTTGCGTGCATTTCCAAACAGGAGTCAGAAGGCTTCAGCCCGAGGGTCCTCAGTGCTGCATTTACCTGCCCGGATTCCGGAACGCTGGGCTCACGAGTCTGCCTGCACCCGCTCCGGACATAACAGGTGTGTGACACATCCCCTGCCTCAGTCACATGGCATCCTCTCCAGAACCCCCTGCCCGTTCCCCCATTCCAGGCGCCATGCTCGGTGGGCAGGACCTGGTGAGCATATCTTGATAAGCATTTCTTGAATGAGTGAAGAATGTGCAGAGGGCTCAACAGTGGAATTACCAAGCAAACTCCAAACTCCCAGGGCAGAAATAATCTGCCAGGAGGGAGAGGCACCATCTCTCAACAGTTTGCCTCCAAAGTGTGCGGGAGGGAGAAGAGTCAGGAGTAGTCTATGTGCCAGTGTGTCCAGGAAGTGGCAGCTGCCTTACAAAGACCTGACCACCCAGAACACAGTCTGGGGAACAGACCCAAACCCCGCTCCAGTCTGCTGCCCAGACGGCCAGCTGGCAGCAGGGTCAGCCCAGGTTGGACGACTTGTTTCTGTGAATGAAGAGTGGTGTGTGGACTCAGACTCGCCAGTCCTCGGTAAGTGCTCTCTCCCTCTTGGCCAGAGGGCAGGCGCCAGAGCAGAGCTCCTGCCCCCGACAGTGGCGCACACGTGGGACTGGTCCCCCGTGGTCTGGGAGTCGGGTGGTTCAGCCTGGCCGCTGCTATGCATACCTTTCCTGGACACCAGGTTGGCAAGCTCTCGCTCAGCTCCCTGATGCCCCCGTGGACATGGTTAGGAATCCTGAGGCCTCTCCTTCAGGTCCCTGTCACAACTTCAGGGGCAAGGAACAATTAATATATTCTGTAATCTCAGACTCAGCTCACGCCTCAGCCAGTCCGCACGAGCATGGTTTTATCTGGTCTGTTCTGTCTTACGTCCTTGGTTTTATTCTTTACAACTGAAGGTTGGGTCACCGGCTTGCCTTCAGAGGGAAGAAAGGACCGTCGGGTGCCAGCTGGGGGTCTTAGATCTGCCCTCCCCTCTTAAGCCGGGTCCCTGAGCTGGACACCACTCTGCTGTCCTAGCCCCACTCTGCAGGCTCTGGCACCTGCTGCTGCCGGCGTGGGGAGGGCGGGGCTGGGGTCGCGCACTCCAGCCCACACTGGGAGAGTCTGGCGACTGTGACTCGGACTTGGCTGGGCCGAGAGGGACCAGCCTGGTGGAACAGGAGTCACGCCAGCTGTGGACAGAGAGCCAGTGGGCCTGATGCGGCCATCCTCCTTGCAGGGCAGGCCCGAGCCTGTCCCCTGGAGATGGAGGGCCTCGCGAGAGAGGTGCCTGGACCCGAGAGTGAGTCAGGGCTTCTCCAGGGAGCTCGGGCCAGGCCTTCTACCACCTCTGTCCTGGTTCCTCCTGGGAGGGATCCTAGGCTCTTTGGCCAGCGCTGGATGGGGCATTAGGGACGTTTTGGTTCAAACCCCCACTGTGCAGTGGTCACAGAGGAAGTGTCACCCCCGAGGCGTGAGCTGGGCCCCCGCTCCTGCCCCCATTCCCAGCGTCACCCCGGAGGTGGCCTGGCCCTGGCTGATGCTCTGCAGGTGGATGATGGAAGGAGGGGGGAAGGCCCCCAGCATTCGCCTGCT
Organism: Eschrichtius robustus; assembly: GCF_028021215.1. Lineage (NCBI taxonomy): Eukaryota > Metazoa > Chordata > Mammalia > Artiodactyla > Eschrichtiidae > Eschrichtius > Eschrichtius robustus. The sequence continues at coordinate 9,959,753 of NC_090831.1, forward strand.
GAAACCCTATCAGCCCAGACATGGCAGAGGAGGACCCTGAGGGCCGGCTAACTCTGGACAGGGCCGCCGGAGGTCACGGTGAAGCAATGGCGCAGCAGGGGTTTGGGGGAGGTCCCTCCTGCAGGGACGGGGAGGCTGGTCCTTGAGGGGCTGGGTAATCGGGAAGCTGCCCAGGTTATGACCTTGCAGGGACCGGGTCAGGAGCGTCGTGTTACGGTTAGGGTTAGGGCAGTGTCCCCTGGTGGGCCTGGACTTGGGAAGACCGCCGAGCTGCAGCACGGGAAGTCTGAGGCCCCAAAGATGGTGTGCCTGGCCCACACAGCGTCTCACAGAGGGTTTGGGGTTAGCAAGAGGCCAGGGAAGGGCTGCAGAGCGGGGACTTCAGGTGGGGAAGCTGCCAGCAGCCTCAATGACCACCTGTCAGGGCTGGGCCGGTGCAGAGGGCGCAGGGGCGGGAGACCACGGGCCAGGGTGCAGGGTGCTGGCAGAGGGCGAAGGATAGCAAAGGGAAGTGGAAGCGGGGGCAGGAAGGAGGGGAGAGGACGTGCCCTGCTGGGCCCCGTACATCCTGTGTGTCCTCAAGGTGAACAGCCCCATCCGTGTCTGGGAGCGCAAAGCACCAACACGGGCCACCCCTAGTCTCCCAGGTGCAAGGTTTGTGCCAGCTCCTCGGGGGAGCCCTTAACCCTTGGTCGAGGGGGAGGCAGACGGTGTTTCTGGAGCATTCCACTGCAGTGTGTTGGACTGGACAGCATCAGCACATCCTGGGTACCCCCTCGGACTCTGTGGATCAGCACCTCCCGGCGCCAGTCCCAGGACGGCGCACCCGGTGTTTACGAGGGATGTAGGCAGCGTGGCCTCTGGAACCCCCAACTTCCTGGCTTAGTGACCCATATAAAGCACAGAGATCTGGGGCGGGCAGGCCTGAGGAGGGACTCGGCAGGCCAGGTGGAGCCCACAGCACGCCCGCATACCCCAGGGCCTGGGGCCAGGGATGGGGGAGTGAGCGTCCAGTGAGTCCGGGTCTTGAAGGCCAGGGTCATGCCTTGGATTTCACCCCAAATTCCTGAGGATTCGAGCAGGGAGAAGCTTCTGATGTGTGCTGAAGAGGAGCAGGCTTGGGGAAGGGGAGTGGGTTAGGGGTGGGTGGCGGCCAGGCCCCTTAGAGCCCCCATCAGCTTCTGCATCTTACCTGCCTCCCTTCCTCCCTCCTTTACTACCCACCCCCACCCCCCAATCCTCCCTCCTTACTTCCCTGCCTGACCCACCTGGTCCCAGCTCACCTCACATGGTCCCAGGATCCTGGCCCATGACTTGCTCCACCAGGAAACTTGAAACCCTGTGCTGGCGGAAGGTGCAGGCCTGGGCCCAGGTGTGCAGGGTGACAGGTCCTGAAAAGGCACCTGTTGACCCCTCCAGGGGCATCGTAACCCCATGGATCCCCCTAGCTTGCCCCCCTCTCACCATCCCCTCCATGCCTGGAGGTGCACCTGCGGGTCTCCCCAAACTTGCCCCAGGCTGGAGGCCACCACTGGGAGGTGGAGGGTGCCTGGCTCCTTGTGCCTCAGTTTCCTCAGCTGCAGAATGACCCATGCTTGCGAAGGGCCTTTGGTGCCTGCAGCCCCTCTGGGATCCCACCCCATGGGGGGTCAGCAGTGGGGCAGGGGAGGAGCACCGCCTGCCACCCCTGGCCTCCTGGAGCCAAGCCTCCTGCCCACCCTGCACCTGCAGATCCCCCCACTTCTCCTGGCCTTGGCTGGCCCCTCACGATTGCCTTCAGAGACCCTGACAAAGGTCACCACCCCTGCCCTCCTTCAAGGAGCCCCAGCCCTGGGAGGACAGTCCCTGGCCAGGCCCCCTCTGCTCCCCTCTTAACTCTGTTCCATTTCTCTCCCCACCCCTCCCCCCTCTGCTGCTCTCCCCCCCCTTCCTCCGTCCCACTCCCCCACCTCCAATTTTCTCTCCTCTCTCCCCTCTGCTTTCATCTCCCCTGTTCCCATCCCTCTTTCCCTCCTCCCTCTTTTCTCCTCCCCACTTCCTCAGGCCTCCCTTCCTCTCCTGACCTCAAGGTGGGAAGGTGACCTGGTAGCCAGGGCAGTCAGGAGGTCCACATCCTTTAACATGTTTATTGTGGTAAAATATGCATAACACAAAATTTACCATCTTAACGATTTTGAAGTGGCATTAAGTGCATTCACCTTGGTGTGCAATCATCACCACCGTCCATGTCCAGAACTTTTTCATCTTCCCAAAGTGAAACTTCATACCCATTAAAATATTTTTAAAGGACTTCCCTGGTGTTCTAGTGGTTAAGACTCCGCGCTTCCACTGCAGGGGGCGCGGGTTCGATCCCTGGTCGGGGAACTAAGATCCCCGGTGCTGCATGGCGTGGCCAAAAAAAAAAAAAAATTTTTTTTTTAAAGTTCATTGCCGGTATTGGAAATGAGATTTTACAGAAGTCTCAGTTTCCTGGCTCTCCTGAAAGCTTGGGAGCCCAGGCAGATGGGATCCAGGCGATGGCTGTAGCAGGTGGGCAGTCAGATACTGCAACCCCAGCACTCTGCACTGCCCACCACGGGCTCCCTCTGCATCCAGGCATTGGAAGTGGGGGGCAGAAGAGTTTGTGTCAGAGTGCTGTAATGATGGAAGGACGTGACTAGCAGTTGCAGGTGGAGGGGACCGTGGGCCAAGGAATGCAGGTGGGGTCTACAAGCTGGAAAAGGCAAGGAAGAGGGTTCTCTCCCAGAGCCTCCACAAGGACACAGTCTCGCCCCACGAGACCCATCTGGGGCTTCTGACTCCCAGGACTCTTGAGAAAGTAACTGTGTTTTTTTAAGCTACTAAATTTGTGGTAATTTGTTAAAGCAGCAGTAGGAAATTAATACAGGCACTGTCAATATTTTGTACTTTAACCAGTTTAATAGGTGGGTGCTGGTATCTTATCGTGATTTAATTCGCATTTTTCCACTGGCTAACTATGGTAGACATCTTTTCATGTGCCTTTTGCCATCTATATATCTTTGGTGAAATGTCTGTCAAGTGTGTTTCTCATTTCCTGATTGGATTGATTGTTTTAACGTTCAGGTTTAAATTTCTAAAATATATTCTAGGTAAAAGTCCTTTGCTGGATATGTGATTTGCAAATATTTTCTCCCAGTCTGTGATTACTCTTTTTATCCTTTTAGCATAGTCTTCCTCAGAGCAAAAGTTTTTAATGTTGATGAGGTTTAATTTATTAAAAATGTTTTTATGAATCATGCTTTTGGTATCAAGTCTAAAAAATCTTAATGTAGTCCTAGATCTCAAGGATTTTCTATTTTTTTTCTAGAAGTTTTATAATTTATGTTTTACATTTAAGTCCACGATCCATTTTGAGTTAGTTTTTGTATGAAGTGTGAGGTATAGGCTGAGGTTCTTATTTTTACCCCCTGGTGGCTCCAGCACCATTTATTGAAAGGGCTATCATTCCTCCATTGAATTGCTTCTGCTCCTTCATCAAAAATTAATTGGACGTATTTCAGTGGATCTATTCTGGGTTCTCAGTTCTATTCCATTGAGTTATGTGTCTACCCCTCCATCAATACCACACTGTCTTGAGTGCTGTAGCTATATGGTCAGCTTTGACATTGTGAATCTTTTTCTCTTTTATACTTGTTTTGGTTATTCTAGGATCTTTCCCTTTTCATATAAATTTTAGAATAAGCCTGTCTAGACTACAAAAAATCTCATTGGGATTTTGGTAAGTAATTGCACTAAACCTGTAAATCAATTTAAGAAGAATTGACATCTTTCCTATGTTGAATCTTCCAATCCATGAATGTGGTATGTCTTTCCAGGTATTTACATCGTTGATCTCTTCATCAGCATTTTGTAATTTTCTTCATATAGATTCTGCATGTGTTTTATTAGATTTGTACCTAAGTATTTTTTTTTAACATCTTTATTGTAGAGTATAATTGCTTTACAGTGGTGTGTTAGTTTCTGCTGTATAACAAAGTGAATCAGCTATATGTATACATATATCCCCATATACCATCCCTCTTGAGTCTCCCTCCCACCCTCCCTATCCCACCCCTCTAGGTGGTCACAAAGCACCGAGCTGATCTCCCTGTGCTATGCAGCTGCTTCTCACTAGCTATCTATTTTACATTTGGTAGTGTATATATGTCAATGACATATGTACTTAAGCACTTTGTATTCTTTAGGTCAGTTATAAATGGTATTGCATCTTTTATTTTCCTCTCCTCTTGTTCCTTTTCAGTATATAGAAATGAAATTGGCTTTTTTTTTTTTAACATCTTTACTGGAGTATAATTGCTTTGCAATGTTGTATTAGTTTCTGCTGTATAGCAAAGTGAATCAGCTATATGTATACATATATCCCCATATCCCCTCCCTCTTGTGTCTCCCTCCCACCCTCCCTATCCCACCCCTCTAGGTGGTCACAAAGCACTGAGCTGATCTCCCTGTGCTATGCAGCTGCTCCCCACTAGCTATCTGTTTTACATTTGGTAGTGTATATATGTCAATGCCACTCTCTCACTTCATCCCAGCTTACTCTTCCCCATCCCCGTGTCCTCAAGTCCATTCTCTTATGTCTGCGTCTTTATTCCTGTCCTGCTCCAAGGTTCTTCAGAACCATTTTTTTTTTTTTTAGATTCCATATATATGTGTTAGCATATGGTATTTGTCTTTCTCTACAACTCAATTTCTTTAATGGTTATGGGACTATTCAGGTTATTATTTCATCTTGTCTGAGTTTTGGTAGTTTGTAATTTTTGAGAAATTGGTCCATTCCTTCTAAGTTGTCAAATTTATGTGTATAAAAGTGTTCATAGCGTCCTCTCATGATCCCTTTAATGGTTGTAGGATCTGTTATGATATCCCCTGTTTCATTTTTGTTATTGGTAATGTGTGTCTTTTCTCTTTTTATCTTGTCAATCTTAGTAGAGTTTTATTAATTTTATTGTTTTTTTTAAGAATCAGCTTTTTATTTCATTTATTTTCTCTGTAGTCTTTGTGTTTTTTATTTTGTTTATTTCTGCTCTTATCCTTTGTATTTTCTTCCCCTTCCTTTGGGTTTATTTTTCTCTTCTTTTTACTGGTTTCTTGAGGTAGGAGCTTAGGTAATTAATTTGCAGTTTTTCCTCTTTCCTCATGTACGCATAATGCTATAAATTTCCCTCTCAGCACTACTTTAGCTGCTTCCAACAACTTTTTTTTAAATTCAGTTTTCTATGTCTTACTTTTCTTTGAGACTTCCTCTTTCAGATATGTTGTTAAATTTCCAAGCAAGTGTTTGTAGAGCTTCCTACAAGCTCTTGTCTTTCTACTGATTTCTACTTTAAATCCATTATTGTCAGAGGGCATACTCTGTGTGATTCAATTCCTTTAAATTTGTTAAAGTTTGTTTTATGACCCAGGATGTGGTCTGTCTTGGTGGGTGTCAGTGGGCACTTGAAAAGAATGTGTTTTCTGCTGTTGTTGGGTGTAGAGTGTGTTCTATAAGGATTAATTCCTGTTGGTTGATGGTGTTGTTCACTTCTTATATCCTTGTCCATTTGGTAGTTTTATCAATTGCTGAGAGTCCTCAACTTCTTTTTTTTTTTTTTTTTTTTTTTCCAGCTGTGCCATGTGGCTTGCGGGATCCTAGTTCCCCAACCAGGGATTGAATGTGTGCCCTTGGCAGTGAAAGTGTAGAGTCCTAACCGCTGGACTGCCAGGGAATTCTCTGAGCGTCCCCAACTTTAATTCTGGATTTGTCAATTTCTCCTTTCAGCTCTACCAGTTTTGCTTCATGCATTTTGAAGCTCTGTTGTTTGATACATACACATTTAAGATTGCTATACCTATTTGGTAGATCTTTTTATCATTAGGTAAAGTCCATCTCTGTCCCTAGTAATTTTCTATGCTCTGAAGACTGCTTTATCTCAATTTAATATAGCCACTCCTGCTATATTAATATAAATAATAAAAATAATAAAAAGTATATGTTTTGATTAATGTTTACATGGTATACTTTTCCCATCCATTTATTTTCATTCTATTTTGAACTGAGTTCCTTGTAGACAGTATGTAGTTGGGGGCATGTTTTTTTAATCCAGTCTACCAATCTCTGTCTTTTAATTGGTGTATTTAGACCATATATAGTCAATTATTGGTATGTTAGGTTTTTATTTGTTATTTAAATTTTATGTTTTTTCCCTTTGTTTCTCATTCCTCTGTTTCTTTTTCCTTGGCTTTCTTTGGATTTCTTGAACCTCTTTTAATAATTCCACTCTGATTTATTTGTAACATTTTTTAGTATATTGCCTTGTATACTTTTATTTAGTGATTGCACTAGGTATTTCCATATACATATATAACTGGTCACAGTCCATTGGTGTTGACATTTTATCACTTTGAGTGAGTGTAGACACTTTTGTTAATGGCTCTTTATCCTTCCAAATTTTAAAACACAACTGTCTTCAGTACTTCCTCTACGTTGAGGAACCACATTAGATGGTATTAGGATTTTTGCTTTAGCCATAAAATGTGATTAAAGAAATTCATGAAGTGAAGTAGTCTATTGTGTTCATCTTTATTTACTTTTTGGCCACACCACGTGGCTTGTAGGATCTTAGTTCCCTGACCAGGGATCTAACCTGGCCTCCGGCAGTGGAAGCACAGAGTCCTAACAACTGGACCACCAGGGAATTCCCTGTTTATATTTGTCCTTTCCATTGTTCTTTTCTTGAAGAAGTTTCCAGCCTTCTTTTGTTATTATTTTCTATTTGGAGAGCTTCCTTTAGCCATTCTTTAAAGATAGGTCTGATAGCAACAAATTCTCTTAGTTTTTCTTCATCTAGGAATATCTTTATTTCCCCTGCATTCCTGAAGGATAGTTTCACTGGATTTTGCAATTGACTATTCCTTTCTTTCTGCACTTGAAAAATATTGTGCCACTCACCTCTGACCACCAGGGTTTCCAGTGAGAAATCTGCTATCATTTGAATGGTATTCCTCTATTATAAATATATCGTTTCTGTCTGGCTATTTTTAAGATTTTCTTCTTTGCTTTTAGCTTTCAGAAGTTTAATCATGATGTGTCTTGGTGTGGGGGTCTCTTTAGGTTTTTCCTATTTAGGGTTTTCTCAGCTTCTTGAATCTGTACATTTATGTCTTTTGTAAGAATTGGGATTTTTAAAAAGACCTTATTTAATTACTTTTTCAGCCCCTCATTCTTTCTCCCTGCCTTCTGAGATGATATGAGTGATATGACATGAATGTTGGATCTTGTGTCATTGTCCCATAAATCTGTGAGGCTCTGTTCATTTTCTTTTTCAGTCTGTTTTCCTCCTGTTGTTCAGAATAAGTAAATTCTACTGATCTTTCTTCAAGTTTACTGATTCTATATCCTCTGTCATCTCCAGTCTACTAGAGAGTTCATCCAGCAAAGTTTTTAATTTGGTTAGTATATTTTTCAGTTCTATAATTTTTTTGTTTTTTTAAAAATAAATTTATTTATTTTATTTGTTTATTTTTGCTGTGTTGGGTCTTCGTTGCCACGTGTGGGCTTTCTCTAGCTGCGGTGAATGGGGGCTACTCTTCGTTGCAGTGCGTGGGCTTCTCATTGTGGTGGCTTCTCTTGCTGCAGAGCATGGGCTCTAGGTGCGCGGGCTTCAGTAGTTTTGGCGCCTGGGCTCACTAGTTGTGGCACGTGGGCCCTAGAGCGCAGACTCAGTAGTTGTGGTGCATGGGCTTAGTTGCTCCGCGACATGTGGGATCTTCCTGGACCAGGGCTTGAACCCGTGTCCCCTGCACTGGCAGGCGGATTCTTAACCACTGCACCACCAGGGAAGTCCCCTATACTTTTTACTTTATAGAAAATATTTATTTTTTAAAAATTTATTTTATTTAAATTAAAAAAAAAATTTCTCCAACCCCTAACCCCACCTCTGGGAGCAACCACCAATCTGTTCTCTGTATCTATGAGCTTTTTTTTTTTTTTTTTAAAGGTTCCACTTATAAGAGACATTATATGGTATTTGTCTTCCTCTGTCTGACTTATTTCACTTAGCATAATGCCCTTGAGGTCCATCCATGTTGTCACATATGGCAAGATGTCGTTCTTTTTTATGGCTGAATAATATTCCATTGTATGTGTATACCACAATTTCTTTATCCATTCATCCAGCAGTGGGCATTTAGGTTGTTTCCATGTCTTGGCTACTGTAAATAATGCTGCAATGAACATGAGGGAACATATATCTTTTTGAGTTAATGTTTTCATTTTCTTTGGATAAATACCTAGAAGTGGAATTGCTGGATCGTATGGTACTTTTATTTTTAATTTTTTGAGAAGTTTTCACACTGTTTTCAATAGTAGCTGTACCAATTTACATTCCTACCAACAGTGCACAAGAGTTCCCCTTTCTCCACATTCTTGCCAACACTTGTGTTTCTCCTCTTTTTGATAGTAGCCTTTCTAACAGGTGTGAGGTGATAGCTCATTATGGTTTTGATATACATTTCCCTGCTGATTAGTGATGTTGAGCACCTTTTCACATACCTATTGGCCGTCTGTATGTCTTCTTTGAAAAATGTCTATTCAGATCTTCTGCCCATTTTTAAATCGAACTTTTAAATTTTTATTATTTATTTATTTTTTATTGCTATTGAGTTGTATGAGTTCTATATATATTGTGGATATTAACCCCTTATCAGACATTTGACTTGCAGATATTTTCTGCCATTCAGTAGGTTGCCTTTTCATTTTGTTGATGGCTTCCTTTGCTTTGCAGAAGCTTTTTAGTTTGATGTAGTCCTGGTTCCAGCTCAAGACTGTGACTTAGGAAGATCCTAAACACCCCTCCTCCCACAGAAACACTGACTCTACAACTATATATGGAACAATTTCCCCTTAGAAAAGCCTAAGGGCTGGCTGAGTGATAACTGTACTCAGCAAATGAGAAGAAAACCACATCGAAGTGTGTAGGAGCGGCTGGGAAGGAACTCAAAACCTGGAGCTTCTCTCTGATGAGAGGTGCCCACATCAGGCACTCCAGCTTTTTAAGACATGCACTTGAAAGACGAGCCCCTAAAACATTTAACTTTGAAGACCAATGGGGCTCACATCCCTAGACCCACAAGACTGTAACAATATGAGTGGCGACTCTTATAAAGGGCTTGTGCACTTGGACCCACCCACTCTAGGGCCCAGCTCACAGGCAGCCGATCACACCTAGACTTAAAGTGAAGAAGGCTCATCTGCTTATATTAAAGCATTGGCCTGAGAGGCAGGCATCTAATTTAACACACACATCTTAAGAGCCTGCTAGAACACTTTCTGGGGATAGAGACTGGTGGCACTTTGTGCTTTCCCTTTGCCACGCTCCAGAGCACCAGTATCTCCTGGAAGGGAACTTCTACACACATCTGATTTTTGTGGCTGCTGCCGAGGGGATGCCTCTTGATCACCTGGCTCTGGAGGTCAGAAGAGCTTGCGTTCCTCGTCCCACAGGACTGTAATAACTGGCCTCACCCAGAAAGGAGCTCATACCCTTGTCTGGTGCCCTGATTTTTGTGACTGCTTCCAGGAGACACATCTATTGATACATTGCCTGGCTTTGGCGGCCAGTGGGGCGTACACTCGTGGGTCTCACAGGACTGTAAGCAATGGAGAAAGAGTTCTTAAACAGCCATCCTCAGGCACAGCAAGAAGTAACAGACCCAGGAGCTTTGTCTTTTCTATGAAGAAGGCCTATTGGCTAATCATCATGACTGAGGCCTGAGGGGCAGGCTTCTAATTAGGTATGCATCTAGGGGCTAATTATAATCTTTTCTAGAGACCTCAGAGGGTGGATGTTATCTTTCTGCTTGTCCTCTGCCATGCTACAGAGTGCCATGTCTTCTGGAGGGGATCTTTACCTGCATTGGTGCCCTGGTTTTTTGGTGTGGTGCCCGTCTTTCGGCGGCTGCCACCCAGGAAACACCCCTTGATCACCTGGTTCTGAGGACCAGGAGGGCTTGCATTCCTGAGTCCCACAGGACTGTGGCAACTGGAGAGACGGTTCTTGGCAGGCTGCCACCCCCGGGGCACAGTGGACTGAGGCATACCCTCCAGTCTTTCTGTGAAGAAGCTTTCTTTGCTTATCTTAGAGCATCAGCTTGAGGGGCAGACTTCAGGTTTGGCACACAGTTAGTGGCTTATAGAGCCACTCTCAAGGAGTGTAGGCTGTTGACACCATCTTGGCGCTCTCCATCTGCCTTGCTCCAGCTCACTGGTATCACCAAGAAAAGAGCTATGCTCATCAGGAACCCTGATTTTTGTAACTGTGGCCCAGGGGGTAACTCCAGATCACCTGGCTCTGGTGGCTAGCAGGGCTTACACTTACAGTTCCACAGGACTGTGTATATTTGCATACTTTAAAAGCTGCTGCCTAAAGGTCTGACTTCCAGTCAGCATGAGCATGAATCTAGGTACTGAGATCCTCTTCTTTGGGACATTGACAGGTCTTGGCACATTCTTAGCTACTGGGAGCTATTAAAAATAGAATAGGCTGTTTGGACAAGTACAATATTTGAGGGAAAATCAAGAGTTGGGGCAGGGTCGAACAAGTTTTATCTTCTAGACAAGGTTACTCCTTCAAGCCCGGGAGAGGTGGTGGTTTCATCTACTGGATAGAAACCTACACAAAGAGTCAAGCAAAATTAAGAAACAGAGGAATAGTTTCCAAATGAAAGAACAAAATAAAAACCCCAGAAAACTTTAATGAAATAGTTAAATGATACTTAATTATTTACCTGATAAATAATTATCCTGGTAAAGAGTTCAAAGTAATTGTCATAAAGATGCTCACTGAACTGGGGAGAAGAATGGATAGACACAGTGAGAATTTCAGCAGAGATGGAAAGTATAAGGAAGTACCAAGTAGAAGTAATGGAGCTGAAGAATACAATAACTGAACTGAAAAATACACCAGAGGGTTCAACAGCAGACTAGATGAAGCAGAAAAAAAAAATCAGTCAACTTGAGGACAGGGCAGTGGAACTCACCCAATTAGAGCAGGAAAAAGAAAAAAGAATGAAAAGAGTGAAGGTAGCTTGAGGGAATTATGGGACAACACCAGATGGACTAACATTCGTGTTATAGGAGTCCCAGAAGGTGAAGAGAGAGAGAAAGGGGCAGAAATCTTATTGAAAGAAATAATGACTGAAAAGTTCCCTAACTTGGGGAAGGAAACAAACATCTGGAGCCAGGAAGCCCAAAGACTACCAAAAGAGAGGAATCCAAAGAGACCCACACCAAGCACACTATAATTAAAGTGTCAAAAGTTAGAGAATTTTGAAAGCAGCCAGAGAAAAACAACTTGTCACATACAAGGGAACCCCCATAAAACCATCATTAGATTTTTTTTTTTTTTTAGCATACACTTTGCAGGCCAGAAGGGAGTGGCATGATATATTCAAAGTGATGAAAGAACAAAAAAAACTTCCAACCAGGAATACTGTACCCAGCAAAGTTACCATTCAGAATTGAAGGAGAGATAAAAGAGTTTTATGGACAAGCAAAGCTAAAGGAATTCATCACCACTAAACTACCCTTATAAGAAATGTTAAAGAACCTTCTTTAAGCTGAAAGAAAGGCTGCTAAGTAGTAACAAGGACACATATGAAAGTATAAATCTCATTGGTAAAGGTAAATATACAGTAAAGGTAGTGGTTTGATTACTTATAAAGCTAGTATGATGATTAAAAGACAAAAGTAGTAATAATGAGTATAGTAATTAGCTAAGGGATACATAAGATTAAAATATGTAAAATGTGACATCAAAAACATTAAGCCGGGGGTGGAGAGGAGTAAAAATGTTGAGTTTTAGAATGGGCTCAAACATAAGTTATCAACTTAAAATAGACTGTTACAAGTTGTTATATGTAAGCCTCATATAACCAGAAAGCAAAAATCTACAGTAAATACACAAAAGATAAAGAGAGAGGAATATAAGCATACCACAAAAGAAATCAAGTCACAAAGGAAGAGGAAGAAGAAGGAAGGAAGAGACAGGAACTGTAAAAATAACCAGAAAACAATTAACAAAATGGCAATAAGCATATACCTATCAATAATTACCCTATATGTAAGTAGGGTAAATTCTCCAATCAAAAGATTTAGAGTGGCTGACTGGATTAAAAAAAACAAGACCCATCTATAGGCTACCTACAAGAGACTCACTTTAAATGTAAGGACACACAGGCTGAAAGTGAAGAGATGAAAAAAGATATCCCATGCAAATGGAAACCAAAGGAAAGCTGGAATAGCTATACTTGTATCAGACAAAACAGAGAATAAAAGACTGTAATGAGAGATAAAGAAGGGTGTTACATAATGAAAAAGGGGCCAATCCAACAAGGGGCTATAACATTTACATATGCACTGAATGTGGAAGCACCTAAATATGTAAAGTAAATATTAACAGGCCTAAAGGGGGGAAGAGACAGCAACACAATAGTAGTAGGGGACTTTAATACCCAACTTACATTCAGACAGAAAGTCAATAAAGAAACATTGGTCTCAAACAACATGTTGGAGCAGATGGACTTAACATATTTATAGAACAATCCATCCAAAAGCAACAGAATACACATTCTTCTTAGGTGCACATGGAACATTTTACAAGATAGCTTGTATGTTAGACTGCAAAACAAGACTTAATAAATTTAAGAAAATTGAAATCATATAAGCATCTTTTCTGACCACGATGGTATGAAACTAGAAATTAATTACATGAAGAAAACTGGAAAATTCATAAATATGTGGAGACTAAACAACATGCTACTGAACAACCAATGGGTTGAAGAAGAAATCAAAAAATACCTTGAGACAAATGAAAACAAAAATGTAACATACCAAAATTGATGGGATGCTGTAAAAACAGTTCTAAGAGGGAAGTGTTTTTTTAAAAAAAATAACGTTCAATTAAACAAATATTTATTAAGCACCTACTTTGTGCTAGGCACTGTGTTAGGCACCCTCACTGCATGCTGTCCACACAGCATGGTAATCTCAGAAATTAAAACCAAGAAAAGGAAAGTTGTCACAACCCTACAAACTGGGGGCGGGTGGAAGCAGGCGGAGTGCATATAGGCAATTCCTGTGCTAGAAAACACACCCACCAGAAACTTGTTTTCTTTCTCGGGACAAGTCTCTGCTAAGTGGTGGTTTTAAAGCATCTCTGTATATACTGAGAGGGAAGTTGCTGTCACCACACCCCCATACACTGAGGCCTGATGGACATTCAAATACTATGAATGCTACTCAAAAAAAGGAGGTGGAAAGGGTATTTATATTTGGATTAGAAATTACTCTTCCAGTTCATATGGTTGCAACAGCCCTTAAGAAAGATATAAACATCCCTGCCCCGACTGCATAAACGTTTAAGGTAGACCTAGTTCTGCATTCCTGAGTCAGAATTGTCCGGTTGTCTGCAAACTTGCAAGGCCAGAGAAGCGAGGGGAGATTTCTATTCTGGAGAGGAGAGAGTGGACGGCATCCCTGGTTTGGAAACACGACAACCTGCACCTGCATTTACAGAAGCAACACGAATGGGAGGACATCCTAGTGCTACTCTGTCTCACGCACACACTGGGGACTCAGGAATGGCCCTAGTTGTTGGCGCCCAGCATGGAGAGGCCCCTGCGGAAGTCATGCAGGTCGTCAGTCTTCCCATCCAGCACCTCCAAGAAGCTCTTCAGCTCCACCTTCAGGTGGCGCTGTCAGTACTTACTCTTCTCAGTGTCTGTCTTCAGAGAACACACGTTGTCTTCTAGGTTCTGACTGTCTGCTGCCTCTAATTTCTCAGCGATGTATTCACACTCTGACCTGAGTTGTGGAATGATTTCACTTTGTTTTTGGAGGTCTTTCAACTTAGTCTCCTTTTCTCAGAGTTCTGATTCCAGCTCCTCAACTCTTCTCTTCAACTGGATGGTCTTCTCCTTCTCTCTGTTTATCTCACTGCATTGCTCTTCCAGCTCATCAAATCTTGTTCCAGAGCTGGTCGTTCTCATCGTGGCAGAGGGAGAACTGCCTCTTCCACTGCTCCACGCTGGCCGCTGGGTCCTGTAGTGCCGTGGTCAGCTGGGCGTTGCTAGGAGGGAAGTTTAGAGCAGTAAATGTCTATCTCAAGAAACAAAAAAAAGTCTCAAACAACCTAACTTTATACCTCAAGGAAAAAGAAAAAGAAGAACAAAGACCAAAGTTTGTAGAAGGAAGGAAATAACAAAGAGTCGAAATAAGTGAAATAGAGACTAAAGAGACAACAGAAAAAAGATCGATGAAACTAAGATCTGGTTCTTTGAAAAGATAAAATTGATAAACCTTTAGCTAGACTTACCAAGATAAACGGAGAGAATACATAAAATAAATAAATAAAATCGGAAATGAAAGAGGAATGAACAATTATACACCAAAAAATTGGACAACCTAGAAAAAAATGGATAAATTCCTGGCAACATACAACCTACCAAGACTTAATCATGATGAAATAGAAAATCTTAACAGACTGATTACTAGTAAGGGGATTGAATCCATAATCAAAAATCTCCTAACAAACAAAAGTCCAGAACCAGATGGCTTCACTGGTGAATTCTACCAAACATTCAAAGAAGAATTGATACCAGTCCTCTTCAAACTCTTCCAAAAAAACAGAAGAGGAGCGAACTCTCCCAAACTCATCTTATGAGGCTAGCAATGTCCTGATACCAGAACCAGCTAGGGATGCCACAAGAAAAGAAAATTCCAGGCCAATATCCGTGATGAACATAGATGCAAAAATTCTTAACAAAATATTAACAAACTGAATTCAACAATCCATTAAAATGATCATACACCATGGTCAAGTGGGGTTTATTCCAGGGATGCAAAATGGTTCCACATCTGCAAATCAGCCAGTGTAACACATTAACAAAAGGAAGGATAAAAACCATATGAGCGGGCTTCCCTGGTGGCGCAGTGGTTGAGAATCTGCCTGCCAATGCAGGGGACATGGGTTCGAGCCCTGGTCTGGGAAGATCCCACATGCCGCGGAGCAACTGGGCCCGTGAGCCACAATTACTGAGCCTGCGCATCTGAAGCCTGTGCTCCTCAACAAGAGAGGCCGCGACGGTGAGAGGCCCGCGCATCGCGATGAGGAGTGGCCCCCGCTTGCCACAACTAGAGAAAGCCCTCGCACAGAAACGAAGACCCAACACAGCCATAAATAAATAAATAAATAAATAAATAAACCATATGATCATCTCAATAGATTCAGAAAAAGCATTTAACAAGATTCAACATCCATTTATGATAAAAACTCAACAATTGTAGGTACAATTTTTACTTTGTAGAAAATATTTTTCTTTATAGGGAAAATTTTTATTAAAAAAACATAAAACTTCTTTGCTGAGACTTTCCATTTCTTCATTCTTTTCAAGACAGTTTGTAATTTCTTATTGAAGCATTTTTATGATGGCTGCTCCAAAATTCTTGCCCCATACTTCCAACTGCCAGTTGAGCTTGTCAGTGCCCTCAGTTGGTTGTCTTTTCTCATTCAAATTGTGGTTTTCCTTGTTCTTGGTAATGACGAAGGATTTTCAACTGTATCCTGGATATTTTGGTTATTATGTTATGAGTCTTAATCTTATTTAACTCCTCTATTTTTGCAGGAAGTCACCCTTTTCAGGTTTAATGTATACTTTCAGGCCTCCTTTTATGGGTTAGGGTTCCAAGGTTCAGTTTTTGGAGTTCTTGCATGGTAGCGTGGCCTGTGAGACCAGCGTGCTTCCACTGGGCCTGGGGCTCTGCATGGCACTGGCTGGAGATGGGGAGACGCGAGGCTCCATGACGCTTTCTCCCTTAGGTGTTTGGTGGGGGAGCTCACAGCACCAGCTCTGTTGGGCCTCCCCTCTCCCATCCTTTGGCCCAAGGGCAGCCTTTCCTGTTGTCTGCCTGTTTTGTCGATGCCTAGTGGCAATTCAGATTGCAGGCCCCTGCGCCAGCCCTGGGTATGTGGGAGATAAAAAGCAACGCCGGGACATACAACACGTTTTTCTCAAGTCCCATGGCCCCAGCCTGCCTGCCTTCTTCTTTCCAGCTTTCAGGATCCTTTAATGGGTGTCTGCTGGATTATGTCCAGGGAGGAGGAGCTGGAAAAGGGAGTCCACGCCATCCATCCTGTTCTGGAACTGGAAGTCCAGTTCCGGGACGTTTTACCATCACAATATTTTCTCTCTAGAACGAGGAGCCATGATGGCTGCTAGATGACAGCCTGGCAGATGGCAACCCACACAAGTGGCACTGGGGCTTGAGGCTGCCGGAAGGTTCCCATCATTGTGAGGGGCGGAGAGAAGGCAGGCAGAGAGGAGCTGGGAGAGGGGTGCGAGGAAGTGGTCCAGAGCATCCTGCAGCTACCCAGCCTGCTGTGACCCCGGCCCCACAGACCCCCGTCTGATGGGGCACGAGGCACAGCACAGTGTGGAAAGTGCAAATGATCTGGGATGGGGGGACAGAGGGATGAGGAAAAGGAAAAGGGAGACAGTGAGTGAGGACAGGAGGACAGGCTGCTTCGGGAGCCTCAGCATCCATCCAGCGTCTCCTCACGGACCTGGGGGCTGACATTCCTCGCGGGAGGCTCTCACGATCCCCATTCCCACCCCCAGGGCTCAGGGACCCCCGCAAGCAAGAAGGGAAGGCAGAGCCGGGCCTGGGGCCAGGAGGAGCGTCTGGGGATGCGGGGTCCCCAGGTGGTGCAGGAGGAGGGCACTTTTCTCAGCCGTTCCAGTCCCAGAGATAAAAATACCAGTTTGCAAAATCAGCTGCTAATCTTGTTGCTAGGTAGAGTTCAACCCCAGAATTGCCATTTTGTGCTAAGTTTGGCTGAACAGCTTTTCTTGGGAATTAGACTCAGACACAGGCCCAGGTCTTAGAGGGGGCACAAGGAGACAGGCGCTTTGCTCATAGCCTTGCGAGGGGACAGACCAACAGACAGGGTGTGTGTCACACCCAAACTGTGGAGGGACAGTGGCCCCGTGGAGGAGTCCCCACTCCACGGGGAGTCTGTGTGGAGGCAGCACACGGGGCTGGGGGCTCCCAACGGGGAGGGGCTGGGGGCAGGGGATACTGCAGTGAGCACCCTTGGGCGGAGGTCCCAAGGCCAGAGGGACAAGGCAGACAGGTGACCTGGACACCGTTGAGGGAACCTTTTGTGGGAAAGGGCTTCTGTCAGTCACCATGGCCTCTGCGCAAGGCCTGACTCCCGAGATGGTCAGGGTGGAGGGAAGGGGGCGGGGTGGGTGAGGTGCGGCCTAGAACCCAGCCAGCCCCTCCAGCTGAGGACGTGGGACCCGGGGACCAGAAGCCCTAGGGGACTGTGAGCCCTGGAGGGGCAGGGGAGAGGGTTAGGAGCCAGGGGAGGGGATGAGGCGGAGGTGCTCTGCACAGAAAGGCCTGGAACTGCCGACATGGCCACAGCAAAAGCAGGCATCTTAATGACTGTAATTAAAACGCCAAGGCGGGTCTGTAGCGGCCAGGTGGTTGCTGAATCCTGCTGAAGAGCTGCAAGTGCCTGAGACCAGGGGCCGCGGGCCAGCCAGGCCTCTCGGGCCTCTGGGCCAGGAGGGGGAGGGCCATGCCCTCCTGGGAGCTTACACTCTGGTCCTTCTCCTTCCTGGCTTCATGGACCTCACGGGGACAATTGTAGGACCTTCTGAGGCTGCTTTGTTTGTCTGTTGGTTTGCTGGTTTTGGCCGCATTGCGTGGCCTGGCCCCCAGCAGGGAAAGCACTGAATCCTAACCACTGGACCACCAGGGAGCTGCCTTCCCCCGCCTGCATTCGCACCCAGCTGCATTCTGCTTCCTGTGGGCCCCTGCTCTGCTGGGAGGCACGAAGTCAGAGAGGGCTCAGGGCCCCTGGGGCCTGGTGGGGAACCCGAGCTTCCCGGGCAGAGGCCCACTGGGGGCTACCCAGCGGTGGCACCAACCAGACTGGCTCCCGCCCTCTGCTCCCAGCCTAGAGCCTGGGTCATACGGAGGGGGCCGGGGGTGGCCCAGGGACCCATACACGGTCTGTCAGGCACAGTCCTCACCCCGTGTCTGCCGCCTTCTCCTTTCTGGCCCCGGTTGTCAACAGCCTCTGCCTAGGAAGGCCACTAAGGGTGCCTCTCCAGGGCCCCTGGGAGGATGCTGACACCCTGCCCCTCCAAGTGCAGGAAGGGCTCCCTAAAATGTGACACTGCAGAGGGGAAAGCATCCTGGGCCTGGGCAACGTGTTTGATTTAGAACACAGCCCTGGCAGTGCAAGAGTCTGGCCGGCAGCCACTGGAGGCCACAGGAGGGCAGCATGTTTGCTCTCCTAGAAGCAGGAGGCGGGGCTGCCTGGCCTGTCCCCCTCCTACGGGCCACCAGCTGTTCTTTTTGTTTGTTTGTTTTAATAACAGCTTTATTGAGGTATAATTCACATAGCATAAAATTCACCCTTTTAAAGTGTACAATTCAGTGGTTGTTAATGTATTCACAGAGTTAGGCAACAATCACCACTATCTAAATGTAGACTATTTTCATCACCCCAGAGGGAAACCTCATACCCATTAGCAGTCACTCCTAATCCCACCCCCCCATCCCCAGGCCTAATCACCCACTAATCTGTATGAATTTGCCTGTTTCATAGGATGAAGTTGGACCCCTACCTCACACCATACACAAAAATTAACTCAAAATGGATTAACAACCCAAATATAAGAGCTAAAAGCATAATACTCTTAGAAGAAAACATAAATCTTCAGAACTTTGGATTTTATATTGGCTTCTTAAATATTACACCAAAAGCACCACCAACAAAAGAGAACTAGATAAAGTGGACTTTATTAAAATTAAAGATTTTTGTGCATCAAAAGACATTATCAAGAAAGTGAAAATATAACATACAGAGTAGAAGGAAATAAGGTTTTAATATCCAGACTGTAGAAAGAACTCCTACAATTCAACAACAAAAAGACAAATCAACTAAAATATGGGCAAAGGACTTCAATAGACATTTCTTCAAAATAAATATACAAATAATCAATAAGCAGGTGAAAAGATCCTCCATGTCAATACTCAATAGGGAAGTGCAAAAACCACAATGAGATACACTTCACCCATACTAGGATGGTTATAATTTTTTTTAGAAAGGCAAATAACAAGTGTTGGTGAGCATGTGGAGAAATTAGAACACTTGCGTATTCCTGGTGGGAATGTAAAATGGTGCAGGTTCTGTAGAAAACAATTTGGTGGTTCCTTAGAAACTTAAACATAGGATTACCATATGACCAAGCAATTCCACTCCTAGATACATGCCCAAATGAATTGAAAACAGGAACTCAAACAGATACTTGTGCACCATTGTTCACTGCAGCATTACTCACAATAGCCAAAAGGTGGAAAGAACAGAAATGTCCATCCACTGATGACTGGATAAACAAAATGTAGTATATCCAAACAACGAAATAAAAATGAATGAATTTCTGATATAACAGTTCGCCTTTATCCATGGTTTCACTTTCCAAGGTTTCAGTTACCCATGGTCAACTGTGATCCAAAAATATTAAATGGAAAAATTTTAGACAATTCATTAAGTCTTAAATTTCTGCAATTCTGTGTAGTGTGATGAAATCTTGTGCCATTCTGCCCGAGATCCCCAATCATTGACATCGTCTGCTCCTGACATTCAACCACTGACATCGTCATGGCTCGATGTTCCAGGATCACTCTAGTCAGATGATCCTCCTTCTCGCATATGGTCAGAAGGTCAATAGTAGCCTGATTCTACATCACAATGCCTACTTCATTCACCTCATTTCATCTCATCATGTGGGCATTTTCTCATCTCACATCATCACAAGAAGAAAAAGAGTCACTACAGTACGATAAAATGTTTTGAGAGACCACAGTCACATAATTTTTATTACAGTATATTGTTATAGTTATTTTATTTTATTATTGTTGTCAGTCTCTTATTGTGCCTAATTTATAAATTAAACTTGATCATGGGTATGTCTGTATAGGAAAAAACAAAATATACATAGTGTTCAGTACTATCTACAGTTCCGGGCATCCACTGGGGGGCTTGGAATGTTCCCCCTGTGGATAAGGAGGGACTACTGTACATGCTACACCATGAATGAAACTTGAAAACGCTATGCTATGGGAAATAAGCCAGATGAAAAAAATGACAAGTTGTGTATGATTCCATTTATCTGAAATATCTAGAATAGGCAAATTCATAGAGATGGAAAGTAGATTACAGGTTACCAGCAGCTGGATGGTGGCGGGATGGGGAGTTACTGCTTAATGGCTACAGAGTTTCTGTTTGGAGTGATGAAAAAGTTTGGAAAGCGATAGTAGTGATGGTTGCACAACATTGTGAATGTACTTAAATATCACTGAACTGTACACTTAAAAATGGTTGAAATGGTAACTTTTATATTACATATATATTACAATAAAAACAACTTAAACTTTTTTCTATGTATTTCGGTTCCAGGGGATAGACAGATTGCCCGGACAAGTTAGTTTGCCTCTCTAAGCCTCAGTTTCCTCATCTGTAAAACGGGACCGGATGTAACACCTATCCTATGAGGTTGCTGTAAAAATCAAATAACATAACACATGTAAGTACATAGCACCAAGTTTGGCACATGATAAGGGCTTCTTAGGGGGGAGCGGTCATCATTAGTTACCGTATGTGTGTGTGTGTACACGAGAGAGAGAGACAGAGAGAGAGAGAGACAGAAAAACCTGTTCAGTTTCCAGTTTGATGCCATCCCTTCCTCGAGTTACTACTTCCAGCTATGGTGAAGGACTTGGCTGGACCACTGCCCTCACTGAGAACAAGTAGAAAATCCAGATGAAAAAATTGGTTTGACGGCATCAGACAGCTGCAGACAACCATGAATTGAGGAGCCAAGTTTCCAAAGAAAAGAGAATTGGCGAGATGTGAGCTCATATTCTGCACACCACTTACATCTCCAGGTGTGAACCAGTTCTTGGCTTAGAGTGGCTAGGAATCTTAGCATAGGGCTACTACTGCTGAGAGGCAAGGAAGCCGGCAGAGTTCTCAGCAAGTTCGTGGAGAAACAGAGAAAATTTTAATTATACTGCTGACAAAATAGCCAGCACTCAAGAGGCTGGAAGCCCCAAACTCAGATGTTGCCCCTGAAGCATTTGCCTATGTATTTAATACACATGATGAGAGACTAAGAAGCTAAGAGTGGAATTTTCAACAATCTAACGGTTATGAAGAGACAAAAATTGGAATTTAGGATCTGGGTTGGGGCCTGGGGAGGGCTCCACCCTAGGAATGGACATGAACCAAAGATAGAAGGAGGCATAAGGACTGAAATCCTACCTCCTGTTACTTTGGATTAAGATAGTCTGCCCACACTCTAGCTGCCTCCAGAGGATAAGATGAACACTCTATGGAGAAAGGTAAAAGAATCCAGAACCTCAATAAATTGTCATGGACTGTGTCCAACATTCAATTATAAATTATAGACATACCAAGAAAACCTCAGATGACTCAGATCTTGGAGTTATCAGACAGACTTTAAAATAACTTTTTAATATTTTAAAGAAAATAGATGATTAGATGAAGAATTTCACTAGAGGAAAACAAAAAATACATATATATACATTTTAGAGCTGAAAACACAATAATTGATATTTACAATACAATCAGTGTGTTTATGATAGGGCATGAGAGAATAGAGAATTAATGAAAGTTGACTGTTAGGATTAGTAGAAGATAGGACAGTAGAAAATATCAAGGCTGATGCACAAAGATGTAAAAAAGATGGAAAATACAGAAAATGATGCAAGAGATGTATGGAACCTGTTGAAAAGTTCTAAAATGTGTACACTGGGGTCTACCAGCATCATCAGCACTCACTGCAAAACTACAGTAATTACCCAGGGTGGCCTTAGTCAAAGATAGACAAATAGACCAATGGAACTGAACTGAGTCCAGAAACAGGCCCACACATGTATGACAACATTAACACTTGCTTATAAATTGGGGGAAGAAGAGTCTTTTCCAAAATTACTGCTGGGTGAATTGAATACACGTATGGAAAAAAATCTTGATGCTTACTTTATATTACAGACACACACAGACAGACACACATGTGCACATGCACATACACACTCTTAATTCATAAGGATTGTAGAACTAATTCAGAGGGAGAAACGGTAAAGTTGTAGAAAAAAGACATAGGAGAATATCTTTATGAACTTGGGGGTAGGCAATAACTTCTTAAATAGGATATAAAAAGCATAATGCCACGGAGGAAAAAATTGATACATTTAATCACATTGAAATTAAGAACTTACATTTATCAAAAGATACTATTAATAATGTGCGAGAAGGTGAAAAGCCAAGCCACAGAGTGGCAAAAGGTACTTCCAATGCATATATCTGACAAAGGATTCTGATCCAGAATATTCAAGAATTTCTACAAATCACATGGTATTGAGGGGAAAAACCTGGACACAAATGAGAAAATGCTTCACAACTCCCAATTGTTGAAACCCCACAAACAGTCCATACTAATCTGTGTTGGCAAAGGTCGCCATAGCAGCTGCCACAGTGGGAGGGGGGGTCGTAACTGGGAGAGGATAGGAAGCATACAGCCATTGTTTTGTTTCCTAACCTGGGTGCTGGGTGAAGGTGGAAGTTTTTTGTGTGTACATAACTTGTGATTTGTGCACTTTTCTGTATATATGTGATACCTCAATGAAAATAATTATTTAAAATAATTATCTTTCTTGAACTTTGACCCATTCTGTTGCCCTCTCTTCCTCCTTTTTACCCCAACGAAGATGCTTCTTATTTAAATGTTTTTTTAAAAAATAATCTCGAATTTACAGAAAAGTTGCAAAATAGTACAAAGAGCACCTATATGCTCTTCAACCAAATTCCCCAATTGTTAACACTTCACTACATTTGCCTTATAAATCTGTTTCTCTATGTATTTTTTCTGACTCATGTGATAATAAGCCATAGACATGATTCTTCATTATCCCTCCATGCCCCTGTGCAAAACAAGAGTCCTCTCCTACATCAACCCAGTACAACTGTTGAAATCAGGAAATTATTCTTGCTCCAATATCACCATCTAATCCCATGCAAATGTTGCCTGTGGTCTTAATAATGTCCTTTATAGGCTCAGTGTTCAGCCCAGGACCCCGTGTTGCATTTAGCTGTTGTGTGTGTTCAGTTTCTTTCTGCCTAGAGCAGTTCTCCAGTCTTTCCTTCCTTTTGGGCCTTGAAATTTTTGAAGAGTTCAGGTCTGCTGCTTTGTAGAATGTCTCGTTTGTTTTACTTCCCCTGTGTTCCTCATAAATGATGCAGAGGTAATGCTGCAATGTCAATTTGTCCCACTCTGGTGATGCTCACTTCTGTTGTGTGGGTCAGATTGTGTCTGCCAGGTTTCTCCACCTGTGCTCTTCATTCCTTCCTGTAGATCTGAGTTTCCATCTTGTGTCATTTACCTTAAACTGTAGTGTGGGTCTTCTGTCAATGGACTCTCTTAGTTTTGTTTATGTGAATTTATTTCAACTTTTTTTTTTAAAGGACATTTTTACTGGATAAGAATTTTGGGGGGTTGATAGCTTTCTTCTTACAGCACTTTGATGATGTCATTTCATTGTTGTCTGGCTTCCATTGTTTCTGGTGAGAAGTCTGTTATAATTCTTATAATCGTTCCCATGTAAGCAACGTGTCTTTTTTCTCTGGCTGCTTTCAGAATTCTCTTTGGTTTTCAGCACTTTGTCTGTCTGAGTGTGGTTCTTATTATATTTATCCTGATTGGGGTGTGTTGAGATTATTGGGTATGTAAATTGATGTTTTTCATCAAATTTGGGAAGTTTTTGACCATTGTGTTTTCATTCATTCTGCCTCAATTTCACACTCTTTCCTTTGAGACTCCAATTATACATGTGTGAGATCATTTTATATTGTTCCACAAGTCTCTGAGGCACTATTCATTTTCCTTCAGCCTTTTTACTCTCTAATCCTCAGATCAGATCATTTCCATTGATCTATCTTTATACACAGTTTACGTTTGGGGACTGAAATTTCCAATCCATTCACTGATTAAGACCATATCTTTCTTTAATTCTTTGAACACTGTTATAATAGCTGCCTTAAAGTCTCTAAGTTCAACATCTGGGTCATTTTGTGTTCAGTTTTTCAGTTTTTGTAGATTGCTTTTTTCTTTCCTGGGGATCATATTTCCTGTTCCTTTGTATACATAGTGATTATTTTTTTAATTGACTATTGGACATTATGACTAATATGTTGTAAAACTCAAGATTCTGTTAATTTGCTCTGAAGAATTTTGACTCCTGCTTTGTAGGCAGTTCAATCACTGGGTGATGACCTTGGTTTTGTGCTTTGTTGTTGCAGATCCTGGAAAATCCAAGGTGTTTCCCAAGGCCCTCTAATTTAGCATGACCCAATCCTGCCCAGCCTATATGCACAGCCTGGCTCTTGGCCAAGGACTTGCAGGTCCCCATGTAGAGTTCTGGGGACCCGCACACAGCTCCCTCTTCTCCGGCATCCTGTCCCACATACTCCCACTGCTTCTCTGCCCGATCTGGTCTTTACCTCAGCAGGTCCATGTGACCTCTGTGCTCCAGTGCTCTGTGCCACAGAGCTGAGTGATTGTAAGTTGTCCTTCTCTCAGGGATTCAAGTCTGGCCTGTCTGTCACCTATGGCCTGAAAACAGTTGTCTCATACATTTCATCCAGTTTTATGGTTATCTCTGGTGGAAAGGTTAGTCTGGTCCCAGCTCATCCATAATGTCTAGACATGGAAGTCACAAGTAAGCTTCTTGATGGAGAAGGTGGCACTTGTCTCCACCCCCTGCCCCCACACCCTCCTTGAGACATTGCTCCCCAGCCACTGGACCCACCACCAGTGTTCTCTGCCTGGACACTTCTCAACTCTGGCTTCCAGGACTCTTTCCTCTCCTAGTTCTCTCACCCTCAGCTTGCTCCATCTGATCTCTTTGATCACCCCTTCCTCAGACCATCTGCTCAATGCAGGCTTCCCCCGGAGACCCATAATTGGCCTTTTACTCTCTTCCTGGTGACATTCACTATGGCTCCCACCCTCCTCCTTCTGATGATTCCCTGGTCTGTACCTTCAGTTTCCATCTTTGCTCTGGCCTGCAAGTCCATCTTCACCTGATGCTGCAGGTGGTGGTGCCAGGAGGCCCTGAGTGGAACTTAATGCCTTTACCCCAAAGCTGCTCCTCTCTCGTGTCTTCCCCTAACCCTGCCCCCTCAGCAGGAGTGGTCATGCAGCCCTGCCCCCACCCCCGCCCCTACTCACTTCTCCCTTGCAATGGCCACCAGCTCCTGATTCCAAATGGGTACCTTCTAGCCCCCTGCCAATAATGGTAGCTATTATTAATATTGTTAACATTAACACCATGAAGAAGGTGAGATGTGCAGTTTCCACAGTGTGGGCCCTAGCAGCTTCTCTTGGGAGTTGAGAGAAAGGGGAAGGTGAGGAGGGTTCAGGAGACCCTGGGTCCTAGGGTAGGACCAGGATCAACATGGCCCCCCTGCAGAACCCTGGGCAGAAAGCCCTGGGCACCAGCCACTTTGATAGAGACTCAGCCAGGTAGGAACAAGGGAGCTGCGGTGGTGTGAGGGGCAGCCTGCCTGGGGACCGACCGCAGTCGGGGATGCTTTGGAGCCTGTGCACACTGACTGCTACGAGGGTCCAGGCCCACCGGCCAGTCTGCCGAGACCCCAGCTGAGGTCCTGCCCTCCAGCTGTATGGAGAGGGTTTCTGTAGTCACCTTCCTGAGGGAGAAGGAGCCTCCTCCTCTTGTGACTGTCCTGTATCAGAACCCTCAAACCCTAGTGGCCTGCCAGGCTTGGGGGGATGCCGTGCAGGAGGGCCAGGGACCGGGGAAAGGGGCAGGAGGGCTGTAAGCTTCTGATCCACCAGGAAGGCCAGATGCAGGCAGCAGCTGGCAGAGGCCAAGGCACCCTGGGCTGGGGCCTGGGCAGGAGTGAGGCCACTACACTCTGCCGGCCTCCTGGCAGAGTCCACCCGACCCCTCTACCACCCACTGTCCTCAGGACCCCTGGGTGGAGGGAGCCCAGAGGGAGACCCCCATGTGATGACTGCGAGAGCAGGAGACCCTGCACACGGGGGTGGGGGGCACCTCAGAAGAGGGCCGGGGGGAGTCCTGGCAGGATGAGGGAACGTGGCCCTCCGGGGAGAGTTTAAAGTGTTACCTCCCCTCCGCTACCCGAGACCCACGTTTCCGGAGTGTGCGAGGAGGCAGCACGCTCAGAGGTAGGCGTTGCTTCCCTGGGGCTAAGACCTGTGATCTTAAAGCTCTGTTTCCATCATTTGGACCCTTTTCGGGTGGCGCGGCACGACCGGCTGGGTCACCTGCCCCTACGCCTTGGGAGGGCTGGGCTGCCCGCCACCCTTACCGCTGCCGGCCCTACAGCTCAGAGCCCAGTGTCCTCATTCGCAAAGAGGTGACCACGTGCCCGCACACAGAGGGCCACGGCTACGCTAGCACTTGAGTTACTCTGGCTGTTGGCCGCCTGGCCGTGGCCTGACACCTCTGAGGGAGCGCATGCCTGCAGTGCCCCATAATTACGGTGGCTGTGTGCAAACTGCATTATATTTGGCTCCCCCCACGCACGAGGCTCTTGTCTCCACGGAGCTCTCCCTCCCCACGTGTCACGTGGCCCGGCATCTCCATCCCCTCCTCCGCGTATCTGCCAGGCCAGTCCCAGCGGGGGGGGGGGGGGGTGATTTGGGTTGCTTCCAGTTTTCTGGGTTATAAATAGCACTGCTATGCATGTCTTTATTACAAATCCTTCTCTCCTCCGAAACCCTGAATAACCGGTGCCCAGCGAGCGCATCCTTCCAAACCCTCCTTGCTTCCCGGCGCGTCCCACCTGTGCCGTGTAGACCCTCGCTATGGACGGTCGCCTGGCAAGTGGACAAAAGGGCACCAGTGGCAGGAATGCAGCCTCTTCCAGGTTCATGGGCATAAACAAACCAAACAAAAACTAAAGGAAGGAGCACCCAGTATTTCCTGATGTTTTAGTCCTTTAAATTTAGAATGAGCTCCTCGTGCACCTGGGCAGAGGCTGTCAGGTGCCCTGGGCCC
Source organism: Eschrichtius robustus (assembly GCF_028021215.1). Lineage (NCBI taxonomy): Eukaryota > Metazoa > Chordata > Mammalia > Artiodactyla > Eschrichtiidae > Eschrichtius > Eschrichtius robustus. Next base: position 9,986,955 of record NC_090831.1, read on the forward strand.
TGGTCATTTCCTGGTCAGGGCTGTTGGGTTTGTTTGCTTACCTTTTTTTTTTTTTTTTTTTCATATTCTCATTGACTTTTAAAAATAGTGCAAATATAATAAGTGAAAACATTCTTATTGTGCAAAGTTCACCATAGTTTTTGCATTTCTTCTATGGTATTTTACTTTTTTTTTGAGTCTCTATGAGTCATTTGTATTTTCCTAGAAAATTTTCCATTTCAACTATGTTTTTCCATTTATTGGTGAAATTCTGTGCATAGTGTTCTTTTGTAATCTTTATCTCTTTATTTCATTTTTGTCCCCCATTTTTACCTTTTTGGACTTGTTATTGACCAGACATCAAAAATTTGTCTATTTTATCATGAAAAATTTTTTCAAAGATCCAGCTTTTAGTATTACTGGTTAGTTTTACTCTTGGTTGTTTTTGATTTCATTAATTTCTGTTTGGCTTTATCAAACTCCTCCCTTTACCTTTCTTGAGGTTGTTATTCTTTTCCAGTGTCTTCGGCTGTAAATCTTAGTCTATTCTCAATCTCACTTGTTTTCTAGTAAGTTAAGCTGGCTTATCTCCTCTGAACACTGCTTGGCTGCATCTCACAGCGTGTGAGGCATGGTGGTCACTTGTGTCCGTTTATAAGTTTCATTTTTGTAGTTTCTGTAGTTTACAATTTAAATTTCCTGCTGAGTGGATGTAATTGGCTTCCTGTAGTTATTTATTTTTAATGTTATTGCACTGTTGTCACTGATTCCTGCTTTTGTAGAATTTTTTGAGACCCTCCTTTGTCTGCTGATACTTGGCCAATCGCTGAGACCGTTCCATGTGACTAGAAGAACATGGATTCTCCACACGTGATACCAACATTTTGTGTAATGTTATGGTTACCAAAGAGGAAAGGGGGGAGAGATAAGTTAGGAATTTGGGATTAACATAAACACACTATTGTATATATAACAGATAACCAACAAGGACCTATACTGTATAGCACAGAGAACTATGCTCAATATTTTGTGATAAGCTATAAGGGAAAAAAATCTGAAAAATACATACATATACATATATACATAATATATATCTGTGTATGTGTATATATATAAAAAACTGAATCACTTTGCTGTACACCTGAAACTAATACAATATTGTAAATCAACTATACTTCAATAAAAATAATCAATCAATACTATTATAAAGCTAAAAAAAATTTAGGGGTAATTTACATACATAATGACATGTCACACATGTAAATTGCATTCACATAAAAATGCACTGATTTTAAGTGTACAGTTTGCTACTTTTTTGACAAATGTATACACTTGTCTAATCACAGAGAAATACAGACCATTTCTACCACCCCAGGAACTTCCCTCGGGCTGCTGGGAATCAATCCCCACATTGCCTGAGCAGTGCAGCCGCTTTTCTGATTTTTATAACCATGGGTTAGTTCTAGAATTTTGTAGAAATCGTATCCTGCAGTATCTGTTCTTTGTGCCTGGCTTCTTTTGTTCAACTTTAGTTCCAAGAGATTCACCCATGTTGTCAAGGGTATCAGTAGTTCTTCTTATTTACATACACTGATTTGTTTACCTGCCCTCCTGTGTATGGACATTTATGTTGCTTCCAGTTTCAGCTACTATGAATAGAGCTGCTATAAACATTGCTGTACAAATTTCTTTTTTTTTCTTTTGACATACATTTTTTTTCTTTTGCGTAAATACCTACGAGCGGGATTAGTGGGTCATAGGGAAGGTATTTGTTTAGCTTTGTAAGAAACTGCCAAACAGTTCTCCAAAGTGGCTGTCTCTAATTTCTGCACATTTTCTTTTATAGTGCTTTGCATCCGTTAACAATAGTAAATCCTAACAGCTATTAGGTATTAGCTCCTGTCACAAAGCAGAGACTCCCAATTGGGATCAGAATTAGATCCCCGAGCTGGTGTGTACTCAGGCCCCTGCTCTTTCTGTAGCAGTGGGCTCTGCAGACATTGGCTCCTTAGGACTGACACATGGAGAATTGGTGGGCTATGCTCACGGGTAAGGTGGCAGAGACCACTGCTTGTCCCCCCTCTAAGATGCATTCTCCCCTCTTCTTCAGTGAGAGATCCCCACAGTTTAGCTGGGTCAAGACCTTTTCCCCAGCATCCTTTGCAGCTAAGTGAAGTCATGTGATAGATTCTGGCCAACGGGTCATCATGGGGAGGGTCATGTGGCCAAAGCTGACAAGGGCACTCTGTCCATCCTCCCTTTTGTTATGTGGCCACTAGGAACACGGATTTGATGGTTGGGTCTCCATGTTGGGGTCCCAGGAAGAGGGCCTGCCCCTAGTGGTGGAGCAGAGCTGTAGGCAGCTGGGTCCCTGAAGGCTACATGGAGCCGAGCAGCCATGACCGTGACCACCAGGGGTGCCACCTCTGGGTGCCTGGGGAGAAGGGAACAAACGTCTGTTTCAAGTCAGCCCCTAGCTGATGCACACAGGTCCTCTGCATTGGTGCTGGGGATCCCAGGCCTGTAGCCACTTCAGCATACCCTTCAAGCATGTGGGTGGAGGGCAAGCAGGTGAGCACAGGAGGGACCTGAGTGCAGGGTCTCCTGACTCATGCCAGGAGGCAGTTTCCATATGACAAGTCCCTGGTGTCCATGGCGAGGGAAACGAGCTGGGCATGGCTCCCAGGCCCCTCCTGGCCATTTGGGACCCTGGTGTCATGCTGCCTGCCCCTGCTGGCCTGAGCAGCCCTGGTTGATGGAGACACCTGTGTGAGCATGTGGGAGGGAACACCGGCCAGCCTGAGGCCTGGGAGTGGGCTCAGAAGGGGTCCCTGCACCCTGAGAGTGTGAATCTCCCAGACAGACCGTGCTGTCCACCTTGTGCTTGGATGCCTGGTGAGAAAGAAGGAGGTCTGGAGGGTTTGTGCCCTCATGTCCTTGGGCTGAGCCCTTGGACAGGCCAGGGGACGCTGCCCATGTCCTACTGGTTAGCTTTATTACTCTGCTTGTTAGTCATTCAGGTGGCTCAGACTCCCTTGGAGGACTCAGGTACCAAGCAGAATGTGCAGATGAAAAAATGACAGATGTGGTGGTGCCTTTGCAGCCACTCTCTCCTCTGTCTTTTTCATTCCTTAAACACACCAGCTGGTTCTGGCCACAGGGCCGTTGCACGGCTGCTTTTTCTGCCTGAGATGCCCTTTCCCCCTATCCTAGTGTCTCTCTGCCATTCAGATCTCAGCTTAAATGATGTCACCTCCTCAGAGAGGACTTTCCTGGGCACCCACTCTGAAGTTGTCACCCTGTCACCCTCTTTGCTTTAAATCTGTGTAGAGCAAATATCACTACCCAATGTTTTCTTGTTTGTTTCTTGTTGGTATTGGGTGTAAGCCCTGTGAAGGTGGCAACCTTGCCCATCTTGTTCCCTGGTGTGACACAGTGCCTGGGCAGAGCTGGACACAGTTGGCACACACTAACTGCATGCACAAGGCCAGTAGTCACCCTTGAGCAGAGTGTAGTGATTAAAGGCACCAAGTATAAAGTCAGGCGACTTTGGAAACCAGTACTGATTTTTGCCATAGACTAGCTGTGTGATCTGAGCCCAATTACAGATCTGTGCCTTGGTTTCCTCGTTTGTAAAAGGAGGCTAATTGTAGTCCCTATCTTGCAAGGTTGTTATGAAGTTTATATGAAGTGGTGGGAGTTGGACCTTTAGAAGAGTTTCCATAGTGTAGTGGGTACATTGTAACTTGTAGCTATGGCCTTCATCATCATCATCACCACCACCATCACCACCATAATTAACCACTATCACCACCACCATCACCATCATCACCATCATCACTATCATTACCACCACCATCACCATCACCACCATCATCACCATCACCACCATCATTATCACCATCACCACCACCATCACCATCATCACCACCACCATCACTACCATCATTACCACTATCACCACCACCATCACCATCACCACCATCATCACCATCATCACTATCATTACCACCACCATCACCATCATTAACCACCACAATTACCACCATCACCACCATCATTACCACCATCACCACCACCATCACCACCATCACCACCATCATCATCATCACTCTCATTACCACCACCATTACCACCATCACCATCATTACCACCACAATTACCACCATCACCACCACCATCACCATCATTACCATCATTACCACCATCACTACCATCATTACCACCATCATTCATCATCACCACTATCACCTCCATCACCATCACCACCATCATCACCTCATTATTATCACCATCACCGACATCACCACCATCACCACCACCACCACCATCACCACCATTATTCATCATCACTACTATTGCCTCCATCACGATCACCACCATCATCACCATCACTATCACCATCACCTACATCACCGCCATCATTGTCACCATCGCCACCATCACTGCTACCATCACCATCCCCACCACTATCATCATTATCATCACCATCACCATCATCACCATCCCCACCACTACTACCATCATCTCCCCACATGCCTGCCATAGTGTCCTGCATGGGCTGCCATGTCAGGGCCAGGTGATTGGAGATTGATGAACTACGGTCTTCCTGCTCTGGGGTACGGCACCCTGCTCTTCCAGGCAGATGGCTGGGACTGGGAGAGGTGGTGGCAGTGACATCCTTCCCATGACAGCAACCCCTGGAGGCAAGGGGGACAGGGGAGGCCGTGGCTTTCCTGGGAGAATGAGCCCCATATGCAGCACTTTTGGCTGTGCAGATGTGACGTTTGCTGCCATGGTGACCGTCCTAACAATAACCTCCCAGAACTGATATTCCCCACACCCACCCCAGCTGCCACCTGGGAGAGAGAGCCCTCCTCACTGACGAAAACCAGCTAGAAAGGATAAGGTGGGAGGTGGAGAGGATGTGGAGGTGCGGGTAGAAGAGGGCCCTTCCTGCAGGAGTGGTGAGAGGCCAAAGCCAGATGAGAGGGCTTCTGGGGTCTGGAACTCCAGAAAGCATCATAGCTGGTAGCCCTTCTCCCTTCCAGCTTTTCCACTCTTCTGGGAGGAACCCTCTGGGTCTGGAGGTGGGGAGTGGGTTGTCCTGTGAGTGGAGTTGAGGGACTGGGCTGTTTAGGCAGGGGCCCTCTGGGTCCCTTTGGTAGCTCAGTCATTCCTCACTGTGGTGCCCTGATCACCCTGCCCTCCCTCCTCTCCTCAGGGTCACACGGTGTCATGCCTTTAATGTTCCAGCCCAGAGGAGGGGCTGCCCTGTTGACCTCAGGAGCTAACAGGAGTAGAACGGCGGCCTCAGATCACACCCTTTCAGTGACCCTGACTTCTCGTGTAAACTTGATCCTGGGCAGCACCCCCACCCGGGGGAAGGGACCTCAAAACAGACACCCAGAGTGCTGCTGTGTCCTTGCCCAGGCCTGTAGGACGCCGTGCATGTGTGTGAGTGTGCAGTGAGTGTATATGTGTGTGTGTGTGAGTGTGCGAGTGTATGTTTGAGTGTGTGTGCATATGTGTACGGTATATGAGTGTATGTGAGTGTGGGTTGTGTATATGTGAGTGTGTATTGTGTGAGTGTGTATGTGTATGTGTGTGAGCGTGTATTTGTGTTTGTATGTGTGTGGTGTGAAAATAAAAGAGAAAAGAGGCTTAATGGGGCAGTAAGGTTTGAGTCCCAGCCACTTCTTGGCTGTGTGACATTGGGCAAGTTGCTTCACCTCTCTGTCTCTCTGCTGTCGCCCCTACTAACGTGGGGATCATAACAGTATATGTCTCCTAGGACTGCTTGAGAATTAAATGAGATAATACATGTAGAATGCATATAAGCAAGTCAGTGTCTGCTGTCACCGTGATTTTAATGCCACCGTGTCATTGCGCGGACTCAACGCTGGAAGGAGCGTGTGTGACCCTGTCAGCGCACAGGGTCTGCTTGTAGCCTCGACAGAGCCTGGTTTACTGAGGGCTGCAATTTCGTTTTGTTTGTTTGCCAATTGTATTCTACTGTGTGGGACTGCCTCCTTCTCTTTCCGCTGCAGATGGCCCAGCATGTGTGGGGAGAGGCTCCTGTGGGGCAGAACACAACCGCAAGAGCAAGCCTCTTTTGGTCGGTGAGGGGCCTCCAGTCCTCCCCTGGCTGCCCCAGGAGAGGTGGGCGCCTGCCCATGAGGAGGCACGTGGGGTGCTCTGGTTCCAGCACTGAGCCCTGAAGGTGGTCTCCCCGTCTGCCCTGCCCTGCAGAGATCAAGGCCACATCCTCCGCAGGGCCCCCTCTGCCCCCAGTCCGGGTCCGGCCTTTACCCCGAGTGTTCCTTGGCCTCCAGCTGTCTCTTGGGTGCAAGCTGGGTCTGCAGAACCACGCAGGACTGGGGACTGGTCACCACTGGTCTGCTCACCTGCCTGACAGCCATGTGTCAAAGGCATCCTGGTCGGGGGGGGCCCTGGGTCCATCCCCACCGCCCACTCCTGCCTTGGAATCTCTGCATTAGATCTTTTCTCCAGGAAATGTTTATTGTGGCTTCTGGGGCCAGCCCTGGGCTGGCCACCAAGGTGAGAGAGATGAGCAGGACGGGCCCAGACCCTCTGCCTGGGGAGCCCGTGGTACAGCAAGTGGCTCCTGTCAGGGCCGCCTGAACCACCCAAATCCGGAGCTGGCTGCTGGAAACTTCATTTCCTCAGGGCCTCCCCAGGACGGACCCCGGCCCCTTCCTCTCTGAGGAGCGTGGGGGTGCTGAGCCCAGTGGGTTGTCTTCACTGGATTTGAAGTCCGGGTTCTAGATGGCAGCCTAGGTGTGGCCCTGGGAGAGGCTCTTCTGTGGGAAACGGGTCGGCCCAGCCTCTCCTGCCCCTCCCCCCCGCTCGCTCCTCCTCCTCCTCTCCTGGGCCACTTTCAAGATGGACCCGCTTCTTCCAGGCCCGAGCTGGGAGCAGGCAGGTGGACTAGGCCTGGGAGAGGGAAAATGTGTGCCCCTACCTGGGCAGGGGGGCTGAGAGCTCTCAGGACCCCAAGATGCAGACGGAGCAGCCACTGTTTCCCTGATTCAAGGACACGCTGCCCGAACTGGCAATGTCTGTTCCTGGGACCTCTGTTCCAGACACCCCAGTGTCGAGCGCTAGGAGGCGGGAGGGAGGGAGGGAGGGAGGGGCTAGGACCATGGGGGAGGGGGTAGCCCTCACCCTTTCATCTCCCACTCCCAGTGTCCCCAGTGTGCAGGCCTGGTCTGGGAGGCCCCTGGGCAGCTCTGCCAGGGGGCTGCACTGTGCGGTGTGTGGAGTGGTGGAGACCCGGGCAGGAGGGGTCCTGTAGCCTCTCCTCCTGGGGGTGTGAGGAATGAGTCTGTGGAGGGAGGGCTCCCCCCTCCCTCATGTGCACCTGAGGCCCCTCCTGAGGTCCAGGTCAAGGCTGGCCTTCAGGGGAGAGAGGGGGCTGGGTTCACTGTGTGCAGTCTCGTGTGTGTGTGTGTGTGTGTGTGTGTGTGTGTGTGTGGCGTGCAGGGAGTCGCCAGAAGGCATCGGAGAAGCAGGCTCAGGGAGCCAGCGGTTCCCTGTGTGCTTGGCCCCAGGCGCATGGCCGCGGGTGCTGGTGCCAGCGCAGCATGTGCAGGGCCAGGGCGCGGGTGCGAATGCTGGGAGCAGGAGTGGGTGCGAGAGCGTGTGCAGGGCGCGGGCGCCGCTGTAGGTGCAGGACTCAGGTGCGTGTGCGGGTGCGAGTGCAGGGCGAGATTGCGGGCGCGGGGAGCGTGCAGGGGGCGGCGGGCGGGGCGGGCGCGGCGGCGGCGCTGACAGCGTCGCCCGCGCTCCCCGCGCGTAGGTGTGCGGCGCGCTCCTGGCGGGCACGGAGCGCGCAGATCTCGCGTGCGCTCGCCGCCCGGCGCAGCCCAGCCCGGCCCCCGCTCGGCGCCGCGAGCCGAGGTGTCGCCCGCGCCCGCTCCCGTGTCGCCGCCGTGCCCGCGAGCGGGAGCCGGAGTCGCCGCCGCCCGAGCGCAGCAGAGCGCACGCCAAGCCCGTCCGTCGCCGCCATGGCCACCACGGTGACTTGCACCCGCTTCACCGACGAGTACCAGCTCTACGAGGATATTGGCAAGTAAGAGCCGCGGCGCGTGCGGGCCGGGCCGGGGACCCCGGAGGGCGCCGCGCTCCGAGGGCCGGGACCCTGGAGACACAGATCCTCTGCGCCGCCGGCTCCGGGTGCACTGCGGCCCCGCGCGACCCCGGCTCCTCCCGGCTCCGAGCCCGGAGCGCACGGCCCCGCGCGGCCCCGACCCCTGGGCCCCCGGGGCCCAGCCGCCGGACCTCGGCGCGCGCGGCCCTGCCGGGCCCTATCCAGCGCGACCGCCCGGCCGGAGGCCCCGGCTCGAGGCGCGGGGCTCGGCGCAGCGGGGGCGGCAGCAGGTGTCCCCGGGGCGCCCGGCAGACGTGACGCATTTGGCGGCCGGAGGTCGGAGAGGAGCGGCGCGCGGGGGCGGCCGCGGGGCCTGGAGCGCGGGGGAGGGGGCGGACCTAGCCGGGAGGGTCGTCCCCGGCGCGAGCCGTGCTGTCCCCACCCCCAACAAGCGGCTGGGCGCGGGGGCGGCAGGACTTGCTCTGCGCCTGCTTCTCCGCGTGGCTCCATCCGCGCGGGGGGTGCCAGCTGCGCTCCGTGCCGCGTGGGAACAGCCTCTGCTGTGGGTGCCCAGGGGAATCGGGGTTCTGGAGGATTTTCCCCCAGATCCTTCTGGAAAGAGGAGTCTGGAGAGCTGGGGGCTGAGGTCAGGGAGCTTGGATCAGGTCACTGGGGTGAAGATGAGGGCGTGAGGTGGGAGCCTGTTGGGCTTCAGGGTCATGGAGGCAGGTGGGGGCTGGATTCTGGAGAGTTGTTTGCGGGGAGGTGATGGGAGGGACTTTGAAAGCTCGTTTCAGGTAGGGCCTCACCGGGGAACAGGTGGCTCCTGGGCTTTGCTCGCCAGCAGGAGCCGTGTAGGGCCCTAGACCTGCCTCTGCCGCCGGGCTCTACCCCGAAGCGGGTCGGCGGCTCCTCTCTGGCCTGCGGGTCTCCACTCTGTGCATCAGGGTGGCTGCACCTGGCATCTCCACGTCCGGCTCCAGAACTCCTGAAGCCCTGGCTCCAGCCCGGCGCGGCCAGAGCACCGTTCTCGTCCATCCTCCTCCAGCCCACCCCCGTGGAAGGGGCGCTGGCGAGGTTTCCTCTTACTCATCCAGCGGCAGATCTTTTTTTTCCTTTTATTAAGAAACGTCTGTGGTGATACCTTGTGTTGGCGAGGGATGCTGATCACTGATAATTGTGGGCGCGAGCTGGGAGGAGTGCGGGGGGGGGGTGTGTGTGTGAATTCCCCAGTTCTCCCTGCACGTGGGGGACGATGCCAGTTAGGCCTGGGGGGTGCTGAGGGAGTGGGGTGGAGTGGAGAAAGCCCATGGCAGGGTGCGGGCAAGGCTGGGCCCTGGGGACCCCAAAATTCCCTTCCCTCAGGTAGGGGCTGGTTGAGTGCCTGTCCCCAAGGCAGGGGGACCTGGAGAGCCGAGAAGGGGTCCAGCACACAAACTGTGTGCATCCCGGAGGCCCTGAGGAAGCTTCCGGGGTATGTCTGGGAGCAGGCCTGTGAGGACAGGCGACGGGCTGGTGGTCCTCAGGTGGGAGCAGGTGGTTGTCCGAGGCAGAGGGCAGCAGTGGGGGGAAGGTTACCCCGTTCTAGGGGACCTTCTTGTCGTTTCTCTGCTTGTGCCCAGGCCCTCCCACCAGGCGTCCTCTGGCCCTTTGGCAGAAATGCCTCTTTCTGTTCACCCCGTCTCCTCAACCTGAAGCTGGCTCTGCTGACCTCTCCTTCGCTTTTCTGTGACTCTCCCTGGGCCAGCGGCCCTGTAGGGTGGTCAGACCAACCTCGGGCCTCCGGTTCCAGCAGCAGCAGCGACTGGTTATTCTTGTCGCTGCCGTCCACACCCACACTGGGGGATGGAGGTCCTTGGGGCTGCCCTCGGGGAGGCCGGGAGGGGTGGCGGACCCTGCAGTGGAGGCCAGGCACCTCTCCAGTCGGCAGGAACGTGAGCAGCCGCGGGAAGGGAGCTGGGGGCCTGGAGGGGGAGTGGGTGAGGAAGCCTAGCTGTCGGGGGTCCCAGGGGCCTGGGAGAGGAGGGGAAGACACCCCACCAGCTGGGCCAGACCAGCACCCCTTGGCGGGGCCCCCAGGCACCAGGCCCAGTGTGGGATGCCCAGGGGCCTGTCACAGCCCTGCTGGGGCGTCCCGGGGCGGGGGAGGAGGCTGGGCCAGTGCAGGGTGAGCTGCAGCGGGGCAGGTGGTCAGGAGGGAGGGTTAGGCACTCAGGCCAGCGTCTCCGCCCGGGGCTGAGGTCTGCAGTGGCCATGTCGGTGGTTGTTGACAGTGCCTGGCCGGCCTGAGGCACAGTTGGTGTTGCTTCCCGGCCCAGGTGGATGCGTCCAAGTTTATTTAAAGCTGCAGCCCCTGGCACCAGTCAGGCAACACTAAACTCCCTGCCCGGGAAGGGCCGGGCCACAGGCCCACAGCTGCTCTCATGACGCGGTCACCGGCCTGTCCCTTCCCTGCCCTGTCCCCTTCTCCACCTGTCCCACCCTCGCCACTGCTGCCTCTGTGTGGGATCGTTCCCTGGGGACCTGGGCATCGGGTCCGAGGGCCAGGAGGAGCTCTTTTCTGGGGCTCTGCCCTTCCTTGCCCGGCCAGGGCAGGGCTCCCCGACACCAGCCTGGAGGCCTAAGTCCTGGGTCAAGAGTCACCTTGAGCCCCAGACAGTCACAGGTCAGGGCGGTGAAGCCCTCGGCCCAACACGGACCGGCTAGCAACATGGTTTAAAATGTTTCCATATTGGATAGATTTTTTTAAATGGAAAAAAACTTCCAGGAGTAGTAAAACAAACACTTGTGTCTCTTCTACCGGGACTTGGAAACTGTTCCTCTTTTGTCATTTTGGCTTTAAGTCCTTTATTTTAAATTGTAAGAAATAAAGTGTTACAAAGAAATGTTAAGGAACCATTGTCCTCCAAACCGACTGTCATGCATTTGGAATTTATCCTGCCAGACTCTTTTTGCTTCATTTACGCAGAGATAGAAGGATCGCCAACCAATACATAGGATTCTTTGGTGTGTTTTCTTTAAACTTTACATAAAAATTTGGGAACTTGCTTTTTCACCTAGCTTAGTCTTCTGGGCATCTGTGCATGGGGACACATTCTGACCTTTCGCTGCTGCTGGTGTGTAGTGACCGTAGTATCTGTAGTACGTCGTGCTCCCTTCCTCATGGCAGTCTCGGTGTTTCCAGCGTTTCTCTCTTCCACTCCTGCAGCGGGTTTGCTGGCGCGCAGGTGTGAGGGTTTCTCTAGGGTTTGTCCCTCCTGCTGGGGGTGCCAGCGGGGGTCCGGGTATTCTCTGCGGCTCCCCTGGGCCCACTCCCTCCGGCCCCCTCCCCGGGCTCGGTGCCAGCCTGATTTGTCTGGCTGTTTGTTGGGTAGGAAGCAGTCTTGCATTTTGTGTTCAGGCTCCCAAAGCTTCCACTCTGGGGAGTCATCCCCTTTAAAATATGAGTGGTTCCCCCCGGGGAGAAAGCAGCTCCCACACGGCTTTGGATCTAATTCAGGGGTTCATGGACCTCCCTCCCCTTGGCGGAAGGTTGTAACAACCTCTGAGGGGCGCATCACTTCGAACATTTGATTTTATTTGATTCGAGTTGCCGGGGAATCCCCCCTCCCCTCTCCCCCCATTTTATAGGTATAGAACTGCAGCTCAGGAAGGGTGGGCAACTTGCCCTGGCAGCCGGGAAGGCCCCCACCTCCAGCCCAGGGCACCCCTGTCCCTCCCAGCTTCCCCTGAACCTCAGCTAGGCCCCGAGCTGACCTTGGCATGTCCTTGGCTCCATCCAGCGTGCCCCAGTCGGGGGAGAGCAGGTCCTGTCCCGGAGGGTGACCCCTCGCCGGGAGGATCGCCATCGGCCTTCCGTGCTTCCTCGGCGTCCTCTCAACTAGCGAGCGGCCTGCTAAGTAGTTAATAGATAAACTCAGGAAATTCAGAGCAAATCGACTGTGAGCCTCCTGAGCTCCGAAGCCTGGTTGCCAGGGAAGACAGGACTCAGGTGGGGGAGGAATCGCCGTGTTTGCTTTCTCCGCCCTCGGGCACATTGGGTGCTTCCTGCCCCAGGGCCTTTGCCAGTGCTGTTCCCTCCTCCCCTGATGGCCACACAGGTCATCCCCCTGGCTGCTCAGCGAGGTCCCCCTGCCCCCTTCCCGCCTCCTGCCCCACTCAACCTCTCCCCACTTCTGTCTTCCCCTGTCACTTGGCACCATCTGACACCAAGGTGGGGGGCAGGTCCTGCCCACGGTGGGGTCTCCTGCACGTGTGAGGAAGGGGTGAGTGAACCCGGTGGTCTCTGTCTGCTAGGCTGGCCCCCAGCGCTGGAGTCTGGACGCCTAACGTAGGGTATTTAGAGAAGAAGTCGCGCGTGTTGAGGCTGCTGTGAGATGCACATGAAGGTGAGGCTAGTTTAGTTACTATTGAACGGTATTTTTACACCATAACCTACTTTGCTGAGAGCTAAGAATATATCTTGCGCTTGCGACTTGCACTCTTTCTCTGCTGGTAACAGTTAAATGGTGCTTATTACATTAAGGTGCTTGATCTGTGAAATAGGTACCGTGATCACTCCCAGTTTGCAGAAGAGGTGCCTGAAGCTCAGAGAAGCTCCACACGGGGCCAGGGTTTGAATCCAGGCAGTTGACTCTGGAATCCACCTTCTGCTTCTCTCAGAAGCTCATGACCCTAACTCCATTCTGTGTTTTTAAAATGCTGTTATTCCACCGGCTGACTCATGGCCCGCTTGTGGTCTCCTCTGACCCCGGGCTCCTCAGGGCCTCACCTGTCCTTAGCAGGCTGCTCACCAAGCCTTCTTTGTGCTTTTCCAGCACAAAGGCACTACCCTACGGTTCCTTTTTGTAAAAACGTCATTTCCTTTGGTCATCCCTCTGTGACAACCAACACTGTTCCCATGTGAGGCCGGCAAGGCTTGACATTTTATTTTATTGATTAAACAGACAACAAGGAGAGTATCTTATAAAGAAAAACCAATACATAAGTATGTGCAGTAAATGTGACTTCCACCCTCAAGTTTCCTCATCCCCCAGAAGAACCTGGACTGTCTATTTTTTTTTTTTTTTTTTAATTTATTTGTTTACGGCTGTGTTGGGTCTTCGTTTCTGTGCGAGGGCTTTCTCTAGTTTCGGCGAGCGGGGGCCACTCTTCATCGCGGTGCGCGGGCCTCTCACTGTCGCGGCCTCTCTTGTTGCGGAGCACAGGCTCCAGACGCGCAGGCTCAGCAGCTGTGGCTCATGGGCCTTGTCGCTCCGCGGCATGTGGGATCTTCCCAGACCAGGGCTCGAACCCGTGTCCCCTGCATGGGCAGGCGGACTCTCAACCGCTGCGCCACCAGGGAAGCCCCCTGGACTGTCAGTTTTAATGTCAGTATAAGGATATATGTGTGTGTATAGACGCAGGTGTGTATACTCACACTTATACACGTCACATGTATGGTTTTAAAAACACGGATGCAGTCGCCATATTGGTGATTCTGCAGTTCGTTTGCCTCTAACACTTTTTCATGATGATCCCTCCATGTCAGAGGGACTTTTCTTACAGCTAAGGGCCTGCCAGTTCTCTTAGAAGCAGAGATGGGTGTATAGGTGGTGCCATATTTTTAAAACCAAACATGGGGCCCCATGACAAGCACGACAGAGGGAAGAGAGGATGCTGTGTTTGAAATTGGGGCTCCCAGGGTTATCAGGAACGCCTGATCGTAGTGGATGAAGGAACACTTTTGTTCTTGGTGGGGCACAGGGGTCTTGTTCAAATAAGAAGCCAAGACCGTATTCCCCTCCTTTTTTTTTTTTTTAATTTGGGGGATCCCCCAAGAGCCTAGGGGAGAGAGATGCCATGTCGGATTTTCTTTCTTCTACTTAAAACGAAATTTTAGCAGAGCTGGTTCCCTTAGAGAGCCCATACTGAGCTGCCTGGAATTTACCAAGTGCTTTAATAAGAAAGACCAAGGGGGAAAAAAAAAAGGGAAAAAAAAGAAAAAGAAAGACCAAAGGGAGGTGACATGAACGGCGTCTGCTCCTTGGAAACATCTTGTCCCTCCCACTGCTCTCTGTGGCCACCTGGTCCACGGCAAGAGACGTGGCCTTTCTGGAGATGTCAAATATATTTTCGAAACGTTTAATTCCCTCTCTCTCCCTCCCCTCAAAATGGAATCTGATTTGGTTATTTTTAAAGCATCTTTCACAGCTGCAAGTCACTTTGTTAGTGTAGAAACGTAAAAATGCATTATGTATAACTTGGTTTTCCAAAAATTATCATACTGGCATGTTACATAGAAATGTATATTTTATTCATATAAGGATCTGAATCTATTTAAAATCTATTTAAAATGAATGACATCCTAGTGGTGCTCCTAGGTGCCTAACTTTCTGGTGGCCTTTGTCTCCTAGGTTAGAGGGTCACCAGCTCGTTCAGTGGCCGCAACTCCTGGTGGACATAGTTCTTTTAGCATTGACATAATGATCCTAAAATAACTGAAGTTATGATTCTTTGTTAAGCCAGATACAAGCATTTGTTGGATTCTGGAACAGATTGGCAATAGCCGGGCATAGATTTAAGAACATTTTTTTGGAGGACGCATAACCCACGCTGTTCTACAGGCCTAATTTGAGAACTACCACCTTTCCCCGCTTTATGAGCAGCCAGTGGGCACTGGGGGGAAGAGATGCTGTGACCGTTACCACGAAACGGGAAGCGTGTCCTGTCCTTGGATGTAACGCCCGCCATGGCGTCGGGCACATCCAAGTCGGTGCCCGTTTTCAGCGAGGAGCCGAGGGGCAGCCCCTGCCTTCCTGTCACTCAGCCCACGCTGAATTCCAGGGCTTAGAAGCGTGCCCAGTGCACAGTAGGCACCCAACAGAGTGGCCTCGTGTCACCCTCTAAAAGATGGGAGCCTTGTAGGTGGCTGGGGGCAGAAGGTGCTGGTGGTCTCGGAGGTCCTCAGATGCGCGGCCTGAGTGGCCATCTGTCTTGTCACCTGACGAAGGGAGGCATGACTTAGGTGCTGGCCACGGAGCTTGATGCCGAGGGGTCTGCAGCGTTCTGCCCGTCTCTTAATAAAGTTCTTCACGTGGCTTTTGTTCTTGTACATTGAGGTGCAGCCTGATTTTCAAAGCCGTTGTTTCGATCCAGGCCGTCTGTTAAGGGCTTTCTGGGTGAAGAACTCCGGTCTAGTTAGGAGCTGCACCTGCTGAAGAAGGCGATCAGGGCGGTGGGTCCCAGCCCCCGGCTGCACCTGGCAGGCCCCACCTCAGACCAGCTGTATCAGACACGAGGAGGACGGTGGTGATCCAGTGGGCAGCGCAGACACAGATCCTGCAGGGGCCTCCGCACCCCAGGCCAGGCCCCCATGCCTGCTCCCTCTCTGGGCTCTGTGAGAGCCTCACCTGACCACGTGTTTGGAATTTGCCTTCCTTTTTCTGAACACTCAACGAAATTACCCCCTGACCCTATCCAAGTCACCTGGAGCAGGCCTGTCCAGAAGAAACAAAACTTAAGCCACAAAGGTCAGGCACAAGTGCAATTCAAACTTTTCTAGTACTTACAAAAAACTAAACAAAGAAACGGGTGAAAAGAACTTTAATAGTATATGTATTTAAGTCAGTTTATCCAAAATATTATTTCAACATGTAATCAATACAAAAATTATTGTTCAGCTATTTTATATTTTAAAAAGTGTTATGTTTTTGAAATCTGTTGTGTGTTTTACACATACGGCACATCTCAGTGTGGGCCAGCCACGTTTCAAGTTCTTAGGGCTGCGTGTAGGCAGTGGTTACTGTATTGGACAGCGCACAACTAGAGTTTCAAGGTCATTTCTATCATTATTATTACTATTTGCAACTTTTCTGGTTTCTTTTGCTCTTCACACATTCAGCAAGTCTGCCTGCACACTGATCATTTGCCAGGCATTTTCTGGGTGCTTAGGAAACAGTTAGTGAACAAAATCGAGGGTGCCTGCCCTCATGGAGCTTATACTGGTGGCAGAGGCAGGTAATAAACATTAAACAAATTATATGATCAGGTTCTTAGGTGATTAATACTTCTGCTCTGGGAATAATTAAGGAAACTCAGGAGTGCCAGTTAGGAAGGTTGTAGTTTTAAAAAAGGTGGTCAGGCCAAGGAAAAGGAGAGAAGCCTCAAATTGCTAAAATCAGGAATGAAAGAAGGGACATTACAACTAATCTTATGGAAATAAAAGACGATAAGGGAATTCTATGAACAATTGTGTGCCAAGTTAGAGATAACCTAGATGAAACAGACCAATTCTTAGAAAGACACAAACGACTGAAATTGACTCAAGAAGAAATAGAAAATCTGAATAGACTTATAACAACTAAAGAGATTAATTAATAAATTAAAAGTTTTAAAATGTCCTACGAAGAAAAGTCCCTCAGGCCCAGATAACTTCACTGGTAAAGTCTATCAAACATTTAAAGAAGAATTAATACCATTCCTTCAAAAACTTTTCCAAAAAATAGAAGAGGAGGGAATTCTTCCCAACTCATTCTGTGAAGCCAAGAACTACCCTGATACCAAAACCAGACAAGGACATCTTAAGAAAACTACAGACCAATATTCCTTATGAATATAGATGCAACGTCCTCAACAAAATGCTAGCAAAACAAAACTAGCAGCATATAAAAAGGGTTCACTATGAGCGCGTAAGATTTATCCCAGGAATAAAAAGTTGTTTCAAGACACAAAATTCAATCAACGTGATATGCCATATTAACAGAATAAACAAAGAAACTATATGATCATTTCAATAGATGCAGACAAAGCATTTGACAAAATCTAATACTCTTTGCTGCTAGAAACACTCAACAGACTAGGATTAGAAAGGAACTTCCTCAACTTGATAAAGTGCCTCTATGAAAACCCCACAGCTAACATATTTAATGGTGAAAAACTGAATGCTTTCTCCCTAAGACCAGGAACAATCAAGTATGTCAAGCTTGGGGTCCCACTTCTAGGGACCAGTAGGTGCCTTGGCTTCCGAGCTCTGCCCCTGGCGTTGCCCCACGTGCCAGGGCTCCACTTGCTTCTGTCCTCAGTGACCCCCTCGGGACTGTCCCATCCAAGACTCCTGGGCCGGAGCCTGGGCGCTGAAGCCAGGGCTCCGGTGTCCCCGTCGTTCCAGCGTGGGCTGGGCCCTGGCGTCTCCTCATCTGTGCTCTTTCCTTCCTCGAGGGTCTGTGGCCCCTCAAGTCTGGGGCGGGGGTGCCTCAGAGCAGCAGTGAGACTTCTGGGGTGCAGAGCGTGGTCCCTGAAAGGCGGTGCTTTTCACGATGCAGGCCTGAGAGTGGGCGCGTTCGTATCCCTCCATTTTTATTTTCTGATCCGTGAACAAATGCTCGTCTTGACCGCTTGCCTGCGGGGCAGGCTGCCGAGGATGGCCTGTCCTGGGGGAGTTTAACCTCTCTTTTCCACTTCAAGCTTAGACTTTTCTTTCCTTCCTCCTTCAGCTGTGCCCAGGCTCTTCCTGGTGTGGTGACCGACGGGCCTTCCCCCCATTTGGCTGGCGGGACCCCGTGGAGCAGAGGCTGGGGGGCTGGCTTGGTCCCTCCGTTCCCCTTCTCCTCTCCTTTCTCCCCTCACTTAAAGGATGCTTAGGGGTCTCTCCTGATGCTGTCTTGGGGACGCCTTCTCCTACCTCCCCATCCTCAGGCTCCTCCGCGCTGAAATGCAGGTGATTCCTCCCTCTGGATCGAGCTGTCGTCTGAGCTCCACTCCCCTCTGCTTTCCCACGACCTGTGTCCCTCCGCCCCGAGGGACGGTTGGCGCTGGCACTGGGTGGGGGGCCAGGGCTCGGCTTTGCTGGGGACTTCTGTGCTCTCACCTCTCAGGGTGCGTGGGGTCTTCAGCCTCGGTCCCCACTGGGGCGCAGTCTGCGTGGACCCCCCTGCACCCGCTGCACCCAAATCAGCCTGGGGCTCCTGGACGAGTGGACACTGAGGCCTGGGCTCTGTGCGGCAGAGGCAGCAAGGTGGGTCCCTCCCAGCAGGAGGAGACAGTCGAGAGTGTGCCGAGACGGGGGGGCTGGGTCAGTGCTGCACCCCTGGGCAGGGTCTAAGGAGGGTCACCTCTTAGAGCCTCAGTCTCCTCATCTGTGAAAGGGGTGTGTCATCATGAGGTTAGTCACGCACGCAGTGCAGGGAGCCGGCCACGTGGCCACCCTTCCCAGGGCAGGGCAGGGAGGGCAGAGCCCGTGCACGGCTGCCCTGC
Organism: Eschrichtius robustus; assembly: GCF_028021215.1. NCBI lineage: Eukaryota > Metazoa > Chordata > Mammalia > Artiodactyla > Eschrichtiidae > Eschrichtius > Eschrichtius robustus. Next base: position 10,005,280 of record NC_090831.1, read on the forward strand.
GTCCCACCCCAGGGCCAGAGGCCTCTGACACTTCAGCTTTCCCTGCACTGTCTCTGGGGCCTGGGGCTGGGAGGTGGGGGGAGGAGGGGCCAGGGTGACCGTTAAGGAGGACACAGCTCAGAACCGAAGAGGGGGCCCTCCAGGACGCCCAGTGCAGTGTGGTTGGCACTGTGGTCCGGCCACTTTTCTGTGCCCAAACCAAGGAGGGCGGGGTGGGGTGAGGAGGGCACCCATGGGTGAGGCAGCCGTCTCCTGTGGGTGGTCTCTGCCGCGGCCTGACCCGCAGAGCGGCGACCCTGCCTGTGCCTGGGCCCTGACTGGGCCCATCACAGCTGCTCGTCCCTTTCAGCTCATGGCTTTCTGTCTGGGATTGTTATGCTTTTTTTTCTCTAAATTTTTCTTGTTTGTCAGCAGAGGTTAAGGTTTGATTTGTCATGTGGTTCCAAAGGCGCTCTTTTTAAAAACCTGATTTTAATTTTAATTTTTTAATTAATTAATTTATTTTGGCTGTGTTGGGTCTTCGTTTCTGTGCGAGGGCTTTCTCCAGCTGCGGCGAGCGGGGGCCACTCTTCATCGCGGTGCGCGGGCCTCTCACTATTGCGGCCTCTCTTGTTGCGGAGCACAGGCTCCAGACGCGCAGGCTCAGTAGTTGTGGCTCATGGGCCCAGTTGCTCCGCGGCATGTGGGATCTTCCCAGACCAGGGCTCGAACCCGTGTCCCCTGCATTGGCAGGCGGATTCTCAACCACTGCACCACCAGGGAAGCCCAAAAACCTGATTTTAAAGTCAGCATGACAAGTTACCAATTTCTTCCATTTTTTTCTTAATGATTTCTTAGAGATACGGCTGCATTATCCTACCAGGAGATTTTTTTTTTTGGTGGTAAAATATATATAACATAAAACTTACCATCTTAACCATTTTAAAGTGCGCAGTTCAGTGGCATTAAGTACATTCACGTTGTTGTGTTATTATCACCACCATCCATCTCCAGAATGTTTTCATCCTGCAAAACTGAAACTTTGTCCCCATTAAACACTGACTCCCCATCCCCTCCCCCCAGCCCCTGGCACCTACCATCCTACCTTCTGTCTCTGAAGTTGACTACTCTAGGTACCTCATGCAAGTGGAAGCATACAACGGTTGTCCCTTTGTGTCCGGCTTATTTCACTGAGCATAATGTCCTGAAGTTTTATCCATATTGTAGCATGTGTCAGAATTTCCTTCTTTTTTAAGACTGAATAATATTTCATTGTATGGGTGGACCACATTTTGCTTATCCCATTCACCTGTCAATGGACTTTGGCTCTTGTGGTTATTTTCTTTATTTTTAAATTTTATTTATTGTTTTGTTAAAGACTTTTTTGATGTCGACGATGTTAAAGTCTTTATTGAATTTGTTACCATATTGCTTCTGTTTTACGTTTTGGTCTTTTGGCCGCGAGGCATGTGGGATCTTAGCTCCCCGACCAGGGGTCGAACCCGCACCCCCTGCATTGGAAGGCGAAGTCTTAACCACTGGACCGCCAGGGCAGTCCCTCTTGTGGCTGTTTTAAAGAACAGAATACATGGTCTCCTCCCGCTGGCCACGGCTTCTCAACACTGGGCTGTGTGGCCTTGGGCCACTATGTAACCTCTCTGGTTTCAGTTTTCCCCTCTATAAACCAGGAGGGTTGGTCAAATGACTTTGTGGGGGCCCTCATGTCTCCACGAATTGGCTCTGTGGAAACCCCACTTCCTTCCTCTGAGACTTGCCACAAAGCTCACCTGTCAGATGCTTGGGGGTCCATAGGCCCATCACACAGGTATCTGCATTCCCGGAGAATAAAACTTAAGAGGGATAGAGTCGAATCGACCTGAAACGCAAAACAAAAACAAACCCCTAGAGCTTTAATGGATACACACCTTGCAGGAAAAAAGAATCAAATGGCCACGAAGCCCATTGTCCTAAGCTCCAGATGCCCTCGGGCCTGGGCCACTGTGGGTGGCGCGTCGCGGTCTCTGTTTGGAGCACCTGTCCCGGCAGGCGGTGCTGCTGTCACGCCGCCCACATGCCCTGCCTCCTGCCAGGGCCGCCGAACCTTCCGGTCGGTGTCCCTCCTCCCCCGTCTGTCCTCCGTGAGCTGCGCGACCTCAGCGGTGATTTCAGGCCCCTGGGGTGTTGACTCAGTGCTGTCCCTGTCGGTGACTGCCTGGCAGCGTGACGAGGGGGATGGATGCGGCTTTGGAGAGCTGCCTCTGAAGGTGGCTCCGCGGGCCCCTCGCTCACAGACCCGGGCTGGGAGGACCGTCCCCGGCCGCTGCGGCTGGGTGTGTGTGCATCAGCTGTCCTGTGACCCGAGTCGGCCCTCAGGTCCATCCACGGTCGCACTGGGAGGGCAGCCACTGGGCTGCTTTCCGGGGCGCGTTGGCCCTTCCAGCTGTGCTGGGTGCATCCCAGATGTGGAGACTGGAGCTGGGCTCCGTCCCCATCCAGGGTGGCCCCTGAGCGTGAAGGTGGCAGATGGGGGTACAGCTGGGGGCGGGCCCTGGGCTCAGGTTCTGGGGGGCCATGTTAAGAGCACGGTGACCTGGAAGTGATGTCAGTGCCCCCAGATCAGGACAGTCACCCTGAGCCCGAGGTGGGCGAGTGGGCTGACCTGGACCCCAGCATCCGGCCCCAGCTCAGCAAGTGCGAGCTGCTCCGTGTCGGAACCTCCTGTACCAGCTCCTTCGGTGCCTCTGCTGGGCCCTCCTGGGCCCTCCTGGCCTGGCCGTCAGTGGCGGGCAGCTGACCACGGACAGATTCCCGGGGGCGGGGGCATGTGTCCTTGGCCTCTGGCCTTGGGGGGTTCTCTCTGACATTCCCAACTGCAGTTTTCCTTTCGGAACAGAAATCTCAGGGTTCACATGCACGACTTCTCAACATCCCCCAGCACCCCTGTGGAGAGGCATGAGGTCTCTGCATCTCTGGGGTGAGGTGGGCGGGCAGGCAGCTCCCAGAGTCCCCCAGCTGAGCACCTCCATCACCACACAGTTCTGTCATCTTTATAATCGAGGTGAATTCACTTCCTTCCCATAACATGTTCATGCTTGTGAAAATATCAAAGTGTTTGCAGTCATTTGGTGGTGAAATGGCTTGGTGCTCTCTGTCCAAGTGTCAGTAGAAGGGAGGCCCATGATGTGACACCCCGGCTTTGTCCAGAGCACCCCAGATGGCTGGAGCAAGGATGGTGTGGGTATCCAGGACGGTTCAGGGCCCTCTCTCTGAGCTGGCTCTTCACGACGGAAAACAGAGGAAAAGTCAATAACGGTTCCGGCAACCTCTGTGGTCCCTGGTCTCTGATAATTCAGGGTGAGTTGATTTTTGCCTGGTGGGCACTTGAGGGGGACGTGCAGGCACCCCAGGCGGGGCACGGGGCCAGGGGTGAGGAGAGGAGGGCAAGAGATCCAGGATGAGGGCCCCGAGTGGGGTGCCACCTGCACACAGGGTAGTGGGAACCCTGGGCCCCTCCAGGCCTGGTGAGACCTTCCTGTCCATCCCAACGTCGTCCCCAGCCCCCAGATCATTGCCAGCTTTCCTTGACAAGCTGGAATCCCGTGCTGTCAGGATTCTGGGGGCAAACAGGAGCAGACACAAGCGCTGCCCTTGAAGGCTCCAAGTTTATCTTAGGGGCCAAACAAAAACGTGCCTTGCTCCCTCTCTCCTGAGCATGTAACACACAGGGCCACAGGGGCTGCAGGTGGCGAAGGGGTGGGGGTTGCCTTCACATATAAAGAACTCCTACAGGTCAATAAGAAAAGAGCCAAAATTCCAAGTGAAATACGGATGGAGAGTGTAAGCAGGCAGTTCACAGAAAACGAAATGGAAGTTCTTTCAACCCGTGAAAACATGAAGAATAGAAATTAAACCAGAGCCAGTGCTCGCTTGTTCCTGAGTTCACCTCGGGCTTCAGACATGAGACGGTTCTTCCAGGTGGCCCATGGGCTGATGAGGCTACCTCGATCAGTCTCCGGGCTCAGCTGTCCTGAAGCTGATGAACAGAGGCCCTGGGTGTGGGTGGGCCGGGGAAGGGCTGAGGCCCTACAGCGTAGGCAGGAGAGGAATTCCAGAGATGCGGGCGCCTCATCCCCCAGCCCGGGCTGAGCTGTCCAGCTGCGGGAGGCCCTGCTCAACCCCCTCCTCCTGCTCCTTCTCCGGTTGTCCTCCCAGCAAGTGCCCCGCCCCAGGGGCCAAGCGGGGCCATAGCGCTCCTGTTAGCTGCGCCCCAGCCTCTGCAGAGGCCACCGCAGGCCGCACCGCCGGGTCTGACCCGCAGGCCGTGCCCTGGCCTGGTGGGAGGAAGGGGCACCGGGCACCGAGGGGTCCAGGGTGGTGCTGGGGCTTTCCTGCCCTCCTGTCCCACCTCTGTCCTTATTTTGGCCTTTGCTTAATGCAAACCCAGTACTCGGGTCATCTCCATGGCTTCCGGGGGGGGCGGGCAGGGCCCAGTGTCGTTGCTACTGAAGAGTGTACTGGAGAGAAGGGTGGAGAAGGAGAGAGACAGACACCCACACGGCACGGGGGAGGGAGGGGTGGGCGAGAGTGAGGAGTACACAGACGTGAGCCTGGTCCCACAGGAGGCCCGGGAATGGCGTGTGCCCACGGAGGCTGCACGCGACAGGCTGGATTTGAGGGGAGTCCTCAGCGGAGACCAGCTCTTGCCCAGGGGCCCTCTCCCTCTTGTCCTCTGGGACAGCCTGGACCACCCGCCCCCAGCAAGCCTCTGGCCTGGCCAGGATCTCATCCACCCCACCCCCTCCTCCACACTGCACCCCATCCACAGAGGGGGAGGGAGTGGTGGCGTTCGCCGTCGTGGTCCCCTTTCTAGAGGCTCCTGATAAATGTTAACAACTGGGCTGGTGGGCAGGGGGGACCCTGACCCATAGTGCTTGCCCATCCCTGTGGTGTAAATACCCTCATCATGTCTAACGTCAAGCTACCAGCATGACGTCAACCACAACGTTTGGTTTTCTGTAGCCAGTAAGAGCCAGCCTGTGAGCCAGACCCGGAAGGAGCCCTGGCAGCTGAGCCCCTGCTCTGACCACAAGCCCCCAGCCCTTCCTCTCCGTGCTGGGGTGGCGCTGCTAGACTTCTGCTTGGCTCAGCTTCCCAGACTCAGCTGCTCCTGCTCCGCCCCCACTGGAATATTCCATCTATTCCCGCCCAACCCCCTATTCTTTCTGAGCCAACAGAGGGCACCTGATAGGCGAATGTGCAGGAAGGGTGCGGAGGGGTGTCTGCGTTTAGGTCTTGCCTCTGCCACCCACAGTGCTGTGAGCTCAGCAAGGCATTTGGTGCCCTCACCCTTCCCATCTTCCACAGGGGTCCTTACAGCCCAGGGGTTAGACACTTTGGAAGCTGTAGAGGGTGGTCCCCGGTGCTATCAGATCTGGAGAGTCTGTGACACCTCCAGCATCCTCCTCACCCTGTGCACATCCTTGGTTGCGCTGGGGTGTCAAGGTTTCAATGTGACTCAGATATACCGGAATTTTCCTTATGCTTTTCTTTCTTTCTTTCTTTCTTTTTTTTTTTTTTTTTTTTTTTGGCTGCGTTGGGTCTTAGTTGCGGCATGCGGGATCTTTTGTTGTTGCGGGCTTCTCTCTAGTTGTGGCTCGCGGGCTCTAGAGTGCGTGGGCTCAGTAGTTGTGGCGCGCGGGCTTAGTTGCCCCGCAGCATGTGGGATCTTAGTGCCCCTGACCACCCGCGTCCCCTGCATTGGAAGGCGGATTCTTAACCACTGGACCACCAGAGAAGTCCCTCCTTATGCTTTTCTGCATGTGGTTAAAAAATCCCCCAACTCCCACCCCTGTCTTAAAAAGATGCTTTGTTTTCTCTTTATACTTAAAAAAAAACCTAATGGACTTTATTTTTTAGAGCAGTTTTATGTTTACAGAAATATTGGATGGAAAGTAGAGAGTTTCCATATTTACCTCACAGCCAGGCCCCAGGTCCCTTTCCTGTAACCATCTCACTTGCATTCAGACGTGATACACTTGTTACAATTGATGACCAACATTCCTACATTAATATTAACTGAAGCCCATAGTTTCCATAGGGTTCACTCTGTGTTGCACAGTTCTACATGATTGACAAAGGTATAATGTCATGCATCCATCATTACAGTATTTCAGATCCTCTGTGCGCCTCTTTTCATCCCCTCCCATCCTCCAGAGCCCCAGACAACCACTTTTTACTGTTTCTATAATTTTGCCTTTTCCCGAATGTCATGTAGTTGTGAATCATACAGTGTGTAGCCTTTTCAGATTGGCTTCTTTCACTTAGTACCATGCATTTAAGTTCCCTTCATGTCTTTTTGTGACTTGATAGCTCATTTCTTTTTAGTGCTGAATAATATTCCCTTGTCTGGAGTTTCCACAGCTTATTTATCCATTCAGTCTACTGAAGGATGTCTTGGTTGCTTTTAAGTTCTGGCGATTATGAATACACCTACTATAACCATTTGTGTGCAAGCTTTTGTATGGACATAAGTTTTCAGCTCCGTTGGGTAAATACCAAGGAGCATGATGGCTGGATCATATGGTAAGAGTATGTTTAGTTTTGTTAGAAACTGCCAAACTGTCTTCCAAAGCAGCTGCACCATTTTGCATTCCCACCAGCAATGAGGGAGAGTTCCCGTTGCTCCACGTCCTCACCAGCATGTGGTGGTGTCTGTGTTCTGGATTTTGTCCATTCTAATAGGTTTGCAGTGGTATCTCGTTGTTTTAATTTGGATTTGATGACATATGATAAGGAGCATCTTGTCATATGATTATTTGCCATGTGTATACCTTCCGTGGTGAGGTGTCTGTTAAGGTCTTTGGCCTATTTTTAATCAGGTTGTTTGGTTGTGCTTTTTATTATTGTTGCATTTTAAGAGTTCTTTGTATATTTTGGATACAAGTCCTTAATCAGATATGTGTTTTGCAAATATTTTCTCCCATCTGTGGCCTGTCTTCTCATTTGCTTACCCCATCTTTCACAGAGCAGAAGTTTTTTATTCTAATGAAGCCCAGCTTATCAATTCTTTCTTTCATGGATCATGCTTTTGGTGTTGTATCTGAAAAAGTCATTGCCAAACCCAAGGTCACCTAAATTTTCTCCTGTGATACCTTCTAGGACTTTTATAGTTTTGCATCTTACATTTGGGCCTATGATCCATTCTGAGTTAATTTTTGTGGAAGATGTAAGGTCTGTGTCTAGATTCATTTTTTGGCATCTGGATGTCCAGTAGTTCCAGTACTGTCTTAGACTGTTCAGGCTGCTGTAGCCAAAATACCATAAACTGGGTGGCTTATAAACAACAAATATTTATTTCTCACAGTTCTAGGAACTTCAAGTCCAAGAGCATGGCTCTGGCAGATTCAGGGTCTGGCGAGACCTGCTTCCTAGATGGTCGTCTTTCCCCTGTGTCCTCACATGGCAGAAGGGATGGAAAGATTTATCTGGGGTCTTTTTTTATAAAGCATTAGTCTTGTTAATGAGGGCTCTGCTCTCATGACCTAATCACCTCCCAAAGGCCTCACCTCTTAATACTGTCCAATTGGGGTTAGGATTTCAACATATGAATTTGGTGGTGGAGGGCCGGGGGTGGGCATGGACACAAACGTTCAGTCCATAGCAAGCACCATTTTTTGAAAAGACAATCTTTTCTTCCTTGAATTGCCTTTATTCCTTTGTCAAAAATTGGTTGACTATTTGTGTGGGCCTATTTCTGGGCTGTCTATTCTGTTCCATTGATCTATTGTCTATTCTTTTACCAAACCACACCGTCTTGATTACCGTAGCTTTATAGTCTTGAAGTCGGGTAGTGTCAATCCTCTAACTTTGTTCTTCTCAACAATATTGTGTTGGCCATTATGGGTCTTTTGCCTCTCTGTCTGCTACACTTGATCTTAGCCAAAAGGCCGAGAAGCAATTTTTGCCTCTCCATATAAACTTTAGAATCAGTTTTTCGATAGCCGTAAAATATCTTGCTGGGATTCTGATTAGGATTACATTGAATGTATAGATCAACTTGGAAAGAACAGATATTGTGACAATATCGAGTCTTCCTATTCATGCGTGGGATATCTTTCCATTTATTTAGTTCTTCTTTGATTTAATTCATCAGTATAGACCTTGTACATATTTTGTTGATTTATACCTAAGTGTTTCATTTTTCGGTGCTAATGTAAATAGTATTGTGTTTTTACTTTCAAATTCCACTCGCTCATTGCTGATATATAGAAAAGAAATTGACTTTTGTATATTAATCTTGTGTCCTTCAACCTTGCTATAATCATTTATTAGTTCCAGGAGTTCTTTGGTCAATTCTTTGGGGATTTTCTACATAGATAATCATATCATCTGGGAAGAAAGAGAGTTTTATATTTTCCTTTCCAGTCTGTATACCTTTTATTTCCTTTTCTTGTCTTACTGCATTAGCTGAGACTTCCAGTATGATGTTGAAAAAGAGTGGTGAGAAGGGACATTCTTGCCTTGTTTCTGAACTTAGAGGAAAAGCACCTACTTTCTCGCCAAAAATATGATGTTAGTTGTAGGTTTTTTATAAATGCTTGCTGCGGACTGAATTGTGTGCCCCCCCAAATTCATAGGTTGAAGCCCTACCCCCCCCCATGTGACTGTATTTAAAGATTGGTTATTTAGGAGGTAATTAAGGTTAAAAGAGGTCATAACGGTGGGGCCCTGATCTGATAGGATTAGTGTCCTTATAGGAAGAGACACCAGACACTTTGCTCTTTCTCCATACGTACGCACTGAGGAAAGGCCAGGTTAGCGCACAGCAAGATGGTGGCCACCTACAAGTCAAGAGAAGAGAGCTCGCATAAGAAACCAAACCCTGCCGGACCTTGATCTTGGACTTCCAACCTCCAGAACTATGAGAAAATAAATAAATTTCTCTTGTTTAAGCCACCCGGTCTATAATATTTTGTTATCAGCCTGAGTTGACTAATACAATGCTCTTTATCAAGTTGAGAAAGTTCCCCTCTATTCCTAGTTTGCTGAGAGTTTTTATTATGAATGGGTGTTGGATTTTGTCAAATGCTTTTTCTGCATCTATTAATATGATCATGTGATTTTCTTTTTAAGTCAGTTGATGTGATTAATTGGTTAATTGGGTTACCACAATAACACGCACACAACTGGGATAAATCCTACTTGGTCATGGCGTATAATTCTATTTATACATTGGTGGATTCAATTTGCTAATACTTTGTTGAGGGTTTTTGCATCTATGTTCGTGAGAAATATTGATCTGTAGTTTTCTTGTAATGTTATTATTGACTCAACTTCTTTAATAGGTATAGGTCTATTCAAATGGTCTATTTCTTTTATTTTTTTTTTTACTTTTTAAAATTGAGGTACAGTTAATTTCCAATATTATATTAGTTCTAGGTGTACAATATAGTGATTCAGAATTTTTACAGATTATACTCCATTTAAAGTTCTTATAAAATATTGGCTGTATTCCCTGTATTCCCTGTGCTGTACAATATATCCTTGTAACTTATCCATTTTATAAACAGTAGTTTGTTATCCCCTACCCTTATGTTGCCCCTCCCCCTTCCTTCTCCCCACTGGTAACCACTAGCTTGTTCTCTATATCTGTGAATCTGTGTTTTGTTATATTCATTTGTTTGTTTTATTTTTTAGATTCCACACATAAATGATATAATACAGTATTTGTTGTTCTGGTCTATTTCTTCTTGTGAGAGTTTTGGCAAATTGTGTCTTTCAAAGAATTGGTCCATTTCATCTAGGTTTCATCAAGTTTGTGGACATAGAGTTGTTCGTAGTATTTCTTTATTATCCTTTTAATTTCCAAGGGATCGGTAGTGATGGCCCCTCTTTCATTTCTGATGTTTGTGTCCTCTCTCTTGTTATCTCAGCCTGGCTAAAGGCTTGTCAACTTTATGGATCTTTTCAAAGAACAGCTTTTGGTTTCATTGATTTTTCTCTGTTGATTTCCTGTTTTCAATGTCATTTATTTCTGCTCTAACATTTATTATGTCTTTTCTTCTGGTTACTTTGAATTTAATTTGCTCTTCTTATTTCTAGTCACCTAAGGTGGAAACTTAGATTATTGATTTTAAAATCTTCTTTCCTAATATATGCATTCAATGGTATAATTTTTTTCTAAGCACTTTTTTTTACTGCATTCCACAATTTTGATAAGTTTTATTTTCATTTTCATTTTGTTAAAATGTTTAAAATTTTCTTTTGAGATTTCTTCTTCTTTTTTTATTTTACTGTGTAATTTATTCCAAAGATTTTATTTTTAAATGTTTGTAAATTGTAAAATATTACACGTAGAAGATTTTCCATTTAAAAAATAATGTGAAACACCCCTGCACCTAAAAACCCAGGACAAGAAGGTAAACTTGACCCACTGACCTTTTCCCTGATTCATATTCCTCTGTCATTAGCCTCCTTACCCAAGAGGTGATGCTGTTGAGATTTCTTCTTTGACTCTTGTGTTATTTGGAAGTATGTTGTTTAATCCCCATGTATTTTGGGGTTTTCCAGCTATCTGTTCGTTTTTCACTTCCAGTTTAATTCCCTTGTGATCTGAGAGCATACTTTGTATTATTTCTTTTCTTATAAATTTGTTAAGGGTGTTTTCTGGCCCAGAATGTGCTCTATCTTAGTGAAAGTTCACGTGAGCTTGAGAAGAATGTGTGTTCTGCTGTTGTTGGATGAAGTCATCTCTAGATGTTAATTACATCCAGTTGATAGATGGTGCTTTTCAGTTCCACTGTGTCCTTCCCAAATTTCTGCCTGCTGGGTCTGTGCATTTCTGATAGAGGGGTGCTGGAGTTTCCAAGTGTACTAGTGGATTCACCTACTTTTCCTTACAGATCTTTCAGTTTTGCCTCATGTAGTTTGTCATTCTGCTGCTGTGGGTATACATGCTAAGGATTGTTATGTCTTAGAGAAATGACCCCCTTATCATGATGTGAAATCCCTCTTTGGCCCTGGTAACCTTCCTTGCTCAAGTCTGCTCTGTCTGAGATCAATATGGTATATCTTTCTGCATCCTTTGACTTTTTTTTCATTGTGGTAAAATATACATAACATAAAATTGACCATTTTAACCATTGTTAAATGTAGAGTTTAGTGCCATCAAGTATATTCAATGAAAAAGTTCTGAAAATGGGTAGTGGTGACGGTTACAGTGTTGTGTAACCGTCACCACTACCCATTTTCAGAACTTTTTCATCACCCCAAACAATAACTCTGTACCCACTCAGTAATCCCAGTGAGTCCCACTTCCTTCACATCCCACTGTGTCCCGTGGGCTGGTGCCCACCCTCTTGTTCCTGTTGGCTTTGCTGCCTTGAGCCCTCCAGGAAGCTTCTCAAGGATGTCTGTACCCGGTGGAACGGGGACTCAGGCGACCCCACTATGGCGGGGAGGGGTGGTGGATCTGGGCGGTACTGAGGGTGACCGTGTGGGGTGTGAGGCCCGAGAGGTTTAAGAGCAACACGGTGTCATGGACAAGCGTCAGAGTCGGGCTATTCTCATCTGTGTAGGACGCACAAACTTGACGTGACTGTATAAAGTAACAATGATGACGTGAACGCATGAGAAATGTGAAAGGATTACCCTTTGTGGTCGTTGATATCTAAATCTCATTAGGATGTAGGGTGCATTTTGTCATAAGCCCTACGTGGTCAGGACACGGCTCCCCACTCTGCTCACGGAGCGTTCCACCTGCTCCCAGCATTGTCAGAAATGGAAGAAAACGTGCTCTCTGAGCTGACGTTCTTGGCTCTTCCAGATGAAGCCCTGCTCCCCAGGGTGTCTGGGAGGAGGGCAGTGGGGGGACCTTGATGCCTGCGTGGTTGGGGAGGGGGCTTCCGATGGGAGGGGCGGCCGCCATGGCCTGGGTGCCCTGTTCCAAGGGGCAGGCAGGGAGAAGAGGGGGCCACGCTGGGGTTTCCTCCATCTGAGATGCACCCACAGACTCCGTGGGCAGCACTGCTGTTCTTGTGTTTGGGGGGGTGTCCTCAGGTGGCATTTCTGTCCCACCCTGGCCATTTGTTTCTTTGTTGGTGGATGCACTCGGAGTTGAGCCCTTAGTCTAGAAGCCCTCCCTGCCCCTGGCTCTTGGCCCAGTTGAGACTTGTTTGGGTAAAGATTTCGCTGGTCTTGAGGGCACGGGGAGGGGGAAGGGGAAGCTGGGACGAAGTGAGAGAGTGGCATGGACATATAGACACTACCAAATGTAAAATAGATAGCTAGTGGGAAGCAGCCGCATAGCACAGGGAGATCAGCTAGGGGCTTTGTGACCACCTAGAGGGGTGGGATAGGGAGGGTGGGAGGGAGACGCAAGAGGGAGGAGATATGGGGATGTATGTATATGTATAGCTGATTCACTTTGTTATACAGCAGAAACTAACACACCATTGTAAAGCAATTATACTCCAATAGAGATGTTAAAAAAAATAAAAGTAAAACAATGAAGACCAAAAACAAACAAAAAAGAGATTTCTCTGGTCAAAGAAGTCAGGGAAAGGCTGTACCTCATATTCACTGGTTGGAAATTCACAGTACAGATGACCATGTTAAAGGCCCTGGGAAGTCCTGCAGTAAAAAAGGAAGGAAAGAAGGAGGGAAGGAAGGAAGGAAGGAAAACATTTTAACTTACTGGTTTCTAAACTTTTTTTCCCACAGAACCCCCTTTGTACCTAACATCTGTGAACATCCTGTGGAGCTAATATTTGATGATGGTCATTTGGGAAATGTTTGGTCCACACAGTGGCAGACTCCATAAGGCAGAGTTGGGGGTCAGCATGTGCTATGGCTTGAATTATGTCTCCTCAAAATTCAGATATTGACTCCTAATCCCCATACCTCAGAATGAGACCTCATGTGGAAATAAGGTTGTCGTAGACGTAATTAGTTAAGCTGAGGTGGAGGGTGGGCCCTCGTCCAGTAGGACTGTGTACTTATGAAAAGGGGAAATTTGGGTAGAGACACACAGGGAGAATGCCATGTGAACATGAAGGCGGAGATGGGGGTGATACTTCTACAAGCCAAGGAGCCCCAGGGATCACCAGCAAAACCCCAGAAGCTGGAGAGAGGCCTGGGACAGTGTCTCCCTCACAGCCTCAGAAGGAACCGACCCTGCCAGCACGTTGGTCTTGGACTTCTGGCCTCCAGAACTGTGGGACGATCTCTGTTGTTTCAGCTGCCCAGCCCATGTACTGTGTTGTGGTGGCCCCAGTACCCTAGCACAGCATGGATGACTTATGACTTGAATTTCTGGCCCAGGCTCAGAGGCCGGGGCCGGGGAGCTGCCAGGATTCCAAGGAAGGACCTTGGAAAGGCCAGGGTCGGACTTTGGGGAAGTGGCAAGAGCTGGCGTTTTCATCGCTGGTGTGGTTGTAAATCACCCAGCGATTGTGCCTTTGGAAATAAACTCTACAGAAATAACCGAGATGTTTACGGCAGGCATTTACAAGGAGGGAAATTGGAAATACCCCAAATGCCTGCCAATCAAGGAAGCACTCGGCTACCCATGGAAGGAACGTTCTCTACAGTGAAGATGACAAGTATGCAATCTAGGTCAGAGAGTGGGAATTGCGTGTGAAGTGATGTTAAATATAAGAGGCCAAACACAAAGCAGGAACTCACGCGCTGATAAAAGGCATGCCAGGATGCTGCAGAGACCACAGGGATTAAATGTTGTCCAGTGTCGGTCTCTAGTCTGTCTACTTCAGGCCCTGTTCTGGAACTCAGGACGTTCTGGGTCCTGGGCAGGAGTGGGCCACGGTCCCCTGAGCTCTGTGTGCCGTCCTGTTGGTGGATGCTGGGCATCCCTCATGGGCCTGCGCTCTGGACATCGCTCTTGTACTGGGACCTCATGCTCCTGCCCAGCGTGGCACGTGCTTGCCCAGATCCCCAGCACACTCCCCTCACCGGCTCTAACCCCGAGGCCGGGGAGCCTGGGGAGGGTCCCATGCCCTCCTGGTGTCCCCGGACGGCGTCCACCAGTGAAGCAGTATGTAGCTGCCAGATCGTGCTGTGGAAGAGTCGTTCACAGGGTGGGAAAGTAGTGAGAGGGAAAAGCAGAATAGAAACGGCAAGAGGCTCCTGAGTGTTGAAGAGGAAAGCCTTCCTGTGGTGTAGACCTCACTGGAGACACATCAGAACATCGTGGGACGCCAGCAACGGGTTACAGAGATGGAGGCGGCTTCGACTCGCTCTATTGAAACCACTTGTTTACTCCATTTTCTGCTGCGAGCAGGGATTCTGTTTTTAAAATTGTTATTATAAGCAGGAAAAAAAAAAACCCACAACAACCTCATGTAGAAGTTCCTATTTTCTACCAAATTGCTTAGGTCCAGATTAAAAATATAAAGGCACCTCCCCCGTCATTTTAATCGAAGGTAGAAAAAAAATTTTTGCTGACACACAAATAAGCAGCAGCTTGATTTAGTTTAAATCCACAAATCCAAGCAAGCGAAGGGCCTGGTGTGGCGAGCGAGCGTGTCTGCTGGGCTGTCCTCCCTGCTAGCCCCCCTCCCCGCCCCTGAGCGCTGGCCCAGACCCTCCTCAGCCGAGCCCACTTGGGGCGGCCCAGGCTGGGCAGAATGGAGGTACACGGCCTCAGGCTGGTTCAGAACATCCATGTGTTAATTAACGCAGTAAATAAAACTGTCGGACCAGCCAAGTCCCTCTGCCGCCTGCTCCGCCTGTTCCAGAAAGATCTTGTGTGGATCTGCCTGGGGAGTCGGGGGCCAGGAGGGCTGTTTTCACTGAGCGGGCACCCCTGCGCTCAACCTGTGTGGGAGCCTTTACAAAACAGATAAACAAGGCTTTGGTCCTTTTCTTTCCCTCAGGACTCCTGGCTGCTTTTGGCTCTAAAAGTTAAGAAGGCCGTGGACGGGTCTGAGCCGCGGGCCCTTGGCTCTGGGGCCGTGGACGGGTCTGAGCCGCGGGCCCTTGGCTCTGGGGCCGTGGACGGGTCTGAGCCGCGGGCCCTTGGCTCTGGAGCCGTGGATGGGTCTGAGCCGCGGGCCCTTGGCTCTGGCTGGCTGTGGACGGGTCTGAGCCACGGGCCCTTGGCTCTGGGGCCGTGGACGGGTCTGAGCCGCCGTCCCTTGGCTCTGGGGCTGTGGACGGGTCTGAGCCGCGGGCCCTTGGCTCTGGGGCCGTGGACGGGTCTGAGCCGTGGGCCCTTGGCTCTGGGGCCGTGGACGGGTCTGAGCCGCGGGCCCTTGGCTCTGGCTGGCTGTCAGGAATTCCCGCTCCCGAGCATCTGAGTTAGCAGAGTGTGGACGGGATCTCCCGGGTTGTTTGGCCACCGGGTGTGTCTGCCGCTGGGCTGTGCAAACAGCTCGCAGCCCTGGTGGCAGGCAGGCAGGTGCCTGCGAGGCCGGGACTGGGAGGAGAGAGCCGGAGTCGGGTGCAGGGCTGGAGCCAGGGATGGGGGCGGTGGAGAGGAGCTGCCGCGTCCCTGGAATGTCTACTGGGAGGGATGCAGTGCAAGCGCGGAGCGGCCGCTGAGAAGCAGAGGTAGGGGCTCCCCGGGTTACACGATTCTGACGCCCGCTCCGTGCCAGGACCTCTGCACGTGCTGCGTGTGACGCTCATGCGGAAGCCCTGCAGCCCCAGGACCAGGATGCAGGGTCCCGAGAGCAGCATCCACAGTCAGCGCTTCCGCGTTCTATTCTGCAGTCCCCACCGCGGGGACAGGGCGAGACCGGACCCTCCCGCCCCATCAGCCTCTCCCACCAACACCAGCTCGGCTCAGCGGGCAGCGGGCAGAGGGCAGGCTGGGCAGCTGGGCTCGGCCAACAGAGCAGGGAGGGGACAGGTCCCCAAAGCAGGCGTAGTGGGGGCCTCCATGGGGGCTGCAGGTAATCAATGTCAGGGGCAAGTTCCAGGTGGCAGCAGGCAGGCGGGCGGGTGGGCACGGGGGCAGCTCAGAGGCATGGCCCCAGGTTGGACAGGGAGCAAAGAGAGAGTAAAGGGGACGGGGAGCCACTGGCTGGCTTACTGCGTCTGCCCAGTGTGCAGGGGCCAGTCACCCCCTTCGCTGGCGAGAGACTGACCCTCGAGTGCCACCGTGGGTCCACGCGGCCACAGCAGTGCTGGGCGCCCACCTGCAGCAGACCAGACCCCAGGCAGCTCTGGAGTTAACTTCCCCCTCTCTCTGGCCGGCCTCTCTGGTGTTGTGGTCCCACAGTAGACAGGAGAGAGCTTTCTGATCCGCCAGCCAGCAAGGACTGAAAGAGTATTTTCTTCCTTTCATTAGCTTTACCTGATTTTTAAAAGCCCCATGACATGCTTGGTGCCCGGGAGCCTCCTCCTCTGAACACGTTATTCAGACCACTCTAAACCCGAGTGCAGCAGCACGTGCCACACCGGGCATCGTGTGGCGACCTCGAGGTTCAGGGGGTGCCCCCACCAGGCCCACCCTCTTCCCCACTCTCCTCCCTGACCTTCACCCGCACCCAGACCCCCACTTCCTGGCCTCTCCCCCGCAAGCTGCGCTGGGTGGCCTTGCTCCAGGTGGCCTTCCTGACCCTGCAGCAGGCCACCACCCGCCACGCCGTTCGTGGACGGTCGGAGTGCCGGGCAGCGCAGGCAGGGCCTACCCGGATGCAGTCCACTGTCGGCCCTGTCTGTGTGTGCTTCTGCATCTTCATCCCAGCCTATCTGTGGGTACGGTGGGGAGCCTCCTGCTTTGATCAGGGGTCCCATGGCCTCCGCTCCGTAGGAGACATCCCCCCACCTACAGACGCTCCCACCCTTCCACAGATGTCCCCCACTCATCCAGGGAAGCCTTGGGAGGTGACCCTCTCCTGCTGGCCTGTGGTCCAGAGTCTGCCCCATCCCGGGCTCTCCCTGTCCTTCTAGAAGGCTGCCCCTTCTTGTCCCGCTGGCCTGACACGTGCTGAGGTCCAGCATCTCCACTCTTCACAGTCGACTGGTGGTGCTTGTAGGTCAGTCCTTACTCTCTTATCACAGTCTGGACACTGTGCCTGACCCCAGCATCCCGATTGCACGTGGAGAGCCACAGTGTAGGGCCAGAAATGGACAGATGAATAATTATAATAAAGTGGGCAAAGTGAGCCGAGACACGTGCAGCATCCGGCGTCCAGAGGAGACCAAGCTGACTTCCTGTGGGAGCTGGGAAAGATTTCCGAGAGGAGGTATTGAATTGAGTCTTGAAGGATGCGAAGGAGTTTGCCTGGTGGCCGTGGGGATGCGCTTAGGATACAGACCCGGGCCCTTTGTCTGTGTTGTTGTCTCAATGACTGTAAGTTTCCGGGGGGCAGATGCTGTGAGTTCTGAGGGAGGTTGGTGCTCACAGTGGCCTCACTGTTGTCTGTGATGTTCAAGGTGTCGGGGGCCCCCAGCCCATGGCCCGCACGGCACATGCTTTTTGGCACGCTGGCACTTCTGGGGGGCTTCCCTGTGATCGGCCTCGACTACCCAGCAGAGCGGCCAGGAAGGGGGCGGATGCCTGGGGTGGGGGTGGGAGGAGAGTGGGGGATGGTGGTGACCGAGAGGCTGGCTTCAAGGATGGAAGAGGGGAGCCGAGGGGCTGCCCGAGGGGTGGTGGTCATCGGGGGCCGAGCCTCTTCCCTGCACTCTCCCTCCGGGTAGTTAAGTCACGGAGAGCCCTCTAACTCGTGAGCTTCCCCAGGCGCCTGGCCAAGCTTTCCTGGCGACTTCCACGTGTCTGCAGCTGGGAGACTGAGCTCTGAGGGCTCCCCAGGGGCCCGGCTGCTCCTCCCTGCTTCCGGCCCAGCCTCACCCCAGGCCGGCCCAGGTTCCCCCTCATAGCTGACGGGCATTGGAGTGCAGGTGCCCCGTGGCAGACCAGGGTGGGGTGGCCGGGCCCAGGGGTCGGGCAGCTCTTTCTAGAACTTCTCTTCAGGCCGGGCAGCAGGGGCAGAAGAAGCCCTACCCCAGAGGGGCTTCCAGAGGTGCCCTCCCCCGCACCCGGCAGGCAGGACTGCGGGAGAGGAAGGCCTGCGTCCAAGAGCAGGCCCTGTGCCAGCCTGAGTGCTACCTATGAGCACCATTGTTGAGCGCTTGCTGGATGCCGGGGGCTGTGCCTGCCGCCTTGCTGGTTTCCTCCAGCGTCTGGCTCCTGCCCGCTTGGCACTGCCCTCATCACCAACCCAGAGCCTTCTACGGAGGAGAGAGCAGGGTCGGAACTGGAAGATGTGGGGCAGTGGGGCAGCCTGTCCAGGATCGTCCATCTGGCTGTCGGCTCTCGTTCACTTTATTTACGCGCATCCTGCCGTGCGCCAGGGAGGATTCCTGGCTCCCTGTCGCTTAGTCCTGTACTTACCCTGGCGGGACAGCAGCCGGTAGACAGGCTGTGTGGGCCCCTTCCCCCTCCAGGGATGAGCTCACCTTAGGGCCCCTTGGTGCCTCGCCTGGCGCCCACCATGCTGAAAGCAGCCCTCTGGCTGTTTGGAACTTCCGGCATCGTGGGGTCAGATTCTGGCATAGGAAGCGCTATCCCAGGGAGGCTTGTGAGCCAGAGCTTGGTTGTCCGTGCCCTTTGGGGGCCAGAGCACGAAGGGTGGCGGCTCAGCCCTGTACGTGTGATACCCTCCGCCCTCCTGGGCAGGAAGCGGATTCGAAGACCAGGGGTGGGCTGGGCTGGGCTGGTGAGGATGAGGCCAGTGCAGCCTCGGGCAGACAGCCACGTGGGAGCCTTGCTGAGCCCTCGCAGTGGCTCTGAGAGCCTTTCCTGCTCCTTAGATGGATGGGGTAACTGAGGCTCAGAGGGTGCAACCCGGTGCGGAGCAGGATTTGAACCCAGACCTGCTCGAAGCCTGTGGCCTTTCCCCCTCACCACGCTCTCTCCCAAGCTAGTCTCACCGGTCCAAAAAAAAAAAAAAAAAGTCATCCTTTCTTTACGTTTTTTTTCTTAAAATGAAAAACTAATAATATTTTGAGAACGTAACCCATGCACACAGTGAGAAAATCACACAGGACAGAGGATGTAGAGTGAATTGTGTGCCCCCCGCCTGACCCCCGGCTCCCCGTCCCACAGAGGCAGCCGCTGCCCAGTTCCCTGGCTGATTTTGGAAAAGCAGAGATATAGCTCTGAGCACAGCTAGGGATCATAAAGACCTGGGTCGTTAAGAAAATGTTCAAATAGATTTAGTGTAATTTTTATTTTTTTTCCAAGGAAGTGAATAGTCTGTCTTAATGAAGTTTTAATCTCAAACAGGATTAGAGCAAAAAAGCGTTCTCTGTTTAAGACGCTGCTTTCCTGTGGCCCCGAGTCCGGGTTCGGGCAGCTGGTGGGCTTCTCAGGCTGTGTGCGCGGCAGGGCTCCGGGGTGGTGGTATGAGGGGGGTCGGGGGGAGGCTGTGCCTGCAGGGCCTCTGGGGAGGGAAGGCGGGGGAGGGGCGTGCGGTCAGGGGTGTCCCCAGCCCCCCCGGCCCCATGTGCTCAACCACCTGTGGCCTTTGTGCCCACCTCTCCCTGGCGGCCTCCGGTCTCGACCCTTCCCAAGACATTTCCCGTTCCGGCTGTGTCTCATACGTGCTGTGTCTAATGTTCTTCGAAGATGATCTCAAATCAAATTAAACCGACGGTGGTGACAAGTTGAATACCGTGGAGGACCTTCTGATGGGCCCCAGGCTCCCTCCGGCCTGTGCCCCACGCCTGCCCTGGACCCACACGGGCCTGTTCTATGGGCTCTGGCTTGCCGTGCCGCCTCCTACAAACCTTCCTCCTCTCAAGGGTCACTGTTTCGGGGCCACATGCAGGATGTCTCGATGGCCTTGGCAGTGGTCACCCACTCTCCTGGGTTCCCTTCTCTTGGCTCTCCAGGCTGGTCCCCTCTCCTCTCAGAAGCACTAATGCTGTGGGCGTGTAAATGTCTCCTCTGCTATGGGACTCTGCAGCCTCTGCTGTAACTTGGGGCAGTGCTGGTGGAGGATCCGGGGGAGGGGGCCTTTGCCTCCAGCTTTGCAGCTTAATTATGCGATGCTTCTGCCTCCCTCCAGAACCTTCACCGAGTCCCCGCAGGCTGCACCAACCTATTCCGCTGTCTGGAGCTGGGCCAGGGTTCACTGCTCTGGGGGGACTCGCTGGGTCTCATAGGCCTGGGCATAGAGCGAGGGAGGACGCTTGCCCAGAGGCCCTCGGTCCAGCTGGCGCATGAGGATGCCCAGGCGGGGGGTCTCGCAGGAGCTGGGTGTGCCGGTCGGCTGGGCTCTGCCAGCTGCCGGGAAAGGGGCCCCTGCCGGGCTGGCACTGGGCGGGGTGGGCTGGGAGTCGTTTGGGGGAGGGGCGCCCCTTCCTCGCACAGAGGCTGGGCCTCATGACCGGGTGCTGGGTGTTCACCGGGGGATTAATGGGCTCCCTGCCTCTGTTTCCCATTTCTCCCCCAGGGGGGCTTTCTCTGTGGTCCGACGCTGTGTCAAGCTCTGCACCGGCCATGAGTATGCAGCCAAGATCATCAACACCAAGAAGCTATCCGCCAGAGGTAGGGAATGGCTGTGCTGGCTGGCGTGGGCCGGGGGCCGGGGGCCGGGGCTGGAGCCCATGCTGAGGGATAGGGCTCGGCCTGTGGCTCATGGGGGGGCACAGATGGAGCGGGATTCGTGGCCGCAGTGGGACGTGAACGGTGCCCGTGGCCGAATGGGGCCAGGAGGGAGAGGCACCCGCACACCCTCACATCTGGAATTGCACTGTCGCTCTGGTTTGGGGGCTCGCGGAGCCCCTGCCTCACCTCCCCGGGGCTGGACGGGGAGAGGCGTGCGGCCAGGTGGCTGAAGTGATCAGGTAAGGTCGTCTGCCCAAGAACTGTGGGCCAGAGGGGGACTCGGTGACCTGAAGACTTTGGGTGACAGGGCAATGCTTGAGGGGCGGCATGAACGGCACGTTTCCTAACTCAGCCCCCGCCGGTCTTCCGGACGCAGGGATGCACGTGGGGGCTCATCTGCCTAGGCTGGGGAGGGCTCGGGGGTCTGCAGGGGTGGGCGTGGTGCTGGCCCCGGGGCATGTGGCCTCACCCCATCCCGCACCGTCCAGAGCCCTTGCTGGGGGGCGGCCCGTTCTGGGCAGACGGACAGACCCCTGCCCTCGTGGCATCCAGTGGAGTTCCACGTGGTGGGGATGAGGCGGGACATGGGGGCAGGGGATGACATGGGGCGACAAGGCCAAGGTGGAGGTGCCGCTCTGAGCAGGTGATGTCAGAGCACAGAACCGAGGGGACAGGGGGCCGGGAGCCAGGCAGGGGGTCTGGTGGGGCCTCCAGCGTGGGTGTGGAGGCGTGGGCCGTCCCAGTGAGGTAGCAGCGCCACTGCCGCCCCCTGTGCTGGGGGGAGCCCACGGATCTCCAGCCCCCGGCTCAGAAAGGAGGGGCTGGGTGACCCCCTTGGCGGAGGGAGCTAAGCTAAGCCCCTGGCCTGACGGTCTCCCACCTCCAGGCACACCCATGACCCCACTTAGCATCCAGACACAAATGTGAGCCAACAGAGAGGCTCTTTCTCTGCAAAGAGGCCCTGGCCGTAGGCAGTCCTGGCCCGAATCCCTCCCCGAGGCTGGTGCTGAGAACGCCTCCGTCTGTAGGGTCTGCAGTTTCCAGCCTGGCGGCCTGTGTGGGCAGGCGGCTGAGCCCGCTTTGTGGTTCGCTGAGCTGCGTGTAGGTGTTGTTTGGGCGCCTGCTGTGTACCAGGCCTTCGGGGCTGAGTGTTTCCAGGGGCGGGCGCTGCTGTCCCAGCCTAGCCGAGGGGCTGGTTGCACTCGGGTGATGAGGATGACACAGGGCCCCACAGAGACAAGAGTCTGCGAGCCAGACAGCCCTGGGGCCTGTGTGTTGGGAAAGCTCAGATCCCGCAGCTAAACTGTGATCATAATAATAATGCACAAGCTAATATTTACCGAGCGTTCGCTGTACGCATGGTGCCGCCAGATGCAGGGCAGCTTCTGTGTTCCCTGACACTGGATGGGCGGCACTGGTGAGCCACCAGTGTCATGTTTTCGGGGGGATGTGTCCGCATATGTGGAGTTTCTAAAGCAGGAGGAACATTCCGCTTCATTCCATTCCTGTGGCTGGTGCCAGGCCACAGGAGGAGAGAGAGCCCACCTTCAGAGGTCCTGTGGACTAATGAGGGACACCCTCACTCATCCACCAGCTTTACCTAGCCTCTCCCAGTCAGTGCCCAGCACTGAGGACGGGGTGATGAGCAAACACACCCAAACAAGCCACTACAGCCCCATTCGAGGGGTGGGAGCACAGGGGACAGAACAGGGAGGTCGGATGGGTCTTGAAGGATGAATAGGAGTTTGTGAAACTCAGGCAGAAAACCACCTGGGTACGTTTCCATGGAATCACGCAGCTCCTTTCAAGGAACGTCACGCTCCCGTTTCTACCCTCAAAGTGTTCTATAAATCGGGAGGATCAAGGGCAGTGGAAGTCTGAAATGCCCTGCGTGCTCCACAATTACCACCTGCTCTTTCTTCCGCCGCTGCAGTAGCAGGCCTGCTGCCCACTTCCTGAGAGCCAGCCTGCTTTCTGCCATTGAGTCCCGGAGGCTGGGCCCCCAGAGACCCCTGCTAAGGGCGCCTCCGCGGAGCTGTGCAGACCTGAGGCTCCGTCAGCCCTGCGCCTGGCCTCAGTCTCCTTCCTGGCTGGGTGCAGCCTGGGTTGGATGGTGGCAGGCGGCGCCGCCAGCCAGGACTGGTCTGGAATCGAAGCAGCCAGCCCTTGTCTGTTGTCACCTTCCCTCGGGACCACTTTCCGGGCCAGGGAAGCCAGGACACCCCCTGCTTTGCCTCTACTCTTGGGCCCCTGCATTGCCCAGGTCTGTGGACGTCTTGGGCATTTTTTCCCCCTGTTTACCTCATTATTATGGAAAATTTCAAACATCCCCAAATATAGAAAAAATGATAGAAGGAGCCCCCAGCTTCGACACAACAGTTTTCATCTCCCAGGCAATTTTGTTTTCAACTGTAACCCTCCGCATCTCCCACCCCTACCCATATATCTTGCAGCAGATCCCAGACCGGCCACCATTTCACCCATAGTGTTCAGCATGTTTCTGTAACGGAAAAGGATTCGAAAAACAACTGGCCACCTCCCTGTACAGGGACCCAGGGATCTTCTGATCCTCTCCAGCCCCTTTCGGGGCTTTCCGAGCTGAGTGGGCAGCGGAAGGGGTGAGGGGAGAGGGTCTTGGGCCCCCGACACTCATCTTTACGCTGAGTGTGGGCCAGCAATGGGGCAGCCAGGCTGCTGGGTTTGGTCTCGTCGCCGCACGGCCCTGACCACCTCGCTGTATGACCCTGGCCGTGTTACTTAGCCACCCTGTACCTTAGTTTCCCCAGCCGTAAAATTGGAATAAATCTGCTATCTACCTCAGAGGGGCATTGTGAGGGTGAGAGAAGAACTAAGGTGCCTGGAAGGAGCAGGCTGAGTGTGGTGCTGCCAGGGCACCCGCTGCCTTCTTCCCCATTTCTTGCCAGACTATCCTGCCCAGCCTGCAGGCTCCAGGACTCCTCCTCCAGGAAGCCTCCCTGGGTCCTCCCATACAGCTTGGAAACCCCCAGGTCCCGAAGCAGTCACCTTAGGTATTTCGTCATTGATCACTTGCTCCTTGAGGGCAAATGCAGTGGGTTCATCTCTGCGCCTTCCCAGCTCCCAGCCCAGAGCCTGGGAAAACACACGTAGGAACATCCCACCCTCTCCTTACCACCCTTTGGGGGCTGGCTCCATAAAACCCAAAGTTCTTATCTGGCCTGACACTCAGCCTTCGGCCCTGTCTTCTCCTTCCCTCCCAGCAGCTCTGCTCAGGCACTTGGTCTTTTCTGGTTCTGTACACCCCAGGGCCTTTGCACCTGCCTTGTCTCTGGAAATGCTTTTCCTAAACTTTCTATCTGCTTAACTCCTGTTGATGACACTTCCTCAGAGGGGTTTCCCCTGAGCCTCCAGTGGGAATCTGGGACCTAAGCACCCTGTTTCTATTTTATGGCTGTCTCTCCCACGAGACTTCCAGGACTTCATCTGTTTCATTCACCACTGTGTCTTCCACACCCTGCTCAGGCCCTGACAGGTGGTGAGCTCTCCATGTTTTTGAATGAATGAATGAATGTTTTGAGTGAATGGATTTTGAATGAGCAGATGTGTAGTCTGTGCTGGAGTGAGGTTAGTGTCCCAGGTGTGAAGTTGGGATAGGGACTGGGTCGAGTGAGGTCTAGAAGAGGGTTTGCTGCAGGGTCGGGTTTGCAGGGGAGGCCCCTGGTCACTGAGCACCTGAGCATTTGGGAGGTCCAAGTTCAGGAGAAGTTCCATGGTGAAGCCTGAGGGTGGTCGGGAAGCAGGGAGGGGAGGCCTGGAGCTCACCGCTCCTCCCTGAATCCTGGTGATCACCGTGCAGCCTGCACCTGTGTTCTGCAGGGTCAGACATGCTCCCAGCAGAGAGTCCTGACGCCAGACCGGTTCCCTTCCCAGAAAGGCCATTTCAGAGATGCTTGCCCCACCTGTTGTCCTGGAAGGTGCGGGTGGAGGGGAGCGGCCCATGGGTGGGGAGGAGGATGCCAGGCAAGTGCCCTAGAAAGAGGGAGAGTGAGGAAGTGGAGACTGGACCCAGAGGCCGGAGGGGAGGCCCCACTTGTGCCGGCATCATATTCAGTGCAGTGTGGAGTGGGCTCGCTCAGCCCTGCGGGGAGGGTGTCCACTCCTGGGCTGAGGAGACAGGCTTAGTCCTTCAAGGCCTCCAATGGTAGAGCAGCAGGAGGAGGACGCTGGTGCTGGACGCAGAAAAACTGTCCCACCCGGGAACTGGCAGTTCCTGGCGCCACGAGGACACTGCAGATTACACCCAGCTTGTGCCAACGGCAGTAAGAGTTAGATTTTTTTAAATTTAATACTTAATTAAATAGAGGATTGTGAGGCATTCAGAGTCTGTGAATGTACTGAATAATGAGAGATTATTAAACTACTGTTAACAAAATCAGTTAGAGGAAAATTAATTGACGGGGTGGGGGGATAAGGAGACCATCAGGCGCGTGAGTCTTAAAAAGATTTCCTGTTGTTCCTGCGTCCCCCTCCCCCTCCCCTCGCTCACTGTCCGCACTAAGTGGCTGTTCTTGGGGCTGGTTCGTTGGCCTTTGGAGGGAGCCCCATGCACTGAGCCCCATTAGCACTTACTGGCCCCCAGCGTCCAGGGAGCAGGTGTCCCAGAAATGACCCCGGTCTGCGGCTGAACTCGGGGGAAGGACCCTGCACAGGAACGAGGGCTTCGGCATTTATTGTGTCCTGACCCTCAGCAGCAGTTTTCACGAGGTCGGTGGTGGGTGCCCCATTCCACAGACGAGGAAACCAAATCCCACAGAAGCAAGAGACTTGCTTAGGATCCCACAGCCGTAATGAGCAGAGCCTGGGACACAGGCGGCTCTAGATTTCACCCAGCTGCGGAGGACCCAGGGTGGATCAGGTGTGGGGCTGACCTCACAGGTAGAGCTGACCTCACAGGTGTGGGGCTGACCTCACAGGTAGAGCTGACCTCACAGGTGGGGGGCTGACCTCACAGGTAGGGGCCTGATCTCACAGGTGGGGGTCTGATTTCAAAGGTGGGGGGCTGACCTCACAGGTATGGGGCTGATCTCACAGGCAGGGGGCTGATCTCAAAGGTGGGGGGCTGACCTCACAGGTGGGAGGCTGACCTCACAGGTATGGGGCTGACCTCACAGGTAGGGGGCTGATCTCAAAGGTGGGGGGCTGACCTCACAGGTGGGAGGCTGACCTCACAGGTGGGGGGCTGACCTCACAGGTGGGAGGCTGATTTCATAGGTGGGGCTCACGGCACGGGTGAGGGACTCAGCGCACAGGTGAGGGACTCAGCGCACAGGTGAGGAGACAGGCCACAGATGATGAGATCTGGGGCTCACTTCTGAGCCTTCTCCCGCCCCCAGGCTGATGCCCAGTTTACCCCCAGCTACCTTCGCCTGGGGCCACCCCCTCCGCAGGGCCTGTGTGGCTCCTTCTGCCTTGGGAGGCACCCCTGCTGGAGCTGGGACAGGGAGGAGCTGTCTGGCCTCTAGGGGCCCTGGGGCTGAGCCTGCACCCTGGCCAAACCCGCCCCGGAACCCTTCGCCCAGCAGGAACCGGGGGCTCTCCTGCTGCAGCCGGCGCTGCCGCTTTCCTGTCGGCCCCCCGCGACCCACAAACGCGAAGACGACCGAGTCAGAGGATAACGGGCGCCGGGGAATCCGCGGAACCGGGTTACCGGAGGACGCGGCGCCGCATTGCAGGGTCGGCTGAGCATGCGCCTCGGGCGCTGGGCTCCCCTCCCCTTCCCCCTCGGGCACCCCTCCCCAACCTGGGCACCCCTCCCGCCTATTCCGCGGCCCCGCCCCTGCCCCTCCCTGGCAGCTCCCAGCGCCCCAGGGGCGGAGTCAGGGCCTCACTGTATAATGTCCCAATTTCAGATAAACAATATTTTTTTAGAATAAGTATGTCCCAAACCCCCAGCCAGCTTTTGGTCGACGCTGCTCTCGAATCGGGGCTCCAGGGGACCCTGGGCAGTGGGAGGGGTCTTCCTAGGGACTCGGAGGGTGGGTGGAGTAGGAGGGTCCCTTCCTTTGCCCCAGGATCAGTCTTTAACTGGACAGACCCATCCCTCCCGGGTTCTGTTTCCAGGACTTGGGTTTTTGCGGAGTTGGGGGCACCGCAAAAGGTGGGGAGGGAGTAAGAAGAAAAGTTGGGGGCCCTTGTGGGCGAGGGGGACCCCCCCAGTCCCATGCCAGGGGGAGGATGGGGGAGCAATGAGGGAACCGGCTGCGGTGGCCAGATTTAGAAGTAATTTGAATTTCAGATAGGCCGTGAAAAATATTTGAAGACAAATATGTCCCAAACTGCACGGGACATACTTGTATTAGAAAATTATTTGTTTATCTGAATTTGGGACATACTTATATTAAAAAAAAACTTGTTGCTTACCTGAAATTCAGATTTAACTGGTCATTTTGTGTTTTATCAGGCAATGTCAAACAGAGTTGTTGAGAGAAGAGGTCTTTGTCATTAATTCATTAATCAAATAGGCTAAGTCAAAACTTCCCCAAACTGGGGTGAAGGCAGGAGAGGAGAAGAAAAGGGGTGGAGGCCAGGCTGTGTGGGCAGGGGTCCTGGTGGACACGCCCTCCGTGTGCTTGGTGGCCTCACCTGTGAGGAGGAGAATGTGGCAGCTCCGTGGCCCTGTTCACTGGTGCTGGGGTGTGTCTGTTTCTGGGGCACGGCTGCCTCTGTGAACCCTGAGTCCCACGGGCTTGGGGGCCTGAGATCGGTGCTCCGTGAACTCAGGCCACAGCAGTGCCCACCCCATTGAGCTGTAGAGGGTCAAGAGGGGGTGGGGAGGTGGCAGCGCCTAAAAAGTGGACTGGCCCAGGGTTACTGGGAGGAAATCTCCACGAACTCCTGGGCCCTCGTGGGGTTGTTTTATCAGCCATTCCTGTCATTCCCCAGATCTGGAGGGGTCCTTACCGGCAGCCCTGTGCACCCCACATGCACCAAGGGCCCCCCTGGAGGTGAGCGTAGGGTCAGAGGGGCAGCCGCAGGTTTGAGGACCTGGGCTCTGGCCAGAGCGGCCGCAGCCTCCTGGCCCCCGCCCTCTTGCTCAGCACGGCAGCCCCCGGCTCCCAGCAGGCTGGCTCTCTGTCTCCGCACAGCCTGTCTCCCAGCTCCGGGGTGGGTGGGGCGGGGCGGGGTGCAGGGGCCTCTTGGTCTCCCTCCCTTGCGAACAGTAGGTCCCTAATGAACATGATGAAGGGGTGGGGGGAGCAGAGCGCTTTCAACTCAAGAACTGAGCTGGAGGAGGGGACTGTTGGGAGGCGGTGGTCTGGGCCACCAGTAACTACAGTTGGCAGGAGGAGGCTGGTGGAAGGGAGGCGTCCCAGAGGCCTTGCTGAGTCTGAGTAGGACCCTGACAGAATAAGCCCTGCACCCTCTGGGGGCCATGCCCTAGCCTGGAAAGCACGCCGTGCTGTGGCAGTGTCACGGGTGCTATCTTGGGGTGGGCTGTGATGAGACCCTACCCCCGGCGTAGGACCTATTGCACTGGGGCCGGGGAAGGAAGCAGGAAAGGAGGAGGCCACTGGTGGGCTCCTGCTGTCACCATGCCCTACTGCACTGGAGGGTGATGCTGTCCCATTTTACAGTTGACAAAACTGAGGACTCGAGAGGATAGTCATTTTTATTCACATCACCTTTTTGCCTCTTAGTCAGTGTGGGAGCCCGCCCTAGGGTCGTGGGCATGACCAAACACAGGATGGGGACCCCGGACAGCTGAGATGGACAGCAGTCTGTATCACACAGGCTCAGAGCCTGGGGAGGACACTGCACGTCACGCAGGCCACTTCGGGTGCACTCGGGGCAAAGTGAGCAGCAGACTGAGGGAGGCAGGCTTCGTGGTGACCAGAGAGTGGGGTGCCCCTGGCTCCCCCGGGGGGATGTGGTTGCTTGTTTGAATAATTCCTTGCTGGCAGGGGACCGAGGCCACCACTTGGGGATAGGTCTGCTCTGCTCCTGGTCTGCCTGGGAGGAGGGCCACTTGGCTGGGTGAGCGGGCTGGGGAGCCTACAGCTAGGCCATTCGGGCCCTCCCGGTTTCACCGGACATCAGGGCAGCACATCACACGGGGCCTCAGTTTCAGGGCTTACATCATGAAATGCCGCGTCTGTTTCAAAGCTGAGCTGTGCCCCGTGTTGGGTGATGATGGCTCTGAGCCTGAAAAGGACGACTCTTCCCGTGGAGGAGCAGCTGAAAGGCCACAGGGACCGCAGAGTGAGGGCTCTGGGGACCACGTGGCCAGCTGGCAGCCCAGAGGCCTCAGCGCTGTGGTGTGGGGAGCGGCAGGCCGCTGGCCCAGCTCCCATGCACCTGGCGGCTTGTCGTGCCCCTCGAGAGCCCTTTCTTTGTCCCAACGAGGCAGTGGCAGCTGCAGGACCCACACAGGTGCCCTCCCTGGGCTGTGTGGCTGCCGGGTGACGTTGGTGTGATCATTGCTGGTTGCGTGCCACCTTTTAAAAACAAAACACACACAAGAAGCTACCATGGGAGCTGCTCTTTTCATAATCATGGCTTTGCCAGTGCCCGCCAGGAGCTGAAGCGTGACTAGACCTTCCTGGGGACCCCAGTGCTGGATGCAGAGCAGGATGGGATGTCCCCAGGGCCCCAGATGCTCCCTGGGTGAGCAGGCTGGGGTCAAGCATGTTAGCCCGTTGAAGGCTTGAGAAGCCCCAGGAGAGAGACCATAGGATGGCTGAGGCCTCCACGCCAGCCCCCTGGCTGGTGGCCCAGCTCCGATGCCCTACCCCGCGGCCTTCCTGTGCCCCGTCCTCCATCTGAAAGTTGGAGGCGATGTTAATAACAGCCCTACTTCGCGGGGAGCCCTGGGCAGGTTGTGGGGCCTGTGAAGAGCCCAAGAGCAAGCAGCAGAGGCTAATCCGAGGCGACCCGCAGACGCTCTCGTGCTGTGGAGCAGGGGAACGACCAGCATCTCAGGGCAACGCTCCCCCGTGACCTTCCTCCAGCTCCGGAACCGGCTTGCACCCCTTGACAGTGACCGGATGGTCAGGCCCTGCTGCAGGACCCTGCACTGCCCCTGGGGTGTCGCTCCCACATGTGCCAGCCCCGTGAGCCCTGTCAGGAGGCGAGAGCCACCGAGGCCCCGGCTTGGTGACGTCCTTCCCGAAAGTCCTGTCCTCCCCTGCAGTCTGTCCGTTCTGCACCCAGAAAGGGGATGAAGCTGAGGTCGGAGCCTCCAGGGTCAGCAGGTGCTGGTGCTTACACTTGAACTGGCCTCTGTCTGCCCTGGTCCACCCACCCCCAGTCCTGCTCACCCCCTTCCTGGGACCCTGAGGGCAGGACTGTAGGCGGTAGGGCGAGGTGCGCAGGCTGGAGGGTGCCGTGGGCTCTGTTGTGGACTCCGCTGGGTGCTGTGAATGTCCAGGATGTTCTATCAGAGTCTGACTCGGCAGCTTGGAAACACAAGAGCTTCCGGCCCATGTTCCCGTGCTCTGTTCCTCTGGACTCTGAAAACTTTGGGACACGTTGAGTTAAGGAGTTGATGCTGGACGGTGAATAGCATGAGCCCGCATGAAGTGGGATGTGGATATCCGTGAGCCTCCGAAGATTCTAGAAAGCTCTCTGTGCCATCCGATGGCGTAGGCGGTGGAGACGGGTGGGAAGGAGAGGAGGGAACCCCGAATGATGCATCCCGGGGCCCAGTGGCGCGGGTCACCTGGGGACAACGGGTCCTTGCCCTTGTCCAACGCAGCCGCGGACCCCCACCTCCCTTTGGAAGAATAGAAGCCCCTGGAGAGGAGACAACTGCTGGGGTCCTGAGTGTCGTGTTGGACAGAGGCTGGAGGAGGGAAGCAAGAAAAGCAGCGAGGATGACAGGCCAGGTGCCCAGCTCTGTGGGCAGGCAGCGGGGAGGGGCCGGCAGCTGGGGTTTCCTCTCTTCCGTGGCCTCTCCCTGGGAACACCCCCCAACCCTCTTCACACATGGGAAACAGACTCAGAGAACAAGGCTTGGTCCCATTCAGGGCCCTGTGTCCAGTGTCCCCGTGGCCACCCGAGCCCGGCCCATAGGCGAGCCTGCCATGCCCCAGCTTGACGATGTTGGTTTGGGTTCACTGCTGGTTTAGCCTGGATGGAACGGGAGCCTGGGCAGCCCCCCACCCTGTGGAGGCAACAGCTGGACAGCCAGGATGGGACGTGGGAGCTGCCCCCAGCCCTGCAGGCTACGGCTGTCCTCGGACCTCGTGAGGTGGGCAGTGTGGGCATCTGACCTCCCCCCGCCGGGGGAGGGGCGGCACTGTCTCTGCTGGTGCAGGACCCCTGGCTTTGGTCACACCCACCCGGGTGAGGACAGGCGAGGCAGCCAAGGGCAGGGGCTGCTGCCTGGACTCCCCGCGGCCGCCGTCCTCCAGCCGCACCCGCACCCGCATGCTGCATGTTCAGGCAGGTGATTCTGTAGACGTGTCACCCTCGGGGGCCTGGCCACACGCACACTCCCACACCCCACAGCCTGAGGGCCGGCCGGCCCTGTCCACCCCTTCCCTGTGGGCATCCTTCTCCCCTGGGGCCTTGGCCACAAGGGAATGGATGGTGACCCCGGGGCGGGGGCCTGACCCCAACCTGACGCTCAGATCCCTGCTGACTCGGGGTCCAGGAGCTGCTGAGTTTGGCAGAGTGTCCTGGGCAGCAGCCACGGTGGCCCACGATCTCCAGCCGGTTCCCTGACATGTCCCAGCCTCCCATGTCCCAGGCCAGGACCCCAGCAGAGCCCTCTGCCATCCCCTCGTCCCCAGCTCTCCCTGGCCAGGTCGTCCTCCAGCCAGGGTGGGCAGGGGGGGAACTGCAGAAGCCCGCGGAGACCCTTGTGCAGGTGGGGTCTCCCCAGTGAACACAGCCCGCCCGGCCCCAGGGGCTAGGGGGGGTCCAGTAGGCATCGGGGAGGAGAGAGCGTTCCTGAACCCCTCCACGTGCCAGGCGGTGTGGGCTTTCCACGCGGGGTTTCATGTTCGGTCCAGCCTGACCTGTCCTTACTGCTGACTTCCCGGGACGTGGCCGCACTTGTCCTAGGCCGAGCCCCGGGGAGAGGGAGGCAGCCCCTCCTCACGGCCGGGCCTCCTGTCTTCCCCCCGCCGCCCCGTCCTTCCTGTTGCCCGTGCCCGGCGCCTCGCGGGTGTCCTTCTGCCGGTGACAGCACTGCTGCTGCTCCTGGCAGCGGGCGAGGGGCCAGGCGCCCACCCACGTCCCTCCTGTTGCCCTTCTGCTGGCTCCTCTCACCCCCCAACCGCCCCGCTCTGCTGTGAGTCACCCACAGCCGGGCAGCAGGTGGCGGCTGGGCGGGCGGCCGTCACTGGGGGGCTGTGAGGGAGGCCACCAGCCTCGGGTCCAGTCCTGGCCTCAGGACTCTGAGCTCCTCTGGGTGCCTGTTTCTCGACCGTGTGCCCCACCCTGCAGGGTGCAGCAGGGCCCGCGATCATCCTCTCCCACCTCCAAGGGCTGCATCTCCCCCCCTGCCCTCAGCAGCTACCTCTTCATTCTTGACTCAGCTCGGGCTGCCCCCACCTGGGGGACCCTGCCTGGGAGGACCCGCCCTGTTGATGAGTTAGTTTGGGGCGGGGAAGAGCCGGTTTGAGTCTCTCTCTGCCGTTCCACAGGGAGTTATTGAAGTCAAAGTTAATGCTTACGGTGAGTGGACAGCGCCCCCCTGTGGTCATTTTTGGCAGCGCCTGTCTCTTCCTGCCCCTTGGGGTCCCCTGACCCATTCCCTTCGCGGTGGTGGGTGCCAGCCACGGCACAGTGACAGCCCCAAGAGGGCCCCTCCCCGCCTCCTAGGGGTTCCTGGGGGCCCCTGGGGTCTGGGAACTGCCATCCTGTGTGGGGTGTGCACCCAGCGTGAGGCGTGCAGGGCTGCACGGGGTCACCTCCCTTCCCGGGTCACCCGGCGCCACCCCTCGGGGACCCCCAGAGTGCAGGGTAGGCCTGCACAGAGATCAAGGCAGAATCAACCAGAAGCTTCCAGGTCCCGCGTTGCTGGGGCACGGGCTACAGAGCTGAGGGTATGGAGCCTCAGGGGCTGTGACAGGAGCTCAGGCAGGTGACAGCTGGTGATGGCAGGTCCAGTGTAGCTGGTGTCTTTCAGTAAAGTGCTTTTTGTTTTGTTTGATAAGCGCTTTTATAGAGTATAAGTGAATGCTGTGTTTTATCGGTGGGGTGTTTCTCTGCTAGGAGAAATAAATAGCTTGTTTCTGCCTCTGCCGACCCCCTCGCGGGAGCAGGTGTAAGTGTCGCGTGCACGTCAGGTTGCCCCAGACGCAACAAGACAGTCACTTTTTGGCTACAGGCCCGCAGGCACTTAGGCTGGTCTCCACGTGGGGTGCGGATCCGTCAGGCACCCGAGCATTTAAGAGATGGCTGAACTCAGGAGTTCCCTAGAGCTTCACATCAGAGGGGGTGTGAGAACCGAGTCTGTGCCCCCATGAATGGCAAGCTCCTCCAAAACCCCACTCCGGTGTCCCCCGTTGAGTCTCCTTCAGGCAGCACCATCCCCCGCACCCCGCGTCTGCTGTCCTCAGGGCTCACGGCACTGCTGCACCTGCTCCTTGGGACCCAGGACCGGTGTCCCCTGGGTCCCCAGGACACGGTCAGTGCTGGCCTTGGGTCCGTGGCGGGGAGGAGGGCGGAGAGGTCTCGCTGTGACAGGGTGGGGTTCTGGAGGCTGGCGGGGAGTTTAGCTTGTGCCCTCATTCCTTGGCTCCCCGTTTTTCCATGTCCTATGTCAGAGGTCACCCTCAGACCCCAGAGGCAGGGCACGTGAGGGGTGATGCAGGGACCGACCCTGGAAAGGGGGCCCAACGCCCTCTGGGGACAGGATGCGTGGCGGTGTCAGTGGGGTGGATTCTCGGGGCTCACTTGTCCTTGCTTTCAAACCTGCACAGGCGTGGCACACATTCCGAGACACGTACCAATGTTCCATAACAAAACGCCAGCCGACGTGGTAGCAGGGCCACGAGCAGCAGGTGCCTGGGCCTCAGGGCAACTCCGGGCACCCGGACCCTCAGGGCACCAGGCCACAGCCCTGGGAGGGCCCTTTCGAGCCTCTTGGCTGGGCTCAAGGCACCGTGGCCTCCACAGCCCTGGCAGGTGCCTGGTTGGCCCCTCCTGGGGTCACCCGCTGCCTGCGCATCACTGCAGTGGGCACGGCAGGGTCTGGCTGCTCAGGAAGACTCTTGGGACCTCCCTCAGGAGGGGGTACCGGGCTGGGGTGCCCGGGGTACTGTTGGGTCCTGGGTGGGATGGGCAGCCTTTTGACTGCGTTCTCTCCATGGGCCTGCTTGGTGGTCACTGCCGTGGTCTTCCGAGTCCAGGCAGGTCCCTGGGGCCAGGGCCCCGGGAAGGAGGGAGACTGGCAGGGATGAGCGGGTGCGGCAGTTCTGAGAGGTCACAGAGTTTGCTCAGGGCTGCTGGCCGGTCCCACGTGCTGCTGCCCGCCGGGGGACGCGGTGGGGTGGAGGTGTCCTCCCAGGTTCCCACTGGTGGTGTAGAGCCAAGACACACTTCTTGCCAACCGGACTGGGTTAAATTAAACCCACCATGTCTATGGTGGGTTTTTATGATGTTCCTTTGGACATTCAGAGATGATGCCTCAACTTTGTAGAAAGAAAATCATAGGATGCAGGCAGAGTTAGGATGCTGGGTTCTTCCTCACATGGCCACGTGCCGGGCCCGAGATGGGCCTCCTGGGCCGGAGAAGGGCAGCCTCCTCCTCCAGCCCCTTCTTGTGGCTTCTGGTTCCCATCTGAGGTCATGGAATATCAGCTTAGATTTTTAATTCCAGGGCAAATGTTACCATAGCGGGTTTTATGACACACCCCTCATCATATTTATCCAGTGGCTTTGTGCTCTCTGGAGACAGGATCAAAC
Organism: Eschrichtius robustus; assembly: GCF_028021215.1. Lineage (NCBI taxonomy): Eukaryota > Metazoa > Chordata > Mammalia > Artiodactyla > Eschrichtiidae > Eschrichtius > Eschrichtius robustus. Next base: position 10,039,736 of record NC_090831.1, read on the forward strand.
TTCTAAAAAAAAAAAACCAATATTTTTCCCTATGATAAAAGTAACACAAGATTGTTGTCCAAGTTGGGGAAAAATATAAAGAATAAAAGTTACCCGTAATTCTGCCACCCAGAGTGAAGCAATTACTATCTTGATGTGATGTACACACTTGGACTCTTACCAGCTTGGACCACGTGTTGTGATGCAGAGTTTCAGAGCTGCTTCTGGCTGAGTACTGCTGGGCCCAATACGGAAAGGGGACAGCCGGGAGCGTCAGTGACCTGCCTGGCCATGGGTGGACACCAGCACCTGGGCTGGCAGCCTGGTATCTCTTCTTTTTTTTTAACATCCTTATTGGAGTATAATTGCTTTGCAATGTTGTGTTAGTTTCTGCTGTATAACAAAGTGAATCAGCTATACATATACAATATCCCCATATCTCTTCCATTTTGAGTCTCCCTCCCTCCCACCCTCCCTATCCCACCCCTCTAGGTGGTCACAAAGCACCGAGCTGATCTCCCTGTGCTATGCGGCTGCTTCCCACTAGCTATCTGTTTTACATTTGGTAATGTATATATGTCAATGCTGCTCTCTCAATTCGTCCCAGCTTACCCTTCCCCCTCCCCGTGTCCTCAAGTCCATTCTCTACGTCTGCGTCTTTATTCCTGTCCTGCCCCTAGGTTCTTCAGAACCATTTTTATTTTTAGATTCCATATATATGTGTTAGCATACAGTATTTGTTTTTCTCTTTCTGACTTACTTCACTCTGTATGACAGACTCTAGGTCCATCCACCTCACTACAAATAGTTCAATTTCGTTTCTTTTTATGGCTGAGTAATGGTGTCTCTTCTTGACCCCAAACAAATAATTTATCCCTCCAAACATGCCTCGGAGTAGGTCCAGATTTTTTGGATGAGGGCTCTCTGTCCTTGGTGACAAGATTCAGTAAAAAGATAGAGTTGTTTGTTATCTGCTTCCCAAAGATGGAGTCCCACATGGATTTTTCTCCTGGTTTTTATTTATGACTGCAATCAGCAGTTTTTCCAGAGAAAACTACCCCTGCTCCCACCGTCTTATAGCCTCCTGTCTCTACTCTGACCTCAGCCTTGCTCTGGCCCCATCCGCATGAGGGTAGGCTGCTCAGGTACCATCCACATCAGGAGGAATCCGCTCTGACATTATGGGGACAGGAACAAAATTGGAATGTAGACTGTGGGTTAGATTGAGTATCGTATCTGCACTGGATTTAGTGAGTGGGGTAACTGCCCCAAGATTATGTAAGAGAACGTCCTTGTGCTTACGAAACACACTGAGTGTTACCTGGTAAAAGGACACTAAATGCGGGGCTTACTTTCACATGCTTCAGAGGAGGTAAGTGTATGTATAGGAAGGACAGAGATTATACAGAAATGCGATCCAATAGTACTTTGTACTATTCTTGCAACTTTAAGTTTGAAAAATGTTCAGAATAATAAATGTAAAAAAAAAAACACTATGAAAGAACAAAACAACCCACAAACCCACCACCGTGCACATCCAGCCCTCCTAATTCCACCCTGCGAGTGAGCTGCGGTCCTGGATGTTGCGAGAACCATTCACCTGCTTTCCTCTAGAGTGGGCCTCACGTATATGGAAAGCCATCCGCCCCCCACCTGGTTATGCTTAGTGTTGCCTGTTTTTGAGCTTCATGCAGACGGAAAAGTGAAAGCCACCCCGCTTGTGTTCTTTTGCGGCCGCTTTCCACTTATCCCTCCTAATGGTGACTCTTGGGCTGCATCTTGCCTGCTGATGCTGTAGCTGCCCCACCCCCATTCCCCCCCCCGCCCCCCCCCCCCCCCCGCCGGCAGGATGGGCCACAAGAGTGCTTGCTGCGTTGGTGTGGAGGTGAAGGTGCGAGGGTCTGTCCCGAACGCCCAGCCCCTGGCCTGCGGTTCTGCCAGAGCCCTCCCAGGGCCAAGGGGCCTGGCAAGACAGATGGGAGCCGGGTGGGCAGCTCAGGAAGGTGTTAGTATCTCCGGGAGGCTTGAGTGCCCATCCTGAGAAGAGGGAGAGCCAGCTGGATGCCCCAGGTGTTTCCCAGAGAGATTCCTGTCTACAGGCATGACTTTCCGTTCAGGAGAGGCACATGTGTGTTTACAGGTATGTCCGTGTTCAGGACTGTCCTGATTCTCCCAGCCTCTGTCACATGGCCCAGGGAGAGCTGACCACACGCTAGCCAGCGGGCTCCTTTCCTGCAGGAGGACCTGTTGGTGGGCTGGGTCCTTTCCCCCAAGGAAGAGGCAGGGATGGGCTGGCAGGTCTGAGGAGGCCTACCGAGTGGCTTTACTGCTTCTGAGGACATTTTGTAATTAGCACATTAATTGTGTCCCGCTAGTGAGGGCTGTCAGGAGTTCCCTGGTGAATCAGGCGGTCCTGTGGTCTTGTCTGGTGTATTAATGTCCTCCCCAGGCCCCTGCAGTGAAGGGCTCAGTGCAAGCAGGGGCGGGGGGGTCCCAGGCCCCGGGCACCCCCTCCCCAGCCACTTCCCGCCCTGGAGCAGCTGCCATCCTGAATCCCCACCTTTCTTCACTGTCCGGCCACCCGTGTGCCAGCGCCGTGCGTGTTGGCCTCCATGTGAATGAAGCGTGGTTTGGGTCTTCCTCTGTGAGCGGCTTTTTCCACTCGGCCTCACGTTGGGAGGTTGGGGTGATGTGCACACGTTGATGGGTGTATTCTTTTGTGTGATTTATTTCTGCCTTCTCCGCTCAGTGGAAATGTGTTTTTTTCAGTTTTTTACTGTGACAATCTCCATCAGCTTTTAAAATCCTCCTGGCACCTCTGTTTGAAAGATAAAATTTCTGGCTGATAAGTCACTCGGTCCTTGGGGGGGCCGGCCTCTGGAACTGAGGTCCTGTGCCTCTCGGGGATGGGAGGAGGGACACAGGGCTGGAGGGAGGAAGGGCAGTTTCGGGATACCTGGGGTGACTTCTCTCTGAGGCTTTGACTCTTCTTCCTGCTGACGTTGCAATAAACACCGGAGCCCGGCAAAATTCAGGCGTGTGTTTTTGTAGGTTTGTGCGTAGGGGTAGGGGTCAGGTCGAGCATCCTTTGCCGGATGTCCAGCCAGAGGCCGGCCCAGGCCCATGCTGACCCGCACGCTGGTTGCACGCCCCCAGCGGGCCGACAGCACTGCTCTGCCAGCCCCTCAACCGCCTCTGAAGAACAAATTAGGCCTCAGCAGAAAGCTCTGCAGAGTCTGGAATTAGGCCAAATTAGTGAAGGATTAAATTGGTGCTGTCCGTTCTGTTGCTGATAGATGGCATCTTCTCTTCCTGAATCACCTGGGGAAACTTTGGGCCCCGAGTGAGCCCCACTCCCGTCTCCCGTGGGCTTCTCATTCCAGGCACTGGGCAGCCTCTTCCAGCCCAACGCTGCCAGCCAGGGGTCGGGGTGGGGGTGGGGGGCACAACGTGATGTGTCCCCTGGGCAGGCAGCGGTCACCCGGGTGGACACTGAGGGAGGTGGTGGCCAGGTCCTCCTGGCCGTGAGTCTCGTGGTTGGCAGTCTGTCCAGCATGCAGTCGAGGGGCACGGGGTGTCACTGGCTGCAGGGCCACGAGGTGATGCTGTGTCCCTTTTTGTCCCCAGATCACCAGAAGCTGGAGAGAGAGGCTCGAATCTGCCGTCTTCTGAAGCATTCCAACATCGGTGAGTAGCCCTCGGGGTAGGGGTCCCAGCTCTCCCATACAGCCAGCAGGGGGACCCCAAAGGCATCCCTTTCCTTCTCCATTGAAGTATCCCACCCTCAGGCCCCTGGAAACATCTCCTCCTCCTGACCCGGAGGGATTCCTGCAGGGACTTTGGGGCAACCCTCTGGGGGAGGTCAAGGCCGGGCTCCTCCTGGATGGGTCCCTGCCCACCACTCTGTAAGTCTGATCCATGATTCTGGTGAAAACACACAGGGGCCTCACGTTCCGTGGCTTCAGAAAAGCCACAAGACGGCCTGATTACAGAGAAAAAAGTTTGGAAACCGAAGACCACACCAGCACAGCCCCAGCCTGAGGTCTGAGGCCTGAGGCCTGAGGCCTGAGGCCTGAGGTTTGAGGTCTGATTCTGGAGAACCTCTGCCGTCCCCCCAGCCCGGGGCCCCTGGAACTGCCATCTGGGTCGGGGATCAGCTGCCCCTTGGGGGCACGTGGAGCCCCAGGAGCCCGGGTCTTGGCCTCAGGGAGTGTGGGTGCCCTGCCCACGGTAGGCCCCTTCCTTCTTCTTTTTTTTTATTTCTGAGATATACATTTTAAAGTAATAACTAGAATTATGACTTATAACGTTATACCAGAACATATAAGATCTTTAGAAATTTCATGTAATGTCTGAAACATTTATATTAACATATTTCCATACAAATAACCCAATGAAAGTTTAGTATTAGTTGTTCTGTTTGTTTTTTTATACTGCAGGTTCTTATTAGTCATCAATTTTATACACATCAGTGTATACATGTCAATCCCAATCACCCAATTGAGCCCCTTCCTTCTGAAACCTCAGACTGAGTAGGGATTCAGTCCAGACACAATCGTAGGAGCTGCTGGGACCCCAGACCCCGGAAGCTGGTGCAGATCTCCCGGGGCCTGTCAGCCTCCGCCTGCCCCGCTCAGCCGTGAGCGGCCCCTGTCCGCGCAGCACAGCTGCCTGTCTTCTCCACCTCTGGTCCCTTTAGGGACTCCTGAGGAGCCCAGGACCCAGCCCTTGACCACACCGGGAAGCAGCCGGGTGGCACGGGGGGAGGGTGGGCCCGCGTTCTCAGAGGCCCCCAGGGAGCTCGTCAGGGTGGATTCCCGGGCCCTCTTGCCCGCGTTCTGACTCAGTTGTGCCGGGATGACGCCCAGGACTCTGTCTAAAAGGGATGCCAGGCTGTGCTCAGGAGCCCCGTCCGTGCCACTCCCAGACCATGGCCTCGGCCGCGGGACCAGGAGGGCCGCAGGGGGGCTCGGGGTCCTCGGAGCTGGTTGTGGGAGCTGCTGCCTCCGTGGCTGTGGCCCCTCCAGGCCACTGGCTCTTGTGCAGCTGGCCCAGCCTGGGTGCGAGGTGCAGGGCAAGGCAGATCTCCTGTTCCTAGGCGGGCCCCTCGGTGTCGGCCCCAGGGCTGCTGCCGCCCTCGTGCCTGGGCCCATACTCTTTCTAATCACGGATTCTCAAGGCTGAGACTGTTGGAATCACAGCGCGCAGATTCCTGACCTGCCCCCGGGAAAGCCTGGCTCGGAGGCCTAGAGCGGGCCCAGGAATCGGAATCTGAGCCAGCCTGGTGGGTGATTCTGAGGTGGGTGTCCACAGGGACCCCAGCCCCCTCTTCACTGGGCCGGGGCATGTTTGGCAAAAGGCGGGCTCCAGTCCGACCTCACCCCTGGGCTGTTGCCCCTCTGCCCGTCCAGGTCCAGGCGCCCGAGGACCCTCTCTCCTGGTGCTCCTGGCTGATCCCACCTCACCGCCAGCTCTACCCACACCCCTTCCCATGCCAGCTCCCTCCCCTGTGTCCGCTGAGCGCCAATCAAGTGTGGGTCCCCCATTCTGAGTGGTTTTCAGGAATCCCGGTACTAGGGAGAAGACCCAGGTGTTCTTGGGTTGGTGTCTGGGGACAGTTCTTCAACAAGAAGCCTCCCTGCCCTGCCTGCATACCCCGTGTGGTTCTGGGTGGGTTCTGAGTGGTCCCTGAGGCCCGCGTAGGGGGTTTATTCTAGAACACAGGGGAGGCAGAGCTGAGACTCTGGGGGTTCAGCTGAACATTGCCTGTAGACTCAGGAGGGGCTCTCTTGATGAGTGAGTAGTGGGGGAGACTTTTGGGGGAGGTGAGGGGAGCCCCTTGCTCCGTGGCCTGTGTCTACCCAGCCCCATCTCTGAACAGAAGTGCTCCCAGCCCCGCACCCCCGGGAGAGGAAGCAGGAGCACGTTCAGATGGAGGCGGGGGAGGGGCTCTGGGAGGGGCTCCCCTTCCTGTCCTGGCTCACTCGGGAAGCAGTTGTGCTCAGGGCGTGCGCAGGGGAGGAGCCCCGGTTTGCCCGTCTGGAAGGTGGAGATGCTGCCGCCTCCTCACAGGGACCCCCCTGCGAGGAGCCGAGAGGGTTCCCCTGGGGAGCCGGGCGGGAGCCGTGAAAGCCCCCCTTTCCGAGGCAGTGTGCTGAGGTTCAGAGCTCAGAGACCTGGATTCGGGCCCCGCCTCTGCCCTCAAAAGCCACAGCAGCCCCTGAACTTCCCTGAGGCACAGTCTCCTTGTTTGTGGACTAGGCGTGCTTCACACGTGTGTCAGTCGTCCAGGCTTGGCAACTAATTGCCCCAGAACTCAACCAACAAGCGCTGATTTTCTCTGTCTCTGTGGGTTCAAGAGCAGTTCAGCTGGGTGACTGGGGCGGGGGCGGGGGGGGGGGGGCTGCCACATAATTTGTGGGATCGGTGCAAAATGAAAATGTGGGGACTTTTCTCAAAAATTATTATGAATTTCAAAACAGCAACAGCAGGGCAGGGCCCTCTGGAGCCTGGGGCCTGGGGCAGCTACACAGGTGGCCTGGCCATGAGCTGGCCCTGCCCAGGGCTCCAGAGAGAGACAGACCGAAAGAAAAAGAGAGACAGAGAGAGGCAGAGACAGAGATTGAGACAGACAGACAGAGACAGAGAGACAGACAGAGATGGAGAGGGAAGGAGAACAAGGAACACAGTGCTTTTTCTTCCCCAGATTGTGGTAAAATATACATAACAATATTTATCAGTTTAACTATTTTTAAGTGTACAGTTCAGTGACATTAAGTACATTCACAATGTTATGTAACCATCGCCCTCACCTGTACTCAAAACCTTTTCATCACCCCCAGGGGAAACTCTGCATCCATTAAACACTAACCACTCCCCCCCCCCGCCCCCAGCGCCTGACACCCACCATTCTACTTTCTGTCTCTATGAATTTGACACCCTGGGAACCTCATTGATATCGGGACCATACAGTATTTGTCTTTTGGGAACGGGCTGATTTCACTGAGCCTAATGTCCTCAAGGTTCATCCGTGTTGTAGCAGGTGTCAGAATTTCCTTCCTTTTTAAGGCTGAATAATATTCCACTGTGTGTCTATTCCACATTGTGTGTATCTCTTCATCCATCAGTGGAACTTGGCCTGTTAGCTATCGTGACTAATGCCGCCATGAACATGGGTGTCCAAGTCTCTGCTTTCAGTCCTTTGGGGGTATACCTCGCAGTGGATTCTTGGACCATATGGTGGTTCTGTGTTTAATTTTTGAAGTTATGATCCAGTCTGGGAGGGGTCATGCTGTCACCCTGCCTTATTCTGTTTGTTTGAAGGCCACACACGAGAGTGAAGGAGCCAAGCTCCCCTCTTAAAGGGGGCCCATCAGAGGGTGTGAATGCTTCTCACGATTAGCACGATGGCACATGCTGGCTGCTGGCTGCCGGCTGGGCTGTAGCATTAGGAGCTGGTGCCCGGAGTCAGGCCCCTGGGTGGAAGCTCCCCTCCCAGGGGCTTTAGTTTCTGTTCAGAGACCAGGGGGCACCTGGGCAGAGGAGACAGGTGTGGGCCGGCCTTGGCAGTGCCCTGTGTGGGCCCGTCCCGGGAAGCAGGCCCGGGCGTCTGGGGACGGGCATGACCCGCAAGACACGTGCCCTCCACGTGACACGTGCCCTCCACAGACACGTCTGTGCTGTAGTCGACTGTCCATGAGGTTGGCTCCCTCCACCTGGGGTCTCAGGAATCCCCTCGTCAGCGCATATTTACGGACACCTACCCCGTGCCAGCGGGAGACTCGGCTGAGGGCAAGGCTACCTCCACCCTCACCTCACTGGTGGGCTGTAGCCGCCTCAAGAGGTTGCTGCTCAGCACGTGAGGGTGTCCCAAACTTCCCACACTGCCCCCAGGGACTGTGGGTGACAGAGATTAAGCAGAGCCCGTGGCAGGCAGAATCTTCCACAGCCTTGTTAGAATGGGCCCCATTGGGCGGTGAGCAGAGCCCATCGGCCTTGACTCAGCAGGCAGCCCTCAGCCTTCCTCCAGCCTCCTCTCTTCCTCCCTCCGGCCTTCCCTCAGCCTCCCATCACCCCTCAGCCTCCCCCAGCCTCCCTCAGCCTCTCTCCAGCCTCCCCTCAGCCTCTCTCCAGCCTCCCTCAGCCTCTCTCCAGCCTCCCCTCAGCCTCTCTCCAGCCTCCCTTTAGCCTCCCCTCAGCCTCCCTCAGCCTCCCTCCAGCCTCCCCTCAGCCTCTCTCCAGCCTCCCCTCAGCCTCTCTCCAGCCTCCCTTTAGCCTCCCCTCAGCCTCCCTTTAGCCTCTCTCTGGCTTCCCCCCAGCTTCCCCTCAGCCCCCCGTCAGCCTCCTCTCTGCACGCTGACCCTCTCTCTCCTGGGCCTGGCTCATTGATGGCAAATTCCCACCTCCTGGTTTCTGGGGCTGGAACTGGCTTCTGGGGCTGGAACTGGCTTCCCTTGCAGGATGGTCCACCCAGGAGCTGGGCAGGTGGGCACCATGGGGGACAATGGCCCTGCGAGGATTTCCTGCCGAGATGAGGAGGCCAGTGCAGGAGGGGAAGGTGAAAGGTTTCCAGTCTCCAAACGCTCAGGGCCCATGCTGTCATTCCCCAGCTCTCCCTTCCCAAAGCCCATCATATGATGGGTCACAGGGCCCTGCCCTCCCTCACAGCACAAGGGTCCAGGGAGGGGTTCAGGCGCAGCTTTGGAGGGGCAGAAGGACCCCCTACCGAGAGCCCCCTGGCCTGGGACTCGGGGTCCTGTCCCTGGAGGAGCTGTGGCCCCAGCAGCAGGAGGCGCGTCCCTGGGCTCCCCCCACCCCCTTGTCCCCCTAACCCAGTGCTCCCAGGCCAGACTCTTTCAGGTATTACTGGGACTTTATCTGCCGCCTCTGTATGCCACCCACAGTGTTATTTACTTACTGTTTTTACTTAAAAAGATTCTATGACAATTCCTTTCTTGACTTAGTCCTGCCTGTGAAATCACGGGTCTGATGTGCTAGGTAGGTTTTCTTCCAAACCATTAAAGTAATACATAACTATTTTTTAAATGTTAAAACTATTTAACTAAAAAGAGTGTCTACGCCTACGTGGCCTTGACTCCCATGCAGAACCCCCAGTGTCTTCCAGGGCGAGGCCGAGGGCCCTGCCAGCAGGACCTGGGAGCCTGAGCCCCTCTCACCTGCTCGGGGGGCGAGGCCTGAGGGCAGCGTGGCCTCTGCCAGGAGGAAGGCCCAGCAGCACCCCAGACTTATGGACCCCTGAGGCTCCCCTGGGGAAGGGGGCTCCCCTGCATGGGAGGAGAGAAAGGCCCCCCGGGGGGGGGTCCCTCTGGGGCGCTGTCTGCAGGGCTGGCGGGGTGGTGGAGGGTGGACCCCTCCCCTCCATGCTGCCCCTCCACCCCGGGCCTTTCTTTGCTTGGAGTTCCAGGGGAGGCTGCTCGGAGGGGCCGATGTGCTGGGCCCCCCGCAGAAAGGAGTCAGCATGGGGAGAGCTTTTGGTCCCTCAGGGATTTTGCAGGAGGGGCCTCGAGGAGGTCGCAGTGAGCCGGGGGTCTGCTGTGTGTTAGGGAGATGCAGACCTGCCCGGGTGGAGTCGGGGTCCGGGCGGACCTGGGTGGGGTGAGGCTGGACGCTGGGTCCTTGAGCAGAGATTAAAGCGAGCAATGGGAGGGGGAGATGGTGAGAGAAGCAGACGTGTGAGACGAGGCGCCCTGGAGCCACCCATGCCGCTTCTCCTTGGCGACCAGATGCCCTGACTGCTTGCAGCAGGGGCCTGCCCCCCGGGCGCCAGGCCGTGGCCCGAGGTCAGGGGCCATTGCAGCCAGATTGGGGTTCCTGGTGTGAGGACACTGCTGGCCGGGCCCTTGGGAAGCCCAGAGCTGGGAGAGGGAGGATGCTGGCAGCCAAGCTGGGAGCTAGGGCAGCTTCGAGGGCGTGAGGAAGGGGCTGTGGGCCCCGGGAGAAGCTCTGCTCTTCACCCTTTCGGTGCTGGTGGCCCCATCCCTCGTGGTGGTGGGGGAGGGGGGAGTGAAGCCTAAGGAGCAGAGGGGCGGAGCGGGCCGAGGCTGGTGGGGCAGCAGCTCTGTGGGAGCTCCGAGCCCCCGTCCACACTGCTGCTTTGGCCTTGTGCGAGCTGTGTGACCCTCAGCCAGTAACTTACCCTCTCTGTGCACCAGCTTCCGCACCTGTAACCTCTCGGGATGAGCACACTGCAGGCTCCTGACACAGAAGGCAGGATCCGTCACGTGGGGGGCAGTGTCCAAATGAGCCGTTACTAGAAATACCTGCTGTTTAGTGCTGGGCGCGTCTCCACCTCAAGGAAAAGGAGGCACTGGGCTTGTGTTCTTTGTGCTGACATCCACTTCGCTGTTCACTCATTCATTCATTCCCTCATTCATTCGTTCGTCAACCCCTAATCAGCACGACACTGGCCGGGCCCTTGTTCCAGGCTCAGGGAGATGAAGAAAACGGACTAAAGCAGAGAGGGCGTGCGTGGCGTGGCGCCATCCTACCGACCATGCCGGTTCTGGAATGGGAGCTCAGGGTCTGACCTTTGAAAGTGATGCCGCACTGGGCCCTGGGCAGGTGGTCCTCTGCCCGGGGGTCCCTGCCCCCTCAGCCTGGCCCGAGAGGTTGGCGATGGCGCCCTCCGCACTCCTCTCCCATGAAGTCCCTGGACGGCTCCTTTCCAGACCTGGTGGTGTGGGCCTTCGTCCCTGCACCCCTAGCCCCACCCCTGCTGCGTTTGGGAGCAGGGGACCCGGCGGGGGCTGAGAGGGGTCAGGGTCTCCCTCCGGCAGAGGAAAGGAAAGGAAAGGCCACATCCCTGAGGCCCTTGGATGCTGGCCTGGGGCCGGCCGGCCTGCAGGGCCCACGGCTCACCCCTCGGGCTCTGCCTGCAGCGCCCACCCGGGCCCTCCCCAGCCCGTGCTGTGGGAAGCCCCAGGTCCTTGGGGGGGGGGGGTGGGTGGGCCCTCCTTGGGGCGCTTGTGCTACTGGCCATGGGACTGGACTGGTCGGAGGCGGGCTGGGCGGCGTGGGTAGGCCCCGGGCTGCTGCCCACGCTCACGGCCTCTCCCGTCCCCACAGTGCGTCTCCACGACAGCATCTCCGAGGAAGGCTTCCACTACCTGGTCTTCGATCTGTAAGTGCCGGAGCCCAGGGACTTGTGCTCTCATCTGCTCCCAGCGTTGGGCCGGGCTGGGACCCTTGGTCTCCCCAGCCCCTGCGGGCAGTCCTCCGACTCCTGGGTAGCCTTGCCCCCAGCTGCGTGGGCCAGCCTCCCTCGGCTCTGCTCTTAGCTGGTTGGCTTTGCGCTGGCGCACAGCACGGAGTCCCAGGGGGATGGGACTGCCCAGCTGGTCCCCTCCCCCACACAGAACACCTGCTGGAGGCTGGGGCGGAGGGGAGGGAGGGAGGGGAGGAGCCCCGGAGGAACGGGCCCTCGGTCTTCCTTCCCCCTCCTTCCCCTGGCTGGGGCCCACCGGCTGGCGTGATCATTTGCGTGTGTGCATGTGTGTGTAAGAGTGCCTCTGGGTTTATGATTGCGTGGATGCATTTGTGTATGTTGATGAATGGGCATGTGTGTGTGTGATTTGTGGGGCCGTGTACGTGTGTACACACGTGCACGTGATTTGTGGAAGGGTGTGCACAAGACTGCCTGTGTGTTATGAGTGCATGTGTGCGTGTGTGTTTATGAGCTTGCATGTGTGGGTTTCAGTGTGTGCACGTATGTGAGCGTGATTGTATGAACACGTGTATGTGTGTGGTTTGTGTGCATGGGTGTATGTGTGGTGTGTGTATGTGTGTGAACATGTGTATGAGTTGGGGGTGTGGACACGTACATGTGTGTGTGCATGTCCATGAGTGCATGTGTGCACACACATGTGGCTTGTGGGTGTGCATGTGCACCCACATGTGCGTGTCTGTGTACACGTGCATATGATTTATGGGGTGTACGCATGCATGTGTGTACACATGTACATATGAGACTTGTGGGAGTGGATACACGTGGGTATGTGTGTGCATGTGTGTGCACACATGCATGCGTGTGTGGCGCTAAGTGAGAGTGTCTGGGGCCTCTGCTGCCTCTCACTTCCTGATGGATTTAGAAGCGGTGATCTCATCCCCTCACTTCCCGACAGCTCCGGCTGAGTGGTGCTATATTTAGCTGTCCGTGAGTCAGCACAGCTTGGGACCCTGGGGTGGGCAGGGGTTGTAGCTTCGGGGTGGCTCTGTGTGCCCTCCATGAAGCCCAGCCCTGGGGGCTGTGGCCATGGGGGCAGGACGTGTCTCCATGGGAAGCTCCTCCCTCAAACGACAAAAGCCTCGGCCTCTATGGCCAGGAGAGGCCTGCAGGGGCTGGGCCACCTCTTGGTCCCCCGTGTCCCACAAGACACCACTTCAAGTCACCAGCTAGGTGACCAGGGCTGACCTGTGACACAGCTACCGCTGCTGGGCCGAGGCTGTGCCCTGAAACGTCTGTCCCCTGGCCCCTGTGGACGTGGCAGGCTTGCTGTCACCCCCGTGGGCCCCCAGACCCACCCAGTTCCACCAGCCTCTGTTCCAGGAAATACAGAGGCCCCCGGGCTGGAGGGTGGCCATGTCCGGGCCCCTGGTGGCCGACAGGTGGGTGGGTGTGTGTGATTCAGGAGTGGACAAGGTGGGAGAGAATGGTGTGCGTGTGTGTGTGTGTACGTGTGTGCACACTTGTGCATGTAAGTGCGTGCACGTGTGTGAGAGGGTCTTGAATCTGCTGCCCCACACAACAGGCAGGTGTGGGGAGAGGCTCTGCGCGGGGCTGGCGAGAGGAAACTGGCTGGGGTTTTTGGAGAGGGTGGCGAGGAGGGAGGACCTGGGCCTTGCACATCCTCCTCCCAAACCTCTGTGGCCCCCAGGCCTGTTGAAACTCCCGCTCTGCAGCATCCAGGACAGCCCTAGGCCTCAGGCAGCTGTTTGGGGGGGGGGGCAGGGAAGGCCTGCGCGGGGGGCTGCTGAGGGAGGGGGAGGAGTGGAGGCGTGGAGATGCCCCCACCCTGCGCACAGCCCTCCTGTGCCACTCTGCATCCCCTCTGCGACTCTGTAGCCCCAGAATTGGGGAGACGTTTCTGGCCTGGGCTGGCATCACCTTCAGGAAGCCCCAGGCCCTTTGGCAGTTTGGGGGCTCTGTGGATTTGGAGATTGCCAGGTTTCCCCACTCCCCATGCCTCAGAATGTCACGTGGCCTTGGGGACCAGGCCTGGGAACAGAGGAAAGGGCTCTCCCAGGGGCTGTGGCTGCAGCCCAGAACTAGCCATGCTGTCTGGCCGGAGCCTGAGGAAAGGGAGGACATTGGCCTCCAGACCAGGCCCTTCCCGGCCAGCTCGAGACGCCAGCCCCCTGCAACCAACTCCCTGACCTACAGCTGTGGACCACAAGGCCCCAGGTGCACAGACTGGAGCCTCCTGTGGATGCAAGGACCCAGAGGGCCTGTCCCCGGCCCCAGGTGGAGCCTCCTGGGGGGCTCCCTGTGCCCCTGCTACAGCCCCGAGCAATACCTGTGCCCTTTCCCCCTCTGCCCTATGCTTGGACTCAGGGTCTGCAGAGCCTGACCTGTGAGCTGTGTGTGCAGAGAGGAACAGTGAGTCCCGCTCGCTTGGGCTGGACGTAGAGCCCCATCCTGCTCCACACACACACGTGTGCACGCGGACACATGAGGCTCTGCTCCCTCGGGCGGTCACCTGCTCTAGCCTGAGCTGCCTCAGGTGGCAGAGTGGGACCCTAAAAGCTCCCCCAAGTCCCAGGCTTGTTGGGAGTCTGACAGGATCTGAGGGCCAGCATCTAGCCTCGAGCGGGAGCATGCCAACACCCAACGCATCCTCGTTTTTGTGTTTCTCTAGCACTAAGAGAGAGCCCGCCCACGCCAGGGCCACTGTTCAGCAGGGCCCATGCCCGTGGTCGCTGAGTGCTGGGCACAAAATGAAGCCAACCCAAGCCCCAACTTCGAGAGCTAATGGGAACTGAGATGCAAACGGAGAGATCATAGTGCATGAGGCCAGCGCAGCTGCAGGTGGAAGGAGGGTGTGGCTGCGGAGGGAGTGTCCCTCGGTGTACCCACAGGACACAGGAGGGAGACTCTGGACCACACAGGGGTACAGAAGCCCTAGATGGAGACTTCCGGTCGACTCAGAGCTTGCCGGGTGGAGTGAAGGGCTTGGGCGGACCCAGGGATGTCTCCTCCCTGCTCCCCGTGCATCCATCCCTCACCCTTGCTTTTCACCTTGCTGTCCACGCCCACGTTTCCCAGCCCAGGGGATCTAGTCATTTTGGCAAGCGACACGTGGCAAGAGGGTGTGTGGACAGAGGTCCCACTCTCCTTCTGGAAATGGGGCTTTGAACACCTCGTGACCTTGCCCACCAGGGAGGTCAGATCCAGGCAACGTCTCTTCTGGCCCCTCTGCTCTGTGTGTGGGCCGCATCTCTGGCCTTAGGGGGTTTGGCAAAGGAAAACCAGATTTTCTCAGGCCTGGAATTAGTCGCAGGGCCTGGGTAACAGTGAAGAGGCCTGACTCAGATTCCTGGGCTGCCTGAGCCCAAACTCTGGGAAAGTCCCTGAGATCATCGAAACTCAGTTTTCTGAGCTTAAGAGTACCAGTGTCACGGAGGGGGCGTGAAGGCTAAAATGCGAAGTGCCGCCCTATGTGAGTAAGCACTTGGTAAGCTGTCAGTCCCGGGTGATGCTGGAGACGGGGCGGAGGTGGTGCTGGTGATGGTGAGGATGGTGGTATTGATGGCTGTGGAGGTGAAGACGGTGGTGCTGGCGGCGGTGATGACGAGCAGGAGGTGGTGGAGACGGTGACGGTGGAGGTGGTGATGGCGGTGACAGGGCGACCTCTGTGTGCTTTTCCCACAGGGTCACTGGTGGGGAGCTCTTTGAGGACATCGTGGCAAGAGAGTACTACAGTGAGGCCGACGCCAGGTGGGTGCAGAGCCCTCACACCGTCCTGGCCCCTCTTCTCCTGCCTGGCCTTCCCTCTCTAAGCCTGGCTCCTGCCCCTCTGGCCCACATCTGCTCTCATGCACATTGTCCCTGACGTGGCCCGGGCCGATGGTCAGCTGGGCAGAAGTGTCAGGCTGCCCGCCTGGCGGACGCCCTGGCCAGCCCTGCTGGGAGCCCTCTGGGCAGGTCCAAGGAGCGGGGGCGCGCGGCTCGTGTGTCCTGAGTCGGGGAGGGCCCAGGCCTGCCCCGTCTCCCCTGGGGTGGGTGGGAACTGGCCCACAGAGGGGCCCCCCTTGGGGTGGCCGGTGGGGGGAGAGCAGACAGCGTGGTGGTGGGCGTCCTCCTGCCCTTCCCTTGGACTTGGTCAGCCCTCATGGTGGTCGAAGGGGACCGACCTTCTCAGAGATACCGTCTGCAGTGCGGCTGCTGGGAGATAGCAGGGCCCTTCCCCCCAGAAGGGTAGGCCCCCCGTGACCTGCTCTGGCCCGTGCTGTTGGCCAGATGCCACCCCGACCCGTGACAGGGATGTCACTACTGACAGTGCGTCTCAGCTTGGAGATGGCTGCGGGCCACCAATCCCGGCCCACCCAGCCTGGCCCGCCCGGCTCCCAAGGAGACACGCGTTTAAAAGAAAAAGAAAAAAGGCCGACAGTGGCCCTCTCTAGGCGGTGGAGTTACGGATGCTTTTTAATTTTTTAATCTTCTTCGTCTATTTTAAAATTTTTCTTTAATGAATATGTATTCCTTTTCTAATCAAGAAAATGAACGTTATTTTAAAAAGTAGCTTTTTGTGACTTGCTTCTGCACCCCCAGGCAACCTTGCCTGTCGGTGACAGCCTGGGTCCCTGTGAGAATATGTGAGTGGGTCCCTGGTGTCACCCAGGCGCCCACAGAGCTGGGCAGCAGGAGGCTGGGGGCCTGGCGGGCGCTGGGGTGGGGCGTTGGAGCCGGGGTGAGCTGGGGCGTCGCCCGAGGGCGCACGGGCACTGGCTGCTTTTCTGAGGCTCCTTGAGGAAGGGCTTTCATTTTGCACAGCAGCCTGGGAACGACCTGTTCCCTTCGAGAGCAGGAAGACTCCATTTTTATTTCCTACTTACAAGAAAAGTAGAAAGTAGAGCAGAGGCACCTCCTCCTGCTCTGAGATGCTCGGGCAAGAATGTCCCACATATGCGTGCCTGCCTGCTGGGTGGAGCCAGAGCCCCAGACCCAGGCCGTCCTGACATCTGTCAGGGCAGGACAGGAGAGGAGGTCCCCAGCGGCTGCCCCCAGGTCGGGCCCCAGGGCCCGCAGCCAGGGCAGCGCCGGGACCAGGAGGGCTGCCTTCCAGCGGTACCGGGGCGCCTCGGGGGGGGCGCGCTTGCCTTCACTGTCCTCTTCCCACCCCGCCTGGAGCATCCTGCCCCGGCTCCTCGGTTCTCAGCACCCACCACTGGGCACGGCCCAGGGCCTGGCAGCCTCCTGCGCTCTGTGGTTGGTGGTCTCGCTGGAGCGGGACGTGGCCCACAGCAGAGCCCCGCTCTTGGCTGGGAGCCCCCAGTGCCTGCCCCTTCCCCATATGCCCGAGGGAGGCCACACTCCCTCCCCTGCCACGTCCCCCACGCATGCCCCGTCCCCACAACACCTGTGTCCTCGGAGCTCCTCCCTTGCCCACCCTCACCTCCTACCTGCCTCCAACCTCGTCTTCTCCGATGCCCACTTCTGCCCCCGCCCCCCCCCTCCCGATTCTGTGGCTCCCCCCTGCCTGCCCAGATGGCCGGCATCCTGACCTTGCTGCCTGGGCCTCCCTTGGGGAGGCTCTCCTGGCGTTTGGGGCCCCACCCACAAATGCCTAGTTTCCTCTCATAGACTCCACCTTGCTCATAGCCAGACTGCCACGGGGGCGAGAGGGAACGAGGGACACTCTCGGGGATCCCTTCCAGCTGGCCTCACTCATTAAACCCGCACCTCAGGCTGCCCTTTTTCCCGGGAGTCCTGGACCCTGGAAGCGTGCTTTTGACCTTTGTGTTGGTGCTTAGCCTTCGGGCAGGAGGGCCTGAGAGAGTGTTGTGGACGCCCACGTGGGTGGGTCTCCCACGGGCATCGTCAGGAGCTGTGGCAGATGGGGTGAAGGCTTTCTCCCGCCCTGGGAGGGTGTGCCCCCAGGACCCCCAGTGAAAGGGGCCTGGGCTCTGCCGAGGCTGGAGCCCTAGACGCCCGGTCCGGCCGTGGTGCTGGGCACCTTCCTGGCCAGGGTGTAGGCCCGGCCCCCGCCAAGTGCGTCAGCCACCCTTCCAGCGGCCTGCCCGGGGCCGTGCTGCTCAAAGCGGAGCGAGTGATGAATTTCCAACGTGTCACATCTCTAGAGGAAGAGGAAGCAAGGCAGGAGTTGCTTTTCTGAACCTTTTTCTAACCAAGAAGGCTGGAGATTGCCCTGAGGTAGAAGTGGGATCTTTATTTTGGAGTTTGTGGGGAAAAGGAGGGGTCTTTTTCAAACCTGGGAAAGCAAAGTTCAGAATATTTAGAGCCCATTTTTAAAAACCCTGAAAAGCAATATGGCTCATGAGGGATGCTTATGGGGGCCCATGAGAAGGCTGGCTGTCCCAGGGAGGAGGGAGGGGGAGGGGAGGGGAGTGGGAGGAGGGGGGCAGGGAGTGGGAGGGGAATTGGAGGGGGAGGAGAGGAGGAGGAGGGGGAGGAGCACATCTGAGGTGACAGCCGAGCCCAGAACCCTGAGAATAACGTCCGGGACCCGGCCAGCATCTGGAATGCCGCTTGGGAACAATTCTGACCACAAAAGTGACTTTCTAAGTTGTTCAGAATATGAAAAAAGGCCCCACGAGGAAGATGGTATGATGGAAATGGCAGGCAGAAGGGAGGCAGGACCTCATGACTGGCCAGGCAGCCTCATGTCCTCCAAGGCCGTGGTCTCAGCCGGGAGACCAGGGCGAGAGCAGGGTGAGGAGGGCCCCGGGAGCGGTCCCCAGAGGTCCCTGGAGGGCGGGCTAGCTGGAATGGGCTGCTCTCCAGGCAGGTGCGTGTCCCGTCCACCTGCAGGCCGCAGAGGCCACATCTCTCCATCAGGGCGGCCACGAAGCGACCTGAGCAGGGCCTGCGGGATGGGCGGACAGGGGCTGCATCGGAGCTGTAGGGCTGGACTTCAGCCAACGGGCTGAGTTCTGTGATGCTCAGGGAGAGATGCTGGCTCAGCAGGAGCAGTCACCCCATCTCTGGCGCTGGTTTGGGGCCCTGCATCCCCAAGAGGAGGCGCGGGGGAGGGCAGAGGGCACAGCCCACCCCCATCTGAGCCAACGTATCAATCGGTGCTGCGGCCGATGGATCCCTGGGTCCAAGAGACGTTTGGGGAACACGTTCCTACGAGGCTGGGCCTGAGGACACAATCGAGAGGAAAGAACCGACATGTCCCTGTGGTCATGGAGGCCACAGTCCGGAGCAGAGACGGACGCTGCCCAGACGCCCACACAGAGCGCAGGGCCGCCGCGTGACTGCAGTGGGGACGACGTGGGTGCCTCACGCTCACTCAACACGGAGGAGAGTCCAGAGAGCGTCCTGGGGTTGAGAGCAGAGGCAAGCTCACAAGGGTGGAGGAAGAAGAGGGGCTCGACCCAAAGCTCAAGACTTGCAGGGGTCTCAGCAGGCCTGAGCTTGGAGCCAGAGCATTCCAGGGCTTTCGGGGAGTGGCCAGTGGCCCAGGAGATGCCAGCCTGTGGGCTGTGAGGGCTGCTGATGTGCTGGAGGGAGGGCCAGGGTACCACGGGGATGGCAGGGCACACGGCACACGGCTGGGATGCGTGTCCCCCAGGACAGAACCAGGGTCTGGCTGCAGCGGCACAGGCGGGGGCTGGTCTGCCCCAGGGTGTCCGAGCGCCTGTATGGGGTCGGGTGCTGCGGCGTGCGGGTGGTCCAGGGGCTCGAGGCTGAGCTCCATGAGGATGCAGTGATGCCCCCAGCATGCCTCCCCAGGGCTCTGGGTTTGCCAGGGAGCCGCAGATTCCCGGGGACTGGGAAAGCCAGCGTACCCTGCCCCAGGCCCTGGCTCAGTGGCCTCAGCTACAAGTGCTGGGCCTTTATCTGGCCTCTGTCTCCACCCAGCAGCCTGTCCTGACCTTAGAAGAGCTTCCCTGACCTCACGGCTGAGCTCTGCCCACGAGGAGGGAAGCCCCTGGGTGGGTCAGCCTGGGCGGCGGGAGGGGTGCTGAGCCCGTGTCTGCAGTCATGGGAGGGCTGGTGGTGGCTGGGTGTGGAGCTGGGGATGCAAGGATGGGGGTGAGGACCACAAAGGATTGTTCCTGGCAGATGAGGACGTTGTTGGAGGGGCAGGAGTGGGGAGGGAGGCACTGGGAGCAGGTCAGGCAGGAGAGCTCAGGGCGTGGGGTGGGGGTGGGCTTTCCAGCCCCTAGAGGCACCTAAGGGCAGGGGGTGCTGGGGGACTGTCGCCCACAGGTTTGGGCCCGGCTCCTCTTGACCCCTGCAAACTACAGGAATCCATCATCAGGATTCTGAGGTCTAGGTTTCTGCAGGGGGGAAACTCAGGTTTACTTTCCTATGCAGCAGGTGGTCTCCAGATGTGGCCAGAGGTATTTGAGGAAGAGGCCTGGTCCCCTATCCCTTCTCTGAGTTTGCTGTTAGGAAAACGAAGCCCACCCCTCCAGCTGACCTTCAGTCACCCCACAGGGTCCAGCCATGGCAGGAAGGGTCCTGAGGGAATCTGCCTGTGCATCCCTCGTCCCCACCCAGAGGGGCTGTGGCTGAGACCCCAGGGGGTGAGCTCCAGGGAGCCTGTGGCCCTCCTGTCTCCCGTGGCTGGTAACGCTGCAGGGCTGCCGTGGGAGCCCAGGGTCTGTGCCTGGCTTTGGGGGCAGCTGGAAACTTTCCAGTCCCCTGGGGCCACCTGGGGGAGGCAGGCTCAGGCCACAGGGGCTGGGGGCATCTAGGTCTGATGTTCAGGGCACGTGGCTGAAGCACAGGTGTTGGAGGCGCCTGAGGAGAGCTGGGTCTCTCCCTCCAGCCAGTAATACCCTGGAGGGCTTGGGACTTCTCCCGGATCTGGAAGGAAGCCCCTGGCTTGGGGCCCTGGGCTGTGCCAGGCTGCCTCTTCGCCAGGAGCGCATCCGGGACCCCAGGGCTGCTATGGACCTGAGCTGTCTAGCACGGCAGCCAGCAGCCAGTGTGGAGGTTCAAGTTTATTCAAGTGAAATGACTCCTGCTCTAGCACATGAATGACTGGAGGCTGCAGCATTAGCGCTGCGCCAGAACAGAGGGGGGCCCTAGTGGCCAGGGCGTCACCCCACACTGTGGCACTGGCCTGCCCTCTCACCTCTGCCCTTTCCTTGCCCGGGTTCCCCCATCTCCAGCCTGCCTTGCAGGGTGTGGGCTCAGGCCGGGCCTCCCTCCTGCAGGGCGCCCAGCTCAGGTCCAGGCTTGGCCAGCATGAGCCTGGGGAAGAGTGCCCTGGGGCCAGGCATGTCTCCTCTGAGCAGCACTTCCAAGGGCCTGGCCAGAGGGGAAAGCAGGGTGGGGGGCGCAGGGGGCCTGGCCGCACCTTGGTTCCCTGCTTCCCGCGGCCCCCTGCCAGGCTGGGGACCCCACCCCAGTGCCACACAGCACCCTGCTCCTGCACCCCCGCCTACTCTTCGGGGGCCACCCGCACTAATGCGCCTGCTGTTTGCTGCAGTCACTGCATCCAGCAGATCCTGGAGGCGGTTCTGCATTGCCACCAAATGGGGGTTGTCCACAGGGACCTCAAGGTGAGTCCCCCACTGCGCTCTGTGCCAGGTGTTTGTTGTCTGTAACTGCATGTTGTGTTTAACAGGAGGCTCTGGGCTGGGGCAGTGCAAGCGCCAGGAGACACTGTGTGCGTGGGACGTGTGCACGTGCGTGTGCATGTGTGTCTGCGTGTGAAGGTGCATGCATGTGAGAGTGTGTGTGCGTGTGCACCAGCACGTGTATGAGCACGTGTGTGTGCATGTGTGTTTGTGTGTGAAGGTGCGTGCATGTGAGAATGTGGCTCTGTGTGCACATGTGTGTGTGTGTGTGCCTGTGTGGGCACAGGTGTATGTGTGCTCACATGCACACGTGTGTATATGTGTGTGGGAGCATTGTGTGCGCATGCATGTGCGTTCACGCATGTGTGAGAGAATATGTGCATGTGTGCACATGTGTGTGCGTGTGCATGCATGTATTTGCACACGTCCCTCCCAGCACCTCTAGGCTCCAGGGCTGAGAGGGGACAGTTGTAAAAAATCAGCCTATTAACACATGTCCACGCGGGGTCTCGCTTTCTGGGCTCCGGTTGAGATTCAGACCTGGCAGGTGGGACACAGGTGATGCCCGTGTAGGTGGGGCTGATGCCTCGGGAGAAGGGGGTGAGGGACCAGCCTGGGTGGTCTCTGCAAACTTCCAGCCCTTTCTTCTAGTCTCTGTGGCCCTTGGCTCAGCTCTGGGCAAAGTGACCACAGCGCATTTAAAACAAGGTTTGTCACCCACAGGGCTCAGTGCGGTGGGAGGGTCTTCAGGAGGAGCTACACCCCATCCTCCTCCCTCCCTCCTTCTCCCCCTCCCTCCTTTCCCCCTCCCTCCCCCTCCGCCCTCCTCCTCCTCTCAATTTCTCCTCCTTTCTTTGCTTTTAACTTTCTTCAAGTCTGGGTTTGGGTCAGTTTCTTCTGTTGGGGGGTGGGGGGACCCCTGGGCCTGTCATCCCTGCTAAGAGACCTGCTGGTGGCGTTTGAGACCAACCTTCCCATGGGTGCTCGGGCTGAATGGGGTCACGCCCTTTCCTGGGCCACCGAGGGGTGTGTGTCTGTGAGCTGATCTTTGTGGGGCTGCTTTTGGAATGTTGTCCTGCCAGGAACAGGCCCAGGACCCTCTCCTGTGCCCTTCCTGTGTTCCCGCTCCCTCTCTGCATGTGCTGTGTGGTCCCCTGTCCTTTCACATGCCCACCCAGGCCCGCCGTGTCTGCCTGTCCTGTGGGTCCCCCTCTGTCCCTGTGTGTTGTCTGAATCGGCCTCATTTGGGGGCCTCTGGGAGGAGGGGCCACAGGGGAGTGGACGCGCATACCCCCTTGACTATGGGCCCCGTGATGCATAAGTAACTTTGAGGCCAAAACACGCAAATGGAGATGGATGCTCCCCCCAGCCCAGGTGTGCCCTGGGGGCAAACAGAATCCTTGCTGAAAAGAAGAAGAGGGGGCAGGAGTCTGCCAGGTGTCGGGGGAGCAGACTGTCCCTCCTCCTCTAGAGAGGCCTCCACCGTCTTGACTGAGACAGCCCCCCAGAAGCGGTGCTGTGGTGGGTGTCCTCTCAGCCCAGATGTGGAGGGCGGAGAGAGCAGAGGGGGTTGGTGCCATCTCAGGGAGCTGCGAGGGAGCCAGGGAGGAGCCCGGGGGCAGGGCATCACTGCTCGGGCCCAGCTGGGTCCCCTGCCTCTCCCCACCGCCCGGCCCCGGGCCTTCTTGTCCAGTTCTTCCCAGGGACCAAGTTCACTTAGCTCCTTCTTCCTGGGGAGGAGTGCTGGTTTGTTTCCTCGGGGTGGGGGTATCTGACCTATAGAAGTCAGGTCAAGCCCACAGCTGCAAGTCCCTGACCCCTACGATTTCAGACTTCTTTTTTTCATTTAATATTTAAAAAATTGAAATATAGTTGATTTACAATGTTGTGTTTATTTCAGACTTCTTGATGTGGGGTGTGTGGAGAGGTTGGGGTCCCCTTGCCCCACGCACATTTGCAAAATCAAGGCGTTCAGAGGTGGGCTTTCCTGGTGGTCCAGTGGTTAAGACTCCGTGCTTCTAATGCAGGGGGCGCGGGTTCGATCCCTGGTCGGGGAAGTTCCACATGGCGTGCGCTGTGGCCAAAAAAGTTGATGGGACGTGCATTAAGAAATAAACTTTAAAAAAGGAAGAAAAGGGAGTATTAAAAAAAAAAAGACCAATAATCAAAAAATAAAATGTTCAGAGGCCTCCAGGCCGTGCTGGGCAGACAGGGCTGAGTGTCCCCAGCACGCATCACCTGGAGGGACAGCGCCTCTTCCAGCCAGCTGTGTGGGCCTGGAGGAACTGGTTTCTGCCGTGTGGGGCTGGCGTACTTCATCTCTTCCACGTGTTTCGTCCTAACACCCCAGGTGTACAAGCGGTGTTAACTCAGTTCGGTTGGTGGTGTTTGTCTTTCTTGGTGGCAGCAAAGTGGCAGTGTGGTCTCAGCGGGCCTTCCCGTTGGGAGGGTGGCCTGGCGAGGGGGGCCGAGGGCCCAGAGAGGCCCCTGGCAGTCAGGGATGAGGAAGTCCAGCGGCTTTGAGCTCTGAGCGCTGACCGCTGGGAGGTGGTGAGGCTGGTGGGATAGGCTGGGATGGGAGGGGCCCAGCGCACAGGACACAGTGGACAGGGACCCCCTCGGGTCTTCGGGGCCAAGTGTCCCCAGTCACAGGGCAGCAGCCTTGGCGCTCCAGTGGGACAGGGATGAATGTCCTTCCAGCTTGAGCAAGGGCACTGCTCCCCGACTCAGGGAGGTCTGCATGGGACCTTTCCCACCTGTGGGCACTGGATGGGCAGCGGTCAAGGCAGGCCCCCTCTGCCCAGCATGGGGCCGGTGGGACTTGGTGGGCAGACGTCCTGCACTGCCCGGCTCTCGGGGGCCCTCGGTTGTTCCTTCTTGCCCTTTGAGGGTTGCCGTCCTGCAGGAAGTGCCTGAGCACTCCAGCAGGCAGTTGTCTGTGCAGCCAGTCGTGGTGAAGGGAGGGAAGCCCCTCTGCCGGTGGAGGTCCCGGGCCCCTGCACAGCCTGCCAGGGCCTGTAGGGTGTGCTCAGTTTTGGTCCCAGCGCCCTGAGTTCACAAGCTCGCGCTTTGAGAGCCAGCTTCCCTCAGCTCTGGGGCGCCTGTCCCTGCCCCCGGGGAGTGGGGGGGCAGGGACAGACTGTGGGGTGCAGGCCCGGGGGGCCCAGAGCTCTGGGATACGCCCAAGCCAAGGGTGTCAGCTGTGCTGGGGGGACACCCACGTGGTGGCGGGTCAGACCTGTGCGCCCCTGTCTGCAAAGCACTATTTTGTCCCCCCTCCCTCCCGTGACACCCCTGGGTGTAAACCACACGCTCTCGGGCCGGTCACCTTCCCCGCAGCCCGAGAACCTGCTCCTGGCCAGCAAGTGCAAAGGGGCCGCAGTGAAGCTGGCAGACTTCGGCCTGGCTATCGAGGTGCAGGGGGACCAGCAGGCGTGGTTTGGTGAGTAGCCGGCTGGCCGGCCGGGGGCCAGGCTGGGGGCGTCAGCTGCCCCCGCGGCCGCTCACATGGCCCTTTCCCCTCCCTCTAGGGTTCGCTGGCACGCCAGGCTACCTGTCCCCAGAGGTGCTGCGCAAGGAGGCGTACGGCAAGCCGGTGGACATCTGGGCGTGCGGTGAGGCTGGTGTGCAGGGCGGGGTAGGGCCGCAGGGCCACTGTGAGGGACCCGCCGCTGGGCTGGCTCACGGGGCTACTCCCCGCTAGGAGCGCCCTCTCCACCCAGACTGGAGTCGCTAATGCGATCCTGGCTGTTGCTGAGAAGCCCACCACCCCAGTGCCTGCCCTGCACTCCGCAGAGCGGTCTGGAGAAGGAGCGACAGGTGCCCGGGTGGTGGATGGATGCAGGAGGTTTGGAGACCGTGCACACCACCCTGGCGGGGCCCGTCCTCTGCGCAGCGGAGGGGGCCGGCCTCAGGCCTCTCCTGTGAAGTAGGGTGAGGGTAGAGCAGAGGTGAAAGAGATGTTCGTGCCATTCCGCCATCAGGGTCTCCAAACAGTGACACTTGCTGACGCTGGCTGCGGGGGCCGGGGGACATCCCACTGGACCTTGAGGGTCCCGGTATCCTCATGGGGCTTGCTGGCTTCGGGCAGTGACCCCCACCCTAGCTGATGCTGAGAAACTGGCTGAGGGTCCCCTAGCTGTCAGGCGGCAGAGCTGGGCATCTGACCCCCACGCCGGGGGGTCACACAGCTGACCCCACGCAGCAGCGCCCACTGGCTTGTGGCCACGCTGTGGGCTCCGTGAGCCGGGGCTGAGCCACCGGGCGCAGGCAGCGCGGGCGGCAGTGCGAGGCCCTGCGCTTGCGGTTCTCCGCAGGGGTGATCCTGTACATCCTGCTCGTGGGCTACCCGCCCTTCTGGGACGAGGACCAGCACAAGCTGTACCAGCAGATCAAGGCCGGGGCCTACGACGTGAGTGCCGGGAACCCCCCCCCCCCCGACCCCTCCCTGTCCAGGGGAGGCAGGCTGGCAGAGGCAGGGAGCGGGGTGATGCCGCCCGTTTCCAGATGAGGCCCCCCTGGAGAATCCTGTCTCCTGCCTGGGAAGGGGGCTTTAGGCTCCCTTGTGCGTGGCTTCCTTTCTTAGTTCCCGTCCCCGGAGTGGGACACGGTCACTCCTGAAGCCAAGAACCTCATCAACCAGATGCTGACCATCAACCCTGCCAAGCGCATCGCGGCGCACGAGGCGCTGAAGCACCCGTGGGTCTGCGTAAGTCACCCCAGCCTCGGACCGCCCCCCGGCGCGTCGACCCCGGCGCGCGCTCCTCGCATCCAGTGGGTCCCCTGGTTTTCCGGGGGCTGCGTGGCTTGTGGCTTTAAGGCTGGCGGGTGTAAAGACCTTAGTCCCTGGGAGACTAAGGAGCTCCGTGGGAAGAGGAGGCCCAGTCCAGGGCGTGAGGGGATAGAAGTAGCGAGGCGGGTGAGGGACAGGTTGGGGGGGCGGACGGGCCATAAGGGGTGATGGGCTGGGGGGTTAGGCAGGCAGCGGGGACAGGTGGCCTCCGCCTGCAGTGGGCGGCTGGCAGCTCCTGGCACAAGGGCCCTGGGGGTGCTGCTGCCCTGAGCCTTGCCCCGAGCCCCCTCTTTTGAGCCCCGCCTTGGGGACAGAGCTGATGCCCCTCGGGGCTCCTTGCAGCGTGTGACCCCCTCCTCCCGCCCCCCTCCCCACAGCAACGCTCCACTGTGGCCTCCATGATGCACAGGCAGGAGACCGTGGAGTGCCTGAAAAAGTTCAATGCCCGGCGGAAGCTCAAGGTGAGACGCCGACCCCAGCGAGCGGCCAGGGTGCCACGCCAGGCATGCGCGCTCACCCACCCAGAGGACCCGAGGGCCCTGCCCTGGGAGCAGCTGGAGGGGCTCGGGCAGGCCTGTGGGGGTCCCAGTCACCTAGGACGGGCTGCTCGTCAGCGCCGTCCCAGACTAGCCCCCCCGTGGCAACAACACCAGAGGTGCCCAGACGTGGGCCTGGCCCCCAGGTGCACAGCTGGTCCCTCCTCAGCCGCCCGCGCCGCCCATGAGGCATTCCTGGGGCTCCCTGGGGGGAAAGGCGCCCTGTGGTCGGTCATGCTCTCTGAGCGGGAGCCGGCTGAGAAGCTTCTGACCTGGGGCAGGTTTGGTCAGGAGATCAGCCGAGCTCTGCTGCTTGGGTGGGCAGGGGGAGGTCGGGAGGGAGGGAGGGGGGCGCCCTCCCTACAGGCTGCTCTGTGTTGGGAGCGTGTCCAGGCCTGGCGGCTGGCGTGCACGTGCCTGTCAGGGAGAGGAGGCGCCGTGGGGAGAGGCAGGCCCCCAGCTGCAGCCCCGGGGGGTCTTGAAGCCTTTAGGAGCTGGGCTCAGTGGGCAGTTTAGGGCCTGGGGTGCGTCCCTGTTTCAATGCTGGACGTGGGTGGCATGTCTGGGTGCAGCTGCCTCTCTGCGAGGCCGTGACTCGAGGTCCGGGCGGGGGTCTCCGCCTGGCCTCAGCTGTGTGTCTCTCCCCAGGGCGCGATCCTCACCACCATGCTGGCCACGCGGAATTTCTCAGGTGAGTACAGCCTTCTCCAGGAGGAGCAGGCCTACGGCGGGAAGGCTGGGGAACGACTCGCCACCAGCTGCCTGCCGTGTCCTCACCCCACTGTCCCCTCCTCTGCTGCTGGCCCGGCCCAACCTTCCTCCCTCTGAGACCCTCGGGCCACAGAGGAGGCCTGGGCTCCGGCCGGGCCCCGCGAGCGCACGTCCCTGCGTGTTGGGTCTGTGTCTGAGCTGCCCGCCGGCCGGGCCGCAGCTCCGTGTGTCTGTCCAGGCGTTGGTCGGCACCTCTGTGGCCTCGTTGTTGTCCTGAATCCTCGGAGCACCCGTTCTGTGTGTGGGTTAGGGGGCGGCTAGAGGAGGCTCCGGATACTCGGGCTGGCGGCCGCCCACCCGGGCACCGAGGGTGGGCAGGGCTGGGGGTGTGCGGCCGCTCTGGGGGGCTGTCGGCGACCCTGAGGCCATGGGCCCAGGCGGGCCCAGCGGGGACGGCGTCACCCGAGCGGGGCGGCTGCCCCCTGGCGCTCCTGTGGCTTGTCTGTGGCCTGCGATGCTGGTGCGGGAGCGTCTGTGGTCCGTCCTCGTTGTCCGTCTGCATCAGCACGCGCCCCATCCTGTTACTTCTGCTGTGATGCTGTGCTGCCGGGCCGGGGTGGGGCATGCTGTCACACCAATACTAATAGGACGTGTCCTGTCCGCACGCCCAGCCAGGCACCCGGAAGGCCCTGCTGGGGTTTTCCAAGGAGAAAGGAGGCAAATGCTTTTCCAGTGTCAATCGGTCTCCATCTTGTTTTCACGCTCTTGTGAAAGGGATTCTGGAACCATCCGTCACCTAAACTTTGACTCTAATCTTCTTCTGCTTCCTTTGTCTCTTCTCTTCCCTCACCTCGCCCACCCCTCGTCTGTGTCCGCCCCTCCCCTCGTCTCTAACCCGGTGCTAACAGTGGGCAGACAGACCACCGCTCCAGCCACAATGTCCACCGCGGCCTCCGGCACCACCATGGGGCTGGTGGAACAAGGTAGATGTCCCGCCTGTCGGCATGCAGGTCCCCTCGCTGCACGCAGCCGCCGGCTGGGCCTTGAGGGCCTCCCCAGAGGCCCCGGGAGCCCCTGCTCCCGCCCTGGACACACCCACAGAGCCCCTGTGGGCAGGGAGGCAGTCCCAACTGTCCCAGCGGCCTCAGACCCCACCTGTTTCAGGAGGGGCCAGGCTGGCTGACCCCTGAGCCGAGTTGCCCTCCATGCCTTTGACGGAATTCCCCAGTCCTGGTCCCTGAGTCTGGGGGTCAGGAGACCCCTCTGGTCAGAGCCCTTTGCTGTCTCAGGCTCACTCCCCACTTGTCCATCATGACCCCCGCTCAGAATGACCTTGACACCAACCCCAGGAAGCCTCGGGGCTGCTGCTGGGAGTTTGGATCCCGAGTGGGGGCCCTGGGGAGAAGGGCGTGGGCAGAGACCCTGCCCCGTGAGAGCCCACTCGCCACCCCGTCCACCCCCGACCTGGCCCGCACACGCTCCCAGGGCCCTGCCCTGCGCTCCCAGCCGCTCGCACGGAGCCGGTGGTCTGTGCTGAGTCCCAAACACGCACGTCTGCCCCGTGAGCCCCAAGACGGGGCCCTCGGCCACCCAGAGAATGACTCTGAAGGCCTCCTCTTGGTTTCTTTCTACGAGGCCCCCATTACCTCATCCCCAACCTGTGAGGGGAGAGGCTCATTTTGCTAACCTGTGCCCCAGTCTGTGAGGGGCAGACCTCCCAGGAGGCCCAGGCCAGCTCCCGCTCATCCAGCCATGACCTTGGCCGGACCACATAAGGCTAGTGGACCCCAAGACTTCCTAGTGGGCCCATGGCCCCAGCCTGAGCTGAGGATGGCACAGGTGTAGGGCGGGCAGAGCCAGCTGCAGCTGAGGGGCCTAGAAGAAGCCTGGCATTTCCTGCTGGTGCCTCGAATGTCGGCCGGGACAGGGCAGACGCCCAGCCCCTCCCAAGCCCGGGCCCTTTCTTTACTGCACATCCAGCCCAGCTCTTACCCCGTGACCCCGCAGGGTGCGCAGGCCCGCCTGCCCACCCAGAGGACCCCGGCCGCTGCCTCCTGGGGCTTTCAGGGCAGGGCTGTCCTCAGCAGGAGGGCCTGTGCTCCTCCCGTGAGCCCGGTGACAGGTCCAGCAGGCAGGCCCCCAGGGGTCGTCCTGAGTCAGCTTCATTTTCTGGGCCTTTCCGGAGCACCTGAGAGGGAGGGAGGGGCAGAGGGACACGGGACAGTGAGACTAGGGGCTCCTGGTGAAGCCGGGGGCAGGGGGGCAGTGAGCGAGGCAGGCGCCCACCTGCAATGCCCGCTGCCTGCAAGGGGATGTGGAGCGTCCGTGCATGAGGCCGCGAGCATGTGCGGCTCTGCCCCCGGCGCCCAGGGCCACTCTGTCCTGGGGGTGGTCTGTGCATGTGGACGGAGCCCAGCATGGCTGTCCCTGAGTGACGAGCTAGGGGACGAGGTAGAGGCTGGGCCCTGTGGCCTGAGCGCCCCCCACCCCTGCTAGGTCAGCCCATCTCAGCCAGTGCGTTGGACCCAGCAGACACGGCAGGCAGGGGGCTCAGTCCCAAGGCCGTCGCTTCTCTGTGGATGACGGCCTCTGGGGTGACATAGTGCCCTCGGCCAGCGAAAGACCTGGTGTCTTTGTAGATCTCTTGCAGTTCATCAAGGCGGCCTGGTCAGTCCCACTTGGCCTTCACCAAGAGGAGACTCAGGCAAACTTCTGGGGTGGCAGTGATGGCCTGGCCCCAAGGACCCGGGCCGGGGTGGGACAGAGGGTCTCTGCTTGTCTCCGGGGGTCTAGGGCGCCTGGTTGGTCCACCTTGGCTCCTGCTGTGTAGTAATGAATTCGATTTGAATTCGACTTGAGAAAATACAAAGGAGACTCCCTATGCCTTTGACCGCTAGTGTAGATGGGAGTCAACAGGATTCTGGAGTTATTCTCAGACAGAGATGTGAATTTCCAGGAAACACGGCGGCCAGGAGCTGCACTCAGGAAGACGGCAGCTGTGTGTCCAGACACGCTGCACCCAGACACGCAGGTGTAGGTTACAGGGGTTCCCAAGGAGGAGTGTTTGGGAATCGATTACAAGGACAGGTGTCTGCTGCAGGGCATCCTGGAGCCTGGGCCGTGGTGGCCGACTGAGTCCCCGGAGGGGTGGCTTGTTAGGGAGCGGAACTGGTACCGTCCCGTGTAGCACGGTCTGGAATGTGGGTTTTGATAGAATCAGGGACTGAAGGGAACCCTCTTGCGACCCAGGACTGTCCCAGGGTCTGACCCAGGGGCCCCCCCTTTCCTGCCCAAGGGGAAGACCAGGCAGAGCTGACTCTGCCCCCACCAGGGCACTGGGCTGGCCCTGGCCGGACTTCTCAGACCAGCACTGGCGTGCACTGGCTCTAACTCAGCCGGCCGGGAATGCTGCTGGCCAAGGCTGTGTGGCACTGGGAGGTGACTCTCCCCAAACTGCCCACCTTAAATTGGGGGCTGGGGGTCAGCTTCCTCGCCTGCTCAGCTCTCGCGACGAGTGCCTTCAAGATGGGCTGGACCCCACTTTCCTCCAGCTGTGTCCGGCCAGCTGGTCGGCCAGCATAGACAGGGTCCCTGGGCTCTGTGAGCACAGCATGACCCCCACTTCGGGGTCAGCAGGGAGGCTAGGGCCATGCTGGTCAGGAGTGAGGCTGCAGGCCCTGGAGGCCCGGGAGTTCCCATGTCTGCAGGGCTGGATTGTTCCTCTGTGGTGAGTTATAGGGAGGCGGACGTAGCTGCCACCAGGGAGGTTTTCACAGTCCCCGCAGTGGGAAGTGGGTTGTGGCCCTGAGCAGGCGGCATTTCTGGTCCTGGATGCCCGCGGAGCAGGGCTGCCAGGGCATCAGGGTGTGATCCTGAGTCTGGCCTCACCAGGTGAGGCCTCGCCCTTGGGAGGATGAACTGGGGGACGAGGAAAGGGATGACCTGTGGTCCCTTCACTCGCTGGGGTACTGTGATGCTTCTCACGGGGTGAAGCCCACCGGGCGACAGGGTTGGGCCAGGAGTCAGGCTTCTCGTTAAACTTTGGCCCGTGGATCCTGGGAGGGAAACTTGAGGGAACTGACGGGTCCGCTGGGGCGGAAGGCTGGGAACGGAAGCTGCGCCCAGTGTAGCAGGTCTCCGATGACCCCACGGGGCCCTCTGGCTGGGGGCAGCCACCTGTGTGCCAAAGCAAAGCCCGGAGGGCAGCGATGGCCACCTGGACAGGGAAAGGCAATCAGCAGGGGGTGGCCCAGCGACCTGGGACTGGCCTGGTCACTGCACTGGGGACCTTGACCAGTGGTTCTCGAACTGAAGCAGCGTCAGGATCCCCCAGAGCAGATGAACAGTTAAACTGTTGCTGAGCCCACCCCCGAGTTTCTGCCTCGGGAGGTCTGGGGCGGCCCAGGCGATGCGATGCGATGCGGATGTTGCTGGCGGGGGTTGGGGTGGGGTCCAGAGGGACCACACTTTGAGAATCGCTGCAGCTCTCTGGGTCTTTCTGATGTGCCGGCCGAGTCAACGGTCTCCAGGGATGTTCCCAGCAGGAAAGGTCCCCGCGCAGGCCTGCTGGGGGCCACCCTCCTCCTCCCTCTGGGCAGGCGGCCTCTCCTTCAGGGCTGGCCAGCCAGAGCTTTTGGAGCCGGCGGTGGGGACTGTGCCACCTTCCTTCCAGGACAAGGGACCCCACCCTCAGGCATCCAACCCCAGGGCTGCTTCTCTAATCCGCACCGGCTGTCCTGGGGCACCGCTTGGCGTGAGCGTGGGCAGGGCGGGTGAGGCAGGAGCTGCTGAGTCCCGGGCTGCAGAATTGCACTCCCTGCCTGAACGTCCACAAATCTTGTTTTCTCTCTCTCTTCCTTTCTTCCTCACTCCCTCTCCTCCCCTCCTCACCTTTCCTTTTCGGTAAGGTAAGCTGACTTCCTTTTTTTCTTTTTTTTTTTTCAAGTTCCGTAATTAAAACTAACCACTGCAGAGGGTGCAGATGCTGGGGGGCTAAGGGCCTGTGGGGTGTGGCAGGTCAGGGCCTCTGAAGCTGGCCCACAGAGAGGCAGAGGCAGAGCCAGGCCGCCCCCGACCTCCTCCCCGGGGGCGCGGGGAAGGCTGGGGTGAGACGGGCCGTCCGCTGGGCCAGAGCGTCTGAGGGGTGGTGGGAACGTGGGATGCAGGCGGCTCTTTGGACCCTCACCCAGGTGTGTCATCCTGTTGATGTCACTCAGAGCTTAAGGTCCTTGGTAGGTGGGCACAGAGGCCCTAGTTGGCCCAGTCAGCGCTGCCAGAGCAAGGCCGAGCAGTGGCCCCAAGGCTCGGGCTGCGGGGTGGTAAGAGGGAGAGTGAGGCTGCCCCTCGGGGGCTCTGAGCTGAGAGGCGTGGCCTGAGGCCTGGCCGTGGGAGCAGAGCTCCGCGTCCAGTCTGCCAAGGGAGGGGGGCCAGGAGGCTGAGAGCAGGCACCTGGGGTTGGGACGAGCCCCTCCCTTTGTGGGTGGCCAGCTGCAGCCCACCCACCCCTGCCTGAGAACATGGGGGTGCCTACCACTCCAATCTGCTGTCCTGCCCTGTGTTCCCATCTCGGGTGAGGGGCAGCGCCCTGCCTTCCTTTTCGGGGAACCCGCATGCTGCCCTCCCGGAAGCTGCTGGTCACAGGTGGGAGGAGAAACCTTGGTGTCCTCCAAGGTCATGGCAGATGGCCGGGGGAAGGCCCTGTCCCGGGGACGAGGGTCCTCGGGCAGCGCTGGCCAGGCCTTCCCCAGGGCGGCCCTGCTCGGCATAGGACACAGGCCCACTCTGTCCCCAGCTGGGCGCAGAAGCTACCTCTGCCTTGGGACCTTGGGTCCTGGGGAGCCCAGGCTCCTCGCAGGTCCCCGAGGCTGCCTCACGCCGAAGGGGTGGGCTGCAGTGGGACCCGGGCCCCTCACTCATCATGTCTGTTTCCTCCAATGCAGCAGCCAAGAGTTTACTCAACAAGAAAGCAGACGGAGTCAAGGTGAGGCGCTGCCTTGGCCCTTGGGGGTCTGGGTCCCCCCCCTCCCCCGTCTCAAGCCTACAGCTTTGCCCAATCCCCGAAGCTCCCTCTGGGCCTCCTCCCCTCCCAAGGAAGGGGTGTGACCCCCTCATTCTCTCCCTAATGGCTTCTCTTCCTCTCTCTGCAGCCCCAGACGAATAGCACCAAAAACAGTGCAGCTGCCACCAGCCCCAAGGGGACGCTTCCTCCAGCTGCCCTGGTACTGAACCCCTCAGCCCCCCGCTTCTCGGCCCTCCCGTACCCCGGCTGTGTGGTGGCCACCTGTCGGGAGGCCTGGGGTAAAGCTGGGGTCTGGCTGCCAGCCTGTCTCTGACAGACGACACTTAGCCCTTCCGGCCCCACTGCCGCTCGGGTGTGGGAGTGAGGGTGGACCCCAGTTCAGGCCGTGCCGGAGACCCCCTCTGGGGGCAGCGGACAGGCCCCTGCTGACTTGTGGGTCAGCAGTGAGAGCCCGTCAGGGAGCCGGTGAGGCTGAGAGCCAGGATCCAGGGCACCAACCTTGCTCAGCTCCTCTGCTCGCAACAGGCTGACCCAGAGATCGGCCCGGGCAGGCTCTGCAGGTAGAGTGGCCCGGGGGTCGGGGGTGAGGACAGGCTAGGCGGTGGGGACTCCCCCACCAACCCCTCTCCTGGGTGCTGCAGGGGTGCGCTGTCTGGGAGGTGGGGGCCTTTGGTTTCTCCCCAGGAAGAATGGGTGGGCCTGACCTTAGCTTCAGAGCCCAGTGATCTGGAGGGAGACAGAGACCCCTTGGTGGTTTCCCTGGTGACGGCCCAGCAGCAGCTGTCGGGTCTAGGGCAGCAGCAGCCGTGGCGTTTCCCATCAGAGTCTGTGTCCTGCAGACCCCGAGGCAGGTGGGGGGAGATACACTTCTATGGCTGTGCTGGCCTGTGGCTGCCCGGAGGGTTCAGGGGTTCCTGCTGGGGAGGGCTGGGCGGACGTGAGGTCAGAGGGACCCGCCAGCTCCAGCCCTCACCTGGAGGGTCCTGTCCAGGGGACGGAGCTGGTGGTTCAGGGTTGTGGCCAGCGGGTACCGGCCCTCCTGCCCAGTATGCTGTGCGCCTGTGGTGTCTTGTACAGAGCAGGCCATCCCGAGGGGCTGGGGTTTGCTGGTCCACAGGTTCTGAGTTTGCTGAAAGCACACTTGGTGTCCCCGCAGGCCCCAGGCCGCGCTTCTGGGAGTGAGCCCTGGACCGCCCGTGGGGAGGCTGGGTTTGCTGAATGGCCATCCAGCGAGTGGGAGGGCGGCCTTGGCCCAGGAGGGGAGGGTCCCACGTGCCGGCCTCGCAGCCAGCCCCGTCTCGGACCCCATCCATCCCATGTGCCACCACACCCCCATGACATCTTCAAATCTGTGCCCCGCCCATGCCGAGGCAGAGGGTCCGGCGGCAAAGAGAGGGGCAGGGCCCCTGAGGCAGGGCACCCAGCATGTGGCTTCTCGCCACGGCCCTCAGGCGCACGCTCTCCATCGCCCTCCCTCCCGTCGCAGGCGCCCGCGAGGTCTGGGCAGGTCTGCTTGTTCCATCCACATCGTCCCAGGTTTCTCTCCAGCTGCTCTGCTCCCCGCTGGCCATCTGCCGCCGTCCTGCTGCGCTGCCACCCTCTCCTCTCCTCTCCTCTGGGGGGCCTCCGCTCTCCTCCTCTTCTCACTTCCCTCTTTCCTTCCTCTGTGCTTCCTTCTTCTGTAGGAACCTCAAAGCACCGTCATTCATAACCCAGTGGACGGGATCAAGGTACTGCGCGTTCCTCACCGCCCTCTTGGGAGCGTCTGCTCAGGCAGTAGGCAGACCCCCTGGCCCTGGGGAAGCTCTGGGATGTTGACCCCGGGGAAGCATTTGTGCCAAGACAACTGTGCAAGGGACCCCTCCCAAGGCAGGACAGAGCCCCCCAAGTCCGCAGGCTGCTCCCTTTTGGGGAAAGGCCCCAGGTGCTGCCCTTTTTGGAGGCATGGTTGTACCAAGTCCACGGTGGACACAGGAGCCTGGGCCGCCTCATGTCCTGAGCAGGGTCCACTTCTCAGACCCTCTCCCTCCTGCCTTGGCGATGGCCAGGCCCAGCCTAGCCAGGAGCAGCCGAATGCAGGGCCCATTTCAGAGGCTCAGGGTGCCAGGAAGAGCCTGGGTGCCCTCCGTGATGCGTGGCCAGGGCTGCGTGCTCCAGGGGAGAAGGGCCGGCGTGGGCTGCCCGGCGTGCCCCCGAGTGTGGGGCAGGGAGGAGGGAGCATAGACTCCCCCCTGACCTCACCCGTTGCTCCTCACCTCTGCCCGCTGCGCCCAGTGCTTCCCGCTGAGCTGACCCCTCCTCCTGCTCCTCCTCTCTGCTCTGGCATCAGCTCCCATCCCATCGGCATCTTCACCCCGGGGCCAGGGAAGGGGCTGGCTCTCTGGGGTGGGGGGAGGGATGGGTGGGCGGCCACGCTATGTTTCCAGAACCAGACTTCTACCCGGGCCTGGGATCCTCAAAGGGTCCCCACACACCCCAGCCATGGGCCAGGACCAGGGGGCCTTGGGCAATTGGCTCTGGGCCGACCCCCAGGCTCAAGGTGCTAGGAAGAGCCTGGGTGTCCTCTGTGACTCGGGGCCAGGGATGGGTATTCCTAGGACGCTGTGTCTGGAGTGAGGCTTCTGGGGCTGTGGTGTGAGCCCTGATCCTACAACCTGTAGACACCCCCATTCCTGGCCCAGGGCCCAAAGCAGTGTGTCCTGTGAGGGGGCTGGAGGGGGCGGGGGGTCCCTTGGGGACCCTGTTAAGATGTTCCTTCTGAGGAGCAAGCAGGCCTTCTGGGGACTCGGTGACAGGTGGCTGGCACCTGGTTTTGTATCTGAAGGGCAGTAAGCCAAGAGTGAGGTAGGAGGTGCTGGGGCCACCTCTCTGCCCTTAAGGCCACCTGAGAGGTAAGGCCAGGCCTGGCTGGATGGTCCAGGCCTGGGGAGGAGGTGTGGTTACTGCTGCAGTCTGTCTGGGCCAGGCCAGGGTTCCTGAGCACCTACTGGAAGCTTCCGCCCTGTCTGCCAAAATGCACGGGCTGTGGATGATTTTGTGCTTCGCCCGGAGTCTTGGAACTCCAAAAAGCTTGTTTTTCTCTCCTGTTAATGAGTCATCTGAGCACACGGACTCTTTCCACTGGGTGTGCCTTGTGGGGAGAAGGGGAAGTTGGGGTCCTCAGCTGTTGGGGACATGGCGACCCAGCCTGGGGACAGGTGACCCCTGGGGCTGGTGTGAAGCTCCAGCGCTGCCTGTGGGTTTCTGGGGTTCAGGCCACGTCCTGACCCATTGTCTCCCCGTGTCTCCCCAGGAGTCATCTGACAGCACCCACACCACCATAGAGGACGAAGACACAAAAGGTACCCCAGCTCCCCGCCTGCGGGGGCAGCGGGGCGGGCCACTGGCGGGTGGGGAGCTGGGATGGAGAAAGGCCGAGGCCTGTGATGCGGGCGTGTCCCCCAGGGCTGACCCTGCTCAGGGCTGCAGTCCCACCTGAGCCTGGGGACAGACCAGCGCCGGGCAGTCTCCGGCATAGCATCCAAGCAGAGCCTGACGGGCCCGGGCGCCCTGAGCAGCGAGGAAGCCACTGCCCTGGGTGGGCCGGTTCTCTGCACGGGCCCCCAGATTGCTCTGGGGGCTGTGCACCCAGTTCCCACGGTTGAATTTGCTGTTTCTTCTCTCAAAGGTCCTTAAACCTGTGCCTGCCCGGCTGGCAGTTGATTCGTGGACGGGCAGCAAGGGGCATTTCCCGGGCTCGTTGTGGGATTGGGGGGTGGGCTGCAGAGACTCGAGCTCCAACCCACTCTCAGGGCTCCCAGGCCGAGCTGGGCCATGCTCTGTCTGTGCCCCACAAGGGCCCCAGGGTGCCGGGCGCCGTGTGCTCACCCAGGGCCCCCTCTTCCACCCTCGGCTTTCTCAGCTGCCCCCAGGGAGGGGATCTGGTCCCCACTCCACTCAGGCCAGGCCGCCCGTCCCCACGTGGAGGGCCCGCCTGACCCTCTCGGCCACACGCTTGTGTAGATGAGCGCTGGGTGCCCTCAGGGCTGCCCCTGGGCTGGGCAGTGGCCACTCTGCCAGTTTAGGGGGATGCAGTGACCCTGTCCTGAGTATCCTCCCTGCCCCAG
This sequence comes from Eschrichtius robustus, assembly GCF_028021215.1. Lineage (NCBI taxonomy): Eukaryota > Metazoa > Chordata > Mammalia > Artiodactyla > Eschrichtiidae > Eschrichtius > Eschrichtius robustus. The sequence goes on from NC_090831.1 coordinate 10,076,615, forward strand.
AGTGGAAGCGAGCATAAGGCTTTGGCCTCTGGATGCAGGGAGGGTGGACGTTCATGTGTTTTCTCCAGACTGCAGGCCCCGAACCATCAGCGTGGAGCATAGAGGTCATCCAGACCTCTCCCAGGCCCTGTCCTTGCGGTTCTGTCCCTGCCTCAGCAGGCTGGGGGCCTGAGGCGGCCCGAGCCTGCGGGAGCATAGCGGAGAGGGCCAGCCCGGCCAGCCTGGCCAGCCTCGTCCCAACCCTTTGTCTGGCTGGGAGAGGGTGGGCAGATGCCCGAGGGGCCTCGTGGGGCAGGGCAGGGCAGGGACAGGGGCCCCGGGGGCCTCTCACCTCAGCTGTGTCATCCGTCAGATGCAGAGAAGCCTCAGTGGGCCCAGGTCTGGCCTCTGCTAGCCTTGGCACACAACCTTCCCACCTGGAGCCCGGCCTTCGAAGGCCCCATGTCCAGCCCTGCACGTGGTCCTGCGTCTGCCTCACATACCTGCTGTGATCACACAGCCCTGGGCACGCGGGGGTGATGGCGTTCCAGGAGCCCTGGACCCCACCGCGTGGCTCTCCAGCTTAGCCCCTCTGGTCCTTCTCCTGCACTCCCCCTCCTCTCCTGCGTGTCCTCACCTGCGTGTTCACGTCTCGACTGTCTGCTCAGCCCCCAGGGTCCCTGACATCTTGAGCTCCGTGAGGAGGGGCTCGGGGACCCCAGAAGGCGAGGGCCCCCCGCCCTGCCCGCCTCCGGCTCCCATAAGCCCCCTGCCCACCCCATGTAAGTAGCCGGGCCCCTGCTGCTGCGGGGGTCTCCCTGAAGGGCCTGCAGCTCCTCTGAAGGGGCGCTCGAGAGCCAAGGGCCGGCCGAGCTTGGGCACCAGCCTGCCCCCGACAGCCCCCCTCTGAGGCTCCCCAGGGTCTCTGCCCCTCAAGCCCCGCTCCGTGAGGGCCTTCCCCACTGGCCTGGGGGGCCGCCCGGTCCACCATCCTGCTTGGGTGTCAGGGCCAGGGCTCCTCGATGCTGAGACAGGCCCCAGTGCGGGAGAGAGCAGAGGCCCTGCTTCCCCTCCCCCAGCCTCGCCCGGCAGCCTCCTCATATGTCTGCCTCCTGTCCCCCCAGCCCCCAGAATCTGTGACATCCTGAGCTCCGTGAGGAGGGGCTCGGGGACCCCGGAAGCCGAGGGCCCCCTGCCCACCCCATGTAAGTAGTGCCCCAGGCCTGCTGCTTCTGCTGCCCAGCGGCTCCTGCGTCCTGCTGTGCACGGCCTCAGCTGCTCCCAGGCCGGGCTGCAGAGGCCTGGCTAACTGGCTGGCCGTCGGGGGGCACACGAGCTAACTCCCCCCCACCCTGCTTCCTCGACCCTCACCTCCCACACTGCTCCCCGCACTGCTGTCCGGGGCCCCAGGCCTCTCCCCCAGAGGGTCTCCCAGGCCCAGGGCAGCCGGCAGGGCGCCTCTGAGGCCGCCCACCCACGTGCCCTGCCCCTCGGGCCCTGGGCCATGCCCTTGCCAGTCACGCGGACTCCGTGTGGGCCCCGGGGAGCCCAGGCACAAGGAGCTGTTACAGAAATCCTCTCAAGCACAGGCCTGGGGTTTAAGGGGAGAAGAAAGGGCCCGGCCTCCCTGCAGAACTGGGTTCTCCGCAGAGGGCCGGACGTCCTGCTCATCCTCCACTCGCTCGTCCCTTCCTCACCTGTCGGGCGCCGGCCGAGGGCCTGTCCTGCACTGGGCTGCCTCCTCTGTCCCCTCCTGGGCCAGGCTGCCCTTCAATGAGGGCACCCTCCGCCCGCAGCAGCTTTCCACGCGCCTCCACCGACCTGGTCAGGCAGGTGCAGCTGCCTGAACGTTCCTGAAGCTTTCCCCTGTGCCCCACACCCTTCTCTGTCCCCTTCCATCCCCCCATGTCCCCCCGTGTCCCCCTCCATCCCCCATGTCCCCTCGTGTCCCCCTCCATCCCCCATGTCCCCCCATGTCCCCTCGTGACTCCCCCGTCCCCCACACTCTCTCTGGCTTTGGCTCATCAGCTCATAGGTTTTGTCTTCTGTGTGTTCCCCGCCTGCCTCGTGTTTCTCGTGTTCACTTCTCGTCTGCCCCAGCCCTCAGGATCTCTGACATCCTGAACACGGTGAGGAGGGGTTCGGGGACCCCAGAAGCCCAGGGCCCCCCACCCTGCCCGCCTCCGGCTCTCCCAGGCTCCCCACCCACCCTGTGTAAGTAGCACCTTGAGTGGCCCTGCTGGCTGCTCCTGGGGGCTCACAGGGGTGTGGAGACCCCTGGCTGCGGTGCGCCGCCCCCTGGCTCTGGGAAGGGGCCGGCTTGCGGGTAGGGGGACGTGGGGTGCAGGGAATTCCACATGGAGCTGCCGTTTGGCTAAAGACATGCACGTGTGGGGAGAACCAGGAAGCAGGTTCCCATGATCTACAGCCACACGCTCCCAGGGTCTGCAGTCTGTGGGTTTCTTCCGCAGCGAGGATGGGACGGGTGCCGGCCGGGGTGGTGCCTGGGGTTACTCCCCCGCTGGTGATGCTAGGGGCGGGGGCCGGCCGGGCAGGCGCTGGGCTGGGCCACCTCCCCAAGCAGGGAGGAGCCGCCGCAGCCCGTCTGCCGCCTGCCTGCCCGCCCGCCAGTATCGCTTACAGGGATGGATGACACCCCAGGGCGGCAGCCATCCCCACCTCTGGGGAGACACCGGGCTCTCAGGAGAGGCTGCGGGGCCGGGGGCCGGGCATGGCGGGGGAGAGGCTGGGTGAGTGCTGGGCCGGAAGGGTGCTGACCCCCGCCCACCTGCTGCAGGCCAGCCCCAGGGGCTGGGCTGAGAGGAGGGAGAGAGGGAGGGAGGCCCTGCGAGCAGTCGGGGAGGCTCGGAGGCCTGAATACTGTGGCCTAAATCCGGGCTTGGCTGAGGGGAGTGGAGGCGAGTGTCCTAGGTGAGGGAGCAGGGTCTTGGCGGGTGGGCGCACAGCGGAGCCCGTGGGAGTGGGCAGATCCCCTTCCCCATTTGTGCGGCGTCTTATCCGAGTTTAGAGGCCTCCACGTCCCCATCTCTGGGATCCTTGCGGCCCCTCCTTTCACAGATGAGAACGCTGAGGGGAGGAGATGCGGAGGGTTGTGCCCAAGGGGGCCACGTGCAGCGTGACCTTGGCCCAGGGCTGTGACCCACCCTAGGAACGTGCGCAGGCCATGTGGGGACCTCTGAGGACAGGGCATGCCACGGGTGCTGAGCACCCCAGGCTGACCCGGGGGGCCCACAGCACTGGCTCGCCCCTTTAGGGGTCTGTCCTGAGCTTGACTCCAGGAGGTGCGGCCACAGAAGGTGCTGTGACCAGCACTGAATGGAGGGGGCCTAGGGGCCTGGACTCGGCAGGTGTGGCCGGGCCTGCAGGGTGCAAGGGAGGGGCAGACGCAAAGCCCTGGGGGGCACCGACGGCAGGGGGGGCCCCCATCAGTCTCCCTCAGGGAGAGGGGTCCTCGTGCCTGGATGGGCACCCTCCTCTCACCCGGAGTTCCCAGCATCCCAGCTCCATAGGCCTGTGTGAGGGTCCTCGGGTGAAGGAACGTGGGTCGGAGAAGGGACTTCTGAGGGGCCGTTGCGGGGTGATATCTGGCGTTCAGTGGGCTGAGTGGGTGAGTGCCAGAGCCGGGGTGCCCCCGCTCCAGCTCTGGGACCAGGGATCGGCCCCTCCCAGCACCGAGGCCCGGGCTGCAGAGGGCCATCCCTGGGCTGGGTCGTGAGTAGCCTCCTTTCCCAGGAACGTCCCCGCCAGCTGTCTCAGCGTGTAAATGGGGTCGGTGCCCACTGGCCGGGGCCGTGTTCTCCATGATCGGGGATTACGCACAATCCAGGCTGATCCTGTGCAGCTGCCTCCCTGGGGTGGCTGGGGGCATCCTGGTGCCCCTGCAGCTGCTGAGGGACAGGGCTTGGGGTCAACCTGGGGTCACTGGGGTCCCCCTGGACCCTTTGCCGGTGGCCGGGCCTCCCTGGCCTGTTAGCTCACCCCAGGAGAGCCGGATGGGACATGGGGGCTGCACTTCAAGCCAGACCTCAGCTCCGTCGCCGGAGCTGCCTGGTGGGGAAGACTTGTCCTCAATAACAAGCGTCACCCCTGCCCCCAGGAGTCCCTTTGCACAGCGTGCCACTGGGGGAGGAAGGATTGCTCCGAAACGTGGGGTTAGACGTGGGCGGCAGCCTCTCCGAGGGTCAGGAGCGTCCAGCCCACTCCTGGGCTGTGACTGGGCTCGTGTGGCCTCAGCTTTCCCATCTGCAGAATGGACATGGTGGCTGTTTCCTAAACTTCAGACTTTGCGATGTGTGCTGTGACCCTAGGTTTCTATTTACTTAATTCTTTCTTTTTATACTGACTCCATTTTTAATTACGCTTTGTTTAAAAACGCTCAATATTACTTCATTAAGTGGAAGATTCGGCTCACCACAGTGCAGTAGGTGACTGTAAAATCAGAGCGCACGGGAAACAAAACAGAAAAAGAGTCACTCAATTCCAGCTGCAAGGCTGTTGGCTGAGGGCTCACATGGGGCGGGGGTGGCTCACGACGTCTGTGAAGAAGGGGGGTTGACAAGTGTCGGGGTGTCGGGGTGTGCAGACGTCCCCTTGGCAAGATCAGCAGGATGGCCCGGAGCTGACGGAGTAAATCGCAGGTGGGAGGTGGGGGCTCCTGAGCAGGGGCTGGACCTGGTGCCACAGGCGGGAGGCGAGGTCCCGGTGACGGGCCGCCCTGGGCAGGGACGGAAGTGGCAGGGACTGGTTGCTGCCCTCGGACGAGCCCAGGCCCGGCCGTCTGGGCGGGGTCTGGTGGGGGAGCCAGGCTGCACTGGGGGGTGATCAGAGCCTGAAGCTCGAGGCCACCTCTGCAGAGGTGACAGGTGAACTGGGGATGGGGGTGGATGAGGTCCCAGAGGAGAGAGGGTTGCCCAGAATTGGGAAACGCCCAGGCAGAAGGCGGAGAGGTGGGCAGGCTGCGGGGGAAGCACTGAGAGGGGAGACGCAGTGTGATGGGATGGGCGAGGGAGGGAGCGGTGTGTGGGTGGAGGTGTGAAATATCCAGAGGGTGAGGACAGAGGCCGGCCTGCACGTGTCTGTGTTGGGACAGAGCTCTGCAGGTGGATGTGGGGCATCAGGGCAGCTGGGCTCACAGCCCGCCTCCTGGAGGCCAGCTTCCAGGGCTGACCAGACAAGGTGGGGCTCGGGTTCTGCAGGGACAGCCTTAAGCCCAAACCCTGCTATAGTCCAGACATGGAGTTTGGTGAGGATCAGAAACAGGACACCAGCAGAAGCGCCGCCAGGTCCAGAGGGAGGGTGTCTTTTAGATAGGGGAAGCCCACGCGTGCTTGCGGGTTGGTGTGCACACACATACACGCACTGCAAACACATACACGCACTGCAAACACACGCATGCCCATGTGCCCTCACTCTCACCTGCGCACGTGTGCACGAAGGTGCGCACGCACACACACACATGCTCATGCGTGCACTCAACCATGACACCCTTGGGTGTCATGGAGCTCACCCTGCAGCCACTGTCCAGAGCCGGTGCGGCACGACCCAGGCTCCCAGCTCAGACACGGGCATGCCTGGGCTCGCGCGCAGCAGGCAGCATCTTCTACCGTGGACTCTGTCCACTTCCTAGCTGGGTGCCTGGGAAAGTGAGCACCCAGACAGCCGAAGGCACTGATGGGAGGGCCGTGGGCACATGCTTCAGAATGCTAACTGCGCCCTTTTGGAGCTGGCAACCCACGCTCTGGGAATGTAGCCTGCAGATCAACTCACGCGTGTGCTGGTCCCGGCTGCTCTGGCAGCTGAAGACTGGAGACCTACAGATGCCCATCACTAGGCCTGGTTGAGTGGGGATGCCCATCCCAGAGGAGTGGCTGTGCAGAGAGTCTGTGGTCCCGATGTGCTGCTGGGAGCAGGGGGGACACGAGTACCCGTGCTGGGAGTGTGCAGACGTGCGCAGCTGGTGTGGCCGTGACTGGGGAGGGAACTGTGGGACAGAGCTCCTGGGATCGTGCTTTCGGTGGCCTTCTCGGGTCTGAGTTTTATCACTGGCACGTTATCACTGCTTTAAGAAATCGCCACGTGTGGATGCGTTTATGCCTGTGTGCCTTTGGGTGTTTCTACATCTGCACAGAAGTGGTTAAGCACCTCACTCAGGACGGTACTTCTCTGGGGAGAGTGAGTGAAGAACAAGATTCAGGGGAACACAGACATCTGCATCTTTATCTGGAAGGTTTTATTTCTTGAAATCTATAGCAAGTATGAAAATGGTTCAGATTTGAATCAGCAGGCTGTGGGCTGTATTATTCTTTCTACTTCTTCCATGTGTTTAAAATGTTTTGCCTGAAAATAAATGGTAGTTAAAGAGATAAAGGGGCCCCCGGGTGAGCACCCGGGGGACTGGGTCTGCCTAGGACCAGAGGTCAAGTAGGCAGGAACCCGGAGAAGGCTGCCGGCCCAGGGCCTCAGGTGGAGGGTGCAGGATGGAAAGGTGATGCCGGAGGACTGGCCTGGGGGCCCAGGACCGCAAACAGGTGGGGGCTGGAAGAGGCAGAAGGCCAGGCGGCAGCCTGCGGCCTTCCAGGGAGAGAGGGCAGTGAGGCCTGCCCTCTGCCTTCCCCTGGGCCCGGCTCCCTGGCCTTTGCACTGAGGCCCGGCCCTGCAGTCTTCAATCCCCTGCCTGCTTTGTGAGCCCGCCCTGAGCAGACAGCTGCCTCCCCAAGAAGGACTATGAGAGCAATGTCCGTGGCGGGGGGCGGGCAGGAGCTGGGAAGGCTGGTCACAGTGTTGCAGCTGCCGAGGGCCCAGGGGATACAGCCGGAGGGACTGGGGCATGGCAGGCTTGGCTTCCCCTTCCTGCCTCTTCCAGACCTTTTGTACTCTGGATGGAGTATTTCCGTCTTTCAGGGATGTTGTATGTAAGACAAATAAGACAGAAGCTTGTTGGACCTGGAAATGGGGACCCCGTTGGTGGCCCTGAAGGGAACAGTCTGAGCCGGGCAGCCTCGGGGTCCCTCCTGGAGGGGGAGGGGCGGGGGCGCTCTGCGCGGGACCCCCCGGGGCTGCAGGGGGGCGGCGCGCGGGTCACTGGGCGGCTGTCCCCCACAGCGCGGAAGCAGGAGATCATCAAGATCACGGAGCAGCTCATCGAGGCCGTCAACAACGGTGACTTTGAGGCCTATGCGTGAGTCAGGGCTCCTGGGCCCATCCTGGGGCCGCGGGGTGGGAGGGGGTGGACGGAAGGGGCGGGTTCTGAGGGGCCCCTCCTCACCTGGGTCTGCCCCCCAGGAAAATCTGTGACCCAGGCCTGACCTCGTTTGAGCCCGAAGCCCTGGGCAACCTGGTTGAAGGGATGGACTTCCACAGATTCTACTTCGAAAACTGTGAGTGCGGGGCGGCGGCAGGAAGAGGGCGGCACCCCCGGGGAGCCCACGGGCCCCCAGCCAGGCGCCCAGGGAAGCCCTGTCCCGTCCTCGCCCCACCGGGAGGGGGAGGGGTGGCCGGGCTGGCGGAGCGGCGCCGGGGGCGTGGTGCCAAGCCCCTGCCCGCCCACAGTGCTCGCCAAGAACAGCAAGCCAATCCACACGACGATCCTGAACCCGCACGTGCACGTCATCGGCGAGGACGCTGCGTGCATCGCCTACATCCGACTGACGCAGTACATTGACGGGCAGGGTCGGCCCCGCACCAGCCAGTCCGAGGAGACCCGCGTGTGGCACCGCCGCGATGGCAAGTGGCAGAACGTGCACTTCCACTGCTCGGGGGCGCCCGTGGCCCCGCTGCAGTGAAGGTGAGCGCCCTCGGGGGAGGCGGGGCTGCGGAGAGCGGTGGCGAGGCGAGCGAGCGTGGTGTTAGGGGGCGGGGGCGCCGGGTCAGGGCTTCCAGGCTCCTCTCCGGGCGGCCCCGCAGGCGCCCACCTTGCAGACACCAAACCCGAGTCAGACGGAGAGCGGCCGCCCGACGCTGACCTGCCCGCCCTCGGCCCGCCCCGTTTCAGAGCTGCTGCGGCTGCTTTCACGGGACAGACTCGGTGTTTGGAGCCCAGCTGCCCTCGGGCGCACGGCCTGCCTGTCGCATGTTTGTGTCTGCCTCGTTCCTCCCCTGGTGCCTGTGTCTGCAGAAAACCAAGACCAGATGTGATTTCTTTTTAAAAACAAGACGACAGCCGCACACACAAAATTGATGTCGGATGAAACGGAAAAAAAAACGAAACAAGGGAAAAAGCTGTAAAAAGCCCTGGCGTTTGTGGGGCTTCGAACCTTCAGGCCGCTCCCCGCCCAAGCTCCACGTGTCCGTCTGCTCCTGGCCTCCTCCAGGGACCGGCCTGGGCAGTGAACTTGTCCGCAGGGGCCTGCCACCCAAGGAACGGTGTTTGCTAGGTGGCGCCCACCCCCACGCGTCTGCATCCTCCCTGCCGCGCATGGCTCCTTGTCAGGAGTGTCAGGTGTCGTCTGGGGAGGGGCTGGGGGGGCTGAGCATGGCTGTCCTCCCTCCTGCTTCCCTTCCCTCCTCTCCTCCCCGAGAAGGCGCAGGTGCGAGCTCCCGGTGTCCCTGGCATGGGTGAGCAGTGCAGAGGCTGGGCCAGCCCCTCTGGGAGGATGCGAGCCCTCGGAGAAGGCCCCGCGGGCCCAGGGCTCCAGCTCTGGCCCTGTCGGGGCCAGGGAGGTGCACTGGGTCGGGCAGGGGGTGCAGGGGGGTCACCCCTTATTTTCAGACCTCACGCCTGGCAAGAGACATGCCGAGAGGACGCTGCTGGCTGCGGCGCAGTGTGCAGGGGACCCCGGGGCTGGCCTCCCTTCTGTTCAGGCACCTCTCCCTCTTTGCCCCCCTCCCCCTCCCCCCGTGTGGGAGTGGGGCAGGAAGGAGAGAGGGGCCAGAGGCGGGTGGGTGCCTTCGGCTCCCAGGCCGAGGCAGAGTCCAGGCAGGTGTTTGCTGAAGGAAGCTGCGCTTTCGGAGTCTGGGCCCAGGGCAGCAGGGAGCGGAGGGCTGCACGGGGCTGCGTGTGACAGGGACCCCTGGGGTTGGGAGAAGGCGGGCTGGGCTCACCTGGGGTCCCCCCGCGTGCTGGCAGGCACTGTGGCGAGCCTCCGGGATGGGCCACGTGGCCAGGGGGCGGCAGAGAGAGCCAAGGGCCGTCGTCTGGGTGTGCGAGTGGGTCTGAGCTGGCCCGCTGGGCCGTGGTTGGGGGGTGCAGGGGCCGTGATCGCAGGTGCAGGACCCCCTGCCCCAGTACCTGCCCTCTTCAACTCATGTTGTTTTCAACACGGATTTTCTTTATCTTCCCCCGCAATCAAGCCAAGGGAGGGGCCCGGAGTGGGGAACAGAACACAGGATGCTGGTCTCCAAGGGGACTGTCCATCGACAGACACTCAGAGTGGATGCTCACCTGCCCGTCCGCGGCTGTGCTCAGGACAGCTGTCCCCACCCATGGACGCGGGGTGAACATCCGCCAGGCTCCCTGGGCCTCGGGCAGCGGCAGGGCCCGCCGTGGACAGTGTGTGGCCCGGCCACCCTTGCCTCCTGGGGCCTCCTCCCCTCCTCTCCCCCTTCTCTCCACGGAGCTGCCTGTCTGGGATAATTTGGGGATTTTTTTTTCTGGGGGATAGTTCTTTTGCATGACCCCTCATGAGCAAGCCACACCCGCTCTTCTAGCTAGATGTCCGCGGTGTGGCAGCGTCGGCCAGCCCGCCCTGCAGAGGGTCGGCTGCCTGCGGTGCTGGCCGGCCTTTCCTCTTCTCTCTTTTTGCTGAGTTTCATTGTCTTTTCTTTCTGAGCCTTGTAAGTGTACAAAATTATTATTTTGTTCTGTCTCGGGAAACTGCAAATAAAAGGAAAACAGGACAAACTGCTTCAAGTGCATCCGCGTGCTCTATGCCAGGACCCTGCCGACCCCTCACCTCACGGCAGGTCCCTTCGCCGTGTGGGCCCCGGGCTGGCCAGGCTGCAGAAACCCTAGGCCAGACGTCTGTTCCCGAGCCCGTCTCGGTGGACGGCATGCCCAGGTGGGGCCCCTCCGTGCCGCTGCAGGTCAAGCTCTGCCAGCTGTCCCCACCCCAACCTCTGGTTCCACTGAGGCTGCTGTCGGCCCTGGACAGACCCCTGAGTCCCCACGCCCCCAACCTTTCCCATCACCCTAGTGGTCTCTGAAGATGAGGCTGGGAGAGTGGATCTATGTGGGAAGAGCCGCAGGACCAAGGCCTGCTGCCCTGTCCGGTCTCTCCCTCCACCCATCCGTTCTTCGGGCGCGTTGACTGGAACACGCGGTGCCCGAGGCCAACCCCGGCTGCTCCTGTGGGCCCTCACGCTGAGTTGTGTAGACAGCATGTAGACGGCACACAGGCCAGCGTGGATGTCAGACACTGACGTCAGAAGCAGAAGAGCAGTGGCTGCTGAGATGCAAAGAGGACAGTGCAGGCGATGACAACAGGGGCCCGGAGAGGCTCTGCGAGGAGGCCCGAACAGCAGGAGCCCAGAGGAGAGACCAGGGGGACAGAAGGATGCCAGGTACAGAGGCTCCCAGATGGTCCCAGACTGAGGGGAGGGAGGGAGAGAGGGAGGGCCCAGGGTCGGCACAGCCAGGCGGTCCCCACCAGGCCTTCCCTCTGCAGCTCAGCCCCAGCATGGAGGGACGCGTCACCTGGCTGCCCATGGCACCCCCTACAGTGGGGGACACAAAAGCCTGCTGGGCCTCCCTCGGGAACACTCAACCTCAGCCTGTGCGGCTGAGTGAGTGCTGGCCACGTGGCTGCCTGGCCTGTCTGATCACCTGACCACAGAGCCGCATGGCAGCCCGGCCCCGTGGCTGTCTGACCACGTGGCCACATGACCACACTGCTGCATGGACACGTGGATGCATGGTCGCCTGGCCCTCCGGACATCTGCCCTCGTGGCCGCACACACTCAGGCCCCGCTGGGCGACGGCTGCTGGCGCCTGCCTGTGCCCTGCTGTCCCTCCCGCAGGCCTCTTGGCCCACCTCGCTCCCAGGCAGACCCTGGGCAGCCCTGCTGGTACCCCAGAGGCACTCTCCTGTGGAGATGGGCAGCCTCGCCTCCACGCCTGGTCCCCAGGCCCTGCTGCCTGTCTGTACCTTACGCCTCGAGCTTACTCAGCACAGAAATACAGGCTTCAAAACAATCTGATACACCAAACGCACCCACCCAGGGGGTCCAAGTGACTTATGATGAGACGGCTGCCGCTTCGGGCCAGCTCAGTCCTGTCCACTGTGACAGAACAGGTCTCCTCCTCCAGCCTCGGCATCTGGTTGCAGGCACCTTCAGATGGGCCAGGAGGCCCTCGATGCCAGCTTGTTGGCCCCGTGGGCAGTACCCGGCAGGGGCCCTCAGGTGTGCAGGCAGGAGGGAGGGCTGCACAGGGAGCACCTCGGAGGATCCGAGAGCCGGGCACAGAGAATCTAGGACAGAGCCCGCGAGTGGAGTCTGTCCCCGCTGCCGCAGTATCTAGGGCTCCACTCACCTATCAGCTGTAATCCGAGGAGCCTTTCCAGGCCAGGCCTCCCTCCGGGCACCCGCCACCGCCTCCCCCTACCCTGCCCACTGCGGATTCTGAACCCTGAGGCGTGCCAGGACTCCAAAACCCAGAGCAGGGCCGCCAGGACGGGCAGAGGGAGGTCAATGAGAGGGCCTTTCACTTGTCATTTTAAAAAGCACCTGCTTTGGGCAAAGCCCCCTGGGCCACGGGTAAATCCCCTGCCCTGGCGGGTCCTCTGAGCAGGAAGTGCCCACGCTGCTCCCTATTCCGATGGTCAGAAGTAAGGCTGAAAACAGGCCCCAGGCCAGCGAAGAGACAGACTGAGAAGTGTTTGCAGACTGTCTAATGACCAGCTGCCGAGGACATTCCCTAAACTAGGACGAGAGTCCCAGGCCTGCAAGGATGCGGGGAGCACAGGGAGCTCCCACACCCCAGCAAAGACACCCCGCTCTGGAGGAGTTCCCGTCTGCGTGGCGCCGGCTCTGTGGCTGAGGCAGCCTCCCAGGCAGGTTTCCCAGGTGTAGCGAGGACCAGGTCACAGGGTTCAGAGCAGGGCTTCTCTCTGCTCTGCGGCTCCGTCACCCACTTCCTGCTAGAAAAGTCTGAGGGGAGATGACCGCTTGGGCCTGGCGGGGAGGGGAGCAGGGGATGGTGGGTTAAGGGAGATGCTGTCTCCCCCGACAGGAACTGCCCCAGGAGAGGGGGGACCCCAAGCTCTGCAGGCGCACAGCACGGAGGGGCAGGGCTCCCGCGGAAAGGGGTCCCTGGGGCTCCAACAAAGCACAGGACTATTTTGGAATTTCAAAAGTCAACTTTATCCAGATAGGAACCTTTCAAACAGAACACAGAGAAAAAGTTAGGCTGCAGTTACTAAAATACACTTTGACAAACGACCTAACATTAGAATACAAGAGGAGCTGGGGAAATGCCGGATGCGGGGTCTCGGCCAGCCCCACCCCCAGTTCCTCCCCAGTATCCTCCGAAGTGGGAGGAGAGTCAGTCAGACAAAGCTCCATCGTTCCTAAGGGGACGTCATGGCCGCCTCAGACGCCAGCGAGCAGGCTGGGTGTGCGCCTCTCAGGGGCACCCGCGGCAGCAGGACTCACGCGGGCAGGCTGCTTTTAGGCCAAAGTCCTCTGGCCAACGTAACGCCCGGAGAAACAGGGCAGCTGGCAGGTAAATCTCTTCAGCTGGGGTCCTCGGAAGCCACGCGGATCCCACCTTCTGGCCCAAGTGAGGGAACTCACGGCCACTGGCACTTCCTGTCGGGGCAGTGGGACCTCCCAGTTAGGGCAAGAACAGAGTGCGCAGGGAAGGACACCCAGGAACGAGACCACACTGGTTGACACCACCTCAGCAGGGGCTTCCACGGAAACTGAGTCCTGCAGGGGCATCCCGAGTTTGTGTCCTCAAGAAGCACAGCAGGGCCCCAGGAGGCAGTCTGGAACATGGCAGTAGGGCCCGAGGGACCAGAGAGGCTGAGAAGGGCCCAGAGCCCCCCGGGCCACTGCCTGGGCTGCTCTGCGTGTCTGTTTCCAGGGTTGGGCCTCAGAGCCATGGGCCTCGTGCTGCTGGGGGCTGTGGGAGGGGGAGGGTGCGGGCTCAGCAGTGTTTCTGCAGGGGTCTGGGCTGGAGTGTGGAAGGCTCAGACCGTAAGTGGGGTGCTGGGAGCCCCCGGGCTGGCTGGCACCTTCTCTTGGTGCCTGGTAGTGGTGGCCACAGTAAAGGTCACTTGCTAAGACATGTTTAAGTCCCAGGTGATTGTCAGGACAGTCTTGTCACCAGAAAGGCAAGTGAAACCTGTTCATGAGAGCCTACAGCACACCCTGCTATGATCCAGATGTTCAAAGCCAAACCGCAAGTCGGGGCAGGAGCCCCTCCCCCACTTCCAAGGCATCTCTGTGGAACTCGCTGGACGGGCACTGCAGAAAGTCAATCGCAGCAGGAGCACAAACAAGGTCTCAGAACTTGTGAAGCCCAGTGGCTGTGTCCTCCCGACGTGGACGCACTGGCCCGAGCCCCCATCGGCGCCCCCCACGCCCACCGTGGCCCGCAGCGGCTGTCCCGCCCCAGCCCTGTGGTCAGGGCACCCCACTCACAGGAGTGTTAACACAGCTAGCGTACAGATAAAACCCAAAGGTGTACTGAAGATCAACAAAGAGCTGGCTCTGACCCCACCGTGGGCCTTGCACACGTCCTTCCCAGGGGGTTAGAAACGAGCCCTGCAGCATCTACAGGAGTCACTGAGCTTTATGGTTTCATTCGGCCCCAAAATACACGTTTAGGGGGCCTCAAATTACTAGACATGTGAATCTGAATGTTCCCCACCCCCAGGTCCCTTCCACCCTTCGGTTCCTCCCACGAGCTCCAAAGCCAAAGTTGAGTCTGTCCCACTCGGGTCGTGCCACGGCGGGTCTGCTCCCTGGGGGCTGCAGTTCCGATGTGAGTAACGGTGGCGTTCCAGCGCAGGGGCCTCTGCCGGCTGCTGTCACATGATCGCACAGCACGAGTTTTGCTTCCGGGCCTGGAAAGAGACAAAGAAGAGCTGAAGAGGTGGACCTCGGCGCACGTAGCACTGGGAGGTCCGCGGGGATCGGGCGGCTTTACCGGGGGCTCCGGGAATCGCAAGGAGAGAGAGAGAGAACCGGCCCGTCCGCAACACCTGGAGCGAAGCTGTCCAGGAGCAGTTCATACCCCTGAAGTTATTTTGTCCACCTTCCGTTAACGCTATCAGTAAGGAAGTAAACTTCCTGTTGTTAAGCCAAGTACAAAGAACAGGAACGTAAGTCGGGTCGGCTGAGTCTCTTCCTCTGCTCCGGCCCCATTTCCCCGTAAAGCTATCTGAACCCACAGGGGTGTTTCTTACTGAGGATGTCTTCAGAGAACAGAGAGGTTCACACTTGGTGTGTGGGGCCTCCGCTACCTTCCCTCTCGCCTCCTGTTCGCAGGTGCCCCCTAGCCCCACTGGCATCGCCCTCCAAGGCACACGTGAGCAAACGTGTGTGTGTGGATGGAGCAAGTAAACGCAGCGCCCCCGCTGTTCAAACTGAAATCCTTCGGCTGAAGGGAAGCTAACTAGGAACGTAAGAAACTCTCTGGGAAGGCGGTGCACTGCTGCTCCTCGGCAGACAGCAGGGATGCGGGGCCCACCCTTCCGGCCTCCCGGGGGAGGGGCCCGGAGGCAGGGCGGGGTAAGGCCCCTGCGCGCCTGGGCTCCCACAGCGCCCCAGTGAACCTGCGGCTACTGACCGGCCACGTGACTGACCGTTCCAAGGAAGACTTGCTTAGTGGTGAGCACGCGGCCACTGCTCTCGGGAAGGGGTGCCCGGGAGCAGCCGGGCCGTACTCACCGTTTTATAGAAGGCTTTAGACTGTATTCCCAGCACTTCGGATTTGGACACCAGGTCATCGAGCTTCTCGCCTCGCTCTAACAAAGACTCCATGGTGTTGTGCTGGACAAGAAGAAAAACAGAAAAGGACACTTTGCTCTGTTCACGAAGTGAGTAGACGCCAGCCCCCCCGTGAAGCTCAGTCACAGGAAAGCACTTCCTTTGGGCCCCTCCCCATAACTGGGACACCGCATCAAGACACAGTGTCCCAGACCTGTGGAGGCAACAGGACCTAGTGACCTTCCTGGAGAATCTAAAAGGTTCTAACTGGGACATAAAGCACTTCCCCCAAATCCTCCGCAGCACAGGCTCAGACAGCCACAGTCCAGGAGGGATCACCTACGCCTGTATTTATACACACACATTCCTACTGCACAAAACGCTTCCTGTTCCCCCAGGGGAACTGTGTCTAAATCGCATCACTGTCAATTCTGTGAGAGCACCTCTGCACTTAGGCAGTGCAGACAGACCCTTTCTGAGTGGGTGAAGGGACGGAGGCCCTCAGAAGAGCCCCCAGCCCTGCTGCCAGGACCATCAGGAAGTGGCCGACTCACTCCCACCCCAGACGGCCATTGCTAGGGCAGCTGCAAGGCCCTCAGAGGCCTCTTCAGAGCAAGTGGCATGAACCTAGCTTTGCACATGTGAAACGGCACAGAATGAGGAGTGAGCAAAAATGTCCTTTATCTCTACACACAGCTGAGCAACTCAGATTTCCACCATAAAAAGTTAACTGGCTCAAGACATGAATGGGATAAAAGGTAGCATAACCAGTAATCCAGATTTTATCACTGCAGCCAGAATGGGCTGGGTGTCCAGGACCCATCTGCTCTGTGCAGTGGAGAGAGAAGGAAAGACAGAGAGCATGTGTCCCCCGGCTCTGTGGTGCTCACATGCGCAGGTTCTGAAGCAGCAGAAGGCAGAGACAGGGCTCGGTTAGGAAACGTGGAGAAACATGTCACCAAAGACAGAAAAGTGCCGGAAAACTGTCACATCTAACTTTCATTCCAAAGTCCCAAAATGTTACCCAAGGCGTGGTTTAGCAGACCTAGGCTTGGAGCCCCTGGGATGCTCTTTATAGAACACAGCCTCCTGGGCCCTGCCCCAGACCTGAGTCCAACCCCAGGAGACGCAGACGTGCATGAAAGCTGAGCCAGCGTTGGTAGGAGTTTTATATTTGAGGTAGTATTTGTCTCGGCACCTTTTCTGGGTTTTATTTTAATTTTGGGGGGCTGTGCTGCGCAGCTTGCGGGATCTTAGTTTCCTGACCAGGGATCGAACCTGTGCCCCCGCAGTGGAAGTGCGGAGCCCTAACCACTGGACGGCCAGGGAAGTCCCCTTTCCTGGGTTTTATATCCATCTACTTAGGCGTCCATTAATTGCCGGGCACCGGCTAAGCCCTCGCCCTAAGCCTAAGCCGGGCGTTGTCCTGTGAGCAGGGGCGTAAAGATCAGGATAAGCTCCCAATCCTGGGAGCTCGCACACGAGTCGGGCTTCACGTAAACGTGCAGTGACAATGCAGCGACATTTGGAAAGGGCCCATACAGCCTCCAAGTACCCTGGTGGCCCGAGTGTGGGGCGTCTGTGCAGGAGGCAGGCAGGAAAGGGAGGGAGGGCCCAGGGTACGAGGCCACGGCAGGGAGCCTGCACTTTATCCTGGAGCTGACTTGGGAGCTGCTTAAGGACTTCAGGCAGAAGAGTGACAGATCAACAGCTACTGTCTAGTGGACAGACTGGAGGGAGGTGGGAAGCCAGGGGTCCAGTCAGAGGCAGAGGCCCCAGGAATCAAAGCCAGTGCTGCTCGAGGGCCAAAGGTAGCTCAGAGTCTTAAAAAAAAGTTGAAGCAGCAATTACAAACCAGGAGATTTCAGCTAAAAATGCAGGGTTCCCGCTCTTCTAAAACAGGCCTGATTCTGACAACTCTGGGCCTGTATTTAGTCAGAGCAGGTGAGCCTCAGTCTGCGCCGAGACCCAGACCCTGAAAGGGAGGTGCCTGCCGGGCAGTGGCTCAAGCTAAGGCAGGCACCGCAGAGGCAGGACCACAGAACTCAGACCCGCCGAACCCAGTAACTACCCAGACAGGGAGCGGGGATGGGAATATGCTGGGTCCCTCAAACAACGGGTGCCGTTAACCAAGACGGGGCGCAGGAGGGATCCTGCTGGGGTTGTCTGAGTGAGTCTGGCTTTGAGGCCTCTGATGCACGGGGACAGGTGGGCAAACACCACTTTCAGAAAAGCGCTTCGACTACAACTAAAACAAGCGTCGGCTGCGCGGGCTTGACTACTGGCAAATCTTTCTGCCCCTCAGTTTGGGGACTTGCTCTCCTACTTACTTACTTACCAGGATGATTTTTGTCTCATCTAGTTCAGCCTGCACTTTAGTCATGGGGTCAGCTTCTCGGGGGTTCTAGGAAAGAACCAACAATAAAAACGATGTCAGGACTGGAGCGGCCGCCTGGAAACAGGGCTCAAAACCAAGTGAGCTGGACACACTTCCAGAAGTGAAAAACCACAGGCTGTTTAACCACATGATGGAGAAGCAAAAGCCTGCCTAGGAGCTTGGGTCCAGGGCTTAATGTGGGTCCCTGCGTTTTTCAAAAGGACAGCAACATCCACAGAGCCCCAGCCACCAGGGCCGCCGGCTCTTCTGTTTCACGCAGCTTTGGGCCACACAGTCTTTACACCCTACCTGGTATCTACTGAGGTGACCGTCCAGGCCTGCGTACTGGATGGTATCGGGGGATCCAACTGGCCAGTCTATCCTGTCGACCTGCCTGGAGAATTCGTCCAGTACCTGCAGGACAGAGGAGCTCAGCAACACGCCCTCCCCTCTGCTGCGCTCATCCGAAAGAGAGGGCCCAGGCAGGAGGGTAGAGGAGGATGGCTAACGGCAAGGGGAAAATCTAAGCTCAAGTTCCTCCTTCCTCAGTATTCTGGGAATTAAAAACCAAGGATGCCTAGCCTGGTATGAACCTCATCTGGTGAATGATAAAAGTATTAGAATTTCAAACTACAGATTTCCACTTTTATCAGGTTATGAATTTCCAGAACAAAGGATATTGGCCCTCTAATTTTCCAAAACAATTCTTCAGAAAGGTAATTAGGTCCTTTGAGTTTAAGCAGCCACCAGATTTCATGTGCTTATAAGTGTATGAGTGTTTTGGGGGATGTGAGGCCAGGGCCTTTGAGGAGTTTATCATTAGCACCACACAAACACACTGAAGAACAAGGCGGCACTAGCCCCACAGCGGGAGAGAAGCTGCTGTAACTGCACGATGGGCCAGCAGGGGGGACTCCTCGAGCAGAGGCACAGAGGTGGGGAGGGGCCCGGTGTGTGCTGGACGGGCCTGTGGGAGTGGAAGAGGGGAGGAGGGGAGGAGGGGAGGAGGGGAGGAGGGGAGGAGGGGAGGAGGGGAGAGCATGCAGTCTAGTGTGGCTCAGAAAGAAATGAAAGTCATGACTTTGAGGGCAGAGGCAGGAAGAGAGCCAGCAAGAGGAGTGACGGGGGCAAAAGCACAGACAGAGCTGACCCGAGGGCCCCCTCCCGGAAGGAGAGATGCTGTGACTCTGTGGCCAACAAGAAGAGTCAAGGCAGCACCAGGGACACTAGTAGGGTGAGAAGCAGAAATCGGCAGGGGCAGGGGGTAGGGTGGGGTGGGACGGACGGGACTGGGAAGGCTCCCAGACTCTCTCTTGGTTTAGGGTGAGGAGAAAAGCTGAGAACAGGTTGATTTTGGACACACTATTTCGCCCCTTCCGCCTTGGGCCCTCTCGTCACTCCCGGCCCAGTCCACACTCGTCTGTCCAAGTACAGTCCAGCCGAGCTGCAGACGCACCTTCTCCAGCAAGGTAAACGCCACCCGGGATGGGTATTCATTGTCAGCAATGACCACTCCCGCCAGACTGTCGTTTCTCACGTAGACATGGCACAGATATTCTAGGGAGACAAGAGGCCAGACACACAGAGGGTGACGTGAGGGCTTTAGACTTTCTCACCACCAAAACCAGTCAGAGTGTTACAGTGCTGGGCTCCTGCCTCCTGGGCCAACGAAGTGGCTCTGCGTGAGGTTTATGGTGAGGCCCTGCACATAGGACAGCGCGTGTAGTTCTGACGGCAGCGCGGCCCAACACCTGCTGCAGGGCGAGTGAATGCCCCAAGGCCCAGCGTGCAAAGCCAGGGTCGAAAGGAGCACCAGTGGTGCAGAAACATCCCAGGTAACAGGGCCCCAGGTGCATGTCCAAGTCACATCCTTGAGCTCTAGGTCAGGCTTGCCTGTATCTTGGGAAGCTGCAGCCCTCTGAGGCTGGGCTCTGCTCCGCTCCCAAGCTGATGGAACCCTGGCCAAGCCAAGCAGCCTCCACTTTCTTAGAAATCACCTGTCAGGGCCTCAGCCTTCCTCATTACAGCAACCTAGCCTGCTCCACTCTGTGGTGGGCCTTGGCGGGGATGGGGCAGGACGGGAGGAGGAGACAAAGCCCATCCAGAAAAAAATTAGCCACGACTGGCTGGTGTCTCAAGCATGTGCTGCAGTCATCAAATTATCAAAAGGTAGTCTATACAAGGGCTTCTGCAAAATAGTCACAATCCCTGGAATTAATTTTTGTCACTTTAAAAGGATTCAGAGATGACACAGCTCACCAAATGCCTCTAAAATAAGTGCCTCTAAAATAAATGCCTAAAAATTTTTACAGGAAACCTGAATCATGAAGAAGAAAAAACTAAGGTCAAGAGGAAAAAATAATGAGTTTCCAGATTCCTGGGCAAAAATCTAAGCAGCACAGAATACAGTATTACCTCCACAGGGCTGGGTGGAAATCCTTTCCCGAGATGTCTACAACTCCCGAGGGGAAAGAGGACACAGCAGGAAGGCCGCTTACTGCTCCGAGAGGCGGACCCTAATCTTAAGCGAGCCCAAGCATTTGGGGGTGATTTTAACCAGGCAACTTCGACACCAACAGTGGGCACAGAATCTTGCGTAACAGGAAAACGAGGAGGAGGGAAGAGAGCAGCTAGCAGAGGAGCGGGGTCCTGGCAGCCCTCTCCATCACGCGGCAACCGCTCCTGCTGATGGAGCTCCGAGCTGCCTGAGGTGGGGCGGCCAGGCCAGCACACACGCACAAGGCAGCAGGTCCTCTTACCTTGTTCCTTGACAGAAGCTCTGCTGCCTTTCGAGGATCGCTCCACAATCAGCTGACTTGTGAAGGTCATGAATTCCTGAACGCTAAGAAACACAACACATATTACCTGTTCCTGTCACCTTGTCCCCAACACAGTGGAAAGGGACCTCTGAGCGTATACACTAAGGAGACGCTGTTTCTTGGTTTCATTCCTTTCCCTCCCAACCTTAGGAAGAAATAATAAACACCCTGTCAATGATCACAAATACAGGTAATTAGAAATCACCAAGACCATTCAAACCACATCTGCTTGCTACCTAGCTCGCTCAAACAAACCACTTCCAGACTTCTGGGGAACTTTCTACAAGTTATCCTTAATTTAACATTTTGGTCAGTGTATGATTTGGGGCACAGTGGAGAAGCAAAAGCCAGCTCCTGTTTTCAAGGCTCCACTAACTTCTGAGAAGCGGGGACAAGTAAAATCTGAGACAGAATCACATTAAGTGGCAAAAACTGTTCGGCGGATGCACAGTCAGTTATGGCAGCTGCCACTGGCTGAACCATGCAATGCGACACATGTCCGCAGTGACTGCTGGCTCTGAGAGAACAAGGCCTCCGGTCTGCTGGGGCAAATCCACCGTACGAGCCCGGGGCACTCTGGAAGGAATGCAGGGCAAGAGCTCAGCCAAGACGAGGAAACAGAAAATGGCTTGCACAGAGGCTGAGAGGGAGGAGGAGGTTCACGGGCCCAACAGAGACATGTGGCCGGAATGGAAGGGTCCCAGGTGACAACGGTCCAGCTGGAGGAAGCGGAATTAACAAGAAGCCTCCGACTGGGAATGCCATGTAAAGGGCCGTCAGCACAGGGCCTTGACTTGTGGAATCCACAGTTAGCCCCAGCAGATGTGGATACTTCTGAAACCGCACGGACAGCCACACAGATGAGTGAGGACTCCCGACTCGGGAGTGGACTTCCCTGGCTGGGATCCCAGCTCCACCACTTATGAGACGTGTGACCTCCGGGGCAAGGTACTTGCTGCACCAGGCTTCATCTGTAAATCGAGATTTGCTGTGATGATTAGATGAGCACTTAGCACGATGTCTGGCGCACAGTATTACTTGTTATTATTATCTTGAGAGGGTGATAGGATCAAAATGATCCCTTAGAAAAAAGTCTGAAAATAAGGAAGTCCTTGCAGTAAAGCGACAGAGCTTAGAGTGGGACTATAATTAGACAAATGAAGAACTGCATTCATTGTGAGAGTCTGCATACAAGGGCCAGAAAAGCTGGAAAACCCTTTGAAGGTTGGAGGCTTGGGTTCTGATAATCATGAGGCAGGCAGGATGTAAGAGAAGAGGACTTATGAGAAAAACAATGAGCTCGGCTGGACTACGTGTTGTTTTAAGAGGCACTGGTAGAGATGTCCCGACAGTATCGCAGTTGTGTTAATCATCTGAAACTGGCCTGGGTATCGCAAACCAGTGAGGTGAAAGTCCTACAGTGAAATCTCTGAGGATATTCAGTATACATGGGGGAGGGGAAAAAGGAAAAGTGAAAGAATCAGAATCAGCCAAGTTAGCTCCCAAAGTTCGATCACAGAAAAGAAGCAACACAGAACAGAGACTAGAGGTCATGATAAAGAAAGCTAAGAAGTACCAAGAAGGACCCAGAAAGAAGCAGAAAGTTTCGACAAAATAACAAGAGGAATTGTTTGAGATCCTGCCAGTAAGCCACTCTCATCAAGAACAAAACAGCCGCACTGAAGCAGCTGAAAACAGAAAACAGAATCCAGACTGCCGATTCCCCCAGACCCGGAGACTGGATGACCACAGACCCAGACTCTGTAGGGTCCTTCTCCTTTTGTGCCTGAGTCACCCCCATCCCTCCCACGAACAGGCTGGAAGTGTCTGTGGTAATTCTAATACACACCTGATTGTATTAAAGTGCCTCACGAATGTTCAAAAGCTTGTAAGCCCTACAAATCCCAGGCTTCCTTCCAAATCTTCATCGTAGAACCCTTCTGTACCACGAAAGCCCAACCATAAAGAGCGTACGATTTGCGCTGGAGTCCTGGCTGGTTTGGTATCCATCTCTTGGGACCTCAGTGACTTCACCCATAAGATGGGACAGTATACCAATATCTCTCATACGGAATTGCTGGAAAGCCCCACCAGATAATACAAACGTGGTTCTTAAGGTGTGGCACGTAAGCTTCCTAGGTCAGCATCACTAAGTGGGCGTTGCTGGTTTAAAATATAGATCGCTGGGCCTCCACTGGACCCAGGAATCTGAGTGAACCTGGGGAATCTGCACTTTTTCAAAGCCCCCTAATAATTTTTATACGACAGAAATTTGGAAAAACCCTGATTACAGCATTACATTCTACGGTGGGATAAGGCTTTTTGCGATCGAAAAAAACATGATTCTTCAGAGGCACAGTCCGCAGGCCGAGGAAGAGGCCCCCGCCGGCTCCACTGCGGGAGGCCGAGCCCCGGCCCTCCCCCGATTCCGGGGCCGTCTCCAACCCCGACCCCGGGCCTCCCCGCCCGGGCGCAGCCCGCCTGGGCCCGCCTACCTGGACCTCTGGAAGAAGCTGAATGAGGACACGTCGTACGCGGCTTTGAGCAGCACCGCCTTGGCATCGCCTTTGTACAGGACGCTGAGGCTGTACAGCCTCATGGCGCCGCGCCCTCGGGCCGGCTACCCGCCTGGCCGCGGGACCGGCTCGCACGGAGCAGCGCGGCGCCGCCCCTCGAGACCACCACCTGCTGCGGCCGGGTCGACCGCCGGCTTCCTCCACCTGGCTCTGGGTCCACTTCCGGCTCCGGTCATGGGCCGCCGCCCGAGGCCTAACGAAGGGTTTTCGTGCCCCGGATGCAGAAAGGAGCAGCCGGAAGCACGGGGGAGGGGGCGGGGGCAGAGTGCTGCGCGTGCGCTTGAGGTCGGTCCCCGCCCCCCGGGCTTTCGTAGGCCGGCCGGCTCGCTGCTCGTAAGTCTTTAGCGTTCCCCTGCTGTCCTTCTCTCTGCGAGGGCCTGTCCTTTTCTCCCTGGCCGTCCTGAGTTCTCCCAGGGTCCCCTCGCTTCCTCCCGGTCCGTTCTGAGTCCTATAGGGTCGCCTGTGTCCACCGGCGCTGTCCTCCCTCCGAACGGTGAGACCCAGAGTCCCACCCACACGCCAGGGCTTTGTAAACCCCACACGAGGGACTTTGATTTATGGGCGAACTGCTGTCCCTGGAAAGTGTTTTGTGAATCATATCTCCTTTCTGAGTGAAGGGCAGGGACCTGCCGGGAAGTGAAGGCATGCCTCTCATTTTCAGATGATTGAGTCCTCTCTTGCCACTCCCACGCCTTCCTCCTGCCTGCCTGGGAGCAAGTCCCTGGTCACACAGGTCCCTTCAGCACAAGCCCGCAGGGGTGAGGGCTCCTGGGCCTGCCCACCACCTGGGAAACCAGATGTCTAACCACTGATTTGGGAGCCAAACTGCTGACCTCACAGAGTAGCAGAGCCACTTCACCTCATAAGGGGCAGAAATTCATCTCCAAACTGAGGGAGCAGCTTGGCTTACCGTGACTTGGAAAACCTCATTTTGCTTGAGATGTTGGAATAATGCTTTTTCAATGGATGGGGATGAATGAGGCTCAGTTCCCTAAGGGTAGTACATCTTTCATGCTTCTTGTTTGTTAAATGGTATGTTATCCGAAAGCATCTTGCAGGACAGAGGTGAAAGGACCTTGGTGTTTGGAAGTTGGCAGAAAGGTTACACAACTATCATGCTACAAGCAGCCAGATCTGAAATGATGGGAAAGAGATGGTAATAGTTGAAAAACCAACAGCATCGCTTTAAACATTACCCTAAATCAGGGTGTCTCAACCTTGTCACTGTTGCTGTTTCGGATTGGATAATTCTTTGTTGTTGGCGGCTGTCCGTGCATTGCAGGCAACATCTCAGGCCTTTTACCCACTAGATGCTGGTGGCACCCCACCGGCCATTTGGCAACCAAATATGTCTCTGGTGGGACTTCCCTGGCCGTGCAGTGGTTAAGACTCTGAGCTTCCACTGCAGGGGGCACGAGTTCGATCCCTGGTCGGGAACTAAGATCCTGCATCCGTGTGGCCAAAAATAAACAAACAAACAAATAAATAAAAATAAAAATACAAAAATGTCTCTGGACATAGCCAAATGCACCCTGGGGAGCAGTGGCTTAGAGAACCATTGCTCTAAATATTCCTGTGGCTGAAGGAAGTTCCCACCACCTGCTTTCACTCGGCACCTTCCTCACCGACCCTCTTCCCTGGCTATTTCCAAGTGCAGAGGGTGGAGAGAGCTTTCCCACATCCCCTCCAGTTTGGTACTAAACGTTAAGAACAGACTTTGGCCAACGCCAGGCCAGTGTCACGGGATGGTGGAGAGCTGTTAGTGCAGCCCCATCCTGACTGCGCTGACATAGATGACCTCTAGGGGGCGGTTGAGAGCCATTTCTGAAGACAGTTCTCAAAGTCCCTTTTCCTTTGCCACTAAAAGTCGTACAAAAGGAGGAATCAGGAGGACAGTGTTGGGTTGGAATAGATTTAAATGTATTCACGTGACACATAATAGTAATTGTCTTGAAGTTTCCCTTACACCAAGCACTTTTCCATATGCGTCCTCATTTAATCCTCACAAAAACAGAGGAAAATATTATTACCACCTTACAGACATAGAAACTGAGCTTCAGGTTAAGGAAATTGCTCCTGAGAGGCACACGTCAACACCAAAACACGTAACAAACTTTCACAGCTCTAGCAGCGCTCTCCCTCCTCTCTGGCCTTGCTTGTCCTCCATCACCCCAGAAAGCCTCACTTGGCCTATGTGGTTACCAACTCCCCAAGCTCATCCATCTTACTGAGTAGCAAGGCCCACCTTCCACTCCAACACCGCAGCTGTCACCCAACTTGGATTCAGTCCCAGCACTTCCACAAACCACAAAACCACAAAAGTGAACAAACCATTAACTCCTCTGAGTCTCTTTCTCTCTTTCATCTGTAAAACTGGAAAAATACCCTTTCCGTAAGCATGTTGCTGGGAATGATAAGACATTATGTTCCAAGCCCTAGTCATAGTAGATGTTTAACAACGGTGATGACTACGTGTATTGTTATCATTCATGACAAAAAGGAGGAGAGGTCATGGTGGGTTGCAGGTGTCCTGCTGGCTGTGGGAAGTGGAGATTTGATGGTAGGCTGAAATCTGAGGAAGGTCTATAGATTGCAGATTAGTATTGTATCTGTTTTAATTTCTTGATTTTGCTCATGGTGTTGTGGTTATGTAAGTGAATTCTTTGTTTTTAGGAAATATACACAAGTACTCAGGGGTAAAAGGACATCCTGTCTGAAACATGCTCTTAAAGAGTTCAGATCTATAATACATATGAAGGGTAAAGCAAATGTGGTAAATTTAAAGAGTCAGGATGAAGGGTATCCAGGAGTTTCCCTGTACTGTTCTTGCAGCTGTCCTGTAAGTCTGCAATTATGGGGATAGAAAAGATTGTAGGGCAGGGCGCTGACATCATGCATGCAGCACCCACACTTGTGGGGATGGCACATTTCTCTCGAGTCCTGGCCCACCTCGTTTGCTGGGCCGTGCAGACAGAACTGGCACAAGGCTGCCCATGACAAATGGCTGAGGCTCTCTAAGTTCGCCCCCACTGGGCAAGGCAGGCTGACACCCACCTTCGAGGCTTTGCTCAGCTCCCAGAAGGCGCTCAATGTAGCTGCACAGTGGAACCCTCTAGGGAGCTGGATAAAAGCTGGCTGAGGGGCATACTCCAGGAGGCCCAGCCCAGGGGGGAAACCAGCCATTCAGTGGCCTCGGTCCCCGTACCCCTTTGTCCGGCCAGTCAAGGCCAGGGCAGCAGGGCTGTTTTCACTCTAAGCCTAACACCAGCCTCCGCAGCCTACCCAGGAAAGGGGCCCTGAAAGGGGCCACCAATGTGGTCAGGCCTCCAAAGGAGTTCAGAGCATGTCACCTTAAATATGTTGCTTTGACATACTGATTATTTTGAACCAACCCTCATTTTCCTTAGTCACTTCTCCGCAGTTTACTCTCCCGACCCCCAACCCCGCTGTCCTGTCAATTCTTCACAAATTTATTGTTTTTTTATAAAAGTATAAAAGCTTTTTCTCTGGTCACTTCTTTGGATCTTCATTCTCTCGTGAAGGCGCCTCTGTACAGGTAAAAATTTAAGTAAAACCTGTATGCTTTTCTCCTGTTAATGTCAGTTTAGTTCCTAGGCCCAGCTGGAGAGCCAAAGAGGGCAGAGGAGAATTATTCCTCCCCTATACCTTCTTAGTAGTTCACCAAGTCTAAGGAGCACGGACTTGATGCCATCAACCGGGGTCTACTAGCAGACCCAGCCCCCAGGAAGGCTGCTCGCTACCACCGCTGCTTACCCACGTGTCCTGTGCTCCCACTCGGTTCTCCAGGCCACAGGGAAGACAGGCACAGACATGGCTCTGCCACCAGCAGAGAGGGACCAGAAGATGACAGAGCAGGAGAGGACCGGGTATACTGTAAGATTTACCTGGAGGCACTGGGCAGGAAGAGATCACAGCCAAGGAAGACAGGAGGCAGCTGGGAGCTCCCTGAAATAGAAGGACAGGCACCCTCAGAACTGCCTGTCCTTCAGGGGCTTCCCAGGAGCTGTATTTGTACCACCAGGAACCCCTCCCCTGCTCCGGATCTAGGGATGGATGTGTAGCCCACTCTGGATACATGGTCACTTAGGCAGGTGACTTGATCTGAGGCACCCTTACTCCTGTGGTGCTGCCCTGCACAGAAGGTGGGAGAAAGTCTGCAGAATAGGAAGGGGGTAAGTGGGGCAGGCAGAGGCCCTGGGAGAGGGGCAGAGCCGGCCACCATGAAAGAGGAGTCTGGGCCTCACAGCAGCCTGGTCCCCAGGACCTCTGAGAGCAGAAAGCAGGATGGGAGTCATCGTAAAGGAAAAGTCACGACTAAGAATCTGAAAGTGCAAGCGACAGAGTCCCCTCCCCAGCCCATTCCAGCCCCACAATCCCTGTTCCCACATGCGTGCCAGGAAGTCTGAGCCAATCAACATAGTCCCATCCCTATTGCCTCAGAGATTGGTCTACAGATGGGCACCTGACCCACGTCTCAGCCAATCAACGCAGACCTTCTCCCCACAGTGGCAGAGTAGGCCATCCAATTAGAGCAAAGCCCAGGACTTTGTGTTTGACACTTGGGAGAAGCAATGGGATTTGCCCAGATTAAAAAGGTGAGCGAACCCCAAACAGTATCGGTACAAACTTCTGCTTAAACGTAGAAGATGAAATACATATGTTTATATGAACTCCACTAGAATGACACAAAGAGGGCAGGAGGAGAACGGCAAAAAGTAAGAGGCTAACCAGGGTAGGCAGGTTTAAATTGGGGAGAGGTGGGGTGATGGGGGCTTAGCAGAGTGAGGGGCTGAAGCACAAGGTCCCAGAGCTGCAGGGGTCGGGGGGGGGGAGGAAGCAAGGGGAGCCCTGAAGAGGCTCCCTCCCTCCTGCACCACAGATACTTCCGCCAGGAATGTACCATCCTCTGCCTCACCCCAGGGAGGAAGATGCAGGACTTTCCTATGGAGACTTGAATGTTCAGAGATTCTGCCACTTTGAGGCCCCCATAAGATCACCTATTGTTTCAGGTAGTCTCTGTTGGGTAAATGTCTCCTGTGAGGTCACTCCCAAGGCTCTGACCTGTGTGCAGTGTGGCTGCCCTTGGATCAGGTGACATTCCAGTCATCTGTGGCCAGGGAGGCCACAGGGCTGTGCAGCAGGACCTGGGACTTCTGCATGAGGACTGCCTTGGCCCCTGTCCTTGGGGGATGGTGAGCCTTTGCAGCCCAATCCTTCAACATCCCCAGTCTCAATGAACTCATTTGAAAGTGGTAAAAATAATACCAGCCCTGCCTACTGCCCCAAGACTGTCTGATCAAATGACAGAATGAATACAAAAGTACTTTGTGAATCATAAATGTTTTAATCAGTATAATTATAATGACAATTTCTCCTCCATATAAATATATTTCCTTTCTTTAGGAATAAATCTAATAAGAAATATATACGACCTATAAGAAAAAAATAATGACGCTCACCTGAAGGGCATAAAAGAAGACCTGAACAAACAGGGCAACTGGCTACATTTCTGAATGAGAAGACTTGGCATTATAAAGATGTCTGTTGTCTAAAATGGATCCCCAAATCCACAAATTCAATGCCTTTCCAATGAAATTATCAACAGCATTATTTTAGTGCAATGGGAAGAGTAGATTCTAAGATTTATATGAAAGATAAAAGCCTTATGGTAAAGAAAATTTTGTAGGAAAATAAAAGGAAGGGATCCCTTCCCACCAGATATCAAAAAACTGAAAAGTGCCAACTGAAAGAATGCAGTATCTACAGGAATGGACAGAGAGACATCCAGCTCATAGACAGAGCTGAGGCCAAGGCAGGCAGAGTACCAACAGCCACTTTTACATTCAGACAGTCCGTTGCTGACAGAGGCAGCAAAATAAAAAGAAAGAAAAGAAAGAGAAAAGGAAAGAAGGAAGGGAAGAAGGAAGGAAAGAAGGAAGGAAGGAGGAAAGAAGGAAGGAGGAAGGAAAGAAGGAAAGAAAGAAAAAGCACCCAAATGTGCCACTTCCCATCTTTGTCCCATGCACCAGAAAGGATGCCACCCAACCAAAGAGAGCTGGATGCCTGCACCTCAAGTCACCCCAAGGCATCACCTCTGGCTGGGAGCCCATTCTAGATGGCAGCTGCACCCTGGGGGCAGGGACAGAAAGCCCCACATCTGGGAACCAGGGATGCGGGGAAACCCTCCTGATGCCTCCTGGGAAGATGTGGAAGAGAGTGTGCGGTGGCCTCAGAGCAGCTCCTCACAAGTCCAGCCTCAGTTCCTGGAGCATCACGAAGTGTTCTGACAGGCTCAGATTAGCTGTGGTCCCAGACTTGGCCTGGTGGCCTTTGAGGACACCTGCAAGGTGACCAGAGCAGAGCCGTTCCCTCACAACAGAGAAATAACAATAATGGAGCATAAACTGTGGTGCAGTTATCAATACAAATCAGTGGGGAAAAGATAGCCAACAAACGTTAGACTCCTACCTCATACTATACACAAGCAAATTCCAGAGGGGCCAAAGTGCTGAACATTTTTAAAATACTGGAAAAATATTACAAGGAAATGTGGGAGAACATTTTTCTAATTTTGGGTGGGAAATCCTTTTCTTTTTTTAAAAAATTATTTTATTTATTTATTTATTTTTGGCTGCGTTGGGTCTTCGTTGCTGCGCGCGGGCTTTCTCTAGTTGCGGCGAGTGGGGGCTACTCTTCGTTGCGGTGCGCGGGCTTCTCATTGCGGTGACTTCTCTTGTTGCGGAGCACGGGCTGTAGGCACGCGGCCTTCAGTAGTTGTGGCGTGCGGGCTCAGTAGTTATGGCGCACGGGCTTAGTTGCTCCGCGGCCTGTGGGATCCTCCAGGACTAGGGCTCGAACCCGTGTCCCCTGCGTTGGCAGGCGGACTCCCAACCACTGTGCCACCAGGGAAGCCCCCAGAAATGCTTTTCTTAACAAGACACGAGCTTCAAAAAAAGAAAGCAAGACAAATTCATAAAAAAGAAATACTTCTGTGTGTTAAAAGACACCATTGATCAAGCCATATGTTTAGCAATAGGTAATACAGCATATTCAACAAGAAAAGGATTAATAGATATTATGGATGGAATATAAAAATAGTTTATACAAATTGAAAAGTAGAAGACAATTCAATAACAAAACAGTTAAGTAATATAAACAAATCATCCTTAGAAAAAGGAATACAAATAACCATAAACATATGAAAAGTTGTCCAGCACTTTGCAATTCAAATGACAATGAGATGACAGATAAGCAAAAGTTATAAAGATTCATCATCTCAAGGACTGGCCAGCATGGTGTCAAACTCCTAATGACGCTGGAAGGATTAATTGGTGAAGCCATTTGAAGGGGCCAATGTAGTCCTGTCTGCACAATCATAAAATGTGCCCAGCATTGGACCTAGCAATTCAGCCTCTAGGAAGCATCCAGAAGAAACACATACACGTGTTGACCCTGGTAAAAGGCCAAGATTTATAACAGGGGAAAACGGAAACTGCCCAGATGACCATCAATACGAAATTGGTTTAAAAATATTTCAGCGTATCCATTTGGAGAGGTCTCACTGGCCACTCCTTCTTTCTCCCTCTGCTGGATCCCAGCAGAGCTCATATTTCCCGATGGTAGTCAGGGAAGGCAGTGACCAAAGCCTGAGGGTGGCCTGGGCACGAGTGGCAATGCCATTGGCTAAGCCACCTGCTCCCTCTCCTCTGGTTCCCAGACTCAAGGGGGCCTCTCCTCCTTAGGACATGAATTTGGAAGACCCTGTGACCCTGCCCTGGGAACTGGAAGTGGCAAAGTGGCAAAGCCTGCGGTGATAAGGCGATTGGGCTGTCGCTATGGTGATGGGGATGGAGGCCTTTTGCCATCAGCCCCAGTTTTCTGCATGGCAGCTCTAATGACAGGATGGTCAGCCCTGCAGAGGCTGGAGGGTGTGAGCGCAGAGGCCTGTTCCTGGTTGCCATGGCAGCGTGGGCCCTCGCAGGAGCGCAGAAAGCCCTGGCAGGAGAATTCCCCACTCCACACCTGGTCAGAGCAGGAAGTGTTGGGCCGTGACTGAGCCTCAGGGAAGCAGGTTGGGGTGTGAGAAAAGAACGGTCGCCCACAGCTTAATTACTCAAAAGCTGTCCCCCAGCCACAGGAGGAAGGAGGACCTTTTCTGCTGAGTCTGTCTAGAGAATACCACGCCGTCACAGCTCAGCACAGCCCGGAGAGAAAGCTGACCAGTGCTGACCAGCTCTGGAGCCCGGCAATGGCCCTGCCTCGACCATACCTGGCCTGACAAGGCCTCAGTGGGGAAGGGTCCCGACTGGGACCCAGAAGAGAAGGCTGGCAGGCTTGCTGGAGAACAATGAAAAGGAGGAAACTCTGTGATTGAACCTCAAGCCAGAAGCCAGCCAGAAGGTGGACCATATTCTACCAGACACTCGGGCCGGCCGTGACCCTTGGTTGGGAGAAGCCTGGGGATATTTCTGCCTTGGAAGCCCGTTGGGGGACACTGAGGGGTTCCAGCTCCCCCGGGCGGGCTGTGGTACAAATGCTGGATGACAGAGCCAGGATGGAGATCGCCAAGAAGGAAAAGGTAGCTCTCTGCTGCATTCGGTTTTCTAGAAGTGCTTCTTACTCGTTCCTGTATTCAGTGGTTTGTTTAACTTGACCAAGTGTTTGTGCCTCAGTATCTGATTGTATGTGCAGGTGCTTTAGGGACGACCTGCTGGGAGTGAATCATGAGGCATTGACCTTGGTAATGATTTTATTTTATTTTTATTTTTTAACATCTTTATTGGAGTATAATTGCTTTGCAATGGTGTGTTAGTTTCTGCTTTATAGCAAAGTGAATCAGTTATACATATACATATGTTCCCATATCTCTTCCCTCTTGCATTTCCCTCCCTCCCACCCTCCCTATCCCACCCCTCTAGGTGGTCACAAAGCACCGAGCTGATCTCCCTGTGCTATGCAGCTGCTTCCCACTAGCTATCTATTTTACGTTTGGTAGTGTATATATGTCCATGCCACTCTCTCACTTTGTCACAGCTTACCCTTCCCCCTCCCCATACCCTCAAGTCCATTCTCTAGTAGGTCTGTGTCTTTATTCCCGTCTTGCCACTAGGTTCTTCGTGACCTTTTTTTTTTTTTCCTTACATTCTATATATATGTGTTAGCATACTATATTTGTTTTTCTCTTTCTGACTTACTTCACTCTGTATGACAGACTCTAGGTCCATTCACCTCACTACAAATAACTCAATTTCATTTCTTTTTATGGCTGAGTAATATTCCATAGTGTATATGTGCCACATCTTCTTTATCCATTCATCTGTCGATGGACACTTAGGTTGCTTCCATGTCCTGGCTAGTGTAAACAGAGCTGCAACGAACATTTTGGTACATGACTCTTTTTGAATTATGGTTTTCTCAGGGTATATGCCCAGTAGTGGGATTGCTGGGTCGTATGGTAGTTCTATTTTTAGTTTTTTAAGGAACCTCCATACTGTTCTCCATAGTGGCTGTATCCATTTACATTCCCACCAACAGTGCAAGAGTGTTCCCTTTTCTCCACACCCTCTCCAGCATTTATTGTTTGTAGATTTTTTGATGATGGCCATTCTGACGGTGTGAGATGATATCTCATTGTAGTTTTGATTTGCATTTCTCTAATGATTAGTGGTGTTGAGCATTCTTTGATGTGTTTGTTGGCAATCTGTATCTCTTCTTTGGAGAAATGTCTATTTCGGTCTTCTGCCCATTTTTGGATTAGGTTGTTTGTGTTTTTGATATGGAGCTGCGTGAGCTGCTTGTAAATTTTGGAGATTAATTCTTTGTCAGTTGCTTCATTTGCAAATATTTTCTCCCATTCTGAGGGTTGTCTTTTGGTCTTGTTTATGGTTTCCTTTGCTGTGCAAAAGCTTTTAAGTTTCATTAGGTCCTATTTGTTTATTTTTGTTTTTATTTCCATTTCTCTAGGAGGTGGGTCAAAAAGGATCTTGCTGTGATTTATGTCATAGAGTGTTCTGCCTATGTTTTCCTCTAAGAGTTTGCTGGTGTCTGGCCTTACATTTAGATCTTTAATCCATGTTGAGTTTATTTTTGTGTATGGTGTTAGGGAGTGTTCTAATTTCATTCTTTTACATGTAGCTGTCCAGCTGAGGCACTGACTTTGTTGGGCAGACCAGGTCCTCTCCCTGCTGCTCCAGACTCCGGCCCTGTGACCTGGAAGTCACAGGCTGCCAGGAGGCCCGGGAGGTGACCTCTGTTGGGTAGAGGGTCTGGGGAGTTTAGAGCCCCAGCTGGGGGGCCTGGGGCCTGGGATCTTGGTGGCAGAACCAACTGCCCAGGCATGAGGCAAGACTCAACAGACATCATGAAAGGTCTCAGGTGCCTGCGCTTCCCTGCAGGAATCTCTTCCTAAGAAGCCTCAGGGCCGTTGCTCCTGGTGAGGATTGGAGAGCAGTTACTTTTTCCAAAGCAAAGAAAACTCCAGACATCCTCTGAGGCAGCCCTGTGTGCGAGCGGAGCCAGGGCTGGTGCCAGGGCAGAGGGAAGAGCCTGCCTGCTCCCCCGAGCCGGGCGGGGCGGGGGAGGCAGAGGAGAGGGCCCATATCCAGTCCCCTTGGCATGGTTTCCTCCTCACATGTCTTTTCTTCTCCTTCTTCTGTGAAATGACGAGGTCAGCATAAACACTGGGCTCGTTCTGCTCCTGGCAGAGCTAATGATGTTGGGAGGAAAACAACCAGCCTGGGTCAGGGTGCCCGCAGCTGCAGGCAGCAGGAAGCCCGCGTCTGCTGGTTCCTGGGGCGATGGCCGGAGTTTGGATGAGAAATCCTGCGCGAAGGGGCCGTGGAGGCCAGCTGGGGAGAAGGGAGGCGGGGTCTTTGGCACAAGCAGAGAGCTGGCGTGGCGACAGTGAGAGGTGGGGCCTGTGGCTCGCCGTGGGGAGCTGGTGTGGGGAGCCCACCACGTCAGACTGGGGCTGGCCCACGCCCCCTTCTCGTTTGTCCCAGGGACACAATGCTCCACGCGGTAAACCATTTCTGTTCCACACGTGCGGCGTGCTGGCCCCAGTTCAGCAGCCAGGCTGGTTCCAGATTGCTGGTGGGGGAGGGGGCGTGTTTCACTGACAGCCTTGTCAGGGCAGAGAGGAGAGGGAGGCACCGCCTCTGGCACATGCCTTAGGGGGTACCAAAACCGTCAGTCATCAAGATAAATAATATTCTAATTCAAATTCTAAAGAATCAAAATCAATGCAAAAAATTACGACGAGCAAAATGCCAAATTTCTAAAGAAAGAGGGCCTGAGTATTACTGATTTTTTTCGCTTGTCTTAGGCCTGTGCCGGCTGCCCTTAGAGTGCCAGTTAGCAAGGTGCCAGGGCCAGACAAGGGAGGCGTGGGGCTGCGACGTCCACGCTCCTCCCGTCTGTCCTAGCTGCCCAGAGGACCCACCTCTTGTCTGGGGGCTGGGGGAGCGGGGTGGGGGCGCTTCAGCTTGGTTTCAGGGCCATCCTAAGGATCTGAGGTTTTGCTGCCAGGCCCACCCAGGTCCAGCCCTGCATCCCCGGAAGTGATACACCCAGCCCAAGCCAGCATGTAGCCTGGAGTGGTCAGCTGGGGCTGTATCCACTGCAGGCTCCCAGGAGGAGAGCCTTCAGGTTGCTTTGGAGGGAACTGAAGTGCTGCTGGTTTTGCTCGCTCTTTTTTTTTCCTTTTTAAATTAATTAATTAATTAATTTATTTTTGGCTGTGTCGGGTCTTCGCTGCTGCGCGCGGGCTTTCTCTAGTTGCAGCGAGCCGGGGGCCACTCTTCGATGCGGTGCACGGGCTTCTCATTGTGGTGGCTTCTCTTTGTTGCAGAGCATGGGCTCTAGGCACACGGGCTTCAGTAGTTGTGGCACATGGGCTCAGTAGTTGTGGCTCGCAGGCTCTAGAGCGCAGGCTCAGTAGTTGTGGCGCACGGGCTTAGTTGCTCCACAGCATGTGGGATCTTCCCGGACTAGGGCTTGAACCCGTGTCCCCTGCATTGGCAGGCGGGTGCTTAACCACTGCGCCACCAGGGTAGTCCTGGTTTTGCCCTTTCTGTTTCTCTGGTTCATCTTGCCTCTGTGACCTGTCGGATCACCTGTGGTCATCCCCCTATAATCTGCAAGAGTGTGTGGCCTCAGTACCGTTTTCAGTGGCTTCCCCGTGGGGATGGCAGCTTCTTACATGGTTCTTCTAGAGCTCCTTGGGGGAGGCCCGCTCCTACTGATGCTGCTTCCCCTCCCCTCCAGACTGTGGCTGTGGAACCCCACCACTGAGTCATTCCCTTGGCATGGAAATCTCTCTTTTTTTCCCCATAGTTTCATCATCTGTAAATGGGTTAAAAATATCATCTTTTTCTTTAAAAAAATTTTTTTAATGAAGTATAGTTAATTTTCAGTGTTTCAGGTATACAGCAAAGTGATTCAGATACATATATCCTTTTTTAGATTCTTTTCCATTATCGGTTATTACAACATATGAAATATAGTTCCCTGTGCTATACAGTAGGTCCTTGTTGTTTATCTATTTTATATATAGCAGTGTGTATCTGTTAATCCCAAATTCCTAATTTATCCCTCCCTCCCTTTTCCCTTTGGTAACCATAAGTTTGTTTTTTATGCCTGTGAGTCTATTTCTGTTTTGTAAATAAGTTCATTTGTACCACTTTTTTTTTGGATTCCACATATAAGTGATATCATAAGATATTTGTTTTTCTCTGTCTGACTTACTTCACTTAGTATGATAATCTCTAGGTCCATCCATGTTGCTGCAAATGGCATTATTTCGTTCTTTTTTGTGGCTGAGTAATATTCCAGTGTATATATGTACCATGTCTTCTTTATCTGGTCATCTGTCAGTGGACATTTACGTTGCTATGGAGTTCTATCTCTTGATGGCACAACTTCTAGGAGACCTGAAATTGGGTCCTGGACTCAGGGGTCTGCCGAGCTGTGTGCGGCAGGGGTGTGTTGGAAGGTCAGCAGGCGTCTACAGGCATTCACAGGACATAAGGCCGAGGTCCTGGCCTATTCTTCCTGGAAGTTCCTGGTCTATTCTTCCCCCTCCCTCATTTGCGCCCTTCTGCTGGTGGGCGGGAGCGATGGGGGCTCCAGAGCCCGTACAGTTTGCTTTGTGTGGTGGGTTTGGGGAGCACTTTTCAGGAGGAAAGCTGGGAAGGTAACACTCCAGGTGTCTTAGTCTGCCCGGCTGCCATAACAAAATACTGTGGACTGGGTGACTTAACCAGCAGACATTGCTTCCTCACAGTTCTGGACACTGGAAGTCTGAGATCAGGGTGACATCATGGTCGGATTCTGGGGAGGGCTCCCTTCCTGGCTTGCAGACGGCTGCCTTCCTGCTGTGTCTTCACATAGTTGCGGGGGGGAGGGAGAGCATTCTGATCTCTTCCTCTTGTGGGGGCTCTACCCTCATGCCCTCATCTAACCCTAAGCACTTCCCAAAGGCCCCACCTCCTGACACCATACACTGGGGGTTAGGGCTTCGACCTATGAATTTGGGGGAACACAATTCAGTCTATAGCATGAGGGGTGGGGGTGAGAGCCATAGGGGGCACTGACCTCCCTCCATTCAGCCCCCCTCAGCTGCCCTGGGCACTTTGCTGCTGAAGGAGAAGGCTCAGAGATGGGGTGAGTCTGCATCACTTGGCAGGCATGCTTATCCAGGTTCCCTGGCAGGACTTGTCCCAGCGGATCTGGGGCCCCAGCAGGAGAGATGCCCCTCCCCCCAAGCCCCTTGGAGACCTTGCTACTGCCAGATGCTCAGGAGGACGCGAAGCTCCAGGTGGCCCCCAAGCAGGTGTTCTGGGAAAGGGGCCTACGCAGGGAGGAGCAGATGGCCCCACTGACAGAGCGGTGATAAGACCCTGAGTGTGGGGGGAGCCAGGCTCCCCGTGGCTGGTGTGGATTCAGCAGCAGGGGCCGGGGCTGCGCCTGCCTGCCGTGGGCCCCTCTCGGCCAGGAGCCGCTGGCTCTGAGCAGTGTGAGACTTTGTCGCTGCGGTCCCGTGACAGGGCTGGGCTGGGAGGCCGTGGAGCAGAGACTGCCCCAGGAGGGCTGAGCAAGCGGCCTGCGTCCCAGGCCTCAGGGTCCAGGCGCCTCAGGAAGAGCGTTAAAGTCCCCAGCATGACCGTGCTCCGGAGAGGCGTCATCGTCTGGGGCTTCTCGGGTCAGGAGCAGGCCAAGGGCACCTGGCAGTGAGACGCAGTGCAGACCCAGCCAGGCCCACGCCTGCTCCTGCAGCAGCAGGACCGGAGGGTGGGAGCGGGGGAGAGGCACAGAGTGCTCTCGGCCGCCTCCCCGATTTCTGCAGAGCTGCCCTCCAGCCACCTGAGGCAAGAGAGGTGAGAGCTGCATTCAAGGGAGGCCCTCCAGGGAAGGTTCTGGGGCCCCCGCTGTGGGCTGCGCTGCAGCCTTTGGGGACAGCCCAGGCGTGTTCCCCATGTCCCCCCATCCCTGCGACAGAGGGTCAGGCCTAGCCTGGCCCGGCCCCTCCGCCTTCATCTCACTTCCCTTCTCGTGGGCGGACGCTGATCCTCAGGAGGACGCAGCTCTTCCTCTGTTTCTCTCTCTTTT
The DNA here is from genome assembly GCF_028021215.1 of Eschrichtius robustus. Taxonomy (NCBI): domain Eukaryota; kingdom Metazoa; phylum Chordata; class Mammalia; order Artiodactyla; family Eschrichtiidae; genus Eschrichtius; species Eschrichtius robustus. The sequence continues at coordinate 10,113,886 of NC_090831.1, forward strand.
TCTCTGTCTCTCTCTCTGTTTCTCTGTCTCTCTCCTTCTGCTGTCTCTCTGTCTCGGTCTCTGCGTCTCTGTGTGTGTGTCTCTATCTCCCTATCTCTCTCTCTTTGTCTATTTCTGCCTCTTTTTCTTTCCCTCTCTTTCTGTGTCTCTCTTGGTCTGTCTCTCTGTCTCTTCATCTCTGTGTGTGTCTCTTGCTGTCACTGTGTCTCTGTGTGTGTCTCTCGCTGTTTCTCTGTGTCTCTGTCCCTCTCTCTGTCTCGGGCTGGGTGCACATTGAGAAGAGGCCCCCTCGCCCCCCCCAAGCCTGCTGCCTCCCACATCACCCCCTCAGGGCTGGGTCTGCCCCCTGCCCAGGTTCCTCCCAGACTGGAGTCCCCTCGGGCCCCTCCTCGGCACCCCTGCTCTGCTCAGCACAGGACTCCCTGCTGGGCCCACGCCCTCCTCTCCCAGGCCACTTCCCTCCTCAGCCTCCAGGGGCCTCCCGGGAAGCTTCTTGGCGTCCACCAAGGCCCCTGGTCGTCTGACCACCACTATCTCCTCTCTTGCGCCATGTATTCTATTCCTTTATTTCTGAAAGAGCAGCCGTTTCCTGGTGACCAGTTTGTGTACAGGCCATCGAGCTGTTTAGAGAAGCCAGCTTTATGGGACTAAGTTCCAGCAAGTACATGTGCCTGATGAGGGTCCATTTCTGTTTGTTTACTTCTGCTCCAAGGAATCCCTCACTGCAGCCACTCACGTTTCAGATACGGCTGTGGTGCCAGCTCCTGCCTCCCCTTTCTCAGTGAAGTTTAAAGCCAGCTGTCAAGTTTCATAAAAAGCACCATGGGGGTTTTGACTTGGGGAGAGATGAACCTTCCACCCCAGAATATGGACCACTTCCCCCTGATTCAGATGGTCTTTTTTTTGTCTTTTTTGCTTTTCGGACACGTGTTCACATTTTCTCTCTTTGGGTCTTGGGCTCTCCTCTCCACGAGACTTGAGCTCCTGGCCCAGGCCTCTCCCTGACCCCGGAGAAAGCCAGTCTGGCTCACCCTCCTCCGGCCATTGATGCCAGAAGGTCCCGTCCTGAGGGCTGGGGTGGGCCAGGGTGCTTGGGCTCTGAGCCGCCCGCAGGCTCCCCTATCATGTGAAGAGCAGGTGCGAGGATGGGAAGGGAGCGGTGATCAAGAGCAGGGCAGCTTCCGGACGCCGACCTGGGTGCCGGGGGTCCCACCAGCTGCTGGAACCAGCGGGAATTGCCAGGTGCTGACAGCCCAGCCATGTGCTAGACCGAAGGGAGGTGATTGGGAGGGGCACTGGGGGAGCGGGGCTGCAGAGGCCACGAAGGCCAGAGCGTGTACCCAGAACAAGAGCGGTCCTGCGGGGTAAGGGGGACAAAGGGCCAGGTGTGCGGGCAGACCGTGCCAGAGAACCCACCCTTCCGGGTGGGCGGCCGGCTCCCCCTGGGCCCCGATGCCTCAGGACCCCCTGCAGTCATCCTGCCCTGCTCTTGATCACCGCCCCCTTCCCATCCCTGCACTTGCTCTTCACATGTCTCGCTCAATCCATATCTGCTCTGCCCCCCCCGGCTGCCCCCACCGTGCTGCACCTGCCCAGCTGGCGGCAGTGGGCAGGTCTTCCAAGTCTCCCCCCCTGGTGCTGGACCCAAGCAGGAGTCTCACCGAGGGGAAGAGCCCCAGCGATGGGCCCTTGCTCCCAAGTCCCCGCCGGCCAGGTCTGCCTGCTGCTGAACCACTGGCTGTTCTCGGCGATGGTTCTCAGAGGCTGTCCTGCCCCTGATTTCACAGAGGAGGGCTCTGCAGGCAGAGAAGCCCTGTGAGTTGCTGAAGTCACACAGGGTGAGTGATGGAGACTTGGGTTCAGTGAGAGCATTTGTTCTTAGGCAGTAGCTTCGTGAGCCCAGAGGTGGCCCCTGGAGAGGGCAGAGCCTGCATGGGCTCTGGAGCCAGCTCCCTCGAGGCTTGCTGAGATCTGGGCAGCTCTGGGCCTCACCTGCCTGGTCTGCAAAATGGGGCAATAGCAGCGTGTGCCACCTAGGCTGGGTGTGGAGACTTCTGTGAGGTGTGGCTGGAGGTCGATCAGATGGGGACGCGGGGACCAGGAGCTTCTGAGAGGCCCCAGGGCTCTGGCCACCGCTGCTCACTGCTCCGGGGTTGACACTGCCTACACTGTCTCCTTTGCTCCCGCCCCTCCAAGGTGTCCTAGCATAGTGTACTTCGGGGAGCACGTTCAGGACCACCGCCTTGTGTCCTGTGAATGCCTGTAGACGCCTGCTGACCTTCCAACACACCCCTGCCACACACAGCTCGGCAGACCCCTGAGCCCTGGGCAGGCCCCTGGGTGTTGAGTGGTGAGCCAGCTCGGCACGGGCTGTGGTCCTCCACACTGGGCACCCTGGGCTCGCCCATCCCTCGGGGGCCCACTGTGCCGGCCACCCTGCCCAGGCAGGAGACCTGTTTGATCTCGGAGAGACGGCAGTGAGCGGTGGCTTGAAGCGAGATCTAGTTCCCTGCCCAGGAATTGAACCTGGGCAGCCTGGATCAAAACCAGGAATCCTAGCTGCTAGACCACCAGGGACTAGAGGCTAGGAACAAAATTCCCCTGGCCCTTGCCCCCAGTGAAAAATGCATTTCTCAAGGAGGCAAAAACTGTAAAAACGGGTACAAGTTGACTATTAGAGACACAGTACAACAAGTGGGAGAGCACACAGAGAAACCGTTTGTTTAGTTAAGACAGAAGCAAGGCAGAGATGCACACCTGGAGAGCAAGGGTGTGGGCGTCCTCCCTAATGAGGAGGAGAGCGGTAAAGAAGCGGTTAAAGCATTCATATAGGGCAGTTCTTCCGGGTCTTTGTTTACCTTTGGCCAATTACCTGGTTTCTTTTTCCGCACCTGACCTGCCCTAGGACCTCCCCAACATGCGTGCGCAACTTTCTTCCATGATGGATTCCAGTCCAGAGGCCTATGGGGGGCTTTGGCATCACATATTATGGGGTAGCGCCCCCTCCTTTTTGAGCCCCAAGGAGACTTTCTGCGCATGTGTAGTGTCTCCTTTGCCCCAAGAATGGGAAATATGTGACCTCTTGATCTTTTCCTCAAACAGGGTTTAGCCCCTCTCTGTTCCTGCCACGACTGTTATCTTAAAGTATCTTCAGGAGACAAAGCCTGGCTATTTACCTTGTTTCTGTTGTTATTTCTATTTTGAAGTGCAAACAGGAGGCTGGTTGTAAATGTCCGGGCTGAAGCCCATCTTTTTCTCACCCCAAGCAATGTAAACAAGAGGCCAGTTGTAAATGCCTAGTCTGGAGCCCATCTATCTTGTCCCTCACAGGGCATCAGCAACAGACCTGGGTGGAGTACTTCAGGCCTGTAAGGACCCAGCAGATCCATCCTTTGCCCCCAGGGGAGGTGAGGGGCAGGAGGAGATAAAGACCCTCCCTTGTTAGCACTCCCCAGAGAGAGCAGAACTGGTCTGGGCACCCAGATGGGAAGGAGGCCAGCTCCACCTCCAAGGACTGCCCTCTGCTCCCAGCCTGTGCCTGGCTGGGCTGCAGGCTCAACCCCACTCTTCCCCTTTCCAGCAGGGCGGCCTTCGGCGACTTTGAAATCCCTCCAGACCTCAGTTTCCCCTCCTGTACAGTGCCCCCCTGGGCTGCTGTGTGGGTGTGAGCCCCTGAGTGTGCGCCTCTCGCAGGCATGATTAGGGCGGGGCCCTTATGCTAGGTAACCGAGCGCCGACCTTTCCAGAACAACACTTCCACCGGGAGTAGAAGCGCAGAGAAGTCCCACAAGTAGACAGATGGGAGGAGGAACGCGATGCGCCCCCTTCCAGAAGATACAGAGTCCTCGCCCTGCGTCCTCCGTCCCTCCGATCTCTGCTTCCGTCATTGTCATTGCATCTTCTTCTCTGACCTTCCTGCCTCCCCCTTCCCTCTTCTAAGGATGCTTATGATGTCATTGGGCCCACGGGATAATCCCGGACCATCTCCCTGTCTCAGGGTTCTTAACAGCTGCCACGTCCCTTTTGCCATGTAAGGCCATGTTTCACAGACTCCAAGGACTAGGAATTCTTGGGCACGGTGGCTTTGCCTCCCTGGCCACCCTCCTCCCACCTCAGTGACGGGCACAGCCCCGCCTGCCTGCCTCACCCTTTGGCTCACTGGCTTTGAGGACTTTTTCTTTTCAGCTGTAGATATCCGCCCCCCCACACCCGCCCAACCACACACACGCTTTTAATCAAATTCTGACACTTTTAGGACTCCCCTGGCGGCCCAGTGGTTAAGACTCCGTGCTTCCACTGCGGCGGGCACGGATTAGATCCCTGGTCGGGGAACTAAGATCCTGCATGCCGTGGGGCACAGCCAAAAAAAAAAATTCTGACACTTTTAATCAAAATCTTATAAAACAAACCACACAGAGCTATTCCCCCTCCTGGGCAGCCCTAAGGAGGGCAAAAGAGGAGGCTGCCCAAGCCCAGACCCGTGCAAGGTCACAGCCTGCGTTTTCCCTACGTTCAGGAATTGGTACCAGACTCCTGCGTGGCCCAGTGGAGGGCAGGAGAGGCCAGGCTAGGGGAGGGGCTGAGGGCCCATAAACAGCAGAAGGAAGGGACTGAGAACCAGGGCAGGTGGCTCCTGGGCATCTTAGGGAGTTTGGGATGAGGTGCACGGCACGCCCTTCCTTTTCAATCCTTTCCAGGTGGGTCGGCCAGGAAGGCCAGCGAGAAGGGATGCTGCACAGGGGCCTGAGGGGGAAGCCAGCCCAGATGGGATGTGCCCATGAGGGTTTCGAGGCAGGAGGAACACTCAGGACGGGACACGTTGGGTCACGAGGCCCTGCAGCACAGGAGAAAACCACTTTCCTAGGGGAGGGGCAAGGACTTGACGCTTCTGGTCCGTGAGGATGAAGGGACGGCACCGCCAGGAACAGCCAGGAGTCCCCCGCCTTTCCCCTTGTCCACGGCCAAGTGCTCTGCTTGTGTCTGATGGGTGACCCTCAAGGTGTCAGCCTTCCCTCCAATGCAGGCACATACCCCCGCACATCACCGTCCAGGGGAAACGCAGCATTTTCTAGTAGGCACGTTACAGAAGTAAAAAGAAATAGATTAATTTTCATGATGCTTTATGTAACCCACTATAAACAGAATATTATTGGGATTTCCCTGGCGGTCCAGTGGTTAGGACTCTGTACTTCCGCTGCTGAGGGCCCAGGTTCCATCCCTGGTTGGGGAACTAAGATCCTGCAAGCTGCGCAGCGTGGCCGAAAAAAAAAAAAAAATTATCATTGAAATGTGTAATCTACATAAGAACTGTTAATGAAATATTTCACGTGCTATGGTTCATATTGCTTTCCAAAGCCATGTGTATTTTCCACGTACAGCATCTCCCAATGTGGACTTGCCACATTTCAGGTGCCCAAGAGCCACATGTAGCCAGTGGCTACCACCCTCGATAGCACAGGTCACAGCCACTCTGACAGGTGGTCACCCAGGGAATCGTCAGGAATCTCTGGCCATAAGCAACGCAAACTCAATGGAACCAGAGGAAGCAAAGAGGGGCTGGACTGGCCTGATGGGCCAAGCTCCATGTGCTGAGATGAGGGCAGCTTTGGGGAGCAGGATCTGAGACTCAAAGGCGGCCAGGGTCCCTCTGTCCACCTCTGTCTGGGGCTGGCGTCACTCTCCCCACCTGACGATGGGGACCCGGTCATAGGAGCTCCAGGCTCACAGCCTTACAGCCTTATAACCAGAGAGAAAGCAGAGCTCTTCCCTGTGAGTTCCTGCTAGACACGATTCCCAGGAAGGTCTCCTCGGGGCTCTGTTGGGACCACGAACCCACTGGAGATCCACAGGGTGGGCGCAATCTGACCGGCCCAGCCTGAGGCGCTGGCTGCCCGAGACACTAGAATCAGCAGCCTTCAGGAGTCAGAGGGCTGGTGTAGGGACACAGGACAAGGGCCCTGTTCTGGGCACACCCGGCCTGACCCCCATCCATGCCTGTCCTAACAGCAGCGTGGCCCCCACACAGCCCAGCTCCACTCACCAAGACACTCACAGGCCTGCGCTCGGCTCTGTCTTGCAGAGCCCATCCTTGCCGTGTGCCCCTTGGCCAGCTGGCCCCAGCAGCCCTTCTGCCCTCCCATCCTCACCCCCACGCCTGGCTCCGCTGACCGTCCCACTCCAGGTCCTCGCCTTGCAAGCCCACTTTTCCCACTGCTTCCAGAGTGAGCCATCTAAGCGCAATTCCAGGCGTGCCTTCCCTGCACAGAACCTCCCGTGGCCTCGGCACAGAGCCAGACCCTGACCCTCAGAGGGCAGCCCAGATTATAGCCTCAAGGCCTGAAATCTGCTGCCACACTCCAGCCACCCCAGACCCAGTGCCCTTCACTGTACCCAGTCGAGCTCCTTGGCCTTGGCTGTTGTTCTCTGCCTGCCTGGCTACTGGCACAAGGAGCATGGGTGAGCAGGTCACAATTATAGCTTTAAATTTAGTGGGACTCTTCTTGTACCTCTACTGGAAGCAGCCCTCCTCTGAGAACCAGGACCTCTAGGCCCACAGAACCTAAGGTTGTGGGTACAGAAAGAACAAATTCCCCAAATGGGCCAGGAGGAGTGATGAAGAGCCTTTGGTTCCCAGACCCGTGTATTTTACCTTCTAAGGACACAGCATCACCCAGTGGCCATTAAAGAGGACATTGCACCCTGGAGGACACCCGCCCCTTCTATAGGGGAGCATCTTCAAGCTGACAGCTCAGTTGTACCTTCAGGAGGCTGTTTGACCACTGTACAAGGGGGGCAGCTTCTAGGTGGGAGGGCTAGTGGATCCTGTGGACCGTGGGCTAACTGCCAAGCCTCCTTTGCCATGAAGCGGGTCCTTCGTCTGCGATCATGTTGTGGAGGATCTCACATCAGTAGATCAGACATTCTGTGGTTCCTCGGTTGGTGGAACTGGCTGAAACACTGAACATAGGAAAGGCAGATGCGTGCCTGGAATATCAGATGAACTGTTGCCCCTTCCAGAGAGGGAAGGGTCCAGGGTAGTCAACCTGTCACCGAGTCGTGGCTGGTTGGTCTCCTGGAGGAACAGTGTCACACCAGGCGTTTAGGGTCGGTCTCTGATACTGGCAGGTCACACATTTGACAGCAGCAAAAGCTAGGCCAGCCTTGGCAAAAGGGAGCCTATGCTTCCGGGTGTAGACGCAGCTTCCACCTCCGCCACCACTGTTATTGGTTTGTGAGGGCATCGTGTAAACACTGAGCTGACGTAAGGAGCTGCTGGTCAGTCCTCCATGTGTTTATTTAGTGCCTCTTCTCTAGCAGATGGTTTCTCACAGGCTGTAACTCCTCAAACTTGTTCCCACGCACCTGGATTTATCTATACGCCTCCTCCCCACACCCCTCCTGTCCCCAGTCCTCTTAGTCTCTCTCCTTCCAGCTAAGCTATCCACCCCTGTCCATGGTCTCTGGGTACCTTGAGCTTTGGGCCACTTCTCTCTCCTCACAAAGTGCGTCACTGGGTGCCCTGCCCCACACTCTGGCTCTTGAGAGGATTTCTCCTCACCGCTGTCTTCTGGGGCCACCCCTGAGTGGGACTGCGGTGCAGCAGAAGTCCACTCCCAGCTTGTACCAACCGGCCAAGCTGACCTGTCTGTGGACCAGGCGTGGGTGGGTTTTTGCCCTCCTCCGCAGCCAGGCAAAGGGAAGGCCATCTGTGTGAGCTGAGAGAGGGGCACGGGGGCATCGGTGCAGGAGTGGTAGGTGACAGGTGGGTCTGGGCCAGCTGTTCCTGCAGCTGGACCTGCTTGAGCCTGATTGCAGATGCCCCACTTCCATCTTACGGTGGATGGCTGCGGGGCCTGCCCGATCTGATGACTTAGCAGCTCTGACAGCATTCAGCTCATGACGGGCAGTTCTGGCCACATGGTCACTCGATGTCCCATGGTCAGATGCTCTGTCTCTACCTATGCCCAGTGACAGGCCAGGAGCTGCCTTTCGAGTGGTGTTTGGTTCTCTGCTGCAGTTGGCAGGACCTTGGTCCAGAGCCTGGGGTCTGGTCTGTGACCCTCCTCTGGGGGGTTATCACACTTCACATAGTGTAACACCTCAAGTATCAGGGCTGCCAGGTCACATGGCCTTAGAGTCAGGGCTGATTGTGGCCGACTAGCTGCAGAGCCCTTTCTTTCTCTGTCTTCACTTAAACTATCAGCCTTCTGTTTCATCCGGTAAATAGGTTGGAACGGTATTACCAAGGGCAGAATATGCTGCTTCCAAAATCTGAAGAGGCCTATCAAGCACTGTGCACCTTTCTTAGCAATAAGAGAAAAAGGTACAATCATTTGTTACTCACTTGAAAGCAGTTGTCCTTGGCATGTCCAGACCACTGGGCCCCTACACATTTCACTGATGTGGCAGGCCCCTGAGTCTTTTCCTGGTGTACCTCGCCAGGACATCCATGGTACTTGCCCCTTTTGCTCGGTGGGTCCAACTAGCATGGTGTCATCAATATGGTGAGTCAATATAACGTTCTGTGGTCTGTGTAGACCAGATGGTTTAGGTCTCTTGGGACTGTACTGTGACAGAGGGCAGGAGAATTCACATCATTTGGAGCAAGACTGTGACTGAATACTGTTATCCATCTCATGTGGGTGCAGACTGCTTCTGCTCTTCCTTCCTGAAGGGAATTGTAAAACAATGAATGTCTTCGCTCGGGCTGCCATAACAAAATACCATAGCTTCAGTATGGGTGGCTTCAGTAGCAGACATCGATTTCTCGCAGTTCCGGAGGCTGGAATTCTGAGATTAGGGTACCGGCAGGGTTGGGTTCTGGTGAGAGCCCTCTTCGTGGCTTGCAAATATCCACCTTCTCACTGTGTCCTCACATGATGGAGAGAGCTCGAGCTGCCGTCTCTTCCTCTTCTTGTAAGGACACTAATCTCATCATGGCGGCCCCACCCTCATGACCTCATCTAAACCTAATTACCTCCCAAAGGCCCCACCTCTAAAAACCATCACACTGGGGGTTAGGGCTTTAACGTATGAACTCTGGGGGGACTTTCAGTCCATAACAATAAATTTGCCAGACTAATAGCTGCCTACTATGTACCTATTATAAACTGTGTTAATCTGTTTTAGAAGGGATACTGTATCTAGCACTTGAGCTGCAATTGTATAACTGAATTTGTGGTAGTCAGTCCACTGCCATCCATCCTGACCCATTCAGTTTTCAGGGATCAGACTGGAGAATTTAATGATCATATGATGTGACCCACACCCTGCGCCCTTTGAGTCATTAAGAATGGCAATCATTTCTGCCGTTTCCCCAGGATTTGACACTTTTCTTTTGGCTGGGGTGTGTGTGTGTGTGTGTGTGTGTGTGTGTGTGTGGCAATCTCAAGGGCTTGCACTTGGCCTTTCCTATTACAAATGTTCTCGTTCTATGGATCAAGGAACCACTGTGAGGGCTCTTCCAATAGCTAAGTAAATCCATTCCAATTATATGTTCAGGATCCAGGGAAGTGGCCACTGAGTGAATCCATGGAACTAGTAGATCCCACATAAGGCAGACCAGGGCCAGAACCCTATTTATCCCCTCACCCCAGTATGCCCCTGTGCTAACAGGGGAGCCATGATCATACATTGGGACCCTAGATATCAATGTCAATTGCCATGAAATAGCCATTGAAATATCTGAATATTATGTGTATTCAGGCAAATAGCCACATATCCCTATTATATATACTTGCTGTGGTGTTTCAGGGTCCTTCCTTCCTCATGGAGACTCAGTCCCTCTTTCAGTCAGTGGGTTCTGGACCTGAGAACAGGCTCGGGTTTGGAAACGACGCCTTTCCATCTTAACTTCCCACTGGGGTGGCTGACCTCAGCCTTCTGCTCACCCTTTCTTGGCCCGAAGGATACAGCACTCTCTCAGCTTTCTCCTTAGATCCCTGTAGGCCAGCCCCCTCTGGTTGTCAGTCTTGCTGCTCAGTATGGTAATTATTCCTGCTTTGCTCCTGGTCTCTGCCATTAAGGGATCTGGCATCCCCACTGCTACTAAGGAGTGTAGTTCTGAAACAACGTCTCCCCCCATCAGCCCTGGTCTACAGAGGACAGACCCCTCTGAGCCTTTCCGTTGGTGTCCCCTCATCAGCATGTCCCCTGCAGCCTTGGAAAACAGAGTGTCCCTCTACTTTTCCAAGGAGTATGGCCACCTTGTGTGTTTTCCAGTCTTACAGAGCAGATCAACATTATTATACCCATTTCTCTTATCCTTTTGATCACTTCCTCCATGGTCTGCCATATAAACTCAAGAACCTCTGCCTCCTTTACTTATTTATTTATTTTTAAAGCTTTTTTTTTTTTTTTTTTTTTTAATTTATTTTTGGCTGTGTTGGGTCTTTGTTGCTGCGCGCGGGCTCTCTCTAGTTGAGGGGAGCAGGGGCTACTCTTCGTAGCGGTGCGCAGGCTTCTCATTGTGGTGGCTTCTCTTGTTGTGGAGCATGGGCTCTAGGCACACGGGCTTCAGTAGTTGTGGCTTGTGGGCTCAGTAGTTGTGGCTTGCGGGCTCAGTAGTTGTGGCGCACGGGCTTAGTTGCTCCGCGGCATGTGGGATCTTCCCGGACCAGGGCTTGAACCCGTGTCCCCTGCATTGGCAGGTGGATTCTTAACCACTGCACCACCAGGGAAGCCCTATGCCTCCTTTTTTAAAATCGAAACGTAGTTGATTTACAATGTTGTGTTAATCTCTGCTGTACAGCAGAGTGATCCAGTTATACATATATATATATATATATATTTTAAAATATTCTTTTCCATTGTGGATTATCATAGAATATTGAATATAGTTCCCTGTGCTATATAGTGAGACTACCTCCTTTAATGTGGGTCATTGCTTTTTTAAAGCTTTGAGAGCCACCCCAGCAATGTAATGGAACCCTCTCTTGGGACCCTTGCCAGGGTGTTAAATCCGGCATCACCGGTGAATGCTCCCTTGTCAGCAAAGTCGCCCTTCTCCTTCGAGTCTTCCTGCCTTGGTCCAGCATGTGAAGGTCAAGTCTCCCACTTCCTGCCAGAACATGTTAGCCAGAGCCTGCAGAAACCTCAGCATATCATTCTTTTCCTCCCTCAGCAAGTCCAAGCCTTCCCCAACTGGCCATTTTGAGATTTGACCTTAGTACATATGGCCAGGGGGAGAGGCAGAGGCGGGTCCTGAGAAGGACATACATCGTCCCTTTGAGACTTCTGCATTGTCGTCAAGGGAAACAAGGCCTCCTTCTCACAACAAGGCTACTCTGTAAGCCCAGAGCAGAGGCTGCATGGGAATCTGGGAATTCAAAATTCTCAGGCTCATCTACACATACTCGGAAAGCCAATCACATGCCTCTCTTTCCAACTCCTCCTTCAGTGATGCCGTGTTGGCAGCTTGAAATTGGCCGTGGAGGGAGGGCTTACACCATGAAAATCAGAAAATGCTACCAGGAGCTTCCCTGGTGGCGCAGTGGTTAAGAATCCGCCTGCTAATGCAGGGGACGCGGGCTCGAGTCCTGGTCTGGGAAGATCCCACATGCCACGGAGCAACTAAGCCCGCGAGCCACAACTACTGAGCCCACATGCCACAACTACTGAAGCCCGCGTGCCTAGAGCCCATGCTCTGCAACTGCAACAAGAGAAGCCACTGCAATGAGAAGCCCGCACACTGCCACGAAGAGTAGCCCCCGCTCACCGCAACTAGAGAAAGCCCGCGCTCAGCAACGAAGACCCAATGCAGCCAAAAATAAATAAATAAAATAAATAAATTTTTTTAAAAAAGAAAGAAAATGCTACCAATCAGAACCTCCATCATCCCTGAGAGCCAGTTGTTAACCATTGGCCAGCACACCACTGCCCACACTCCTCCCTCATGGGGCAAGCTTGCCCTCTCTGAAGTTCAAATACTGCTCCCTTACAATTAAGTCCTGCATCTGGTCTCCAACTCTGTTGGCCTTTGGGTGCAGGAGACAAATACTGCCCAGGAGACCCTCCTCCTCCCCCACTTTGCTTTAAATCAAGAGATCCGAGCCTGGCATTTTCTCTTTTCAGTGCATTGTGACACTTATCCACAGCCACTCAGTTGCACAGTCCTTAGGCTGATGTCCCCCCCCCCCAAGAGCCCTCGGCGCCAGACATCACACGGGTGGTGCCTTCCCTTCCATCAGCACTCTGCCCTCACCGTGGGAATCAGTGGAAGTCTGCCACCAGTACTGCTTCTGCCACCAGTGACCCTCCTCTCCTCTCGTCAATCCCGCGGCAAACAATCCACTTCCAGAGCCCCACCTCATGTCTAAGACCAGCCTGGCACCAACTTAGGTCCTAGGAGGAGGGTCCCAGAAGGTCTGTGATGAGGCTTCCGGTGCCGGTCACTTGTGAGAGAGTGTGCTCAGGTGAGACCAGGTGCATGGGTGTTGGGGTAAGACAGGGGTGGAGGCAGACTCGGATTCAGAAGAAGTCAAGCCCCAGCCTGATCCCACGGGGAGCTCTGGAGCATGAATGGCGTCGTGAGTCATCCCTCCTGAGGCCGGGCAGCCTCTGCGCTCCTGTACTGGGCAGTCATTGGCTGCGGGTCCCAGTGGGAGGGCCAGGGCTGCCAGATTCAGCAAATAAAAATTCAGAATGCCCAGTTACATTTGAATTTCAGATAAACAACAAATAAATTTTTAATATATGTTCCCAATATTGCATGACACATTGTATTTTCTCTGCCAATCCCGGAGGCACATAACCTTCCAGGTATTTCTGGGTGGGGTGACTTCATAGACTGAAGACAAGTCTTAGGAGAAGGGTCCAGCTGTGAGCTGCTGGCAGCCAATCGGAGCAGCTGGGGAGCAGGTGCAGTGCCCAGCAAAGGGAATCGCGGCAGGTACCAACACCATCTATAACGTGATAGGTTATGCCGTGAACAGGACCACTGTGTACTCCATACAAATACAGCCACCGTTGAGTTCTTTAACAGTTCAATGATTAGGTAGTTGATGTTTTGAATGCTTTATAGTATGCAAAAATTGTTGGTGGATTGCTATATATAAAGAGAGTTTTAGTGATATTTGGAGAATGAGATGGAGTGTTTGGATGGCATCATTTATTTTTCATTTAAAACAAGGAATGTAAGCTCTTGCTGTTGGAAATTAGTTCACCAACATGTTTTCAAAGTGGCTGCAAAGTCATGAGTGTAGTTCAGCCACCTGGGGAATCCACGTGGGGAGCAGCAGACCTAGCTTGACCAGTGGCACCATTAGCCATGGAGTAAGTCAGAGGGTAGAACAGGGCGTTTCCCTCCATCCTTTCAGACACAGCCCCAACTCTGTCTGCAGGTGGTGGGGCCGGAGCGATGGGGGGAGCATGTAGCAGAGCCCCTCATGCCGTTGTCACATGGCCACGGCCAGAACCACAGCCTCCGGGAGGTGGCCCAGAAGGGTCAGGGGATCAGGTTCCAGGGAGGCTGGGGGGCCTCTGTTCAATTCCTCCACTCAGGTCTTTTCCCCTGGAGAGCCAGTTGTTAACCATTTTCCGGAAGAGCGCTGGTTTCCATCACCTTGAAGGGAGTAAAGTCCAGCTTCTGCCCCACCTCCTGGGGGCTTTCCTGAGCCACCCTGTTGAGGGTAATTACCTGTGGGTGTCCCGCCGTCCCTTGCTTCCCCCTCTCTAGGCTTTCTCTCATGCAGCAGAGCCGAATGACTTGTTAGTCCCCGCCGTGGCGGTGCGGGTCCATTAGGCTGTACCAGATACCCAACTATCACTGAGTTCTCTGATAGGGCTCATAATCTCACACCATAAATAGGCCAGAAGTGGTTCTCAGCCCAATACAGTGACACCCTGATGTCAGGCTCTGGGTCAGCTGTGCTGGCTGTCTTCGCCTCCGCCTCATGGCTGCAAGGTGCAGCCACAGCACAAGGGATACCAACAGACCCAGTGATGCTCCAAATGCAAGAGGGGTGGGCCTTCTGCTGCCACATCTTCCCTGAGTGCCTCCCTCCTGGCAGCTCCAGAAGGGGTGGGCTTTAGGCCAGACAGGGCCATCCCCCAGTGCTGGGCGTGTCACCACCTGATCCCCAAACAAAACGGAGGGTCCGTGAGCAAGAAAGAAGGGGAACCAGCAGTGGGGGGCAAGAAACAGTGTCTGCCCTCACCCCTAGGAGCAGGCATGAATCACATGTCTGAGGTCAGGTAGGTAGCAAGTGTCCACCAGCCCCCATCTCCTGCTCCAAGTGCCACGAGGGAGCTGGAACGATGACTTCCAGGGTCCTGGCTCCTCGGGGTGGAGAGACCCGCTGCAGAGGGAGGCTTGAGGAAGGCAGCAGCTCTCTGCACGGGCGCCTGTGTCTTTCCACCTCTAATGTGGATCCCTGACTCTCTTCAACTTCAGTTGCTACTCTTCTTTTTTAAATGACGATATAAAATGCATACAATAAAATTCACCTTTTTAAGTCTACAGTCTGATGAGTTTTGTCAAATGTGTACGGTTATGTAACTGCCATCACTGTCAAGATACAGAATCTTCCCAGCACCCAACAGATTCCCTCCATCCCGCCTCTTTTTCTTTTAAATTAATTTTTATTGGAGTATAGCTGCTTTACTATGTTGTGTTAGTTTCTGCTGTACAGCAAAGTGAATCAGCTACGCCTATACATAGATCCCCTCTTTTTTGGATTTGCTTCCCATTTAGGTCACCAAAGAGCACTGAGTAGAGTTCCCTGTGCTATACCGTAAGTTCTCATTAGTTATCTATTTTATACATAGTAGTGCATATATGTCAATCCCAATCTCCCAGTTCATCCCACCCTCCCTTCCCCCATTGGTATCCCTACATTTGTTCTCTAAGCCTGTGTCTATATTTCTGCTTTGCATATAAGTTCATCAGTACCGTTTTTCTAGATTCCACATATAAGCATTAATATACGATATTTGTTTTTCTCTTTCTTACTTCACTCTGTATGACAATCTCTAGGTCCATCCACATCTCTGCAAATGGCACAATTTCGTTCCTTTTTATAGCTGAGTAATATTCCATCATATATATGTACGGCATCTTCTTTATCCATTCATCTGTCGATGGACATTTAGGTTGCTTCCATGTCTTGGCTATTGTAAATAGTGCTGCAATGAACATTGGGGTGTATGTGTCTTTTTGAATTATGGTTTCCTCCGGGTATATGCCCAGTAGTGGGATTGCTGGATCATATGGTAGCTCTATTTTGAGTTTTTTAAGGAACTCCATACTGTTCTCCATAGTGGCTGTATCAATTTACATTCCCACCAACAGAGTAGGAGGGTTCCCTGTTCTCCACACCCTCTCTAGCATTTATTGGTTGTAGATTTTTTGATGGTGGCCATGCATCCAGCCTCTTGGTGTCAATCACCTCCTCCACCCCCAGACCCTGGAAACCACTGGTCTGTTTGCTGTCCCTTTGGTTTTGCCTTTTCTATATAAGTGGGATCATTGAGAATACAGTGTTTTGCGTCTGTCTTCTTTGACTTTGCATCATGCTGTGCACGTATCAGCACTCTGCCAGTCCTTCTTACCTCTCCGCAGCTGAGCCGTGGTCCCCTGCAGGGATGTGCTATGTGTCCATTTATTCATTCACTAGCTAATAGGCATTTGGGGGGTTTCCAGGTTTGGCTGCAATGAATGAAGCTGCTGTGAATATTCAATTACGAGCTTTTGTGTAGACTTGCGTCTTCATTTGGGGGGATAAATATCTAGGAGTGGTGCCAGGTGGTGTCAGGTGGCAAGTGTATGTTTAACCTTAGAAGAAACCACCAAACTGTTTTCCAAAGTGGGCTGTACCATTTTCATTCCTAATATTTGAGGACTCCAGTAACTTCATGTCCTCCCCAACACTTGCTTTTGGCCATCTTTTAACTTTTAGTCATTCCGGTGGGTATACAGTGGCAGAACATTGTGGTGTTAATTGGCATTTCACTGGTTGACTAATGAGGTATATATTTTCATATGCTTATTGGGCATTCTTTGTGAGGTTTTAAAAATTGGGTTATTGGACTTCCTTGGCGGTCCAGTGGTTAAGACTTCGACTTCCAATGCAGGGGGTGCGGGTTCGATCCCTGGTCGGGGAGCTAAGATCCCACATGCCTCGGGGCCAAATAACCAAAACATAAAACAGAAGCAATATTGTAACAAATTCAATAAAGACTTTAAAAAAAATGGTCCACATCAAAAAATGTTAAAAAAAAATTGGGTCATTGTCTTCTTATTGAGTTGTAAGAGTTCTTTATATGTTCTGGACACAAGGCATTTTATCAGACATGGTTTTGCCAAGCGGTGAGAGTAAAGCTACAGGGATCCTATTAGGAACGTGGTAACATGTTTCTATGAACAGGGTTCACAGCCTTCTGTTCCCACTGCTGAACCCCCGGGCAACAGCCCTCACCCATCACTGCAGACTTCCTGTGAGGACACCCCAAGCTCGTCTGGGGCTGGATAGCTCAGTGACTAAGAGTCACTGGAGACAGAATGCCTGAGTTTGAACCTCATATTTGCAGGGTGATAAGGGTAGGTAACTTACCTTTCTGTGTCTTGATGACTGTACCTGGCACAGCACATAAACAGCCATTATTGTTGTTGTTGTTTGTTGTTATTTTCCCAGCCCCAGCCATCCCACCTCTGCCACCTCATCTCCCTTCCCCCTGTCCCCCTGCTGTCATAAACCATCCGGCCTTCCACTGTCTGCAGGACTCAGTTGAACACACATCCCCAACTTTTGGGCTCCTCACGTACTGTCCCTGCCTGTCAAATAAGTCTTATCTTCTTATCATCTCATTAAATAAGCATTTGTTAAGACTTGTTATGGGCCAGGCCTTGCACTGGACATTTCCATAGCCGTATGAAAACAACAGCAGCGACAACAAACAAACAAAAAAAAAACCTAGCAAGACCTGGTATTCTTTTTTTTTTTTTTATAACAAGCACTTTATTTATTTATTTATTTATTTTTGGCTGTGTTGGGTCTTCATTGCTGTGCGAGGGCTTTCTCTAGTTGTGGCAAGCGGGGGCCACTCTTCATCACGGTGCGCGGGCCTCTCACTGTCGCGGCCTCTCTTGTTGCGGAGCACAGGCTCCAGACGCGCAGGCTCAGTAGTTGCGGCTCACGGGCCCAGTTGCTCCGCGGCATGTGGGATCTTCCCAGACCAGGGCTCGAACCCGTGTCCCCTGCATTGGCAGGCAGATTCTCAACCACTGCACCACCAGGGCAGCCCTAAGACCTGGTATTCTTGTTAAGGGAAGTTTTTTGACATCTATTAACATTTCTTCTATTTTTCTCCATCTGGTCAGGTTTTTCTTATCTTCCTGAGTCAATTTTGATAATCCATATTATTTGGAAAATCATCCCTTTTCTCTAGATTTTAAAAATTTATTGAAGCAAGTCTTACACATAACTTTCATAAGACATTTCAAGCTCCTCTTTATCTGTGGTTATGTCTCTTTCTTATCCCTGAAGTTATTTATTGGTGTCTTCTTTTATCCTTGATTAGATGACCAAGTGTTTGCTATTTTATTGGTCTTTTTAAAGATCTGGGTTTGGGATTTCTTAATCGAGTTTACTGTTGTTTTTGTTTGCATGCTTTCTGTACAATTTGTTTCTGCTTTTATCATTACGGATTCCTTTATTCTTAGGTTTACTTTATCTTCTCTGTGTTGGGGATTTTAAGACCTTGAGAGGAATGCTTTGCTCATTGATTTTCCATTTATTTTTTTGTGAGTGCATTTAAGGGCATGAATGTTCCTTTGAGTATTGCTTTGGCTACTACCCATACTTTTTTTTTTTTGGCTGCACTGGGTCTTCATTGTTGGGTCTTAGTTACTGCATGTGGGCTTTCTGTAGTTGCGGCGAGTGCGGGCTACTCTTTGTTGCGGTGCGCGGGCTTCTCATTGTGGTGGCTTCTCTTGTTACGGAGCACAGGCTCTAGGCGCGCGGGCTTCAGTAGTTGTGGCATGCAGGCTCAGTAGTTGTGGCTTGCGGGCTCTAGAGTACAGGCTTAGTAGGTGTGGCGCACGGGCTTAGTTGCTCCATGGCATGTGGGATCTTCCCAGACCAGGGCTCAAACCTGTGTCCCCTGCATTGGCAGGCAGATTCTCAACCACTGCGCCACCAGGGAAGTCCCTACCCATAATTTTTATTTTCGGTACACTCATGGTTATGCATTTCAAAGGGATCTGTAACCCAACTCAGATTACCTCTTTAGCCCAAATGCCATTTGCAACAATCTAATTTCCTGGGTGTGCCCTCTGTGGGTGTTGGTTCAAGCCACTATAAGTATCTGTGTTTCTCCAAATGCCTCTGACTTTGTCCTGTTGGCCCCTCTATCTGGAATGTTCTTCTCTGCTGGCCGCTTCCCACTCATGCATTAAGGGCAGCAGGAAGCAGTACTGAGAAATCCTATTCTCCAGAAAACCCCATCAGCCTCTTCCATGTTCCCCCAAGACTCTGTAGCTCTGCCAGTATCAGTTTGTATTTGTTATTTGCTTGTTCCTTCTGCTAGATTGTAAGCTCCTTGAGAACTAAAAACTAGTCATTTTCATAACCTCAGACTAAGCACAAGTTAGGTGCTTAATAATGTTAAATAAATGAGTGATTCAGTCCCCTCCCAAGCTCTATTTTTGCTCATTGGTGCTATCATTCTGAGTATGAATTAGGGCAAGCTTAATTGCTGTAACCAACACCAAAACAGGAAATGGGTCTACAGAGCAGAATTGTATTTCTGGCTCATATGATAGTCAATGCAAGTGTGAGCTGGCTGAGAGGTTGTCCTCTACATGCTAATCTAGGAATCCAGGCATCTTACATTTCTTGTCTCCACTGCCTCCTAAAGCTTCCTCATCATCAGCGTGATGAAGCCCGCAGAAAGGTAAGAAAGAATCTAGAAAAGCCACTCTCTGTTTGAAAGCCTGGACCAGGAAATGGTAGGCTCGCACAAGGTGGTACATCTCAGAGCAAGAGAGGCTGAGAATACAGAATGGCTGGCCAGCCATGCACGTGGCGTTCTTATCACAGTGGACAAAGAGGACATGGATTTTGGCCCACAGCTGGTAATCTCTACCACAGTCCATGGGTACCCTTCTTCTTACACTTAGAATCCACATTCATCCCTCCCCAAAGGTGATGAGCCAAGATCCCACACAGTCCTTGTATCCAGGGGGAGATGCAGGCAAGTAATGCTGAGCACGGTCCCATCGTCTGGGAGGGAAAGATGAGTCACCATCCATCCTTCCTCCCTCCAGGACCAGGGGAGTGGGCAGAGTGTCCACAATCAAAATTCCTATTGGGAAAGGGGAAGAATGGAAAACAGAGAAGTCACATCCATAGTGATGATGAAATCTCACCAGGCAGGGTCGGGGAAGACCTTGCCCTGGTGGGGACATGTTCTTCCATAGGACTCCAATTCTGCCCTCTGGGGGAGACTCTGCAGCCCCAGGGCCCACCCTTTGGGAGATTCTTCTTTGACCACTATCCTCTATGATGTAATACCCTTTCACAGCCTACTTCTTTCTGATAAAGTTTGGGGGCCCAAGGATTATCTTGTGGCTTGAGCATCAAAAGCTTTTTCAGGCCAAGTTCATGGGGGGTTTAGCAATACAATTCCTCAAAAACTTAGGGCATCGCATCTATTTGCTCATAGACAAATGGTGGCAGTAACTACAACCAAAATCTCTCTCCTCGACATGGTTTTTATATTGTCTTTCTTCTTAGTCCCTATTCCCCTCTTAGTGGCATCCAAAACAACAGATCACAGTGAGAATTAATCTTTGTCACAGGGCTGAGTCCTTTTGTTTACAGAAATGACTGAATGGGACTTCTCAAAACCTTCTTCAGGCTTATGTCCAGTTTGGGGGGAATCCAGAGGTACACTTCCCTCACCCTATTAATAAGCCATATCACATCCATATAGTGTGCAAGGCACCTGCTGGTAAACATTGTTGAAAGAATGAATGAATGTGCAAGGGTGATTGAGTGGTGATTCCATTTGGGGCAGTAAAAAACTTGCTTTTACCATAAAAATAAACAGCTTGTTAGTATTCTTTCTTTTATTATTGTGGCAAAACATGTAAAACATTAAATTAGCCATTTTAACCACTTTTGAAGTGTACAATTCAGTGGCATTAATTACATTCACAGTATTGTGCAACTATCATCACTTTTTCCAAAACCTTTTCATCACCCCAGTCAGAAAACTCAGTAACTCCCCATTCCTCCCCACCATTCCCTAGGTAGCTACTATTCCACTTTCTGTCTCTATGAATTTTCCTGTTTTGATATTTTATGTAAACAGAATCATACAATATTTGTCATTTTGTGTCTGGCTTATTTCACTTAGCGTAATGTTTTCAACATCCATCCATGTTGTAGTGTGTCAGAACTTCATTCCTTTTTATGGCTGAATAATATCCCATTATATTTAATAATACTTTTCTTTTATCCATTCATCTGTTAATGGAAAGTTAGATTGTTCCTACCTTTTGGCTATTGTGAATAATGCTACTATGAAGATTAGCATACAAATATATTTTTTAGTCCCTATTTTTAACTCTTTGGGGAATATACTTTAAATACTTTTGGAAATTGTTAAGCCATTATTTCTTCAAATACTTTTTCTGCCTCCTTCCATCTCTTTTCTCCTCTTGGAACTCCTACAATACTTATGTTGGAATGCTTTATGGTGTCCCACAGGTCTCTCAGGTTCTGCTTATTTTACTTCATTCTTTTTTTCTTTCTGCTAGGCAGATTGGATAAGTTCAACTGCCTTATCTTCTTGTTCACTGACTCTTTGTTCTGCCTGCTCAAAACTACTGTTGAAGCCCTCTAGCATTTTCTTTTTTTTTTTTTTTTTCATTTTAGCTATTGTACTTTTCAGCTCCAGAGTTTCTGTTTGGTTCCTTTCTATAATTTAAATTCTAGGGAATTGTCATTCCCTGTTTTTTCATACATTGTTCCTCTAATTTCCTTTAGTTCTTTATCCATGGTTTCCTTTAGCTCATTGAGCATGTTTAACTTAACTTTTTTGACGGGTAATTCCAATGTTGATTTAATGTGTTTGACTAGTAATTCCAATGTTCAGGTTTTCTCAGGGATAGTTTCTATTTATTTTTTTTTTCCTGTGAATGAGCCAAATTTTCCTGTTTCTTTGGATGCTTTCTAATTTTTTGTTGAGTACTATATTGTGGTAACTCTGGAAGTCAGATTCTCCCTCTCTGTAAAGATTGGTTTTGTTGCTTGTTGAGGACTGCAGTTGTTCATTTGTATAGTGACTTATCCAAACTATTTTTTTTTTTTTTTGCAAAATCTGTATTTCTTGTTGTATATGTTCACTGAGGTTTCTGTTCTGATTTCTCTGCAGTCAGCCTGTGACCTGACAGAGAAATCCTTAAATGTCTGGATCCAAAAAACAAAACAAAACAAAAAAATTCAAACTGTTATGTATGTCTCTTTAACTCTTCTGCTAAATGCCACCAGGGAGGCTGCTGCAGCCTGAGGAGGATGAAACAAAGGCAAGCTCTGTACTGAGCCCTCAGGGAACCACCAGATCAACCAAAATACACAGCCCAAGGTCCTGACTGCCCAGGGAACATGGGTGCCGGTCCCATGGCCGTGGTGGGGAATGGGGGTGGTAGCTGGTTTGTGTCCACTGCTCACTTACAAGCCATCAGCAAACTCTCCTTTCATCAGGCACTCCCCTGGTTGCTATAAGTGTCCAATCAGGTTTATTTTGATCATTTTTTTCTAGTGTAGTGTTTGTTTTGGTGGAGGGACTCATCTCTGGGGCTTCCTACTCCACCATTTTCTGTGATGGCATCTTCTTTTCAGAGAATAAGCTTCATTGATTTACTGTGGGAGTGGCATCCAAGAGGCTGTGGCACCTGTCTGTCTCCTTAGAACACCAGAATAATCAGCAGGCATGGGGGTGGGAGTTTGGATTAGGACCTGCTATAGATCTAGAGCTTTGGACGGCCTGTATTCTAAACTCTGACCCAGGGGTTAAAGCATCCTTTGGTAGTAAAAATAGCTACAAATTATTGAACAACTTGTATTGCCAAGAGTCTTATCTACATTATCCCATTGAATCTCCTCAATAGCCCTGTGAGGTAGGTAAGTCGTTACCTCCACTTTACTGATGAGGAAGCTGAGGCCCAGAAATTAAGGGACTTGCCCAAGTCCTACGGCCAGTGAACTGCGGTTTTCAGACTCAGGCTGGTGACCTCATGCTCCTGTGTCACCCCAGCGTTATCCTGCCTTCCTTGCATGGGTCCTGGATGATCCCACAGCCTGCCTCCCCCTCCCCAACCAATGTGCAGGACACTCCCTGTTCCTCACCCACCCTCTTCCCCTACCCCTCCCATGGCCACAGCCTTTAGGTGTCCCCCTGAAACCTGGCCCCAGGCCTCCAGGCCCACCTACTGTCAGAGGCAAGCACCATGCAATGCAGACCTTGGCAGCTGCTGCTGTTCCCAGCCCCACCAGCTGAAGCTGAGGTCTCTGAACATCTCTGGCATGGAAGCAGCTCCAGAGGCTATTTCCTGACCCTCAGCATGTGCTTGGCCCTGAAGAAGCCCTCCCCCTCTAGTCAGGAAGACATCTTCCAGTACACCTGGAGTCAGGCTGAGCTGTGGGCAAATCCTGGCTAAGTCACTGATGGCTGTGGTATCTTGGAACTCCCTTAACTCGCATGGGCCTCAGTTTCCCCACATTTAAAATGGCTGCCCTGGGCTTGCAGGCCAGTTGTGATCTGCATAAGCATCTAGCACAGCAGCCAGCATGTGGAAGCCACTGGGTACCCACTAGCTGTGGTTATCATGACCCCAGCCCACTCTGCTGTCTCTTGGCTCCTCTCCCCCTTGCCTCTATCCCTGACATGGCCACATTGCCTGACACCCTCTCACCACCGGGCCCCTGGCCTGCCCTTACACAAGGGCACAGCCAGTCTCCAGTCTACCCTGCTGTAGGCAAACACATGCAACACCATGCTGACCTCCAGGCCCCATGGCATCAGGTCAGGGAGTGCCCACGCTGTTGCCCAGCTGGTGCTGAGGGCCGTCAGGCCATTGGGGAGGGGCTGGCATGCTGGGCTCTCCAGCTCCCAGCCCCACTTTCTTTCCCACTGGAATATGGGGACCGGCAATTTGACACATTTAACTCTGAGCCTGCATCCTTCAGAGTCTGGGCATCAGAGCCTCTGTGCAAAAATAGCAGGTAAGGCCCAACCTTTTTATTTTTTAGCTTGATTTTAAAATAGTACTCCATTAATACACATTCATTGCAGAAAAACTTAGGACATACAGATAAGCAAAGAGGAAAATTAAGTCACTCATGTTTCCATCATCAAGATAACTACTATTCACACCATTGTGAAGCAATTATACTTCAATAAAGATGTTTAAAAAAAAAAAAAGATAACTACTATTACCATTTTTCTGTATTTCCTCCCATGTGTATATTACATGTAATATACATATACATGACAAAAGGGGATCATGCTATATTTTATAACTGTTTTTCCTCTCTATTAGTCTTCTATTGCTATGTAAAAAACTACCTCGAAATTTAGTGGCTTGAAAAAACAAACCTTTATTATCTCACACTGTTTCTGTGGGTCAGGAATCCAGGAGTGGCTCAGCTAGGGTGTTCTGGCTCAGTGTCTCTCCTGAGGTTTTAGTCAAAATGTTGCCTGGGGTGGCATCATCTGAAGGCTCGACGGTGGCTGTTGGATCTGCTCCCAAGGTGGCTCGCTCACCTGCCTGGCAAGTTGGAGATGCCCATTGTCAGGTGGTCTCAGTTTTTCTCAGTGGACCTCCCACTAGAACCTGAATGTCCTCATGATCTGGTGCTGGCTTCCCCCAGAGTAAAGAATCCAATAGAGAGAAAAGCGGAAGCCTCAATGTCTTTGATGGCCTAGCCTCACAAGTCACACTCCGTCATTTCTGCAATAGCTTATTAGTTACATAGGCTAGACCTATTCAGCATGGGTGGAGCCTACCCGGGGGGCTTGAATGCAAGACATGGGGCTCATTGGAGGCCCTCTTGGAGGGTAGCCATCACATTCTCTTTAAACAGGATGTCATGAACATCTTTCCATGCCAATAGAGGCAGATCAATCTTACCATTTTAAATGACTGCATATAAATGTAGCATAATTTATTTAGACAATTTCCTAAGGTTGGGTGTGAGGATTATGTCCCATTTTTGGATCCTAGAAAGAGTAACCTGGAATATCCATCTCCGAATTTGTCAGATTATTTCCTAGAGATAAATTACAAAGAAAATTAAATCATGCCTGTCAATCAGCTCCTTGAGCAACCAAGAGATGAGGGTACCAACTGGGACATGGAGAAAAGTCCCTCTGGTCCTGCTCTCAGATGCCCCACCTCTCTCTCTCCCTATTAAGTCGGGAGCTCACTATCTGCTGAGACATCCTAGCCCATTGTTGTGCAGTTCTGGGTTTTTGAGGGGGAAAGTCTAAGCAGAAACCACGTTCATCCAACCTCCTCAGGACAACCCTTGAGATATTGAAGACTCTAATTATGTTCTGGGCATCCCTCTGGAGCCATTGTCTCTGAGACCCTCCGTCTCCTGGCCCCTCTTCTCTGGACAGGTCTATCCCTTGCTACAGGGATCCTTGACTCCAGCCCAGTGTTGACCCTCTGGTGTCACTCCCTCACCTAAAGAGGGAACGGTGAGACAGGGCACACCTCTTGTGGTGGGAGCGCAGGAGAGCTGGCATGATGCATGAGAGTCTGGCTCCGGAGGATTAACTAGTATGGGGAAGTGGGGCTGTTGGACGCCTTCCTTCCTGCCCTCACAGGTGCTGGGGAATGCAAGGAGGCGGCCCCAGGAAAGGGCTCTGGGGAGGGGTGCTTGCTGGTCAAAGTGCAAGCCAGAGAGGACACTGGAAGTCCAGCAAACAAGAAAGGGGCCCACTGATCTGTGCCCAGCCCTGTCCTCTCCCACTTCCCAGAGGACAGAGCTGGAGGATTCTGATCGTCTTCTCAGGTGCCATGTGCCTGGACCAAGAGAAGAGCAGCTGCTTCTTGGCCTGGCTGGTCCAGAAGGCCCCCAACTCCAAACCCAGGGGTGAGCCCTGCCCACCCTGTGCAAACAGAGGCTCAGAGCCAGGGGCTGGTGGGACAGTGACCTGTCACATGTGGGTTTGGTGAAGCCCTTTTGGTTCTATTTTGAGAAGGGGATCAATCATGTCAAGGTCTTCCTCAGGGATGGCCATTGGCGGGAGAGCCTGGCATTCCGTCAAGCTACCACTCCCCAACCCCGCTCACTCCTGAGCTCTTAACTAATTTTAGCAGGGCTTGGCAGCTTCTGGCAGGTCCAGGCAGGACAAGTTCACTCCCAGGCAGGGAGCTGGGAGTGGGGAAGGGGGATGGTTCTCAAAGCGAGCTCTGGCCTGGATTTTGCAGACCCAAAACCCAAGGATAACCTTCCCCGCCTTTTGAGGCAGGTTTTGACGATTTACAGTTGAAGACCCCAATGAAGACAAGCATTTTCTACTTGGTAGGGGCAGATGGCCCTGGGTGGGGGTGGGGCCAGTCATCAGGGTGGTGCCCCACCTCCATCTGCTCCCCCTCACTTCCCCACCCCTCCCCCTCCCCTCCCCTCCCCTCCCCTCCCCCTCCCCTCCCCCTCCCCTCCCCCTCCCCACCTCCTGGCCCCACCCCCATCCCCCACCTACCACCAACCCTCACCCCCACCCTCCAGTCCCGCCTCTGCCCAGGGCCTGAGCCTGGCTCTCAATGACCCAACCGAGGTCTTTCGTGCAACCCCCAACCGTGCCCCGCTCCCCCCCCCAACCAATCCTGCAGCCTGATTGGCCACATGGCAGGGCTTTGAGGGCTCAGGAGAGGAGCAGCCCAGGAGGTCCCTGCCCTCTGCACCTCTGCTTCACGAGGAGTCTGCCTTGCTCAGGGCCTCGGGCCTGGCCTCCCAGCCACCAGCCTGTCTCTCCCCTCCCAAGTACAGGACAGGCCCCAGGTGAAAATTAGCCAGGGATCCCCGTGGTCTGAGACCAAGCCCAGACCCTCCATCCTGCGTGGGGCCAGCCCCTCAGCAGCCCCACCCTGTCTGCCCGGCTCTTCAATGTGCTTTCCTGACCTGAGCAGCATGATGACTGCCTACCCTGGCACATCCAAGAACTGGAGCGTGTATAGAATGGTTCTGCCCCCTCCACAGAAACTCTGGGCAACGAATCCCCACCCCGGTGGGCTGAAGGCATGGGACACCACCCCACAGCCCTCCCCCCGTGGCTCTTGTCACCCCTCACTCCAGGCAGGCCTCCTCTGCCCTTTTGGCCCTGCCTGACCCGGTGGCGGTAGACAGTATTTCAACAGCCAGCCACTGAATGCTCTCTGCAGAAGCCCTGCGCGGCCTGCGCGGGCAACTCCCCGGCTAGGCGGCCCGCACCTGCACAGGTGGGCCTCAGACTCCCGGCCTGCAGCCCAGCCCTGCGCCTCTGCAGACAGGAGTGTCTCCCCCTCCCCGCAAACCTACCTTTCGGCCCCTCAGAGAGATGGTGATGGAGGCCACAAGGAGCTGGGCCCAGACAGCTTTGAATCTGGTAAGGGTCACCCCAAAGCCAGGGCGAGTGGTCCCCGGGGCCACGGCTGGGGCAGGTTCTTCCTGTGTGGGTAGGGCAAGTGGTTTGGTGGAGTGGAGGTTAGGGGCAGCTCTGGACCCCTTGGAAGGAGGCACAGAGGTGCGGAGGCTACGAGGCAGCGGGTCCCCCCCAGTGCCCACTGTCCAGCGTCTCCAGGAGGGGTCTCCAGGGACAGTGTCTTCTAGGGGACTTGCTCCTGGAGCTGACAGTGCTAGGCTGTCCCCTGCGCTCTGGCCTCACTATTCAACTGCTACTTGGCGTCCATCTCCCCTTGGCTAACAGACGCGCCAACGTGCCTGCAGAGACCAGGCGGATTTCCCCAGCCCAACCCACCCCTTCTCAGTCTGCAGAACCTCCCCTCCTAGGACTCAGCCATCAGTATGAGGACAGTTCTTAAGGCCACGGGTCTGGACAAGGCCATGGGCTGTACAGGTTGGAAGCAAAGTGCGAGGGGCCCAGCTGGTTGGGCAGGAATGACGGGGGCTGGTGGGGCTCGGCTGGGGACACCTGCCCCATTTACGCCAGTCAGTGCTTTGGGACCCTGCCCCAAGGGCTCAGGAAAGATGGCAGGACATCCTGTGGGGCTTCTATTTGACAGATGAGGAGACAGGGAAAGGTTTTGAGAGGGCCTCCCACACCTGCACAGCAGTGGAAGGGCCCCAGAGGGCCAAGGCATGGGGCCCCTGGGCAAACGCTGGGTGCCCTGTGAGCTCCAGAACCCATCCCAGTGTCCTGGAGGGCAGTATGAGCCCTGCGTGGGTCCAGCTGCAGCCATTGGATGGCTGTGTACACACAGTGGGTGACCCTGGGCCAGTTGCCACATACTCCTGGGGAAGTGGGTCCCCAACCCGCCAGCTTCAGACCCTCCTGGAGAATCCCAGGAGAGCCAAGATGGGAGGACCCCAGAGAGCCAGAGGGCACTGGGCAGTCTGGCTCTTCTGCAAAGCCCCGGGCCGGGGCACCAGAAGCTGGAGTCCTGGGGGGCTGTGGCCCTGTCAGATGGTGGCAGTGGCCCTGCCTGGAGAGTAAGAGAGTTGCTCCGGGAGGAGACCCCCTCCCACCATGTTTGGGTGCAGCCGTGAGCCCTGATGCTGTGTCCTGTGACCTCCTGGTGAGCAGGCAGGGGTGCAGCTATGGGGGCAGGGCTGGGGGGACAGGCTCTGTCTGTGCTTTGTTCTTCTGTGACCTGGGGGGACAGGTGGCTTCTTGGGGTTCCTCAAGCAGCACCCCGCAGTTCCTAGGCTGCTCGGCAAGACCTTTAAGCCAGCTTGCACGGACACCCAGCCTGGGCTCCGGGAAGGGCTGGGCAGCCCAGCGGGGTAGGAAGGGGAGGTGGGCTCAGAGCCAGCGCCTGGGTTCAAAGCCAGCTCTGAGCTGTCTATATCTGTGGCCTTGGAAAGGAAGTGGAGATAATAAAATGCTTGGGTTCCAGGGGGATTAAGCGTAAGGGAGAACTGGGGATGCCCCAAGCGGGGCCTGGTGCATGGTGCCTGCTTCTGGGGATGTTCCCACGGGGTCTGTGAGGCAGACCTCTGCCCCGTGACTTGAACCCCACTGGCGTCCGCCTAGACACACAGCCTGGGGGGTGAGGTCGGAGTGCCTCCTCTCAGGGTTGCAGGCTAACTGTGGTGTCTGCAGGCCCCAACGCACCCGAGAAAGGGGCTCGCACCCACCATGGAGGACGCTCCCCACTGCCACGGGGGAGGGTTTCTGGAGGCCTGTGTCAGCCTGTGGCCACCTGGAGTGTTGGACTGCAGCCACGGAACCTTCCAGCACCCTTCCCAAACTGTGCCCACGTGGGCCTGGACACAGAGGGTGAAGCCATTGGGTCACGGCCCCTCATGAGTCCAGGCTCATGGCCACTGGTTGGGCTGCCATGACGGAGAGGGAGGGGATGGAGCCCTGCGGGGCCTGAGGGCTGGACCTCTGCAGGATCCGAATCGCTTTTGGTAAGAGCCCGTGACGTCTTACAGTTCTGTTTTGGGAGAGATGCCGGGCAGCCTCTTGAGGACTTCTGACAGCGGCCCTTGAGTGCATGGCTTTGGGTGCTGGCCTCACTCTGTGCGCTGGCTGCATGTGGCTGCATCTAGAAGATGAGCGGGTGGCGGCCCCTCGCCCGCACTGTGTCAAGGATGAAAGGCAGCTTGTGTAGTGCACTCAGCTCAGAGCCTGGCATATTGGAAGGATTCAGCAAATGTTAATGTTACTATCCCTCCCTGGCACATTTTACTTGAAAGCGTGTGAAAGAAACAGAGATGAGGCCAGGCTGTAGGCATGGTCCTCTGAGGACAGCCTGGATTGTTTCACAGAGCATGAGGGCCTCTCTGGGGGTATGTCCTGCCAGGACAGCCTTGGGGTGGGCTGCACCCTCACCCCATCTGGGGCTGTAGCTCACCCTAGAGCTACAGAATGGCTTAGCAAACACTGGTGTCTGATTCTGTGTGTCTTGTCGTAGACTTCGTCAGCCCCATCCGTTTGTGACCTTCCCTGGATTTAAATTCTAAGTGTGAGGTCTTGGTAAGAGAATTTGCTCCTAAGTAAGGATCTGTATGCACTAGGAATGCTTTGGGCTGCAGGAAACTAAAAGCCTGACTGACTGTGGCCTTAAGTGATTAGTATCTATTCCCACAACCGGCACTTGGAGGTGGGTGGGTCCAGGGTTGGCTCAGCACATCAGTGATGTCATCAGGGCTGGGCTCACTCTGTCTCTCTTCTCTGCCATCTATAATATGCTAACAGCCTTTTCTCTTCAGCCTTGTTTCCTCGTGGTTCAGGATAGCTGCTGCAGTGCCGGTCAGCACACCCTTATACAGCTGTGTTCACAAAGTTAGAGGCGCACTGACCTTCCCAGAAGGCCCCCCTCCTGCTAAAATCAGGCTTCCCTTCACCTGACACTGGCCGGAACTGGGCCACATGCCCATCTCTAAACAAAATCACCAGCAAAAGGGGATAAGATAGCTGGGCTTGGCTTAGCCCAGTCATGGGCTGTCCCCTGGGCCTGGGAAGGGGCTGTCTTCCTTTGATGTGATAGCTCCCCAGACCCCCACCAAAATGTGTGCTCTAAAAACTGAGGAAGAAGGGGCAAGCAGCTCTGTTGTCTCCTGATTGGAATTCAGAGCATCTCCACCCCCCGAGCTTACCTGGAAAACTGCTAGCGAGAGAGTATGAGTTTTTTGAAGAGTGGACCCACGGCTTTTATTCGAGTATCCTCCCTTTCCTTTTTGGTCAAATATATAGGGAATCGAAGTGGCCTTCTCTCCATGAACACATGCTATTGTGCAAAGGGGAAAGGGCGGCCACACCAGTGTCCACACGCAAGGTCAGAGCAGGGTCCCTGCTTCCTGGGGACTAGTGGGCATGGGCACGGTGTTTAAGTCCAATGTCATGCCACCATGAAGGGATGAGCAAGCGGCCACTCCCCCAGAGGGTGCGGGAGGAGAACCCAACCCAGGCCGTCCATACTCACGGGAATGGCGGTATTGAGCCTGAGCTTTGTGTGCCAGCCTCCCTCCCGTCAATGTATAGGGACCTCTCCTCCCTCTGAGGGCCTCAGCGCCTTCCAGGCTATGGACTGCCATGCTTTAGTCCACCAGACACCTCTAACTAACTGGTTTCACCTCTAAGTAGCGTGTCTTGACCATCACTTACGAACATGTGTACACACTGGCCCACTAACTCCCTTAGCATAGATTCCTAGAGCTAGAATGACCGGATCTTTTAGACAGTAACGCCAGCTGCCCATCGCCCTCCAGACGGCCTCTTCCAGCCTGTGTCTCACTCACTCTCCTGGTTAGCGCCTCCCTCCTCCCCTGGCCTGGATCAGGGGTACAAAGGGAGGTGCCACGTCTGCCCTCTGCCCCTCACCCTCCAACACGCCCCAAGCTGCATTTGTTTGGAAGCTGGTGTTGGAACTGTGCTGTCTTAATTTTTCAACCGGTTGTAACTGTGGTAGTTTGAAATGATGGGTCACCCTGGACCCAGGGTCCAGGGGCAAAAGGAGACCGTCGGTGTGTGGGGGAAACACCCACTCTGTGGTCCCCCTTCCCCGTACTGCACAGCCCCTCCTCCGCCCAACTGTTCCCCGTCTCCCTCCCTTTGCAGGTGGAACAGATCCTGGCGGAGTTCCAGCTGCAGGAGGAGGACCTGAAGAAGGTGATGAGGCGGATGCAGGAGGAGATGGACCGAGGCCTGAGGCTGGAGACCCACGAGGAGGCCAGTGTGAAGATGCTGCCCACCTACGTGCGCTCCACCCCGGAAGGCTCAGGTACCGCGGTCCAGGGCGGGGCGGGGATGGGGCTCACATGGGAGCCAGCAGGTCCTCATCCAGAGGCAGCTCTCCCCTGGCCCCAGCAGGGAGAAGTGCCCCAGCCCCCTCCTAACCGCCCTGACTGTCCCCAGCAGCCCCGAGTCAGCTCCCCAACATGCTGTGCCCCAGACACCAGCCAGTTCTCACCCTCTGCTCCGCTGGCCCAGCCCTGGGGCCGTCAGGCTCACTCTGGCCTCGGGACACTGGCTTTGTTCATCTCACAATGAGACACTGGTTACCCACAGTCATTTGGGGGACTCCCAGCCCAATCCTGAGTCTGGGCCATTTTCCTAGGTCTTCAGGTGGGCCCTGGGCTGGGGGCGACTTCAGCCCAAGGCAAGGGATTCCGGCTGACTTCCCCACTTCACCTTTGACCCTTTCCACAGTTTATCCTGGGGTCCCCCAGATGTCTGGCATCAGGGGCCCCTTGTCCAGCTCTCTGGTCCCCCCACCATGCCTTCCCCTCCTCCTCTCCCAGTCTTGGGGGCTCCTGCCAGGCGGTGCCCATGAGACTGATGTGCTTCTCTCTGTGGCTGCAGAAGTCGGGGACTTCCTCTCCCTGGACCTGGGCGGCACCAACTTCAGGGTGATGCTTGTGAAGGTGGGGGAAGGGGAGGAGGGACAGTGGAGTGTGAAAACCAAGCACCAGATGTACTCCATCCCCGAGGACGCCATGACGGGCACTGCTGAGATGGTGAGCAGCTCGGGCTAGGGCTGGGGGGCCAGGGACCTCGGTCAGGACCACCCAGGATCTCGGAGCTTGGCTAGTCCTGGCGGGAGGGCCCAGCTGTCCACCAGGGGCGGGCGGAGCTGTGGGCCCAGCCTCAGGGGACCCTGCTGCAGGAGGAGGAGGGAGCTGAGAGGCTTAGGTGGACGGCCACTGGGTGTGGCCCCGGAAGGTCGCACCCCTGCCCAGTTTCCCAGAAGGATCTGGAACAAGGCAGGGCAGCCAAGAGAACACGCTGCTCCAACAGGCTCACAGCCCATCGTTCTATCTCCACCCCACGTGTCGCCCTCACCCTCCACCAGCATGTATGCCAAGTGGCATGACTGCAATGATAATATCTGACCACGGGGAGGACTCAGGAAGGACCACAGAAGTAGAATGAGCCCTGGGCGGAGGTGGGGAGCAGCCAGAGTCAATCCCCGCGAGGGGCAGGGTTTCAAGGTAGGAGGCCAGTGGCCGCCTGGTCCTCGCCACACCCCCGCGTGCCGTGGGTCTGGGCGTGGAGCAACGCTGGCGCCCATCAGGGAGCTTAGTCAATCAGCAGGGCACTCTGTAACGCCCAGGTCTGTGGATAGGCCTGTGTGAATGGGGCGGCAGCTGGTCCTCGCAGGGCCAGGGGTGGGGCGGCCAGAACACTTGGAGGCAACAAAGAATACTCTATGCTGGAGTCAGAAATCGTAGTTATCACCAGGGATGCGCCTCTGTCCAAAGCCTGAGACTGGAGTCCACTGGGTCCAGCTGGGAGGGCCAGGCTAACAGAGCACAGCTGGGCTAGGGACCAACCCCGTCGTCCTGGCGTTGCCCTGTCCCGAGGGCTGCTGTCAGCGGGACTCTGGCATGGGGCAGGGCTCAGGGCCTGAGTCCCGACAAGCAGTGGTGATGAGGAGGTGGGGACTGAGGGTAGGCCCGGAGGCCACGCTTCCCTGGGGCCCTATGGCTCAGCAAGGGCTGAGGAGCACCTCGGCAGGAGGCTCGCCTCTGCAGCTGATGGCCACCTCGGTGTGCATCTTCCAGCTCTTTGACTACATCTCTGAGTGCATCTCCGACTTCCTGGACAAGCATCAGATGAAGCACAAGAAGCTGCCCTTGGGCTTCACCTTCTCCTTTCCTGTGAGGCACGAAGACATCGACAAGGTGGGACCAGGTGTAGAGTGGGTGGGGGGAGGTGGACGGACGGATGGACAGACACCCCAGAGAAAGGCACCCATGAACTCTGCCCTGTGCTGCCTTCAAATGCAGCTCCCATTGTTGGGAAAGAGCCTTGGATTCAAACTGGCTCCATCTCTTACCTCTCGTGAGACTCTGGGAAATGATCGTATTAGCTGATTCTTACTATTTGCCTCCCACAACCCTATGAGGCGTGCCTATCACCCCCACTACAGGTTAGGAAACTGAGGTGTAGCAACTTGCCCATGGTGGGAAGTGGCAGTGCTGCGGCTCAAACTCAGGCAAACAGGCTCCAACACACCTGTGTGTCATCTCTATGCTGTACCGCTGCCTGTGGCAGAGGTGGCAGTGTGCCGGGGCTGAGGGTCTACCCTGCCTTCCAGCTGGCAAGTTAGCCTGTCACAGTTACACACACACACACACACACACACACACACACATGCTCACATAGACACGTGTAAATTATACGTACGTATGCACATAAATTATACATGTGAATTGTACACATGTACACATAAATGTACACACTGCACATTTAAATTATACACATGCATGCACTCATGTCGATTATACATTCATATAAACACATAAATTGTACATGCATATTTTTATGCATACATAAATTATACATACATATATATACACAGGCCAGTTATATATTCATATATATCTACACATGCCAATCATACATACATATATGCATGTAAATCATACATATCAAGTATACATACATATAAACGTGTAAATTACACATGCATGTTTACACATGTCAAGTATACATGCTTG
Organism: Eschrichtius robustus; assembly: GCF_028021215.1. NCBI lineage: Eukaryota > Metazoa > Chordata > Mammalia > Artiodactyla > Eschrichtiidae > Eschrichtius > Eschrichtius robustus. Next base: position 10,147,509 of record NC_090831.1, read on the forward strand.
CATATATGCACATGTCAATCATACATATATTCACAGGTCAACGATACACACCTACACACGTTGAATATACATACATGTGTACATGTGTGTGTAAATGATCCAAACATACGCACAGTTATACATAACACACAGGCCCTCTGGGTCAGAGAGGAAGCCAGGTCAGTACTCCTGGCAGAAGCAGTAGCAGGAGCTGCATCTCACAGTGCTTTTCCAAGCCCCAGTCCCCGCTGGGCACTGAGGGCCAGGTGGGACCTTCGCACGCAGAGGGTGCACACAGGAGAGGAGCCCCACTCTTATACTGGCTGCACCCCTCTGGACCTCATCGTCACTCTGGGCTGACGACTCTGGGCTTAACTACACAAGCATTCTTAAATTGACTGGGACCCAGCCCTGCAGAAATACGAGATATTGGTAGAAAATTATCTCCAACACTTCTTGAACTTATATGGCTGCTTTGAGCCTCAGTTTCCTCAGCTTTAAAGTGGGTGCACAGGGACTTCCCTGGTGGTCCAGTGGCTAAGACTCTGCGCTCCCAGTGCAGGGGGCCCGGGTTCAATCCCTGGTCAGGGAACTAGATCCCACGTGCCACAACTAAGAGTTCGCATGCCGCAACGAAGATTCCGCGTGCTGCAACCAAGACCTGGTGCAGCCGGATAAATAAATAAAAATAAATTAATTAATTTAAAAGAAAGGTTAATTATAAAGTGGGTACACATCCCTGTGGTCCGAGTTAGCTCCCGTCCCTTCACGCCTGCCCCCAGCATCCAGCAGCCACCGAGGCCCCCCTCTCCCCCCAGGGCATCCTTCTCAACTGGACCAAGGGCTTCAAGGCCTCAGGAGCAGAAGGGAACAACATCGTGGGGCTCCTGCGAGATGCCATCAAACGGAGAGGGGTGAGTAGCACCTGCACCTGCCCCTGCCCTGGGCCCCCTCCCCCTCCCCACCTCCTGCCGGGAAGCCAGGGAGGGCCTTCTGGGCGTCCCCCCAGGAAGGGGTCTCTGCCTTCTGCGCCTGGCTGGACTGGCCTGGAGCAGGCTGAGACCCGCCCCCCCCCCCCCCCCCCCCCCGCCCAGCCCCATCACCACTGCCTCTGTGCCTCCTGGCAGGACTTTGAGATGGACGTGGTGGCGATGGTGAACGACACTGTGGCCACGATGATCTCCTGCTACTACGAAGACCGCCGGTGTGAGGTTGGCATGATTGTGGGTAAGGATGCGCTCCCTGCCTGACCCAGGGGCCTGGGCCACCACCAAAGATGGGGCCGAGGCTTCCCGTCTTCAGCAGGCTGCACATGGCCTCTGTGCCAGTCATGGACCCCAGAAGTGCTGGAGCCCAGGGTGGTCTTAGGGAGCAGCAGGGGTGTCCCGAAAGACAGTATACCAATGTATATTGGTATTGGGTGTACCAATAAACAGGTGCTGTTTATTGGTAGGAAGCATTTCAACACTCACAAGTCACTGCCTCAGATGGTGTACCAGCTGCACGTCCACCTGGCCCATCAGGATTTAATTAAATCACCTTATCTGGTAAGTTGACCGACCTGGACAGATTTGTCCAAGTGGAAGAGGATAAACCAGAGTGGTGTCATCCCTCCCTGGACAGTCTTACCACACCCCAGGGCAGCCGTCTGCCCTGCCTGAAGTGGAGGCAGGTACCAGGAAAGGAGGCAGCACTGGCCCCAGTGGCCCTTTCCCACCAACCAAGGGCCTTTCCCAGAAGTTCCCAAGGCTTTACAATGAGTGTTTACTGAGGAGTGTTTACTGGACATACAGGCGAGCGGGTATTTCCCTGGACTCTCTGGGCCCTGGTTCCCAGAAAGTCAGCATTAAATTTGTTTGCTTCCACGGCCTCTTCAGGGCCAGCCCTGAGGGTTTCTGTGTTCTTAGGACCCATCTCCAATTGCATGAACATGTTCTAAGGGGCGGGCCTGCTCTCTGCCTCTCCTCTAGTTTCTCACATCTCCTCCTTCCATTCTCACCTTTCGGATGGAAAGTTCTTTTTTTTTTTTTTTTTTTTAACACCTTTATTGGAGTATAATTGCTTTACAATGGTGTGTTAGTTTCTGCTTTATAACAAAGTGAATCAGTTATACATATACATATGTTCCCATATCTCTTCCCTCTTGCGTCTCCCTCCCTCCCACCCTCCCTATCCCACCCCTCTAGGTGGTCACAAAGCACCGAGCTGATCTCCCTGTGCTATGTGGCTGCTTCCCACTAGCTAGCTATTTTACATTTGGTAGTGTATATATGTCCATGCCACTCTCTCACTTTGTCACAGCTTACCCTTCCCCCTCCCCATATCCTCAAGTCCGTTCTCTAGTAAGTCTGCGCCTTTATTCCTGTCTTGCCCCTAGGTTCTTCATCACCTTTTTTTTTTTTTTTCTTAGATTCCATATATATGTGTTAGCATACTATATTTGTTTTTCTCTTTCTGACTTACTTCACTCTGTATGACAGACTCTAGGTCCATCCACCTCACTACAAATAACTCAATTTCGTTTCTTTTTATGGCTGAGTAATATTCCATTGTATATATGTGCCACATCTTCTTTATCCATTCATCTGTTTATGGACACTTAGGTTGCGTCCATGTCCTGGCTATTGTAAATAGAGCTGCAATGAACATTTTGGTACATGACTTTTTGAATTATGGTTTTCTCAGGGTATATGCCCAGTAGTGGGATTGCTGGGTCGTATGGTAGTTCTATTTTTAGTTTTTTAAGGAACCTCCATACTGTTCTCCATAGTGGCTGTATCCATTTACATTCCCACCAACAGTGCAAGAGTGTTCCCTTTTCTCCACACCCTCTCCAGCATTTATTGTTTGTAGATTTTTTGATGATGGCCATTCTGACCGGTGTGAGATGATACCTCATTGTAGTTTTGATTTGCATTTCTCTAATGATTAATGATGTTGAGCATTCTTTCATGTGTTTGTTGGCAATCTGTATATCTTCTTTGGAGAAATGTCTATTTAGGTCTTCTGCCCATTTTTGGATTGGGTTGTTTGTTTTTTTGATATTGAGCTGCATGAGCTGCTTGTAAATTTTAGAGATTAATCCTTTGTCAGTTGCTTCATTTGCAAATATTTTCTCCCATTCTGAGGGTTGTCTTTTGGTCTTGTTTATGGTTTCCTTTGCTGTGCAAAAGCTTTTAAGTTTCATTAGGTCTCATTTGTTTATTTTTGTTTTTATTTCCATTTCTCTAGGAGGTGGGTCAAAAGGATCTTGCTGTGATTTATGTCATAGAGTGTTCTGCCTATGTTTTCCTCTAAGAGTTTGATAGGAAAGTTCTTTAAGTCCACACCTAAACAGGAGCTCCAGGGGCCCTGGCAGTGCTCCCCTGGCTCTCTCCGGTTCCCCAAGACACCACCACCTGGGCTCTACAGCCGCTTGCCTCGGGCTCGCCCCATCTGGAGCAGAGATGGCAGAGTGGCACGTGGTCGCATCTGCCCTGATGTGCTTAGAAACATGTTTATGATAATTACCAAGAGCTAAACATTGGGAGAAACCACATCAAAGTCTGGATTTCTTTGTTTTTTCCCCACAAAAACTTGGAAGGCCCGGCATCACTGGGCCCGAATTCCAGGCAGCTCCACTGCTGGTGTGAGGTTGGCATGACTGAGTTGCTGTCCCTGATGGCTTGAGGGGTGTGCAGTCACGTTCAGATTGAAGCTCTGCTGTCACCATTTTGAAAACTCTCAGTTTATGAACAAAGGACCCCATGTTTTCACTTTGCATGGGACCCTACAAATTACAAATTCCTTAGCCAGGCCCGCCTGCAGTGGCCCGTGTGCTGCTCCCAAGGGCCCACACTGTGACTTACTCACCTCTGGGTGCCCGCCTCCTCCCCACAACAGATCCTGGGACAGAGAAGCTCAAACACATGCTTAGAAAGTGCCAGAACACAAGGGTGGCGCATAGACAAGACAAAATCATAACATCCCATACCCATCTCTAATTGGCAAAGCACTCTGACACATGTTCTTTCCCTCACTTCTCTCAACTACCCAGGTAATAGGAGGAGTAGGTGTTACCAACCCCTCTTGGGGAAGAGGAACTGCCCAGGGAGTTGGGCTTATCTACCTGAGGTCACACAGCAAACCCAGGTCTTCCAGCTCTTGGGAGAGCTGGTTTCCTTTGCTCCAGGGGATGTAGGGAGTGCTGGGGGTGGAGGGCTCAAGGAAGCTGGGAAGACAGGGCCACACGGGGCTTCCTGCCGGGGTGATGCACCCAGCCGAATCTTCATTGCGGCATGCATGACACCCATGCATCCAGGGGGCATCCCAGGAAGCGCAGCGCCAGGTGGGGCCTGACGCTGCGGCCTCTCGCAGGCACGGGCTGCAACGCCTGCTACATGGAGGAGATGCAGAACGTGGAGCTGGTGGAAGGGGACGAGGGCCGCATGTGTGTCAACACCGAGTGGGGTGCCTTCGGGGACTCGGGCGAGCTGGACGAGTTCCTGCTGGAGTACGACCGTGTGGTGGACGAGAACTCCCTGAACCCCGGCCAGCAGCTGTAAGGACCGCCCCTCCCCCTCCCCCCACGCCGGCCCCGCCCCGCTCTGGCGGCAGATGGGGCCTGCCCGCAGATAATGGGCTTGTTTTTAAACAGCTCTGGGGAAAAGCAAACTGACAATCCCTTCGTAAGCTGGCTCTTCTCTTCCTTCAGCTCGTACGCGTGTGCCCCTCTGTGAACCGGGAACAGTGAGAGATGCCAAGGATTAGTCTTTAAAAAGAGGGTCTATGGGGACTTACCTTGCGGCCCAGTGGTTAAGACTCCGCGCTTCTACTGCAGGGGGCGTGGGTTCCATCCCTGGTCGGATCCCACATGCCGCGCAGCGTGGCCAAACTAAGATTACAAAAAAAAAAAAAAAAAAGAGGGTCTGTGGATAGATGAGCGGGAACCTCCTCGCTTCCGACAGGTGACCCCTGGCACAGGAAGGCTCTGAGACGCCCCCCAGCAACGTTAACTGGGTTTAGCCCAGAGTTCCCCAAAGTACAGCTCTGAACACGTTCACAGAATGAATCATAGTATTTGGGGGGATGCTGCGGGTTCGCGGACAGCTGGAGAGCCAGAGCTTGTCCTGAGTCAGGGCTCTCCTTTATCAGCCGCCTTCTGCGGCGCACCAGGCACGTGCTAATTCTTTCATGAGCTTCCTCTCGGGCTCTCATAAGCCTCCACTAGGTCGGTAGTATTCAATGTACTACAAGATGAAAATACGGAGGTTTACAGACTCTAGCGCCACCGGGCCAACTCCGTGGATTCCAGGAGCGCAGGGACCTAGGAGCCCTAGCCAGTGAGCAGAGGCCCGCCCCAGGCTGGTCACTAGCCGCTGTAAGCCTGAGCTTCCCCAACTGACACTGGGTGATGAGAACAGCACTCGTCCCACAGCTGTGGGAAAACCCAAGTGGGCTCAGCGCAGGGTCCTTCCTGAGGATGGTCTCAGAGGGACTGAACCGAGGCCCCACAGTAGAGCGTTCTCCCAAGGCCCCAAAGCTCCTGTTGATAAATGCGGGAACGGGCATGAACGCGGTTTTGCCAAGGCGGGGGGTGGTCACAGCGTCCCACATGGCCTCCTCGTGGCCGTGACTGGGGGGGGGGGGGTGGCTGGCCTCTGCCTGCTCGTGGGGACCTCCCTGCTGGGGATGACCCGGCTGCTCTCTGTCCAGGTACGAGAAGCTCATCGGAGGCAAGTACATGGGCGAGCTGGTCCGGCTCGTGCTGCTGAAGCTTGTGGACGAGAACCTGCTCTTCCACGGGGAGGCCTCGGAGAAGCTGCGCACGCGCGGTGCCTTCGAGACACGCTTCGTGTCGCAGGTGGAGAGGTGCGCGGGTGCGCCGGGGCGAGGGGTGGGGTACAGTGGTGGCGTGCGCGGGGAGGGGTCCTGGACCCGGACCCACGGGGCGTGGGGGCGGGGCCCGGGCGGGGCTCAGAGGGCTGGGGCGGGACCCTGGTGAGGTCAGGGGACCGGACTCAGGGGGCAGGAGCCCAGGACCGGATAAGGTTCTGGGGTGGGGCAACGGCGGCGGGAGTAGCCTTCAGCCCCCAGGGGAACCCGCCGTCGGGCAGCTGACGGAGACCAGGCATCCTCTCTGTGCTTCCCCACCCGCTGTGGACCTCGTCTCACTTCATCCACACAACAGCCCCGAGGCACGGCAGTGTCACCCACGTTAGGGCGGAAACCCTGGGTTTAGAGAGGGGAGTAATGACCAGATTACTGCTGGTCCCTGGCGGAGCCAGACCCGCTCCGCTCGGAAGCCCGAGCCCCAAAAGCGCTTTGCGTGGGAGAGGTGGGCAGGGGGAGGAGAAGAGGCCGCCGCTGTGGGGATCGGGCTGGTCTGGGACCAAGCGACCCTCCCGCGACGCCCTCCTGTCCCCGCCCCGCAGTGACTCGGGCGACCGCAAGCAGATCTACAACATCCTGAGCACGCTGGGGCTGAGGCCGTCGGCCACCGACTGCGACATCGTGCGCCGCGCCTGCGAGAGCGTGTCCACCCGCGCCGCGCGCATGTGCTCCGCGGGGCTGGCGGGCGTCATCAACCGCATGCGCGAGAGCCGCAGCGAGGACGTGATGCGCATCACCGTGGGCGTGGACGGCTCAGTGTACAAGCTGCACCCCAGGTGGGCCCGCTCGGCCGTCTGCACCTCCCCGCCCGGTCCAGCCTCCCTCTTGTGAGTTCGCCTCCTAAGGGCAGAGCCCGGGCATCGGTCTCCATCTATGATATGCAGGCCGAAACGGATGCTCTCCGAGGTCCCAAGGATTCTTAATCTCCTCGCTCCCCCTAAGCCCACAGACTCAGGGGAAGGTTCCCCTTGACTTACCCCCTGCCCTGCCTTCAGCGCGTTAACTAACCGCAGCCCCGCTTGCCCCCTGCTCAGCTTCAAGGAGCGGTTCCACGCCAGCGTGCGCAGGCTGACGCCCAGCTGTGAAATCACCTTCATCGAGTCGGAGGAGGGCAGCGGCCGGGGTGCCGCCTTGATCTCCGCGGTGGCCTGTAAGAAGGCCTGCATGCTGGGCCAGTGAGAATAAAGGCTGCAAGGCAAGGAGGAGACTGTGGCCGCTACTAGACCTGGGCTCCAGGGGACACACTCCCTACAGGTCCCCCCAACCTGGTCCAGTCAAGAGGCTTCTCCTTGTAAGGACCTTGGATGCCTCCCATCCCCGCTGTCACCCCAGGAAATGGGGAGAGCTTCTCTGGGGATGCGGTGAGGCCCTGGGCAGGCCTCTTCTCTCAGGGTCAGTTGGTAGGATAGCCCTAGGGCCCTGACTGGGTTGGGGGCTGAGATGAACAGGAATGGAGAACCCCCAAAGTACCTCGCCTTTCTTGCTGCAATCAAGGGCCCAGAAGGGAGTTATTAACTCAGGATTTTGTTGCATTTCTGCACTGCTTGCCTCTTGGAGCTTTCAGCCTGGCTCAGCCCTGGCTCTGGGAAGGGGGTGCCCTCTGGACCCTACTATGGCCTGGTTTCCCTGGGAACCCAACCCACATGGGGAGGCAGCCCTCATGACCTGGCCAGACCTAGACCTGGGTTCCACAGGGGGCCCCGGGGAGCTGCTGATCACCCAGGCCTGGGAAATGGAAGGGACCAGCTCCATGTTGGAGGCTGTGGGTACCCCGAGGCCTGGAGATGGCAGCCTTTTCCCTCCCATCCTGCCATCCCTGAGTGGTTTCTGGTTCTGGGATGGACCCTCACAGGAAGTGCAAGAGACAGAGTCCCCAAAGCCCCTGCCCAGAGGGGCCCAGGAAGAGGAGGAGTCCCCCTACCCACAGACGGGCCTGGGAGCATCTCCGGGATCGAGTCCTCGGCTCCCACGGCGCTGGGCACTCAGAAACCCCAGCAGCACTCAGCACACCCCCAAGGGACAACCCAGGCCTCTTTCTTCTCACCAGACCTCCATGTACCACACCAACCTCTCCATGCCCAACCTGGGACTGTGTGGGTTTTTTTAATTAAAAGTTTTAAAAGTTTAGAATATGACCTTGTCCACCGTTCTTTGATCTCTGTGTATGAGACTGTGGGACAATAAACATATAGACGTGGTCGCATGTACACAGACACTCTGCAGGCCTAGGCGTGTTTTGGAATTTTCCATCCTCTCCACAGAGCTATGCCGGGGAGTGTGAAGAGTGACAGACCAGGCCTTAGGAACAGGAATGGGGTGGCGTGGCGGGGTGTGGTCAGAGGTCCTGGACTTGCCCAGGCCTCTGCCCACCAGCCTGTGGGATGCGGGGTGTGGTTCTGAGGTCTCCAAGAGCTCCAAGGCAGTGTCTGGGAAGGAGTGGGGTTGCTCTGGGAAGGGGGACGGCTGGTTCTTGGGACTGGTCCTGCTGCAGGTCGGTCTCAACAGGAGATCCCTTGGAGCCACTTGGGTTGTGACAGTGACTGCAGTGGGAGGCCAGGATTACAAGAAGTCACATGATTTCTGTGGTCCTTCCAATTTGGTCCTGAATGAAATGCCTATTTCAGGTTAGCCAAGCCTAGGGCCTAAGACCAGTTACTTATGAAAACGTATTTGTAAGATTTTAACATACACGCACTTTTTTTTCAGGTTTTTGGATGTTATCATCTTTTTTTAATTTAATTTTTATTTTATATTGGACTATAGTTGATTTACAATGTTGTGTTAGTTTCAGGTGTACAGCAAAGTGATTCAGTTATACATATATATATATATCCATTCTTTTTCAGATTCTTTTCCCATATAGGTTATTACAGAGTATTGAGTAGAGTTCCTTGTGCCATACAGTAGGTCCTTGTTGATTATCTATTTTGTATATAGTAGTGTGTATTCCACTCACTTTTCAATGAGAGAAACTATCCAGCAAATCTGGAATGACTGTGTTGTTTTTTTCAGAACTTAACCCAAAGTTGTGATTTTCAGTTGTCACATCCTCCTTGAGATGCTCTCTCGTTTTCTGGTATGCCTCATGTGGAATTACTTCTGATCTCTTTTGTTCTCTCGAGTCTAAATTATGCATCAGAAGTTTGTGTGAGCATCTGATGACTTCATTATCAGTAGTAATGTACTCGTGTTCCACCATTCAGCTACAGTATTTGATCTCATTTTACCATAAATTATTTCCTAGTTGTCCTTCATGTTATGGTTCAGGGCATTGTATTGGTTTTTTTTACAATTCTCTATGGAGGTAGCTTGTATAGCCTATGAATTTCGTTTCAGGAGAGTAAAAGAGGTGTTATAAAATACTTGCTATACAAAAGGGACGTTGGGGCTGTTGGATGAGAACCCTGCCCTCCCAGCTGGCCTCCCTGCATTCCTCACCCCGGTGGGCCATCTCCTGTTCCGGGTTCAGGGAGCCCCTGTCTGCCCCGGGCCCGCAAGGAGCCTCGAGGCTGCTGCTCTGGCACAGCGGACGGAGCCCGGGCCCCTCACTCTGCGGATGAACCCCACAAGAAGGGCTCGTGACCCACTTTCGTGGGGATCCCAGGGGATGCTTGGGGTCCAGGCAGTGCTCCGTGCTCCAAAAGCATCACATGGAGGCTCTGTTTGGGGTCACAGCCAGCTCAGGGCTGCCTTCTGCCCCTCGGTCAGAGGGGCCAGAGGCCAGGGCCAAGCATCTTCACCAAAACCTCTGGGAATCCCCAGGGGTCTCAGGCCAGAGACCATCCTCAGAACCACCAACTGCCCTCCCAAGCCCAGTGGGGGCCCCGGGCCAGCCCCCCGCACCGCTGCTGTCCTCTTGGCCTGAGCGGGTTCTGGGCTGGAACTGCAGGAAGGACGGTCAGGTGGGGGTTACAGGGGCCCCCTCGTTCAGCATGAGAGTGGTGAGAGTTGCGACTCTGCTCTCAGAAGGCGTTTCACCCGCTGCTGTCAGGGTGGGTAGACACCCGGATGTCACAGGTCGGGGGGGCCTGAAGGTCGCCAGGAACGTGGCTGGAATCTGCTCGGGGGCCCTGTCCTCCCCCAGCCCAGGCAGAGGCTGCCAAGTTTGGGCCTATCCTCTCCTCCTGTCCTTATTTGGTGCGCTCCAGGTGATAAGGCTGAGACATAAAGGGGGCTGTGGGCCCCTCGCAGCAACTAGGCTGCTGCAGAGGGAGACGATGGTGAGTGCCAGGTTGGGGGGGGGGCTCAAGGCCAGCGGCCCCCCAGGTGCTGTCCTTTGGGCTGGGGGAGCGGAGCCAGTGACTTCTGTGCCTGTGTTGGGCCCGGAGAGACGGTCTCCAGGGCCAGGAAGAGGACCCTGACCCGGGCTCTCCCGGGAACGCTCTGGGGAGGTCCGTGGCAGGGAGTCCTTGGGGAGCTGGGGAGAGGACCCCTCCGCACCCACTGTGTTGCAGGCCAGCAGGAAGGCGGGGACCCGGGGCAAGGCTGCGGCCACCAAGCAGGCCCAGCGAGGCTCTTCCAACGTCTTTTCCATGTTTGAGCAAGCCCAGATCCAGGAGTTCAAGGAAGTGAGTGCCCTACCCCCAACAGCCTGGGACCCGTCTGGACACTCTGCCCCCAGTACACCCCTCTTCTCTGTAGGTCAGTGGTCCTGGCCCCTGTCCTTGCTCCTCCCACCACCCAGGATGCCCCCACCTCCCGCCTCCCCTGGGTGGGGACTGTTCCCACCTGGAGACTGTGGCCCGCACCTCACAGGCCTTCAGCTGCATCGACCAGAATCGTGACGGCATCATCTGCAAGTCGGACCTTCGAGAGACCTACTCCCAGCTGGGTGAGGGCGCCCACCTCCCACCCGGCCCTGCCCTGCTCGGTCCCTGCTCAGAGCTGCTGGGCTGGGGGGAGCCCGCTGAGAGGGGATGGGCAGGCTCTCAACAGGCAGCGCCCGGCCTGTATTCTTCTCCCGGCTCACCCTCCCCCTCCTCTCACACCCCTCCCCCATCACACCCCCTCCCCCATCACACTTCCCTTCCGCTTCACCTCCCCCACCCAGAGCTGCCTCTCACTCTCTACCCTGGGAAGGAGGGAGGGGCAGCCCAGGCCCTACTCAGGGACACTCAAGGTCCCTGTGTCCATTTCACGTCCCGCCCCACCAGGGAAGGTGAATGTTCCAGAAGAGGAGCTAGATGCCATGCTGCAGGAAGGGAAGGGGCCCATCAACTTCACTGTCTTCCTCACACTATTTGGAGAGAAGCTCAACGGTGAGCCTGGGGCAGCTCTGGATCCCCCTGGCCAGGCAGCGAGCTTGAACCCCACCTGGACCCTGCCTGGACCTGGCCTGAATCCCACCCAGACCCCTTCCATACCGTACCTGGCCCTGCCCACCCAGAGGCTGTAGGGCCCACCTCTGCATTCCAGACCCATGAGCACTGATCAGCCCGAGTCTCGGGGTTGGGAAATACGCCCTCAGCTCCCAGTCCTGGTCTCCCTGCCAGGCTCACCCACCTCAGAAGGACAGCCGGTCCTGGCGCCTCTGAGCCCCAAGGGGCACTTCCTGTCGGAACAGCCTCTCGCTTCTCTGGGACTGGAGGACTCCCCCTGCACCCTGGGTTCCTCCCGGGTGGGACCGGGACGATGGCCGTGTGGCTGCTTAGCTGGCCCCCTCGGCCTCCCAGGGACAGACCCCGAGGAAGCCATCCTGAGCGCCTTCCGCCTGTTTGATCCCAGCGGCAAGGGCGTGGTGAACAGGGACGAGTAAGTGGGAGCAGCAGGGCGAGTGCCGGGGGGCACCACGTTGGACGGAAGCAGGGAGGGCGGAGGGTCCCCTTGTGAGGGTGGCCACCTGTACCTTGGGGACCTCTCTGCTCTTGTTGGGGGGTGGCCACCTGGGCCAGGGGAGCCTCCATTTTCCCCTCCCGGATCGGCCGCCCCTGCCAGGCCCTCCCCACTGCTCCCCACCACCTCCAGGTTCAAGCAGCTTCTCCTGACCCAGGCAGACAAGTTCTCTCTGGCCGAGGTGAAGACTCCGGCTCCTTCAACACCCCTCCAGGCCCCTTCGCAGGGCCCCCACCCCGCAGGGCCCTGGGGAGGTCTCGGTGACCCACTGCCCTCGTGGGCTTAGAGCCCAGGTTTCCGGAGGAGGTGCCGTCTCTCTTGGGATCTGGAGGGTGAAGGACATGGAATCAGAAAGGGAGGAGGGTGCAGGCTGGGCGAGCTGTGTGTGCAGAGGCCCAGGCGTGGGAGTGCGGTGCACCTCAGGATCTGGAAGAGGTTTCCTACGCTGGGAAGGGGGAGGGGGAGGGGAGGGGGGCCGGGCCCGTGGCCAGGGTGGGCCCTGTGACCCACGGCACCCTTCGCTCCTGCCCCAACCTCCGGCTGCAAATGCTAAGGGGCAGCGTACAGCCCCAGGGGCGGGGCGAAGGGTCGCAGGCCTCCCTCGGGTCACAGGCACCAGCCCCCAGGACGCCCTGGCTGGGCGGCGTCTGACCAGTGCCTCCCCAGGTGGAGCAGATGTTCGCCCTGACGCCTATGGACCTGGCCGGGAACATCGACTACAAGTCCCTGTGCTACATCATCACCCATGGGGACGAGAAGGAGGAGTGAGCCCGAGGCGCCAGCGGCTGGGACTCAGGGCCAACCTGTGGGGACACCTCAATAAACGCTATTTCTGAATTAGATCCGCAGTGGTGGCCTGTCTGTGACAGATGGGGTGGGGAGCCACGGGGACCGCCGTAAGAACCAGCCCGGCCCTCACCGGCCCCCTCCGTTCACCCCACACCGTCCCGTGACATATGAACCGTGATGTGCCCGGCTTACAGATGAGGACGCTGAGGCCTGCGAGGGTGCCCAGGGCCACTCCTCTAGGAGAGGAAACCCAGAGCTTTATGCCCGTCTCCACCAGGCCCGGATCGAGCCATGCGATGGGCCTCTGCCCAGCAAACATCTGCCAATGGCCCAGGGACTCTGCCCTCCTGGGACCCCATCTCTGCACACGGGCTCAGGTGGGCCTCTCTGCACGCGCGTGTGGTGTGCTGGGCCCTGTGTGAAAGGCACTGAGGGACCCATTTGAAAACACAACAGGTGAGGTGCCTTGTCACCAAAGGAGGGGCTGGAGTATACGCAGACTTCCAAAGGAAATACTCCGGAATTGGCCTCATGCCTCGGGGGTGAAAGGACCAGGCTGCCAGAGAGAGGGAGAGGGTGTCTCTGGAGGGCATTGTTAGTGTCCCATTCCCCACCTCACCTACAGAAACCAGGAGCTGGGGGGCACCCAGCCTCATCCTGGGAATGGGAGGGGGAGCAGGGCAACCTCCAGAGCACCCATGGCAGGGAGGGGCAGGGAGGGGGAGGGAAGAGGCAATGGGGAGAGAGACAGCTTGAACCTGGGCAAGACCCAGAACACAGGAAATCCTTCTCCGGACAGGAACCGGGAACGCTGAGTAAGAGCTCTCTGCCTCCCCTCCTCCCCTCCCTCCAGGCCCTGCTGCAATCCCCCAGCTGGGGAGGTGGGAGGAGGTGAGGGAGAAAGGAGGAACTGACCACATTCCCTCCAGAAGGCAAGCAAGAGGAAAGGCATTTCACCCGAGAGGTGTTCAGTTTTGATGTTTACCTGGGACTTGGCAATTTTAATTACTACATTGCGCGTTGAGATTTAAAGTTATCATGGCGCTTTCTATTACTTATTCGTGATCACAAACGTCATGGCACTGCCTGAGTTTTCATCCAGAGAGCAGGCAGCCTCCCCAACTCTGCCCCCTGCCCCCCGCAGCATGCTTGCCGGGAAGATGGGTGAACAAGATCAAGCAGGTGTTTGGAATTCCCTGGCGGTCCAGTGTTTAGGACTTGGTGCTTTCACTGCTGGGGCCCGGGTTCAATCCTGGTCAGGGAACTAAGATCCTGCAAGCCTCACAGCACACCCACACACACTAGCACAAAACAAAAACAAAGGTCAAGCATTAAGCAGGTGTTATGATTCTAGCTCATGAGTTCTGCTTGTTCAACAAACTGATTTCAAGAAGTAAGGGATGGGGCTTCTCTGGGGGCACAGTGGTTAAGAATCCACCTGCCAATGCAGGGGACACGGGTTCGAGCCCTGGTCCAGGAAGATCCCACATGCCACGGAGCAACTAAGCCCGTGCACCACAACTACTGAGCCTGCGCTCTAGAGCCTGCGAGCCACAACTACTGAGCCTGAGCACCACAGCTACTGAAGCCTGCACACCTAGAGCCCATGTTCCACAACAAGAGAGGCCACCACAATGAGAAGCCCGCACACCACAAGGAAGAGTAGCCCCTGCTCGCCGCAACTCGAGAAAGCCCGCGTGCAGCAACAAAGACCCAATGCAGCCAAAAATAAATAAATAAAATAAACCATGATAACTGTAGAAAAATGACTGATAAAAAGCTCCAAATATTAAAAAAATAAAAAGTTTAAAAATTAATTAATTAAAAAAAAAGAAGTAAGGGGTGATTTTATAATTCAAGCCTCTTCAAGGAAAAGTTGTGAAAGACTCTGAAACGGACCAAAAAGATCATGGGTGTGTGAACAAAGAATAAAAAGCGTTGTTCACCACCCAGTTCTACAAGTCACAGCCCACTGCAGTCGCCCACCATCCGGATAGAAGACAGGAGGAAGCATTCTGTGCTTTGGATAACTGGCCCTTAGATAGTTAGATGCATATCTCAGGAAGGATTCCAATAACCCCAGATTCCTGCATCTTCCCATACATTGAAAAGCACTAGAATCATTCACTTGAGATGTCTGTCCTTTGTGACTAGGAGTAATCTTTTACCAAGATGTACGCTTGACTACACGTATTTCCTGGCCAAAAAAATTGTATATAAACTGGCTTCTCCCCTTCCTCTTCAGAGCAGTTCCTCGGAGCTCGCGGAGCAGCTGTCTCTCAGGCTAGGGTCCTCCGTAAGACCCGCAGGAGGGCCTTGAGCCAGGGCCGGCCCGCTGTGCTGCTGAGTCCCTTGGGCTTTGAGTGGTGCAAGCAGAGATGGCTGTAAAGGCACATGCAAATTAAAAATGAGAAAAAGTTAATACTCCCTGATGCAAAGAAAGTAAACACTTTCCTCCCCTTCCTTAGAGCATTTCCTTTAGAAAACTTGTAAGTTCTTTCCCTTCTTTTGTGTGTGTGTGTGTGTGTGTGTGTGTGTGTGCGTGTAAATCTGTTTAAAAGCTAAATCAGCCTCTTGCCAGTTTGACAACGCTGGACCGTCTCCCAAGGACCTGGGGGCATCTCTCTGGAGAGAGGTTGCACCCCCCTCGCCCAGATGCCCTGGGCGGTAGGAGCCTGATTGCCATGGCCTGGCTTGTAAGCCTGCTTCCAGTTGTAAAGAGATGAGAAGTTTGCTTTTCCTCCGGATAAAGGCAGTTAGCAAACGCAGGCGGCCCCCTCAGCCCCAGCGGGGTGGGGCGGGGCGGGTGGGCGGCGGGTGAGTTGGGTGAAGGACAGTGCTGTCAGGCCTCTCACTCAGGACTGGCTTCTGTTTCTCTTGAGGACGAGAACAGATGGGTTGAACTGGCATGAAAGGGGTGAGACTACTTCCTGCTCTGCCATCTCTGTGACGAGCACAGAGTCCTGGCTTTGTGCTTATTCAGTAACGCATCTGTCTTCTTTCTTGTGACTTTGGTGGAGAGGTTTTCCGGGTTGGCAGGAGATTGTTTTTGAATTATCACCCCAGCTTCGCCTGAAGCTCCATCCCACGGGAGCCTCAGCCTCGCTGGAGGGGGTGGGGAGTGGGGGGATGGGAGGGTGGGGACAGAGTGGCCTCGCCGGGCTGGCCAGGTGTGCAGCGCATGGTCAGGGTGGGTCCAGGCCCCTGTTCGCTGTATTTTCTAATTTTATCCTGAGACTGTTCAGCCCCCAGCCCGGGCGCCAGTCCCTGCCCTGCCTCCACCCCATCTCAGAGGCAGGGCTCACATTCTTTCTTTAGCCATTTTGACACCACTGATAAAGTTAGAGACAGGCTCTTTTATCAGTTCTGCCCTGGCATGAGACATCTGCGATCCATCTGCTTCTCCAGAAGACGTGGCCTCTCCGGAGAATTAGCCGACAGGGCCTGGTGGGCTGTCACCGTCCCCATAGCCCACCTCGCCCACCCTCTGGTCCAGGCCCTCTCCCAGCAGGCTGACTGAGAGGATCCGAGAGATCTCAGTGTCGGTGATTTGCTCTGCTTTCACTGCAGCAAGGATGCAGTTACGCTGGAGAGGCTAGTAAATAATAGGTCTACATACACTTGCCTCTCCTTTGCAGTGAGCCTTCTAGACTCTTCTGGTCTGAAAGGCCAGGAATGTGGAGATGCAGAGGGAGGCACCGTGCTGGGGGAGGCCTTCTCCGCAGCAAAGGAGCAAGCCTGGGAGTCAGGGGGCCACACTCACTGTGTGTAGGTGAGTGACCTTGAACGACCCCTGCTCCCTCTCTGGGACTCGGTTTCCTCATCTGTGAAGGAGAGGCAGGTCTGGATGTGAACAGCACCTGATGCTTGTTGAGCACTCCTGTACCAGGCACTGCGGAGGTACCTTCCAGGGCCACACGTGGTGGGCCCCTCATTGCCAGCCTCTAGCCCCAGAGTAAAGTCTACTTCTCAGCCTCCTTGCCGGTAGGTGTGACCCAGTGGGTATCAGTTTTGCCCTTAAGAGACAGATGTGTGCCCCTCTTTACCTCCCTTCCTGGCATACGATCCCCAGGGCTGTTGGGGGGGCGTGAGCTGGACCCAGCTGGGTCCCTGACACTTGGGGGCACCACACGACACCCAGACCTCCTGTCCACAAGAAGAGAAATAAAAGTCTATGTGATCGGGCTTCCCTGGTGGCGCAGAGGTTAAGAATCTGCCTGCCAATGCACGGGACACGGGTTCGAGCCCTGGTCTGGGAAGATCCCACATGCCGGGGAGCAACTAAGTCCGTGTGCCACAACTACTGGGCCTGAGCTCTAGAGCCCACGAGCCACAACTACTGAGCCCACGTGCCATAACTACTGAAGCCCACGCGCCTATAGCCTGTACTCCGCAACAAGAGAAGCCACCGCAATGAGAAGCCCGAGCACCGCAACGAAGAGTAGCCCCCGCTCACCGCAGCTGGAGAAAGCCCGCACGCAGCAACAAAGACCCAACGCGGCCAAAAATAAATAAATAAAATAAATTTATAAAAAAAGAAAAAAAACCTTCTATGTGATCAAAGCCCTATTATTTGGAGTTTTTTTATACTTATAGCAGAACCTAGTCCTAACCAACACAGTATGGCCATTATCCCCACCTCACCGACAGGGAAACTGAGGCACCCCGTGGTTAAGCAAACTTTTCAGAGCCACACACAGCCTGCAGGTGGCACAGCCAAGTTTGAATCTGCTGTCGATCTTTGTGCGGACTGATCCCAGAGCAGAGCATGTGGCACTAAGGCTATAAGTCTGGGTCTTCCTCTCCAGGACAATAAACTGGCCACAGGTGGCCCCACAGAGCCCATGGACGGGCTGAGTCCTCACACGTGGAGGTCCCCAGGCCCCCCTCACACACCCAGGGGCTGCAAATGAAAACGTGAATTATTGATATATACCTCTTAACAGCACTCACCCACACCCTGCCAGCCTCTTCTGAGATCAGCCCAGAGTAAGACCCTTGCAACAGACACTAGTTTTAGTTCAGGACCACCAGACATATCCACAGGGCGGGGGCCACTGCAGCACTTGATTTTGTTTTTCTGATTCAATGTGCAGCTGGAGGAACATGCAGATGTCTTGGGGGTGGGCTGGTACCCCAGACAGTTAATGGGTGCTGTCTGCACAGGTGACAGTTTCCTAGCAGCAAGGAGCAGGGAGGGGAGGTGATGAGGGCCTTGAAAGGGTGGCAAGCTGGAGGAGTTGTCGTCTGTCTTGAGGTGACAGAGCCCCTGCGAGCCACGGCTCGTCTGCACACCACAGTGGGGCAATCACACCATAGCCAAGGCTTTCTGTGTGTCAAGGTCATGCAGAGCTGCTCCATCAGGAGGCCATGTCTGTTTCTCCACCCTGGAATCTGGGCTGGCCCATAGCTCGTTGGCCTCAAGCAGCCTGTGGTTCTGTCCTCACTTCCTTGGAACG
The DNA here is from genome assembly GCF_028021215.1 of Eschrichtius robustus. NCBI lineage: Eukaryota > Metazoa > Chordata > Mammalia > Artiodactyla > Eschrichtiidae > Eschrichtius > Eschrichtius robustus. Next base: position 10,165,439 of record NC_090831.1, read on the forward strand.
GGAGGTCATTGTGCAAGGCAGAGCCCAGGATAAAGGTCACGTGAGAGAGAGGCCTGGCCCTCGGCCATCCCACCCAAGGCTGGACTTGGAACTGAGACTGTTGGACCCCTAGCCGCTGTCAAATGGCCATGTCCAACCTCAGGCAGGAAGAGACAACGAGATGTCGGGGCACCCACTGCACCACAAGAAATAGGAAATTGTTGCTCTAAGTCAGTAAGACTTGGGATGGTTTGTTTTACTGTCATAGATAAGAGGTACATCATCTTATCTATATCCTGAAGTAATGTCAAGGAGGAGGAAATTTTCCCCTCTCCCCTCTTGAGTTCTTGTGGCTGGACCAATAATAAAGTTGAACAAGACCAGTTAACAAGAGAAAAAGAAACACATTTTAATTCCTGCACATGGAGGTCTCATGGGAATGGGACCTAAGAAGCAGCCAAAGCAGGTATCTTTTATACTTTATAGACAAAGAAACCAATTTGGGAGGAGTTGACAGCACGAAGAAACTGAGGTTTTGAGGGCTCAATTGGGGAAGAATCTAAACAGAATTTGGGTTTGGGGTTGTAAATTTAAAAAGTCACGACATGTGTTCATACAGGCTTCTCGCCCGAATTTCCCATCTCTAGCAATAAGGGTGTCCTTCTCCCTCCAGGCGTAGGGAGCCCACCTTTTGCAAGAGAGATGATTTCCTACTTTCAGGGAGACAGAAAGGAGGCTCAGGGTGTCCCTCCTGCATTGGTCATTTCTTAAGTAACTTTAATTCAAAATAATCGATATGCCATTGTGGCATATTTTGGGGGGGCCCACCCTGAGTCCCAACAGTAGCACTGCCAAAACTTTAAGAAAGATTAACTGACAATTGAGATTCTTTCCTTCATTTTGACCTTCGGTTACAGGAAACAAGGCCCACTCCAACTGGCTCCCGGCTCACTGGTACCCCAGGCACCCATGGTTTTTGGTTACAGACTTACTGAGACCAGCTCCTCTGACGGAGGACACAGGGCATGGAGGTGCTCAGAGTCCAGGCTGGAGGGAGCTGAGCCAGAAGGTGCTGGAACAGCTCTGGTGGTCCTCAGGGCTGTGCCCGCCCCCTCACAGATCCCACATGTGGCCTTCTGGCCTCCTTGGGCTTCAGGCCCCAGCACAGGTACCACCTCCCTAGGAAGCCATCTCCCGACACAGGTCTGGGCCATGCTCCACCTAGGGCTTGTCCAGCCCACCCTTAGGTCAGCCCAGCTTCCCGGCTTCAGCAACACAAGCTTAGAGACGTGCGTCATCCCATCCCCAGCACCAAGCCTGGCCCGTAGCAGGTGCTCGGGGAATGTCTCGTGAATGATTATCGCGATATTATGAATCTCCCGACTCCTGGAGCCTGAGCCCGGGAAGCTTTGTAGGTTCTGTGGGTCTGTGCGGTTTCTCTCCAGGCAGGCCTTCGGCCACAGGAGACAGCACGGAGGAAAGGGGCAGGAGCTGTGGCTGCGGGGGAAAGGGGGAGCTCTTCTCCCACTGTCCCCTCCAGCTCTGCCACCTGCTGCCCTTCAGTGCCCGTTACCCCAGGGGTCTGGAACAGCCTCTGACCTCCCACCTGCCAACTCGCCTTGGCCCTGCCCCTGCCCACAGGATGCTCTGCTGACGCGCAGAGCTACGCAGCTCCAAAATAGAGCCTTATCAACCCTGCCGGCCCTGCTCTGCCGTCAGCAACACCCCCACCATCCTCCCCCGACCCGCTCCTTAACTCTCCACTTCCTCCTCCTCCCACCCCTACAAGGCTGCCCTCCCCAGCACCTCCCCAGGTGCCCTGGTCAGCCCAGCTCCAGCCTGATCCTCCTGCCCTCTCTGACTCCAGCTGCTGGCCTGACCTGACCCCCGAGACCCTCCCTGCAAATGTCCACAGCTTTCTGCTTCCAGAGTGCAAGGGGTTGTCTTGCAGTGGACAGGGGTCATTTTCCCAGCTCAGTGCTTGTCCGCTTTCTAATAGCACTGATTCCCATGGGGAATTACTTCTCTCAGAATGTGTGTGGCCCTGATGGGGCTAGTTCCTGGTAACCAACCCTACAGAGGCGAGGGGCTCAGACCTCATCTGCACAGCAGGCAGCAGGCCCTTGGGCCAGCCAGTTGGACTACCTTACCCAGACTGTTTCATGAGCGAGTAATCCAAGGGCAGAGGGAACCCTGGGGGCTGGCATCAGATCAGAGAACTCCAGACAGGAGATGACTGCTGTGCTCCCAGCTTCATGGCCCTCCCGTGGTTCCCATCTGTTCCCAAACCCAGTCCTCCAACCTCCCACCAATGCTGTGTCTCCCTGATACTGATATCCAACTAATCAACTACCTTTGGTGTTTTGTTTTTTTTTTAAATTTTATTTATTTATTTATTTGGCTGGGTGGGTCTTTGTTGCTGCGCGCAGGCTTTCTCTAGTTGTGGCGAGTGGGGGCTACTCTTTGTTGCAGTGCGCAGGCTTCTCACTTGTAGTGGCTTCTCTTGTTGCGGAGCATGCGCTCTAGGTGTACGGGCTTCAGTAGTTGTGGCACGTGGGCTCAGTAGTTGTGGCTCGTGGGCTCTAGAGCGCAGGCTCAGTAGTTGTGGTGCACGGGCTTAGTTGCTCCATGGCATGTGGGATCTTCCCGCACCAGGGCTCGAACCTGTGTCCCCTGCATTGGCAGGCGGATTTTTTTTTAATTAATTAATTTATTTATTTATTTATATTTTTTTGCTGTGTTGGGTCTTCGTTTCTGTGCGAGGGCTTTCTCTAGTTGCGGCAAGCGGGGGCCACTCTTCATCACGTTGCGCGGGCCTCTCACTGTTGCGGCCTCTCTTGTTGCGGAGCACGGGCTCCAGACGCGCAGGCTCAGTAGTTGTGGCTCATGGGCCTAGCTGCTCCGTGGCATGTGGGATCTTCCCAGATCCGGGCTCGAACCCGTGTCCCCTGCATTGGCAGGCAGATTCTCAACCACTGCACCACCAGGGAGGCCCAGCAGGCGGATTCTTAACCACTGCGCCACCAGGGAAGTCCCCCTACCTTTGGTTTAAGTTGGCCACGACCATGTGATACACCTGACTTTCACTGAACTGCAGCTGGGTCTGCCCGACTTGGGGGCCCCGATGTCATTTCAGGCCTCAGTCCCCTGCAGGGTGTACCATCCCACATCCATGAGGGTGGCCACCATCTTGGTCTTATGCCCACTGTGCCTTGAGCCAGGTTTCTCATGACCAAAGAATGGCTGAAAGCATCCTGGCTTTCAGAGTCCCCCACCTCACCTCCCAGATTTCCCCGTCTGAGCCCTCTACCTCCAGGCTCACTAGTCCTGCTCCATTGGGCCTTCACCTTTGCTTTGGCTCTTCCTCTGCTCGCCCTACTCCACTGTGGCTCCTGGGCTGCCCTGGCCAGCGATGTGGCCCCATCCTATACACCCTGTCATGTGGCTCAGACATCAAACCAGCCTATCTCCTACTGTGGCCTGTTGTGTCCTCTAAGTGACACTCCTGTCTTTCTGGGGAAGCCAAGGGCCACCTAGTCTGCCAGGTGTGTATCCAGTTCTGCTCCCACTTCATACCACTCAAGTACAAAAATGTTTCAATACAATGGTGATAACTTTTCTTCATTTCATGTTAATTTCTTCATGTTTCTATGGAAGAAGCAACTTTTTTTCAAGTATCATTGTCAAGAAATTCAATCTTGCCCTTAGACCATATAGGAAATGGGGAATGTTCATACAGTGTTCAGAGAGTTACTGTTTTTGCTTGTTTGATTTCTGCACTGCCTACTTACACTGCTGAGACCTTTTGTGCATCCAAGGACACTACCCACAGAGTAAAAGGCAACCCAGGGAATGGGAGAAAATATTTGCAAATCACATATCTAATAAGGGATTCATATCTGGAATATATAAAGAACTCCTAAAACTCAACCCCCAAAACCCAACCCAATTTTTAAAAATGGGCAAAGCACTTGAATGAAAATGTCTTCAAAGATATACGAATGGCCAACGAGCACATGAAAAGATGTTCAATATCACTAATCGACAGGGAAATGCAAATCAAAACCACAAGGAGATACCATGTCACATCCATCAGGATGGCTTCTATCAAAAAACCCCCAAAGGGCTTCCCTGGTGGTGCAGTGGTTGGGAATCTGCCTGCCAATACGAGGAACACGGGTTCGAGCCCTGGTCTGGGAGGATCCCACATGCCGTGGAGCAACTGAGCCCGTGCACCACAACTACTGAGCCTGCGCTCTAGAGCCCATGAGCCACAACTACTGAAGCCCGCGTGCCTAGAGCCTGTGCTCTGCAACAAGAGAAGCCACCACAATGAGAAGCCTGTGCACCACAATGAAGAGTAGCCCCCGCTCACCGCAACTAGAGAAAGCCTGTGCGCAGCAGCGAAGACCCAATGAAGCCAAAAATAAATAAATAAAATAAATAAATGTATATTAAAAAAAAAAACACCCCAGAAAACAAGGGTTGGTGAGGATGTGGAGAAATTGGAACTCTTGTGCATTCTTAGTGGGCATGTAAAATGGTACAGCTGCTGTGGAAAACAGAATGATGGTTCCTCAAAAAATTAAACATAGAAATACCATTTAATCCAGCAATTCTGTTTCTGGGTATATAGCAAAAAGAATTGAAAGATACTTGTCCACCCACATTCTCAGCAGCATGGTTCACAATAGCCGAAAGATGAAAACAACCCAAATCAGGGTCCATCAATGGACGAATAAACAAAATGTGTTCTATACATACACTGAATTATTGTTTGTCCATAAAAAGGGATGAAATTCTGATACATTCTGCAACATGGATGTACACTGAAGATATTTTAATGGAAATAAGCCAGATACAAAAGGACAGATATTGTATAATTCCATTTCTATGAGATACCTAGAATAGGCAAATTCACAGAGACATAAAGTAGATTAGAGGTTAACAGGGGGAATGTAGAGTTATAGTTCAGTGGATACACAGATTCAGTTGGGGATCATGAAAAACATCTGGAGATGGACAGTGGTGATGGTTGCACAGCAACGTGAATATACTTAATGCCAATGAACTGTACACTTTATAATGGTTAAAGTGGTCAATCTTACGTTATATATATTTATATATATATATATTTATATATATATATTTTTTACCACAATTAAAAAAATTTTTTAAATAAAAACACATTAGTGAGCATCATAGAAGGCCCTCTCCCTGTAATGCCATTCCACCCAGCCCTTATTTTCAATGGAAACTAGTACTTATTTGAGGGGCCCAATCCCAAAGACACCACTTCAGCCTTTTGGGACCCCTCTGCTCTTTTATATACCTACATACTTCATTTAAGAACATGTTTGGGCGACTTCCCTGGTGGCGCAGTGGTCAGGACTCTGTGCTTCCAATGCGGGGGGTGCGGGTTTGATCCCTGGTTGGGGAACTAGGATCCCGCATGCCTCACAGTACTACCAAAGGACAAACAAACGAACAAGAAAGCATGTTTCGTTTCATGCTCAGAAAATCCAAAGTGGGGAAAACAAATTAGGGGTTCCTTTTCTAAAATAAAATAAGAAGTTAGCAATTGCTGGTCCTGGTTCAGTAGCTAAGCGGTATCCGGGTTGGCATCTTTGCCGGACACTACCAGGCACTGTATTCGCTACAGAAAGAACGGGGAAAGGCAGTAGGCTGTGCCCCTCCTTCTTATCACAAAACCGGATTTCTCAGAAACCCAGCCTTCCCCCCCACCCCGCCCCCATCCCTGCCAGACTTCCCCTACGTCTCTGCCAGACCTGATCTCATCATCACCCTTGGCTGCCAGGGAGGCTGGGAAAGTCAACACTTAAGCCTTTCCATCCTTGCAGACAGCCAGGGGAAGAGAGTTAGGGAAGGATGTCCCGCCCATGGAAGCACACCCACTTGGCCACAGCCCCCCCTTTCCCAGCCACCATCATTCCTACTATGACTGTTGCCTCCGGGTCTGTCCCACACCCCCTCACCTGCCCCAAGTGCGTGCCTGACACAGGCCTGCCAGTAGCCGACCTCAGTGGAGAGGCTGCCCAGCTTCATGTCTGAGTAGGAGTATCAGGCAGGTGGGTTCCAATTCCGGCCCCCGGCTCCCTGGCTATGTGACCCTGTGCAACTATAAATCTTTCTGTAAAACGGAGATCATAGTACCTGCCTCACAGGGCTATGGTAAGACTCAATAAGATAATGCTCTTGAGACACTTCGCACATTACATGCCCCGCCCGCCCCCCGAAAAGTGCTCATCTATTCATTCAACAAATACAGGCTGAACTGGGAGTCTCCATGTGCCAGGCACTGTGGTAAGGGAACTAGACTAGCTTCCCGCACATCCTCTGAGGGCAGACTTATCCAATCCAGTCCAATTGGATGTTTGACAAATGTCTGAACGGCAGGGACAAAAGTGAAGTAATGGGTAATTAGATGGGCAGTTCAGCTGACCTGCATATGCAGAGGGCCAGCACACATAAATGTCAGGGCTGAGTCACGCTGCCTCAGAGTGAATCCTAGTTGTTACTCACTAGCCGTGTGACCTCTCAGTGCCTCAGTTTCCTCATCTTCAAAGGGTTATTGGAGGATTAGCTGAATTTGTATGTGTCAAGAATTTAGAACAGTGTCAGGTCCATAGCAAGGGCTTTTATGTGTTATCCATTAACTATTATCTACTTTGTTGCGGAGACAAGACTGGGACTTGGGAAACAGATGCAGAGTGAACCAGCAGAACAGCATGTGCTAAAGAGACTGAATCCCGGCGCTGGTGGGAGTGGAGAGGAAGCGTCATGGGGAAGGGCCACTAGGGCTCGCTTAGGAATTCCAAGCGATGTGGATTGGTGGAGATGTGGAAAAGAGCCCCCACGAAGTGCGGGACGGCACGAGAAATCCTTGGTGGGTAGGGAGGAGTGTGGATGACGAGAGGCAGTGAGGACAACAGAGACCAGGGAGTGTTGGGTGCAGGCTGGCAGGGCTGTTGGCCCCGTGCGGAGGGCCTCAGCCAGCCAGTCTGCTTCCCTGACCCTAACTCTAAGCCCTCCCCCGCTGTCCTGGATCCCAGTGCCCGGCCCTGTCCTCGGACCTGCGGCAGAGTAACCGCTCCCCTTGGGCGGTGCAACCATCGTCCTCAGCCCTGCCACCGTCCACCGCAGAGGCGGGCACCCAGCGGGGTCCTGGGGTGGTGCAAGGGGCGCCAACTCTCGGGAAGGCGCAGCGACCTCAGGGACAGGCCTCCGGGAAAGGCCGGGTCGGGGCGTCACGGCGCACACGCGTGCACACCAGTCCCTAAACTGCAACCCCGCCCCGCGTTTCCCTTGGAATCGGGGGGCGTGACCCCGCGCACGCGCAGAGCTCGGGGGGGGGGGCGCGCGTCAATGAACGGGGCGGGGCGCGGCTGTGGGCGAGCCCTGGGGGGGGTGATTAGCATGTGGAGCGCGCTGTCATTGGCGGGATGCAGCGTGGGAGGGGCGAAGCTCGCGGAGTGGCGGGAGGCGGCGCGCGGCGGCGGGCGGTCCCCGCGATGATGAGCACGGTGGAACACGCGGTGACTGGCGGGATGCCTCTGTGGGCGGGGCAAGGCGCGCGGATTGGCGGGAGATGGCGCGCGGCTGTGGGCGGGGACGCGGCGTGCGGCGAGGTGAGTGGGGTGTCGCTTCCCCGGGCCGCGTGGATGCTTTGGGGGGCTGGCTCTTTGGGTGTCCTCGCGTGGCGGCGGGTTAAGAGGCATCTCGTGAGGGAGGTCTGAGCAGGCTCTCTGCTGTATCCCCCAAGACGGCCCCAGGGTGCGGGCCGGGGCCGTGGCCTGGGGATTCAGGCCGCGGGGCTCCTTCGAGACTGCGGCCAGAGCGCTGCCCCCGCTCTGCACTTTGGGGCAGAAAGTTGATTCAGATACCGTCCCAGCCCAGAGCTGTTCTATAGGGACAGAATTCAAGCCACCTAATAGCTGTGCTAAAAAGGCGGGAGGAAGAAATCGGTTTTAGTGCCACGTCTTTTTTAACCCATTCCATGCAAACTATTATCGTCCCTGTACGCATGTAAAGAAATGACTGAGCTGCTCCACGCACTGATCTTGGAACCTGCTGTGGATCTGACGTCTACAGTACGTCTCAGTGGGGCTCCGGGCTGCTTCTGGAAAGTGGGCTCAGGTGCTGATACCTCTGCTCTCCTGGAGCTTTTATTCTAGTCAGAGGAGGCAGACAATAAACTTAAAATGTATTGTTTGTTGGAAGGTAAATGCCATGGAAAACAATAAACACTGGAGGAGAAGAAGTGCCAGGGGAGGGTTGCAGGTGGAGAAGGTGAGGTTTGAGCAGACTTGAGGGACCTGAGGGAGAAGAGCAGGTCTCCTGGTGGGGGGACAGGAGGGCAGGACCAGTGGGACAGATCTCATAGGCCACTGTAGGGACTTGGGGTTTTATTCCGTGAAATGGGGAACCTTTGGAGCGTTTCGAGCAGAGAAGTGACTGATTTATGTTTTGTTTTATTTATATTTTTAATCATAGGCTAATTATTTTATGGTAGGCTTGTGTAATAATAAGGCTGGCCTCATGCCGTGAGATGGGGCAGGTGCCAGGGAGCTGGATGGAGGCAGATGAGGAATTCCATTTGGGGCATGGAATTTGAGACCTTGATAATTGTCCAGGTTGAGGTGTGGAGCAGGCAGTGGACACTTGAGATGGGTTTGGAGAGCTCCAGGTGGGAGAAGCATTTCCTAGCTTTCCTCATCTCCCTTTTTGCAGGTTACAGGGTGAGACACTGGTATCCAACATAGTCGAGTTCCAGGTGCCGTTCTGGCCGAAGTCTGGTGTGCACTACAAGTCTCCCCCACCCTCAGTGCCCTGTGGGTGCAGTGGAGCCACACTAGGGACGCGGCTGCCGTGGAGGTTGCAGGGATTGCAGGACTGCGTTTGTGTTCTTTCAGGGACCACCTCCTCCCTGTCCCGGCCACAGCAGTCTGGACACATCAAGCACGGACATGTTTTCTGAGCAGGCTGCCCAGAGGGCCCACACTCTGCTGTCCCCACCATCAGCCAGCAACGCTACCTTTGCCCGGGTGCCCGTGGTGACTTACACCAACTCCTCGCAGCCCTTCCGGCTGGGGGAGCGCAGCTTTAGCCGGCAGTATGCCCACATTTATGCCACCCGCCTCATCCAGATGAGGCCCTTCCTGGTGAGCCGGGCCCAGCAGCGCTGGGGTAAGTAATGAGTTTGGGGAAGTGCTTCTGGGTTTGTTGGGCACGAATCTCCAGACCCTTAGGGTCGTCTGTCTTTCCTAATCAAGTGGCCCAGGCAGTGCAGGCCTTTTTCTTTTTTTTCCCCATTTCTTCCTTGGTGATCTTTCCTGCTTTAAGTTATTCGTGATGAAGCAGGACCCCCACCACCTTCAACTTTTGGGTCATGCCCCATCACCCCATTGTTACTATTTGTAAGAGTGGCTTTCTGGGACTTCCCTGGTGGTCCAGTGGTTCAGACTCCTCGCTTCCAATGCAGGGGGCATGGGTTCGATCCCTGGTTGGGGAACTGCGATCCCACGTGCCTCACGGTGCAAACAAACAAACAAACAAAATTCCAAAACAAAAAGGGTGGCTTTCCACGTAGTTTTCAATTCATCTGTTATGTCTTTAAACTGAAATTTTGTGGGTGAGACCGTGTCTTTTTCATTTTTATTGCCTGCCCCCCCCGCCCAGCACCAGGCTTGCTGGGTCTCAGCCCAGGTTGCACATTGGAACCACTGGGAAAGCTTTGGGAAGCACTGGCTCCCAGGCCTATCCCATTCCACCAGGTCAGCTGGATTGACTCTGGTTTTATTATAGGCAGCCAGGAGAACACGTGACCCGATCTCCTAGCTACATCATCATATTAGAGATGTTTTCTGTTTTCTTTACTGCTGGCAAAAGTGTTATTCACCTTTCCTCTGCCACATTAACAAGGGTCTCCTTCCTCTGGCTCCCAATGCCTTTCGCTCACTTTCCTTGAAGTCCTCGAGGACACCCTCCTCGAGCCTAAGGTCAATGTCATCTTTTAGATTCTTTACAGCAGCATCTGCTGTGGTACCAGGTTTCTCTTCTTCTTCTTCTTTTTTTTTTTTAAATTAATTTTTATTGGAGTACAGTTGCTTTACGATGTTGTGTTAGTTTCTACTGTACAGCAAAGTGAATCAGCTACACGTATATACATATCCGCGCCAGGTTTCTCTTCTAACAAAGCTGCCCAGGGACAGAAAGCAGCCATTTTATTCTGTTCACAGAGTGGGGCCCACGATGAATGGGGCCTTGGCTGGGTGATTGACAGTAGGCAGCATCGTTCACTCACCACGTGGCTTCTCTGCGTGGCCAGGCTTCCTCCCCAGGGCTCAGTCCATCTCAGAATTCATCCCTCTCCACTCACAAGTTTCCTGAACACCTCAAGCCCTTTCTTACCTTTGGCTCTCCCTGCGCCTGGCACGCTCTGTCCCCGGCACACTCTGTCCCCAGGCTTCCTTCACAACCTCAACTTAAACATCCTGTGCTTCGAGAGGCCGCCTGGGCCAGCAGGGCCTTCTCCGCATCTACTGCCTTCACTCCTGCCTGTCCGCAGCACTTGTCCCAGCGGCAGATCCCGCGTTTCCTGCTCTTGCCTCTCCCTCTGCGCCGGAAGCTCAGCGAGGGCAAGGATGGGCCTTCGGGTTCACTCTCGGTGCTGGCGCATGGCCTGGCGCCCACACTCCGCCCAGATGGACAGATGTCCCGCCCTCAGCACAGGGCCGTGTGGTTCTACCTGGTGCTCACACATGCACACTGGATCTCAGCTGGGTAGCCTCGGGCATGTTCCTTAATCTCTCTGTGCCTCAGTTTCCTCAGCCAGGTGGTGGGGTAATAATATCTCCAATGGCGTGTTGTCGGGGGTGGAAGAATTCCAAGCGCAGGGCTTGGCATGGCCACCTGGGGCTGAGTGAGGGCTTGGTGGACATTGTGGCTTTGGCATCTGTTGTCTCTGTTGGCGTCTGGCATTTCTATCCAGTGCTGGCGCCCTCCTTATCTTATTTTGAATTACTCCCCTTCGCTCCCTAGGGCGTGGATCTGTGGGATGTTCCTGGTTATTCCGGGGCAGGAGGGACATGTGCTGGAGTCACCGGGCTAAGGAAAGGGCTGGTCCCGAGTCCACGTTATCCCATCACCTCCTGTTAGCGTTTTCTCCAGGCTTGGGGTCTGTACTAACAAACCCTCAGGCCTTCTGGGACTTGGCTCCTCCCTCCTGCCCAGCCGAGTGACCCCTGCATACCACCCCTCTCCCAAGCCTGTCTTCCTGCCCGTCCCTAACGCTTCCTGTGTGTTGTTCTCTGGGATCCCAGGCCCTCTGGTGACTCCACAGGGAGCAGGATGGGGTGGGTGGGGATATGAAGTTTGAATTTGGGGTATGTCTGTTTTCAGATGACGAGGCATTTGTGGGGCGGATGAAAGAATCCAAACTCTCAAAGGAAACTGTAATATTGTTAGGGCAGGGCTGTGCTGAGACTTGGCATACCTCTTTCTAAGGATCAGCGTTATAATTTAGGTATAAGTGAAGAAACTCTGCATTAGCTTCCCGTGGCCATTGAAATAAACAACAAAGCCACAAACTGAGTGGCTTCAAACGACAGAAATTGATTCTCTCCCGGTTCTGGAGGCCAGGGGTCCGAAAGCCAGGTGTCGGCAGTGCCGCGCTCCCTCCCGTCCTTCCTTGCCTCTTCAGCTTCTGGTGGTTGCCCCGGCACCGCTGGGCCCACGGCTGCATCCCTCCCGTCTCTGCCCCGTCTTCACGTCGCCTTCTCTGCATGTCTGCCTCTCTTGCGAGGACACTTGGCATCCAGAGCCCAGGCACATTCAGAGTCCCTCTGTGCCCCTGGGGCCAAGTGATCCTTTAGGTCTAAGGGGTCCTTGCATTTGACGTTCTCTCCCTCCTAGTGGAGGCCAGGGCCCCAGGGCCACAGTGCTCCGTGGCTGTGAGGGGGTGGAGGGGGGCTCGTCTCTGAGCTCATACCCCTCATGCCGCAGGCAACGGAGTCCTAGTTAAGAAGCTGTGTGAGCTGCAGCCTGGGGAGAAATGCTGTGTGGTAGGGACCCTCTTCAAGGCCATGCTGCTCCAGCCCTCCATCCTGCGGGAGGTCAGCGAAGAGGTGAGGCCCACACGGGCTGCCCCCAGAATACTTCCCCGGGGGCACGGATGGGGCCACGTGCCTTGGATCCTGGGAATCAGGGCTGGGCCTCTGCCCATGGGGGAGGGGGCTGCAGGGCCATCTCACTGATGTGGCACCGGAGCCATAGTGGGCTCTGGCCCCATGACCACTCCCATCTTTGAATTCCAGCACAACCTGCTCCCCCAGCCTCCTCGGAGCAAATACATCCACGCAGACGATGAACTGATCTTGGAAGATGAATTGCAGCGTATCAAACTGGCGGGCACCATCGACGTGGCAAAGCTGGTCACAGGTGGGGAGTGGGGAGCGGGTGGCCCGCACCTCTGGGTGCTGGCGAGCACCTGCATTATTCTTTCAGCCATGGGTTTGGGTTCAGGTGGTGGGTGAGACCCAGGGAGGGGTCAGTTCTTCCCACCTCCGCCCGAAGGCACTTGACTCCAGGAAGCAGATGCCCAGTCCTGAGTCCTCAGTGAGAATTCACCAGCAGAGGAGAGCTGGCTGGTTTTGTCATTTGGCTGCCTGGAAGTGGGTGGTAGCCCCTCGGGCCCCCCTCCTGGGCCTGACCCTGCTGCTCCCCAGGGACGGTCCTGGCTGTGCTGGGCTCTGCAGGAGACAACGGGAAGTTCCTGGTGGAGGACCACTGCTTTGCAGGGCTTGCTCCTCAGAAGCCCACACGCCCCCTCGACACGGACAGGTGAGGAGCAGGGGCCCGGGTCTGGCCAGTGGTCCAGGGGAGTCACATTCGCTGGCCCCTGCTCCCCTGTGATGGTGACAGAGCCCCACCAGGAGCTCCACACGGCCCTCCTGGGGGACCCCCTGCTTTCCCAGCACCCAGGAAGACCCCGACTTCTCCGGCAGGTTTGTGCTGCTGGTGTCCGGCCTGGGCCTGGGTGGAGGCGGGGGCGAGAGCCTGCTGGGCACCCAGCTGCTGGTGGACGTGGTGACGGGGCAGCTTGGGGATGAAGGGGAGCAGTGCAGCGCCGCCCACGTCTCCCGCGTCATCCTCGCCGGCAACCTCCTCAGCCACAACACCCAGAGCAGGGATTCCATCAATAAGGTATGGCACCCCCCCGCCTGCATTCAAGCCCCTTCTTCCCCATGGAGGGTCGGGCACGGGGTCTCGCAGGTCTAGTGACCCAGGAATCTCCTGTGCCTGGGGGCCCGGCCTTGTCCTCAGGCCCTGCTTTCTGAGGGCAGTGGTGGGGGCCTGAGGCCCAGAACTCTTACTGTCCCCCTGCGGGTGGGGCTTTGCTCTGCTCTCAGCCCTCCTGGAGGGGGCTCTGGGTATCCCTTTGATCTAAGCCTCCCTTGGGGCGTGACAGCCTGTGTATGGGCTTCTACTCCCAGGCCAAGTACTTAACCAAGAAGACCCAGGCAGCCAGCGTGGAGGCTGTCAAGATGCTGGACGAGATCCTCCTGCAGCTGAGCGTGAGTGAGCTGGGGGCAGGCCAGGGCTCGGGATCGGGGTCTCTGGCACTGCAGTTGGGCACTGGAAGGTGGGCTCCAGCGGGGTGCGTATGGAGGGAGCTGGGCCCTGCGAGCTCCCCTGCCCCTGTGCCCTCCAGGCCTCCGTGCCCGTGGATGTGATGCCAGGCGAATTTGACCCAACAAACTACACGCTCCCCCAGCAGCCCCTGCACCCCTGCATGTTCCCACTGGCCACTGCCTACTCCACGCTCCAGCTGGTCACCAACCCCTACCAGGCCACCATCGACGGAGTCAGGTAGCCACACTCCAGGCTGACCCCTGGCCTTTTGCCTCGGTGGCACCAGGAGGGGAGGGTTGGGCCCAGGGCTGTGGAGGGCTCACCTGGAGTCGGGCTCGGGACTCCCTGTGAGGGTGCCAGGTGATCTCTGGGCCGGCAGCCGTGGGAGGAGTGCAGACGATGGCCCCCCGGGGTGGGGTCAGCCGAGCCTTGCCTTGCAGATTCCTGGGGACGTCGGGACAGAACGTGAGTGACATCTTCCGGTACAGCAGCATGGAGGACCACTTGGAGATCCTGGAGTGGACCCTGCAAGTCCGTCACATCAGCCCTACAGCCCCTGACACCCTAGGTACTGGGACTCAGACACGTGGTGTGGAGCAAAGGGCCGGGGAAGGCCAAAGGGGCTCCTATCATGCTCGGAGGGTTCCCAGCCTGGATTTGCACCCAGCAGCCTAGCCGTGACCTGTCTAAGGAAAAGCCCCAAAGCTTGACGTTTGTTTTGGGAGCTACTCTGGACTCTTACGTCTGTTCGTGGCCAAGGCCCCGCTTAGGGCTGAAGGCCATGGGAGCATATTGGGAGCTAGGGCCGGTCAGAGCACTGCACCCTGCCCCGGTGCCCATCCAGAAGGGCGAAGGTGGCAGCAGCAGAGCACACTGCCCTGCCTCTGGGGCCACGTGGCAATGTCTGGAGATGTTTTTGTTGTGACAGCTGCAGGGCTGCTACAGGGTCACGTGTGTGAGATGGCACCCCACATCCTACACGGGACAGCCCTACCCCAAATGTGTAGGTGTCCCCCGTGCTGAGGCTGAGAAGCCCCACTCTCAGCTGTAGGTCCTCTTTCTCCAGGTTGTTACCCTTTCTATAAAACCGACCCGTTCATCTTTCTGGAGTGCCCTCATGTCTACTTTTGTGGCAACACCCTCAGCTTTGGCTCCAAAATCATCCGAGGTAAGTTTTGTCTGCTGGGGGTCCCAGGCCTGGGCTGACACGAGTGACACGCTCTCAGCTGGGGCCAAGGCTCAGAGAAAGCCTGTGTTGGAGTGTCCAGGCGCCCACGGGTGGACAGCCCAGGCTCTGCAGGGACTGAAACTGTCCCCACCAGAGCTCATTCTGGTCAGTGTGGCTTTAGCCTTGGACCTTTATGGTGTCCTTGGCCCTTTTCGTTTCTGGTCTCAAGGAGCCTCTGTGGTCCACGCTCCCATGGTGCTGATGGGGGTGCTCCTGTTTACTTCTGGTGACTTCCCTTTGAGACAGGCCTCACCCAGAACCTAAGGTGCGCTCCCACGTGGCTGCTTTGCAGGCCCCGAGGACCAGACAGTGTTGCTGGTGGCTGTTCCGGACTTCAGTGCCACACAGACCGCCTGCCTTGTGAACCTGCGCAGCCTGGCATGCCAGCCCATCAGCTTCTCAGGCTTCGGGGCAGAGCAGGAGGACCTGGGAGGCCTGGATCTGGGCCCCTGACTCACAAAGGCGGCCTTGTCCAGAGAGGCCCCGGCTATTCCTTCCCCGTGGCGTCAGCACCATGGCAGCTTTTGCTTTGTAAATAAACCGTGAGTGTTTACTGGTGTTGAGCTGGGCAGAGCTGGTGGTGGGCCAGGGCACTCCTGTGGAGGGAGCCTCCCTCCTCCTCCCCTCTCCCAGCTGGTCAGGATGGCAAGCGGTCAGTGACACATCTGCCGTGAGCTTGGTTTATTGGTGTGGCCTGAGCAGATAGTTGAGAAGTCTGCCCCCCCTCCCCTGGACTCGCTCAAGCTGCCCCACCCCGGCCCTGCAGCAGAGCGGCAGGTGGAGCGGACGCCTGACACAGACCCTGGCTCCTAGGTCTCCATCACATTCATGCCCCCTCCTGGCAGGGTCCACACCGGGGGTCTTTCTGTTTGCTGATGGCCGCTGAGCAGGCCAAGGCAATGTGACTACTGGTGCAAGCTCGCGCGTTGGCAGACCTGTTCTCAGAAGTCCCCAAAGTTCACTGTGTAGGTCTCAACTGTGGTGAAGGGGATCTCCTGGCCCGTGACCATCTCTCTCTCCTCCTCCTCCTCCCCCTCCTCGGGCTCCAGCTCTGTCCCAAACTCCGTCACCACCTCCGTGTAGGTCTCGGTCTCTGACTCCTCCCAGTCAGCTGTGGTCTCGGGGGGAAAGTGCCAGGGCCCCAGGGTAGAACTCGGGGCGGCGGAGGGGGCGAAGGAGGGGGTGGGGAGCAGTGTCGGGGGGGTGGGGGGCGACGTGGGGACAGTGGACGGGCTGGTGGTGGCGTTCAAGCGCCGGAGCCTCATCTGTTCGCGCATGCGCAGCCGGTACTGCAGGCGGCGGCGTTGCATGCGCCGCTGCTGGGGGGTCATGGGGCGCGACGGGTCGATGCGCGGGATGGGCCGGTTTCCGTTCATGGCCATGATCTCCCGGATGCGCTTCCAGTTGGAGCGAGCCAAGATGAAGTTGCACTGGGTGGCCCCGATGTCGTAATCCACGTTGCAGGTCTTGGAGCTCGGGGTGTAGCCCTCCGCGTGGGCCGTCACGCGGTACTCCCCGGGGTTCAGGATGCGCCAGTAATCGCCACCACTTGCTGCAGAGGGAGGACGGGTTCGGCTGCCTAGGCGTACCCCCTCCCAGGCTCCAGTCCTCCTGTCCGAGATCCCCCTACCCCTCCCTCTGTCTGGGGGGCTCCAGAGGAGCAGGGACGTGCTGGGCAGGCCAGGCTTGCCTTGCCAACGGCACGTACAGATTCAGTGCCCCACCTCGGGAAGCGGAGCGGCGTAGAGGTATGCACTTGTGTACCTGTCTTCACTCCATGGTTAATGCCGCTCACGGAGATGGTGGCGTTGGCGATAGGGATGCCCTGCTCGTCCGTCACAACCCCCTTGATGCCGCGGTGAACCTGCAGGGGAGGCAGGGCGGGTGTCCACATGGAGAGCCCACCGGGCCTGCTGCTGCCCTGCCCCGTGCACGGGGTCCCCTCGCCCTTCACCACCCTCTCCCCAAATGCTGCCCCGCTCCTCCACCTGCCCCCCGGCAGCCCCCACACCTGCTCCATGAAGGTGAGCAGAGCTTCCTTGTTGTTCTCCCACTCTCGGGGCAGCTCACTCTCGTGCGGGAACTTGTCGCAGCCCAGGTAGATGGAGAGCTCCAGGCAGTTGGTGTGCAGGTAACTGAAGTCGTTGACAGCTGGGCAGGGCAGACACAGAGCCGCAGTCACCCCTGCCCACACCAGATGCCCCACCGCCGACCCTCCCAGGCTGACTCACTCCCAGAGCGGGGTTTCCACTTGGCCCCGTTGATGATGCCCATGCCGCCAGTGTAGTCCTGCGCTTGGCACCCTCCCCGGTAGGGCTCGGTCATGGTGAGGTGGGTAGAGGCGAAGGAGATGGCCAGCCAGCGGAAGATGGCATGGTCTGGGGTCTCTTGGGCCTCAGATGCCTCTTCCTCGTCCTCTCCCCGGGCGGCTGCCATGGCCGCGGCCAGCAGCTGCTCCTGGCTGGGCGTGCGGGCCATGTCATAGGGGTAGGACACGAGCCGCTCACCGCCGTTCAGGTTCGCTCCCAGCACGAAGGGGTTCTTCTCCATCCAGGCAATGATGGCCCGGACCTCCGTGGACACCTAGGGTGGCCAGTATGTGAGGTGTGGGCCACAGCCTCCATCACCCTCCATGTAGACCCCATACTGGTACTCACGCCCCCTCAGTCCCTCCAAGGCCCTGCAGTCTAAGCGCCCGGGCTGGGTAACCCACAGCCCACCCCCAGGTCCCGAGCTCCAGGACCCCAGGGTCTGGGCTGCTCCCGCAGGCCCTGCTGGCCAGGCTGCAGCCTCACCGTGGCGTCTGGAGACAGGTAGCGTTCAGGGATGGGCAGGTTGTTGTTGGGGACCCGGTAGGGGACCCATTTCCTCTCCTCAGCTCCCCAGAGCACAGAGTTGAGATCCGGGAAGTCCTCATAGATGTCAAAGCCCTCCTCGGTCCACAGTCCCAGCGCCCAGTTCCCAAACTCTGAGCCCTGGGGGAGCCGGTGGGGGTCAGCATCAGCAGCCCACCCCCCCAGCCCTGCCCCACCCTGGCCCTGCCCTGACCCCCTTCCCTCCACCCACCATCTGCGCTGCCACCTCGTAGCCGTCAGGGTTCAGCGAGGGCACCAGGTGGATGCGCGTGTCATGCACCAGGCTGCGCACGCGCGGGTTCCCGTCTCGGTACTCGCGGCACAGGTACTGCATTAGTAGCAGCAGCAACTCTCGGCCTAGCACCTCGTTGCCATGGATACCAGCTGTGTAGCGGAACTCAGGCTCCCCTGCAAGGGCAGGAGCCTCAGCAACCAACCAGCCTCCCGAGGCCTGAGGCCCAGGGGATCTGAGGAAGGACCCAAACCGGCCTCATCCCCAGGGGAGGTGAGGGTGGCTGAGGACTGTAGGGCCCAGCAAGGGGCTCCAAAGACAGGTGGGAGGTGGTGAGCTGGAAACATCAACGGCGCAGACCCAGCTGCAGTGCCAGGGCCTTGCCTCTATAATCTGTTGGGCGTGGGGGGAGGGCCAGGCCTCCAGGGAGTTGTCGGGGCCCTCACCCAACTCGTGATCCCCGGGGTTGTCCGAGATCTCCATGGCGTAGATCTTGAGCCCACGCGAGCTCTTCCCTAGGCTGTATGTGCGGGTGATAGTGGGGCACTGCTCGTTCACCACCTTCATCAGCTGGGTGCCAGAGAAGACACAGAGTTACGCAGCCCACCTACTCCCGCCACCCCCAGCCCACCCCCAGTGACCACACCTCTCCCACGGCCTGGGTCTGCTCTATGGGGAGGCTCCCCTGTTAGCCCTGAGCCCAGTCCCTGGGCTCAGGACAAGCACCCCAACCTGGCGCATGTCCTTGTAGCTGTGGTGCCGGAAGTCCAGGTCGTCGGTGGTCACCACCTCGTTCTGTGCGTAGTAGCTGTGGACAGCTGCAGAGGGTGGGCAAGCAGGGCCTTGAGCTGGCCACCTGCCAGCCCACCGCCGGTTGCCCCAGCTGCCCATCCATGCCCCTGCCAGCCCCTTGCACTCACGGGACACGGGGCACCCCAGCACCTCCAGGCGCATGCATAGGCTGCCGTTCCAGGTGAGTGGGTAGATGCGGATGAAACGGGCCACCACCGGCTCTGGGAGCTCGCTGAGCACGGGTGTGTCCTTGTCCACGTTCCCATGGAAGGTCTGGGAAGAGGCAGGCCTCAGAGCAGCCCCCAACCCCAGCCGAGAGCCCACCTGTGGTTCAGACGAGGGACATATAGAGCCGAGGGCTCAGGTGCCCACCATTTCCTCGTAGCCGTTGGTGTACATCACCCATGTCTGGCTGTCATTGCTGAAGCCCACGAAGAAGGAGGTCACGAAGTCGTCACTGGGGAGCAGATGGTGGTCAGGGTAAGGCTGCTCTCCCCGCCCCAGGTCCAGGCCCTCAGGCGGCCTGAGCCCCCTCTTCTGGGCCCAAGAAACTAAGAGCTAGCAGGTGTATGGCGTTGGCCCGCATGTCGGGAGAGGCTGCTATGCCCACTGCGTGGCCGTGGGCGATTGGTTTGCTTATCTGGACCCAGGGAACCGACCGGCCATAACCGAGGAGTGGCGGGTGGTGGTGGGGGGACCCTGGAGGGCCCACTGGAAGGTTCTGAACGGGACTCAGAGCTGTGCCTGGAGCCACCTGCCTCCACCAAGTGCCTGTGAGCCTGGCGGACTTACTGGATGCTGGAGTCGCGGCCCTGGGTGATGACGCCCGTGAACTTGGTGGTCCTTCTGGTGTCCACCTCGATCCACTGGGTCTGAGAGTCGTCCTCGGCACACCACGCCCCGTCGTAGTAGTCGTCCTCAGTGTCGCCGGCCTGTCGGGGACAGCAGGGGGGCTGAGCAGGCAGGGAACCCCTACCCAGCTGGGAGATGGGCCCGTCCCGACACCCACCTGCATGTTGAGCCGGCCACGCTGTGCCCCCAGGCCGTGGCGCAGCATGGAGGAGGCCCGGATCTGGTTGTCCTCGATGCGGTGCGACTCCATCCCGATGGGGGGGCACTCTGGGGACATGGCACCCCAGGCTGGTGGCCCCCTGGCTCCGTCCCTCCCTCCACCGAACTCAGAACGGAGGAGCCCAGCGCCCACTTCCCCTCACATCAGGGGGCACCAGTCAGGGCAGCTGTGCCCCAGCCTGTGCTTCCCCACCCTGAGCCTCAGCTTCCCGCTCTGGAGAATGGGCTGATGATGCCAGGCTCCAAGGGGCCGTGGGGCTCACGTGAAATCACAGGGACAGCCACCCCAGGGCCTGGCCAGTCCCAGGCATTGTCTGCATCGGGGCCATCTGCACACCTGCCTTGTGCCCCGAGCTCTGTCCCCTGGGGTCAGGCCCAGGACAGAGACACTCCAGGGCCTCTCCCTTTCGCGTCACAGGGCTTTAAGAGCAGGAAGGGGCTCTGGAGGCCTGGAGTGCCAACAGGAAATCCGCGTTTGGGACCGATGTGTGGGCTTAGGTGGGTCACGTGCCCCATCACCGTCACCTTGCGGCCCTGGCACGGCCCCAGAGCCGTCACACCCGCCCTACAGCCTCCATACACGCCCACGGCACCCCCGCCGCTCGCAGCCCTTACGCCCACTCCCAGCCCCCCACACCTGTCCTGCTGCCCCAAGCCCCCCAGTCCCCATACCCCCAGTGCCTCACTGATTTTCTCTGCGGGAGCCCACTCCTCCTCCAGCTCCTCACCCTTCCGGGGCCCTGGGGGCAAAAAAGGGAGGGAGGAGGTGCTGAGGGCCCCAGAGCAGCCGGGGGCCTGGCTGACCTCTCACGGGGACCCAGGTTGTGCGGGCCCAGCCCCCAGAGACACACCTCTGTGGTCCTTGCCCTTCTCCACAGTCCACTTGTCATCCGTCTCCTCCTCCTTGGGCCTGCTGCCCTCCTTTTTGGGTTTCTCTGGAGGGTGGAAGGTGGGAAGGGCCTGTCGGCTCAGCCCCGGGCTAAGGGGGGCTTCAGGGGGCAGGTGGGGAGGGGGTCAGGCCTGCCCGGGGGGCTGGGCCCGGGGTGGGGGCCAGCTCCCCGGTTCCACTCACTCAGCTCCTCCTTCTCCTCATCTGTTTCCAGGCCAGGGTCAGGCTTCTGGGGCCTGGGAGGCCGGAAGTAATAGTCCACTGTGGGGAGGGAGAGCCCTGATGAGATGGCCCACCACAAGCTGGGGCTCCTAGGTCCACAGGAGCCCCGTGGGCCAGACCGCGCACGGGGCGCGCAAGGAGAGGAGGTGAGATCAGGGTGGGCCTTAAAGAGTCCAGATGGGCTGAGACGAGGAGGGAGGGTCCTGCTGGAGGGGGAGGCTGCTTGGGCACAGGTGGGGTGAGCGAGACCCCGGGGAAGTCACCAGCCTGGCCCCCCAGCAGGGCGCGGCCCGGAGAAAGGTGGGGAAAGGCTGGGCAGGGAGTGGGGCATGGACATCGGACATGCCCTGAAGGACGACTGGCACCTGTGGCAGGAACGGGGGTCTGGAGGGCTGAGCTGGGGCCAAGGGGTTGATGGGCACCGAGGCCAGGAGGAGGGGAACGGGGTCCAAAGGGACCGGGAGCAGGAGGGAGAGGAAGGCGGCATGGTAGTCCCAAGGGGCGAGGGGCGAGAGGTGGCCAGGACCGGAGCTCAGGAGGGCCTGAAAGTGAAGCCCACTGGGGCTCAGGAAGAAGAGGCCAGAAGAGAGGGCGATGGGGGGGAAGAGCGAAGTCGGGAGCCAGGAAGACCCAGCCTGAGGGGGGAAATCAGATGAGGGCGGCCAGGCCGGAGAGGGCAGCCAGGTAACTGCCACCAAGCTGGAGGTACAGGCAGCCCAACCTTGGGATGCAGAGGGCAGGGGCCCTAGGCACTCACTGTCGTCATAGTCGGGGATCACGTAGCCTTCCCCATAGTTGGGTGGCAGCGGCTTCGGAGGCGGCTCTGTGGAGGTGGGAGGCAGGGGTGAGCCTGAGCCCCCTCGCCTGGCACACCGCCCCCCAAGTCTGCCAGCATCCTACCGATCCTCTCCTCCGGGGCCTCGAACCCCGGCCCGGGCGGCTCAGCCTTCTCCTCAGGGCGCTCAGGCCAGAGCTTTTCCGGCCTTCTCCTGCTGGGGGGCGGCCTGGGCTGCTTCTGGCGCCGGATGTACTCAACTGGGGGAGAGGGGGGCGCTCTGAGCTGGGTCGAGGTCAGGGAGGGCGGGGCCATGGGCGGGGTCCAGGTGGGGAGGCGGGGCCAGGGGCGGGGTCCAGGTGGGGAGGCGGGGCCCTACTCACAGTCCTCGTAGTCCTCCCGCTCTATCTGGTCGTTGTAGTCCAGCGTGGGCTGCTCCGTCTCCTCCTCTGGCTCTGAGGGAAAGCGCTTGTGGCTGCCTCATTGAAGATGCTCCCCGCCGCCGCCACCCAGGCCCACCCTGCAAACCCAGCAAGCCAGGGCGGTTGGTACCCTGAGGCCAGGTGGCTGGCGCCCACTCACCAGGCTGGCGCTCCACGTCGGTCTCTCCTGCTGGACCCTGCCAGGGATCTGGGAGGGGCCCGTCTGCAACACAAACCCCAGGAGCAGGTGGACGGGAGGCCTGCCCTGACCACGGGCTGCACAGCGAGCCTCCACGAGACCTGGGCCCTGCCGACGCCCCCTGAACAGCTCACTCCCGGGAGGCCTGGGCTGCTTCAGCCCTCAGCACCCTGCTGGCACTCCCAGGGGGCCAGAGAGCTGGGCGGCTTTCTGGGGAGCCCAGGCCCTGCTGTCTGGGAGGACCTGCCGCAAAGCTGCCCCAGCAGGCGGGCAACCTGCAGGCTTGGAGCCCAGAGACACTGTGGGCAGGTAGCTCTGGATGGGGCCCAGGGGACAGATCCCAGGACGGTGGAGGGCAAGCCCCCCCCACGAGGCTGCCAAGCACTCCCTCCCCAGGGGAGGGGCGGCACCGAGGGAGGGACAACAACGAGGCCGCAGCGCCCACCCGGTCTGGGGGCTCTGAGGGTCTGCGAGAGGCAGGGCCTCAGGGACCCGCCCTCAGCCCCCTCTTCCTGCAGCCCAGCAGGTCAGAGCCCCACAGTCTCAGAAGAGCCAGCACACACCTCCCTCCTGGGGCAGCTCCTCGAGGCCGGGGCTGGTGAGTGGGGGCAGTGGCCACTTTGGGCTTTCGGAGGGGGTTGGGATGGGGGCCTTCTTCCCAGCCAGAGGCCTCTTGGTGGCCTTGGGTGGCTTCTCCTTGGGCCTCTTGGTGGCCTTGGGTGGCTTCTCCTTGGGCTTCTTGGTGGCCTTGGGTGGCTTCTCTTTGGGCTTTTTGGTGGCCTTGGGCGGCTTCTCCTTGGGCTTCTTGGGTGGCCTGGAGGACGCCTCCGGGGGCTGCTTGGTCGCCTTGGGGCCTTTGTCCTTCTTTCCTTTCTTCCCTTTGTCTTTGGCTTTTCCTGGAGGTGCTGTTCAAGATGCAGACTCGGGTAAAATCAATGAAGAACCCCCTCTATGCCCCATGTGCCCCCCCCCCACCCCGCAGGGTGCCTACAACCTGGGCAGAGGGGCTGCTGTTAGTCCTGCATTTCCCAGATGGGGGAAACTGAGAGGTTAAGCCACTTGCAGTCATGGCAGAGCTGGCAGTGGCTTTCTGTCACCACCACACCTTGGCCTGGGTGGCTCAGCTTCCCAGGGGGTAGGCCCTCGTCCTCCCATCTACCGAAACCTCCAGAGGAGCATCTCACAATCCACTCTTTCACCGTACGGCCCCTTGGCCAGTCAGGGCCCACTATTCTGTGCTGGGCACAGAAGGGGCAGAGAGGTGACTAAGCCATCCAGGCCTGGGGAGAGTGCCCAGTCTAAGGGGGAGGCAGTCTCATCCCTGCCAACTGCCACACAAAGTAAAGGGCATGGGCCCGGGGCCTCTCTGAAGCTAGAAAAGCTTCAAAGAAAAGGGACACTCATGGGCTATCCCCTATCCAGGGGTAAGGAGTCTGGGGTGGGTTGGAAGCCATAACCATAGGGGGTCCTGAGGCCACACAGAGGACAGAGGGATGGGTGGGCACTGCAGCTGCTCGCCCATCTCGGAGTCTGGGGGAGGGAGGAAGCAGGGGCAGGGCCTAGGGCTGCCTGTAGGAATCCTCCAGGCCCCTGAGCAAATCCTGTTGAAAATGTAATGGAGTGGGGGCCACATGACCGAAATACTGGAAAATCTACAAAACGCAGACAGTCAGGAGAAACAGAGCTGCCACAGCAGCGTGCAAGAGGCCAGGACACCAATCTCGACCGGAATGGCGGGGGAGGCTGAGATGGGTCCCAGGGAGGAGCCAGGAAAGATCCAGAGCAGGATGAAGGGGAGGGGCTGCTGACCTCAGGAATGATGGATGGTGCCCTGGAGTCTCCTGGGAGAGAGATCAGCAAGACCCTTGCCCACCATCCGGAAGGTCACAATAAACAGCTAAGATTTATTGACAACTGATTATATAAGAGGCACTAGGCTAAATGCTTTGGGGATGCATCACCTCGTTTAATTTTCACAGTAACCCAGGACTACTGCCCAGTGCTCCTGGAAGCCTTGTGGAGACGAGGGTCTTCCGCAACGCCCTCCCCCGGCTCTGTGCTCCTGGAGTAGGAGGCCAGGCAGCAGGGTGCTGGGGATCCTTCCCAGGGAAGGCTGGAGGCTGGGACTCTGGCAGTGGTGTGGGCATGGCCAGTGTGTGCCACAATCAGACTGAGTGGCCCCATTAGAACGGCAGGGCCGTTCCCGTTCAAACTGACCTGGGCAGGGGGCAGCAAAGTCCCCAGTTAGTTCATGTCTAGTCCCTCTGGGGGTTTGGGGCTGTGCGTGACGGATTGGGAGGACCCAGTTCCACTGGGCAGTGGACCTGCTGGATGCGTCTCCAAACCCAAAGGGCTCCAAGCCAGCAATGACCTCTGCCTGGCACAGTGTCCCGCCAGATATCTGGGCTCTCTTGTGCCTTACAGAGCCATTCCTCAGGCTGGGCAGGCTGGACCTCGGCCAGACACCACCGAGGCCCACCATCCTCGCCTGAGGTGCAGGGCTCCCCGAGGCCCCCCATCACACCGAGGGCCACCCCTACCCGGTGCTCTTACCCTCTGAGGCCACCCCCGGACGCACCCCCGGCTTGCCCCCTGTCTGGGCTTTGCGGACGGGAAGGGTGGGTTCAGGGGGTGGTGGGGCCTCCACGTCGTCTTCCCGGGGCTCGGACTCCAGCTCCGACAGGAAGCCCTCGAGGAACTCCTCGATCTCGTCGTCTGTCAGCACAGTCTGCGGGCGCCCCCCGGGGCACAGTGCCAGCAGCGCCAGGAGGCAGCCGAGCAAGGGCGCCCCGCGCAGGACCGCCATGGTCGCGGCCCGCACGGGGGGCGGGGGGGGCCCTCCGGGGAGGGGCGGAGGGGGGCCCTCCGGGGAGGGGCGGGCGGGGGCTCCGGGGAGGGGCGGGGGGGGGTGCTCCGGGGTGGGTAGGGGACTCCGGGGTGGGGCGCTGAGGGCTCCGGGACGGGCAGTGGCTCAGGGGTCGGTGTGGGCTCAGGGATGGTCTGGGGGTTCCGAGGCGGTGGCGGCGGCTGGGAGCTCAGGTCCCGCGTGGCGCGCTCCCGCGCGCGGACCGCCTTCTCCAAAGAGCCAGTGGCGGCCGGGGCTGGGGTGCTGGGGCTTCCGGAGCCGGCTCCCCCCACCCCCGGGGAAGGAGGAGGAAGAGGAGGAGGAGCCGGGCGTGGACGGAGGGGCTGCGGGGGGAGCCGAGCAGTCCCGGCGCCGCGCGCGCTTGGCACTTCCCGGAGTGGGAACTGCGGGCTGTGTCCCGGGCCGGGGCCCGCGCCTTGGAAGGAAGGCCGCAGGGAGGGAGCGTCGGAGGGGATGCGAGGTCCAGAGGGTGCGGGTCGGAACGCTCCGACGCCCCTGCCCCGCGCCGTCTGCGACACCGCCCCCAAACCGGAGGGGAACTGGAGGCGAGATGCCCCAGAACCGGCTGGAGGTGAGCGGGACCCCTGATGGCAGAGCCAAGCCACGAACTCAGGCCTCGGGGACCCTCCCCATCTCGGGACCCGCAGAAGTGTCCCCACCTATCCTTTCCTCTCTCTGGAGCCTTGGCCTGGCAGCTCTGCGAACTGTCACCAGCCTTCATTCAGACATCCAGCTAACCTCCCAGGTCCATGAGAGCCGGGCCCTGTGCTGGTCCCCCTGGGAGGGACCACACTTTGGGAATTCACTCTCTAGTGAGGGGGACAGGTGCAAAACCGCCCCTCAAGGCAGGCTAACTGCTCTGCTGGGGGTATGAGCCCCCATGTAAGATTGCCCCTCCCCTCCCAAGGTACTGACATACTAGGTCAAGTTTGGAGGTGGGGTCAGAGATGGAGCAGGGAGGGACGAGATGCCTTTCAAGTTGTATTAAACTGTATGTGTCATTCATAGGGATGGACTGTCAGGGGTGTGGAGGGACTCAGCACTCACACAGCAATTTCCATACAAGCTCAGGGGGTTCTTGCCCTCCCCCGCACTCCCAGCAACAGAGGGAGGGATCCCAGATGAAGAGCCCTGCACGGAGGTGGGAGGCAGCAGCTGGCTTATGTGGCCCCCTTCTAGCAGATGGTACAGCCTCAGGTGAAGCCAGGTCAGATCAAGGGAACATTTTAGGGGCGGTGCGTGTGAGCCCAGCTCCGCGTGGAAGATGTAGGGGCCACAAAGCCATAGGAGATCAGACACTACCCCTGAGGACATGGGCCAGCTGGCAAGAGAGGATGGGTACCTTCAACCCAACGAACCTGGGTGCTGGGACCTACCACAGGAACAGTTCACTCACCACCCAAATAGGAGCCACAGATGTTTGCGGTCGGTTCCCCTTCCCTACGGTTTCTTTTACTATTTCCCCGCAACGAACATTTCTTCACCTCTAGGGATACACTGCTTTCCAAACAGCTGAGATCCCAACCAGGACAAACAGACGTTCCTCTCCTTCCTCTTACCAGAATCCAGTTTTTTAAAACTGTGTTTACTGTAGCTCCAGCTACCATATGGACCAGCTGCAACCGGGGCATGTAGATTGGGTAGTCAGAGGATCCCAGGATCGATTAGTAATGTCTGCCATGGGTGTTGGCTTAGGGAGTTATGCCATGTGTACCTGGTGTTTCCTTAAGTCTTCCCCAAGGGCAAATGTTGGCTGGCCCCAAATGGGCATGACACCTAAGGCCAGAGCTCCCAGAACGTTCCTCCTTGATGGGATGAGGAAGCAAGAAAAAGCACATCTGGAGCCCATGGGTCCAGTTTAGCAGCAGTCAGCCCTGAGCCAACGTTGTCTGAGGGTTTGGCCCAGTTGGGAAAACCCAGGAGAGCCTGAGATGATGAACAGGCAGCAGCCAGGGAGCGTTGTGGGAGCTGCTGGCTCAGCCTGGGACTGGGGACAGGACCCAGGGGGCTCTGCCTTCTCTCACCACTTTCTTTCAAGGCCCTTCCTTCGCTGTTCACTGGCTCACTTGTTTGTACTTAGAAAGGCAGTGGGACTATGTCAAGAGCTGGTCCCTACAGTCAAATCCCAGCTCCGCCCCCCTGGCCATCTGATCACAGCAAGTAACCTCACTGCTCCCCGCGGCCTCACTGCCGCACACCAAACAGGGACTTTGCACGTGCTGTGCCGAGCGCAATTTCCGCACTCTCAACCCAGCAGCTCCCAGTTCTTGTCACTTCCCTTAGGAGACCAAGACCCACCTGGGCTCTCGGAGCACGACCCCCCCACCCCCCCACCCCCCAGTTGGGCCTCCTTGTCCCTGCGCTGTCCTCGCCCTGCCGTGTGTACCCAGGCTGGTCCTGGCAGCAGTAGGACGAAGAAAGCTCTTACCCATAAATGTCCTCTGCGAGCCTCTGAATCATCGCTCTTGAAACTTTTGTCTTGGAATTTGTTCTGTTGCCCCCAGTTGAGTGTGTCAAATAGGGAGGCCCAAGGCTGGGGGGTGGGCGGTGGCGGCTATAGAACGTCACTTCCCTGGGAACAGCTCCCGAGTTCAGCTGGCTCACACATGGATCAGATTTGGGCTCCACATCCTCTGCCAGGGAAAATAGAAGCCCTCAGAACATTAGAAAGAAATAGAAAGAGCCTTCTCCTCAGTCACAGTGAGTCACCAACAGAAACATGAGCAAAGGCCTTGTGGGGAGCTGGGCCTGGGGTGGGGTGGGAAGGGAGTTGGGGGCCCCCCCCAAGAGTCTGGGCAGGTGGAGGGGGGCAGTGCCTGTTCTCTTTGCTGGGCCAGTATCTTCCCTCGGTGGGCAGGGCTGGCACTCCGCTTAGCTTTGACCTGCACTCAGGAAATCCCGCAGACCTAGGCCCATCAGGACCTGTCATCTAAACCAAACTCCCCAAGGGCAACAGCCCAGGCCGGGAAGAGGCAGGCCAAGAGGTGGGAAGCTTGCGGCCTCCTGTGGCTGCCTTTCACCCTTCTGGGCTTCCGGCCCCCTGCCAGCGGGTGGGGTGTCTGTCCCCACGTCCAAGGGCTCTCCTGAGCTAGTCTGGGAGTCTGCTGGACGTCCTGGGTCCCCTCACCTCCAGCTTCCTAAGAGAAGGCGGGGCCTTTCCCTCCTTCTGAACGAGGCCTACCCTAGGGGCTGCAGCAGGACTGGGCTTACAGGCAGAGGCAAGGCGACATCTCACCCTGGTGGACCTACCCTTGCTGCTTCCAGAGTTGGGGAGCAGAGTTCTTGGGGGAGCCTGACATGGGCTGGGTGTGTGTGTGTGTGTGTGTGTGTGTGTGTGTGTGGAGTTTTCCTGCAGCCTTGTGAGGGTCAGGCTGGTGGAGCCCACAGATGCAAGGGTGGGGAGACGAGGGGGCGTGGCCTGCACTCTCACTTCTGACCAGGCTGGGGTCGGTCCTGTTTAGCTCATGGGCCAAGAGCTCACCTCTGAGGGCCATTGAGAAAGAACCATATGCCAGGAGGGCTGCCTGCCAGGGTGGGAGGTCCCCGGGAGAGACACCTGGTTGAGGGCCGAGGTGCCCGTGCTTGGGGTCAGGAGCAGGGGCATTGCAGAGGTCTGCAGAGACCCATCTGGGAGGAATGGTGCAGTGTAGAGGCCCTGCGGGCTGCGGCGAAGGGCGGGGTGCGGGGGGCGATGGTGGTGGGGGAATGCGGACATATAGGCAAAGCTGTCACATGGGGGCTTTGCCCCTGTCAGTAATGCCCTCAGCGGGACAGGGGTGGGCGGGGAGCCAGAAGCTCCCGCGTTGGGAGGGGGCTGAGCAGGTTCAACAGAAATGGAACCTACCCTCTTCCCACTGTGGGGGGGGTCAGTTCCACAGGGATGAGAAATCGAAGCTTCGGCGTAGGTCGGGCTTGCCTTGTTAATGCTTTCAGGTGCGACAGCTTCCTGCATGAAAAGAAGAACCCAAGATGGACCTGGAGCAGGAAGGAGAGGGGCTTTCCGGCTTCCTTCTGCCCATCCTAGAAGCCACACTTAAAACTATGACCTTGAATAACTCGGTTTTCTCAGGCTGTAAGTTGGGGGGGGGGAATGGCTCCATGACCACTAGCAGCCCCCCGCCCCTGTTAGGAAGGGTCTCCCATTCAGACAGGCCTGGTCAAGCAAGGTTTGCCTCTTGTCTTTGCAGATCAGACAGCTTGTATCTCGAGGCAACTCTGGCTGGAGCCTTGGGAGGCATGAGGGTCAGTCTCATCCCTGGGTGGGCCCCAGGTGACCTTGATCCTGTTCCCCTCTCCCACCAGACTTCAGGGTGGGAACCCTGAGGTCACTACAAACCTAGTGACCACACCTCCACACGAGATGGACAGATGATGGAGTGGCCCCATCCGAGCACTCACTCTCCGTGTCCAGGGAATGAGGGGATCCCCGGAGGAGGGTGCCCCGAACCCTGGGTGGCCTCTCCCTAAAAACAGGCCCTAATGGGAAGAGCCATGCTCTGGGACTCTCAGGGAACTCATCCATTCTAAAGGTTCCAGCAGAGTCTCTGCACCCAGGGACACCACACCTCAGCTTCCTGAGTGCCTGAAAAGATGCCCCCAGGCCGTCCTTCTAGGACTGCCAGCCACGTCGGCAGGAGACTGCCTCATCCCATGTCACTGTAGCCTGAAAGTCCATGATCTCATCACCCTCCACTTCCGAGTCCCCAGCCCGCCCCTACCCTGCCACAGCACCAGCCCCCTCACTCTGGGTCCCCAGCGATCTAAGCACGTGTCTGTGGGTGTGTGTCCCTGATTGCGGCTCATTTGTTCACTGGGCAGGTCTCCACGGAGCTTTCAACGAGGTCCAGCCCTGAGCGTGGCCCAGAGACCCAGCAATCATGGAGGTATCCTTCCTCTGAAGATGTTCAGGCCAGAGGGAACAGGATGTGAGTGGTTGGACCTCTGGAAAAGAGGGCACAGGGGAGGGCATTGAACCCCGGGAAGTGGAGTCCTGCCCTGTGGGAGAAAGGGAAGGGGGATCCCGGCGGGGGAGACCCTGTCCCCTGGGCTCAGACTCAAGTCAGTCGCCTGCATCTCAGGCCCCAGCACGTGGACGGTGGGCTGGGCAGTGATGGTGCTTTTAATGCCTGTAGAGTGTATACGCCATCTTTCCCCATTTTCAAGTAAGGAAACCTGGGCCCAGGGAGAAGTGATGTGTCCAGGTCACAGCATGTCAGTGATGGCGTGTCTATGAGGCCAGACCGAATGCTCTTTTCCACCCGGTTTACACAGCATCTGGCACCGGGCCACCGGGCCACGGGGCTACCAGCCCCTCCTGCTGAGGCCCGAATATCACCAGGAGCCACCCTGGTGCCTCAGCCTGGGCAGAGGTGGGAAACTCACCTGCCAAAAGGACCAGTGTGTCCCAGTTCTAACTGGGGCAGCCGCAGAACACTGGGACCAGGAGCAGGAGCGGCAGAGCTCCTCCAAGGCGCCCGTGGCCTCCGAGGCAGCAGCTCAGACACGACCCAGCTGGCCAAAATGAGTGTGTGTGCTGAGGTGGGGGCCGGAGTTGCAACTGGAAGGCTCTGGAAGCCGGGCCTCTGGACACCAGCCCCTCCCAGTCTCCTGGAGTCCTGAGTTGGCCTCAAGGGACCAAGCGAGAAGGCCCCAGGCCCATCCGGTCCCTCTGCTCCTCCCTCTCAGGGGAGGCCCCTGGAAACGCCCTCTTGTCTACAGTTTGGACATTACCAGGGGATAAGTCTGCCCGGGCTCGCCAGGAGGGTGGTTCCCAGAGCCATGGGACCTGGGGTCTCCCAGACAGTGTCTAGCTCTCCGCACAACTGGCAGAATGATTTTCAAGTTTCCAACAACTTGAAAACCACATGTGATTTTCCATAGTCTGGTGCCCCCGCCCAGCTCCCCAGGCCCGGACTGCTGAGTGAGCAGAGTTCACCCGAATTCCTTCCACTCACCGCAGGACCCAGCCTCCGGGAGACTGGGGGGTCACCGCAGCCGCAGGGGGGCTGATGGGCTAAGGGGCGGGAGGCGGGCTTCCCGTGCCTGAGTAATTCTGCAGCCCGAAGACTGGGATGAGGACAAGGGCCACGTGTGGCAGTGTCATGTGACAATCAGCCAGGGTTGTCCGGTTCCAAACAGGCTCTAGTGGAAAAAACTATGCTGATCATCCCTCCCACCTTCATCTAAATTGACTCCGATGGATTGAAGATGTAGATGTTGAAAGGGAAACCATCAAAGTAGTAAAAGAAAACAGAAATCTGTGCTTATAATCTTCGTGGGGGAAGTCTTTCTAAGCAGAAACTGTAGAAGGATGGAGAATTGTGGTTGCGTAAAAGTGCTAGCTTTCTGTTCAAGATATCCTCAAAATGAAATTAACAGGCAAACAAAACACTGGAAATAGATCCACAACCCCTAGGTCAGAAAGCGAACATTTTAGGAGCTGCCCGTGGCCTCAGAGCCTCTCTCCAAGCCTCAGTTTCTCTCCTCCATACAATGGGATAATACTGACACTATCGCTCCCTGTGAAAAGGGCACAAGGATTCACTGAGATAAATCTAGAAAGCTGTGCCTGAAAAATAGTAATTCTTTGATAAAGGGAAAACATTCTTTACATTTTTAAAGCTAATTTGACCTTGTTTCCATTTTTAAAAGTGAGCCCTGAGACATAGGCCAATTCACAAAAGAAGAAACATAAGTGGGGACTTCCGTAGTGGTCCAGTGGTTAAGACTCCATGCTTCCACTGCAGGGGGCACAGGTTCGATCCCTGGTCGGGGAACTAAGATCCCGCATGCCACTAATAAACATATGCAAAAATGTTGACCTCATGAAAAATTATGCAAATGCTAATTAAAATACACTAAGTAGTACTTCTCCAATATCAAATTCCCAAAGATTAAAACCCTCCTGGTGGGCTTCCCTGGTGGCACAGTGGTTAAGAATCTGCCTGCCAATGCAGGGGACGCGGGTTCGAGCCCTGGTCCGGGAAGATCCCACATGCCGCGGAGCAACTAAACTCGTGTGCCACAACTACTGAGCCTGCGCTCTAGAACCCGCGAGCCACAGCTACTGAAGCCCGCGCGCCTAGAGCCTGTGCTCCGCAACAAAAGAAGCCACTGCAATGAGAAGCCCGCGCACCGCAACGAAGAGTGGCCCCCGCTCACCGCAGCTAGAGGAAGCTCGCGCGCAGCAACGAAGACCCAACGCAGCCAAAAATAAAATAAATAAAATTATTTAAAAAAAAAACCCTCCTGGTGGAGGCGGTACCAGGAAATCACTGTCTGAGCACTGTCCTGCAGGATCATTCGGCTGCAGAGATCGGGAACCCCACTGTGATGAGTAATTTTGTGTGTCCCCTGACCGGGCTAAGGGATGCCCAGATCAATGGTGAAACATTATTTCTGGGTGTTTCCGTGAGGCTGTTTCTGAAAAAGAGTCGCTGATCTGAATCAGTGGACTGAGAAAAGCAGATGGCCCCCCCCAGTGCGGGTAGCCCCAATCTCTGCTTGAGCTGGGACGTCCATCTCCTGCCCTCGGACATCAGCTCTCCCGGTTCTCAGGCCTTTGGGTTTGCACTGAACTGCACGACTGGCTCCCCTGGGCCTCCAGCTTGCAGACGGCAGATGGCAGCCTCCATAATCATGTGAATCAATCCTTTATAGTAAGTCTCTCTATATACATGTATATGTATCCTGCGGGTTCTGTTTCTCTGGGGAACCCTGACTGATACACTCTCTAAAGCAGCTGAGCCCTGACAGGCAATCCCACAGGTGCCTGGTAGGACAGAGGGCCTCCACGTTCCCCTGCAGCCCAGCCTTCACTGTTCACCCAGACCCCTCCATACCCCAGAACTTCAGGCTGGACTTCAGCTCGATGCATTTCCCAGAGGGGACTTGGACCAGGCAACTGGACTCCACCCTATACCTTATTCCAATCAGCTGCCGGAGGGGTCGGCCGTGTGCCCAGACGTGGCTGCACCGGCCACCTCCCCCGCAGCCAGAAGAGGACCCGAGGCCTGGGTAGGCCCTGGGCTCATCTTCTCGGGAAACTGGACGCCAGCCTCATAAATGAGCATGTGCCCCAACATCTGCACCCCTCTGCCACTCCGAGGACAGATTCTCCTGTCCTGAGGTGCATTGTGACCTCAAGGTGGGTGAAGCATGTGACTCTGGAGGTGACGAGCCTGGGATGTCCGTCCTGTCCACAGGGACTTCGGGGAATGAGGTGCTGCATTAGCCCCTGAGAAAGCCTCCCCTGGCCCCCCCGCCCTCAGACTAATACTACACGTTCCTGATTTAGTGGGAGGAAATCCCACCGACAGGTGGGCACGTCCTGCCTCAGGGGACGTATTTGCTGTTCTTTCTGCCTGCAGTGTCCTTCCCGGCTTCTCACTGAAGCATCCCCAGCTGCCCTTCGTAAAACTTCAGCCCTCTCCTATATCTGCCAAAACAAACCATCCCACTCCCATACTTTATTTCTGACATATTGACCCATTGGGCTATACTGATGGTGCTAATGGCTCCAGTTAAGTGGCCTCCTGGTGCCCATGCCCTTTGCCCTGTGCCTTGTAACCTTGTAGGCCCCTCCTACTCTGACTACAGGCTTGGCCATGTGATGGCTTTGGCCAGTTGGACAGGAACAAACTTGGTCCAAGGAGAGGCTTGAAAAAACACCTGAAGCATCCTCTCTCCCCTTCCCCACAACCTTCCAGAACAATGAGAGCACACCTGGGCTGTCCTGCTGGAGGACAAGACCACAGGGAGGAAAGCTGAGACCATGCAAAACAGGCTGCCATAGCCAGTGGGACACAAGAGGGAGACCAGCGAAACCAGCCAAGCTGGGCTCAGATGGGCAGAGCTGCCCAGACAGCTGGCAGGCAGGTGAGCTAATAAATGTGATTGTCTTAATCTGCTGAGTTGGGTGGTTGGTTACTCAGCAATAGCTAACACTTATCTCAGATGTTTATTATCTGTCTCCCTACCAGCAGTGCCAGCGTCACAAGACCAAGGGATCAGGGGCTGTGATATTTCCTACTACAGCTCTCTGGCCCACAGAGGCCCTGAGTAAATATCTGTTAAATGGCTAAATACAGGATAAATACCGTAACAGAATCTTGTGAGACAGATAACAGTCCTTGAGCTAGTCAGAACTGAGTGGAGGGTGGTACTGACACTGGTGAAGAGAATGGCAGTGGGTGAGCACCAAGGGGGTCTCGATAACTGATGCAGGTCCTGTCTGTGAGCTTCAAGACAAAGACCAGCTCAGAGTCCCCTTCCTTTCATTTTGTTGCTCCTCCATTCTCAGCATCTGGCTTCCATCTCATGATGCAAAACAGCTGCTGGAGATCCAGTCATCATTGCATCGTCCCAGCCAGTAGAAAGGAATAGTAGAGTACAATCTCTTCCTTTAAGAACTTCTTCTAGAAGCTCACACAAAGCTCCAAGTTCATTCCATTGGCCTTGACCAGAACTCAGTCACGGCCACACCCAGCTGCAAGGGAAGCTGAGAAGTGTGGTCTTTTTTCTGACAGCCTTGTGCCAGCTAAATGTCAGTTCTGTTATTAAAGAAGAATGAGATAATAAATACTGAGGAATAATTAACAGTCTTTGCTACAGCTGATATTATTTTCACTTTTGTGTCTGGTAAGATTACTAAGATCTTAAAAAGGTGTTAAAAAAAAAAAAACTAGCATCTGGTAGAGGAAGGTGTGAAAGCTGAAATCCCAGGAAAGTATAAGAATAAGAAACACATCGTGGTATTAGCCACTTTGTAATCAGTTTGTGTGTAAGGTATTCACATTCTTGCATATTTGTCTGCAGACCTGAGCCAGAAGCCCAGCCAACAAAACCAAGAAGCGCTGACCAGCTCTGTAGGAGGAAGGGGACCCCCAGCAGATGTGCGTCCTCAGCTCCTCAACCCCTGCCATTAGCGCGGAGTGTCAGAACGCCCCCAAGGCTGCTGCAGCGCCCAGAGGTCTGTGTTGAAACCCATAGCTGCTGTCTCTATCCTGATCTTCCTCCTAAGAGCCAAGCTTCTCAAAGAAGTTATTCACACTCATTTTTCCACTTCCTCAGTCCCAGGGAACTCTTCCTGCACCTGGCACTCTCACCAGGCCCCAGGGATCACCCAGAGCCACCAGAGGCCCCGTCGTGACCTCCTTCCGGGCTGGCTCCTCGTCCTCCTCCCCTGCTTCCATGGTGGGGGCCTTTGCAGCACAGGTTCCCTCCCAGTGCACACCACGCAGCCCTCACCCACCATAGGCCCAGACCCCTGCGCCCCTTTTAAATCATCCACTGGTAGTTCTTTGCACAAACACCATCCCAAAGAGAGAAGGGTTCAGACTCCATGTCTAGAACCCCAAAGACCTGGATTCTGGGAGATCACCATCCCATGGGCCTCCGAGGCCGGCCCTCAGGGTCTCCCATGGGGATGTATGAGCTCAGTCGAGCCAGCCCCGGGCCTCACAGGCTCACTTCGGGCACAGGGTCATCTCCTAGTAAGAAGCACTTGCTGAGGGCAGTAAGAATAGGATGCACGCATTTAGTGCCAGGAAGACTCGCCCAGCCAGAAAGTGTTCGTAGACTGGCTCCATGTGCGGGCATGGCCACCCCAAGTCCACACAGGGGGGGCCCGTGCCCTGGGAGCTTTCTCTCCAGCAGAGGAGACAGATGCTCTAGCCCAGTGGGCTGGGGGACATGCAGGGGACCCAACCCGGACCTGGGGACCAGCAGAGGCTTCTGGAGGAAAGAGTGAGTGGGATGAGCTAGGTGAGTCCCTGCAGGGAGGGGACGGTAACCCAGGACCCTGCTGTAGGGGAACAGCCGGGGGGAGCTCAGGACGGGCACAGTGTGGGCAGGGGGCTGAGGGCAGTGTGAGGCCCGGGTAGGTCAGCAGACCCCTGGAAGCCAACTTGCACTTGGGTTCTGTGCTGTGGGCAGTGGGACTTCATGCAGCCGAGTGGAGATGGGGAGGGCAGAGGGGCCATGAGGGGCAGGGATGCCAAGCGGGAGAAGATTCTGGGGCAGGACCCGCAGGACCTGGGCCCAGTGGATGACGGAGGAGCCAGCGAGACTGCTGGTTGGGAACTGGTGGGTGGGAATCCAGGAAGGCCCACAGGAAAGTAGGTACAGGGAGAGGAGGGGTAGACCAGCATGGGGGCCTGCCCTTCGGACAGCTGGTCACCTAGTCCTGGAACCGGGACCGTGAACCTGGCTGTGTGGATGTGGGAGTGACGGAGGGGTGAAGGGGAAGGGCAGATGCACCCAGGGAGTGCGTGGGGAGTGGGACAGCGACCCCACCACTTCCAGGTTTGATGAAAGGATCAGATGTTATGTGATGGTGGCCACTTTGCCCTGACCCCTGCCCCTTGAGATGCCACATCCCAAAATGAGTCTGTGCTCCTCACGGGGCTTGCAGGGCTTGCAGGTGGGCCCCGAGTGCCTGTGCCGGGGTGGACACACGGCGGTCCTGCCGACCTTGCTGCTGGGTCTGAAACCCTGCCAGCTGTGAGCCACTGGAAACAGAGGTGGGGCCTGGGAAGTCTCAGGGTGACTCCCACCCCACCCCTGCACCCCTGCGGTCAGGAGCCCTGGGCTAAGCACCCCTACCGGGCCTCATTGCTGCTGGTTCTAGGTCTATCGAAAACTCTTCTTGGGACTTCTCTGGTGGTCCAGTGGTTAGGACTCCGAGCTTCCACTGCAGGGGGCACGGGTTCTGTCCCTGGCTGGGGAACTAAGATCCCATAAGCCACGTGGCACGGTCAAAAGAAAACTCTTCTTATTACAAATCTCTTTATTATGCAGTCGGTGTGTGCTCATTGCAGGAAAATTAGAAAACACAAGTAGGCAAAATAACAAACTGATTATGATAAGTTTTGTTGAATTTCAAACTGTCTGATCCCCCAGAGAGAACAAGTAACAGTTTGTGACATAATCATCCGGGAGTTTTGGAAGTACATAGATCAGGAGTTCTGTGATGGAGCTAGGCTCTTTGGGTCACATCTGTGAAATGATAGAAAAAATCTCTGCCCTTGGTTCCTGGCACAGAGCTCCTAAATCCCTTGGAATTTCCTAAGTGATAAGAACACTAGGGGCATCTTTTGTTCTAATATTTGGTCTTTGAACCCACTTCCTGGCACAGAGCTCCTAAATCCCTTGGAATTTACTGGGTGGAAGGAGGATCTTTTGTTCTAATTCTGTGACTCTAAGTGGGTTCCTGGATGGCTTCAGGATCAGGGCTGGTCACCAGAAAGATCAAGCCATGATAAGGAGCTTGGAACTTTCAGCCCAGCTGGAGATGGAGTTAATGATCGATCATGCCTGTGTGATGAAGCTGGCTATATAAAAATCCCTAAAGACGGGGTTCAGAGAGCTTCTGGCTGGTGAATACATCCATATGATGGGGGCTCACCCCAACTCCACGGGGACAGAAGGTCCTGTGCTCAGGACCCTTCTGGACCTTGCCCTATTTCTTCATCTAGCGGTTCACTCATATCCTTCCGTATCCTTTGTAATAAGCTGGTAATCTAGTAGGTAAACTGTTTTCCTGAGTCCCGTGAGCTGTTCTAACAAATTATCAAATTGGAGAAAGGGGTTCATGGGAACCCCAGCTTATGGCCAGTTGGTCAGAAGCACAGGTGACAACCTGGACTCAATGTTGGCATCTGAAGTGGAGGTGGGGCCAGGGGGTTCTGCACTAACTCTGGTCAGTGTCAGAATTGGGTGAACTTAGGACACCCAGCTGGTGCTGGAGAATTGCTGGGTGTGGAAATCCCACACATCTAGTGTCAGAAGTGTCATGTGAGAATGAAGAAGAACACAGGGGTGTTTTTCCGAGACAGCACCCCAAGGCTGCTGTTCACCAGCTGTGCAAACTCCAGCAAGTCACTTGACCTCTCTGTGCCTCTCTCTCCTTCCCAGCAAGATGGGAACATGTATGTCATCCAGTGACAGGAATGTCCTGGGCCTCAATGAGCTGACACGTGTAAAGTGCTTAGAACTGCTCCTGGCAGAGAGCGCTGATCTCATTTTAAGTGCACGTGCTTAAAAAATACATTTTATTATTGAAATTTCAAACATATCCAGAAGTGGAGAGGTGATATGCCGAACTTTCCACCTCTGTCATCAAAGTTCTCAACTCAAGGCCCATCTTGTTTCATCTGTGTCCCACCCTTTCCTCTGCCTCGACATGATTTTGAAGCAAATCCCAGACATCATATGATTTCACCGGGAAATATTTTACTGTGTACTTTTAAAAGAAAGGACTCCCTCTGCTTGCCTCTCAATCCCTCTCTCTCGCTCCAACATAACCTATGTTATGAATGATAACTCTCAACCATGTTTCTTTTTTCTTTTTAAATTAATTAATTAATTAAGTAATTTTTTGCTGCGTTGGCTCTTCGTTGCTGCGTGCGTGCTTTCTCTAGTTGCGGAGAGCTGGGGCTACTCTTCGTTGTGGTGCATGGGCTTCTCACTGCAGTGGCTTCTCTTGTTGTGGAGCATGGGCTCTAGGCTCACGGGCTTCAGTAGTTGTGGCTCGTGGGCTCAGTAGTTGTGGCACGCGGGCTCAGTAGTTGTGGCAGGCGGGCTTCAGTAGTTGTGGCACGTGGGCTCAGTAGTTGTGGCTCGCGGGCTCCAGAGTGCAGGCTCAGTAGTTGTACAGCACGGGCTTAGTTGCTCCGCGCCATGTGGGATCTTCCCGGACCAGGGCTCGAAGCCACGTCCCCTGCATTGGCAGGTGGATTCCTAACCACGGCGCCACCAGGGAAGTCCCCCCCGCCCTGACTTTAGTTCTCTCCATGGCACTTTGCCCTTCTCCCGTCCTCTCAGTTATCTGTGGCTGTGTGAAAAAATGCCCCAAAGCTGATTTGTCTTAAAGCAGCAGTGCTACATCATTCCTTACCATTCTGTGAGCCATTGCATGGGGGAGGAGTCGGCTGATGTCACGTGCAGGAGTCTGCTCACAGAATCGTGAGGAATGATCTAGCACCACTGCTTTAAGACGTCAGCGGAAGCTGGTGTCCCGAGGGCTCCTGGTTCTCTATTCACGTGGTTCTTAGCACCCACAGTGCAGCCTGAGCTTCTTTCCGTGGCAGTTGCCTTCCAAGAGGGCAGAAATGGAAGCTGCAAGCCCTCGTCAGGCTGAGCCCACGCATCCCACAATGTTGCTTCTGCTGCCTTCTGTTGGTCCAAGAAAGTCCCAGGGCCGGCCCCCTATTAAGAGGAGGGGATAGACCCCACCTCTTGCCAGGGAGAGCATCAGAGGCACGATTGGAGAAGGGTGTGCACGCCTAAGGGATTGGTTCAGCCATGCCCTCTGTGCCCCATGGCACCACCCGGCACCATGTGCATTCTCCTTATTTGTCTGTCTGTCTTGCCTCTACAAAAATGGAATGAAGGCAGGTCCTTCTGTGCGTCTTATATGCTGTACCCCCTGCACTTAGGGCAGAGCTTGGTGCGCAACACAATTTTGTTGAATCAATGGTTGAGAGGCTGGCTCAGAAGTCAAACAACCACTGTTTAAATCATAATTGTGCCTCTGTGTGCACTGTAAACTTGGAAAGAGTACTTTGGCTCTAGGCCTCAGTTCTTCTATCTGTAAAATGGGGGAAATAATAGCAGTACCAATTCCATACAACTGGGAAGAGAATAAAAATGAAATAGAACAAATAATTAACACAATACGTGGCCTATACCAAGCCCTCCATAAATGTCAGTAGTTGTACTGACTAGGATCCCCCCTGCCCCACTATACCCAGATTCCATCCTTTTCCATCTGCATGTGGCCCTGACCACGGACACCCTCCTGAGCTGCTCCCCCCACCTTTCCTCCAGTGAAGGACAGACTCTGACCTTGACCTGCCCCATATCCTGGGGCAGGCTGCTGCCTCCCTATCTGGCCTCTCAATACCCTCCACCCCGTGGGCCACCATCCATGACAACTTTGGGCGTTCAGCCAAACTTTCCAGCCCAGGGCTCTCCTTGAAGCCGATAAAGCTGGAACTCCCCACGGTCATATCTGTGTTTTATTTCAATAACAGTAGTAAATTGGAAAATACCTAAATGACATTGGGTCTGTTCACTCAAGAATGTAATAATGTCATATTCTGCCTTAATATCAATCGAATTACCTGTGGTGGAAAGAGTAGATAATTGTGTCAATTGGTGACGGAGTTTAGTTCAGCAAACATCCCTCTTCTCGTAATTCTTCCAGACCACTTAGCCCTTCCCCCAGGGATTACCAACCATGCTGAGTCAGGGCTGGTTGGAAAAATGAACGCTAAGAGCCTTCATTTTAAGGACACATCTGTCTCTTTTCCATCATTCTTAGGCCAAGTCCCCATGGTGGGAGGGAGTCAGGGATTCTTCTCTACTCCTTGGCCCAGTCTTCCCGCTCCAGATCCTGCCCCAGGCCTCCAATCCCCCCACCTCCTTCTTATACAGAGCCCATCTGTTTGTGTCCCCCCTCCCCCAAATCCACATGTTGGAATCCTGATGCCCAAGGTGCTAGTGTTAGGAGGTGGGGCCTTCGGGAGGTGATTAGGTCATGAGGACAGGGCCCTCGTAGGTGGGATTTGTGCCCTTATAAAAGAGGCACCATGTCTCACCCCCTCTGACATGAGGATACAGTGAAAAGTCTGCAGCTTGGTAGCGGGCCCTCACCAACACTGAATCTGCCAGCACCCTGATTCCACATGTCCAGCCTCCAGAACTGTGAGAAATTAATGTCTGTTTTTTTCAAGTCACCCAGTCTGTGGTATTCATTATAGCTGCCCGACCGGACTTAGACACCATCCAAAAAGCATAGGGACCCACGTCTTCCTTAAAAGACAGTATAGTTTCTCAAAAATAAAGCATCTCCTTTGGTCACATAACCTGGCAGGCCCATGGCAAGCCACAGTCCCTGGCACGAGCACATCTATTCCTATCAGAAACTAAATCCTGCAGCTCTAATGGATTTTTGCAGAGATCCATGATGGGCCATGGAACCTGTCAGCAGAGTCCAGAGCTGAGCCTGGGTCGGAGGTGTGGACTCAGGGTAGTGGATTGAATGGTGCCCCCCGCCCCCCGCCAAATTCATGTCCATGAGGAACCTCAGACTGTGACCATATTTGGAATAAGGGTCTTTGCAGATGTAATTAAGAATTTCATGATGAGGTCATCCTGAATTAAGGGTGGGCCTTAAATTCAATGACTGGTGCCTTTATAAGAAAAGGTGTGGGGGGGGACGTCCCTGGTGGTCCAGTGGTTAAGACTCTGTGCTTCCACTGCAGGTGGCACGGGTTTGAACCTGGCTGGGGAACCAAGATCCCACATGCCATGCAGCGCGGCCAGAAAGTAAAAATAAATTTAAAATTAAAAAATAAAAAATATATATATATAAGAAAAGGGGAAGGGACAGAGGGAAGGCAGCCATTGGGGATGGGGCAGAGATTGGAGGGATGCAGCCGCAAGCCCAGGAATGCCAGGAGCCACTAGGAGCTAGAGGAGGTGGGAAGGATCTTCCCCTAGAGCTTTCAGAGGGAACACGGCCCTGCTAACATCTTAGAATTCCAGGCTTCAGAACTACAAGAATAAATTTCTGTTGTTTTAAGCCCCCAGTTTGTGGTAATTTGTTACAGCAGCACAGGACCAAATACACCAGGTGCTATGAACTGAATTGTGTTCCCTCAGATTCATATGTTGCAGCCCTAACCCCCAATGTGACTGTATTTGGAGAAAGGGCTTTTAGGAGTAATAAGGTTAAATGACGTCACAGGGGTGCGGTCCTAATTTGATACGACTGGTGGCCTTATAAGAAGAGGAAGAGATCTCTTTCTCTCCCTCTCCACGAGCACACAAAGAGATCGAGGAAGAGATCTCTTTCTCTCCCTCTCCACGAGCACACAAAGAGATCGTGTGGGCACACAGAGAGACGGTGGCCGCCTACAAGCCAAGAGAGAAGGCCTCAGAATGAAAGCTGCCTGCCAGCACCTTGGTCCTGGATTTCCGGCCTCTAGAACAATAAGAAATGTTTCTTTTGTTTAGGCTGCCCTGTCTGTGGTATTTTGTGCTGTCAGCCTGAGCAGACTGAGGCACCAGATAGCCCAAACCCACAGTGATGCAGTGGGTAGCTCAGGAAGGTCCAGGGAGCAGCACTAGAGGCCAGAACTTTGGGCCAGTGGCCCTCAGGAGCTCCAGTCCGACAGCATCAGCAGGCTGACCGCACACCCTCCGGAATGCAGCTGGCAAGTAACCCGCAGGAGACGGGAATCGGTGGGGGGTTGGGCCTCAGAGCCAGGCAGAGTCCCGGCCCCACAGGCCAAGGACAGGCGCCAACAGCACTGAAGCGGACTTCAAAAACGGTGCTGCATGGGGGGGTTTTATGAAGGTCACGAGGACTGAAAAATCACCCCCAGGGGCCTTTTCTGAACTGGAAGTGGGAACAGGAAATAGCTAGATGAGATT
The DNA here is from genome assembly GCF_028021215.1 of Eschrichtius robustus. NCBI lineage: Eukaryota > Metazoa > Chordata > Mammalia > Artiodactyla > Eschrichtiidae > Eschrichtius > Eschrichtius robustus. Next base: position 10,208,064 of record NC_090831.1, read on the forward strand.
CATCTTGGAAAAATGCAAGCTCATACATCTGGGTGAAACTAATCCAAAACACAGCATGAGAAAGCACAGTGGGGAACACAGGGGAGAACTGCCACCCCCAGGGCAGCTGAGAGGGCCCAGCCAGCAGATCATCTGTGCAGCCTCTGACTTTTTCTGGGGGGTGGTCTCAGCGTGGGCAGCAGGAGGCTGGGGACTTAGACATCTGGGAACCCCAAGCCAGGTTTATTGGAGATAGAGGGCTGAGGTCTCCGCTTCCCAGCTGGCTGGACAGTGACCTGGTGGTCCAGGGAGGGGAGGAGAGGAGCACGCCAACCATCGATGTTGTGGCTTTGCCCACCTGTGCCCAGGCTTTGCCCACCTGTGCCCAGTGGGTACTGAGGATCACCCCTCACAAAACCTCCCTGGGCCTGTGGAAATCCTCATTTTTGCAAGTTGCCCAGTGTTTTAAGTATTCAGGCACGATGGGTCATTAAAAGCTGCCTCTGCCTCCCCAAGAGAGAACCCAGGTGCCCGGGATGGAGACAGAGGCCATCAAGAAGAATGGCGATGGTTTCAGGGGATAGGCTGCTGCTCTCTGAGGAAAGGCAGAACCCACAGATGGGGAACTCCAACTCCTTACAGAGAGCCTGGGAGCTGCCCCTTCCCAGATGGCGGGAGGAGAAACGAGCACAGGAAATGAGAGAGGGGACGCATCCCAGGCCTACCAGCCAGAGTGTGTGTCCTGGGCCCGGGAGGGCAGGTGGGGAGCTGGTGTGGAGGCTGAGAGGAGGCCTGGGCCGAGGCACCAGCCTGCTTCAGCCCTGTGCCGCAGCCAGGGAAGACTGAGGAGATCACATAGCATAACAAAGAGATTCCAAAGCGTAGTGCCTGAAGATATGAGAGACATACAGGAACACTCGATGTTGTCAAGATGTCAGCTTTCCCAACCTGGTCTTGGGATTCAACACAATACCAATCTTGGAAAAGGAATTGCTGGGTGAGATTTTTGTCTTCATTTTGTTGGCTATGGTTGCTAAATTGGCTTCCAAAAAGTCCCTCCTACAATCTGCCAGTTCCCTCATGTGTGATTAATTTTGTAAACGTGTCGGATAATGCGATAAGTGAAGATACTCTCATTTAAGTTTGCCCTTCCCTGATTGGACGAGTCAGGCAATCTGGTATGTTTTTGAGTAGCATTTCTTCTGTAAATTGCCTACTGGTGTTCTTGCTTGTCGTCTTTTCCTTATTAATCTGTGGACAATTTCATAATTACAGGAATTAGATTTAAATTCCAAATGTGTCACACTCTTCCCCTGGTTTGCCTTTTAATGTTTAAATACATTTTAAATTTGTATGTCTTCAAGTTTATCATTCTTTTCCTTTAGTGTCTCCAGCTTTATTGTGATACTTTAGACTATAAAAACATTCATCGACTCCCCATTACATTTTTTTTTTCTTTTTTAGATTTGAATATTTGATCCATCTGGATTTTATTTCGGTGTTAAGCAGTAAGGGAGGGAGCCAACTTCCATTTTTCCAAATGGCCGGCCAGTCGTCCTAACGCTATTCGATTGAGAAAGACTGAAAACCCTTTCCAGGGGTTTGAAGCGGTCGCTCCACCAGCACGCTCAATCGCGCGTCTGCCCGGGCCCGCGATCCAGGGGCCCCGCGCCGCCAGGTTTCCGGGGCCCATCGGTCCAGCCCGACCCAGTCGGAGGGAGCGAAGAGCAGGGGCGAAGAGCAGGGGCTGGGGCGGATACTCCTCTCCTGCTGAGAACGGATCCCTCTCCTACCCGCCAAGGACCCACCACTAACATCCCCCTCCCCACCACGCGCCGAGGACGGATCGCCTGATACCCCCACCTCGATCTCCCCTCTTAGCCTCCGAGGACGAAGACCCCAAGCCCGCGCCGAGGTTTCCCTAACCTCCCGCCTCCCCCCTCCCAGCTCCTGCCGCACCCCTTTTACCCCACCCCCCACCCCAGTCTCTCCTCCCGGGTGGTCCCAAGGATGGGACGGGACTTTCCGCGAGGGTAATTTAAATAAAAGGTGTGTGCTCTGGTTCTATTTGCATAGAGGCGGGGACTCTGGCGCTGAGAGGCCGGAACACCCAATCAGGTGAAACCCCGGGACCTCTACCTCGCTCCAAACGACCCTGGGGGCGAAATCCGCCCAGAGACTTAATTTGCATGGGGCGGGGCCTGCCTCTTTGAGTGGGGCCGGGCGCCACTTCCCCTTCCAGTCGGCTTCCGCCCGCTGGCTTCCGCCCGCTAGCTTCCGGCTTCCGTGAGGCTTCCGCCCGCCTTCCGCCCGCCTTCCTTCCGGCTTCTGTCCAGTTTCCCTCTGCCTTCGCCGGGCGCCGCCCGCGGCCAGGGCCCGAATGCTACCAAAACGGCAGCGAGCGCGGGTCGGGCCCCCGGGCACCGCCCCGTCCTCCGCGGCACGTTTCCCTGGGGTCACTGTCTACCTGGCTGAGCCACAAATGGGCCGCAGCCGCCGGGCCTTCCTCACAGGCCTGGCTCTCTCCAAGGGCTTCCGCGTCCTGGACGCCTACAGGTGCGCGGTCGTGGCGAAGCTCGCCACCAGGCGAGGCCACCTTCCTAGGGCCGACCTTTCCGAGGGGCGCGGGGCGGATCCGGCGCCCACGGCCTCGCCTCACCGGGGAACGTGGCACGCCCGTATAGGTATCACCATGCTGTCGCGCCCGGTGGGCCGGGGGACGCTGCTGAGTGGCGTGATGGCCTGAGCACAGATGCCCGTGCTCGGAACTTTGCAGCTGACCAGCCACTTTCACATATGGTGTTTCCTTACTGCTGAGGATACTGAGATCTGAAACGACTCCCACGCAGCTGACCCCTGGGCGGAGGGGCACCTGAGGTGTTTGGATTCCAAGTTAGCCCTGGCACTTCATGGTCATATAGCTTTTCTGTCAATTTCCTCTTTTGTAAAAGGGTGTTAGCAGTTAGGGCCAGGAGCGTTTCTGTAGGACAAGGAGAGAATGTATGGCGGAGGCTTTATAAAGGGCCATGTGAGTGTAGCGGTGGTTAACAGTCCTTCCTTAGGTGAATTCATCTTGCCCTGTTAGCTAAACTGATTTCTCTCCTCAGGGCTGAGAAAGTGACTTTTCTTCTACTTCAAAGAGTAGAAGAAAACCAAACAAAAACAAAACCACTACAGAAGCAATGCTGTAAGTAAGGGAGGAGGGTTCCCATGGTTTTGAAGTTGAAAGAGCAAGTGAATCAGAAGCCAGTCCCCCTGAAGCTTAGTTAACCATTCCCAGGGGTGCAGCAGACCCACTCAGGAGAGGATGATGACCACGGCCTAGAGTGTACTGGGCACTATCTAAGCCGTTTTGTTTATTAGCTCATTTAATCTTTACAGCAACCCTGCAAAGTAGATATGTTATTATCTCTGCTTTGTGGATGAGGCAATCAAAGTACAGAGATAAGTGATGTGCCCAAGGGCGCACAGCAAGTGTGTGGCAGAGCTGAGGTTCAAACCCAAGTAGTCTGTCTCCAGCACTTCGATGAAGACCCCCTCCTGGTCCTGGCCCCTGTGCCCCTGGCCTCTCCTTCCTCTGGGGTTGGGGGGAGAGGGAGACAGACAAGTTAACACAAAAAAGGGTTGGTCTTATCATAGCTAGAGCCGAGAACCACCCACAGCTCTGCAGATGCTGGCGTGGTGGAGATGTTTGTCTGCCAGGAGGAGGGGCTGGGAGGTCTTTCTGCAGAATGAATAGGTGGTCACCAGGCAGAGGGGATAGTAACAGCAAAGGCCTGGAGGCATGGAGTGAAGCAGGAAGAATGGCAGGTCTGGGAAAGGGCTCCGGGCCCCACTTCCTCTTCTTCCCTGCGCCCAGCTCGGAGGTGACACACGTCATGATGGAGGGGACCATCAGCAGAGGAGGCCGTCTGCCGGCAGGAGCGCAGGACGGCGGCCCTTCACCCAGGATGCACCCGCCCAGTGCTCTTAGATGTAAGCTGGTTCACGGAGAGCATGGCGGCCGGGCAGCCTGTCCCTGTGGAGTGCCAGCACCGCCTGGAGGTGAGCCGGGTGAAGGATGAGGGTGGGGCCCCAGAGAAGGCCCCAGCGCAGGCCGGAGTTCAGCTGGAACAGGTGACACGGCAGCAGTGCCTCAGTGTCCTTCACGTGAGGTGGGCGGTGAGGGCTCAGCCCAGACCACCAAGGGGCCCTGGGAAGCCAGGCCGTTCCCGCTTCTCCTCTCACCATTGGTGCAGACTCTCTTGAGATCCAGTTATTTTTAGCATCTTTAGGCCTTTCTTGCTTACCAAGTGGATGAGACTGTGATCCCAAGTGAAGCCAGCAGGAGGCCGTCCTCGGGGTGCTGTGAGGTTCATGGCCTCCGCCCACCTAAGTGCTCCCTGGGTGAGCACAGCTGGGGGCTTCAGCTGTGGGCTCAGAGCAGGGCTGCCCGCATTCAAATTCTGACTCTGCCTGTGAGCCACGAGGCCTCGGTGTCCCCGTCTGTGAAGTGGGGATGACAGGCACCCCAGCCCACTTGCTTGAGAGGGTTCCGGGAGGTGGCGCACATACAACACGTGCGGTGGCAGGTGGTGCCACTCCTGCTGCTCTGGCCTCTGCAGGGCGACACCGCCTCTGCCCCGTGCCTCTGGCAGTTCTGCCCTCTGAGAGTCGGCCCCTTCTGTCCCGAGAGCCCTAGGTGACCACCCAGGAGAGGCAGGGCTCCGGGGGGCTTCCTTGGCTCCTGCCCACCCTGCAGCCTCGAAGCAGCCTGTATATTGCTCCTCCCCAGGTGGCTGTGTGCAGGAAGGGGCTGCCACGCCCAGCATGGGGGCTGCCCTGTGCCTGCCAGCGTCCCACACCCGTCACGCACCACAACGCCGGCCTCTCGTGAGCCCTGGGTCCCCTGCCTCCCTGGGATGGGGCCAGGCCCTCCCCTGTCCCAGCCTTGGAGGGGGGGTGGGGTGAGGTACCCCGCCATCCCTGCCCCTCACCAAGGGCCCCTCCCTGCAGGAGGCTCTGGAGACGCTGGCAGAGGCCGCGGGCTCCGCGGGCTTCGCCGGCGGTGAGGGCCGCCAACTCTCCTTGTGCAGAGCGGCCTCAGTGCTCAAGGCCCTTCCCAGCCCGGTCACGGCCCTGAGCCAGCTGCGTGGCCTGGCCTGCTTTGGAGAACACTCGCGCAGGGTCGTCCAGGTCGGTGCTCCCCGCACTTAGCAGGGCGGGGTGGGGGGAGGCGAGGGGGCCGCAGGGCCTGGCCAGGGCAGGTGGCTTGGTGGCTCAGAGCCCAGCGGCGGCCAGCCACCCTCTTCACTCAGATTCCTCACGTGTAAACTGGGGCCACAGCACCTGCCCTAGGGGGACTGAGAGGACTCAGCCAAGGGAGCTGCCGGGAGCCTGGCGGGCTGGTAGCTGGCACCACTGGCATCAGCTCAGACTGTCCCGGATGGTGGAAGAGGACCCCTGGGCATGAGCACCTCTTTTTACAATGCGAAGTATTTGAGGACCCAAAATGTGAAGCTGTCCTTTTGTACACTTAACACTGACCGAATACATCGTGATGGAAAAGAGACTTTTGAATTCGCTTATGCTTTTAAATGAAGTCTTGTTGAATTCACCTATGTTTTAAAAGCAGTTGTTTACATATCCCGGGGCTTGTTATTTATCCGGGAGGTGGCCCATGTTCCCCGCCCTAGGGGCTTGGAGGCTCCCTGGGCACAGTCTTCATTTCCAAGTCCCCCGGGATCCTGCTTCCACAAAGCTCCCCCTGCTGGGCCTTGGGCCCCCAGCTCTCCTCTTTCCAGTCAGGCTTTGTCTTCTCCCACAGGAGCTGCTGCAACACGGAGTGTGTGAGGAGGTGGAGAGAGTCCGGCTCTCGGAGAGGTACCAGGCCATGAAGGTACGCAGGGCAGCCCCTGGCAGGGGCACGCAGCTCCACGGTCCTCCCCCAGAGCCACAGCTCAGTTCACGCCATGTCAGGCGGCAAGGGGGGCGGTGGGTCCCCCCCGGCCCGGGGTCAGAGAAGGTCTCACTGAGGAACTGGCAGCTCAGCCGACACCCGATATACACGAGGCAGCCAAACGGAGGTGGACGAGAAGCTTGTTTTGAGCACAGGGAATTTTCTAGATCACTCGGCACCATCTGTTCTTATTTGACTATTGATGGCATATTCTCAAGTATATCACATGCTCTGGCCCTTTACACAGAGCATACTGAACAAAACAAAACCTTTTTCCGGGTGCCACGGGGACCATTAAATCTGTGGGGCTGCTCACCCTCGCAGTGTCTCCACCTTTGATCTCACGTACTCATTTTCTTGGTGGCGTCCTGCCTGTGTCCGCGGTGCACCTTCCTGCTGGTCCCGCCCGTTTCCGGTCTGATAACGGAGCCGCCAGAGCTCTTGTGGATGCCTCGGTCGGGCTCCTTAGACACCCCGGTTTTGTGGCTGGAGGTTGTCAGATCAGCGACTGGTCGGGGGTGGGGGGTGGCTTCAAAAAGGGAGAGGAGCCCTGTGTGAAGGATGGGGGGCAGGGGGCTTAGGGGTATGGAGGCAACAAAGGAATTAGTGGCTGGAGAAGCGCTGGGAGAGGGCAGAGCCATCTGCTACCTCCCCCGGGGTAGCCCTGAGTCCCAGAAGGCATCCAGGCCAGGAGAGAAGTACGTGAACAATTAGAAGTTTACTGTTATAAACAACGTGATTAGGTTATTCTCAGCATCTTTCCCATCCAGTTCATGCTCTTGGTTCAGGGGATCTAGGGAAGGATGGCCAGCACAGTCCCAAAAGGGCAGGCTACAGCCAGTCTGCAGGAAGCGGGGCTCAGGGACACGAGTGCCACCCAGCTGTTCTTCCTCCCCTGGGCCTGCTCTTCTGTTTCAGAAGTCCCGGGGGAGGGGCTCTGAGTGGCTGGCCTAGGGCAAGTGCCCACCCCGTCCAACGAGCTATAGTCAGGGAAGAAACAGGTGAGTTGCTAGCGCCCACCCTGTGTGTGGGGTGCCCGTGTGAGGGCAGCTGGCCACCCCACGAGAGGTCAGCTCCAGCAGCGTAGTTAGTTTCCACTGGCCTGGACGTCTCTGCTGACCCGTGGCCAGGCAGTGGCAATGGTCGTGTTTGAACCTGGAACAGAGCCCAGCCAGTCCTAACCCGTTCCTTCCAGATCCTGCTAAAACAACCCCCTGGCTGTTAACTGCCCGTTTTTGCTGCCTATTAAGAGGCAGAGCCACAGTAATAAGTCCCAGCTGCTGTGGGGTGGGAGTGGTATGGTGTTCCCAGTGAATGCACGGACTGTCAGGATGCCTGCTTTGGTGGTGTTGGAATCATAGGCTAGAACTGTACAAGTTTTGGGGAGAGACCCTGCCGAGGAGGGGACCGAGGCCTGGGGAGGGAGCACGTGGGCTCTTTCCCTGCCGTCCCCTGTGAGGGTGGGCTGTGTAGGCCAGGCTCGGGGATGGAGTCCTGCCTGTGCACTCGCTGTGTGGCCTTGAGCAGGTTGCTTAAACTTGAAGGATGAGAGTGGGGATGCCACTTGCCCGGCCAGACGACGACTTAATGAGGCCACTTGTGTGACGCTGCAGTGGTGCTGTCCTGGGGCACGCCTTGCACGGCTCAGTGTCGTCATCCGCGTCTCGCTGTGAGAGCTGCCTCCTGACCACGCTGTGCTCATCCTCCGAACGGCACCTCACTCAGATCTTTGGGGTCGGGGTAAGGACCGCTGACCGGTGGTACCGGGAGGGGCTGCGGACGCTGGACGACCTCCGAGAGCAGCCCCAGAGACTGACCCAGCAGCAGAGAGCAGGTGAGCCCTCTGAGAGCGCTGGGCCCTGGGCTTCCCCAAAGCACCTGTGCCTGAAAGCCTCCCACACCATGGAGCCCTTAGCTCTGACGCACGGCATGTGCTCGTGGCTGCCTGTGTGGCAGGGAGCGGGGTGAGTGTGAAGACGGGCATCTTTATTTGGCGGGCTTCCTGACCCAGTGGAGTCAGGACCCAGTGCAGGCCCTTCTCAGTGAACGATAACAGTCAGAGTAGCTGCCGTGACATTCAGGATCTCCCGGTTAGACTTGTACCTGGACCAGCATGCACCCCTTACTCCTGATTCCACAGAAGGGAGGGCCTGTCAGAGCAGCCCGGGCCCCGGGCACGCTTGCTCGTGTGCTGCCTGGCGCCTTGGCCCACTGGCTGATGGCGTGGGGACCTGTGCTCAGCGGGGAGAGGCTCAGTGAGGAACCTGCTAGGGGGAGGTGGCGCCGAGCAGTGGAGAGAACGTGAACTTGAGAGTTTGTCAGGCCTGGGTTTGAGTCCCAACTCTGCCGCTTACTAGGTAGGAGACCGTGGCCCTGAGTCTTGACTTCTCTGAGCCTGAATTACGTTCTCTGTAAAGCACGGGATCCCGTGAGCTCCTTGGCGTGAAGCCAGCAGGTCGCAGGTGTTGAGCTGACTTTTCTCCGTGTGGCCTGACTGGGGACCCTGCTGAAGGAGCCCCACAGCCTGGCACTCACTGCCTCATTGAACATCTTCCCAGGGGCTGGGGGAGGGGAGGCCAGCTGGGGGTCCTGGGAGAGTCGCCTGGTCGGTCGGCAGGAAGTGAGACCACAGAGCCGTGCGTCCAGTGGAGCGTTATGGTGACACCCATCGGTTCCGCTCAGTCTCCTCTCCCCGGAGGAGAGGCCTGCAGCGCTGACTGAGCGCGCATCCTGCCCGGGGCCGTTTATTCCCACACGTAAACCTCTCCTAACTGTGTGTGTGCAAGGCCCAGCGATCCCTCTGACAGGGGAGGAGGTGGACGTGGGCTAGAGCAAGGTGTTGTTAAGCGGCAGAGCCCTCTTCTTCGCATCTCTTTATCACCTCCCGGCCCCATTTTATGGATGGGAAAACTGAGGCATTGAAAGGGATAGTCTGTATCTTGATTGTGTCAACATCAGAATTCTGGTGTGACCTACAGTAGTTCTGCAGGATGTTACCGCTGGGGGGAACTGGGCAGAGGGCACAGGGGACCTCTGTTATTTCCTTCAACTGTACGTGAACCTACAATTATTTCAAAATAAGCGTTTGATATTTAAGGGAGAGGAGGGGGTAGTGGGAGACAGCTAGAGAGGGCCGGGCTGGGCAGGTCAGGAGAGCTGTGCTGCCCACAGGACTCCAGCACCACCAGGACCTGAGCACCCCGATCCTGCCATCAGACGTGGAGACCCTGCAGCAGGCGGTGGAGGCAGCCATGGGGCAGGCCCTTCCTGGGGCCGCCGTCGCGCTGACCGGCGGCTTCCGGAGGTAACGGGGCTCCACGTGCCCTCCGGCTCAGCTCTACGCCCTTCCCAGTGAAGGCGTCTGAGGTGGGACCACCGAGGTGGGCCTTCCCTCACTGAAGGGATTCGGGAGAACACGGAGGCTGAGAGTCAGACTGGCCCCCTCTGGGGGAAGTTGCAGGGCCACGACGTGGACTTCCTCATCACCACCCCCAGGAGGGCCGGGAGGCAGGGCTGCTGCCCAGAGTGCTGTGCTGCCTGAAGAAGCAGGCGAGGGGCTTCCTGCTCGCCCCACTGACGGTCCTGCCGGGATCCTGGCTCCTGTCCCAGCCCCACACGGCGGTGCCCGGCCATGTCTGCTCTACCCCCAGGGCCTTGTCCTGTACCGCCAGCACCAGGCAGACGGCAGGCAGACGACCCCACCCACCTGCCCCGGCAGAGCCACACCATGGATGCCTTCGAGGGGGCTTTCTGCATTCTCCACCTGCCACAACCCCCAGGGGATGCTGTAGGGGCGCCCAGAGGCCCTGCCTCACCCTGACCACCTGGTGGTCACCCCCATCAACCAGTTCCCCTTTGCGCTACTCGGCTGGACTGGCTCCAAGGTAGGGAGTGTAGGCCACCCTGGGGTCTGGGGTTGGTGGCCCTGCTGATGCAGTCGCTCTTCCCCCAGCGTTTCGAGCGGGAGCTGCACCGCTTCAGCCGGAAGGAGAGGGGGCTCTGGCTGAACAGCCGTGATCTGTTTGATCCGGGGCAGGTGTGTTGCTGGGACGGGAGGCCTGGGTGGGGAAAACGGCTCTCTGCCCAGCCCACAGTCTGCGTCGGCCCCGGGGCCCTCCAGCCTGGGACCCACAGGGCCCTCAAGAGGCACCTCACCGCGGGGCTGGGCCCTGCCTGCCCTTCCAGCCTCCTCGCCACACCTGTCTCCGGGAAGCTGCCGCGGTGGTGGAGTGGCTCCCAGGCACTCATGCTTGCACTCTGTTGCAGAAGACGTTTTTCCACGTGGCTTCAGAGGAAGACATCTTCAGACTCTTGGGCCTTGAGTACCTTCCCCCCCAGCAGAGAAATGCCTGGTCCTATTAGCTGGCCCCCACTAACACTCTCTGGAAATGGAGGGTGCCATTTGAGCCAGACGCTATGGGTGTTGTGGTCCCTGAATGTTTCCAGGTGGAACATGCACTGCTGCCCCAAGTCCTCACGCCTCCCAAGTGGGAGCCCTGTCTGTGTGGACCAGCAGTCCCCCACAGACACCCAGTTCAAGGTGTCATGAAATGAGCACGTGGAACAAACTAAGCTGTATTTTCTGAATGTGTTTCTGGTGTGCGTGACCGGGGAGCATGGGTATTGGTTCTGCCCAGAGGTCAGCTACGGGGTGCTGGTGAGGGTGGGGGATGTGGACCTAAGACAGATAGACTTCCAGTTATTTCTCCAACACAAACGGGTTTATTCAGGATCAGCAGAGAATGGGTCTGCAACCATGGCAAGCCATGTGCAAGTCCCCAGCAAAAATGGAAAGGAAAACGCTTTTACAGAGGGGAAAAGGAATTTGGGAGGGCTATAGTAAACAAGAGTCCATGGCTTTTCATTGGCTGAGTCCTCATCAGGAACGAAGAGATCTTTCTTTCTTTTGGGCTCTGCTATCATCACAGGGCATGAGCGCTCCCCCTTCTGGTCTCCCAACTCTTGAGGTTTCTGTTTATTAATCTTTTTACACTTCCCCTTTCGATCAAGATGTTTCTCTGAAAGCATCACTAATCTGAGTCAGGCTTTCCAGTTTCAGGGTCTTTTTGTCCCTCAATACAAGGAAGGACATTTCCTGGGTGTAGTGTCCCACATCAGAGGGAAAGTGCACAGACTGGAGATCTATTGAGGTCATATTTAAGTAACAAGGAGGAGTAGGAGGGACAACTCTTAGGCACTTTTTATCTAAAGTCCCTGTGTTACCAAGATCCTAAACGGTAGAGATTATCTGAAGCTTTATGTAATCAAAGGTTTGGTGACAAAATTCCAACAGGCCTAGTCTGAATATCTTTGGAAAGCTGGCTCATCGGATGTCGTCTGCTTCAGTTCAGGGAAATCTTTACTTTCAGGTCACCAGATGATTTGCAGGTCCAGACAGGGTTTGGTGCTTTCTTTAGGTGTGTCATGTGAATCCAAGAGTTGTATTCCTTGGAGTTTTGCAGCACAAGGGTTGGTTAGCAGTACCTGATAGCAGCCTTTCCAGCAAGGTTGAAGAGAGTCCTTCTGGAGGTGTCTTTTCCAATAGATGAAATCTCCAGGTTGCAAGGTGTGATGTTTAAGGTCTTCATCTCCCAAGAGTGCACTCTGAAAAGGTTGCTTACCAAAACATGGTTATTTTTAATAGAAGCAATTAGGCCTTTGCAGTATTGGAGTATCTCTCTTTTTATTAGTTGTGGGTCAGAAGAGGCAGGAGCCAAGTGCACTGGGCATCCTGTGACTGCCTCAAAGGGTGTAAAAGTTCCAAAAGAGGTGGGTCTACGATTTAGAAGGCCCAACAGCAATGCTTTTGACCAAGGTATTTGGAGGGCCTCTACAAGTTTTGCCAGTTGAGTCTTAATAATGCTGTTAGTGTGTTTGACCAAACCAGAGGATTGAGGGTGGTAAGTGCAGTGGAAGTGTTGTAAAACTGGCCAAACAGCACAGACTTTTTGAAGCACCTGGCCAGTGAAATTGGTTCCTCTATCATTATGAAGTTGAAGAGGAGTTCTCCAGGTAGGGATAATCTTATCCAAGGCACTTCAGTCACAGAAGAGGTAGTAACGTATCTGCAAGGGAAAGCTCCAGTCCAGTGTGAAAACATACATACCATGACTAAAACATACTTATATCCATGAAATGGAGGAAGTTGTATGAAATCCATTTGCCAGATCTCAAATGATCCATCAGGCAATTTAAAATGTCCAGGAGCAGTACAAACAGACTTCCCTGGGTTGTACTTCAGACAATGGGAACAATGAGTAGGTACTTTCTGTGGCCTAGTTAGTGTTTCCCCACCAATACTGACTCATGAAGGCTATCATTTTGTCAGACCAGTGGTTTAATGCATGTACAGTGGTGAGGAGTGGGAATTTTACAGTCTCCGGTAGGACTGGGTTGTTACTTGGTCTGAACCAGAGCTTTCTCTTTTTTATCAAACCAACAGTCGTTGAATTTCCAATCTTGTTTTTCTTTTCCTGAGGCCAGTTTTTGGGCTTCTCAAGCCAGTTTTTAAAGGAATCACTTGAGGAAATATCCCTTTGGACCATGACATAAGTTTAGCTGCTGTGGTTCCTTTAAAGGCGGAATTCCTTGCAGAAATTGCGGCAAGGTGATTTACCTTAGCTTCCAGAGAGTCCAGTTTAGAATGCCCTGGAATCTTACTAATAACTCAAGGGTGGATAAAAGTGTTGCACCCAATAATTCCTGAACACGGGGGCCATTTTTAATTTTATTTCTGCTGGAAATAAGGAAGCCACATTGCTTCCACAACATTCCAAAATCACAAGCTACTCCGAGAACGTATCTACTATCGATATAAATATTGGCAGTTCTGTCCTTGGCTAAAGTACAAGCCTGTGTGAGAGCATATCATTCAGCCTGTTGGGCCAAAGTAGCCGTAGGTAAAGATGCTGCCTCAACAACATCAAAAGAAGTTGCACTAACATCCCCAGCACAATATCTGCCATTGTCCCCTTTTAAATAAGAACCATCAGTGAACATGAGAAGTCAGTGTTACCGACTGAAATTTCCTGTAGATCATTATGAGGAGTCAGAAGGTGGTCTGTCAGGGTTAAGCAGTTGTGAGGGACTTCCTCAGTGACAGAGGAGAGAAGAGTAGCAGGGTTAAGGTTATTACAATATAGAAGAGTTATGTGAAGACCAGCTGACGATAGGACTCCAAAGGAGGTGAGACGGCTGACTGAGAAATGTTGAGTGTGATGAGAATTCAGGAGGGCTATTGCATGAGGTCCAGAAATGATTAAAGGAGATCCCACAATGATTTTCTCAGCGGCCTTAGCCACAAGGGCGGTGGCCGTGATGGCTCTAGGTGAGAGGGGTATTTATTTCTGTGTTACAGGGTCCAGTTGCTGGCCATAATACGCTGTGGGTCGACGGTGGTCTCCATGTTTTGGGGTGAGTATCCCAAGGGCATTCCCTTCTTTTTCATATACAAGAAGGGAATCTGATCATTGGGATGCCTAAGGGCAGGTGGGTTCTTCAGACTCTCCTTTAAGTCCTTAAAATCTGTGTCATCTGGTTCTTCCCATAAAACTGGATTGGAGTTGTGCTTCAGTAAAACATACAGAGGTTTGGCCATGAGAGAAATTTGGATCTCAGTTTTGGCAATAACCAACTAGCCCAAGAAAACCTCACAGTTGGTGCTTAGTTTTGGGTTTAGAGAAACTTAGGACACCAGGAAGTCTGTCTGGAACTAAGTGTAGCCCTTGTTCTGATATCAGATGCCGTAAACAATGAACCTGGGTTTAGGGCAAACTGCAATTTATCCTCACTGCCGTATGTCCCTTTAAGGCTGAAAGTGTTAGCAGGTGGATGATGACTTCCTGTGAGGAGGTTTGAGAAAGAGCAAAGAAGCAAATCATCCACATGTTGCAGCAAAGTAGAACCTCTAGGGAACTTTGTATCATCCAAATCAGCCTTCAGGAATTATGAGAAATAAGGACTCTCAGTAAAACCCTGAGATATTACTGTCCAGGTGAATAGGTTTTCTTCTCAAGTGAAGGCAAAAAGGTATTCGCTAGGTTCAACCGGAATGTTGCAGCATGCACTGCATAAATCAAGTTACAGTAAAGAATTTACCTCCTGTGGGAATGACTGTTAGGAATGTATGAAAGGAGCAACAGGGTGTCAAGGGATAGCTATGTTGTTTGTTACTTGGAGGTCCTGGACAAACCTACACCCTTGGCTTTTAGGTTTCCTCATCTGTAAAATGGGAGTATTACAGGGACTAGTACAAGGACTAATGAGGCCCTGAACCTTGTAATCTTCAATTACGGGCTATATGCCTGGGATGGCTTCTTTACTTACACATTGTCAATTCTGGGAAGAGATTTTGAGAGATCCGTTTGAATCTTGATGGGAGATGTGCTGTGAATTTTGCCAGTGTCAGTGCAGATTTTGCCCATAAAAAGGATGGTAGCTGATTCAATAGGGACAAATGATCTGTGTTTCCAGAATCAGCTCTAGTATCATCAGAGATGGAGCAAATAAAAGATATCAAAGAGTCGTTTAATTCACATTGTTGTTTACTCTGATGACTACTGTCAAATTCTGGAATTATTTCCCCCTTTTGGGAGAAAGAAATTCTGGCCTGATGCTTCTCTAAGAAGTCTCGGCATAATAAATGGATAGAGGTGGAGGAACTGAGAAGAAAAGTGTGTGTATCTCTCAGAGGGCCTAAACAAAGTGGAATAGGTTCAGAGACAGGAGCCTGTTGAGGTTCATTGGAGATCCCCACTATTTGAACTGTTTACTCTGAGGCAGGGGCTGCTTTGTAGTAGTGGGGCTGAGCCTTGAGAGTGTGGCTCCAAGTGTCAATTAGGACTGGAAGAGATTCGCCCCCAATCTGGAGAAACGTTTCTCTAAGCCAGTTAAGAGGGAGGATTGAGAAGAGCCCCGTTGTTGAGAATTGGGAGGATGGTGGAAAAGCTGGTTAGAAGACTGAAGGTGCCTGAAGCACTTAAATTTGTAAAATCTCTTTTCCGAAGTCTTGGCTCTTTGCAATAATAGCAGAAACTAGGAGGGTTTTGGTTTCATTTAGGAGCCTTCATTTGCTGGAGTTGAAGATAAAGGATTTTAGCTGTCTCCCTTTTAGGTGACTCCTCTAAGAAAGTGAGAGAACTGGTTTGCAAGATTAAGTAAATCTGGAGTG
This sequence comes from Eschrichtius robustus, assembly GCF_028021215.1. NCBI lineage: Eukaryota > Metazoa > Chordata > Mammalia > Artiodactyla > Eschrichtiidae > Eschrichtius > Eschrichtius robustus. Next base: position 10,223,150 of record NC_090831.1, read on the forward strand.
GACACAGTTTTTCATTCCATCCTGTTCCTTTTTGCCAGAAGGGAAAGGTCCTGCTTCAGCCCACTAGTAAACATAGAGTTAAAAGCTGCCTGGGTAGAATTAACATCTGAAGGAAGATCAGAATTTTCTTTAAAAGCAATCTGAAGTCAATTGTTAATAGTCATGAACAGATGCATTAGATTATTGTGTGCAAGCCTGCATTTTGTTCCAATCACCAGGCTTTGGAAAAGCCGCAGGACTTGCCCCATGAAGTCGCCTAGCAATTGCCTGAGGCTGATCATGTGAATTAGCAGGGTGGTCTCCCGGTTGTAACTCTAAAGGCCTTTTAGGATTTTCCCAAGTAGCAGTTCTCATCCCATGCTGGGCCTGGTCTTCACCGACAAGCATATGAACTAGCTGACGTAAGTCAGAGAGACTGGGTTGCTGAGTTTGAATGACTATATTAAATTCCTCAGCAAGTCTGTGAGGATTTTCAGTTACTTTGGAAAAATCTTTGACTGTGGCTCACAGTTCACCTTTAGTCCAGGGCGTATATATACACGAAATTAAGGGTGTAAGTCTCTGGATTCTTAGGAGGCTTAATTTTAAAGGGACGGGTTCTGATAAGTTCAGAGGAAAAGCGAGTGGGGAGAGTTTTAGAGGAAAAGCGAGTGGGGAGAGTTTTAGAGGAAAAGGGAAGTTCATTGAGAGAATTAGTATGGGGAACTGAGGGGCTAGAGCAGGTGTAGGTGGCCCAGAAGAGCAGGAAGATGGCACTGGAGGCATGGCCTGAGCACAAGGGGCTGAGGGAGGGAGACAGGATGTTGCTGGAGGTGGAGCCTGGGACAAAGCAGCCGAGGAAGAAGAGCCTGAGGCTTTGGGAGCCATTCCATCTTTTTAATCATTTGTTTGCCTCAAAGTCTTATTTTGCAGAAAGTCAATTTTAGGCTGCTGATAACGTTTGGAAGCCTCAAAATACCAATCAAAATAAGCATTCCATTCAGTTTTGGAAATTTTAGGGCCCTGACAGTCCAATTCCGTTTTAAGAAAAGTAAGCTCCCCATAATGGCCATCGATATTCTAGATTGCCTTTGGTGAGGTGGGTCCATTTAGTTAGAAATTCTCATGAGGGGCGGCAATGGCGGAGAGGCCTGAGGACCTAAACCAGCCCAATGCCGTCATCACCAGGATCATCAAGGAGGCGCTCCCGGACGGTGTCAGCACCTCCAAGGAGGCCCAGAGCGCCATCTCCCGCGCCGCCAGCGTCTTCGTGCTGTACGCCACATCCTGTGCCAACAGCTTCGCGATGAAAGGGAAATGCAAGACACTGAATGCCAGCGACGTGCTCTCCGCCATGGAGGAGATGGAGTTGCAGCGGTTCGTGACCCCTTTAAAAGAAGCTCTGGAAGCTTACAGGAGGGAGCAAAAAAGGCAAGAAGGAAGCTTCAGAGCAAAAGAAGAAGGACAGAGACAGAAAAACAGATTCGGAAGAGCAAGACAAGAGCAGGGATGAGGACAACGATGAAGATGAGGAAAGGCTGGAGGAAGAAGAACAGAATGAAGAGGAGGAAGTGGACAACTGAAGAGGATGGGGAGACGCAGCTCGGAAGGTACCACTCGGAAACGCCGTACACGTTTGTGTGAAGCTTTTTCGTGCTGGGCAGAGTAGTCTTAGGCAGAAGATAGAAATAAAAACTGAATTATCATCAGGATTATCATCAAAACCAGCGCTTCCCAGACTCGGAGCATCTGAGTAGTGGAATCCTGTTTTGCTTAATCAGTCTCAAGGTTATGACTTTTTGGCAAGAGGGATTCTGAACAGCCAATTTAATTGGTCAATTTGATCTCTCTTGTTTACTTACACGTATAGTTAGGCAGTTGTTGATCCCCAGTTCCCTCTCCACCCCCCCAAAAAGTAATAATGACTTCCATGCTGCCAACTGTGTTCCGGATCACAGAGGCAGTCAAGGCTCAGGAAAAATTGGGGCTTGATCATGGTCAGCCTATTTGATTGTACAGTATTTGGCAATACTAGCTTATTTCAGGTGATCAGAATGGCTTAGCTTTAGGAAATTACTATAAGGGTTCGAGAGAACAATGAGATCTGTTCTATTGCCTCCTCACTTGACAGTAACATTAACTGAATTTTGGTTTCTACAGACCCACTTGGCTTGGACCCCTTCTATATTGCCTATAGGCATGTTACCTGCTTGGGTGGCTATGTTCTCGGCACATAACGCTTTTAAATCAACAGAGTAGAATTAGTCAAGCAAGGTTGCCAGTGTCTTACTCTTGTAAAACAGATGGTTTAGTCTTAAATGCACCTCACTGCCTGCGACTGTACAGCTTCAGGGTTTGTTGTCACCTCCTGGAAGGTATAAAATTCCAGGCTTTCTCTTCTTGTAGTCCATCTCCTAGACTTGTGACTTGGCTTTTCATTATTCCAATTCATGACAAGTTCCAGACTTTATTTCTTCTAGGCACAACTTTCTCCCTCTGTGCTTCTCACCTCCTGTCTCTGTTCTGCCTCTCCTCTGCTCCCATTCCCACTTTCTCTGTCCCTCTTTTTCTCACTTCTGCCAATCCAGGAACTTGGATGACCTGCTTAATATCCCAAAGCGTGGTTTCCTCTGATTCCCTAGTTCTAATCTCATGTCTTTTAAAAATGATTTTGTAAACCTCTCTGAACCATAAGGGAAATCTGATGGTGCTCAGGAATCTAATTCCTCCCCTAACCCATCCCCTTTAACTGCTTCTGAAGTATCTCTGTTGACCTTTCCTAGTTTTCTTTTCTTTCCATTTGGTGCTTCAAGCACTTTTTTGTTCGTCTCTAAGTTGAGTGCTTGGAGGTTGAAAGGTAGTGAAATGTAGTGTGACACTGTTAATTTGTTAGATGAATACAGTGGAAAGTTTGTTGATAAATGAGTGAAGAATATTGAGAAAATTATAATGCTTTGTATAAATAAAAATTCCTGTTAAAAGTAAAAAAAAAAAAAAAAAGAAATTCTCATGAGGAAGGGCTACAGTTTTTAAACATAAGATCAGCCAGAGGGACATCCCTGGTGGTCCAGTGGTTAAGACACTGCACTTCCACTGCAGGGGGCATGGGTTCGATCCCTGGTTGGGGAACTAAGATCCCGCAGGCTGCACTGCATGGCCAAAAAATAAATTAACAACAACAACAAAAATCAGCCAGAGTCCCTGTAAGGGGGGGGGGCTGCCCTCAAAATATTTAGATAATTGGGATCCCATTTTTCATCAGTTTTTCTCTAGAGTAAGAGAATAATTTTTAAAAAGTCTAAACAGCTCAAGCAGCTTACAGCTTAAACAGCTTGCAGCCCAGACAGTTCAAATATCTCTAACAGCCTGCAGGCCTAATACCAGCCAGTTGTAAAGGAGTAGGTTGGTCCTAGAGGAGCCAGGCCAAAGGCTTCTCAGCACAGTTCCAACAGAGCAACCGCTATTCCAAAGGAATGGCCCGAAGGCTGAACTGGCGCAGTTCCGATGAAATAGCCTCTGTTCCCAAAGGAATGGGCTGAAGCCTAGCCAGTTCCAGTTGGAAGAGTCTGATTTCAAAATCAGATGAGTACTTGAGTACAGAACAAGGCCTTATCCAGAAAGGACAAGACCTTAAAATAGATACCAGGTAAAGCCTGGAGAGCTTCAAAGAGGGCGGAGGCTCAGATCCAGGAGAAGTACCTTCAAACTCCAGGGTCAGTGAGAAAATCAGTGAGCAGCAATGGGCTCATGTGGGTACTGCACCTGTTTACTTACCAGCCCATCGGGGGTCTTCTCTGGATCCCTGTACAAGTCACCAAAATGTTGACCTAAAACAAATAGACTGCCAGTTATTTCTCCAGCAAAAATGGGTTTATTTGGGATCAGCAGAGAATTGCAGTTCAGGGTCTGCAACCACGGTGAGCCACATGCAAGTCCCCACGTGGCAAGGGAAGGAGGGGGAAAAGGAAGTTGGGAGGCTGTAATAAACAAAGAGTTCCTGTTTTTTAATTGACTGAGCAGTTGCCAGGATTGAGAAGACTCTTTCTTCTTCCTGTTGGGTTCTGCTATTGTTGCAGGGTGTGGGAGCTCCCTTTCTGATCTCCCAGCTCCATTTAATTGAGGTTTCTGTTTATTAATTTTTTACAGGGGCATCATAGCTCTGTGACCCTTGGCCAGAGACCTCAGGCTCCTCCCCTGTAGAGCATGGACCTGAATGGGGCTTTGTTTCTGGGGTTGTTATAGAGCCTGAGGTAGTGGATGGCAAGTTCTTTGCACAGTACCTGATTCAGCTTCTAGCCTCAGGGCCTCTGAGCTGAGAGGTGGAGGCGGGTCTCTTGCCTGCTCAGAATCTACCATGGGCTAAAGGGTGTGCTGGGGCATCTGGAGAAAGGGCCCAAGGGTAGGGAGGTGGGAGGAAGAGAACTTTCAACACTGACCCGCCACCTCCTGCCTGGATTAGGCCTGCATCTCTCAACCAGGCTTCCTGTCTCAACCTTTGCTCCTTTAAGGTCTGTCCTCAAAAGTCTTAAAAACAGGTCACATGGTATCTTTTACTCCTTGCTCAAAACCCTCCAGTGGATCCCCACCTCTCAGTAAAGCCAAAGTCCTCACAGAGGCCCCTGGGGGCCTCCACCTGCCTTATCTCCTGCACTACCCCTCTCTCAAGCCCCACTGCCCTGTGACGAGCAGGTGTGCTCCTGCCTCACTGCTTTCCTACTTGAACGGTCCTAGACACCCATGAGGCCAGTGGGTGTTTCATCCTCTCACTGAGGGGGGCCGGCCACGTGGTGGTCTCTCGTCCTCAAATCCCCAGGCATGCTCCTTGCCATAGGGCCTTTGCCCTTGCTGTACTATCCACCTGGAAGTGATCTTCCAACTCAAAATTCTCTTTATCAGGTGAGAACTTCCCTGGCCAATCACCACATAAAAATTATATTTTTTAAATTAATATGCCATAAAATTGACTCTTTTGGTGTAAAGGTTTATGAGTTTTAACACACGTTTAGACCCATTCACCTCCACCAAAATCAGGACAGCCCCTCATTCTATCCTACTGTGGTCATATGCTCTCCCACTCCAAGCCCACCCATTTGGTTTTTCTGGGTCTCTACAGTTTTGCCTTCTCCAGAATGTCATGTAAGTGGAACCTGACTACATGTAACCTTTTGAGACTGGCCTCTCTTACTCAACATGCCTTTGAGATTCATCTAAGTTGCTGCTATTCCTCTTTCTTGTTGCATAATATTCCGTGCCATGGATAGTCCACAGGTTACCCATTCACCTGTTGAACATTTGAGTTGTTTCCAGGTTTTGGTGATTATGAATAGACCACCTGTAGACATGCATATGCAGGTTTTTGTGTGAACAGAGCTTTTCATTTCTCTTGGGTAAATAATAAGACATAGGATCACCAGGTTCTATGATAAGTGTATGTTTAACTTTATAAGAAAGTGCCAAATTGTTTTCCAGAATGGCTGTATCATTTTGCAGTCCACTAGTGAGGAGAGCCACACATGTAAGTTAAACATGTACCAGTTGCCAGGTGCTCTGTATCCTTGCCAGCACTTTGTATTTTCAGTATTTAACTGCTCTAGTAGGTATGTAGCAGTAGCTCATTGTGGTTTTAATTTGCATTCCCCCAATGTCTACAATGTCAGCCATCTTTTCACTGGCTTATTTACTGTCTGTATATTCTCTCTGGTGCAGTGTCTGTTCAAATTTTTGCCCATTAAAAAAAAAAATTGAATTGTTGGCTTTCGTACTGTTGAATTTTGAAAGTTCTTTCTGTATTCTGTACATAAGTCCTTTGTTAGTTATGTGATTCATAAATATTTTCTCCCAGTGTGTAGATTATCTTTTCATTCTCTTACCAGTGTATTTTTCAAAGCAGATGGTTTAATTTTTGCTAAGTCTACTTTACCAGTTTACCAGCTTTTTTTCTCAGCCATTCAAAATAGCCATTATGAAGAAATTCAACAAGATACAAGAAAACTCAGAAGACAGTTCAATGAACTCAAGAATAAAATTAATGAATAAAATTAATGAAATTACTATAGAGATTGAAATTATAAAAAAGACCAAACAGAAATTCTGAAGCTGAAGAATTCAATGAATGAGAAATAAAAATCAGAGCTGAAATAAATGATATAGAGACCAGAAAAACAATAGAAAGGATTAACAAAACGGAGAGCTGTTTTTAAAAAAAATAAAATAAAATTGACAAACTTTTAGCTAAACAAACTATGAAAAAAAGACTCAAATAAAAAAATTATAAGAGAAAGAGTAGACATTATAATTGATACTGCAGAAAAAAATTAGACAAGAGATTACCATGAACAATAATTGACAACAAATTAGATAACCTGGAAGAAATTAATAAATTTCCTGAAACATGATTTACCAAACTGAATCAGGAAGAAATAGAAAATCAGACCAATAATGACGAAAGGAATTGAATCAGGAATCAACCTCTCAATATAGGAGGAGCAGACTCCCCAGGAACTGACAGCTTCCCTGACAAATTCTACTTACTAAACACTTAAAGAATTGACGCCAGGGACTTCCCTGATAGTGCAGTGCTTAAGAATCCGCCTGCCAAGGTAGGGGACACAGGTTTGAGCCCTGGTCCAGGAAGATCCCACATGCCATGAAGCAACTAAGCCTGTGCTGTGCGCCACAACTACTGAGACTGTGCTGTAGAGCCTATGCTCCGCAATAGAGAGAAGCCACCCCAATGAGAAGCCCGCGCACTGCAATGAAGAGTAGCCCCTGCTCACTGCAACTAGAGAAAGCCCACATGCAGCAATGAAGACCCAATGCAACCAAAAATAAAAATAAATAAAATTTATTAAGAAAAAGAAAAAAGAATTGACGCCAATCCTCAAACTCTTCCAAGAGGTTGTGAGGAAGGAAGACTTCCAAACTCATTCTATGAGGCCAGCATTACCCTTATACAAAAGCCATTTAGCACAACAGATGAAAAGGAACTATAGACCAAGAGATTAAAAGTGTTGGCAAGGATGTGGAGAAAAGGAAGCACTTGTACATGGCATAGGAATATACATTGGTTCAGACACTATGAAAAACAATATGAAAGTTCCTGAAAAAATTAAAAAATAGATTTATCATATGATCCAGCTGTACCACTTCTGGGTATATACCCCCTCAAAATGAAAACAGGATATTGAAGAGATATATGCAATCCTATGTATATTTATCACAATAGTAAAGCTATGGAAGCAACCTAAGTGCCTATAAATTGCTGAATGGATAAAGAAATTGAGATATGCATTTATTTATTTATTTATTTTACATTGGGCCATTTGCAACAGCATGGATAAGCCTTGTTGCAAGTAAGTCAGAAAGACAAATACTGCATGATATCACTTGTATGTGAATTCTAAAAAACCAAACTCATAGAGTAAAATTGTGGTTGCAAGGGGGATGGGATGGGATAGGCCATATATTTAAGGGTACAAATTTGCGACAAGTAACAAAAAGGTCCTAGAGATCTAGAGCAAGGTATAATGAATCTAGACAATAGAGAATAATCATCAACACTTTTACAGCATCTTTTCTGAACACCCGTTTTTTATTTTAAAAGTCTTTTTATTGGGGTATAATTGGCATATAGCATTATATTAGTTTCAAGTGGGCAGCGTAGTTATTTGATATTTGTATACATTGCAAAATGACCACCATGTTAAGCCTTAGTTACCACATGTCACCATACATAGTTACAACTTTTAAATATGTTTTATATATTTTGGACATTAACCCCATATCAGATATGATTTGCAAATATTTTCTTCAGTAGGTCACCTTTTCATTTTTTGATGATTTCCTTTGCTGTGTAGAAAATTTTAGTCTGAAGTAGTCCCACTTGTATATTTTTGCTTTTGTTGCCTTTGCTTTTGGAGTCAGATCCAAAATTTCATGGCCAAGACTGATGTCAGGAAGCTTACCACCTATGTTTTCTTCAAAAATTTTTATGGTTTCAGGTCTTGTATTCAACTCTTTAATCCATTTTGAGTTGATTTTTGTGTACGGTGTAAATTAGTGGTCTGGTTTCATTCTTTACGTGTAGCTATTCAGTTTTCCCAGCACCATTTATTGAAGACGCTTTTCTTTCCCCATTGTATATTCCTGGCTTCTTTGTCATAAATTAATTGACCATATATGTGTGGGTTTATTTCTGGGCTCTCTATTCTGTTCAGTTGATCTATGTTTCTGTTTTTAATGTGAGTACCATACTGTTTTGATTACTATAGCTTTGTAATATAGTTTGAAATCAGGGAGCATGAGGCCTCCAGCTTTGTTCTTCTTTCTCAAAGTTGCTTTGGCTCTTCTGGATATTTTCATATATGGCCTTTATTATGTTGAGGTATGTTCCATCTATACTTACTTCATTGAGAGTTTATATAATAAATGGATGTTGAATTTTGTCAAATGCTTTTTCTGCATCTATTGAGATGATGTTTTTTAAATCTTTCATTTTGTTAACTTGGTTAATACATTGATTGATTTGTGGATGTTGAAATATCCTTGCATGCCTGGAATAAATCCACTTGATCATGGTGTGTGATCCTTTAAATTATTGAATTTGCCTTGCTAATATTTTGTTGAGGAATTCTGCATATATGTTTATCAGGGATATTGGCCTGTAAGTTTCTTTTCTTGTGGTGTTCTTGTTTGGTTTTGGTATCTGGGTACTGCTGGTTTCATAAACTGAGTTTGGAAGCATTCCCTCCTCTTCAATTTTTTGAAAGCATTTGAGAAAGCATTTGGTATTAATTCTTCTTTGAATGTTTGTTAGAATTCACCGGTGAAGCCATCTGGTCCTGGACTTTTGTTTGTTGGGAAGTTTTTTGTTTCTGATTCAATTCCCTTACTACTAATTGGTATATTCCGATTTTCTGTTTATTCATGATTCAGTCCTAGAAGGTTGTATGTTTCTAGAAATTTCTCCATTTCTTCTAGCTTGTCCAATTTGTTGGCATATAATTGTTCATAGTAATCTCTTATAATCCCTTGTATTTCTGTCATATCAATTATAATGTCTCCTCTTTAATTTCTGATTTTATTTATTTGAGCCCCTCCCCGTCTCTTTCTTGGTGAATCTAGCTAAAGGTTTGTCAATTTTGTTAATCTTTTCAAAGAACCAGCTCTTAGTTAAAGAACCAGCTCATAGTTACATCTTTTCAAAGAACCAGCTCTTAGTTACATCTTACCAGCTCTTAGATTTTTTTTCTATCATCTTATTAGTCTTCATTTCATTTATCTCTGCTATGATCTTTGTTATTTCCTTTCTTCTAATAACTTTGGGCTTTGTTTGTTCTTCTTTTTCTAGTTCCTTGTGGTGTAAAGTTAGATTGTTTGGGATATTTCTTGTTTCTTGAGTTAGGCATGTATTGCTATGAACTTTCCTTGTAGAACTGCTTTTGCTGCATCCCATAAATTTTGGTATGTTTTATTTCCATTTTTATTTGTCTCAAAGTATTCTTTGAATTCTCTTTTGATTTCTTTGTTGACCCATTGGTTATTTGGTAACATGTTGTTTAACCTCGTATATTTGTGAATTAGTTTTCTTCTTGTAATCAATTTCTAGTTTCATACCACTGTGGTCAAAAACAAATCTTGATATGATTTCAGTCTTCCTAAATTTATTAAAACTTGTTCTGTGGCCTAATATATGATCTATCCTGGAGAATATTACATGTGCTCCTGAGAAGAACATGCATTCTGCTGCTTTTGGATGGATTTTTTTCTATATATTTTTATATATTTATTAAGTCCATCTGGCCTTATGTGTTTTTAAGCCTGGTGTTTTCTTACTGATTTTCTGTCTGGATGATCTATCCATTGATGTAAGTGGGGTAGTAAAGTCCCCTAGTATTAGTGTATTGCTATCTATTTCTCCCTTTATGTCTGGTAATATTTGCAAATGTTATATCCTCTTACTGTTATTGGCTCTTTTGTTATTACGTAATGACCTTCTTTGTTTCTTATTATAGTCTTTGTTTTAAAGTCTATTTTGTCTGATATAAGAATAGAAGCCCCAGTTTTCTTTTGGTTTCCATTTGCATGAAACAGCTTTTTCAGTTCCTTCACTTTCAGTCTGTGTGTGTCTGTACATCTGAAGTGAGTCTCTTGTAGGCAGCCTATAGGTAGTTTTTTTTTTTTAAATCTATTCAGCCGCTCTCTGTCTTTTGATTGGAGGATTTAGTCCACTCACATTTAAAGTGATTATTGATAGATATGTACTTATTGTTATTTTGTTACTTGTTTTTAGGCTGCTTTATAGTTTCTCTGTTTCTTTCACTTTCTCTTGCTCTCTTCCTTTGTAGTTTGATGACTTTCTATAGTGGTATACTTAGATTCCTTTCTCATTATATTTTGTGTATCTACTATTGGTTTTTGCATTGTGGTTACCATTAAGGTTACATATAATAACTTATATTTATAACAATGTATTTTAGGTTGATAACAACTTAAGTTCCAACAGATTCTAAAACTTGACATTTTTACTACCCCCACATTTTATATTTTTGATGTCACATTTTACATCTTTTTATCTTGTGAATCCCTTAACTAATTATTGTAGCTACAGTTATTTTTAGTGCTTTTTTTGCTTTAACCTTAATACTAGCTATATATGTGATTAAGCCACCACCTTTACTGTATATCAGTGAGATTTATACTTTCATATGTTTTCTTGTTACTAATTATCTCCCCTTCTTTTCAGCTTAAAGAAGTCCCTTTAACATTCCTTGTAAGGCCAGTTTAGTGGTGATGAACTCTTTTTGCTTTTGTGTATCTGGAAGATCCTTTATCTCTTCTTCAATTTTGAATGACAACTTTGCCTGGGTAGAGTATTCTTGGTTGGATGTTTTTATCTTTCAGCACTTTGACTATATCATGCCACTCCCTTCTGGCCTGCAATATTTCCACTGAAAAATCTGCTGATAGCCTTATGGTGGTTCCCTTGTATATATCAAGTTATTTTTCTCTTGCTGCTTTTAAGATTCTCTCTTTAACTTTTGACATTTTAATTATAATAGGTGTTGGTGTGGATCTTTTGGGGTTTATCTTGTTTTGATGTCTCTGGGCTAGTTGGATCTGGAAGTCTGTTTTCTTCCCCAGGTTACAGAAGTTTTCAGCCATTATTTCTTAAAATAAGTTTTCTGCCCCATTTTCTCTCTCTTCTCCTTCTGGGACCCCTATACACATAAATGTTAGTCCGTTTGATGTTGTCCTGTACATCCCTTAGGCTATCTTCACTTTTTTATATTCTTTTTTGCTCCTCTGATTGAATGAGTTCCACTGCCATGTCTTCGAGATCACTAATCATTTCTTTGGCTAGCAAACTAGATGATTTTGCTGTTGAACCCCTCTGGAATATTTTTTTTAGTTCAGTTATTATATCCTTTAGCTCTGTGACTTCTGTTTGGTACTTTCTTATATTATTGCTCTGGTTGTTGAAGTTCTCACCTATTTCATCCTTTCAGCTCCCAAGTTCAGTGAGCATCTTTATGACCATTACTTTGAACTCTTTATCAGGTAAATTGCTTATCTTCATTTCATTAAGGTTTTTTCCCCTGAGGTTTTGTTTTGTTCTTTCATTTGGAATATGTGCTTCTGTTCCCTCATTTTGCTTGACCCTCTTTGTTTGTTGCTATGTATTAGATGAAACAGCTACCTCTTCTAATCTTAAAGGAGTGTTCTTGTATAGGAGATAAACTTTATTGTTCAAGCTTGCCCTAGCTCTTCATTGTCTCAAAAATCTTTGTGATTGTCCAAGCAGCCTATTTTATTTTTAAGAGCTTCCAGTAGTTGAGGGTGTGCCAAGACCTGTCAGTGCCCCAGAGGGAGAGATCTCAGTCTGCACCTAGTTTTAGGCTGATTGGAATCCAGACCCTCAGGCAGCAACTTTTAAAGTATGCAAATAAATACAGTCTTGTGAGACTGTAATAGTAAACTCTGGCCTTGGACCAAGTGATCTAAATGTGCCCCCTGGGTGACATTTGCAAAATCTGGGGCTCCAGACAAATGTATAACCTCTTTTCTGGGAGACACCAGAAAGCTATAGCAAGGCAGAGGGTGAGTACAAAGATAGCATCCCCTGGCTTATGTTCCCTGAGAGCACTTTCATAGCCTCTAGATGTGTGGTAAACCCAAAGCCTGTCCTGCAGGCTGAAGCTCCAGGACAAGTAAATAGGCCTCTCAGGGGTGTGTTTTAGTCTGCTGTCTGTGTAGACCCTGGGGGTGGTAGTCTGCTAAGAATTATGTCTCCTTTTGTTACAGTTCTATGGGACCCAGGAACAGAAGTCCCCCTGGCCTCCAAAGCCAAACACACAAGAGGTGTCCCCTGGGCTGCAGCTACAAAAACTGGGGCACAAGACATTAAAAAAAAAAACCAAATGAACTGGGACACCAGAATGTCTAAAATCTCACCTCTAGGAGATACTGGCACCATGGAGTATTGCAAAGGGAGATTGTGGAGATGGCATTCACCAAGGAAAAAAGAAAGAAAAAACAAAGATGAGATCCACTGGTTTTAGCAAGACAGAGGGAGAGGACAAAGATGGCACCCTCAGGTTGGGGGGTAAGATGGCACCCACTGAGAAAAAAAGTGGTGCCCACCACCTGCAGGCTTTAGCAAGGTAGAGGGAGAGCAGGAAAATGGCACTCACCAGTGCCTCCACTCCAAGAGAGTCTCCCAACAGGCCCCTGCCCCTCCAGTGGACACTTTAAGATTAACAAATGAAAAAACAAATAAATGTAAAGGTATCTTATGTTCATGGATTGGAATAATTAACATTATTAAAATGTCAATACTACTACAAGCCACCTATAGAGTCAATGCAACTCCTATCAAGATTCCAATGACATTTTTTTAAATAGAAATAGATAAACTGTCCTAGGGAATTCCCTGGCAGTCCAGTGGTTAGGACTTGGTGTTTTCTCTGCTGTGGCCTGGGTTCAATCCCTTGTCAGTCAACTAAGATCCCACAAGCTGTGTGGCACAGCCAAAAAAAAAAAAAAAGAAAAAGAAAACCTGTCCTAAAATTTATATGGAACCAAAAAGACCCAAATAGTCAAATAGCCAAATAAATCCTGAGAAAGAAGAACAAAACAGGAGGCATCATACTTCCTGATATCAAGCTATACTATAAAGCTATAGGCATCAAAACAATATGGTACTGGCATAAAAAACAGACAAACAGACCAATAATAGAACATAACTGAGAGCCCAGAAATAAACCCAAGCATATACAGTGAACTAATAATTGACAAGGGGGCCAAGAATACTCAATGGAGAAAAGACAGTCTTTTCAATAAATGGTGTTGGGAATATTGAATATTCACATGTAAAAGAGTGAAATGACTCCTAACTTAACACCATTCACAAAAAATTAACTTGAAATGATTAAAGACTTAAATGTGAGTCCTGAAGCCATGAAACTCCTAGAAGAAAACAGGAAAAAAGCTCCTTGACATGGCTTTTGGTAATGATATTTTGGAAATCACATCTCAATCATAAGCAACAAAATAAAAAATAAACAAGTGAGACGACATCAAACCAAAAAGCTTCTGTTCAGGAAAAGAAACCATAAACAAAAGTGGGGACAACTTACTGAATGGGGAAAATTATTTGCAAAAGATATATCTGATAAGGGATTAATAACCAAAATATATAAAGAGCTCATAGAACTCAATAGCAAAAATTAAAATTCAAAAAGTAATAATCCAATTTATTTATGTATTTTATTTAGCATCTTTATTGGAGTATAATTGCTTTACAATGCTGTGTTAGTTTCTGCTGTATAACAAAGTAATTCAGCTATGTGCATACATATATCCCCATATCCCCTACCTCTTGCATCTCCCTCCCACCCTCCCTATCCCACCCCTCTAGGTGGTCACAAAACACTGGGCTGATCTCCCTGTGCTGTGTAGCTGCTTCCCACTCGCTATCTATTTTACATTTGGTAGTGTATGTATGTCAATGCTACTCTCTCACTTCGTCCCAGCTTACCCTCCCCCATCCCTGTGTCCTCAAGTCCATTTTCTACGTCTGCGTCTTTATTCCTGTCCTGCCCCTAGGTTCATTAGAATCAATTTTTTTTTTTTAGAGTCCATATATATGTGTTAGCATATGGTATTTGTTTTTCTCTTTCTGACTTACTTCACTTTGTATGACAGACTCTAGGTCCATCAACCTCACTATGAATAACTCAATTTCATTTCTTTTTATGGCTGAGTAATATTCCATTGTATATATGTGCCACATCTTCTTTATCCATTCACCTGTCGATGGACACTTAGGTTGCTTCCATGTCCTGGCTATTGTAAATAGTGCTGCAATGAACATTGTGGTACATGGCTCTTTTTGAATTATGGTTTTCTCAGGGTATATGCCCAGTAGTGGGATTGCTGGGTCATATGGTAGTTCTATTTTTAATTTTTTTTTATTTTTAGTTTTTTAAGGAACCTCCATACTGTTCTCCATAGTGGCTGTATCCATTTACATTCCCACCAACAGTGCAAGAGGGTTCCCTTTTCTCCACACCCTCTCCAGCATTTATTGTTTGTAGATTTTTGGATGATGGCCATTGTGACCAGTGTGAGGTCTCATTGTAGTTTTGATTTTCATTTCTCTAATGTTTAGTGATGTTGAGCATCCTTTCATGTGTTTGTTGGCAGTCTGTATATCTTCTCTGGAGAAATGTCTATTTAGGTCTTCTGCCCATTTTTGGATTGAGTTGTTTGTTTATCTGATATTGAGCTGCATGAGCTGCTTGTATATTTTGGAGACTAACCCTTTGTCAGTTGCTTCGTTTGCAAATATTTTCTCCCATTCTGAGGGTTGTCTTTTTAATAATCCAATTTAAAATTGGGCAAAGGACCAGAATAGACATTTATGATTTATGTCTATCATTCCCTTTCACAGAACCATAGAATTTCAGGGTTAGAAGAAGACCTGATTAGTAGGTAATTTCTTTTTTTTTTTTTTTTTAATTTTATTTATGTATTTATTTATGGCTGTGTTGGGACTTCGTTTCTGTGCGAGGGCTTTCTCTAGTTGTGGCAAGCGGGGGCCACTCTTCATCGCGGTGCGCGGGCCTCTCACTGTCGCGGCCTCTCTTGTTGCGGAGCACAGGCTCCAGACACGCAGGCTCAGTAGTTGTGGCTCACGGGCCCAGTTGCTCCACGGCATGTGGGATCTTCCCAGACTAGGGCTCGAACCTGCGTCCCCTGCATTGGCAGGCAGACTCTCAGCCACTGTGCCACCAGGGAAGCCCTAGTAGGTAATTTCTACTCAAGCTTCACTTCCCCACTCTAACCCTCTCTCATGTGAATTCATTGTCTTCTCTTTTCTACTATATGCACCCAGGTGGTAAGCAACAAATAACAATGGTTGCAGTTTTCTTTAATTTGGCTGATCTTTCATCAATTTACATGGAAAAATAAGTCCTTTAGTAGGCCCCAAATCATACTTTTGTTAAATGGTTTGCCTATATTATAAATTAATGTAATACAGTTTTTCTTTGAAAACAGCTAACTCTTAGAGCATAGCTTGTAAACCCAGGCTTGCCTGGGGTGTTGAGAGCCCGCCAAAGGGATAATTGCAAACAGATGTCAGATGTAGGGAACCAGATTTTTAAGTTCTTAACCATTGACTCTCCAAAATTTGAATAGTTCTTTTTTTTTTCAGTGCACATTTATTTTGTGCAGGAAAAAAACTTAATTTTTTTAGCTTAATGAATTAAAGAAGTAGTATTAATGTATATTATTCCTCAAATTCATAGTGAGTAAAATTATTTTGTTCAAGTTTTCTCCATAGTAACTTTGCTTTTTCTTTAGACATAACTATTCCAGGCAATTGGTTAGTTTTCAAAATGATATAAGATAAAGAAGATTGGGGGATAAAAGTTTTGAATAAAATGTCTAAAGTGAAAATGGAAATCTCTTTCTTATGTGTGTTCTTAAAAGCTTCTCTACAGGCATTGCAGAATAGGTATAACTTCTGTTCACTGGTATAAGACTGTTCTCCACACAGCAAGCAAGTAGTGTTCTTAGAAATATCATTATTACTAGGGTTCTTAGACACTTCTGTATATTTATTACAGAACAGGTATAATGTCTAATCACAGATATAACACTATTCTCAATGAAACAAGTAAGTACTGTTCTTGGAAAAATCTTTATAACTAGTGTGCTAAACACTTCTCTACATGCATTACAAAATGGGTATAAAAAAGAAGGAAATCTTTGCCATTTGTTGTCAATATTGATGGGCCTTGAAGACATTATGCTAAGTGAAATAAGTCAGACAAAGAAAGACAAATACCTTATCTCACTTATATGTGGGATTTAACAAACAAACAAACAAACAAACCCAGGTTCATAGGTACAAGGAGCAGATTGGTGGTTGCCAAAGGCAGGGGGTGGGAGGAGAAATTGGTGATGGGGATCGAAAGGTACAAACTTCCAGCTGTAAATTAAACAAATACTGGGGATGTAATGTACAGCATGGTGATTATAGTTAACAATACTGTATTGTAGACTTGAAAGTTGCTAAGAGTAGATCTTAAAAGTTCTCATAAGAAAAAAATTGAAACTATGTGTGGCGATGGATGTTAACTAGAGTTGTGATCATTTCACAATATATATATACAAATATCAAATAATTATGTTGTACAACTGGAACTAATATAATGTTATCTGTCAATGAAAAATGATTTTAAAATGGGTATAACTTTCATTCAGTGATAACAACACTGTTTGCAATGCAAGCTGCAAATACTTTTTAAAGAAACATCTTTATTAAAAGTGTACTTAAACACTTCTGTACATGTTTAGAGTGGGTAAAACTGGTATAACACTGTACTCAATGTGGCAAACAAGGTGCATTCTTAGAAAATCTTTATTACAAGTTTTCCTAAGCGTATGAGTACATGCATTACAAAATAGGTATAACTTCCATTCACTGATATGAAACTGTTCTCAACACAGCAAGTACAAAGAGTTCTAGAAAAATCTTTACAATTAGGGATTTAAAAATAATATTTTTATTGAACTACAGTTGATTTACAATATTGTGATAGTTTCAGCTGTACAGCAAAGTGATTCAGATATACATATTCTATATATATATATTCTTTTTCACACTTTACCTCTTTTTATCTTGTGAATTCCTTAACTAATTATTGCAGTTATGGTTATTTTTACTGCTTTTTGGTTTTAACCTTAATACTAGCTTTATATGTGATTTAACCACCACCTTTACTTTTTTTTAATTAAACTACAGTTGATTTACAATATTGTGTAGTTTCAGGTGTACAGCAAAGTGATTCAGATATACATATTCTATATATATATTCTTTTTCACACTTTATATCTTTTTATCTTGTGAATTCCTTAACTAATTATTGTAGTTATGGTTATTTTTACTGCTTTTTTGTTTTAATCTTAATACTAGATTTATATGTGATTAAATCACCACCTTTACTGTATATTTACCTTTACCAGTGAGATTTATACTTTCATATAAAAAAGTTTTATCTGAAAATTCTTTTTCAGATTCTTTTCCAGTGTAGGTTATTACAAGATACTGAATATAGTTTCCTGTGCTATACGGTAGGTCCTTGTTGGTTATCTATTTTATTTTATTTTATTTAAAAAATTTTTTTGGCCGTGCCACGTGGCATGTGAGATCTTGGTTCCCTGACCAGGGGTCAAACCCATGCCCCCTGCATTGGAAGCATGGAGTCTTAACCACGGGACCGCCAGGGAAGTTCCCTATTTTATATATAGTAGTGTGTATCTGTTAATCCCATATTCCTAATTTATCCCTCCCCACCTTCTCCTTTGATAACCATAGTTTGTTTTCTATGTCTGTGAGTCTGTTTCTGTTTTGTAAGTTCATTTGTACTATTTTTTAGATTCCACATATGAGATATCCTATAATGTTTGTATTTCTTTGACTTCAGTTAGTATGATAATCTCTAGGCCCATCCATGTTGCTGCAAATGGCATTATTTCATTCTTTTTTATGGCTAATATTCCATTGTATACATACCACATTTTCTTTCTTTTCTTTCTTCTTTTTTTAATAGGATTGTTGTGAGGTTTAATGAGTTAATATAGGTAAAGCTCTTAAAACTCCCTGGCACACAAATGCTCAATCTGTTGATGAACATTTAGGTTGCGTCCATGTCTTGGCTATTGTGAATAGTGCTGCAGTGAACATGGGGTGCATTTATCTTTTTGAATTATGGTTTTCATCTTTTCTGGATGTATGCCCAGGAGTGGTATTACTGGATCATATTTTTAGTTTTTTAAGGAACCTCCATACTGTTCTCCATAGTGGCTGCACCAATTTACTTTCCCCATCAACAGTGTAGGAAGGTTCCCTTTCTGCACACCGTCGCCAGCATTATAACTAATGATCTTAAATATTTGTCTCCATTCAGTGGCAGAACGAGTGCCACTTCCATACACAGAGATAACACTGTTCTTAGCACAGCAAGCAAGTAGAAGTTTTAGAAACATCTTTATTACATGTCCTTAAACACTTCTCTACATGCATTGCACAGTTGGGACCACTTTTATTCACTGATATAACCCTGTTCTCAATGCAGCAAGCAAATAGAAACAAGTTTACTACGAGTGTTCTTAAGCACTTCCGTACATGCCATGCAGAATAGTGTAAAGAAAAGAATGTCGCCGTCCATTCTAGTCCTACAAGGATCAAGCCATTAGCCAATGCAGTCACCCAGTGACAGTGCACCTTGAGGGGAATTCAGGGTGAGGAAAAACAGCAAACATCCTGTGCTTTGGATATACTGGCCCCTAGATAGTTAAGATGGCTATCTAAGGAAAAATTTCAGTGACCACAGATTCTTACATCTTCCCATGCATAGAAAAGCACTAAAATTAACTCTAGATGTCTGTTCTTTTGATTAGCAGTAATCTTTTGATTTTCAACTACATGTTTTTTCTAGCAAAAAAATTCATATGTATCTGTTATCAAACTAGATTCGTTTTGCCCAATGCACAGCAAGCCAAAACGCTGAGATGCAGAGATTTGCAGCAAAGAGAGGGTTTATTTGCAAGGCAGCCCCATGAGGAGGTGGGAGAACAAGTCTCAGATCCATCTCCCTGAAGGCGAGGGACTTGGATTATTTATGGGATAAAGAATAAAGCAACAGGGTAGTCTGAGGCAGGGGGAGTGTGGGGAAAGGTGATTGGAAAAGGTGTGGTAATCGTCATTCTGTGCAGGTGTAACCAAACTACAGGTCTCTGCACGTTCAAAACGGAGGCGCTTAGCACAATCTGAGGGTGGAGTTTTCAGCCCTCTGATGTCAAAAGGTCACTGAATGGACATGCGTGCTGCCCTATCCAGTCTTAACCAGCTCCGCGTAAAGTAGAGCCAACGCCAAGTTTCTGGAAAACAACTCAGGCAAACATTTTATTGTTTAGGCTACATGGAAGACGTTTAAGTCTTGAACGACCTTTAGTGAAGGCAGGTGAAATGGATTTGACTCCATACCCATGGTTTCATATCCTAGCTCCTCCCTTGCCTCTTTGGAGCAGTTCCTCAGAGCTATCTGAGAGGCTGTCTCCTGGGCTATAAGGTCGCTGAATAAAACTTAATTCACAACTTCTATGTCGTGCATTTTTCTTTCAGTCGACAATGGGCATATCCTCCATTCAATGATATAACAATGCTCTAAACACAGCAAGCTACTAGCATTCTTAGAAGTATCTTTATTACAAATGTTTCTTTTTTAAAAAAACACTTCCTTGTATGCATTGCAGAGTGCGTATGACACTCATTTACTGGTATAACATGGTTCTCAATGCAAAGAACAAGTAACGTTCTAAGGAACATCTTTATTACAAATGTTCTTAAACACGTCTACACATCCTTTGCAGAAATGGTAAATCTTCCATTAAATAATATAACTGTTTTGTGCTGGTCTCTGCCTATCAATAACCAATGTTGAAGTTGGATCAGTCCTGTGGTTCTTATGACTACAAGATGCCATTCAGCAATAACCATCAGGAAACTTTGAAAAAAGGTAAAGGTTTATTACTTATATGACCTGGAAATTACATGGCATGCCTGGAACCACACAGCGAGGTCACAGGTAGAGAGATAGCACACAGTCCTGGGGTACTGCTTTTATTGGGGTTGAGGGTGGAGGCCTAGGGTTTGGTGGGCTCACTATTGGTGAATTTAACATGTAAGAGTGGAAATTTAAAGCACAGGAGGAGAAAAAAGCAAGTGGCCCAAATGGTCAGTTATTGAAGTCAACCAAGATCTCTAAAACAAAGGAGCCTCAGTGTGGGGAGGAGGCCTGGCTCTGTATCTAGTGTGTGGCTGGCAACGTTTTTATTCAAGATGGCTATCTTGGAAGTGGATGCAACGTGTTTATTCAAGATGGCTCTCTTGGAAGTGGATGCCTCATCAATTTAAGGTTAAGTCAGGCACTTGCATTACAAAAAAGGGGAAAAAATGGTCAGGGTTTACACTACAATAACACAGATCAAGGCAGCAAGCAAGTAAAGTGTTTACAAATACCTTTCATACAAGTGTTTCTTAACACTTCTATATATGCACTGTATATTGGCTAAAACTTACAAGCACTGATACAGCACTGTTCTCAAAGCAGCAAGCAGGTACTGTTCTTACAAACATTTTTACTACATGATCTTACACACTTTACATGCATTGAAGAAAGGGTGCCACTTCCATTCACTTATGTAGCACTGTTCTCAATGACGTACGTAAGTATTATTCTTAAAAAACATTTTTATTACAAAGGTTCTTTTTTTGTAAATATTGGTTTTTATTATTAAATATCAAGCATATCAAAAATGTACGGAGAATGACCACCACTCAGCTTTAATAAACACAAACCTTCTCACATTTGATAATTTTTAATGAGGTAACAAATTACAGGTACAACTGAAGCTTCACCTGTATACACCTCAGTCCACTTTCCTCTTACCTCTTCGGAGGTAAACAAGCCAGACTTTGGTGTTTATCATTCTCATGCATGCTTTTATACTTTTAATATATGTATATACATCAAACTTTGTTTTGCATGTTCTAAAACTACTAAATCGTCTCACACAACACATATCAGTTGGCCATTTTTTTAATTCATTGTTTTTGATATGTAAAGTTAATATACATACCTTGTATTAATTCATTTTAACAGCCAAATGCTACCAACCACAATTTATTCATTCATTCTTCTAATGGATATTGGTTCCAGGCTTTTACAATTAAAAATGTTACTGCAGTGAACTTTCTGTACATGTCTCCTTGAGTACACATGTCAAGAATTCTTATAGAATATAATACCCAAAGACCGGGTATAAGCATCTTCCAATAAACTAGATGTTGCCAAACTGTTCTCTAAAGTAATAACATAAATTTCACTGCCACCAGCAAAGATGAGAGCCCACGTGAACCTCAGCAACACGTTTAAGTGTCGAGGTTGTTTTGTTTTGCTTTGTTTTCATATTTGCCCATCTGATGGCAGTGAAATGGTATCTCAGTGTTGTTTTAATGGGGAATTCTTTTATTACTAGTTAGATAAAGCATCTTGTCCTGTGAATGACTACTCAGGGATCCTCATCTATGAATTGTCCATTCATATCCTTTGATCATTTTCTTGATTTAAATGGAGACCTTGTCAGTTACATGATATGCAAACATAAGTTTGAATTTTAGTGTACACAAATTATCGATCTTTCCTTTTTGTGCTTTATGTCTTCTCCAGTGTCATAGTCTTTGCTTTTCTACAGGTTTAAAAAAGTCTGCGAAGTATAATTTAGCCAAAACAATTGAGAATATTTCAACATTAAATATAAAGCAAAAAAAAAAAAACCACAACTTTAATCATACCTGAGTGGTATGTGCAATTTAAATCAATGAAAAATATCCAATAAAATGTACATAATAAAAGATTTCCTATTAAATATTAGTAAGCTTTTATATATCTATTCCTCATATACACAGATTGTTTTGGCAGCCATTCTTCATTGCCTCTTAAAGGATCAAGCATCATAATCAGATATTAAGTAGTCTCATTGGTATCCAGATAGTTTATATATCAGAGTCAAAATTTAAGTCCCAGTTATTCCATGTAAATGTCTTGCTGAAATGCCATTAAAATGGTTGTTATTTTCCAGGGATTCAAAGAAAAATTCTATGGAGATTTTAATTTCAAATATTTTTTGAGTATCTATTCTGGGCCAGGCATTATAGATAAGCAAGTTATCCTGCTTTCATGGAGTTTACAATCTAGCAAAGAATCAAAGAATAATAGAAGAAAATATTTTACTCTTTTTTGTTGTTGTTGTTGCATCTTACATTTTTGCAAGTTGATTCTATAAACCATTTCTGGTGAGAAAAGTCAGTGTCCGTCTTTAATTTGAAGAATCATCTACCTTCATGCATAAAACAAAAATGCTGTTATCTATTGTATATCCAAGACTTACACCTCCCAAGAGTTCCAGGCTGGGAAAGAAGTGAGACTCCAATCTAGTCTCCTGAAGTTTCATTTCTCTGGTATCAAATGAATCCAGCTTCTATCTATGAATCAAGTTGAACTATAGGATTTATTAACTAGCTGGCATCATCTCTTTATGATCTCATCAGCCTTTAACCATTCCTACTGAGAATGTCCAAATCCAAGCCCCCTTGATTTTTAGGGGTCTGCAGCGGATGTTATAGAGGCTTTCACAGTGCTGCTTCTGGACTGGCACACATGGTGCTGAAGACCTAGGCCTTCCTTCCTCAGTGGATTCCATCTTCAACCAGCCCACCACCAAAACAGAAAGAGGGTATTACAAGGGTTCTTGAACAACACTCTATACATGCTTGGCAGAACGGCTACAACTTCCATCAGTGATGTAACTCTGCTCTCAATGTAACAAGTAGGTAGCGTTATTAGAAATCTCTTTATTTCAAGTGTTCTTAAAAATTCTGTACATGCCTTACAGAATGGGTGCTACCCTTTCTCTGATAAAACCATGTTCTCAATGCAGCGTGCAAGTAGTGTTCTTTGAAACACCTTTTGTTTTTAAATATTTATTTATTTAGCTGTGCTGGGTCTTAGTTGCGGCGCGTGGGCTCTTAGTTGCGGGATGTGGGATCTAGTTCCCTGACCAGGGATCAAACCCAGGCCCCCTGCATTGGGAATGCAGAATCTTAACCACTGGACCACCAGGGAAATCCCTATTTTTATATTTTAAAAGTTTTATTGAATTATAATTGATTTACAATATTGTGTTAGTTTCTGGTATACAGCAAAGTGATTCAGATATATATATTTATATATATATATATATTCTTTTTCATATTCTTTTCCATTATGGTTTGTCACAGGATACCGAATATAGTTCCCTGTGCTATACAGGAGGACCTTGATGTTTATCCATCCTGTATACAATAGTTTGCATCTGCTAATCCCAAACTCCCAATCCATCCCTCCCCCCGACCTTGGCAACTACAAGTCTGTTCTCTATGTCTGTGAGCCTGTTTCTGTGAAACACCTTTATTACAAGTGTTCATAAACACTAATCTACAATGCATTGCAGAATATGTGTCTCTTTCATTCACTGATAAAACTCTCTTGTCAAGGCAACGAGCAAGTAGTGTTCTTTGAAACGTCTCTTGTACAGGTGTTTTAAAACGTTTTTACATGCTTTCCAAACTAGTATAACTTCCATTAAATGATATAATACTGTTCTCAACACAGCAAGCAAGTATATAGCATTCTTAGAAACATGTTTATTAGAAGTGTTCTTAAACATGTCTATACATTCTTTGCAGAATGCGTATAACTTCCATTAAATGACTATCACTTTTCTCAATGCAATAGCATTCTTAGACATATCTATATTACAAGTTTTCTTAAACACTTCTCTACATGAATTACAGATGCTTATAACTTACAGTCAATGATATAACACTATTCTAAATGCAGCAAACAAGTAGCATTCTCTGAAACATCTTTGTAACAAGTGTCTTGAAACAGTTCTCCAAACGCATTGCAGATGGGTGCCACTTCCATTCACTTGTAAACAAAGAACACACAGTGTTTTCACTCACCACCCAATTCTACAAGGACTAATTATAACCCACTGCAGTTGCTGACTGACAGTGCACTCCGAGAGGAAATTAAGACAATCACAGGATTCTCTGTGCTTTGGACAAGCAGACCCCTTAGATAGTTAGATCCCAGGAAGAATTTTAACGAACCCAGATTCTTTGCATCTTCCCAAACATAGAAAAGTACTAAGATCATTCACTTGAGATGTCTGTTCTTTGTGACTAGCAGTAATCTTTTACCAAGATGTATGCTAGGCTCTAAGCATTCCCTAGCCCAAAATCATACATAAACTAGCTTCCCTCCGTACCTCTTCAGAACAGTTCCCCCAAAGCTACTGAGAGGCTGTCTCCTGGGCTATTGTCCCCAATAAGCTCCCTGAATAAGACTTAGACTCACAACTCTTTTTTAAAAATTTATTTATTTATTTATTTTTGGCTGTGTTGTGTCTTCGTTGCTGTGCGCAGGCTTTCTCTAGTTGCGGCGAGCTGGGTCTACTCTTCCTTGTGGTGCGCGGGCTTCTTATTGCAGTGGCTTCTCATTGCGGTGGTTTCTCTTGTTGCAGAGTACGGGCTGTAGGCACGTGGGCTTCACTGGTTGCAGCATAGGGTTCGGTAGTTGTGGCTCACGGGCTCTAGAACACAGGCTCAGTAGTTGTGGTGCACAGGCTTAGTTGCTCTGCGGCATGTGGGACCTTCCCAGACCAGGGCTCGAACCCGTGTCCCCTGCATTGACAGGCAGATTCTTATCCCCTGAGCCACCAGGGAAGACCCTAAACTCACAACTCTTACGTTGTGCCTTTTTCTTTAAGTCGATGCACCGATAAAACAGTGTTGTAAGGCAGATGAAAGTAGGATTCTTAGAAACATCTTAATAGGTGTTCAGAAAGACTTCTGAACTACCTTTGAGAATGGGCACGATGTCTTTTCATTGGCAGTGCACTATTCTCAATACAGCATGCAGTGTGTTCTCAGAAACATCTTTGTAACAAGTGTTCCTATAAATTTCCATTCCTACCTTGTGGAATGTGTATAACATTCATTTCCTTTTTTTTTTTTCAGTTGAAATTAATTAATTAATTTTTATTGAAGTATAGTTGATTTACAGTGTTGTGCTAATTTCTGCTGTATAGCAAAGTGACTCAGTTATACACATATATACATTCTTTTTTAAATAACATTCATTTCCTGATATAACACTTGTCAATAAAGAAGGCAAGTAGTGTTCTTAGAACAGTCTTTCTAAAATTGTTCTTAAACAATTCTGTCCATGCATTAATGAATGGGCATAACTTCAAATCACTGATGTAACACTGCTCTGAAGTCACCTACTGAGCATTGTGTTTAGACATATCTTTTTTTAACATTTTTTTTTATTGGAATATAATTGCTTTACAATGTTGTGTTAGTTTCTGCTGTACAATGAAGTGAATCAGCTCTATGTATACCTATATCCCCTCCCTCTTGGACCTCCCTCCCACCCCCCCCATCCCCCCCATCCCCCCAATCCCACCCATCCAAGTCATCACAGAGCGCTGAGCTGAGCTCCCTGCACTATACAGCAAGTTCCTACTAGCTATCTATTTTACACATTGTAGTGTATTTATGTCAAACCTAATCTCCCAATTCACCCCATCCTCCCCTTCCTCCCCACCGTGTCCACATGTCCATTCTCTTCGTCTGCGTCTCTATTCCTTCCCTGGAAATAGGTTCATCTGTACCACTTTTCTAGATTTCACATATATGCGTTAATATATGATATTTGTTTTTCTCTTTCTGGCTTACTTCACTCCGTATGACAGTCTCTAGGTCCATCCACATCTCTACAAATGACCCAATTTCATTCCTTTTTATGGCTGACTAATATTCCATTGTATATAGGTACCACATCTTCTTTATCCATTCATCTGTTGTTGGACATTTAGGTTGTTTCTGTATCCTGGCTGTTGTAAATAGTGCTGCAATGAACATTGGGGTACATGTGTCCTTTTGAATTATCTTTATTACACGTATTTTTAAACACTTCTTGACATGCATTGTAGAAATGGTGCCACTTCCATTCACCGAAGAAGCACTGTTCTCAACTTGGCAAGCAAGTAGCGTTCTTAGAAACGCCTTTATTACAAGGGTTCTTAAATACCTATCCACATGCATTGCAAAATGAGTGCCCCTTCCCTCCACTGATGTATCACTTTTTTCAATGCAGAGTGTAACTAGCCTTTCACAGACAACCTTATTACAGTGTTTTAAACACTTCTGTACATGTTTTATAGAATGGGTATAACCTTTGACCGACATAACACTGTTCTAAACACAGCCAACGAGCATTTCTAGAAATCCTTTTTGTTACAGTTGGTCTCAAACACTTCTCCACATGAATTGCAGAACGGGTGACGGCTCCTTTCTTTCACAGAACAATGGTCTTCTCAATGCAGCATCAAGTAGAGAAATATCTTGTAATCAGTGTTCTTTCACTTCTCAACATGTGCTGCAGAACGGGTGCCTCTTGCATTGACTGATATAATGCAGTTCTCTATGCAGCCAGCAAATAGCATTCACGATGACATCTGTTTACTTTATTATAGTTATTAAACACTTGTTTATATGATATTCAGAATAGGTATAAATTCCACTAAATGATATAATACTGTTCTCAACATAGCAAATAAGCAGTGTTACTAGACACAGCTTTATTACAAGTATGATTTACATTTCTCTACACGCATTGCCAAAATGGTACCACTACCATTCACTTTTATAACACTCCTCAAGGCAGCATGCAAGTAGCTTTCTTTAAAAAACATCCATATTACAATGATCATAAACTATTTTCTAATGCACTGTAGAAGAGGTGCCATTTCCATTCACTTTTATAACACTATTCTCTTTCCAGCAAGCAAGTAGTGTTCTTAGAAACATCTGTATTACAAGTGGTTTTTTTGTTTGTTTGTTTTGTTTTGTTTTTGTATAGCTACCATTGCCTTACATGCTGTCACTTTCTAAACAAATTGAAGTATAGTTGATTTACAATGTTGTGTTCGTTTCAGGCGTACAGCAAAGCGATTCAGTTATACATACACATATATCTATTCTTTTTCAGATTGTTTTCCCTTATAGGTTATCGCAAAATATGGAGTATAGTTCCCTGTGCTATACACTAGGTCCTTGTTGTTTATCTATTTTATATATAGTAGTACATATATGTTAATCCCAAACTTCTAAGTTATCCTTCCCCCTTTTCCCCTTTGGTAACCATAAGTTTGTTTTCTATGTCTATAGGTCTATTTCTGTTTTGTATATAAATTCATTTGTATCATGTTTTTTTTTTTTAGATCCCACATGTAAGCGATATCATATGATATTTGTTTTTCCCTGTCTGACTTACTTCACTTAGTATGATACTCTCTAGGTCCATCCATGTTGCTGCAAATGACATTATTTCACTCTTTTTATGGCTGAGTAATATTCCATTGTATATATGTACCACATCTTCTTTATCCATTCATCTGTCAATGGACGTTTAGGTTGCTTCCATGTCTTGGCTATTGTAAAAAGTGCTGCAATGAACACTGGGGTGCATGTGTATTTTCGAATTATGGTTTTCTCCAGATATAGGCCCAGGGGTGGGATTGCTGGGTCATATGGTAGTTCTATTTTTAGTTTTTGAAGGAACCTCCATGCTGTTTTCCATAGTGGTACAAGTGCTCTTAAACACTCTCTACATACATTGCAGATGGTGCCACCCCCATTCACCAGTGTACACTGTCCTCCATTAAGAAAGAAAGTACCATTCTTAGAAACATCTTTTTTTTTACAAATGGTGTCAAATACTTCTCTCAATGAGAAATGTGTTCCGCTTCCATCGACTGATATAACTCTGTGGTCAAAGCAGCCAAAAAAAAAGTGTACTTGGAAACGTCTTTATTACAACTGTTCTTAGCACTTCACATGCATCGCAGAACATGTTGTACTTTCATTCACAGATATAACACTGTACTCAGCACAGCAGGCAAGTAGTTTCTTAGAAAAATCTTTATTACAAGCATTTTCAAACATTTCTGTACATACATTGCAGAATGGGCATTACATCCATTCACTGATATAACACTGTTCTCAATGCAGCAAGCGTTAGTGTTCTTAAAAATTTCTTTAATACAAGTGTACTTAAACACTTCTGGGGAATTCCCTGGCAGTCCAGTGGTTAGGACTCCATGCTTTCACTGTGGCCCGGGTTCGATCCCTGGTCAGGGAGCTAAGATCCCACAAGCCACATGGTGCAGCCAAAAACAAAAGAAACCCAAACAACCCCCACCCCCAACTTCTGTATATGCACTGATGCTTGTACCTGCCACTCACTGATAGAAACTGTTCTCAACTTGGCAAGCAGATTGTGTTTTTAGAAACGCCTTTATTACAATTGTTCTTAAACTCATCTCTCTATGCACTGCAGAAAGGTTATAAGCTCCATTCACTGATGCAACACTGTTCCCAACACTGCCAGCAAGGAGTTCTTAGAGATGTCTTTATTACAAGTATTCTTAGATGTCAGCATCTAGGTGGTGCGAGTGGTTCCTATTTTCTCTCCCCTTTGATTAATAACTATTTGGGCACCCTTAACCAAACAAAAGTGCCTCTGCACGTTGCACCTGGACATCCAGGAGGTTTTCACCCACCTGTTCATCAGCATGTGGACACATTGGATCTCGGTCATGGCTATGGATCCAAAGGAGTCGGCAAGCCTCCCCCACCCCCATACCCTGTGATTGGGTAAAAGGGAATCTGCTGTGTACAAAACTAGGTGGAGGGACTTCCCTGGTGGCGCAGGGGTTAAGAATCCGCCTGCCAATGCAGGGGACATGTGTTCAATCCCTCGTCCGGGAAGATCCCACATGCCGCGGAGCAACTAAGCCCGTGCGCCACAACTACTGAGCCTGCACTCTAGAGCCCTTGAGCCACAACTATCGAGCCCGCATGCCACAACTACTGAAGCCCACGCACCTAGAGCCTGTGCTCCACAACAAGAGAAGCCACCGCAGTGAGAAGGCCGCGCACCACAAGGAAGAGTAGCCCCTGCTCGCTGCAACTAGAGAAAGCCTGTGTGCAGCAACAAAGATCCAATGCAGCCAAAAGCAAAGAAAATTTTAAAAACAAACAAAAAAACTAGGTGGATACTCATGGGCAATAGAGAATTTGAGGAGGGCCAGTCTGCCTAAAGGGAGAATTGTCATGCCATCAGAGTGGGGTAGAGATGAGTTTGGATGCAGCGGAAAGGGTAGAACTTGCCAAGGGAGCCTCCTTCCCCAGGGCAAAGCTGTAATAGGCTGGCCTTCTGGCAGCGGCAGCAGCAATGTCTCTGGCAGAGTAGGTTGAAAGCGGCGACCTCTCGATGGAGGAGAGGGAAAGTGAAAACGGTGAGCAACTGCCTGGCTCCCCCTGCTGTGCAGGTTGTAGCTGGAGAAGCTTGTTTCTCTCCAGCAGCGCTGGGATTTCTGAGGAGGGACCTCCATAAGGGGGAAGGAGGGGGGAGGGAGGAGAAAGGAAAGGAAGCACGTGATAACACCCATGGGCATTAAAGGAGCACGGGTCCTGCTGGCTGCTTCAGGACCTCAGCAGGACCACCCACAAGCCTTTGGGAGTATCCACTGGAGGATCTTCCCCTGGCCCCACTGGCACCGCGAAGCTCCAAGTGCTAAACCCACACGTCCCTCCCCCTCCCCCCCCAACTCTGGAGCCAGCTCCTTGTGTGTGCTCCCAAGTGTGAGAGCAGGGTAGGTAATCTGAATACTCTCAGAAAGATGGACCAGGGTCTGTGGACAAGGGAGACTCAACAAACTGGGGCTACAGTGCCACCTTCTGGAAAACAAAAGAGAGGTTTCCTGCAGCCAGCTGGGTGATTTATGAGAACAAGAGGAAACACAAAGGTAAGAATTCTACCACAAGAGAGAACAAGAGTGGAGCAGGTCAATCCCCTATAAACCAGGGATTCCTCAGAGAAGTAACACCAAGGAACAGTACCTCATCAAAGATAACAAGTAAAGATACTTCAAATGCTAAAGCAGCAATGCAGAAATACAAAGAACTTTAAAAATCAAGGAAATATGCCATCACCAAAAGATCAACAATTCTCCAACAGCTGAGCCCAAAGTCCCAGCACACTGCAATCTATCTGATAAAGAATTCAAAATAGCGGTATTGAAGAAACTTAATAAGCTACAAGAAGAATTAAAAACAGCTCAGGATATTAGGAAAAGGATACATGAACAAAATGAGTTACTTGTAAAAGAGATTGAAAATACAAAAAAGGGCCCAACAGAAATTCTGGAGCTGAAGAATTCAATGAATGGGATGAAGAATGCAACAGAGAGCATCTGTAGCAGAGTAGAGCAGATGGAAGATAGAATAAGTGACTTAGAGGAAAGGAATTTTGAAACAAAGAGTTATACCAGAACAAAGATAAAGAATAAAAATGAGGGGAGAAAACCTACGTGTTCTATGGGACTCAACCGAAAGGGAATACATTTGAATAATCAAGAATCCAGAAGGAGAAGAGAGGGAAAAGGGTGTAGAAACTTTTTGAAGTATAGTTGATGCATAATATTATATAAACTGCAAGTGTATTGTATAGTGATTCACAATTTTTAAAGGTTATACTCAATTTATAGTTATTATAAAATATTTGCTATATTCCCCATGTTGTAAAATACATACTTGTAGCTCATTTTATACCTAATAGGTTGTACCTCTTAATCCCCTACCCCCATATTGCCCCTTCCCCCTTCCCTCTCCCCACTGGTAACCACTAGTTTGTTCTCTATATCTGTGAGTCTGCTTCTTTTCTGTTATATTCACTAGTGTGTTGTATTTTTTAGATTCCACATATAAATGATATCATATATATAGTATTTGCCTTTCTTTGTCTGACCTTTCACGTACCATAATGCCATCTGAGTCCATCCATGTTGCTGCAAATGGCAAAATTTCATTCTTTTTTATGGCTGAGTAGTATTCCATTGTATAAACATACCACATCTTCTTTATCCATTCATCTATTGATGGACACTTAGGTCACTTCCAAATCTTGGCAATTGTAAATAATGTTGCTATGAACATTGGGGTGCATGTATCTTCTCAAATTAGTGCAGGAGTGGAATTGCTAGGTTATATGGTAGTTCTGTTTTTAGTTTTCTGAGAAACCTCCATACTGTTTTCCACAGTGGCTGTACCAATTTACATTCCCACCAACAGTGTTCTAGGGTTCCCTTTTCTCTACATCCTCACCAACATTTGATATTTCTGTTCTTTTTGATAATAGCCCTTCTGGCAGGTGTGAGGTGACATCTCATGGTTTTGACTTGCATTTCCCTGATGATTAGTGATGTTGAGCATCTTTTCATGTGCCTGTTGGCCATCTGCATTTCCTCTTTGGAAAAATGTCTATTCAGTTCTTCTGCCCACTTTTTTTTTTTTTTAAGTTATACAATTTTTATTTATTTATTTATTTATTTATTTATTTATTTATTTATTTATTTATGGCTGTGTTGGGTCTTCGCTTCTGTGCGAGGGCTTTCTCCAGTTGTGGCAACTGGGGGCCACTCTTCATCGCGGTGCGCGGGCCTCTCATTATGGCGGCCTCTCTTGTTGCGGAGCACAGGCTCTAGACGCGCAGGCTCAGTAATTGTGGCTCACGGGCCTAGTTGCTCCGCGGCATGTGGGATCTTCCCAGACCAGGGCTCGAACCCGTGTCCCCTGCATTGGCAGGCAGACTCTCAACCACTGCGCCACCAGGGAAGCCCTGCCCACTTTTTAAATGGGTTGTTTTCTTGATGTTGAGTTGCATGAACTGTTTATATATTTTGGATATTAACCCCTTATCAGTCATATCATCTGCAAATATCTTCTCCTATTCCGTAGGTCGTCTTTTCATTTCGTTGATGGTTACCTTTGCTGTGCAAAAGCTTTTAAGTTTAACTAGGTCCCATTTGTTTATTTTGCTTTTATTTCCTTTGTTTTAGGAGACAGATCCAAAAAATATTGCTATGATTTATGTCAGAGTGTTCTGCCTGTGTTTTGCTTTAGGAGTTTTATGGTATCTGGTCTTACATTTAGGTCTTTAACAGAAATTTTAATTAAAGAAACAATAGCTGAAAACTTCCCAAACCTGGATGAAGACTGAACATCCAAGTTCAAGAGGCTAATACATCACCCTATCATCTACTGACAAAAGATCTTCTCCAAGACACATTATAATGAGACTATAAAAAATCAAAGATAAAGTACTAAAAGCAGCCAGGGTAAAAACAGAATGTAACCTACAAAGGAATAGGATATCAGTGGATTTCTCAGCAGAAACACTAAGGGCCTGGAGAGAGTAGAATGGCATATGCAAAAGGCTGAAGATAAAAACTGACAGCCAGGAACACTCTATCTGGCAATGTTATCCTTCAGATAAGAAAGAAAAAGACTTTCCCAGGCAAACAAAAGCTGATGGAGTTTATTATCATTACACCTGTGATGCAAGAAATGCTGAAAGGAGTTCTTCAGGCTGAAAAGAAAGATGCTAATCAGCAACATGAAAGTATACTAAAGTATATAGTACACTGGTAGAGGTGGAAAATACATAGGCAGATTTAGAAAACTCCACTCTATAATAGAATGGAGCGTTAAACACAACTATAGTGTAAAAGTTAAAGGAAAAGTATATTAAAATTAACTATAGCTATTATAATTCATTAACAAATACACAGTATAAAAAGAGGTAAAATGTGACATCAGAAGTATAAGAGGGAAAGACTTGAGGAATTCTCTGGCGGTCCAGTGGTTAGGACTCTTCACTTTCACTGCCGAGGGCCTGGGTTCAATCCCTGGTTGGGAAACTTAGATCCTGAAAGCTGTGTGGTGCGACCAAAAAAAAAAAAAAAAAAGAGAGAGAGAGAGAGAGAAAAATATAAGAGGGGAGGAATAAAAGTGTGTACTTTATGACAAACAGAGATAAATTGCTATCAGCATAAAATGGACTCTTTATGAAATGTTGTATGTAAGCTTCATGGTAACCACAAAGCAAAAATCTAGAGTAGATTCATTAAACATAAACAAAAGGGGGAAACTGAACATACCACCATGAAGAACCACCAATTTACAATGGTAGGCAGAAACAGAGGAAAAAAGAAAGAATGGAAATACAAAACAAGCAGAAAACAATAAGATGGCAATAATAAGTTCTTATACATCAATAATCACTCTAAATGTAAATGGATTGAATTCACCAAAGACACAGAGTGGCCACATGGATTAAAAAACAGTAAGACCCAACTATATGCTGCCAACAAAAGATTCATTTAAAGCAAATATCAGATCAAAACGAAGGGCTGGAAGAAGATACTCCAAACAGGTGGAAACCAAAAGAAAGTGGGGGTACTTATAGCAGACAAAATACTCAAGACAAAAATGATGACCTGAGAAAAGGAAGGTCATTGTATAATGATAAAGGGGTCAATACATCTATAAAATATAACAATAATAAATATGTATACACCCAAACTATATTTAGGTTCTGAGGTGTTGGGTGCATACATATTTATTATTGGAACTGTTCATACCACCATGGAGAACCACCAAAACACGGGGACCCTTGTGCACTGTTGGTGGGATTGTAAGTTGGTACGACCACTATGGAAAACAGCATCGAGTTTCCTCAAAAAATTAAAAGGAAATCTTGCCATTTGGGACAACATGGGGGCACCTCTAGGGCATCATGCTAAGTGAAATAGGCAGAGAGAGACAAATTCTGTATGATATCACTTCAGTGTGGAATCTAAAAAATAAAACCAAACTCAGAAAAAGAGGTCAGACTTGTGGTTACCAGAGGCGGGAGGTGGGAGGTGGGAAACTGGGTGAAGGTGGTCGAAAGGTAGAAACTCCTTATAAGACTAATAAGTACTGGGAATGTAATGTACAATAGTGACTATGGTTGACACTTCTGGATGGTATATTTGAAAGTTACTAAGATAGTAGATCCTAGAAATTCTCATCACAAGGAAAAAACATTTCTTTCTTTTGTGTCTATAAGAGGTGATGGGTATTAACTAAATTTATTGTGGTAATCATTTCACAATATATGTAAGTCAAATCATTATGCTGTATACCTTAAACTTATACAGCGCTGTATGTCAATTATATCTCACTAAAACTGAAAGATAAAAATAAAAATGATAAAAGGACATTATTAGACATTTTCCCAAAGAAGACGTACAGATGGCCAATAGGTATATGAGAAGGTGCTTAACATCACTTATGATCAGGAAAATGCATATCAAAACCACAATGAGATATCACCTCACACCTGTTAGGATGGTTATCATCAAAAGGTCAAGAGATAACCAGTATTGGTGAGGAAGTGGGAAAAAGGAGAGCCTTATACACTGTTGGTAGGAATGTAAATTGGTGCAGCCATTATAGAAAACAGTAAGGAAGTTCGTCAAAAAGTTAAAAGTAGAACTATTCATATGATCCAGCAATACCATTCTGAGTATATATCCACAGGAGACTAAATCAATATCTCAAAGAAATATCTGTTCATTGCAGCATTATTCACAATAGCTAAGATATGGAAACAATATAAGTGTCCATCAACAGATGAATGAATAAAGAAAATGAGGTATATATAAATCTATCTATCTATCTATAGAAGCTAGAAGGCATTTTAGGCTAAGGGAAAATAGCCAGACAAAGACACATACTGTATGGTATTACTTATATGAGGAATTTTTAAAAAATGTCATAGTGACAGAGAATAGAATGGTGGTAACCAGGGACTGGGGTTAGGGGGAAGGGGAGATATTGGTTAAAGGTGCATACTTCCTGGTATATGATGAATAACTTCTGAACACCTAATGTACAGCATGGTGATTATAGTGACTATAGTTAATATATTTCATACTTGAAATTTGCTACGAGAGTAGATCTCAAGTGTTGGTAATGATGTGAGGTGATGCATATGTTAATTAGTTTGATGCTAGCATCAAGCTAATTGTTTTACAATGTATGCATATATCAAAACATTATGTTGTACCCCTAAAATATATACAATTTTTATTTGTCAATCATACCTCAATAATGTCGGGGAAAAATAATTTTTAAAAAAGGAATTGCTTTCCTATATATACCTGTAATGCACAAGTAGAATTTGAAATTTCAAACACAACTCCATTTATATAAACAGCCCCCCCCACCAAAGTTATAATTAGGTATAGCCCTAACAAAATATGTACAAAATCTATATAAGGAATATAAAAACTTCTAATGAATGAAATCAAAGTAGAACTAAATAATTGGAGGGATGTTCCTTGTTCAATGATAAGAAGATTCAATAATGTCAGGATGTCAGTTCTTCCCAACTTGATCTATAGATTCAATGTAACCAAAATCTCAGCAAATAATTTTGTAGATCAACAAGCTGATTCTGAAGTTTATATGGAGAGGCAAAAGACCCAGAATAGCCAGCACAATATTAAAGAAAAACAAAGTTGGAGGACTGACACTACCTGCTTCAAGACTTACTATGAAGGTACAGTAATCAAGACAGTGTTGTACTGGCAAAAAAATACATCAATGAAACAGAACAGAAAGCCCAGAAATAGACCCATACAAAGATAGTCAACTGATCTTTGACAAAGGGGCAAAGGCAATACAATAGGGCAAAGAGAGTCTTTTCAACAAATGGTGCTAGAATGACGGGACATCCAAATGCAAAAAAAAAAAGAAAGAAAGAAAGAAAAAATCTAGACACAGACTTTACACTCTTCACAAAAATTAACTCAAAATGGACCACAGATGCAAAGCTATAAAACTCCTAGAAGATAACATAGGAGAAAATCTAGATGATCTTGGTATGGTGATGAATTTTTAGATACAACACCAATGGCATGACCCATGAAAGAAATAATGGATAAGCTGGACTTCGTTCAAATAAAAAACTTCTGCTCTGGAAAAGACACTGCGCTGGGTCTTCATTGCTGTGCGTGGGCTTTCTCTAGTTGTGGCAAGCAGAACCTACTCTCGGTTGTGGTGCGTGGGCTTCTCATTTCGGTGGCTTCTTTTGTTGCGGAGCATGGGCTGTAGGCACGCGGGCTTCAGTAGTTGTGGTGCGTGAGCTCAGCGGTTGTGGTGCATGGGCTTAGTTGCTCCGCGGCATGTGGGATCTTCCTGGACCAGGGCTCGAACCCGTGTCCCCTGCATTGGCAGGTGGATTCTTAACCACTGCACCACCAGGGAAGCCCTGGTACAGCCACTTTGGAGGACAGTTTAGTGTTTTTTTTATAAAGCTAGCCATACTCTTACCATATGATCCAACAGTCTTGATATTTACCCAAAGAATTTGAAACCTTATGTCCACACCAAAACCTGCACATGGATGTTTATAGCAGCTTTATTTATAATTGCCAAAACTTGGAAGCAAGCAAAATATTCTTCAGTAGATGAATGGATAAACTGTGGTACATCCAAATAATGGAATACTATTCAGCACTAAAAAGAAATGAGCTCTCAAACCATAAAAAAAATGGAGGAAATTTAATTGCATACTACTATGTGAGAAAGAAGCCAATCTGAAAAGGCTGCATTCTTTATGATTCCAATGTTGACATGAACCTAAAACTGCTCTAAAAAAGTTTAAATCTTTCTAAAAAAAAGTATGCTGCCAAAAAATGTGAGAAAAAAATATTATGGAAATGTCTCAGAAAGTTATTTAATAAAAATAGTATGTTATTTTTCTAGATTTTGTTAATGTGAAATTTCTCAAAATTTGTAAATTTGTAGTTTGTGGTTTTTTATCGTTTTTAATAAATATTCACTTCTATACCTAATTTTTTGTGCATAAGTTTATATTCCTTTCCTTAAAGGGCTACCTTCCACAAAATGGATAAGCTGGAGGTCCCCCCAAATGCTGGATTCAACTCTTGGGCTTCAACTTCAACTACCCTTTATAAATACAACCCTTCCTCAGTTTAGCTGTCCTCTGACACTCCTACAAAAACA
Source organism: Eschrichtius robustus (assembly GCF_028021215.1). Lineage (NCBI taxonomy): Eukaryota > Metazoa > Chordata > Mammalia > Artiodactyla > Eschrichtiidae > Eschrichtius > Eschrichtius robustus. The sequence goes on from NC_090831.1 coordinate 10,260,297, forward strand.
TCCCAGCAATACCAACCAATTGACATTGAGATTATGCTATCTTACACTATTTTTATTTATGTTCTGTGTTTTTTTCCGTCTCCCTAGCTAGCCTGCACACCCCATTATGGACCCGTTCATCCAGTCATTTGTGCATTGAAGAAACATGCCTTGGATCTGTCATCCTTCACTCCTTCATCGTTCCTAGATAGGCCCAGATTCCAGAGTCCAAGGTTACTAGTTGCCTAGGAGATGCCTGCTATCTGATCATGATAGCGATGATACACATCCTGGGCTTAAAAAAAGCCCCACCCCACCCCAATTCTCTTCTGATGTCTCAGACTCGTCTCTCGGGCCTCTACCCAGAACTAGGAGTGATTATCCCTCCCTCTCCACACCTGCTGGGTGTTGTAAAGATCAGTGAAATTGGTCCATAAAATGTGTTGAAATCAAGAAACTGTTGCTAAGGAAATGTGAGTCAGAGGCCCCCAGATTGTTTCTTCACTTGGAATCTTCTACCACTCCAAATGGATTGTTCTTTCAACACAGAGGGACCTAAAGTAAGTGTGTTCCCCCCTATTTTTTGAGTCCTGAGAGGTCAGGCCCAGGTGTGCTCAGGGACCACTGGATCCTCTGAGACACAGCATGGGGGGCGGGCCTTGGGCTGCAGGTCTGCTGCCTCATTGGGCAGTGGGACAATCAATCCCAGCAGCCTGGCCCAATCAGAGAGCGGGCAGGGTGCTCCAGGCAAGCAGCCACGGACTGATTCAACAAAGATGCTTAGAATATTCTCCAGCTGAAGCCCTTGCCATTTTGGGAACACGATATGAGGTGTTCTGAAGTAGGAGAGCCAGCTCCTGTCACAAGGAACCCAAGAGCAGTTTCCCAGACAGTGAAAATAGTACGCTACCATTTCTGTGTATTTTTTTTAAAGGGACAGAAGAACATATGTCAGAATTCATTTTTGTTTGAATATGGTTGGACACATAAGAGACTAATTTAAACATTATGGTAAGTGGAAGAAGCCAGGCACAATAGGCCACATATTATATGGTTCCATTTATATGCAGTGGTAAGAGTGGGCAAATCCATAGAGAAAGAAAGGAGATTAGTGGTTGCCAGGTGTATGGTCAGGCCATTCAAGATGGCTGTTGTCTTGTTCCCTGTACATCCCCTGCTTGACCAGTGCCTGCTTCACTCACATGACTATCCAATCCCCTTAATTATAGGGCTTAATCAGTAACTGCCTATGCACTTGCTCCCTGCCCAGCCGCTGGTTTCCCTGGTAACTGATGAGCCAACCTGACCTCGATTCCCCCTATAAATAGTAGCCTCCTTCTCCCCAGAGCAGTATGGGTGTTGTTATGTCCTGCTTCCGTTGGTCGTACGCGGTGGAGTATTGCTCCAGGACCCTTTACTTCGGACTGGTAAGATTCCCCCGTCTAGTAAACTGTTGAAGTCTCTGTCACTGTCTGCGGGCTCTTTCTCTGGTCCTGAGGCTGAGCAGTTACAAGGCTTGCAGGCCTGCGGGGTGCAGCCCAACAATTGGTGAGCCAGCTGGGAAGCCGAGGAAACTCCCAGGAGCGCCGCGATGTCAGGAAATAAGGACGGGAATGGGAAGTTGTAGGGGAAATGCCAAGGTGGCCGTCCACTAGCATGTGGGACCTGGAAGTCTGAGTCTCTTTCCACTTTCAAAGTGGCAGCCCGGTGCTCGTGGCTCATCTCACTGCACGGGGATGGCTGGTGAATACAGACAAAATGCAGTGACCTGGATTATCTATCAGACGTTTGGGCGTTATCTGGTCCGGTAAGACAAGTATACCCCTGACCCACCACCTCTAAGCGATTACAGACACAGGCTTTAGGGTTATTAACGCAGGGATAGACTTGTGAGCTGGATGTGGCTAGTTAACCGGAAGGGTTTGGTTGGGACCTGGGGCAACGGCAAAATAATGAGTACCCTTGGGCTTCTGGTCCCAGCTACGAAAGGGGTCAGAGCAACGATATAGTGGGATGGAACAGCTATATGCCGTCTACAGTGTGTTACAACAGGTGGGAGATGTTACAGAAGGTCTATCTGAGTCATCAACGCAGAAAAACAGTGCGGGGTCTAGAATAGCTGTGCATAACATACGGGACCCCCATGGACATCGATAGTGACCAAGGAACCCACTTTACTGACCAGGAAGTTCAGGAATGGGCTGATTAAAGATGACATATGCTGGTATTTCCACCTGCCTTATGACCCCACTACTGCCGGGCTAATGAAAGGATGAATGGACTACTTAATAGAGGCTGAAACCCGCTCTCAACGTGTGGCCCAGGAGGCTAACTCAAGCCCTATGAACCCTAGCTGAACGTCGCAGGAGTAACCATCCCTGTGGCTAAGCCATGCTAACCCAGAGGCAACTAGTCAACACCATCCAAGTTCAGCTATTGACCACCGAAGGACCATTGCCAGCTATCGATCAGGACAGTAACTTGCTTTTGCCCTGGCCGTGGGATCCACCCCCAGGAGAACACATCGTATGTAAAACGGCCTGGGACTGGCAGGTAAGTCCCCCGTGATTTGGGTTTGCTGCCCCGTGGGGAATAGGATTTGAAAGATCTCACCTGTCTTCTCCCCGGCCCCAACTAAGCCGCCTTTTATTAACCATGTGGTCTGTGGTTACACCGCCTCTCCAGTGTTCAGCATCGGCTGTGGGGACCGAGGGTAGATGGGTGGTATGGTACTGCAGGCCAGGACAAAAGCCACAGGCAGGGTGGTGTTATCTCAGGATGCTGTCACTGCTTGTATTTTAATGGTCGTGATCTCCCCTGTACTGTGCCTGTTGAACGTCTTACAGTTCATCCCTGGTCTGAGCAGAGGGAATCTGTTCACGGGTTGGGCGACAAGGGTGGCCTCGCTGTGAAATGAGTCTCATTGCTGGGTCTCTAGTGAGAAGTCATTGTCATCTTCCTCCGGACTTCCGTGAGAAATTGACCCGATTAGCATCTGGTTCCAAAGTTTGCCCACCTCTTGGTGAATACCTATTTTTAGCCATAGGTATCTTACGCTTGATACTGTCTAGCTGCTGGTGTCTGTAGTGCATTTGTGGTATTTGGTTGCAGCGACCCTCTACCTGCCTGACCCCAGGGATATCGCGGGAGAGGTGCGGACAAGATTGTAAGGGTTGGGTAGAGTGCTGTACGGGTGGAGTGTACGGTCAGGCCACTCAGGGTGGCTGTTCTCTTGCTCTCTTTACATCCCCTGCTTGACCCGTCCCTGCTTCACTCACATGACTATCCAATCCCCTTAATCATAGGGCTTAATCAGTAACTGCCTACACGCTTGCCCCCTGCCCCAGCCGCTGGTTTCCCTGGTAACTGATGAGCCAACCTGACGTCAATTCCCCCTATAAATGGTAGCCTCCTTTCCCCTCAATTAGCGAAGATTGCTGCCACATCCTGCCAGTGGGGAGTTCCTTTAGGACCCTTTGCTTCAGATGAGTGAGATTCCCCTGTCCAATAAGACATTGATGGCTCTGTCGCTGTCTCCGAGCTCTTTCTTCAGTCTTGTGGCTGGGCAATGAAGAGGCTTGCAGGCCTGTGGGGCAGAGCCCAACGCCAGGGAACAGGGGAGGGAGGAACAGAGAGTGGCTGCTGAATGGGTACAGAGTCTCTCTTGGGGATGGTTTGGAACTGGATAAAGGCGATGGTTGCACAGCATTGCAAATGTACTTAATGCCACTGAACCATACACTTTAAAGTGGGTAAAATGGTAGGCTAATTTCAACATCAGTAACCTTCACGACAGCAGACAGGAGAAAAATAGGTGGATGGGGACAAGGACGGGAGGGAGGTTTTTCACTCTGTAACTTCTTATACTTGGGATTTCTGGAACTTAAACCAACCCATTCTTCTCAGCCTGCATGTATGTCACATTGGTTTCAGTATTTGGATGAGCTAGTTAAATAGGAGCACCACTTTTTTGTTATCCCAGAAAAACAATGCATGTTCTGGAAGCCTGGAGAAGCAGCTCAGTCTGCAGACAAGAAGCAACGGGAAAAAGAGCTGATGCCTGTGCAGGTCAATTAATCAGCGCAAAATTGCTCTGTGCTGAGGCAGAGAAAGACCTGCCAAGTGGAACTGCCCTGCAGCATCTTTTCCCCACCTGGTCCCTTGGGACACAGAAAAGCAGGGAGTGGGTTCAGCACCATCTTTCTGTAAATGCAGATTTCATCACTGGAGCCCCACCCACCCATCCCCCCTCCTTGCCAAGCATTGCATTAATTGCTTGTGATGAATTCCAGCTTCTCCCACATCCAAGGTAGTTAGCTCAAGAAGTCTGCTCTTGAGTTGCTTACGCATCTGTGTCCCCTCCCTCCAACCCTGACCCCAACCTCCATCTGAAGACACTTTTACAGGCGGGGGCACCATGTGTATATAGCTGGTGGCGGGCTGCCCTTCCCGGTCCTTTGCTCCCCTTGGGCTTCGAGAAGTTCATCCATTCAACTCGGTTCTGTCTGGTCCTTCCTTTGAGGCTAAAGCTTCTTCAGAGAATTTTCTTGTACTCCCTTTACTCAAGGATGAGGTTACCCACGCCCTAATCCAGACAAGCGTCTCAGTTGTAAGTTTTTAGTTTTTCCTGGAAATCTGAGTCAAGTGTCCTGCTGTGAACAGGAGTCCAGGGTCCCTGGAGAGCCTAGACGCCTGTAATATCATCCCTTACTCTCTGAGCTGCTGAAAACTAGTCTTCCAGCCCATGGCAGCACAGACAGTGATTTTGAAAAGTGACAAGGCTAGTTAGGCTGCAAACTGAAGGTGGGTCAGCATTGGTCCCGGTAAATCTCTGGCGCCCCCAAGTGCAAAGAATGAGCTGTAGAATGACTACCTTGCAAAGAAAGTACCCTAAGAGGATTCCTGGCCCTGGCGCTTGCCTCTGGCTGCGATTCCCATACAGGGTACAGGTGGGCACCGCCATGGGAGCCTTCCATCCGTGTGAAGAAATATGCCAGGGGTTCGGGAAGGGAAGTACAAGGCTTGGGAAGTGAACACTCTTTCTGACGTGCTTTTCTGTGGCCACGCCCTCATTTGAAGCGACTCTGCTGGTTTTTAAAAAAATTTTTTTAACTAAAATGTTTTTTAATGGGAACCAGAGATACGGTTACCCTTACATAGTCTGACACAAAAAAACCCGTGGGTGATCAGGAGTTGGAAGGTTACAAAATAATGAGGGTAGCACTGGGGACAGGAAGAAAGCTGCTCCAGAACCTCAGGAGCCAGGCTAATATTCCTTCTCCCTGCGATGCTGTCTGTGCTCACCCCTGGAGTCCACCTTGCCAGGCCCAAAGCCCCCTCTGTCCCCACCACCCCGGCCCCCTCGGAAGCCCCCACCGTCCCCGCCTCGGCCTCAGTAGCTGCCCCGATCATAGCCTCCTCCGCCACCACGACGATCGTCTGCATGGTTACCCCCCATATGAGAGCCTCCTGGGCCCCCCCCTGGGCCCCCTCCCGGGCCGTCTGGGTTAGGGGCCTTACACTGGTTGCATTCATTCCTCCAAGAGAAGTTCATGTTCTCACACGTGGGATTAGGACACTTCCAGTCCCCTGCTCGCTGCTGTCTGCCACTGCCGCCACTGGGGAATCCTCGGCCACTGTCACCACTGCCACCGCCTCCATAGCCTCCACGGCCTGTGGGTCCTCCTCGGCCTCCACGACCACTGTCACCACCCCGATTGAAGTCTGCTTGCCGGGGAGCAGATGAGACCTTGATAGGATTCCCAGAGAATTCTTTACCATCAAACCAGTCAGTAGCTGCTTTAGCGGTAGGTGGGTCATCAAATGACACTGTGCTATGCAGCTGCTTCCCACTAGCTATCTACTTTACATTTGGTGGTGTGTATATGTCCATGCTACACTCTCACTTCATCCCGGCTTATCCTTCCCCCTCCCCGTGTCCTCAAGTCCATTCTCTACGTCTGCGTCTTTATTCCTGTCCTACCCCTAGGTTCTTCAGAACCTTTTTTTTTTTTTAGATTCCATATATATGTGTTGGCATACAGTATTTGTTTTTCTTGCAGCTGCATAGAACAGGGAGATCAGCTCGGTGCTTTGTGATCACCTAGAGGGATGGGATAGGGAGGGTGGGAGGGAGGCTCAAGAGGGAGGGGATATGGAGATGTATGTATACGTATAGCTGATTCACTTTGTTATACAGCAGTAACTAACACACCAATGTAAAGCAATTATACTCCAACAAAGATGTTAAAAAAAAAAAATGATACTGTTGCCTCTCCCTTCAGCTTGCTTGTTTCCCTGTCTGTGTACAGATTAATCATGGGCTGTCCCGTCTTCTTGTTTGCCTTAATGATCCCAATCTGCTTGAAGTAATTGGCTACAGACTCAGTCGTAACATTCTCGCCCAGGGCTTGCACGAAGATGGTTGGCCAGGGTCAGTCCTCCATGAGTTGGCGGTCGTTACAACTGCAGCAGCGGTGGCCGTGAACCCAGAGGTCGTGGAGGCGACTCTGCGTTCTTGCCTCACTTTTCCTCCTACCTCTAGAAAGCCTGAGCTTTCTAGATCCCAAAATAAAGAAAAAAGCCCTTTACTTCCTGGGCCCAAGTTGCAGCCTCTTGACATCTGACTGCCACTGCTTCTCTTTGAAGCTGCACAAACTCATTCTTTCAGAGACCCCTATATTCTCCATAGAAATTCCCCAAGTAATCTTTCTATGAAGGTCAGTTCTGTTGATCAAGATTCATCAGGAAAGAGTGATCTTGGGGCCTCCTCCTTTTTATGGAAGACTTCATTTTATGGTCCAGTGTCTTGGTCCTGTGTCTGTACAATAATGCAGCTGTCATTATGTGAAGGCTTCTTTCTCTCCAAGGGGAGAGCCCCTCTTGTAGTCAACTGCCTGGGGAGAAACGTGGACCCCAACCCCTCTCTCCTCAGGGAGATGCAGCCTGAGATGCAGCTCAACTCATGTTACCTTGTTGCTCAAAACCCTCATGCAAGGACTCTGAAGATGATCTGGTCCTACCCCTTCTTTTTTTTTTTTTTTTTTTTCTACCCCTTCTTTTAAGATGAGGAAACAGCACCCCAGAGACATCGACTTTTTTTTTTTTTTTTTAACCGAGGTCAACCCCCTTTAGCAGAGTACCTGGGGGCTGCAGCCAGCCTCCTGACTATCTCCTGAGCTTCCATCCCCTCTGGCCCTGGAGTCTTCCAGGCTCAGCCCCTTCCTGCCTTTCGGCCTTATTTCCTACCCTGCTCCTCTGTGCTGTCAAATCCCTAACGTTCCTTGTTTTCCTCCTTCCTTATTTGGCTCAACCCAGATGCCACTTTCTCCCAGGATTCCCACGCAGAAGTGCTCCCTCCTTCCTGGGGTCCCTTGGCTTCAGGAGGTGCCTGTCCTAGGACATCAGACTCTCCAGCTGGTGTGAGCCATTCCCCAGTAAGCCGTCAGCATCCAGAGGCAGGAGCCAAGTCTTCGTCACTTCAGTCTCCCTGGAGCCCGGCACCAGCAGCGCACACACAGTGTAGGTCTCTCAGATGTTAGCGGAACACAAACGGATGAATCTTGGACACATACTGGAACCAGGAACAGTTACAATGAAAGTTGGGAAGTGTGTTCTGTTTGCTCACTGTGCTTTCCAGACTCTGTATTTTGGACTTTATGACAGTGGCTATACCCTTCACCTTGACGTGAATGGGCACCTGGGGGGACTAAACAGAAAAGTGCAGCCAGAGGGGCCTGAGCTCAATGCTGGGCTCCCCCATCCAGAACAGGGGTTGGCAAACCTTTGCTGTAAAGGGCCAGATGGTAAATACTTTCGACTTTATGGGCCATACAACTACTCTGTCACGACGACTCAGCTCTGCTGCAGCATGAAAGCAACCATATGCACTATGTCACTGAACGTGAGTGTGTCCCAATAAAACTTTACACAAACAGGCCGTGAGCCCCAAACCTGGCCTGCAGGCTGTACTTTGATGACTCCAGACTTAAGTGAGGGAACCTGGCCACGTGGCTTAAATTCTGAATCTGTTTCATCATTTGTTTTTTTTTAAAAAAAAAAAAAGTTGAGTGGAAAGTGCTTCCTGCGTATGGCCTTGTATGGGAATGATAGAGTAATTGGACTAGGGGAGGTAAGCTCTGGGCACCAGGCCTGGAGCATGTTGCTTGCTTCCTCTTTTCTTTGTCTCTTCTTTCATTCTTTTAGGTGTCCAAAGTCTTCCGCTAATGTTCAGCAGGTGCTCTGTGGGAACTGTTCCATTTGTAGATGAATTCTTGGTGTACTTGTGAGGAGCGATGAATTCCGCGTCCTCCTATTCCGCCATCTTGACTTCCCCCTCACCCCCCGTCTGCTTGCTTAGTCAATAGTAATTCATATGATCTTTTAAAGTCGGCCAAAGACTTCCTAAGTGTTTGTTAGCTCATTCTCACTCCACAACTTAAAATAGCTAGGCTTAAAGCCAATTGGAATGAACAAAAAAGGAATTTCAGGTACCTGAACCTGTTCCATCCAGGGGCAGTACTGGCTGGACACATGTTTTGCACATGCTGTTCCTTCTGCCTGGAATGCCCTTCCCTCCCCTCCCTCACCTGCCTGCACCTGCAGCAAGTCCTTCTCAACCTCCAGGGTTCAGCACATTCTTTTGGGAAGCCTTCCCTGATTTCTTGCCTAAAAAATCTTCTCCCTACACCAGCTTTTAAATCCTCTTCGTAGCATTCTTCATAGTTGTGCTTTAACATTTATTAGTTGAATAGCGTTTTCTTCCTTACTAGTCTACAAGCTGAGAGAATTGGGCGTGCCCAGGAATCACCAGGCCATCTTATTAAAATGCGGGTCCCGGTTTAGCAGGTCTGGGGCAGGCCTGAGGATCTGCATGCCTAAGAAGCCCCCAGGCTGTACCAAAGCCAAGGCTGCCAGTCAGCACACCACACCTTGAGTGTTAAGGGTTTAGCTCTCTTGGACCTCTTATTCCCTTCTTTCCCGCTTCAATTCCCATTCATGACTTTTGCAGAGAGGTTTGTCTATTTTTTCCCCTTCAACCCATCCACCTAGGTCCCCAAGGCTGTCCATTCCATTAGAGTCCCCTCCCCTATAACCCCCAACCTCCAACGTCACCACTACTAGTGCACGGGCTTATCAAGGAATTTCCCCCCAAATAGCTTTCTCTTGAAGAAATCTAGTGTCATTGGCTAAAATATTCTTTTTTTTTTTTCCACTCGATTCCTTCAGTCAGAAGACCATAAGGCAATCACGCATTGCTGGGATTTCAGCAAGAAACATTTCCTTTTTCTCCTCAATTTTGAGGACCAATTAAGCTATAGATGCAGGTGAGAGATGAACTTTTTTTAAAAAAAAGAATCAGTTTTATTCCAATAAAGCTGATTGGGGAATGTGGTTGGGATCTACAGCCAAAGAGGTTTGCTAATCTGTCCCCTCAGAGTAACTTAATTCTTCTTCAAAGCTGCAGGCCACCCCATTGCAAAGGAAGTTTCTATCCCAGCCACCTTCGTGTAGGCAAGCGGAGAACTCAGGTGCATCGGGGGGTGGCTGGGCTCTGCTGGACTTTGCTGCCTCGTCTCTCCCGCAGCTTTTTAGGACAGGTTACTATGGGAGAAGTAGGTGAGGGGCCGAGAGGGGTCAAGGGCACTATGTAAGTTATCTTCCTCCTAGAGGGACCCCCAACACTTACGAGCATTAGTACAGTGGGAGAGAGGGCTTTTTCCTTCAAGTTGAACAGAAAGCCTACTTTGTTCTGAAATCTTAGCGCTCAAATCGTCTTCTCACTAGACCTTCCAAGGAAGTCCAGGTAGCCTTAAGGCAAGGGAGCAAAGGAGGGTCACCATCTTTTGGGTACTTTGACCAAATGGCTCAGGGATAGTTGTGGCTTTTTTTTTTTTGTAGGAATATATCGTATTTTTATCTTTTTAGTTTATTTTAAAAGTAATTTTTATACAACTTTAAAAGTTACTTTCCATGTACAGCTATTAAAAAATATTGGCTATATTCCCTGTTTGTACAATACACCCTTGAGCCTACTTACACCCAATAGTTTGTACCTCTCCCTCCCCCATACTTACAGCCCCTCCCCCCTCCCTCTGCCCACTGGTTACCACTAGTTTTTTTTTTTTTTTTAATTATTTCTTATTTAGTTAGTTAGTTGTGCTGGGTCTTACTTGCGGCTTGCCGGCTCCTTAGTTGTAGCAGGTGGGCTCCTTACTGTGGCTCACCAGCTCCTTAGTTGCGGCATGCGAACTCTTAGTTGTGGTATGCACGTGGGATCTAGTTCCCTGACCAGGGATCGAACCCGGGCCCCCTGCATTGGGAGTACGGAGTCCTATCCATCGCGCCACCAGGGAAGTCCCACCACTAGTTTTTTTTTTTTTTTTTTGGCTGGGCCTTGAGTCTTGCTGAGATCTTGGTTCCCCGAGCAGGGATTGAACCTGGGCCCTACACAGTGAAAGGGTGGAGTCCTAACCACTGGACCGCCAGGGAATTCCCTAGTTTGTTCTCTATACCTGTGAGTCTGCTTCTTTTGTTATATTCACTAGTTCGTTGTATTTTCAGATTCTACTCGCGGCTCCTTCTTTGAAAAGTTGTGATTAGGGGTGGGGCATGGCCTTCAGAGGAAGGAGTATTTGGGAAACGCGTCAGTGGGGGGTCAGCCAGGATGGTTCCAGCTGCCCCAGAGGAAGGTGAGGGCAGCTGTAGGCAGAAGAGGAAGAGGCTTCTGCTGCATCTTCTCTCCTGGCTCTGTTTTCTCCCGTCTCCTCGTTCTCCTCCCTTTGCAATTCCTACGAATTAGTAAACTTGATGTTTTCATTCTGGATCTCTTGACCAAACAGAAAACAGGCTGGAGGTGAGCGGTTAACAGCATCAATTAGTAACCACACAGCCCGTGGCGAAGACTCCCTCCTGGACCACATTTAGTCCAGCTGCTCTGAGCCCCCTGCTCAGCTGGGCCTCGACCTTTGGGCTTCCCCGTCTGTCCTTGCATCACCCAGTTTTAGCAAAACTTCTACTAAGTCCCTCAATATCTGATCAAATCCCTCATCCCTCACACCTCGGTATCTAATCGCGCCAGCTGCCTTCAGCAAGAATCTCGTCAAGTCGATGTAGCCAGAATCCCCTCACCCCTGATGTTTCCCCTCAGTGATTTTCCATCCACCGACCCCTAAGCCCGCTCCTCGGCTATAAATTGCCACTCGCCCGTGCTGTGTGGAGAACTGAGCCCAGTCCTATACCAAGGTCTCTTTTCCCCTTTTGCAATTGTCCTGAATAAAAGCTGCTTATACCACTTGACTGTCCAATTCTGGTTTTCTTTGACATCCACCCATTTTTTTTTAAAATTTATTTTATTTATTTTTGGCTATGTTGCTGCGTGTGGGCTTCCTCTAGTTGCGGCGAGCGGGGGCTACTTTGTTGCGGTGCGCGGGCTTCTCATTGTGGTGGCTTCTCTTGTTGCGGAGCACGGGCTCTAGGCCCGCAGGCTTCAGTAGTTGTGGCTCGCAGGCTCAGTAGTTGTGGCACGCAGGCTCAGTAGTTGTGGCTCATGGGCTCTAGAGCGCAGGCTCAGTAGTTGTGGCGCAGAGGCTTAGTTGCTCCACAGCATGTGGGATCTTCCCGGACCAGGGATCGAACCCGTGTCTCCTGCATTGACAGGCGGATTCTTAACCACTGCACCACCAGGGAAGCCCCGTCCTACTTCTAATATCAAATAGGGCCAATATTTTGAAACAGCAGTTATCAAGCCCAAATGGGAGAGACTATTGCACTGTATTTTAATCATTGAATATGTAACATTTATCTCATGCTAGATACTGCGGAGCATACAAAAACATAGAGCATACAATATTTCCTGGCCTTGAGGGACACTTGATGTGATAATAAAACAAGAGAACAAATGGACCAATATTTATTACAAATTATTTTACATGGTGAATGGAAGAATAACCTTATGGGTTTTTCTCAGATTTAATATACTTTCCTGCTTTACTGGGAGATACTTTGGTGATGGAATAATAGAAACAGAGGTAGAGAATGGAGTTTGCCTCCATCTCATGGTTTCTAAACTAGTTAAGGCTCAATAGCAAGTGGGGAGCAGGGAAAAAACCAAGGGGGAGACATTTACAGAAGCAAGAAATCTAACACAAGTTCAGAAGAAGATGCAACAGGACCACCAGTGAAACGAAAGAGCAGCTTCCTGGGACTCGGCTCTGCCTCGAGGTCAAGCAGATTGGACCGGACGTGAGCCACGAGTCCAGACAAGCACAAGACTCCAAGTGCAAACACATGCGGCTTCCCTGGCTGTCTCCTGGGTCTCCGGTCTCCTCTCCAGGCAGCCTTCTGAGCGCTCTACCTAAATCAGAAACATGACCACGCACCCCACGCCCCCGGCACGTTAAACAACACCCTTCGGTGCCTCTGCACAGCCTGATAAACAACACCCCAGCTCTTCACCTGGCCTACAAGGCCCCCCACCATCAGATCTGCCTCCCTGGGACTCCCCACTCCAGACTCAGTGCTCCAGCGACACTGTCCCAGGGCACTGGCCAGGCTGCTTCTTACTTCTCTCTGTTCATACTGCCCCCCACCCCCGGGCAGGAAAGCCCTTCTTTGACCTTCACACAGCTGATCTCTTCATCATCAGGACCTGGTTTGGACATCTTCCCTGAACCCTCCTCCAGATGGCCAGGGACAGCCTGAACCTCCGACGTTACAATGTCCAGTTTGTGTGACTTGCTTCCCTTCCGACACTGGGAGTTACTGAGGGCAGCGGCTATGCCTTATTCATTTTTAGGATCCCCAGCACCGGGCACGGGGCACGGTCGCCCAGTGATAGTCGGTGGGGGCGAAATAAAATTCCTTAAGGCAGGAAGGAGGGTTCCAGGAACTGTTTTGCAGTGATTTAGCGCATGAGTGGGATTTAAAGGCTGGTTCTGCCATTTACTATCTGGGTGACTTCAAACAAGATTTTTTCAATATACTAAGGAAAACAAGCCTGGTAATACTCGTCCGACAGGGCCGTTGGGAAAAGTGAATGAAACTGGACATCTAAAGCATCCCGTGCCGCTCAACCAAGGGTGGTTCTCTTTTCATCCCCACCACGTGTGCCCCTACCCAAGTATCACTCCCAACGCGGCTCGTGACAATAAGCGAATCCTGTTTACCCAAGACACGTTTAATGGTAAGAATAGAGATAAAGGTCAACTCTTGATAAAAATCAGGCTCGGGTCTCGTCTGGGCAGGGCCGTGTTGCCCCATCCCTTCACTTCTTCGAGCGGCAGTGTTTCTGGATCTCTCCCGCCAGCCACAGGCAGTGCAGGATGCGTTTCTTCTCGGCAGCCAGCTCCTCTTGAGAGAACTGGCCCAAGAGTTTCTGGACAAATATATTTTGATCCTTCAGGAAAATATTCTTATTGACGCCTACGTTGGGCATATTCTCCAGGGACCCAGACTTGAAATGGAAGCTTAAATGTCTGTTTCGCTTTAGGCCAGGCGCCTTCTCTTCAATCCACGTCAACGGGCTGTGGAAGCAAGAGGCACAGGGTTAATTTCACAGAGGCGCGCATGCGGGCTGGCACCTGAGTGCCCGGTGCCAGGTCCTCGCTTTGTGCCCATTTTCCCCGCAGCTGCTGCATCCCAACCTCCACCAGCCTCCCAGACGCCATGGGTGATTATTGGCAACTTTACTGCCCAAAGGTCCTTTGTTCAATTTTGCCACCAGGCAGGGGAATTCAAAGATTCTGGTGTATCAGGTTGTTATTTAGGAGTTTTTACCCTGAATCTCACCAGATCCCTCTGGAGGATCCAGACCTGAGATCCTGTGCAAACTGTTGTTTCCAAGTGTATGTGCATTTTTATGGGAAAGGATTCTTAGCGTTCTTTCATCACATTTTCAAAGAGGTCTATGACCCCAGGCACATACCAAGACCAGATGCTGCCTGCCCACTCACAAAGCACCTGTTTCCATTTCACATTTGCCCCTCAGGCCAAGGTCAGCACTCACAAAAATCTACAATTCAAATAGGACAGACCCCCGCTAAAGCTTCTTCTTTTTCCGGATTTATCTTTTCTGTCTTTACAGTAGATAAAAGCTGTGTTATCTGCTTAATGAAACACAGAGAAATCTAAGCAGATTCGATGTAAAGTTAGAAGCTTCACTGAATAATGTGACAGGAAAAATATAAAATCTGCTCTTCAAAAATGTATTCTAAAAACAATACAGCATTGATTTAAGGACTTTCGATGGAAAAAAATCCATAATTCTTTTGCCTAAATAATCTTCAGTTTGAGACAATCCTTTCAAATATTTGCCTATATGTATATGGAATATAAATCCTCAAGTATAACTAATTTTTTATTATGTTTACTTATTTAAAAATATTTTTATGATCCTACAGATACTGCTATTATATTTTTATCTGCATATCATGGGGACAACTGATTATATAATTCATTAAATATTTCATTATTGCCAAATATTCAAGCTCTTTCCAACTTTAATATGGATATCCTGCATTCAACCTCTTCACACATATACACATATATAGTTTTCCTTCCTTCTTCTGGGAACGAAGTCTCAGGAATGAGAGGACTGGCTCTGGCTACTTTTCTTTGCTTTCCCCTCCTTATTCTTATCCTACAGGGAAGAGTCAGGGTCAAGGACAGGCAATCTGGTTGGACCGCCGTGCTAAGTAATGGAGTTTTCAGTGCGAATAGGGAAAGGGTTCAATGCCGGGCAGGCATCAGGGTCCCTGGCCTTCTCTTGTCTCCATTCCTCGGATTCACTCTTCCTCTCCCCGTGGGCTGCAGTGGGGCAGGCCCGGCGTGGGCAGGCTAGATCAGCGTGGCTAAGGAACGAAGGGGAACTACCTTTGGTTTGTTTGTTCTCTGCCTCTAGAGGGACGGGCCATAATACGGCTAATGGTGTCGGTGCGGAGTTGCAAGAAAGGGGCCCAAGCAGGTCACTTAAGATTGTTTTGGGTGCTGTAGGAAGCTCAGGGGTACCTCCAACCTGGGTAAAGGAGCCCTCCCCTTCAGCCAACCAGCTCACCCAGACCTACATTAGAGTGTGGGGTGAATGTTTAAGAGGAAAAGATCTGAAGTACATAAAGGGGGAGCCATCAGGAGAGATGTGGACAGAATAACTTCATCTTGTGGTCCTAAAAAATTATTTGCCCTGGAGGATGAGGGCATGGGGGGTAGGGCACGCCTGGCTCTGGCACCACTCCTACCAACTGGCTTCAGCAGGAGGCCTGAAACGTGTACCTCTTCTATATAGATTTGGGTTGAAAAGGTGTTCTAATGCTTATTTATTTTTTTTTTTACAAAGTTTGAAAACTGCTGGTAAAATAGGAAGAACACGGGCTTGGGAGTAAATTGCACTGGGTTTTCCTGGATAATCTGGGACCCGAGGCTAATGATACCCAACCTCGTTGACAGGTGAGGACTAGGATGAAGTAAAGACAAGGCCTGGCATGTTTTCAATAATATTCCCTTCTCGTGCCCTTCCTGTGCATTTCTGTGGAGAAGGTGTGACCATCTGGGGACCAGAGACAGGCTGCCTGAGCGTGATTCTCACACAATCACTTGTTAGCTGTGTGCCCTTAGCAAGTTTCTTAACCTCTCTGAGCCTCATAGTTTCCTAGGTGATCATAATAATAATCATAATAATGCCCACTCCAGAGAGTTGGTGTAAAGATTGTATGAGAAAATCCTTATAAAAGGACTAGGCCCTGGCACCTGGTAAGAACTCAGTAAATGTTAGCAAATACTGGCACTTGTACACCCGGGATTCAAGCAGTGATCCTGGTCTTGCTGGTCCTTTTATTGTGACCTTTCAAGGTCACGTCTGCCCTCCTCCCCAGCCTCTGCTGAGGTTCTGCTCTGTTCCACTAGGTTGTTGGAAGGCAGCTATAACTTAAGAAACTGTGTCGGCAAACGACTCGCAGAGGCTCCTTATGTTTAAAAAGACTTGGTAAGAGGCATTTTATCTTGAAGGGTGTTTGCTGGTGAAAGATCTACATTTACTGTCAGATGGGACTCATCATTATCTCAGCCTCCCAGATGGATGAGTAGAGGACTTGGTTTCGAAAAATAATACAGGAAGGACATTCAAGTAGAATCTGCAAGCGTATTATTTCTGGGATTGCATTTCTCGTCATTAGGGGACTGATGGCCATTTATGGAAGATGCTGGGAATCAGAGGGTATCACCACTACCCACCTAGAAGAATTATCAGGGTGTGTCATGAACCAGGATCAAACGGAGGCTTTAGCAACGGAGGAACGAACAGACCCCACCTCCGTGTGAGCTTATATTTGACACGAACATCTTTGGGTCTCTGGGCCATTTTAAAGTCTCTTGAACATTTTTAAATAATAAAAAAAGACTTGGTAGGAAAAATAAAGAATCAACATTTTGGGAACACTATGACATATGATGTGGTGGTAAAGCTGAGAAATAGCTGGGCATGTGATAAGCAAGCAGAGTACAATGTTAATGGCAGGATCTGGGTAGCTGGCTGGATGCTCACTGCAAAATTCTTTCAACTCACCAATGGCTGAATCTTTCACCATAAAATGCTGGAAACAATTCAGGCCATAGACATAACTGGATACTGCTCACTTGTGTGGCTTAGACAGCCGGCTCAAATCTGTAAGCTTCTCTTAACCTTACAGGGCTGCTGGGAGGATGGCATGGGGCAGCATAAGTGAAATCCCAGCACCCGTCCCACTGGCATAAGCAGACGGCCCTTCTGGAGTCGAAGGTGCAGGTCTAGGCCCCTGGGTCCCCCGTATTCTCCCTCGTGAACCCATGAGGATGTCCTTATGTTGCCTTCTCCTCGCAGCTTCTCATGACCTACCTTTTGTTCTCCGTCTCCAAGCACACGGTCATCTTCATATACTGATCTTCTTTTCGCTCTTCCAAAGTGGCGGACACGAGAGAAAGATCCCCAAAGAGGGAGACCAGCCAGGTCAGGCGAGAGATGCCGCTGAATGCAGGGAAGCCAAACCGCTCTTCTTCCAGCGGGCCAGCTGTGGGGAATCACAGACATGGCGGGGGCTGGAGGGGAGGGGCTGACAGCTGGGGGGCACGGGGGATGTGACAGGGGGCGAACAGATGTGGCTGGGTGATCAGGACACACAACCTACCTTGTGACGGGGGTGTGCAAGATGACTAATTCTGATGGAGACTTGCATAAAAACGTCTCCCCTTTTTCCTGTTTCTTAAATTCATTTTGTTGGTAAAATAAAATATTTCACTAGAAATTGCAGTCCATCTGGCCCACGGGGTAATAAAAATGTTTTAGGCTTCTAACGTGTGTGTGTGTGTGTGTGTGTGTGTATGCACACAGCAC
Organism: Eschrichtius robustus; assembly: GCF_028021215.1. Classification (NCBI taxonomy): domain Eukaryota; kingdom Metazoa; phylum Chordata; class Mammalia; order Artiodactyla; family Eschrichtiidae; genus Eschrichtius; species Eschrichtius robustus. Next base: position 10,277,635 of record NC_090831.1, read on the forward strand.
AAACACACACACATATATGTAAACATATATATCCCCTTCAGTTAGTGACTTAAATAAGTAAAAGAATTAACGTATTTTAGTCCCTCAAGCCTATATTCCTATAAATACCATATAACTGTCTGTGTAAATGATAAGGGAGTGAAGGAATTGTGATAGCTGTGGAGAAAACAGTAATACCTATAAAGTAGTCAATATCAAGAAAATTGATACAGCGTTAAGTGTTTCCTCAGTCTTCATAATCTTGTGTACAACAGTGTATTGCAAGGAGTATCTGTATGAGCAATCTGGTCAAGACACTGCTCCCCTCTCTTCCCGGCCTAAATTTTAAACATAACCTAGATTTATAAGACTTCATATCTGTTACACTGCTCTTTAAACCAAAGATTTCTTATAACTTTGATATTGACTTAAAACAACTAATAATTATGAGTATGTGCTAAAGAAAACAAAGTAAATAAAAAGATAAATAAAAGAAAACAGAGATTGTAAGTTTCATAGACAGCATGATTTCAAATCACTAGAACCTAAGTATGAAACTTACAAAGGAAAGGCAGCGCCCTCTGGGCTCTGTACTGTCTGCTCTCATTCTTTGCAGAGGACTGAACAGCTGCTACAGGTCTGAGCTCCAGTCTGTCTGCCTCGGCCACGTTAACTGTTGGGTCAACTTTGTGAAGCTACTCACCTCTCTGAGCTTCATTTTAAAAAATCTGTATAATGGGGGTAATAAATACCCACTTTATAGGATTATCATATGAATTAACATGAAATAAAATAATGTCACATACTTAGCACAGTTCCTTGTGCAGACTAATGGTTATTATTGTCTCCACAACTCTCATTATATCATCATTTTAAAGGATGAAGATGGATTTTGTGCCATTCTTTTTTTTTTCTGGCTGGCTGCACCGCATGGCATGCAGGATCTTAGTTCCCCAACCAGGGGTTGAACCCATGCCCCCCCCCCCACAGTGGAAACTCGGAGTCCTAACCACTGTACTGCCAGGGAAGTCCCTGCAGATGGATTTTGAAATGAGATTCCACTACTGTATATTTTCTGGAAACTCACAAACAGATGAATGGTTTTACCACTTGACAATGTCGGTTTCCTTTCTGTAAAGAAAGCCCTCGGGAAAGGTGGCCCAGATGCCTTAGGGTGGAGACAAATCCAAGGAGTCCACCCAAAGGAGACTGCAGACCTTGAGGCTCCAGGCTGTTCATTTCCTTCTGCTAATGGAGGTGCTCAAAGAATGACCAACATAAAGTAAATAGCTGAATATATAGTAGATCAAATATCTTGGCTGCAGCCAAGGTCCTGATAACTTGTTGGAGGAAGAAAGGGTCTATGCATATTCTACTTGCTCCACAGAGAAGTATAAACGTGTTCTCTTCTCCAAGAACCTTTCTCTCGGTCCTTTTGCAAAGAGAGCTTTCATTTTTAACCTCCTGTGGAAAAATAATCTCCAACTTGTCAAGATTTCATGAGAGAAAATTCTACCTAATCGATTGGGCCAAAAGCATAAATGTGCTTGAGATTTCTAACACGTTTTCCCCAAGGCCCACTGAGCAATCAGATCTCATTTGAGGAAAGAAGAGAAATAGATTATTTTTATTGTCTGTGGGTGCGTGGGAAAATTAAATCGGCCCTCAGTCAGAACGTCTTTAGCAGAAATGAATCCAAGCTCACATCCTAGAGAGCTCAGAAAGAACCCAGTAACCCTCCACCAGCCTCACCAGTTACATATGACCTGTGACCCCACCAAGGGCTGACCTGTGAAGAGGAGAGACCCTTTCAGCAGGTCCTTCCCCACCACTTCTTTCTTCAGGAATGCAAACTCCTCCATCAAGAGTTCAACGTGCTCCTCATGCAAGACTTTTCCTGTCACGACAAGGATGGGGTTAAAAAAAAAAAAGGCAGTCATCCTAAATCCTGTTAATTTCCTTGTATTTTTTTCATTTTTAAAAATTGAGAATGTATGTATAACTGAATCACTTGGCTGTACAACTGAAACTAACACAACATTGTAAATCAACTATACTTCGATGAAAAAATATATATATTAAAAAAATTTTTTAATTTGCTCAAAAATGCTACGTCCATGCTTTGGACTCAAGATGGCTGACTGAACACACACATTTATTTCCACCTGTATAAAAATCCTAATGAATTTTATGAAAAAGTTATTAAAAAATAAAATTGAGGGGTAATGGACAGATATAACTATATATTTAAAGTGTACAATGTGCTGTTTTGATGTACCTTTGCATCGTGGAATGATTGTCAAGATCAAGACACTTAACATGTCCATCACCTGACAGTTCACTCTTTGTGTGTGTGTGTGATAAGAATGCTTAAGACCTACTCTCAGCAACTTTCAAGTATACAATTCCATATTATTAACTATAACAACCATGTTGTACATTAGATCCTCAGAACTTCTTCATATAATTGAAAATTTGTACCCTTTGACCTATATTGCCCTATTTCCCCTTCCCCCAGCCCAAGGCAACTGCCATTCAAATCTGTTTCTATGAAACAGGCTTTTTTTTTCTTTTTAGATTCCACTATAAGTGAAACCATACAGTATTTGTATTTCTCTGACTTATTTCACTTAGCGTAATGCCCTCCAGGTTCATTCATGTTGTAGCAAATGGCAGGATTTCCTTCCTTCTCATGGCTGAATAATATTCCATTGTATATATAAGCCACATTTTTCTTTATCCTTTTCATCTCTGGAAGAACATTTAGGTTGTTCCCATCTCTTGGTTATCGCGCATAATGCTGCAGTGAAAATGGGTGTACATGTATCTCTTCAATATACTGATTTCAATTCCTTTGGATATATACCCAGGAGTGGGACTGCTGAATCATGTGGTAGTCCTATTTTTAATGTTTTGAAGACCCACCATAGTCTTTTCCATAGTGTCTGCACCAACTGATATTCTCACCAACAGTGCACCAGAGTTCTCTTTTCTCCATATCCTCGCCGACACTTGTCTCTTGTCTTTTTGATGACAGCCAATTCTAACAGGTGTGAGGTGATATCTCGTGGTTTTGATTTGCATTTCCCTGATGATTAATGATGTTGAGCAATTTTTCATATATCTGTTGGCCATCTGAATGTCTTCTTTGGAAATATGTGTATTTAGTTCCTCTGCCCATTTTCTAATTGGATTATTTGCTTTTTGGCTATTAGTTTTCTGAGTTCTTTATACTTTGGATATTAACCCCTAATCAGATATATAGCTTGTAAATACTTTCCCTCTTCTGTAAAGTATCAATTTATTGATTGTTTCTTTTGCTGTGTGGAAGCTCTTTAGTTTGATGCAGACCTATTTGTTTATTTCAGCTTTCATTTCCTGTATGCTTGGTGTCTTACCCAAGAAATCATTGGCAAGACCAATGTCAAGGATTTTTCCCTGTGTTTTCTTCTAAGAGTTTTACAGTTTCAGGTAAGTCCTTTTTTTTTTAAACAGCTCTATTTGTCCTTGATACATCTCAAGATAATTTTTGTGAATGCTGTAAGATAGGGGTCCAGTTTCATTCTTTTGCATGTGGCCATCCAGTTTTCCCAGCACCACTGATTGAAGACTATCCTTTCCCCACTGTGTGTTCTTGGTGTCAAAAATCAGTAGACTGTATATGCATAGGTTTATGCACGGCTCTTTATTCTGTTCCACTCATCTATGTGCCTGTTTTTATGTCAGTACCACACTGTTTGGATTACTACAGCTTTGTAATATAGGTTGAAATCAGGTGGTGTGATGCCTCTAGCTTTGTTTTTCATCTCAGGAATGCTTTTTTTAATTTAAAGTCTTTTGTGGTTCCATACAAATTTCAGGATAGTTTTTTCTATTTCTGTGGAAAATGCCATTGGAATTTTGATATGGACTACACTGAATCTGTAGATTGCTTTGGATAGTATGGACATTTTAACAATACCAATCTTTCCAATTCAAGAACACAGGGTATCTATCCATTATTCATGTCTTCTTGAATCTCTTTCATCAGTGTCTTATAGTTTTCAGTGTACATGTCTTTCACCTCCTTTGTTAAATTTATTCCTAAGTATTTTATTGCTTTTGATGGTACTGTAAATGAGATTTCTTTCTTAATTTCTCTTTCAGATACTTTGTTGTTGGTGTATAGAAATGCAACTGATTTCTGTATGGTAATTTTGTATTCTGTAACTTAACTGAATTTATTAGTTCTAACAGTTTTCAGTGGAGTCTTCAGGGTTTTCTACATATAAGATCATGTCATCTGCAAAAAGACAATTTTAATTTTCTTTCTAATTTGGATGCCTTTTATTTATTATTCTTGCCTAATTACTCTGGCTTCAGCTTACAGTTTACTATGTTAAATAGCACACAGTGGTTATTATGGGCATCCTTGTCTTGTTCCTGATCTCACAGGAAAGGCTTTTAACTTTTCACTATTATGATGTTATCTGTGGGGTTCTCTATATCATCTTTGTTATGTTGAGAAACATTCCTTCTACACCTAATCTGTTGAGAGATTTTATCACAAATGGATGTTGAACTCTGTCAAGTGCTTTTTCTGCATCTATTGAGATGATCATATATTTATCTTTCACTTTGTTAATGTGGTATATCACATTTATTGATTTACATATGTTGGGCCATCTTTGCAACCCAGGGACGAATCCCACTAGATCATGGTGTATGATCCTTTTAATGTGCTCTTGAATTTAATGCAAATTTTTGCATCTATGTTCATCATGGACAGCAGCCTGTAATTTTCTTTTCTTGTAGTGTCTTTGCTTGGCTTGGTATCAGGGTAATGTTGGCCACATAAAATGAGTTAGAAAGTGTTCCTTCCTCTTCAAGTTTTTGAAAGAGTTTGAGAAGGATTGTTATTAATTCTTCTTTAAATGTTTGGTAGAATTCATCTGTGAAGCCATCTGGATTTTATATGTTTGGAGGTTTTTGATTACTTATTCAATCTCCTAATCCCCTTGCTTGTTATTGGTCTGCTCAGTTTTTCTTTTACTTCATGATTCAGTCATGGTAAGTTGTGTGTTTTTAGGAATTTATCCATTTCTCCTAAATTATCTAATCTGTTGGCATAAATTGTTCATAGTCTCTTATGATTCTTTGTATTTCTGTGGTATCAGTTAAAATGTCTCTTTCCTCATTTATAATTTTATTAATTTGAGTCATTTCCCTTTTTTCTTGGTAAGTCTAGCTGAAGATTTGTCAATTTTATCTTTTCAAAAAGCCAACTTAGTTTCATTGATCTTTTCTATTGTCTTTCTAGTCTCTATTTCATTTATTTCTGCTCTAATCTTTATTATTTCTCCCTATCAACTAAGTTTGTTCTTCCTTTTCTATTTCCTTGAGATGTAAAGTTAGGTTGTTTGAGTGCTTTCTTTTTTCTTAATGTAGGTGTTTATCACTGTAAACTACTCTCTTAGAAATGCTTTTGCTGAATCCCATCAATTTCTGTATTTGTGTTTCTATTTTCATTCACCTAAAAAATTTTAAAACATTTACCCTTGATCCATTGTGTTTTCAGAATGTGTTGTTTAATCCATATATAGGTGAATTTTTCAGCTTTCCTCCCATTACTGACTTCTAATTTTATACCATGTAGTCAGAAAAGATACTTAATAAGATTTTAATCTTATTAAATTTGTTTTCTGACCTAACATATGATGCATCCTGGAGAATATTCCATGTGCACTTGAGAAGAATGTGTGTTCTGTTGCTATTGGTTGGAATGTTCTGTATACGTCTGTAAGGCGACTTGGTCTAAAGTGTAGTTCAAATTCATTAGTTCACAACATATTTCTGTCTGGATATTTTATCCATTGTTGAGAGCAGGGTATTGAGGTCCCCTACTAGTATTGCATTGCTGCCTATTTTTATCTTCAGATCTGTTTAGGTACTCCAATATTGGGAGCATACATATTTTCAATTTTTATATCCTCTTAAGGAATTGATCCCTTTATTATATAATGACCTTCTTTTTCTCGTTACAGCTTTTGACTTTAAGTCTATTTTGTGTGATATGCTACACCTGCTCTCTTTTGGTTTCCATTTGCAGAGTATTTTTCCATCCACATGAAATATTTTTTCATCCCTCCACTTTTGGCCTATGAGTGTCCTTAAAGCATAAGTGAGTCTTCTGTAGGCAGCATATAGTTGGGTCTTATTTATGAATTGAGCTACTCTTTGTCTTTTAATTGGAGAATTTAAACTATTTACATTTAGAGTAATTACTGATAGGTAAGAACTTATTGCCATTTTGTTACCTGCTTTCTGACTGTTTTATAGTTCCTTTCTTCCTCTCACTGTCTTTCTTTTTATTTATTTTTTAATTATATATTTATTTTTGGCTGCGCTGGGTTTTCGTTGCTACGCATGGGCTTTCTCTAGTTGCGACGAGCAGGGGCTACTCTTTGTTGCAGTGCACAGGCTTCTCATTGCAGTGGCTTCTCTTGTTGTACAGCACAGGCTCTAGATGCACGGGCTTCAGTAGTTGTGGCACATGGGCTCAGTAGTTGTGGCTCACAGGCTCCAGAGCACAAGCTCAGTAGTTGTGGCACATGGGCTTAGTTGCTCCGTGGCATGTGGGATCTTCCCAGACCAGGGCTCGAACCCATGTTCCCTGCATTGGCAGGTGGATTCTCAACCACTGCGCCACCAGGGAAGTCCCTCACTGTCTTTCTTTATGAGTTGATGGTTTTTGGTCATGGTATCCTTTGATTCTTTTCTCTTTATCATTTTTTTCCTTGGTGGTACTAACAGTACCATGAGGCTTTTGTAATACAACTTATAGTTATAACAGTCCATTTTAAGCTGACAGTAACGTAACTTCAATTGCATTTAAAAATTCTACATATTTACTTGCCTCCCCCCAACGAGTTATGCTATTGGTGTCCCAATTTATGTATTTTAATCTTGTGTATCCATTAATAAAATATTGTAGCTATACTTTTAATACTTTTGTCTTTTAACCTATATACTAGAGTTCAAAGTGATCTACACACCACCATTGCAGTAATAGAGTATTTTGAATTTGACTATATATTGGGTTGGTCAAAAAAGTTTGTTTGGGTTTTTCCATAAGATGTTACAGAAAACCCGAATGAACATTTTGGCCAACCTAGTATTTACATTTAGCACTGAATTTCACACTTTCATATATTTTCATGTTACTAGTTAACATACTTTCAGGCAGGTCCAGTGGCGATAAATTATTTCTCCTTTTATTTGTCTGGGAAAGTCTTTATTTCTCCTTCATTTCTGAAGAACAATTTGAGCACGTTGAATGTATCAGCCTACTCTCTCCTGGCCTGCAAGATTTCTGAAGAATCTGCTTACAGCCTTATCAGGATTCCCTTGTGTGTGATGAGTCTTTTTCCTCTCACTGCTTTCAAAGTTCTCTCTTTGTCTTTGATTTTTGTGAGCTTGGTTAAAATGTGTCTTGGTAACAGTTCCTGATTTTGATGGTTGTATGTGGTTATCTAGAGACTGTTTTTATTTGCAGGATATACGCATGAAATTATTGGGGGATGAGGTTGGCAATTTACTCTCAAATGATTCTCAAGAAAAAAAGAGTTCTCTGTACTGTATTCACAACTCTTCTAGAAGTTTGAGGTTATTTCAACATAATCTTCAAAAAAAAAAAACCAAACCAAATAAATAGTTATAGCACCAAAAATATGACAGCAAGCCAGAAACAGTCATGGATTATGAAATAAGATATAACTTCTTAGGAGAAAATGAAAAGGCGACTTGCAATTAATAGACTTGAATTCTTGACTCATTTATTTCCTCAAACATGATTTCAGCAGCTTTCTGACATAAGCAGTATATTATGAAATTCTCAAAGAAACATTTCTGGCCTCATCTTTTGAAATAGGGTGTTTTGTGTATCTCAGAAATAATAAATAAGTGTTTTTAAATTTGGGGGGAATATTAGAAGAAATAAAAATACCCATGATCCTATTTACCAGAAAGAACCACTACTAAGATATATTGGTATATTTCCTTCTTTCTTGTCATTCTGCTGTGAATTATTTTTCATGGTTGTGATTATATGGTAGAAACAAAATTATATTTATTTTTAGTTTTAAAGTGTAAACATAAATTCATGTCATTGAAGAAAATTGAGAAAATGTGGAAGAATATAAAGAAAAAAATAAAACCGCCCAGAATTCTACTAGCTAATCTCTGTTACCATTTTGTTTCATTTGCTTTTTTTTTTTTCCTTGCATATATGTGACATGATGTTTATACTGATGATTCAGCAATACAGGAACGGTCTCAGATCCTAGCTGAGAGACAATCTGAAGGGAAGTCTGGTAGTAGGTAATCGATGTCACTGAGGGGACAAGTCACTGACAGGAAAGGGGCACTAGGGAACTTTCTGGAGTAATAAAAATGTTCTGTATCTTGGCTGGAGTAATAATTACATGGGTATATACTCTGTCCAAATTCATTTAACTCTGCACTTAAAACCTCTGAATTTATCATAAGGAAATTATATCTCAATTTACAAAAGGATTAGGACTTATTAAGGTAATTAATTTAGCGAGATGAGTACCAGAATTATTATTCAGTTTCTTCAATGGCTTTGGTGTTGGCCTATTCAGAGCTGCTTTTGTAAAAGAAATAAGACATTTCTCAGAACTTCTTGTGTCATAGAGGTCTTCCTTTGTAACTAGTTTAACCATTGATACAAATGCTAGAAAAAGTTGTCTCATCTGTTATTAAATGTGTCAAACTTGGCAAGCTACCCCATCTGATTGGTGGGGTGACAGATGGGGCTGGAGAAACACTGATTCTGAGAAGAAACAGAGGAACAGCAGGCCATGCACTGCCCTGAGCCAACAGTGATTCATTTTACATGTGTCCATGAAAACAAAAATATGATTTTCCATTCCATTTCTGATATTTGAAAATGCAAAAAGTACCCTTAACCAAGCGCTAGTCAGCTATATGATAACCAATGCTGGGACTGTTTCCTATGGCATCCTGGGTAAATATGTCAGAACAGTTATGGTTCTTAGAAAACTCTTTCTTATATGAAGATGAGCTCTCCATCTCTATAATTCTGCCCCCTACCAACAGAAGCAATACAACATAAATTTATTTTCTCTTTCTGTGGAGAGCTTTTAATACATCTTAAAATGTTTCTCCTTTACATTAAATATTTAAACTCTAGTGATATGTCCAAATTATGTGTAACTTTTTAAAATTTGTTTTTGTTTTGGGGTATTATACTTTCTTTTTTTTTAATAACTATGTTTATTCTTTTTAAATTAAATTAATTAATTTATTTAATTTATTTATTTTTGGCTGCGTTGGGTCTTCGTTGCTGCGCGTGGGCCTTCCCTAGTTGCGGCAAGCGAGGGCCACTCTTCGCTGCAGTGCGCGGGCCTCTCATTGCTGTGGCTTCTCTCGTTGCAGAGCACGGGCTCCAGGTGTGCGGACTTCAGTAGTTGCGGCACGCGGGCTCAGCAGCTGTGGCTCACGGGCTCTAGAGCGCAGGCTCAGTAGTTGTGGCGCAGGAGCTTAGTTGCTCTGCGGCATGTGGGATCCTCCCGGACCAGGGCTCAAACCCGTGTCCCCTGCATTGGCTGGCAGGCGGACTCCCAACCACTGCGCCACCAAGGAAGCCCTATACTTTCTAATTTAGATGCCTGGTATTCTTTTTCTTGCCTACCTGCTCTGGCTGCAACTTCCAGTACTATGTTGAATAGAAGTGGTGAAAGTGGTCATCCTTATCTTGTTTCCTGATCTTGGAGGAAAAGCTTTCAGTGTTTTACCATTTAGTATGATATCAGCTGTGGACTTTTTATATATGGCCTTTATTATGATGAGGTAGTTTCTTTCTATTCCAAGTTGTCATTATAACAGTGTGTCTTGGTGTGGGTCTCTGGATTTATTCTAGTTGGAGTTCATTGTCTTGAATTTCCTCCCCCAAATTTAGGGAGTTTTCGGCCATACTTTCTTCACGTAAGCTCTCTGTCCCTTTCTCTCTCTCGTCTCCTTCTCTGACTTGCATAATGCATATAATGATCTGCTTGATGGTGTCCTTTAAGTCCCTTAAGTTTTCTTCATTTTTTTTTTTAACCACACCACGTGGCATGCGGGATCTTAGTTTCCCCAACTAGGGATCGAACCTGCGCCCCCTGCAGTGGAAGTGTGGAGTCTTAACCACTGGACTGCCAGGGAGGTCCCTTTTTCACTTTTCTTCATTCTTTTTTTTTTTTTGCTCCTTTGACTCAAATTTCAAATGACCCACCTTCAAGTTTGCCAGTTCTTTCTTCTGCTTGATCAAATTTATTGTTGAACCCTTCTTGTGAATTTTTCAACTCGGTTATTTTATTCTTCAGCTCCAGAATTTCTGTTTGGTTCTTTTTTTTTTTTTTATAAATTTATTTATTTATTTATTTATTTTTGGCTGCGTTGGGTCTTTGTTGCTGCATGCGGGCTCTCTCTAGTTGCGGTGAGCGGGGGCTACTCTTTGTTGTAGTGTGCGGGCTTCTCACTGTGGTGGCCTCTCTTGTTCTGGAGCATGGGCTCCAGGTGTGTGGGATTCAGTAGTTGTGGCTCATGGGCTCTCTTAGAGCACAGGCTCAGTAGTTGTGGCGCACGAGCCCAGTTGCTCTGTGGCATGTGGGATCTTCCCAGACCAGGGCTCGAACCCATGTCCCCTGCATTGGCAGGGGGATTCTTAACCACTGCGCCAGCAGGGAAGTCCTGTTTGGTTCTTTTTTATAGTTTACATTTCTTTGTTGATATATTTTCATTTTGTTCATGCACTGTTTTCCTGATTTCATTTACTTGTCTATGTTTTGTTTTAGCTGACTGAGCAACTTTTAGACAGTTATTTTGGTAATTCTTGGATCTACATTTCTTTAAGGTTGGTTTCTGCAGATTTATTTCATTCCTTTGAGTGGGCTATATTTCCCTGTTTCTTTGTATTCCTTGTGATCATTTACAGGCAAACCTCGTTTTATTGCACTTTGCTTTATTGCACTGTGCAGATATTGCATTTTTTACTAATTGAAGGTTTGTGACAACCCTGCCTTGTCAGATGATGGTTAGCATTTTTTAATACTACAGTATTTTAAAATTAAGGTATGTACATTGTTTTTTAACATAATGATATTGCACACTTAATAGACTATAGTACAGTGTAAACATAACTTTTATATGCACTGGAAAACCAAAAAATTCATTTGACTCACTTTACTGCAATATTCAATTTATTGCTGCGGTCTGGAACTGAACCCACAATATCTCCAAGATATGCCTGTATTGAGATTTGAGTATTTGAAAAAATAGCCACCTCTCCCAGTCTTTATAGACTTGCTTTGTACAGGGGAAGACCTTCACCAATAAGCCAGGCCAGAAATTCTGGAGGCCACTCAAACCTTTTCTGGAGATGTATCTTCTTTGGGCTTGCACATGTAATTTCCAAGTTAAAGAGGCTTGCCCCTGTTCTCAAGAACCTGTAATCTCTTGCTCCCTGTGGTGTCTGTTCAAAGTACTGCAGTCTCCCTGGTGCTATAACAAACTACAGTGCTCACTTCATTCTTAGCTGCCCTGACCCTGGCATCCAGTGTCTACTACTGTTTCCTTTAGCATTCCCACTCAGGAGAGACAGAAATCAGTCCTTCAAGCAGCCCTTGAAAAGCCAGAACATTGGACACATGTTCCACTCTTTCCTTTCCCCCCCTTAGATTCTTCTAATCTAAGAATAAGAAGGGGAAGGGCTAGGGTGAGCAAATGCAATGAATTTTCTTACCCACTTCAATGCAGCTCTTCTTGGCTCTGTGCTTGCCTGGGGGTACTGCAACCACTTAATTGATTTCTGGAGTACTTGCTAAGGTATTTTGGTCTATATATTGTTGTTAAGTTGGTGTCTCTGTGGGGAATGAGGTTCTTCTGAGGCTTCTTAGTCCATCACCTTGCTGACATCACTCCCAAATTATCCATAACTCTTGCCGTCCAAAATGATATAACATTAGGTATGCTGAATTGAATAAGATTATTCCTTCCTGTGCTACAGTGTAATTGCTATAATTACTGTTTCAATTCACTTTCAACAGGTTAAGTTAATACTGCTAGCTGTGAACATTTGACACTGTGGGCTCCTCAAGGGCAAGGGTCATCTTTTTGTTATCCCCTATTATCAAGGACAGTATCTCGTACATAGCGATAAGTATCATGTAAACGCTGCTTAATGAATATTCTAGTATGAGTTATGAATACTTGCCTAGAGAACAAAGGTCATTCTTGGTGTTAAGGGCTTTTCTCTTTTTCAAAGCCATTCATGATCTGTAAGCAAGCCATCCAGATTCTGCTTGCTTAAGGAGCTAATTACCAGGCTCCAATATAACAATATTTTGTTTCTCATTTTTAAAACAGTAAGTCCATATTTGATTTAGTTTTCTATAGTTTTAACCTAATGTGCTCTTTGTGTTTCACTTACATTTAGTCATCATGTCTTCTGAGGCCCTTCTTAGGTTAGAAAGTTTCTCAAAATCTCCTTGTTTTTTAATGACCTTGATAGTTCTGAAGAGTATTTAGGTATTTTGTAGAATGCCCCTCAGCTGGGATTTTTCTGATGTTTTTCTCATGGTTAGACTGGGGTTATGTGTTTTGGACAGGAAAACTACAGAAGTAATGGGCCATTCTCATCACATTATATTAAGTGTACATAAGACATTAATAAACAGAAACCTCCATTAAATAGAGTTGGGAGACCAGCACAGGGAGCTCCCATACCCTGCGATGATAGTAGAGCCCCACAGGAAGAAGACGACTCCTCTTCTGTCCTGGCAAGGACTCAGCCAATGAAAAGCCACGGACTCTTTGCTTACTATTCCCCCCCCAAACTTCCTTTTCCCTATAAAAGTGTTCTCCTGCCCTTGCTGTGCAGGGATTTGCACGTGGCTCGCCACGGTTGCAGACCTTGAATTATAATTCTCTGCTGATTCTGAATAAACTCATCTTTGCTGGAGAAATAAGTGGCAGTCTACTTGTTTTCAGTCAACAAGTACATCCTATTAACATAACTTATCATTGTTTACACTGACCTCAATCATCTGGCTGAGGGGTAGTGTTTGGTTTCTCTAGTGTAGAGTTAACTCTTTTTCCCCTTCTTTCCATCTTGTGCTCTTTGGAAGGAAGTCACTATGCACAGGACATTATCTTCCTGAAGACACTTGGTCTGTTATCTTGTAAAGTGTTCCACATTCTAGTTCACTTAATCTTTTTTGCTGTCATTTAATTTGTTCCTTCATCCCTGTATTTCTTGTGAAGTGAGAAGTTTGGTTAAAATCTCAGTTACAGGATTGATGCTACACACATCCCACCAGATGGCTTGTGATGTCATTCTTACCCAGATTAGCAATCACTTGGTTAGGATGGTAACAGTGGAGCTCTTCATTGTAAAAGGACATTTTTTCCTTTGCAATTAGCAAGAAATCTTTGGCGTCTCGTACTTTGTCCAGGGACGTTTGTGCCATGAGAAATACTATACAAAGGTGATGGCCCCAGAGCTCCCCAACCTCTTATTCATATCAGTAGTCATTCATCCATCTTTTCATTTGACAAACATCTACTGAAGGCCTACTAAGTTCTGGGCGGTGTTTAGCTTTAGCTGCTGGGGCTACAGAGAGGAAAGATGGGCTCTGTCCTCCAGCAGCACAGCCTAGTACTAGAGAAAGGCAATCAAGAGTTTCAGTAGTGTGATCTGTCTACACTGGTGATAAAGGACAAGGTCCTTTCTTTGGTGATTTTCATTCACCATACTTTGTTCATATTTTAAAGATTTAAAATAGCAAATGTTGAAACAGAGAGAGTTTTTGACTTAAACTTCATTTAACTAGCTCCATTAATCCCTAAACATTCTAGTTAGTTCTAATTGCCCCCCGTAGAGGGACTTGTCCAGTTACCATAAAAACAGAAAAATCTCTGGAGGGCGGCATGGCTCAGAGGAATGAATGTGGACTTCAGAGCCCAGAGAGATTGGAACCAAATCTCCATCTCCCATTTAGTGGTCATATTACTAGCTTTGTGATCTGGCACAAAAAATTTTTTTTGAAGTATAGTAGATGTACAATATTACATAAGTTACAGGTATACAATATAGAGATTCGTAATTTTTAAAGGTTATACCCCATTTCTGGCACAATTTTTTAACTTCTCTGAGCCATGGATTCCTATACATAAGCTAGAGAAAATACCTACCTCCAACGATTTCTAAGAGAATTAAGCAAAATAACATATGAAGTGTTTAGCAGAGTTTTCAAGTTCCTGGCATATAATAAATATTTAATAAACAGTGTTCCTCTTGAGAAACAATGAAAACTACAAACTATGTACATAAGACAATCAATTACCCTGATCTGGGCATTTTTCCATTAGCAATACAACTATCACATGAATAAAACCAAAATGAAATATAATTATATATATTATTATATAAAATAATATATAATATTAATAATATATAATCTATAACACTAGCATAGGTGGAAGCTAATTCATACTTTTCATAAGAGTAAAAGAAGCTAAGTCTTGAACAAAAGTTTGCAAATTCCCACCCATCCCTCTGCCCTGTGGGCCCTCCACACACGCCCCCTTTACGTGCCTACAGTATGGGGTGTGGGGTGGCGGTGTGGGAGCCCATGGGACCAGTAATATATCTGACATGGGGTTAAGTTTTAAAGGCATAAAGATGGTACCACAGAAATCTTAGAGGCAGGAATTCTTAGGAAGAGGGTCTGTGCTCTAGATGCACAGAACATACGTCACCTTTCTGCTCAGCCAGTGCCCACAGTTCCTTAGCTGCTGCCCAAGACAGTGTCATGGGGTATTCCACAAGGACGTGCTTGCCAGCGTTTAGGAACTGTCTTTGGAAAAAAGGGATAAATACAGAGAAAATGCACTTCAATTAAACTTAAGTGCCCCGCATGACAGAGAACAGAATGTTATAAATGCACAAAAGTCTCCATGTAAATGTGTCATGACGAAACACGGGTGAGAGTCAGGGCCAGAGGATGAGGAGAATGAACTGCATCTCACGTGATTTTCTACTAAGCGGTAAGAGAAAGGCTTTCTAGTCATGTGTTCATTTGAACACTCACCCATTCGTCTACTCACGTATTCAACCAGCTACTATGTACCAGTTACTCTGGAGGAGAAATACAGCCATGTTAGCAGGGAAATTGCCTAGTACCATATGACAGCTATAAATAAAAACCCTCGGCAGCCAGCTCTGCCTGAGGCAATCGGAAAAGACTTCCCTAAGGCTCTGAACTGGGTCTTGAAGTATCAACAGGCATTTTCCAGGTGCCAGGGTACGGGGATGTTGTACTTTGAGCGGCATATGCAGGGCGCTTGGGTGTTTACGGGGCTTTGTCCACTGGGACGTGGTGTGAATTTCAGCATTTCAGCATGGCAGGGGAGTGGGCTACAGGGAGTGGAGGGAAAACTAGGTCCTAAAAGTAGCTGGGAGCCTGATGTAAAGGACGCAGAGTGCTGTGCTCAGAAGTCCGGCTTTTATTCTCTAGATATTCCAGGAAACAAACATTGATAAGCATGGGAATTACGTGATCACTTTGTTAAGGACATACCCTCTGGTGCCACAGAAGTTTAAGGGGAACCACAGAAAGGTGTTTCTGGCCACACTTAGAGTGGGCCTGATAAACAGGGAGCAGCTGATTCTGGGGAACGGCGTGGTGGAAGCAGCTGTAGTTTAATGTAAGGACCCAGAAGGGAAGCTGAGATTCTGGGGGCGGCTGGCCCTGCCTTGTCAACTGCCAGGTCCTGAGTGGGGCTCCTCCTTCCAGGCTCAGTCCTACCAAATGCTTGGAGGGCTCTAGGCTCTGCATTCAAAGGTGGGGCGGGGGAACACTTCACTTCTCCTGCTCTACGAATAATGCGATCTCCCCACTCTGATGCCACCACTATCGCCTTACTCATCTCGTGGCAAAAACTCTTCATATTAAAGCAACTCCTAGAGACCTTCTCAGAGATCTCATGTTGTTGAAAGGGCAAAGGATAAAATGTTGGAAACTGAAAGGACTATGGCAATTCTCCTAAGGCACAGAAAAGATGGTGGCTAAGTTAAACCGCCAGAAAAAGGCAGGCACTGTTCAAACCACACTCAATAAGTTTTTTACAAAGAAATAAGATACTTTAATTGTTAATGTTTTTAATGTTTTAAATTATGGTGTACTAAATAAATATTAGTTCTACAATATTTTTCATGTCCTTATACATTTATAACCCAGAGTGAAAGTTCATATTTTGACAATTTTTAAAGGTCATGGATCCAATGTAGTCTTCCCATCAATAATTAAGACCCCTTTGCTAGATGTCAGCCTGCCCAGGCATTTTTATCGTCCCGCACTCCTGTGCAACGCAAGGACTTGAACACCCACCTGATGTAGTCTTCGTGGCTGGAGCTCTCACTGCAGATATAAGCAACCTCAACCTCTTGACTGGAAAGAGCATCTTCCAAAGAAATCTGCGGCACCCCATCAGTGCTTCCCAGCTTTCGTCTATTTGAGAGGAACAGACAGGTGGAGCTCAAAGTAGGCAGAACTGAGAAAACATGTTCTGAGAACATGTTTTCTCATCTCTGAGAAAACATCGGCTGAGAAAACATGAGTGCCATCCTTCTCCCCATCTCCCAACAATGTCCTGGTGATCGACTTTCGGAAATGAAGCGATGAACTTCCTGCCTCCCACTTCCAGGGCATTTTTCAGCACGCAGCGAGAAACACAGCCTCTGGGGTGAAGTCGGGGACCTGGCATCGAATGCCGACACCACCGCTAACAGCCCATATGACGTGGGACTCTTTGCATTACTTCATCTCTAAGATAAAAAGAACCAATCTCCTGTAATGTCATGAGATACGATCTCCACGGTCACTGCCAACTTCAAGCACTTGGCCAGACACCAGGACTGCCTAACCTAATCCAAATCCAAGACACTAACACCTTTAAGGGGCAAAGGGCCGTGTGACTTCAAGCTCCTTCATGTTCATCATGGCCTGTGACGGTCAAGTGGAAGGTGGGTGTCACTGCCTCACTTACAGCCGAGCTGACAAAGCCCAGAGAGGCAGGGGCTCCACGGCTAACGAGCAGCAGAGGCAGGACAGGAGCTGAGCCTTCTGGCTCCTGCACATTCAGAAGGACCCCTGCCTTAGGAGAGCTGAGAGCCCTGGCTGTCTGCACACTGCCCCAGAGCGGAGGCTGGAGAGGACCAGTCCTCCAACGGCGGCTGCCACACAGGAGACGCGGCAGCCGGCAGGAGGCTCGGGCCAGCTCAGAGCTCCACCCGAGCAGCAGCCAGAGGGCGTCTGGGGAAGTGTGGCTGCGGAAGGACATTACGGCGGGTTTCTTCCCGTGGGGACCACCGACCTACACGGCTCAGTCTGACCAGAGCTCCCTGCTCGTCTCCTGTGTGCCTGCCCTGTAGGGAGTATGTGCAGAGCGGACTAAAGTCCTCAGCTTCCAGTGAGCTCAGTCAGCTAGAGGGAGGAAGACACGTACACACCTATAGCAACAACACGAGACCAACAGGAGGAATGCCGTGCCGGGGGTACAGGTGAAGGGTCAAGGAAGGCAAGGAACCCCAAGTTTCAGGGTTTCAGGAGAGGCTTCCCGGGGAGGTGATAGGACTTAGCAGGGAGGTTGTGAGGAACAGGGCACGTGAGAAGGGGACAGTGTAATAACCGCAGGGGTGCGGTAAAGCAGGGATGGGGGTGAGCTGGCCGTCCTCCCGAGGGACCTGGGTAGGGTCGGCATTCCCGCTGCAGCAGTTACGGCGCCAGCTGCCAAGGGCGGGGCTGCAGGGGGAGCAGAGGCCCCACTTCAGCCTGGAGCCCGTGTCGTGCACGATCCCAGCTGCAGGCAGGGGAGCGGCAGGAGGAACGGTGCCGGCTAATCGTCCTGTCAAGCCTCCCATCTGTGCTGCTCCCTTAGAATCATTTTTAAAAAATTAATTAATTAATTAATTTTTGGCTGTGTTGGGTCTTTGTTGCTGCCCGTGGGCTTCCTCTAGTTGCGGCGAGCAGGGGCTACTCTTTGTTGTGGTGTGCGAGCTTCCCATTGCGGTGGCTTCTTTTGCTGCAGAGCACAGGCTCTAGGTGCACGGGCTCAGTAGTTGTGGCACATGGGCTTCAGTAGTTGTGGCACACGGGCTTCAGTAGCTGTGGCACATGGGCTCTAAGTGCGCGGGCTCAGTAGTTGTGGCACACGGGCTTAGTTGCTCCGTGGCATGTGGGATCTTCCCGGACCAGGGCTCGAACCCGTGTCCCCTGCATTGGCAGGCGGATTCTTAATCACTGTGCCACCAGGGAAGCCCTCCCTTAGAATCTTACTGGGAGGGGAAGACTGACCAAGGGCAGATTCCCAGCACTTCTGGGTCACCTTAGTGCCGCCACTTTAAATCCTTAAGGAAGGGCCAGGTTTCGAGACAGGCAAATTGGAAGAAAGCAGGTCCCATAAATTAAAATTTGAAAGAACTTCTATGTGGACCGTCAGGATAGTTACTTACGCTCTGTTTAAGTATTGATACTTAGTTGATTTCTCTAAAGTACTAGGAAGCAGAGACGTGCCTGACTTGCTCTGTGCCACATCACCTGCCGACACAGGGCCTACCTCTAGTTCCCAATGACTTATTGATAAGTGATGTTACAGGGCGTTAGTTTGGTGAATGGTGTGTATGTGAGGAAGTGGTTAGGGTGGAGGAAGGAGCTGAGGCTGGGGCAGGGAAGAAGAAATGCGCTGAAAAGTTTGGTTTTGAGTTACAGGAGATAAATGATACTCCTTAAAAGCGGGGCTCAGAATTATCGAAGGGGAAAAGAACACATGGTGTTTAAAAGATGGGCTTTGGAATCAGACAGACCTGCGCTGGCGTCTAGTTCTTAGATTTTTCCAGCTGTGTGACCTCAGGCAAATTACCTACCCTCTCTGTGGCTCAGCTTCTTTACCTGGCAAGTGGGTTGACATCTACGTCAAATAGTTGGTCAGGCTTGGAAAGCCCACGGCCCTGCATGGGTGGCTGTCATGGTAACTGATGTGACAGTTACACGGTAACTGATGTATCACAGCTAAAGCCTTCATTCAGGCCGACCCCCATGTGTTCACTGTGCCGCTTCAGTAACCGTCAGGCCCTGTGCTCATCTTCCCTGCCTCTGCCCGCAGTCCCCTCTACGGAGGAGCTGAGCGTGGTCACACTCACTGTACATCCCAGCTGCAGGTCTAGTTACTCGTCAGTTCCCAGACCCGTCCAAACTTGTGACCCTGTGGGGCTGACCCTGCACGGTTCCCTGGAGTGACCCTGGCGCTGGCTCGCTCTTTCCCGGGTCTGGAGGAGCTGCGTGGCCCAAGGCCTAATCCATCTCACCGGGCTTCCCGTGAATTACAAGGCACAAAGCAAAGCCACCTGGACACGAAGCCAATCAGGTTCAGGTACGCCGAGGAAGCGTGTGGATTCCGCAAGTCCCGGATCCGCACGGAGCCAGCTCTGCCGACGCCAACCACCACCACGCCAAACTTCCTCTCGGGCTGAAATGCAAGGGATCAAGGTGGGGTTTAGAAACGGTCCAGGCATCTAGCAAAGCGCAGCAAAACAAAGACATGTGGGCAGGACCAGTCAGGGTCCAGACAAGCAAGCAAGGAGCCAACCCAGAACACACAGGAAGCCGCAGCAGGTAAGGGGGGATGAGGCACTCCCTGAAACGCGGGCTCGGAGAGAAGTCAGCTCCCCCCAGAACGTTTCTGTGGGTGCTCTGACCTGTGTCGTCCACGGAAAAGGCTCTCCACTTCGACTGCCACCTCCCCCAGGATGAGAGATCTTCCTCTTTAAGCCATACCCAGCCCTAGTCTGGCAGCTCTGTCCTCCCTGAATCCCTCCTCCAGTGGACGTGCGAATCTGATACAGCGGGGAGTCATTCAGAGGCCGCAGCTGCTCAGTGAGATGTGGGCAGACAGGGCCCATGGGTACCAGACACAGTCACCTTACTCAGACTCCTCACCATGGCTTTCTGGGTTCCAACCAACGTCACTCCCACCCTACTGTGGCAGCGTACTCATTATTCAGGTACACTGCTGGAGGCTGGATGCGTACAGTATTACAATGAAAAATCAAGTCGACTTTTTCAAGTTATACAGCCACTCACTATAATCCAAACTGATAAAAATTATCTCTACACATCCCTCAAACCCAGTTCTTCTTGGACGTCTCCAAGCATAGAAACTCCAATGTCTCCCTAGCCGCTAGCATCTAGCCCCTTTCTTTCACCTTTGTCATCTGGGTGTCACCATTTCCCACTGAGTCCACCCCTCTTCCTGCGTCCACTGCTCTAGTCTTGGCCCAGGACTTGTTTGCCTCCTGCCTGATGACGTGACAAACCACCACCTGGTCTCACCCTTCCCATGTGTGGTCCCCAGGCCTGCCAGAGGAGATGCTTCAGATGAAAACTTAAGTCCCCTCCCCTGATTAAAGCCCTTCATTTTCCCAGCTGTTACAGACTGAATGATTATGTCCCCCCCCAGAAGTGGGAACCCTGTCCCCCAATATAATGGTAGTAGGAGATAGGGCTTTTGGGAGGTAATTAGGATGAGATGAAGTCATGAGGGTGGAGCCTGCATGAATGGGGTTGGTGCCCTTCTAAGAGTCACGAGAGAGCATGCCTCCTCTCCCTGCTCTCCGCTCACGTGAGGACAGGATGAGGAGTCGGTAGTCTGCAGCCCGGAAGGGCAGCCCTTCCGCCAGATCTCAGCCTGATCTCAGGCTTCCAGACCCCGAACTGCGAGAGAGAAATTTCTGTGGTACTTTATTACGGCAGCCCAAACTGTAAGAGAGTTTGTAGGACACCAACTAAAGGGGGAAAAAAAAAATCCAAGTCCACGTTCTTTACCAAACACATAAGGCCTTTCACAACTCAGCTCCAGCCTGCTTCTCCAGCAATGCCTTCTGGTCAACTCCCCCACTGTGTAACTTTAGGCTTCTGACCTTCCAAACAACTTCAAAGTACACAGAACACACATGACTGTTTGCTCCCTCTAAGTCTTTGCAAATCCTGTTCCCTTTGCCTGGAACGAACTTCTCCCCGCTGTCCACAGGGTGGATGTCCACACCTTCAAAGCTTTTAAGACTTGGGCATCTTACACTCTGTGAAGCTTTTCCTGATACTATCAGTTAGATTTTTTTTTTTTTGCATATCATAAAACCCACCCATTTTAACCAACATAAGTTTTGACCAACATAAACTCATATACCTACCACAATCAAGATATAGAACAAATGAACTTATTTACAAAACAGAAGTAGGGTCACAGATGTAGAAAAAAGATTTATGGTTACCAGGGGATAAGGGTGGGGAGGGATAAATTGGGAGACTGGGACTGACATCTATGCACTACTATATATAAAATAGATAACTAATAAGAACCTGACGTATAGCACAGGGAACTCTACTCGATACTCTGTAATGGCCTATATGGGAAAAGAATCTAAAAAAAAAAAAAGAGTGGATACGTGCATATGTATAACTGATTCACTTTGTTGTACGCCTGAAACTAAAACATTGTAAATCAACTATACTCCAATTAAAAAAAAAAAAAAAGATACAGAACAGTTCTATCACCCCCTCCAAAATTACCTGTGCCCCTTTGTAGTCAACCCCTACCCAACCCCAGGCAACCACTGATTTGTTTACCATCCCCACAGTTTTGCCTTTTCTAGAATGTCATATAAATGAAATCAAACGATATGAAGTCTTTTGAGTGTATCTTCTGCCTAGCACAATGCATTTTTCAACTATGTTGTTGCATGTATCAATCATTTGTTTCTTTTTATTACTAAGTACTAGTCATAATGGCTTGTTTATCCATTTCGCAGTTGAAGAACATTTCTGATGCTTTCAGTTCAAATGAATTCATAATTCAATTATGAATAAAGCTGCTATAGATAGTCATGTCCTACTTTTTGTGTCAGCACAGTTCTCAAACTTGGGTAAATACCTGGGTATGAGTTTGCTGTGTCATATGGCAAGTGTAGGCTTAACTTAATGAGAAACTGTCAAACTGAGTTTTTCCAAAGTGTACCTTTACACCTATACTGTTTTGCATTCTCGCCACTGATGTCTGAGAGGTCCAGCTATTCTGCATTCTCACCAGCACCTGGTGTTATCAGGTTTTCTCCTCTTTTTGTTTTAGCCATTATAACAGGTGTGCTGTGGTCTCTCACTGAGGTTTCTATTTGCATTTCCCTAATGACTAGTGATGTTGAGCACTGTTTTGTGTGCTTATTTGCCGTCTATAAATCTTTGCTGGTAAAGTGTCTGTTCAAATCTTTTGCCACTTTTTATTGGGTTATTTTCTTATTATTGAGTTTTTAGAGTTCTTTATATATTTTTGATACAATTCATTTGTCAGATATGTAATTTGCAAACAACTTTTCCTAGTCTGTAGTTTGTCTTTTCATTTTCTTAAGAGTGACTTTTTAGGAGCTAAAGTTCTTAATTTTGATGAAGTCAACTTATCAAAAAATTTTTTTAATGGATCATTCTTCTGGCTACTCCAATGTCACAAATATTTTCTTCTATGTTTTCTTTTAGACATTTTATAGTTTAAGATTCACAGTTTTAGCTTACTTTAGTTTTAGTTACTTTTTTTTTTTTGGCGGCATTGGGTTTTCATTGCTGCACACAGGCTTTCTCTAGTTGCGGCGAGTGGGGGCTACTCTTCGTTGTGGTATGCGGGCTTCTCACTGCGGTGCCTTCTCGTTGCGGAGCAGGGGCTCTAGGCACGCGGGCTTCAGTAGTTGCAGCATGTGGGCTCAGCAGTCGTGGCATGCAGGCCTTAGAGTGTGCGGGCTTCAGTAGTTGCGGCGCGAGGGCTCAGTAGTTGCGGTTTGTGGGCTCTAGGGCACGCGGGCTTCGGTAGCTGTGGCTCATGGGCTCTAGAGTGCAGGCTCAGTAGTTGTGGCACACAGGCTTTGTTGCTCCGCAGCATGTGGGATCTTCCCAGACCAGGGATCGAACCCATGTCCCCTGCATTGGCAGGCGGATTCTTAACCACTGTGCCACCAAGGAAGTCCTTAGTTACTTTTATAGTTTATGTTCTGAATTAATTTTTCCACATGGAGTAAGGTATGAATCAGTTTCTTTAAAAAATTTTTTTAGAGCAGAGAGGCAGCTTCTAGTATATGTATTCATTCCACAGGCTGTATCAACTATCTACAACTAGGCAGGGCTATGCCAGCCCTGTATTTAAATGTACCAGGATTTTAAACCCAGCTCATGTGCCTTCTTCTCTGGAAGCCATCAAGGTTCATTTTTTTTTTCCCGCATATGATACCCAATTGTTCCAATATGATTTATTGAGAAAGACCATGCTTTTTCTATCGAAATGCCTTTGTACAAAAGGAAACTGTCTTGATCACTATAGTTTTATGGTAAGTATGGAGTCCATTACTGTGAATCCACCAACTTTTTCTTTTCCAAAATTATAGTTCTCCTGCCTTTACATATAAATTTTAGACTCAGCTTGTCAATTATTAAATAAATAAAATAAAATGAAATAAAACAAAAATTCCTGCCAGGATTCTGAATGGGATTATGTTGAATATATGGATCAGTTTGAGAAAAAACCCAACATTTTCACAATAATGAATCTTCTAATCCATGAGCGTGGTACATATCCCCATTTATTTAGGTCTTTGATTTCTTTCGTTCTGTCATTTTCAGTATATGGATTTAGCACATATTTTGTTAGACTTATACTTGTTTTTTTTAATGATTTTTAGTGCTATTATAAATAGTATTTTTTTTTAACCTTCCATTTCCAATTGTTCATTGTGAGTATATAGACATACAATTGATTTCTGTATACTGACTTGGCATCTTGTAACCTTGCTGAACTCACTTATTACTTCTAGCAGCATTTTTGTAGATTCCATTAGATTTCCGCACAGACCAGAGTCAGATGTGAACAGAGATGGTTTTACTTCTTCCTTTCCAATCTGTATGTGTTTTATTCATTTTTCTTGCCTGATTGCACTGGGTGGGACTCCAGTATGATTTTGAATAGGAGTAGCAAGAGCAGACATTCTTGCTCACGTTTTAATCTTAGAGGACAGCATTTGGTCTTTTCACCAAGAAGAATTATCTTAGCTGTAGAATTTTTTGTAGATACCCTTTATCAGGATGTGGATATTTCCTTTTATTCATATTTTGCTTACATTTTAAAAACCATAAATGGTCTAATTTTGTCAAGTGCCTTTTCTATGTCTATTGAGATGATTGTGTGATCTTTTTCTTAAAGTCTGTTTATATAGTGACACCTTTCATTCCCAGGATAAACCTCACTTGGTCATAATGTATTATCCTTTATATATATTGTTGATTCTATTAGCTAAAATCTTATTAAAAATGTTTGCATCTGTGTTCATGAGAGTTACTGGTCTGTAATTCTCTTTTCTTGTAATGCCAAATTATTTCTAGTATTTTTGATTCTATAAAAGTATTCCCTTTTATACTGCCTGTATAAAACATTTTATATCACTGTTAATTCTACTGAAGAACTGCTTTTTCTTTACGGTATGAATTCTGACTGATGGAATACATGCCCTTAAAATAGGTTTCCTTTATCCAATAAAATTAAGATTACTGATAAGTTTCTTGGCTTTAGGGCTGGGCAAGTTGCTACTAGCACATTTTAGGTAAATAACATTCTTTTTTTTTCCAATTTATTTATTTTTGGCTGCATTGGTCCTCGCTGCTGCACGCGGGTTTTCTCTAGTTGTGGCTTGTGGGCTCTAGAGTGCAGGCTCAGCAGCCGTGGCGCACTGGCCTAGTTGCTCCGCGGCATGTGGGATCTTCCCGGACCAGGGCATGAACTCGTGTCCCCTGCCCTGGCAGGCAGATTCCCAACCACTGCACCACCAGGGAAGCCCTAAATAACATTCCTTACTAAACACTGTGAGATCATTCATTTGAAACTTTCAGAATAATTCATAGAAAATAGATAATATATTAAATTACACACTGAATGGTCAATCTACAACTATAGAAATTTATGTATGAAGCAGCTCTTTAAAGAAATAAGACCCACAAATATGTCTGTCTTGGGATAATATACATAATTGAAATGAATAAAATCTGGAAGACCAATATTGTAACACTATGTTCTGTTAGTCTTTTTTTTTAAAATCGTACAATTAGTAATCCATTTGTGCTTACAATATTCATACGTATGAGCTTAAAGGAAAAAAATCTCACGATAATAAAAAGGTTTTATACTCATATATACTTTTAAATTACACTACTGTTTAAACATTTTCCTAAAGTCAAACCCTCCTTTCCAGCTGGCACGGTTTTTCAAGCCTAACTCTTGACAGGGGGTGGCCCTCTGGCATTAGTGAAGTAAAGAAGGTGGTGATAAGATCAAGCTGAAACCATTGATCCAGGTCTTTGAATTGCACTGGCTTCCTCACCTGCACCTTCCCCACTCCCACCCTCATCGTCATGCCCATCATCCATAAAATGACCCACTTCTTCAAGTTTTAGATTGTTTACTTGTTTCCCATCATCCTTAACTTGGCACTATTTTAGGGAGCCTGCGGCCGACCTCCTCATGCCTAACAGGAAATCATCCAACTTGCTGTACATAAAGCAGCGGCATGGCTTCCATTACCATATAAATTGACTAAAGGAAGAAAAGAAATACGCAATGCTAAAGAGAACTGCAGCTTGTGAGGACATGTACATCCAATCCAGCCAGCCTCAAACTGACATCTTCTTTGTTTAGCATTCTCATTCATGGGTTAGCTTTCTTGGACCACTGAGTTTGGAGCCGGTGGCGATTATTCTCCAAGAACATGTGCCAATTTAGAGGCTGTGAAGCAGCAGTTTGGGCTGGGTTGGCGTTTGACGTGGCCTGAGCTGAAACGGCAGCTTGACATTGTACAAAATATCACATATCACTAATGAGCATACAAATGTTTGCCACCATGGTATCTGCTATGGACTAAAAGCAAGATACACTGGCAATCTAGCTGGAACAGCTTGCCCGAGAAACTGGTTGTCTACGTTTCTTTGTATTACATGTGGAAACAGATAACTATATGGGAATCCATCTGTGCTTGTGGAAGCGTGTGTTGTCTCAGTCTTTCTGAGAAAGAACTGGCACCTCTAGACACGATTTCTTGACTGGATGATGGAGTGGCTGATCTTGAATCATCTGGGCTAGAATTGCTGCTGGATGCTGGCGTTTCATGGCTTTCTCTATTGGCACTGGGTTTGGAGTACTGGGATGAGTTCACGAAAAATACACAAATGATAAACCATATGACACTCATTTTGTTTTCTGATCATCTTTCGGTGGCAAATGATCAGGAAGGAGTCTGCCCAAGTAGAGCACTCTGATGCTTTGTCAAATTTATTATCTCACAGTTTCCAAGGGTCTGGAATCTGAATGTGGCTTAACAGAGTCCTCTGCCCAGGGTCTTACTAGGCTGCAGTCAGGACCTGGCAGGTTACGTTCCCATCCAGAGCCCAGGGTTCTCTTCCAAGCTCATGTGGTTGCCAGCAGAATTCAGTTCCTTCTGGTTGTGGGATGAAGAGCTCTTAGAAGCCACCTGAAGTTCCTGACAAGCGCCCCTCTATATAAGCAGTTCACATCATAGCAGCCTGCTTCTTCAATCCAGCAGAATTCCCCTCTGTGGAAAGGTTTTAACTACAGAGACAATTTATTTAATAGGTATAGTTGGAATATATATACATTCAGGTTGCCACTTCTTTTTCAAAGTGCTTACGAAGTTTGAGTCTTTCAAGGAATATGCCCATTTCATCTAAATTACTCATTTCCTAGCCACAAAGGTATTCATAGTATTCTCTTATTATTCTTTAACTCTCTGTAGAATCTGCAGTAATGTCCTCTCTCTCATTTCTGATATTGGTAATTTGTGTCTTCTCTCTCTTTTTCCTGAGCAGCCTGGCTAGAGTTTTATCAATTCCAATGATCTCAAAAAAACCCCAAAAGACTATCTTTAGGTTTCACCGATTTTCTTGATTGTTTTTTGTTTCCTTATTGCGTTGACTTCTGCTCTTATCCTTATTACTTCAAATTTTCTGCTTATTTTGGGTTTAATATGCTTTTTTAAAAAAAACTCTGAGGTTGGGAATTTAAGTTATTCATTCAAAAACTTTCTTCTTTTCAAAAACAGACATTTAGTGCTATAAATTTCCCTGTAAGTGATGGCAGTGCTTTAGCTGCGCCCCACAAACTGGGAAATGTCATGCTTTCATTTTCATTCAGTTAACAATACTGTCTAATTTCCCTTGTGATTAACTCTTTGGTCTATGGATTATTCAGAAGTATGTTATTTAGTTCCAGATGTTTAGGGATTTTCCATATATTTTTCTACTACGGGTTTCTCATTTAATTCCAGAGAAGTATCAGTCAGAGAACATCCTTTAAATGATTTGAACCCTTAAATTTTAAAAACATGTTTTATGATCCAGAATATGGTCTATCTTGGTAAATGTTTTGCGCACACTTAAAAAGAATGTATATTCTACTGTTGTTGGCTGGACTGTTCCATAGGTCTGTTAGATCAAGTTGGTAGATAATGATATCCAAGTCTTCTATATACTTACTGATTTTCTGTCTACTTGTTCTATCAATCATTGATAGGTACTAGAATCTCTGAATATAACTGTAGATCTGTGTATTTCTCTTTACAGTTCTATCACTTTCTGACTGATGTATTTCAAAGCTCTATTGTCAGGAATATAAATTTTTAGGGTGGTTATGGTGTCTTGATGAATTAACCACTTTATCATTCTGAAATGACCATTTTTATTCCTGGTAGTATTTTTTGCCCTGAAATTTATTTTGTCTGATATCATCAATCTACTCTCAGTTTCCGCTGATTTGTGTTAGCATAGTGCATTTTTTTTCCAACCCCTCACTTTTAACCAATGTGTGCTTTTATATCTAAAGTGAGTTTCCTGTAGGCAGCATATTGTCAGGTCTCGCTTTTTATTCAGTCTAACAATCTCTGCCTTTCAGTGAAGTGTTTAAACAATTTACCCTATGATTACGGATATGGTTGGGTTCCAATCTACCGTCTTGTTGTCTTCTATCTGTCCAATCTGTGCTTCTTTCCCTCTTCTTCTGACTTCTTTTCAGATGAATAAAATATTTCTAATGATTCCATTTAATCTCACCTGGTGGCTAGTAGCTGTAACGTTTTTAGTGGTTTATTAAGGCCTTTATATGATACATATTTTATTTAGCACAGCCTGCCTTAAGGTAACATCATACCATTTCACACATGAGAAACTTCCAACAGCTACTTCCACCTCCTCTCTCCCAGACTTTGTACTACTGTTGTTCCACAACTTACTCACAAACCCCTCAAGGTACCAGTCAGGATTCAGTCTGGAAAAGAGAAACCATTCAGTGTGTTCTAAGCACAGAGTTTTAACACGGGGAATTGGAGGCTTATATCAGTGGTCCCCAACCTTTCTGGCACCAGGGACTGGTTTCATGGAAGACAATTTTTCCACGGACAGTGGGTGGGGGGAGTGGTTCAGGCAGTAATGCAAGTGATGGGGAGCGATGGGGAGCGACGGGGAGGGATGGGGAGCGATGGGGAGCGATGGGGAGCAGCAGATGAAGCTTCGCTCACTCGCCCGCCCGCCACTCACCTCCTGCTGTGCCGCCCGGTTCCTAACAGGCCGTGGACCAGTACTGGTCTGCGGCCCCAGGGTTGGGGACCCCTGGGTTACATGACCATTGCCACCACTGGGGAGCTAAAGCCAGAGAAGCCATCACTGACCATCTCCCTGCCATACTGAAGCAAGTGATTCTCAAGAGCTTGCCTGGATGCCAAGACCTCGTGGAAAGCATCTGCAGCCTTTTGCAGCCTGCAGCGGGGAAGAAGCAACTGTGCTCTCTCAATAACAGTGTCTTTTTCTTCAGCCTTCCAAATCCCCCAAGACTGCTTCTAACTGGCCAACTTCACACATGAAATGGACCAGTGGGCATTGCAGTTCCAGGCTTATCTTCCTTGAGTCAGGGAGAGTGTGGGAAGGAGAGGCCACAATGCCCAACTGACA
Organism: Eschrichtius robustus; assembly: GCF_028021215.1. Lineage (NCBI taxonomy): Eukaryota > Metazoa > Chordata > Mammalia > Artiodactyla > Eschrichtiidae > Eschrichtius > Eschrichtius robustus. Next base: position 10,306,770 of record NC_090831.1, read on the forward strand.
ACAGGCAATTTAGCCCAGTGAGTACCTTCTGGGTTACAAGTTTACCCTTTTAATTTTAACTGTTGACAGTCTCATATACAAAAAGCAGGAAGACAGTCTTTAGAGAAATCTGTACTGTAACAGCCAAAACACACACACCTGATCAAATATTTGTTTCTTCTTTCACCCAGAAAAGGAAACAAGCAATCTCCTTATGAGGCTGAATATTTACAGCATTCCTAAGATTAACTACTAAATTACTACATTTCAGAAAATAACCAGGAACATAAATTTCTATTAGCTTTAAAAGAGCCATGAGGTTAAGAAACAGCTTCATTGTCTGTAAGAAGCCAAGTTACTTTTTCTATTTTAGTAATTAACAATACACACAAACTTGTGTACAAAACCTGGCTTGCGTGGTGTCAGACTGAAGTGCTTCTGAGTTTGGTTTAGACAACATTCCTTTGCAAAACTGACACAAAGGGAAAAGATATGGGTGAAAATGCTGACATATTAACAGCTGAGTTCTTCTGTGGGAAAGAACTTTGTTTTTGACAAAAATGACTTTGCTAGACCATTTTACCTGCACCTGCTCATTTTACATGAGGCTTCTTCAAGGCATGTTCTGGAAGGAAACTGCAAATCAAAGAGGTGAGGGCTTCTGGTTTCCCACTGCACATGGAAGGAGCTTGGAAGTTGCTACTCCATCCTGATAATGGGTAAACAGCTAAACAGACTGAAAAACTAACTAAAACTAAGTCTTCCAGGATCCTTAAGAGAGGTAAGGACACAAGGCAAACCGCTGCCCCCAAGACTGGACAGACAGAGGGACTAATGCAGAGAATAACTTAGCGGAGCAGAGATTCAAGAGTAGAAACCACCACAGGGACCAGACGCCAGAACCAGTAGGAAAGCCTGAACTGTAATGGATGAGTTGCTGGGGGCTCAGTGTGGACAACTTGGAGACCTAAAAACTCCAGGGGGACCCAGTCACGGGGAGACCCTCTCAATTTTGTGAGATTTACCTCCAAGAGCTTGACCAGGTTCCCACAGTAAATACTGGAGATGTTTCCCCTTGTGCTTCTAGCAGGAGTGGGGAAAAAGCACCACTCTGAAATATACCAGAGTGTGCTGTTCTTCCGAATAAGGCCTGACCTCACAGAAAGCTAGCTAACCAGACCCTAACCTGCTGGGGAATTATCAGACCCTATCTGACTGCAGGCAAGGGAAAAACAGTTGACCCTTGAACAACATGCATTTGAACAGTGCAGGTCCACTTACATATGGATTTTTTAAAAAAGTAAATATTACAGTACTACACAGTTGCAGCTGGTTGAATCTGTGGATGCAGAACTGTGGATATGGAGGGAGCGTGTATCTGGAGGGCCGACTGTAAGTTACAGGCAGATTTTCAACTGCACAGAGGGTCAGCATTTCTAACCCCGGTGTTGTGTAAGGGTCAACTGTACAAAACTCCAGACTACTCTAGAATTCCATTTGGGAGAAGGGAAACACCCGACTCTAGCCCACTCTAGCCATACTCTCCCACCTAAGAGGGGAAGAAGAAAAAAAACAACTGAGAAATACTTGTGTGGTTCACAGTCCAGAGGCACAGGCTCACTAAAAGACTGAGACCTGATCATGGGACTGGAGAATGCTTCCCCTCCCCCTACACCTCACCACCACATGACTAAAGGCCCATTTACAGCAGCTCCTTTTACATGATACATCATGTCTGGCGATCAAGAAAAAAATGACAAGCCATAGCAAAAGATAAAAAGCACAATTTGAAGAGACAGAGCAGCATCAGAACCAGACATAACAGGAGTGTTGGAATTACCAGACTGGGAATCTAAAACAACTGTGATTACTATGCTAAGGGTCTAACAGATAAAGCAGACAACATACAAGAACAGATGGGCAATGTAAGCAGAGAGACGGAAATTCTAAGATAGAATGAAGAAGAAATGCTAGAGATCAAACACAGTGTAACAGAAACAAAGAATGCCTTTTATGGGCTTATTAGTAGACTAGACATGGCTGAGGAAAGAATCTCTGAAATTGAGGATATCTCAATAGTAACCCCCCAAACTGAAGAGCAAAGAGAACAGAGACTGAATAAATGAAGCGAATATCCAAGGACTGTGGGGACAACTACAAATGGTGTAACATGCATGTAATGGGAACACCAGAAAGAGACGGAAGAGAGAAAAGAACACGAGAAATACTTGAAACAGTAATGACTAAGAATTTCCCCAAATTAATGTCAGACACCAAATCACAGGTCCAGGAAGTTCAGAGAACACCAAACAGGATAAATACCCCGCCACCCCTGCAAAATGATGTTAGGCATATCATTTTCAAATTACAGAAAAGCAAAGATAAAGAAAAAAATCCTGAAAGAAGCCAGAGAGACAGGACTTCCCTGGGGGTCCAGTGGTGAAGACTCCGTGCTCCCACTGCAGGGGGCGCAAATTTGATTAGGGAACTAGAATCCTATATGCCGCGTGGCGCGTATAGGAACTAGAATCTTATACGCCGCGTGACGCAGCCAAAAAAAAAAGAAAAAAAACAAAAGCCAGAGGGAATCAACCTTACCTACGGAAGAACAAAGATAAGAATTACATCCAACTTCTCCTCAGAAACCATGCAAGCAAGAGGAGAGTGAAGTGAAATATTTAAAGTGTTGAGAGAAAAAAAAAACCCTACCAACCTAGAATTCCGTACCCTGTGAAATTATCCTTCCAGAGTGAAGAAGAAATAAAGACTTTCTCAGACAAACAAAAATTTGAGGCAGTTTGTTGCCAGTAGACCTGTCTTGCAAGAAATGTTAAAAGAATTTCTTTAGAGAGGAAGAAAAATAATACAGGTCAGAAGCTCAGGTCTACCTAAAGAAAGGAAGAAGGATTAAGTGAAGGTAAAATAAAAACTTTATTTTTCTTATTCTTAATTGATCTAAATAACAATAAAATAACAACAGCAACAAAGTATTCCATTATTTCTGCTTCTGTATATACTTTATGTATTTATATGCTCATGTATGCTTATACGTAAGTGCAATGAGTAATAGCAGTGACGCATAGGACAAGAAGAAGGAGTGGGGTTATTATGTTATTTTACAGTACTCACGCTGTCTGTAAAGTGGTATAGTTATTATTTGAAAGCGGACTTGGATTAGTTGTAAATGTATATTGCAAGCCCTAGAGCAACCAATAAAAAAAGGAAGTACAACCAATATGCTAAGAAAAAAGAGAAAATGGAATCACATGACACGCTCAGTTTAAATCACAAAAGGCAGAAAAAGAGTGGGAGAGAAAAACAGGACCAAAGAACAAAGGCAATGAGTAGAAAACAGTAACAAATATTAATCCACCTACATCAATAATCACTTTGAACGTTAATGGTCTAAATGCATCAGTTAAAAGATAAAGATTGTCAGAGCGGATTAGAAAACAAGACTCAGCTATATGTTGTCTACAAGAAGTCCACTTTAGATACAAAGACACATATAGATTAAAAGTAAATGGATGGGACTTCCCTGGTGGCGCAGTGGTTAAGAATCCGCCTGCCAATGCAGGGGACACGGGTTCGAGCCCTGGTCCGGGAAGATCCCACATGCTGTGGAGCAACTAAGCCCATGTGCCACAACTACTGAGCCTGCGCTCTAGAGCCCACAAGCCACAACTACTGAGCCCGTGTGCCACAACTACTGAAGCCTGCGCCCCTAGAGCCCATGCTCCGCAATAAGAGAAGCCACTGCAATGAGAAGCCTGCGCACCGCAACGAAGAGTAGCCCCCGCTCGCCGCAACTAGAGGAAGCCCACACGCAGCAATGAAGACCCAACACAGCCAAAAATAAAGAAAGAAATTAAAAAAAAAAAAAAAAAAAGCAAATGGATGGAGACAAATATACCATGCTAACACTATAAGCAAAAGAAAGCAGGAATAGCTATGTTAATTGCAAGAAGGGCATTACATAGTAATAATGGGGTCCAAGAAGACATACTAATCCTTAACACTTGTGCACTTAACGACAGGGCACCAAACGACATGAGGCAAAATCTGATAGAACTGCGAGGAAAAACAGATGAATCCAAAATCATAGTTGGACACTTCAACACCCCTCTATCAGAAATGGACAGATTGAACAGGCAGAAAAACCAGGAAGGGCATAGTTGAACTCAACACCATCAGTCAATTGGACATAACTGACATCCATAGTCTACTTTACCCCGAAGCAGCAGAAAACGCATCCTTCTTAAGCACACATGGAACATTCACCAAGACAGACCACATTCTGGGCCATAAAATACACCTCAACAAGTTTAAAAGAACAGAAGTCATACAATGTCTGCTCTGAGACCACAGTGGAATTAAACTAGAAATTAGAACAATAACTGGAAAATCCCCAACTATAGGAGATTAAACAAGTCAAAGAGATGGCTAAACTGCTCTGCAATTTAGTAGCTAAAACTTTGGCGGCGAGAACCAGCAGAAAGCAGAGGAAAGGGGAAGAAAGATGAGCAGGAAGGGGAACGTGCACACAGATTATGAGAAGGCTGAAGTATGGCAAGAAAGAAGGCAGTAAGACATGCCCAGCAGACAGGTGGGCAACGGATTTCTAGAAGCCAGGATGTCTAAAATTCCATTTCAGCTGTCTGCTGTGCTCTGCTGTCTCGAACCCTTGATCAAATGCACTATATATCCAGTCCTGTACACGTGGTATTTTAAGGAACAAAGGAACAGCAGCAGTTTCAAGACAGCAGAAAAGGGACAGACATAAGGAACAGCAGAGTGACTCAAAAACTAACTGGGGACCAAATTATAGTCACAGAGTGAGCTTGCTCTCCCTGTCTTGGACTCAGAGAAGCTGAGTGTCTGGAGCTCAAGATCTGAAGATGGAATTTAGAGAAAGTTCGGATTAAGAACACATGCAAGGCCAACTCGGGGAAAAAAAATTATTCTGAGGTGAGAGTAGAAGAAAATGTAAAATCACTATAGAACTTCAAGGTGGGAGGTTTGAGGGCAGGTGCTGGGTTTCCACTCCAGGAAGGGGTATGAAGATTTCAAATAGTCAGGAAGGACAAACTAATGTTTTTCACTTGTTTACAAGAATCAGTAAGTTTGATAACACACTGGCTGGCCTGGGAAGACAGGCGTATTCGTACGTTGCCAGAGGGGGAGAAAAACAGGCAACCTTTGTGGAGAGCAACTTGGAAATGTTTATCACACAAATATTCTTTGCTCAGAGAAATCCACTTCTAAAGCATATATGCAAGTAAAATGACGCAGGTTTATTGCAGCCTTGCTTGCAACAGCAAAAGACTGAAAATAATGTATATGTTGTTAATAGCAGACTGGTTATATAATTATGGTATGCTACACAGCTATAAAAAAGAACAAGGAAGTTCTTTATGTATTGGAAGGGACTGATCTCCAAGATAGATTGTTGGCTGAGAAAAGCAAAATACAGACCAGTGTAAGATGTGTGCTCTAGTTTGTGTAAAAAAAAAAAAAACAACAAGGGGGGGAGGCAGCTGAAGGGAAAAACTACTTGTGTATGTTTAGAATCTCTCTGAAAGAATAGCCAAGAAACCAGTAGCAATGGTTGCCTGGGAGCATAACAGAGTAGCTGGGAAAGAAGAGGTCTTCTCGGAGTAAATCTTTTTTCTTTCTAAATTCTTTAAAATTCTGAATCATGTGAACGCGTGTTATCCAAAATACAAACACTTAAAATAGATATAAAAATCTGAGGGATACTCTGAGCAGGTGAGAGCTCTACAGTTTGTACAGCCTTGGGCTTACTCGCTGCTTCTGTCCTAGGCTCCAGCTACAGAGTTGGGCGTGCTCTGCTGCCTGGTCTTCAGTACGCTCTGGCCCTGCCTGGGGCCTGTCCACTGCCCCCAAATCAGCCAGCTCCTCATACCCCCGGGCTGCATCTGCTCTCTCGACTCACCCTTCCAGCCCAACTGTAAGCTGGTTTTCACTACCGCACCTCTCTGCCTTATCACGGGGCATCTCAGATCTTCTCACTGCCGAATTCAAGGGCTTTCCCTCAGCGGCATTCTCCTGGACCTCAACTCATATTTGACACTTAAGGGGACCTTCTTTAAATTCACTCCTTCCCTGTCTTCCCTCGTCTCAAGGCGAGGTTTCCGTCTCGCACTTCGTCCTGCGCCCTAGTGTTGCACATTCCCCAGTGCTCAATCCTGGCCCTCTGTTCTCCTCTTCTCCCCATATTCCCAGAGCGGGGGAGGGGTGTCTCTCACTCTTAAGGTTTCCAGGACCACCGTTATGCGGAAGTCTCCCACGTCACGCACTGTGAACCATCCTCTTCTCCAAGCTCCAGTCCCAGGAAGAAATGCAAACCGGGCATTTCCACCTGGCCGTCCCACCCTGACCTGGATCATCATGTTCTGCGCTAGATTCCAACCACCCACCCCACCTGACCGGCTGTGCTCTGAACTTCCGGGCAAAGGCCAGCGGCTCTGCCAATTCTGCCAGGCACCCAGCTTGACATGCTGGGAAATCCTGGGAGTCATTCCTGCACTGGACAAATCCTCTGAGACCCAAGGGCTGATTACGGCTGAGATCCCGCTCCTCTCTCCCTCTCCCTCTCCCGCCGGCCTCAAGCCTCTGCAAGTTTTCCTTCCTCTACATTTCTACTGATCCACCCAAGCTCTGGAATGCATCACGAGATGACTAAACAGTCTCCGAATCACCCCATCATTTAGTCAAACCGCCATTCAGTGAGGACACACGGCGTCTGAGGCATCATGCCAGGTGCCATGGGTATGCTAAGATGAACAAGGCACACAGACAGTTCTACTCCCAGTCAAAGAACGGAAGGTAACAAAAGAAGCGATACATAAAGGGTGATGGAAATTCACACGAGGGAGGCACCACTTCCAGAGAGCCAGCTCTGAGAAGTTTTACTGGAGCAGCGAGGACCACGTCAGGCTGCCCTGGGATGAGACAGGAGAGGGAAGTGAGAAGGGTGACCACCACCACTAGAAGGTGGCCACAGGGTGTTGAAGGCAGAAGAGAAGGCAGAATAGTTAGAGGGGGACCCAAGGTCTGGGAATATTTTTAAAAGGTTGAGAGAGAAAAGGCACCAAAGAAGGAAAGGTCGAAATTATACAACAGAAGGGGTGGCTGGCGATTGATAGAATTCTTACCGGGCCAGGCTGTATGAGCTTAATATTAATGCTAAGTTTTTACTCTTTTTTTCCACAACTTCCAAGAACATGAGAATTAGAGTGAGTTACGGGGCCTTCGGATAAGGCGGCAGAGGCCCCAGAAAGTGGTTAACAGAGGTCAGCCCTGGGGTGGAGGAGGCTGGGGGGATGGGGTAGTTGGGAGACTCGCTTTTGACTATTTAACGTTTTGTATATAGCTTTTGAGTTTTGTACTAGGTCTGTGTATTGACGTTATTGCAAAACTAAATTTTTTAAAAGCTATCTTTTTTTCTTTTACACACATCTACATTCTTTTTTTATAGTCTTTTCCATTATGGTTTACCACAGGATATTTTTTTTTTTAATTAATTTATTTATTTAGCTGCGCCGGGTCTTAGTTGTGGCATGCGGGATCTAGTTCCCTGACCAGGGATCAAACCCGGGCCCCCTGCACTGGGAGCCTGGAGTCTTAACCACTGGACCACCAGGGAAGTCCACCACAGGATATTGACTAGAGTTCCCTGTGCTATACAGGAGGACCTTGTTGTTTATCCATCCTGTATATAATAGTTGCATCTGTTCATCCCAAACTCCCAGTCCTTCCCTCCCTCACCACCCCCTCCCCCTCGGCAACCACAAGTCTGTTCTCTGTGTCTGTGAGTCTGTTTTTGTTTCATAGATAGGTTCATCTGTGCCATATTTTAGATTCCACATATAAGTGATGCCATATGCTATTGGTCTTTCTCTTTCTGACTTACTTCACTTAGTATGATAATCTCTAGTTGTATCCATGTTGCTGCAAATGGCATTATTTCATTCTTTTTCATGGCCAAGTAGTATTCCATTGTAGATATACCACATCTTCTTTATCCATTCCTCTGTCCATGGACATTTAGGTTGTTTACTGTGAATAGTGCTATGAACATAGGGGTGCACGTATCTTTTTTGAATTATATTAAAAAACTACTATTAAAGATGAGTTTCTGAAGGGCATGAGAAAAATAGGATGACGGTAGCTTGACAAGACCTCATGTGTTGCTTTGTTCTGAAGAAAGTAAAAACTAAAGCAGTTGGAAATGTTGACGGGAAAGATCGAGGAGAAACGAGCCCAGCAGTGCAGCTGGTCAAGGAGGTAATCGGGGAGGTGGTACAAGGTCTGAACAGGCAGCAGAGTCTGCAATTCAGAGCGCGGACAAAGAGTGTCGCCTGCCGTTTCAGTGAAGAAAGGCTATTGAGGGCATCAAGCCCTCAGCCACTGCAGCTGCCCCCGAGGTGCATCCTGAGGGGACTCAGGATGGGAAACAGCAGGATACTGCTCTTAGGCACCCTGGATAGCTAAGGTGCACATCAAGGGAATGATTTCAATAAGCCTAGACTCTTGCATCTTCCCATACATAGAAAAGTGATAGTCATTAACTTGAGATGTCCTTTTTCCTTTAACAGTAATCTTTTGATGTTCCAATTGCCTGGGGGGTTTTTTTTTCGGGCAAAAAACCCTATATATCCTGGCTTGTCCCTTACCTCTTTGGAGCAGTACCTCAGAGTTTCCTGAGAGGCTGTATCCCGGGCTTAAGTCCTCCGTAAGTCAGCAGAATAAAACATAACGCTCAACTTTTAGGTGTGCGTGCTTTTCAGTCAATACGCTTTCACCAGAAATGTCTGGGACGGGATGCGATGGATCCTTTCCCAGTGTCCACTCCCCTTCCTTCTTCCCAGATCCAGCCCTGGGGTAGAGGGGGAAGCCGCACTGGGTGGGACTGATTAGTCTAAGCCAGTTGGCAAAATCCTGGCTCCTCTGACACAGTAATTAGTCCAGGAACGGGCATGTGACCTGGTTCTGGCCAGTAAGACCTAAGCAGGAGTTTGGTGGAGGCTTCAAGAAAGGAGTTTCCCCCTTTTCTGGGAGAGCTGCAGGAAGCCATCTCTTTCTCCCGCTCAGAGTGAACGAGGAAGCGTGTAGTCCCAACCTCTGCTGGCAGCCATCCTAGAGCCCTGAGGGGGCGCTACCTCGAGGATGAAGCCAACACTTGGATGAGAGGAGAGAGATGACAAGACCCTGGACGTCCTTGATAAGATGGCTGAGCCACTGGGTCAACCCGCCCTGAAGCCTGCCCTCCCTCTGGACTTCCAGGATAAAAACCACATTAAACTGCGTTTTCCTGTACTCGCAGCCTGGAGCTCTGTCACTGATAAGCACCCCTTCCACCATGAAAAAAGGAACAAGACAAACAGGGAGTCAGGAATTGAGAGAGATGATGGCTGATGGTTCCAGTTTTTGTCCGTCAAGTAAAAGGTGACCCAGGTGCTAAGAGTGAGGAGGGAGCTGGAAGGAGTGAGGAAGACCGGACCTGGTTGTTCAGGGCAAAGGGAAAGAGAGCCGCCTGGGGCTACGGAGCGGGGCTGGTGGGTGTGCCGAGCACCCAGATGAGGTCGAGACCGCTGCCAGCCGCAAACAGCATGAAGCTGTGCCACTCACCCAAGACCACCGTCCTGTGGGGACAGCCTCTGGGTTGGCCATGCGGGATCAAGAGGACAAGGGGAAAAGGAGTTGGAGACGTGAGCACGAGAGCAGTCGAAGAGGTGGACCCCACCATCTACGCTGGACCTGGAAGGGAGAGAGAGCAGAAGGGGCTGACGGGCCAGGAGAAAACAAAGGGACAGAGAGACTAGGCATCTCGTTGGATGGAAGACCAGGTTGAGTGGAAGTGAGACGACAGGGGGGTGATGCAGAGAAAGGTCCTTGTAAGCAGAGTTAAGTGTCCCCAGAATAACACAGGGGCCCAGCAGCCCCCATGGCCCAGCCCACTCCACCCCTAACCCAGGAGTGTTGTTTCAGGATTAACTCAAGTAGATAAATCCTCATCTCACTGAAGCTGCTGGACTGACACAGATAAGAACTCAGAGGGGCCTAATTCCTCCCATATCACCTGGAGCCATGTGTGGTGGCAGGAAGGAGGGGACATGTTTTCAAGTTTCTGCTGATGTTTCCGAAAACTCTGGAGGAAAGAAGACACTCTGTGAAGGAGAAATGAGGGACACTGCAAAAAAAGCATCCTTAAACGGGTCCTTTTAGAGGACTCACCTCTGTGTTCATCTTGGTCTCTTTCTGCAGGAGCTGTGAAGACAAAAGCAGAGGTTCAGGACCTTGGTGGCACCGCCCCAAACTCCCCGCTGACACTCTCCCTGGCCACCCCCCTTCTCCCCCCATTTCCTGTCCCATTGGCCCCCTCTTCCCCAAATGCCTTCACCACCTTGTGCCCTCCAGTGAGGGCACCCAGGCCGGTGTCTGATCTGAGGCAGGTGGTCGCTGGCCCCCCTGGGGACATCACACCAGTAATGTTTCTCTAAAGAACACTGCCAACCCCCAAGGTCCCCCTCTTATACTAGAAGGGATGCTTCTGTATACTTAAAAGAATGATGCAGGGCTTCCCTGGTGGCACAGTGGGTAAGAATCCACCTGCCGATGCAGGAGACACGGGTTCGAGCCCTGGTCCGGGAGGATCCCACATGCCGCGGAGCAACTAAGCACGTGCAGCACAACTACTGAGCCCGTGCTCTAGACCCCACGAGCCACAACTACTAAGCCCGTGTGCCACAGCTACTGAGGCCCACATGCCTAGAGCCCGTGCTCTGCAACAAGAGAAGCCACTGCAATGAGAAGCCCGTGCACCCCAATGAAGAGTAGCCCCCGCTCGCCGCAACTAGAAAAAGCCCGTGTGCACCAACGAAGACCCAATGCAGCCAAAAATAAAAATCAATAAAATAAAATAAATTTATAAAAAAAAAAAGAATGATGCATTCCCCAAAGTCGGTGCTTGGAGAGGATAGCTTTGTGTCTGTCCTTTTTTCATGGGGACAAGCAAGGCAGTAAGAAATACATACTTCTTCTCTCCTCGCTGAGTTTCCAAGGGACTTAAATATGTTAAAAGATTGGGACTGACATACACACACTACTATATATAAAATAGATAATTAACAAGGCCCTACTGTATAGCACAGGGAACTCTACTCAGTACTCTGTAATGGCCTATCTGGGAAAAGAATCTAAAAAAGAGGGGATAGATACATGTGTGTAACTGAGTCACTTTGCTGTACAGCAGAAACTAACAACATTGTAAGTCATCTATACTCCAATAAAAATTAAAAAAAAAACAACCCCACCAGTTCAGTGGGCTACTCTTGAAGCCTTAGCATTGAGGAGGAGGAAGGGAAGAGTAAACAAGCAAGCATGAGTCACAGGGAAAGAAAACGGGAAGATGATGGGAAACAGGAGAGAGAAGGAAAAGAAATAAGGAACTAGCGCGGAATAACAGCGGTCCCAAACATTAATGGACTCCTGGGGCTGCCTGTTGGAGACGTGCTTTTCTGGGTTCCACCCCCAGAGTTTCTACAGGGGAGGGAGGCTAAGAATGTGCATTTTCAACAGGCATCCACCAGGAGGTCGTGCTCAGATGGTCCGAAAGCCACTCTCAGAGCACCGCTAGAATTGAGAGTAGAACAGATGGGCCCCTAAGAATGAACGTTCTCATTCACTTTCAGAGCTGTTAGAACTGCCACTTTATTTTGACTAGGATGGTAGGTGGGTGGCCAGAGGGGACGGAGAAGGGTCTAAGGAAGCCGCTCTGGCTCTTCCACCTGGGGGGCTGTCCGAGAAGCCAACATAAAGGATGCACCCAAGAAGCCGAGGAGGGGAAGGAGGGCCCTCCAGGGCCTCCACGAAGGGAGGCTGAGGCAGCCTCCGTCCTTGGACCCGGCCCTGCGTTTGATCCTATTCTCTTTCAAAACATAGGAAGGACTAGGCATAGTGAAGTTAACCGTGACTAGCAATAGCGAAAATAGCACCCATTTTTAAAAACCTCGACTCTTGGCAATCCTAAGATCACCTGGGCTGATCACCTGGGCTGTGTGTTGAAAATAACTTGTTTTCAGCAATTCCCCTCCCTCCTCCCTTCCCGTTCCTCCTTCCTGCTTTGACAGTGGGTCTCGTGACCCAACCTGGCCAGCACACATGCTATCTTTCCTTTTGCCATCTGGAGCCTTTTCAAGTTTCCTGGAAAATCTGAGAAAAAGGAACTTGCTAGAAGCCAGACACTAAATAAAGCAGAGAGTGAGGACAAAGCGGGTGAGCTTTCTTCTCAGGTCCTGGGGAGTCAGTATGGGTGTGATGTCTTCTCGTGCATAAAATACCTCCGAAGGATAACCAGGACGCTGCCGACAAAGCCAGAAATAAGTCAAGGATGCATCTTGGGCAACAGTCTGGACTGCAGGGGCTCCTCGGAGGGCCTGGTCGGGCTGCCCGCCGTGCACAGATGCCCGCTCCAACACTCTACCGTGCTTTACTCATATTGTTAAGAATGTTAGTGGTGGGCTTCCCTGGTGGCGCAGTGGTTAAGAATCCACCTGCCAACGCAGGACACACGGGTTCGAGTCCTGGTCCGGGAAGATCCCACATGCCGCGGAGCAACTAAGCCCGTGTGCCACAACTACTGAGCCTGCGCTCTAGAGCCCGCGAGCCACAGCTACTGAGCCCGTGTGCCACAACTACTGAAGCCCGAGCGCCTAGAGCTCGTGCTCCGCAACAAGAGAAGCCACTGCAATGAGAAGCCCGCGCACCGCAACGAAGAGTAGCCCCCACTCGCTGCAACTAGAGAAAGCCCGCACGCAGCAACAAAGACCCAACGCAGCCAAAAACTAAATAAATAAATAAATAAATTTATTTAAAAAAAAAAAAAGAGGCACGGGAAGAGCCATAGACAATGTGTCACAAATGGGTCTGGCTGTGTCCTAATAAAACTTAAAAAAAAAAAAAAAATGTTAGTGTTAAGTGTCCCTTACACATGGGTGGGGAAGTCAGACAACGAAATATGAGGAGGATGGTAACAGCTGTGAGACAGCTTGTGTCGGCTGCTTTATCTACATGATCCCTAATCCTTGAAACCCTGGCAAAAAGGCTAATATTAACTCCATTTTACAGATGAGGGATCTGAAGTTCAGGGTGGGTTAAAGCACTTGGCCTTACAGTCACGGTGTTGTGGCCCTGTGCTGTAACTTCCAGCTTCCTGGCTATGGAGCCAAACCCAGACTGCCCCAGAGACCTTTCCAGGGCTGTCTTACACACACCCAGAGAGCTTTTATGATAAATAAAAGACCTGGGGTTTTGGTCTGGCTTCAGTCATGGACTAGCCAAGTGACCACAGCCAAACAGGTTCTCCATGTGTAGGCTGAATGGCTGGACTTCATCTCTAAGGTTTGTTCCAGCTCTAAAATGCTCTCTGATTCCCGGGAAAGGAAAATCTGGTGACTCTTAAAATAGTGCTCAACCTCAGTTGTGAAATGACTTTACCTAGATGCTCTGTCAGACTGACAGAGATCAAAACATTTGCCACGTGTTGGTCAAATATCTCTGATTTTTTTTTTTTTTTTTTTTTTTGGCCTTGCCGCACAGCTTAGTCCCCCAACCAGGGATTGAACCCAGGCCCCGGCAGTGAAAGCTCAGAGTCCTAACCACTGGACCACCAGGGAACTCCTCCTACCTATTACTGGGGAACTATAGGTAGGTATCATCTCTACAGACGGCAGTTTAGCAACATCTATTAAAATTCCAAATGTGAGCAAGCGAACTCTGACCTAGCAATTCCACTGCTTCCCATTTTTCTTTTTTAATTAAAAATTTGTTTTTCAAGATTTAACCTTTTATTTATTTATTTATTTATTTATTTATTTATTTATTTATTTATTTATTTATTTATTTATGGGTGTGTTCGGTCTTCGTTTCTGTGCGAGGGCTTTCTCTAGTTGTGGCAAGCGGGGGCCACTCTTCATCGCGGCGCGTGGGCCTCTCACTATCGCGGCCTCTCTTGTTGTGGAGCACAGGCTCCAGACGCGCAGGCTCAGTAATTGTGGCTCACGGGCCCAGTTGCTCCGCGGCACGTGGGATCTTCCCAGACCAGGGCTCGAACCCATGTCCCCTGCACTGGCAGGCAAACTCTCAACCACTGCGCCACCAGGGAAGCCCCAAGATTTAACCTTTTTATTGCAGTACAGTTAATTTACAATGTTGTGTTAGTTTCAGGTGTAAAGCAAAGTGATTTAGTTATCTTTACACATATACATACATATTATATATATATTATACATATATGTGATATGTATATAACAGCCAAGACATGGAAGCCACCGAAACATTCATCAACAGATGAATGGATAAAGAAGGTGTGGTACATATATGCACAATGGAATATTACTCAGCCATAAAAAAGAAAGAAATAATGCCATTTGCAGCAACATGGATGGACCTAGAGATGATCATACTAAGTGAAGTAAGTCACAGAAAGACAAATATCATAAGATATCACACTTATATGTGGAATCTAAAATATGATGTAAATGAACTAATTTACAAAACAGAAATAGACTCACGGACACAGAAAACAAACTTATGATTACCAAAGGGGAAATGGGTGGGGAGGGATAAATGAGGAGTTTGGGATCAACAGATACACACTCCTATATGTAAAATAGATAACCAAGGACCTCCTGCAGAGCACAGGGAACTCGATATATTCAGTATCTTGTAATAACCACTGCTTTCCAATTCTGTCTCCAGTCTCCACAAGAGAAATCACTAAATTGCCCTGAGTCCTTTTTTCTTGTAGAAACATTACTGCTGCTTGTCTTCCCTTTCTAATAAGAACTTCCAGAAAAGCTTTCCTATAAAAAGTCAATAAAACATTACTTATGAACTTTACTACCTTTCCCACAGAATCTGGGGAAAGCAAAACCAAACCAAACCAATTTGCAGAGATGCAGATGGATGAGAAAGGACCCCACCTAGAAACCTTACCGCCTTAGGCACCAGCAGTCAATTACCAAGGGTGAATTGCATTATTACTTATAAAGCACGTTCAACAGGGGTATCCTGGCCAGGATTCTTTCTATACTCCTCCTTCTCCAGCTTTCAACTTCCCTTGTAATAAGATGGCACTGTCGTGGTAGGCAGCAACCCCAGGCCACCTTTCAGCACCCTCCCTGCCCATCACACACCTCTCCCTTCCTCCCCACTGTCCTGCCAAGACCCGTTAAAGTCTGAACAGAACCCAGGGAGAACTTTATTCTACATTTAATACATTCTAAAAGATCTAAGACCTAACCCTATAACAAGAAGATTTACTTCTTTTCCCCTGTGCTCTAGTGTATTTTATTTTTATTTATTTATTTTTATTGGCGTAGAGTTGATTTACAATGTTGTGTTTGTTTCAGGTGTACAGCAAAGTGGTTCAGTTATACACATACAAATACTCATTCTCTTTTCGATTCTTTACCCATATAAGGTTATTACAGAATACTGAGTGGAGTTCCATGTGCTGTACAGTAGGCCCTTGTTGGTCACCTATTTTATATATAGTAGTGCGTGTATGTTAATCTCAAACTCCTAATTTATCCCTCCCCCCACGTTTCCCCTTTGGTAACCGTTAAGTTTGTTTTAGCAATTTGTGAGTCTGTTTGTTTTATAAATAAGTTCATTTGTATCATTTTTAAATTAGATTCCACACATGAGTGATACCATATAATATTTGTCTTTCTCTGTCTGACTAACTTCACGTCGTATGATAATCTCTAGGTCCATCCATGTTGCTGCAAATGGCATTATTTTGTTCTTTTTAATGGCTGAGTAATATTCCATTGTATATATGTACCACATCTTCTTTATCCATTCCTCTGTTGGTAGACATTTAGGTTGCTTCTATGTCTTGGCTATTGTAAATAGTGCTGCAATAAACATTGGAGTGCAAGAAGATTTACTTTTGTTTGTTTTTTATTTCAAGGGTTTAATATTTTTAACAATATTGAAAATATTTTTAATAATATTTAAAAGCCTAAAAGGCTTTAAGTTTCTGACTTTTAGTATTATGTTTAGAAAGACTTATATATACATTTTAATTTTCACTTAGATTTTTAACTTTTTTCCCCTTTATTTATATGTTTAGTTTTAATCAATCTAAATTATATTTTGGTATATGGCATGAGATAAGACTCTCCTGTAATCCTCCCAAATAGTTGAGTTGTTCTCACATCATTTATTGACTCTTTCATTCTTTCCCCCAATGGCTCATACTTAAATTCTTATGCATATGGTTATTCTTTCTTTCACCTTCTGGGCTGTGCCATTGACCCAGATTCCCATGCCTATAATATGTTGTTTACCTGACTGTGGCTTTACAATATGTTTTGCTATCTGGTAGTTCAAGTTCTCTCACTAACTTGTTCAGTATTCTTATCTAGTCTTGCTCGCTCAGACTTCTAGATGAAGTTTAGAACGGCTCTGTCAAGTTAAAAAAAAAAAAAAATTCCATAGGAACTGTGCCTATGATTGCATCAAATTTGTAAATTAAATAGGATTGCTCATTCAGCCTTCCCACCCAGAAATATATGGTATGCCTCTCTAGGGGAAGCCACTTAAAGAAAAGAGAAGAATCTCAAGTTAGTTCCTGAATTACTGCATAATTACAAACAACAGCTCAGGCTGCGGTGGTTCACTAGAAAGTTAAAGGAAAAAAGTCAGCACTTTTGCATAAATAACCTGCTTAAAGCGTTTTCAAATAGGCTTCTCCTTCCCCAGTATCTCCTGCAGCAGACAAGCTACCCTCTGGGAAATGGACCTAGAGATTATCATACTAAGTGAAGTAAGTTCAAAAGAGAAAGACAAATACCATATGATATCACTTATATGTGGAATCTAAAGTGTGACACAAATGAACTTATCCACGAAATAGAAACAGACTCACAGACATAGAGAACAGACTTGTGGTTGCCAAGGGGAAGAGGGTGTAGGGGAGGGGTGGATTGGGAGTTTGGGGTTAGCAGATGCAAACTAGTATATATGGAATGGATAAACAACACAGTGCTACTGTACAGGGAACTATATTCAATATCCTGGGATAAACCATAATGGAAAAGAATATGAAAAAGAATGTGTATACATGTATAACTAAACCACTTTGCTGTACAGTTGAAATTAACACAGCATTGTAAATCAACTATATTTCAATAAAATAAATTTTTTAAAAAAGAGACTAGTTCTAGACCTGGCCTGGGTACCCACTAGCTCTGTGACAGAGGCCAGGGCACATGGTCTCTGAGCAACTTGGTTCCTGCACCTTGAAAAAGCTGGGGGTCGGGGGGATGAGCTCAGACAAAGTTAAATGACCCCTACACACTCTTCAGTGCTGATGTGCCATAAATTCTAACTCACTTCTATTATTTTGTTCTCCTTTGCTTTAGCTTTCTTCCATGTTTGGTTTGGTTAACTGGAGGTTATTAGCTTCTCTTCTGGTTCTCTCAGGGACAAACAGACACACGTGAACTAGGACAAAGCTCAGGTTATCAGAGCTAGTAAAGCTGCTGCCCTGAGACGCCAGGCACAACAGTGCTGAACAGGTAAAGCTCTCCTTGGCACTCTCTCCAAACAGAAGCCACTGTCCTTCCCACCCCAGCTTTCAGGCCCCTCCCACCTGCTCCATGTTCCTCCTCGTGGCCGTTTCAAAACCTTTTGCCTTTTACTGAGAGTGATCTTGATATAACAGAAGAGAAATGTTATACCAGGAGTCAAAGCACTCTTACTAAGGAATGAACATCTGGTATCTGGTATTCAGGCTTATCAGGGTGTGTCCATTCTTTAAAAGAGCAGCTTATTAACTCAAATAATTGCAAACAATGCAACTGGAGTGCAACTAAATTTTAAAAGTGGGGTGAGACCAGGACATTCCAGGGGGGCCCATACATGTCGTTAGGCACTGATCCCCCAGAAAGTCCAGGTCAAAACCTTGGTCTCCTATTGCTGAAAGACTAGTTCTTTCTGGCCAAGTGCTTTTGGAAACGACAAACTGCTGGAACATCCGAGCACAGCACAAATGACAAGTGTGTGTGGTGGGGGCCAAAGTAATATAAATCTTCCACCCAGAAGGAATTCCTGTAAATGTAACTTTTGTCTTTAACAATTTAAAAGCTCGCTAGAAAGAATGTATTTTCTTTCCTTAGCAGATCAGTCAAGATTTTTTTTTTATAAGCAAGATTTCAGTGTGTTATCTGTGACCTTGATGTTAATTGCATAAATCATGTTATGTTCTACACTGAGCATATGATGCTTTTCTGCTGTTTTGTGCCTATTTTGTTTTCCTATGCAGCTTTCTTCCAGCTTTATAGAGATGTAATTGACAGATAACATCCTATAAATTTAAGCTGTACCTATGATAATTTGATACACGTATATATTTCTCATGCATTTTTTTTTTTAAGATGCTGCAAATTCTCAGACATCAGGTGAGAAACTATAAGGCCTTTTCAAACTCTGAGGTATTATGATGTGGTTTCTGTGATGATTAAAAAAAAGTAAACAGTAAAGCTACAAGAAAAATTGTTCTGTACAAGATATATAGAAAATATCCAACTATTTATTCAGGCACCAGCAAAGATATGTTTTATAATAGTGTACCGAACAGCACAACTGAGTTGGAATATGCAGGATTAAGAAGTTTAAAGAAATCCTGCAGTAAATTTGACCAAAATGGCAACATAGAAGGCTCCCGAGCTCCCCTTCTGCCACAGACACACTGAATGTACAGCTACACTGGGAGCAATCCCTTCTGAAAGAGATCCAGAAACTAGCTGAGCGACTCCTACACATCTGGTGAATGAGACAATATCCACATCAAAACAGGTAAGAATGGCTGAGCCAAACAACAAGGTCCTACTGTATAGCACAGGGAACTATATTCAATATCCTGTGATAAACCATAATGGAAAAGAATACATAAAAAAAGAATGTATATGTATGTATAACTGAATCACTTTGCTGTACAGCAGAAATCAACAAAACATTGTAAATCAACTATACTTCAATTAAAAAAAGATCTTTACAATGAAAACTGTAAGACAGGAATGAAAGAAATCGAAAAAGACCCAAATAAATGAAAAGATATTCTATGCTCATGGATTGGAAGAATAAATATTATTAAAATGTCCATACTACCCTAAGTGATCTACAGATTCAAGGCAATCCTTATCAAAATTCCAATGGTATTCTTCACAGAAATAGAAAAAGCAATCCTAAAGTTTGTATGGCGCCACCTAAGATCTGAAACTGTAAATCTAGAAGAATACATAAAGGGTGAGCTCCTTCACATTGGTCTTGGCAATGATTTTTTTGGATTTGACACCAAAAGCAAAGACAACAAAAATAAAAATAAACAAGTTGGACTACATGAAAGTAAAAAGCTTCTGCACAGCAAAGGAAGCCATGGAACAGGAGAAAATATTTGCAAACTACATATCTGATAAGGGGTTAATATCCAAAATATACAAGGTACTCATACAACTCAACGGCAAAAACCACAAATGGTCCAATTTTAAAATGCACAGAGGGACTTCCCTGGCGGTCCAGTGCTTAAGACTCTGCACTTCCACTGCAGGGGGCATGGGTTCGATCCCTGGTTGGGGAACTAGGATCCCACATGCCACGCACCAAGGCCAAAAATTTTTTTTTAAAAATGGGCAGAGAAACTTAATAAGCATTCTTCCAAAGAAGACATACAAAGGGTCAACAGGTACATGAAAAGGTTTTCAGCATTCAACATCATTAATCATGAGGGAAACTGAAATCAAAACCATAAAGAGAATCAACTCACACGTTAGGATGGCTGTTATCAAAAAGAAAAGAGATAACAAATGCTGGTGAGGGTGTAGAAAAAAGGGAACCTTTGTGCACTGTTGATGGGAATGTAAACTGGTATAGCCACTATGGAAAACAGCATGGAGATTTCTCAAAAAATTAAAAATAGAACTACTGTATGATCCAGCAATCCCACTTCTGGGTATATATCCAAAGGGAACAAAATAATTATCTTGAAGAGATATATATGTACTCCCATGTTCACTGCAGCATTATGACAACAGCCAAGACCCAGAAACAACCTAAGTGTTGACGGATGAAAGGAAAGAGAAAATGTGATCCATCTATAGTCAGCCCTCCACATCTGAGGATGTGAAATCCACAGACAGGGAGAACCAACTATATTCATTGGACTATACCATTTTATATAAGGGACTTGAGCATCCAAGGATTTTGGTATCCACGGGGGCTCCTGGAACCAATTCCCTGCAGATACCAAGGGATGACAATATATGGAATATTAGTCAGCCTTAAAAAAGAAGGAAATCTTGTCATTTTTGACAACATAGGTGAACCCGGATGGCATTATGCTAAGTGAAATAAGCCAGGCAGAGAAAGACAAATACTGCATGGTATCACTTATATGTGGAATCTAAAAGAAAAAAAAAACAAAAAAAAACTCACAGAAACAGAGATTAGAAAAGTGGTTCCCAGGGGCTGGGGTATAGGGGAAATAGGAAGAGGTTGATAAAAGGGCACAAATTTTTAGTTACAAAATGAATAAGGTCTGAGGATCTAATGGTAACTATAGTTGATAACACTGTCTTGAATAACTGAAATCTGCTGAGAGTAGAACCTAAATGTTCTCACCAAAACCAAAACCAGTAAACATGTGTGTTAATTTACTCGGAGAGAATACTTTCATAATGTATCTGTATATCAAATCATCACACAGTATACTTTATCTCAGAATTTTTTGGTCAATTATACCTCAATAAAGCTGGAAAAAAAAAATCCTGTAGTAGCTAAAACAGCATGGCTTGACCTTACTGCTTGAAACAGTCAGAGGTCAGAAGCAGCAGTGGCCTGCGTGTGTTATATGTTTTAATTTTCAAAAACATTTTTTGCCTATCTCCTTTTCCTCCCCTGGTAACCCTTAAGAGTTAGAGCCCTCAAACTTTCATTCTACAGAGGCAGAAGACTTTAGATCACATGCTACTCGTGGTTCTGCTGGCTCTCCATCTGCCCTGCTCCCACCCCCTCGGGAGCTGGCTGACCTTCCCAGGCTGCATCACCTGGGTTGCTTCGCCCTCCAGCTTCCACTAGGGACTGGCCAGAGGAGGAGATCCGTGGGTACAGGAGGGAAAGGTGTAACAGAGAAGAACAAACCTGACTCCATACTGGATCTATTCCTTTAGCTCTCACCTTTGCACTCTGCTGCCTGTGCTTCGTTATGCTGGCTCTACTTCTTTGTAAAAGAATGTTGCCTACAGCCTGAAATATACATGATAACACATTCTCAAGGCTCTGCCTCCCAGGCTTGACCTTTAAATGTATAACAATTTTCATTCATACAGAGATAAGAAGTTGCACAACAGAGAATCACATTCGTCTTGTTGGAGGTTTACAGCAGACCTACCTGTACAGCTGCAAGCACATCCCCTTCCGGGTCTGGCCCACCAAGAAGTTCTAAACAACCTGCCACCCCCACCCCCCCCCCGAAGCCTGAATTCTAACTTGGGGGTAAGATGGTTCTTTGGGATGCAAGTCCACCATCTTCTCTGTCTGCTGGCTTTCCAAACAAAGCTGCTATGCCTTGCCCTAACACTTTATCTCTCAATTTAGTGGCCTGTCACGCGGCTGAGCAGTACGAACTTGGACTCGTAACAAAGGGAGAGGCAGGTGAACTTATCCGCCATCTGCTGGGCTGCCACTCTGACAGTGGCCGCATTCTGCCAGGGCCACAGCAGCCCTGGAGGGCGGCTCCTCCTCCAGTGCTCCAACCCACCCACCCGGCCCCCACTTCCAAGCTCTGGTATCCCAGTCCCTTCCCTGCCCCTTCCGGCCAGGGTGGGGATGGCACCCCGCCAGCCGTCCTCCCCGGGTGTCGCACTGTCATTTGCTGGTTCCCCGAATCCTACCCTCTCTTCTATGGAGTCCCCTCAAAAGTGTCTTGCATTTTTGTGGTTTTTTCCTGTTTCCATCCTAACTGATATACTTGCCCACCAAAATCTCACCGTAAGTGGATTGTACAGCCAGGACTAAACAGCTTCCTTAGCTTAAGCTATGCCTCTCTTTCGATCTCAGTCCTTCTCCTACGTGCAAACCGGAATATGAACCTCTTTAGTGCACGTCATGAATAATTTAGCAATTTCCGTTAACCCAAGTGGTCTCAACCAACACTGCTGATTGTCATGATGAGAAGCAGGGGGGTGGGTGAGCCAGCATGCTGCTAAACATCTTCTAATACACGGGACGGCCCTCCCCCAACAAAGAGTTATCCAGCCCCAAATATCAACAGTGCCAAGGATGAGAAACCCTGGATTACTCCTCATGCGGAATGAACCACAGCTGTGACTTTCCTCCTCTCCGAAATGCTCTCAGATGCCTATAACCACTGCCCCAAAGCCAGGCCCCTGGCAGAAGTACGGGAGAAGGATTAGGGAGACGGTGATCTTCTCGGATGGGGCCAGGTGCTGGCCTGAGAGGTCCAAAGTTTAAGGTAAAAGTGACCCTTGCCCCCAGACTGGGTTTTCCTTTCTTGGAGGGAGCTGATACTTTGGGGCCTACCAAGGAAAATAAAATGGCTACATGGGGCAAAGGTCTGGAAATATACACATCAAAATCTTAACTGCAATTATGTCTCTGAGTGGTGACATTTTTAGTGATTTTGTTTCTTTTTGCTTATCTATATATTTTAAATTTTGCTATAAAGGTAAGTTAACATTTATATTTTCATTCAAAACTCTAAAAAAAGTTATAAATTATGCCATATTCACTGACTCCATCCCTCCCAGCCCCAGTTCCTCAAATGAGTAGACTTTCACATGGCAATATATCAGGGTGCTCTAATAATGAAGTACAGAAAATAATCTTTCTAGCTAATTGTAAGGAATGGCTCTACTTCCTCCAAGGCCATTCATATTTGAGGAATGAATGAATGAAGTATGTTTCAAACAACAGGAACAATGCAAATGACCAAGTTTACTTTCCTAGAGACAAATTTGAGACTCAACTAGAAAAACAGTATAGACCTGCAATGTCCTATAAGGCAGCCACTAGACACACACTTTTTTTAAATTGAAGTAGTATAGTGGATTTACGATGTTGTGCCAGTCTCTGCTATACAGCAAAGTGACTCAGTTATACACATAAGTACATTCCTTTTCTAAATATTCTTTTCCATTATGGTTTATCCCGGGAGACTGGATATAGTTCCCTGTGCTGTACAGTAGGACCTTGTTGTTTATCCATTCTAACTGTAATAGTTTGCATCTACCAGCACCAAAATCCCAGTCCAACCCTCTCCCTCCCCGTCCCCCTTGGCAACTGTAAGTCTGATCTCTATGTCTGTGAATCTATTTCCGTTTTGTAGGTAGGTTCATTCGTGTCATATTTTAGATTCCACATATAAGTGATATCATATGGTATTTGTCTTTCTCTTTCTGACTTACTTCACTTTGTATAATAGTCTCTAGTTGCACCCATGTTGCTGCAAATGGCATTATTTCACTCTTTTTTATGGCTGAGTAGTATTCCATTGTATATATGCACCGCATCTTCTTTATCCATTCACCTGTCGATTGACATTTAGGTTGCTCCCATGTTTTGGCTGTTGTAAATAATGCTGCTATGAACATGGGGTGCACATATCTTTTTGAATTATAGTTTTGTCCCGGTATGTGCCCAGGAGTGGGACTGCTGGATCATACGATAATTCTATTTTTAGTTCTCTGAGGAACCTCCATATTGTTTTCCATATAGACACACACTATTTAAATGTAAATTAATTAAATACAGAACATTTCCATTTTCACAGCAAGTTCACACTTTAATTTTTCCCCTGGACTTATTTTCTGTCTTACATTATCTCTGCTCCCAATATCTGGTTACATTCATTCTATGTTGACTTGTTACTATTCTACGTGATTCTGTTGCAAACTACCTTAGTTCCTTTGTGGAACAATTCAGGGTTACCAGTACTTTGAAATAGCTGTGTCTAGATAACCCTGTTGTTGCTGGGAGCTCAGCCTTAGTTTTTTTTTTAAGAGTGCATTTAATTCATGTAACCCTCAGAACAACATCTGACATCATAAGAGTTTCCAGTTTCCAAAGAGGAGAGCGCGGCCAGGAGAGCTTAAGGGACCTACGCAGGGTTCCTACCGAGGAGCTGAACCCCAGCGCGGCGGGTCCCCGGATTCCCTTCCGGCCGAACCCTCGACACCCGCCCGCAGCAGGAGCCGAATACCTCTGCATAAAAACCGAAACCATCACCATTTTACAAATGAAACATAGATGTAATGTTTTTAATAGTTGGTCTTTGTTTACTTGAGACAGGCCCTCCCTGGGGAGCACGTCGGGATCCCGGGCCAGCGGAGCCTCCAGAAAGCGAGATCCGCGCCGGGCCCGGGCGGGGCGAGGTGGGCGGCGCTGAGGGCTCGCGGGCCCGGCAGCGGGGCGGGCGCCGGGTCTCCCACTAGCATCAGTTTTCAGGCTCCTGCTTGAGGGTTTTAGAAAAGCCCGACGCGACCCAGATCCCCCCGCGCACCTTACCTGCCGCTGGGCACAAAGCTCGAGCTCTCCAAGCCGCCTCCGGGCTCCGTGCCACCACCCTGAGCAGCCGGGCAGAAGCGCGGCTGGGATTGGCTGCCCGGCTACGGGACTCGGGGGCGCGGGGGGAGGGGAGCCGGGGAAGGAGGAGGAGAAACGGGGCGGAGGAGTGGGGTGAGGGGAGGGGTCCCGCCTTCCGCCTGCTCCCGGGACTGCACGGCCCCAGCACTGTGCTGGCCTACGGAACCCGCAGGACTGGCTGTGAACTTGTCCGGGCAGTGTCTGCAACCCAGCTCCTGCCCTGTCCCTGCGCGAGTGGGCCGAGGGCGTGCGTCCACAGGGGAGGGAGAGCCCTAGGCGCGTGCTCCCGGGCCTGTAGAGGCGTCTGGGGCTGTGCTCGGTGTGCCCTGTCCGCTAGTGGTGCGTATCGCCTCCCAGTCCTCCGGCCCCGCTCACACCACGTGGAACCCGCTAGATCCTTTTTGGGTTAGTAGCCCCGGCCCTGGTGGAACAGGCAGGGAAGCCTCTCTCTCTCTCTCTCTCTGTCTCCGTCTCTGTCTCTCTCTCTCTCTCCCCCGCCCTCTCGTAAAATACACATAACATAAAATTTCCATCTTAACCATTTTTTAAGTGTACAGTTCAGTGGTATCAAATACGTTCACATCCTTGTGCAAAAATCACCTCTGTCCATCCCCGTAACTGTTTTCATCTTGTGAAATTGAAGCTCTATCCCCATTAAACAATAAGTCCCCGTTATTCCTTGCCCCCAGCCCCTGGTAACCACCAGTCTACTTTCTGTCTTTATGATTTTGACTATTCTAAGTACCTCATATAAGTGGGGTCATGCAGTATGTATCTTTTTCTGACTGGGTTGTTTCATTTAGCATAATGTCCCCAAGGTTCATCCATGTTGAAATCATACTGCAGAATCTCTTTCCTTTTTAAGACTGAACAATATTCCATTGTATGTATATCCACATTTCGCTTATCCGTTCAACCACTGATGGACACTTGAGTTGCTTCCACGGTTTAGTTATTACGAATAATACTGCTATGAACGTGGGTGTACAAATATCTCTTGGGACCCTACTTTCTGGGTATATGCACAGAAGTGGAATTGCTGGATCATATAGTAATTCTATCTTTAATGACTTGAGGAAACACCATACTGTTTTCCATAGTGACTGTACCAATTTCCACCAGTAGTACACCAGGGTCCCAATTTCTCCATATCCTTGCAAACACTCATATTCTATTTTTTTGATAGTAGCCATCCTAATAGGTGTAAGGTGGTAGGTATCTCATTGCAGTTTTGATTTGCATTTCCCTAATGATTGGTGATGTTGAGCATCTTTTCATGTGCTTGTTAGCCATTTGTATCTTTTCTTTGGAGAAATATCTATTCAAGTTTTTTGCTTATTTTGAATCAGGTTGTTAAGTTTTGTTGTTAAGTTTTAAGAGTTCTCTATATATTCTGGATATTAATCTTTTGTCAAATATATGATTTGCAAATATTTTCTCCCATTGTATGGGTTGCCTTTTTACTCTGTTGGTGCACAAAATTTTTAAATTTTCATGAAGTCCAGTTTGTCTATTTTTCCTTTTGTTACCTGTGCCTTTGGTGTCATGTCCAAGAAATCATTACTAAATCCCATGTCATGAAATGTTTTCTTCTATTGTTTTAGGTCTTACATTTAGGTCCTTGATCCGTTTTGAGCTAATTTTTGTATATGATTCTTTTTTATTTTTGGCCACGCCACAGAGCATGCAGGATTAGTTCCCCGACCAGGGATTGAACCCATGCCCCCTGCAGTGGAAGCATGGAGTCCTAACCACCGGACCACCAGGGAGTTCCCTATGATTCTTTTTCATTGTGGATAACCAGTTTTTCCAGCAACAATTGTTGAATAGGCTGTCCTTTCCCCATTGAATGGCCTTGGCTCCATTGCCAAAAATCATTTGACCACATTCAGGGGGTTATTTTTTGGTTCCCGATTCTATTCCATTGGTCAATATCTCTGTCTTTATGCCAGTACCACACCGTTTTGATTACTGTAGCTTTGTAATAAGTTTTGAAATCAGGAAATCAGGGGTAAAGTTGTCCACTTTAGCTCCTTTTCAAGATTGTTTTGGCAATTTGGGGTCCCTTGAAATTCCATATGAGTTTTAGGCTGTGTTTTTCTATTTCTGCAAAAAACATTGTTGGAATTTTCACATGGATTGTTTTGAATCTGTAGATTACTTTGGGTATTAATTGACATTTTAACAATATTAAGTCTTTCACGCCATGAACATGGGCTGCTTTTCCATTTATTTGTCTTCTTTAATTTCTTTCAGTCTACTGCCATCCCACCCTGAATGCACCCGATCTCATCTAATTTCTTTCAGCAATGTTTTGTGTTTTGTAGTTTTCATTGTACAAATCTTTCACCTCCTTGGTTAAGTTAATGCCTTAGTAATTTATTCAGTTTGATGGTGTTATATATAGACTTGTTTTTGTTGTTTCTTTTCAGATAGCTCATTGTCAGTGTATAAAAATGCAACTGATTTTTGTGTGTTGGCTTTATAACTTGCTACCTTGTTGAAAATTTATTAGTTCTAACAGTATTTTTTTTGTGGATTTGGGTTTTCTATATATTAGATCATATAATCCATGAAGAGAAATAACTTTACTTCTTCCTTTCCAATTTGGATGACTTTTATTTCTTTTTTTTTTTTTGCTTAATTGCACTGTCTAGAATTCCAGTATTGTGTTGAATTGAAGTGGTGAAAGTGGGCACTCTCGCCTTTTTCCTGGTCTTAGAGGAAAAGCTTTCAGTCTTTCACCATTGAGTCTGATGTTCACTGTGAGTTCTTCATAAATGCCTTTTATTATGATGAGGTAGTTTTCTTTTATTCTAGTTTGTTGAGTATTTTTATCATGAAAGGATGTTGAATTTTTTCAAATGCTTTTCCTGCATCAATTGGAGTGATCATGTGGTTTTTCCCCTTCATTACATTGATTGATTTTCATATGTTGAACCATCCCACTTGGTTATGGTGTATAATCCTTTCAATATGCTGCTGAATTCTGTTTTCCTAGTATTTTGGTGAGCATTTCTGCAACAATGTTTATAAGGGATATTGATCTGTAGTTTTCTTTTTTTAGGGTGCCTTTGTCTATCTTTGTTACCAGGGTAATAATGGGCTCATAGTTAGGGAGTATTCCCTCCTGTTCTTTCTTTCTTTTCTTTTTTTTGCATATTTGAGAAGAATTAGTATTCTTCTTTAAATGTTGGTAGGATTCACCAGTGAAGCCATCAGGTCCAGGACATTTCTTTGTGGGGAGGGTTTTTATTACTGATTCAATCTCCTTACTAGTTACAGGTCTTTTCAGACTTTCTACTTCTTCATGATTTAGTCTTGAGAGGTTTTGTGTTTCTAGGAATTTGTCCATTTCATTTAGGTTCTCCAATTTGTTGTTGTACAAGTGTTCATAGTACTCTCTTACAATCCTTTTTATTTCTGTAGAATCAGTAGTAATGTCACTACTTTCATTTCTGATTTTAGTAGTTTGAGTCTTTTCTCTCTTTTTCTTAGTCCATGTAGCTAAAGGTTTGCCAATTTTGCTGATCTTTTCAAAGAACTGACTTTTGGTGTCACTGATTTTCTCTATTTTTTTTTTTAATAAATTTATTTATTTATTTATTTATTTATTTATTTATTTTTGGCTGTGTTGGGTCTTCGTTTCTGTGCGAGGGCTTTCTCCAGTTGCGGTGAGCGGGGGCCACTCTTCATCGCGGTGCGTGGGCCTCTCACTGTCGCGGCCTCTCTTGTTGCGGAGCACAAGTAGTTGTGGCTCACGGGCTTAGCTGCTCCGCAGCATGCGGGATCTTCCCAGACCAGGGCTCGAACCCGTGTCCCCTGCATTGGCAGGCAGATTCCCAACCACTGCGCCACCAGGGAAGCCCTCTCTATTGTTTTTATATTCTCTATTTCATCTGTCTCTGCTCTAATCTCTATTGTTTCCTCTTTTCTGCTAGCTTTGAGTTTGTTCTTCTTTTTCCAGTTCCTTTGGTTGTAAAGTTAGGTTGCTGATTGGAAATCTTTCTTGTTTTTAATGTAAGCATTTATAGCTATAATTTTCCCCCTTAGCACTGCTTTTGCTGAGTCCCATAAGTTATGGTATGTAATGTTTTCATTTTTATTCATCTCTAAGTATTTGCTAATTTCCCTTATATTTTCTTTTTTGTTCCATTGGGTGTTTAAATGCATATTGTTTAATTTCCACAATTTTGTGAATTTTCCAGTTTTCTTTTTTTATTGATTTCTAACTATGTCCATTGTGGTCAGAGAAGATACTTTGTATATCTACCTTTTCAAACCTACTGAGACTTAATTTGCAGCCTAACATATGGTCTATCCTGAAAAATGCCCAATGTGCACTTGAGAAGTCGTAGTCTGTTGCTGAGTAGAGTGTTCTGTGTATAACTATTAGATCAGTTGGTTTATTGTGTTAAGTCCTCTGTTTCCTCAATTATATTCTGCCTTTTTTTTTTAGCCATTATTGTGAGCGGGGTATTGAAATCTTCAACTATTGATATTGTTATAGAACTATTTCTCCCTTCAATTTTGTCAGTTTTTGCTTCATATATTTTGATGTTCTGTAACAAGGTGTGTATATGTTTATAATCGTTAAATCTTCTTGCTTTACTGAATCTTTTATTAACATATAATGTCCTTTTTGTTATAATCTTTTTTGATTTAAAGTCTATTTTGTCGATATTATTACAGCCATATCTGCTCTCTTTTGGTTACTATTTTCATGGACTATCTTTTCCCATTCTTTCACTTTCAACGTGTTCGTGTTTTTGGATCTCAACTGCATCTCCTGTTAACAGCATATAGTTGCATCATATTTTTTTTATCCATTCTGCCAATCTGGGTCTTTTGATTGGAGAGTTTAATCTATTTACATTGAAAGTAATTACTGATAATGAGGCTCTTTTGGGTTTGGGGAGGGGGGGTTGTTTGTTCTTTTAATATTTATTTATTTGGCTGCATTGGGTCTTAGTTGCGGCACGTGGGATCTTTGTTGTGGCATGTGGGATCTTTCGTTGCAGTGTGAGGGCTTCTCTCTAGTTGTGGCACACGGGCTCCAGAGCACACGGGCCCAGTAGTTGTGGCACACGGGCTCTCTAGTTGTGGTGCGCAGGCTCCAGAGTGTGTGGGCTCAGTAGTTGTGGCACATGGGCTTAGTTGCCCTGTGGCATGTGGGATATTAGTTCCCTGACCAGGGTTTGACTGCGTTTCCCCTGCATTGGAAAGTGGATTCTTAACCACTGGACCACCAGGGAAGTCCTGAGGCTCTTTTCTTATTATGCTAGTTGTTTTCTATATGCCTTATAGCTTTTTTGTCTCTCATTTCCTGCATTACTATCTGTTTTTGTGTTTAGTTGATAGTGAAATGTTTAAGTCCCTTTATCATTTCCTTTTATGTATAGAATATAGCTATTTTTTTGTGGCTACCATGGGGATTACATTTAACATCCTAAAGTTATAACATTCTAATTTATACCAGCTTAACTTCAATAACATACAAAAACTCTGCTCCTTTACAGCTCTATCTCCACCTCTTTCAGTTGTTGATGTCGCAAAATTATATCTTTATACATTATGTGCCCCAAAACATAAACTAATAATTATTTTAAATCATGTAGAAAACAAAAGTGCAGTTACAAACCATTGTTACAGTGATATAGCTTTTATGATTGCCCTTGTATTTCTCTTTACTGAGATCTTTATTTCTCCATACAGCTTTAAGTTACTGTCTGGTGTCCTCATTTCACCTTACAGGACTCCCTTGAGCATTTCTTGCAGGGCAGATCTAATGGTTACAAACTCCCTCAGTTTTTGTTTATCTGAGACTGTCTTGATTTCTTCCTCAGTTTTGAAGATAGTGTTTGCCAGATTTAGAATTCTTATTGATACCTTTTTTTTCTTTTAGCACTTTGAATATATCAGCCCACTTCTGGCTTCCAAGTTTTCTGATGAGAAATTTGCTGATAATCTTTTTGACAATCCCTAGTATGTGATGATTTTCTTCTCTCTTGGCTGCTTTTAAGATTATCTCTTTGGCTTTTGTAAGTTTGATTATATGTATGTTGGTATGGATCTCTTGAGTTCATTTTACTTGGAGTTTGTTGAATTTCTTGGATGTTTATATTCATGGCTTTCAACAAATTTGTGAAGTTTTCAGCCATTATTTCTTCAAATATTCTCTCTACCCCTTTCCCTCTCTATTATTCTTCTTGGACTCCCACATACATTTATTCTTCTGCTTGATATTATCCTGTATGTCCCTTAGGCTATGTTCGCTTTTCAATTTTTTCTCTCTGTTCCTCATACTTGATCATTTTAATTGTCCTGTCAAGTTCACTGTTTCTTTCTTCTGCCGGTTAAAATCTGCCTTTGAATCCCTCTCATGAATTTTTTGTTTCAGTCATTGTACTTTTCAGCTCGAGAATTTCTATTTTATTTCATTTTAGGCTTTCTATGAATTGGTATTTCCATTTTGCTCACACATTGTTTTCTTGACTTTTTCCACATCTTCCTTTAGTTCTTTGAGCATCATTAAGACAGTTGTTTTAAAGATTTGTCTAGTATATCCGTCTTCAGGTCTTTTTCAGGGACAATTTCTGTTGATTTCTTTCCTTTGAATGGGCTATACTTTTCTGTTTCTCTGTATGCCTTGTGATTTTTTTGCAGAACTTTGATCATTTGAATCTAATAACGCAGTAATGCTGGAAATCAGATCTTCCCCCTTCCCCAGGGTTTACTGATTTCTCTTATTGTTGTTGTTTTTGTTTATTTATTTTTAAATTGTTGTAGGTTGTCTGTGTTGTGAGGATCAGCCTTAGGTGTAAATTTAAGGTCTTCTCAGATCTTTTGTGAGCCTTTCCCTGGGCATGTGTGCTCACTTTCCAATTTTCCCCCTTATATGCAGTTGTTTTTTATGTCCTAGTCTTTAATGTCTGGCTCCCAAAGGGGGAAGAAGCAAAAACGGCAGGGGGGGACGGGCATTGGCCCTTTTCAACCCCTGGACGTCACTTCAGTTGGGGAGGAGGGGCTTGCCACAATGAACGGAGGTGAAACGACAATGGCTGCCCACCTCTTTGACTACATCTCTATGATGATAAGCAGCAGTGATCAGAGCACAGATAATTGGAGGACAGGCTCCTGACTCCTGCAACCTGTGTGTAAGCTGCTCCAGCAACATGTACACAGCTGACTGCCATGCAGCTGGGGATGGGGGATGGGTAGCTGCTACTGTGCTAAGAGCTGAAATTGACTGAAATTAACCACTATTTACCATCGAAATCTTCCCCTGGAAGTTGAAAGCCTTCAGCAGACCTCAGAGTTCCTAAATAGTTACCTGAGACAGATTCTGACAGTATAATTGCTTTCTAGGTGGCCAGACAGATTCTTGGTGCTTCCTACTCCACTATCTTCCCAGAATCAGGACTCTGACCTGTTAGGTTGACTGGTATTTCCCTCAACAAAGAGTTTTCATCCTTTATCCTATGACCTGGCAAATCTGCTTAACTAAGTGAGAAGAGAGAAGGCAAATCTTTTTATCTTGGCTTTAAATTTTTATCCCCAGCCCATACCTGTGTCCTGAACTCCGTACTCCTCTATCAGTGGTCTACTTAATATCTCCTCTTGGATATCTGAAATACATCTCAATATGTCAAAATCTGTGCCCCTGATCTTTTCCCTAATTACTCTTCCCATATTATTACCAACTCCATCCTTCCAGTTGTTCAGCTCCAAAACCTGGTGTTATCCTTGACTCATCTTTCTCTCCCATCCCACATCCATGGGCCAAGAAATTCTGTTGGATAGAGTCTCCTAGCATATACAGTCTGACTACTTCTTACCATACATCCTTCATCTCCCACCTGAGTCATTGAAGTCTTCTCCTTCCTGGCCTTCCTGTCGTTTATCCCCACACAGTAGCCAGAGTGACCTTGAAAAAATGAAAGGTCATGTCCCTCTTCTGCTCAAAGCTTCCAGTGGTTTCCCCTTTAATTCAGAGTAAAAGCCAAAACTCTCACAACGCCCCTCAAGGCCCTAGACGACGTGCTCCTCCATTACTCCTGCAACCTGAATACTACTATCCTCTCCTTGGCTGATCCAGTTACTCTGGCCTTCTTGCTATTCCTTGAACAGGCAGGCAGGCTTCTGCTGTAGGGCCTTTGCACTAGCTGGTCCCTCTCTGGAATGCATGGCTAATTCCCATTTCCTGATCTTTGCTCAAATTCCATCTCAGTGAGAACTATCCTTGCCACCTTTTTCAAAATTATCACCTGCCCTACTCCTGACTTCCTTAATTTGCTTAATTCTTCTCATAGCACTTGTCATCTCCCAATATACTCTATTATTTATTTATTTACTATGATTATTGTTTATTATCTGTCTCTTCCATCCACCTACCCCTGCCTCTTGGGCCATGATATGCCCTTTCTTGAAAATAAAAAAAAGCTGCCACCAGAGATATGCTACATTTTCACTGGCAAGGCCTAGATCATAAGCCAAACTCTGGGGTCCGAATGTGAGATCATTTTAAATAAACCACATGGAGAAGAGGTGGTTCCCCACAAGGAAATGCTGGGTTCTGTTTCTAGGAGAAGAGATGCTGGCTAGGCAAAACCCACAGGTGTTCACTTGCTGAGACTAGCACACCCAGAAGAAATATGGGAGAGTCTGTGAGAGGGGCCACATGTGTCATTGAGTGTAGGGTGTAAGGACGAGACCGCCAACACCCTAGCTTTCTTGTAATGATGTGTCATGAATCTGTTAGTTTATTTATCTTAATCCCTGTGTAGTCTGATTTTTTTGTTCATTTTCTACTCCTTTCTTGAGTAAGAACTTCCCATGATACAAAGTAGTAACCTTCTCCAACCTGAAGGACTTTGTGATAGGTTGCAGGGGACAGTAGCAGGCTGCCTCAGGCCACAAGTAGTAGGAATCCCCCACTCAAATAACATTAAACAATAAGGAGCTGCGTTAGGGCTCCAGCTCCATTTCTCTGTCATTCGCTTTGCTGGGTTTTTTCCCCCTATGAATGACAGATTTTGTATAGATTTGTATAGATTTTGATTAAGACATCAGGATACAGTAGATGTGAAATTCTAGGACCAGATCTCCGAGGATATAAGAAGGACTCAAAGGGGAGGGATGATTTGGTGAGGAAAACTCTGAAGAGTTCTTGCTGTGCTGTGAATTCCCCTTCTCCCCGTTTGAGGGAAGCTGCAGCCAGCCAGCTTCCAGAAGCTGGCTATTTCCCTCATGTCATGCCTCCAGGCTTCCAGAAGACCACTTGGGGAACTTGATAAGTGTGTCAGTAACTTGAAGAACTCTCTGGACCGTCATCTACTCTCACCTGGGAAAGACAGGCTGTGGACAGCTGGGGTGGCAGAGCTAGCAGTGTGACGCTCTGCTGGGGCTGGTCAGCACACACAGAGGGTTGGTTCATAGGATGCATTCATGTTTCCCATGGTCAGGTGTGGGACATGCAGAAGAGACAGTCCTCCTGCGTCCAGTCCGATAAAGCTGCCTAGAGAGGCAGAGGGATCCTCTCAGGAAGAAGCTCTAGGTAAATGTCCGATTTGTAGGGACTGAGGAAGGAGTTACAATACATCTGCCTAGAGCAGGAGAATTTCTGGAGAGAGGTCCTTGGTGAAGGTCACCTCCAAAGAGTTTGTAAAAATCCCAGTCCGAAATTAAGATCATGTATGTAATGCCTCAAAATCTTCTAATAGGAACTGTTCAATTAGGTTCCATTTTTTATTCCTTACCAGTCAGAACACTTTCAGGATCTCTCTCTTTCACAGAATCAGCAAGTTGCTTATAAATTCATTTCACTCTATTGGAGAAATTTTGCAAGTGAGAGGTATTTTTTTTCCCCTGCATTTTGTTCCATCCAAATGTCAAGACCTATTTGATTTTAAGACTCAAGAGATAATGACTTCTATTTCTGGTCCCTTACCAGAAGTGCAGAATCACTGAGATTACCGGAGTGGTTAAGGTTTTCAGAAGAAACCTCTATTTAAACTACTCAGTTTTATATTTCCCTATGCCTCTCCCAATACAAAGGTCCCTGTAGCCT
Organism: Eschrichtius robustus; assembly: GCF_028021215.1. Taxonomy (NCBI): domain Eukaryota; kingdom Metazoa; phylum Chordata; class Mammalia; order Artiodactyla; family Eschrichtiidae; genus Eschrichtius; species Eschrichtius robustus. The sequence continues at coordinate 10,341,514 of NC_090831.1, forward strand.
TAGCCCAACCTGTGATAACTTCATTTTAGGGCAGATCAAAACATGTTGGCTCCAAGCTCCAGTTCCCTCTCCCCAAGGACATCTGAGTGCAATTTTAAGGCCTTATATAACCCATTGGTTAGAATTAGTCTCATGGCTCCATCTAACTCCATGACTGGCTAGGAAATATGGGGGACCAAATGGAATGTTTGGTGGGTCTTACTCTCTCTGCCATCTAAGGGCATAATGGAGTCCATCATTCTACAAATATTTATTGAGCACATGCTGTATAGCATTGATACAAAGTACTGGGAGAACATGTGAAAGAAACAGTTCTAGATGGCATTGCTCTGAGGATGCTGTAGTTTGGGAAGAATCTCAGACAGAGGCAGGAGAGTGCAGTATCCTGCATGCATTGGCCTTTTGTGAACCCCTCTGAGATACCACCTGAAGAGGGGGACACTGCATAGGGTCCTGCATGTGTAGGTAGGAATGGTCAGCTAGAAAAAAACAGAGAGTAAATGCAAATGTGACCGTATTTATACACAGGCAGGAGACGTTTGAGGACATCAGAAATATATCTACATATCCTAAAATTTTGGATGTAGGGAACACACAGCTGGGAAGGGATTACCATATTTTACATTATATCAGAAAAAGTCCTTGTGTCCATCTGGATCTCCTTTAAGATTTGGAGGGACTCCTCCCTTCCCAGAGGATACTGCTTAGGAAAACCTACCGCCTTTCTGTAAAAGGAAGCAGTGATCTCAAGGGCTGTTTAAATTGCCTACCCAGAAAAATGGTTCAACTACTGCCCCATCAATTTACCTCTTCACCCCCTTCATCTTCCTTTGTAACCTACCTTGGGATTTCTTTATTGACTCCTTTTGCTGACCCACATTTTCTTTTCTCCCTGCAAAATGTAATTACCAATGCTAAATACTTGCAGCTCTGGTATGGCATACCCACTTTTGTTCTCACCAGCTGGGCAATAAACTTACCAAGCATCAGGGTAGTGGGTGGACTGTTATGGGTTGAATTGTGTCCCCTAAAAAAGATCTGTTGATGTCCTAACTCCCAGTACCTCAGGATGTGACCTTATTTGGAGACGGAGTCTCAACAACAGACGTATTCAAGTGAAAATAAGGTCCTCAGAGTAGGCTCTGAGCAAATATCACCAATGTTCTTATGAAAAGGAGAAATTTGGACAGACATACACAGAAAGAAGATGGCCATGTAAAGACAGAGAATTGTAGCATGTCTACAAGCCAAGAACACCAAAGATTTCCAGCAAACAATATGAAGCTAGGAATAAGCAAGGAAAAATACCTCCTCTCAAGTTTCATAGGAAACATGGCCCTGCTGATACCTTGGTTTCAGACTTCTAGCTTCCAGAATTGTGAGACAACAAAACTGTGTTGTTCTCAACCACTCAGTTTACGATATTTAGTTATGGCAGCTCATACAAAGCTACTACAGTCTGTGTATACCAATGCCAGTTATATGAGTTATTGTAATTATGTAATTTAATTAAATATGTCAACCAAAGAATTAATGCAAGAAGGTATAAGCTGAATGCTTTGAAAGACTTGATAGAAGTGAGTCTTTGAAAAACCTGCTATTGAATTAGATGTGGGCAAGCAACTGTAATTTATTGGAAGAAAAAAATGTAGGGTTCTGCCCTCAAATTGCTAAAAACAAATCTTTCATGATGCCTGGTGTGGTTCATGCAAGAAAGACGATATAAAACTCTAGTCATCAGTCATATACTCAAATGAATGCCTTGAATCTATAGAAAAGACTGCCAAACAAATATACATTTATGTATTTTAAGTTAAAATATGTGAGATATATACATATCACTTAAAAGTAATTCTCTGCCTTGATTCTTTTGGTTAATTGTTCATTTACACGCAGACTACATGAGTAAGAGGACCTCAACTGTATTGTTGTAGAGGGTTTGGAACTAGATACGAGTTCGAAACGTGGTTCAATGAGCTGTGCATCTTGTGCCAGTTTCCAAATTTTTTCTTAGTTTTAGTTACCTCATTTGTATAAAATGGGAATAATAATACCTATGAATCACATTGTGAAATTAAATGATACGATGTATTTAAATTGTCTAGCAGCATTAGATGTTTTTTCTGTCAAAAGCGGGAGAAAACTCAATCTACCATGGCTTAAACAAAAAGAGCATGTATTGGCTTGTGACAATCACAAATTTCCGAAGGTAGCATTGGCTTCAGGCGGTGCCAGACTCAATTCTGTGAGTAATGTTCCAGAACCTGGTTTCTCTGTCTACATCAATCAACTACTCCTTGTTGGCTCAATCTTTAGACAGAATCTCCGTGGCGGCTACAGAAGGCATTTTTTTCATATCCTCCCAAGTTCAAGACCCGTGACTAAGAGTCCCTGCTTTACTTTTCGAGCCCCATAAATTCCTTGATTCTGAGTAGACTACATACCCACCTCTGTGTCCATCACTATTCCAGAGGAATGCAATGATTTGATTTGGGAGGATGAGGTCTTATGCTCCACATAAAGAATGTGGACTGAGTAGGGAGAGGGGGCTTTCTCAAAAAACAGGAACAGTATCAAAAGCAAGGGAAATGAGTTTGGGGCAGGTAGAAACACTAAATGTTCATACACTAGTATGTATGTATGTATGTATGTATGTATGTATGTATGGCTGTGTTGGGTCTTCGTTTCTCAGCGAGGGCTTTCTCTAGCTGCGGCAAGCGGGGGCCACTCTTCATCGCGGTGCGCGGGCCTCTCACCATCGCGGCCCCTCCCGCTGCGGAGCACAGGCTCCAGACGCGCAGGCTCAGCAATTGTGGCTCACGGGCTTAGTCGCTCCGCGGCATGTGGGATCTTCCCAGACCAGGGCTCGAACCCGTGTCCCCTGCATTGGCAGGCAGATTCTCAACCACTGCGCCACCAGGGAAGCCCCCATACACTAGTTTTGAGGATGATGCCTCCTAAACAATCAGCATTAGCTTCCTCTGTTGTGTCTTGCACCCCCATCCCCTAACTCAGACTTCCCTTTTGGCTCTAGTGAGAGTGCTGACTTCATGAGGGCAGATGCTCTGCTCTTCCCTCTGCTTTCAAATTCTTGGCTGTGTATCCAACCAGTCTGCCAGATCAGACTGTGGCAAATCTCCTCTGGCCCTGTTCTTCTAACTGCCTTACCCGTCACCCCCACCCACCGTTCCACTTTAGACCTCCTTTAAGGTTCAAGATTACCCCTCAATTCTAGGATATCAAGATGCGGTAAAGTATTAACTTCTTCACGATTTTCATGACTTTGTTCATTTAACTCTTAGCTTTATTCTTTGTCTTTCCAAACTCAAATCTTAATTTTGATTTAAGCCACATTTGGAAACGCATCTATCTACTATCACTCGCATTGGGAAAATGGATTTTTCTACCACTTTTTCTTTAATTGTTTGGAATAGATATCCACCCAGTAATCATAATTGGCCTTAAATTGAATACTGTGGTAGAAACTACTAATCAACACAATATCTACTCTCCTGCTTTTGGTGCCCCAAATTTTAGCTGGGCACATGTTGCCCAGAACAGACCACATTACCTCATCTCCTTTACAGCAAGATGTGGCCATGAGATTAAGTTCTAGTTGGAAGTATGTGATTCATAACAATTTCCACATCATTTCCTTAAAGGACAAGGGTGTTCCCTCAACTTCTCATTTTCCCTTCTCCCTTGGTTTTAGTACCACTAATCTATTCTTGCATGTTTCTCTTCATACATCCCTGACCAATTCAGCTCAGTTGTCCTCACTAGTTATCTCTCCTCCACCCATTCCTTCATATAGGTAATACCACCAGTTATAGTCTTGGTTCTCTTTTAGTCCATCCTGGAGTCCCACAGATTCCCAAGGCTTTTGTCATACACCATATCCTAATGTCTTCCAAATGTGAACCGCTAGGGTTCATTTCTCTCTTGAGCTCCAACACTCTATGCCCAGCTGCCTATCTTATTCCAGGTGATTTTCTAAACCTATCATTCTTCTTGTGTTCATTAGTTGAAATTCTTCTCTTCAGAAGAATTTCCCCTCTTCAGCTGAAATATAATATATAGAGAAAAGGCAGGTGAATGCTTATTTATTTATTACTATTCTGTTTACAGAATACTTTGTTGGTGCCCTAACAACCCCAATAGGGGTCAGTGGATTTGTTTTAAGTATCACTATGCACAGCAAAAGAAACAATCCACCAATGAAAATGCAGCCTTCAGAATGGGAGAAAAATATTTTAAAACCGTATATCTGATAAGTTAATATCCAAAACATACAAGGAATTCATAAAACTCAATAGCAAAAAATACATAAATAATCCAATCCAAAAATGAGCAAAGGACTTGAATAGACACTTTTCCAAATAAGACACACAAATGGCCAACAAGTACCTGAAAAGGTGTTCAACATCACTGATCATCAGGAAATAGAAATCAAAACCACAATGAGATATCAGTCACTCCTGCTAAATTGCTGTTATCAAAAAGATAAGAAATAACAAGTGTTGGTGAGGTTGTAGAGAAAAGAGAACCCTTATGCACTGTTGACGGAAATGTAAGTTGATACAGCATTATGGAAAATAGTACGGAAGTTCCTCTAGAAATTAAAAGTAGAACTACCATATAATTCACTGTAGCATTATTCACAGTAGCCAGGACATGGAAGCAACTTGTGTCCACTGATGGATAAAAGGATAAAGAAAAAAAATTTACATATGTATAATCATTATATATATGAATATTGTTCAGCCATAAAAAAGAAATAAATCTTGCCATTTGTGACTGCGTAGATGGATCCTAAAGGCATCATGATAAGAGAAATGTCAGTCACAGAAAGACAAATACTGCATGGCATCACTTACATATGGAATCTAAAAAAAAAGCCAAACTCATAGAAACAGAGTAAAATGGTGGTTGCCAGTGGCTGAGGAGGTGATGTAGTCAAATGAGGTGATTGGTCAAAGGGTTCAAACTTCCAGTTATAAGATGAGTAAGTTCTGGAGATCTAATGTTCAGCTTGGTGACTACAGTTAACAATACTGTATTATAAACTTGAAAGTTGCTAGGAGAACAGATCTTAACTCTTCTCACCACACACAAAAGACCTAATTATGGGGGGTGATGGAAGTGTTAACTAACCTTATCATGATAATCATTTTACAAGATTTATGTATATCAAATCATCACGTTGTACATGCTAAATGTATGCAGTTTTATATGTCAATTATAACTTAATAAAGCTGGAAAGAAATTTTTTAAAGTATCACTATGAATTCATGGATTTTAATATACTTAATGCGTTTTGATTCAATATAGTCATTATTTTTCAAATTTGTCTCATCTTTGGCCAGGTCAAATTGATGTCTGTGTCCTTTTAACATGACTCCAGTAGTCTTTGATAGCTCCCTTGCTCTCAAACATCATGAAATATCCCAAGTACATTTATCATATTCCCTGTCCCATATCTGGTTTCTTTTCAGAAGGAATAGTAATATGTGACCACAATCTAAGCACTAGAGGTATTCATTGCTAGTGGATTGTCATTATTTCTAGGCCTTTCTAGTGGACAGGGCTAGGAAATATGTATTTATTTAGGAAAATAAAAATAAATAAATCCTGTACTTATGACAATATTTTTTATTGGAATAAAGATATCAAGTTTTTAATTCTTTGATTTTGTTTTTGCATCTCATTTTCTTATTGTGAAAAAATTGCTTCCCAACAACACTAATGTAATTACTTACTTACTTGATTTTATCCCAATACACATAGACATTAAATATTATATATATATAAACTATTGTAATAGCTTCAAAATAACAATATTAGTACAAATACAAACCAACTGAATTCAATTTACGATATCTTTGCGGGTGTTTTTTCCTTTAGATGTACAGCCAAAATACAGGGCTTTGAAGTCATAATAATTTTTCTGAAAGGGGTTATACCACTAACTTTATGCAGTTAGGTTCATTTGTTCAAATTTTGCTTTAAACAGGTTTTTAAAAAAGATATTTTAAAATTTAATTTTGACTTTTAATTATGTGAAATAATACTTGTTTCCAAAATAAAAACAGTAAAATCTGGTAGAGGTCTGGCTTCCATCCCTGTTTCCTTTCCTTTGTTCCTCCCTCACTTCCTCTAAATGATTAAATTTTATTTATTTTTTTCTAAAATATTAGCAAATACATATTCATCTCTCTCCCCTCTCCCATTTCCTATACAAAATATAGCATATTATCCATTCCCTTCTGACTCTTCTTTTTTTAAATTAATTAATTAATTTTATTTTTGGCTGCAAAATAAAATTTGGCTGCATTGGGTCTTCGTTGCTGTGCGCGGGCTTTCTCTAGTTGCAGCGAGTGGGGGCTACTCTTCATTGTGGTGCACGGGCTTCTCATTGCGGTGGCTTCTCTTGTTGCGTAGCACGGGTTCTAGGTGCATGGGCTTCAGTAGTTGTGGCATGCAGGCTCAGTAGTTGTGGCTCACGAGCTCTAGAGCTCAAGCTCAGTAGTTGTGGCGCACAGGCTTTATTGGTCCGCGGCATGTGGGATCTCCCCGGACCAGGGCTTGAACCGTGTGCCCTGCATTGGCAGGCAGATTCTTAAGCACTGCGCCATCAGGGAAGCCCTCCCTTCTGACTCTTGAATTTTTTTTTTTTTTTTATGACACTATATCATGGAGATCGACTGACCCTGTGAAGAGATATTCATTATTTCTTTTTACAGCTGCACAGAACTTCATAAAATAGATGCATCATAATTATTTGACTAGTCTCTAGTTAATAAGATATTTCAGTAAAACCCAGTCTTTACTAGTACAAATAGTGCCAAAATAAGTGGTTTTGTGCCTATTTCATTTCATATTTGTAACGTTTTTTAATGGCAGTGTAATATTCTGTCTTAAGGGTATGCTAGGTCAACTCAATCATTTTCTTACCATTGGACATTTTGGCAATTTTCTAATTTTTATTATAAAGAATGCCACAGTTAACATCCGTATGCATAATTTTATTTCAGCCTCTCTGATTATTTCTCTTTTAATCTATAGCATACATAAACCATTACCTTATAATGATGAACACTGAAAATATTATGCTAAGTGAAAGAATCCAGTCACCAAGACAACATATTGTATGATTTTGTTATGAAAGGGCACGAACAGGCACATCTATAGAGACAGAAAGTCGATTACTGGTTGCCAGGGCTGGGAGGGTAGGTGGGGATACTGGGAAGGGACAGTTAAGGGATGGGGGGTTTCTTTTTGAGGTGATGAAATGTCCTAAAATTGATTGTGGTCATGGTTGCACAACTCTGTGAATATATAAAAGCCATTGAATAGTACACTTTAAATGAGTGTATTATATGGTTAATTACACTTCAATAAAGCTGTTAAAAATAGGATTTTGATTTATGTCTGCTGCTTTTCTATTCTCTTCCTCATTAATTTCTGCTTTTATCTTCCTTATTTCCTTCTATTGCTTTTTTGTGGTTTTGTTTATTGTGTTTTTTTCCCTTATTTTTTTTTTTCCCTTATTTTTGATCTGGGAATTTAATTCATTTATTTTAATTAAAATTTTTTGATTAACAGTGTTTAGTACAATGATTTCCCTCTGATCACTGCTTTAAATGCATCCCATAGATTTCAATATGTGGTGATTTCGTTATCATTCTTTTTAATTTTATAAATTCAGTTTGTATTTCCTTTCACCAAGAGTGCAGGAGGTTTTAAAATATGAATCTAGAATTCTAGGTTGACAGTTTCTTCCCTTTCACCACACTAGGTATGTTTTGTTTCCTTCTGGCCTCCATTGTTTCAGAAGAGAAACCAGCCGTTTTTCTTATGCTTGTGTCCTTTTTTTTCCTCTTCCTATTTTTAAGATTTTCCCTTCTCTTTTGGTTTTTAGTAATTTGATTATGACATGCCTAAGTGTGGTTTCCTGAAAGACCTGGGAGATGGCTGAGCTTCCTGAATCTGTAGGTTATTGCTGTTGCTACTGTTTTAAAGCAGATTCAGAAAGCTTTGGCTAACATTTCATTTTTTGGCTTATTTTAGAATATAAGATTATGTTTTCATCCATTTGTGGGCACTTTTTTAGTGTGCCTTCATTGTCTGTAGGGATGTTATTCTGCTTATTCCTTTTTTTTCTCATAGTGACTTTTATGAGGTTCAACTGTGTGATCTATGTGCTTGCTCATATTTAAGTGAGATGAGTATTTCTATCCTAGCAGAGGAAGTAAGAGCTTTCCTAACCTCTCAGTTCTAGAGCTCCCTCTTCTGTTGTTTTCATAAAGTACTCCTCCTCCCCCTGTGAGTGTACCTTCTGTTTCTTTGCTCTTTCTGTTCCTGACCTGACCAGTGTGCTCTGCTCAATTCTACTTCCAGCAGTTTCTCCTTAAGGTGGGCTTTGCCCTGTAAGAAAACTTGGGTCACTTAAATTTGAGAGTTCGTAGGGCTCAGACTGCTCCAGCCATCCTGCCTCTCTTACTTGGGACTTGGAGTCTGCAAAGCTGTATTGAGTTTTAGCCATTCTCAGATTGGCCTTGTGAGCATTGTGACCTTGTGACATGTGGCCTTCTGGCCAAGAACACCTGTGGTAATTTGGGGGGCTCTCCAGCCCTCAGAAGACCTCCCTGCATTGCTGCTGACACCATGTGAGTTTTGTGGGAGGTTGACTCCTACCTACTCAAATTTGAGAGTTTGTGGGAATACCCAGTCACCTAGCTTGTTGATGTTGTCTGTAGGGTTTTGGCTTTCCTACCCTGTTTGCTCTGTTGTTATGGGGAGCTTTAGGGAGATTAAAAATGTATGGTATCACTGTCATTTTTCCAGAAGATATAAAGAAAGGAAACATATTATGAATTTTTTTTTTTTTTTTAAGTTGTCTTCATACTTGAATTGTAGTTAAGAAAGCATGAACTTAGAGTTCCTCAGTCTTGGATTGAAATCCCAGTTTTGCTGTTTATTATGTGATCTTGTGCAGCTGGTTTATTCTCAGTGTCAGTTTTCTTATTTGTTGGGGTGATGTTCAAAATTCTTAATAACTGGGGGAGTCCAGGTGCTGACTGATCACAACAAACGCTGTGACCCATCAAAACAGGTGGCTTTGAATAACTGGTTGAGCTGTACCAGTGCGAACTGGCTGAAGATCAACACTGCTCATCTGTCAAGTGGAACTGTAATTATATGTCTTGCGGTTTTATGAGGAATAAATGCAGTAAATCTTTATGAATGGTATTGGGCATAGAGCCTATGACATAGTAAGCATTTAATAAATAGTATTTATTATTACTACTATTAGTCAAAAGTTGGGAAGTCCGCAAACTTTTCCTAGATGTGCTCTTGTCTCTCTTAGTCCCACTTCATTGAATACTCCATTCTCTGAGTTTTTATAACACTTTGTTTAAATCACCAATATAGCATTTTATCATACTTTATTGTATTTAGTGGTAGAGGGTGGAGTGATATTCCAGATATCATTACAGAGCTGTCTGTAATTCCAGGCCTTTGTTTGCTGGATCATAGGGATGTCTGGTGGGTCTCAGAGGTGGGACCTGGTTTGTACCAAAGGTTGCTGTGGGGTGGGGAGGGGCACAGGGTCTATGGCATCAGCTATTTATCAACCAGCACAGAAATATTTTGATATCTGGCAACCAGTAGGGTCACACTGGTATGCCCTGGATGAATTTAAGCTCTTAGCACAGGTTGTATCTCCCTTGCTAGGCTGAGACTCCTTTGTGGCTGGGAACTTATTCTGACCTGGCTACTCAATACTGATTTGTCATAGGGTTAAAAAACATTCATGCACATAAAAAGAAGCAGTTAAAAGGGGGCAGGGTGTGTGTGGATAACCATCTTAGAGAAGGAGGGATTATTTTCAGAGAAAGTCTCCACAGCAGAGATGAGTAAAAACCCCTGTGCTTTAGGAGGGGCAGAAAGGCTCAATGAAGATGTACTGAAGTAAGCTTTTAAGACAAAGATGAAAACCATTCGCAGCTAATGAGTAAAACCACTCACACCTGATGGTCACAGGTATTTTGTGAAGTATTTGATAAAATGATCTTTCAGAGTAAGAGGGAAGAAGAACTGGAGGATAGAAATCTAAAGACAGTTGGGTTGCAATAACCTTAGTATAAGTTGTCTTGGAAAATCTGACTACTAAATGAAAAGATTCCTGACAAGTTTTAAAAGTCCAAGGTGAAGATGCTACTAAGTTTCTTGCAAAATAATGCTGAGTGTGAGTGAAGCTATATTTTAATTGAAAAGGCAGCATGCTTGCCACAAAGTTATAGAGATGGAGAACAAGTTACTGGTTGCCAGAGGTTACAGAGAGGGTGTGGGGCAGGAAAGACTGGAATTGACTGTGGCTATGAAAGGGTAGCACCAGGGATCCTTGTGATGCAACTGTACTGTGTCTTGCCTGGGGTGGTGGTAACATCAATCTAAACATGTGATAAAATTGCTTCGAACTACACACATGCACACACACACACACACAAATGAATGTATATAAAACTGGTGAAATCTGAATAAACTCTGTGGGTTACACCAATGCCAGTTTCCTGCTTTTGATATTGCAGCATAGTTACAAAAGATGTTATCACTGGAGAAAACTGGGTGAAGGGTGCCCATGACCTTCCTTTACATTTTTCTTCAAACTTCCTGTGAATCTATAGTTATTTCAAAATCAAAGTTTTAAAAAAGACAGCATGCATTACTTGCCAATCCACATAAAGTTTATATAATTTAGAAATTAGGTGCTCCTTTTCTTACCTCTGTCCTTTGTCCCCCAGTATCTCCTCAGGTGGAAATGTTCTTCCCTTCCTTTGTCTAAATCCTGCCTGGTTTTTTTTTAGGACAGCTTCCAGCCAGCTTTGCCTAATTTACTTTTTCCTTGTTCTTTTGTTGAGCACTTGATGTATCTTAAGTATAACCGGACTCACCCCAAATTCGTTTCTCTTTGCCCCATTTGTGGACGGTGGCTGTTGGAGTACCCAGCCTGGAATGAAGGACTCATGACCCTACCTGCTAAGAGCTCCCTTCAGCAATTGCCATAGTGGAAGAGCATTGTCTCACCCTTGGCCATGCTCCTTTCCTGAAGAGGCCCACAGCCCGTAACTAACCTATTCCCTCATCTCAGGATGTCTTGAAAAGTTCATCCCATCTTCAGAATTTTAAAGGTTTGTAGGATCTGTAGTGATAACTCCTCTTTCATCCCTGATATTATGAATTTGTGTTTTCTTTATTTCTTAATCAGTCTAGACAGCAATTTATGGATTTTGTTGATATGTCAAAGATCTAATGTTTGGTTTTTATAAATATACTGCTATTTGTTTTCTATTTCGTTGATTTCTGCTTTTATCTTTATTATTAACTTCCTTCTCTTTTCTCTGACTTTACTTGCTCTAATTTACCTAGCTTCTTTTTTGAGGTTTTAATTTTAATTGGTTTATAACATTATATAAGTTTCATGTGTACAGTATATATTTTGACTTCTGTATATACTATGGTGTGCTCACCACCAAAAATTTAGATTCTATACTGTTGACCTCCTTTACCCATTTCAACCTCCCCCCAATCCCTTTCCCAACTGGTAACTACTCTGTTCTCTGTACTTATGTGTTTGTTTTTGTATTCATTCATTCATTCAGTTATTATTTCTTATATTCCACATGTGAGTGAAATGATATTGTCTTTCTCCATCTCACTTATTTCACTTGGCATAATTCCCTCAAGCTCCATCTACATTGTTGAAATGGCAAAATTTCATCTTTTTAATGGCTGGGTAGTATTCCATTTTGTGTGTGTGTGTGTGTGTGTGTGTAGAACATCTTTTTTATCCATTCACTCATAGATGGGCACTTAGGTTGTTTCCATATCTTGGCTGCTGTAAATAATGCTGTGATGAACATAAGGGTGCATGTATCTTTTCAAATTAGTGTTTTCATATTCTTTGGGTAAGTGCTCAGAAATGAGATGGCTAGATCATATGGTAGTTGTACCCTTAATTTTTAAGGAATTTCCATACTGTCTTCCATAGTGGCTGTACCAATCTACATTCCCCACCAACAGTGTATGATGGCTCCCTTTTCTCCACATTCTCTCCAACAATTGTTATTTCTTATCTTTTTGATAAGAGCTATTCTAATAGGCATGAAGTAATATTTCCTTGTGGTTTTGATTTGAATTTTCCTGATGATTAGTGATGCTGAGTATCTTTTCATGTTCCTGTTGGCCATCTGTATATCTTCTTTGGAAAAGTGTCTATTCAGCTTTCTGCCCATTTTTTAATCTGGCTGCTTGTTTTTTTGATGTTGAGTTGTATGTGTTCTTTATGTATTTTGGATATTAATCCCTTATCAGGGATTAATCCCTTATCAGGTATATGATTTATAAATATCTTCTTCCATTCAGTAGGTTGTCTTTTCATTTTGTTGATGATTTCCTTTGCTGTGCAGAAAGTTTTTAGTTTGATGTAGTCCCATTTGTTTATTTTTGCTTTTGTTTACCTTGCCTGAGGGGACATACCTAGAAAGATATTGCTTAGACATATGTCAACGTGCATACTGCCTGTGTTTTCTTCTAGGAATTTTATGGTTTTAGTTCTTACACTCAAGGCTTTTATCTATTTTTTATTTTTTAGTATGGTGTGAGATAGTGGTCTAGTTTCATTCTTTTGCACCCAGTGTCCCAACACCATTTATTGAAGCGACTATTCTTTCTCCACTGTATGTTCTTTGCTCCTTTCTTGTAAATCAATTGCTCATATATGTGTGAGTTTATTTCCGGGCTCTCAATTCTGTTCCACTGATCTATGTGTCTGTTTTTCTGCCAATACCATGCTGTTTTGATTACTATAGCTTTGTAATATAATTTGAAACCAGGGAGTATGATACCTCCAGCTTTGTTCTTTTTTTTTTTTTTAATAAATTTATTTATTTATTTATTTATTTATTTATTTATTTATTTTAGGCTGTGTTGGGTCTTCGTTTCTGTGCGAGGGCTTTTTCTAGTTGTGGCAAGCAGGGGCCACTCTTCATCGCGGTGCACGGGCCTCTCACTATCGCAGCTGGGCCCCTCACTATTGCAGCCTCTCTTGTTGCGGAGCACAGGCTCCAGACGCGCAGGCTCAGTAGTTGTGGCTCACGGGCCTAGTTGCTCCGTGGCATGTGGGATCTTCCCAGACCAGGGCTCGAACCTGTGTCCCCTGCTTTAGCAGGCAGATTCTCAACCACTGTGCCACCAGGGAAGCCCCTTTTTTTCTCAGTATTGCTTTGGCTATTCAGGGTCTTTTGTGGTTCCATATAAATTTTAGAATTTTTTGTTCTATTTCTGTGAAAAATGTATTTGGGGTTTTGATAGGGATTGCATTGACTCTGTAGATCGCTTTAGGTAATATGGACATTTTAACAACGTTAATTCTTCCAATCCATGAGCACAAAATATCTTTCCATTTCTCTGTGTCTTCTTCAATTTCTTTCAAAAATATCTGATAATTTTCAGTGTATGGGGTCTTTCACCTCCTTGGTTAAATTTAGTCCTAGGTATTTTATTCTTTTTGTTGAGATTGTAAATGGGATTGTTTTCTTAATTTCCCTTTCTGCTAGTCTGTTGTTAGTGTATAGAAATGCAACAGATTTTTGTATATTCACTTTGTACTCTGCAACTTTATTTATTTATTATTTCTTTAAGAATGTTCCATATGCACCTGAGGAGAATGTGTATTCTGCTGCAATTGGATGGAATGTTCTGTATAAATCTATCAAGCCCATTTGGTCTAATGCTTCATTTAAGGCTGGTATTTCCTTGTCGACTTTATGTCTGGATGATCTATCCATTGATGTAAGTGGGATGTTAAAGTTCCCTACTCTTATTGTGGTACTGTCAATTTCTCCCTTTTTATATACATTTTGGTACTCTTATGTTAGGTGCATAAATATTAATAACTACTATTTCTTCTTGATAAATTGTCCCCTTTGTTATTATATAATGTCCATCTTTGTCTGTCGTTACCTTTTTTGGCTTGAAGTCTGTTCTGTCTGATATAAGTTTGGCTATACCAGCTTTCTTTTGGCTGCCATTTACTTCAAGCATCACCTTCCATCCCTTCACTTGGAGCCAGTGTTTGTCTTTAGAGCTGAGATGAGCCTCCTGGAGGCAGCATATAGCTTGGTCTTGTTTTTTACTCCATCCAGCCACTCTGTGTCTTTTGATTGGTAAATTCAATCCATGTGCTTTTACATCTATTTATTTATTTATTTATGGCTGCACTGGGTCTTTGTTGCTGTTCGTGGGCTTTCTCTAGCTGTGGGGAGTGGGGGCTACTCTTCATTGCGGTGCGTGGGCTTCTCTTGTTGCGGAGCATGGGCTCTAGGCGTGCGGGCTTCAGTAGTTGTGGCATGCGGGCTTCAGTAGTTGTGGCATGTGGGCTCTAGATCGCAGGCTCAGTAATTGTGGCGCACGGGCTTAGTTGCTCCACAGCATGTGGGATCTTCCTGGACGAGGGCTCGATCCCCTGTCCCCTGCATTGGCAGGCGGATTCTTAACCACTGTACCACCAGAGAAGCCCAATCCATGTGCTTTTAGAGTGATTATTGTTAAATGGGGACCATCTTATCTTTTTTCTGCTGGTTGCTCTATATCTCAATGTCTCTTTTCCTTGCATTTCTGTCTGCCATTTTAGTTGGCGGTTTTTCTATGATGTTTTTCTCAATTTTCTCTTTTTTAATGCAACATGCCTCTGCTCTATATTTATGTTCTGTGGTTGCCATGAGGTTTATATGAAACATCTCATAAATAAAGTAGTCTTTTTTCTGCTGATGGTATCTTCATTTTCTTATATGAGTTCCATCCTTTTTCTCTTCCCCTTTTATGTTTTTGTTGTCTCAAAATTTCCCTTTTTATGTTGTGAGTTTGTTACCAAATTGAAGTAACTATAGTTATTTTTTACTACTTTTTCTCTTTTAACCTTTATGCTGTAACTGTTTAATAACCTATTCTGATATAGAGCTGCAATTTTCTGATTCTTCCTGTGTGTTTATCACCTTACTCACAGTTTCGTGTACTTTGCCTTTTTGTTTCAGATAGAAGAGCTCCTTTCAACATTTCTTGTAAGGCAGGTCTAGTGTTGATGAATTCCTTCAGCTTTGTTTGGCGGGGAAAGCCTTTATTTGTTCTTTGTATCTTGAATGATAACTTTGCTGAATGGAGTATTTTTGGCTGACAGTTTTTATTTTTCAATGTTTTGGGTATGTTATTCCACTCTCGTCTGTCCTGTAGAATTTCTGCTGAGAAATCTGCTGATAGCCGAATGGGGGTTCATTTGTAGGTTGCCATCCTTTTTCCCCTGGTTGCCTTTAAAATTCTTTCTTTGTCATTGACTTTTGGCAGTTTTAATATAATGTGTCTTGGAGAAGGTCTTTTTGCATTGAGGTGTTCTATTAGCTTCATGGACTTGTGTACCCAGTTCCTCCCCCAGGTTCGAGGTGTTCTCAGCTATTATTTCTGTAAATAAACTCTGCTTCCTTCTCCCTCTCTTCTCCTTCTGGGATACCCATTACCCTAATGTTTCCCTTCCTAATGGAGTTGGATAGTTCTCATAGAATTTCTTTTCTTTTTAAGATCTTAATTGTCTCTTCTCTTCTACCTGTATCATTTCTAGGTTTCTATCTTTGAACTTGCTAATTCTCTTTTCCATATGGTCTGCTCTATTTCCAATGCTTTCTGTTGTGTTCTTCACCTTATTTATTGAGTTATTCAGCTCCAGAATTTCTGTTTGGTGCTTTTTTAGAGTTTCAACCTCTTTGGTAAAGTATTCCTTCTGTTTATTAATTTTATTCCTGAGTTCATTGAACTGCCTTTCTGAGTTTTCTTGTAGCTTGAGTTTCTTCATGACGGCTATTTTGAATTCTCTATGAGTTAGCTCACAATATTCCATGTTACCGTGGTTTTTCATGATGCTTGATGAGTTGTTCCTCAGCCAGTTTGTTTTACGTGATCCTAATGATTCAACAGGTTAGTCATTAGGGGCCTTTCTTTTGTTTCCCAGTAGGTGGCGCTATAGCACAAGTTTTTGGTTTCTCTTACCTGAGCTGCCTGCTTGAGAATCAGCACTTTCCACCCTCTACCAGCACTCTCAGGGCTGTTGCTTGGGGCTCTCATTGTGGTTGCTTGTGCCTCTGGGGTCATTGGTGCCTTTGCTGCTAGTGTCACTGGCAAAGCTGCATGGGGCACCAAGATGGCGGTGGCTCTGCTGCATCTGGGGTCTCCTGCTGCTGTGAGGGGAGGTTGAGGGTGGGGGAGGAACCAGGGTCACAAGTGCCTCTACCATGATCTGGGTGGTTGGGTCTGTGGGCACAGCCACTGCAGGTGGGGGCCTGAGTTACAGGCACCTCCATGGCTGGAGGGACAGGGTTGCAGGCCCTGCTGTTGCTGCTCTCTGGTTCCCTGTGGCTGAAGTCACCGCTGCAGCTGGGAGGCCGGTGTTATGAGCACTACCCCCAACGCAACTGGATTCTCTGGGGCTGCAGGTTCGACCTTTGCAGCCGGGGGTCTGGGGTCACAAACATCACCCTTTTTGTTCCCCTGGTTCCACCACTTCCATGTGTTCCATCCACCCACCTTTAGGTGTACAGATGTGTGGAATTCTCTGGCATCCTGATGTGTTCGGTAGAGGCACCTTTGTTGAGTTATGGATGTTTTACTGGTTGTAGATTGATGGGGAGAGGCAAAGGGAGCATCTCATAATGCCATGATGCTGACCAGTTTTTCTAGCTTCTTAAGGTCGAAACTCAGATTGTGATTTTCACCTTTCTTCTCTTTTAAAGCAAGTATTACTTAAAGCTTTAATTGCCCCCTAAATATCTCCAACTATTTTGGGGTTTTCCAGATATTTTTCTGTTATTTATTTCTAATTTAATTCCATTATTGTTAGAAAATATAATGCCTGATTTCAGTCTTTTAAAATTTATTGGGACTGGTTTCATAGACTAGCATATGGTTTATCTTGGTGAACAAATCATGTACATTTAAAAAGAATGTATATTCTGTAGAGTGCAGTGTTCTATGAGATATCAATAAGGTCAAGGTGGTTGATAATGCTATTCAGATATCCTATGTCTTTACTAAATTTTAATCTAGAACTTAAATTGCTAAGAGAAGAATGTTGAAAGCTCCAACTGTTATTGTGGATTTGTCCACTTCTCTTTGCAGTTCTGTCATTCTTACCAGACTTCAGTTGATGTCTGTATTCAGTTTTTGAGGCTTAGATAGCTCAAAAATTTGCTCCACACGTGTGTTTCAGGTGTCAGCTGGAAATATGGGCAGTTTATACACAGAATTTGGTCTTCTACCTGACTCCTCTCCTTCTTGGGATTTCCTTTTTGGATGTCCTCCTACTTTCCAGCTGTTGTAGTTGTTCCATACTCTGTCTTCTGGTTTTTCAAGCCAGTAAGACTGAGGGTGACAACTGGGGCCTGTCCTCAAGTGAAAATCCATAAAAATGGAAAACTCACTGAGTCCCATTTCTTTCTCACAAGCATTGACTCCTCTACAGTATATGCCTTTTTTGGTGTTCTCCTGTATCTTCAGGGGCTTATTTTTTTCTATTTGGTTCATAGTTTGCAGTTTTTGCCTTGGTTCAATGGGAAGTACTCAGCTATTATTGGAAGCAGAACCTGTTATTTTCCTACTAATGTCTATAGGATCTGTACTGATTTCTCTCATTCCTGGAATTGGTAATTTGCATCTCTCCCACCTTCCTTTTGGTTGCTCAGTTAAGCTAGAGGTTCACCAATTTTATTCAACTTTTAAAAGAACCAGCTTTTATATTCAGTCGATTTCCAAAATTGTCTTTATTTCCTTTTCTACTATTTTTGTTTTTCCCTGATTTCTTAAAGTGGAAGCTTAAATAATTTAATTTAGACTTTCCTTCTTTCCTAATATAAACATGCAAAGTTATAATTTTTCCCTCTAAGCACTGCTTTAACTGCATTCCACACCTTTTGATATGTTTTACAATTTTTATTCAGTTCAAAATATTTTTCAGTTTCCCTTGTGATTTCTTCTTTGACCCATGGGTTATTGAGAAATATGTTGTTTAATTTCAAAACACTTGGAGTTTTCCCAAATAGCTTTCTGCTACTGATTTCTAATTTAATTATATTATGGTTAGATAACATACTGTGCATGATTTCCATCTATTTAAATTTATTGAAACTTGTTTTATGAACCAGCATAATAATGAGTATTCTGTACACTTATAAAAGTATATTTTGGTTTTTGT
Source organism: Eschrichtius robustus (assembly GCF_028021215.1). Lineage (NCBI taxonomy): Eukaryota > Metazoa > Chordata > Mammalia > Artiodactyla > Eschrichtiidae > Eschrichtius > Eschrichtius robustus. The sequence continues at coordinate 10,359,812 of NC_090831.1, forward strand.
GAAGTGTTTTATAAACATCAATAGGTCAAGTTCGTTGATAATGTTGTTCCAGTCTTCTGTATACTTACTGAGGTTTTTATCTAGTGCTATTGATTGCTGAGAGATGAACGTTATAATCACCCACTGTAATTGTTGATTTTTCTAATTCTTCTTTCAGTTTTTGTTTCATATATATCAAACCTCTGCTATAAGTTACATACAAGTTTAGGATTATTATATCTTCTTGATGATCTAACCTCTTTTTTTTTTTTTTTATAAATAACTCTGTAATTACATTAATTGGTTGCATATTTGTTGACACTGAAGGAGCAGCCCTTGAGGTTGGGGGAGGTGGGTTTTGGCTGCAATTTAACACTCTTCCCCTCTGCCCTCCCTCCAGGTCTGATCTCCAACCACCCTGTTGAGTTTTTCTGGATGGAGGGAAGCAGTGGCTGCCAGGCCTATTTCTTTTTTTAATTTTTATTTATTTATTTATTTATTTATGGCTGTGTTGGGTCTTCATTTCTGTGCGAGGGCTTTCTCTAGTTGCGGCAAGCGGGGGCCACTCTTCATCGCGGTGCGCGGGCCTGTTACTATCGCGGCCTCTCGTTGCGGAGCACAGGCTCCAGACGCGCAGGCTCAGCAATTGTGGCTCACGGGCCTAGTCGCTCTGCGACATGTGGGATCTTCCCAGACCAGGGCTCGAACCCGTGTCCCCTGCACCGGCAGGCAGATTCTCAACCACTGCGCCACCAGGGAAGCCCCTAACCTCTTTATCATTATAAAACGTCCCTATTTTCAACAGCCAGCATATTTGAACTGATACAACTTTATAACAAAACTATAGTAGATCCATGCAATTTCCCATAAAAAACATATAAAGCAAGCATAGACTTTGGATTAAAAGTGACATTTTGTTAGAGATTGCAAAGAACTTTTCCAGGTTTAAAACTGAGGGAATTACCATGGAATTTCTTATAAACAAACTAGTCAGGACTCAATTTCATGATGATAGTATGTAAGATAAGTAAGAAAGGACATTGATTCCAACCTAGCTAATGCTAATTTTATTAGTGTCTTTGTGGTAAATATTGTCTAGTTTGCACTTACTTTTATGACAAGATATAATGGCCTGCTCAATTGTTTTCTCAAAGTATCTGTGTCAAAATTTTCCCTGTTTTCTTTCAATAGCTGGATACTTCCTTAATATGCTAAGTGATATGTACCTCAGTCCCCACAACTAGTTACATGCTTAGTGGGAAAATTCTAGCAATATCCCATTAAAGGTAGGAATAAGACAAGGAAGCTCACTGTCTTCACTATTATTAAATATTTTTACTGGAAATACTAGCTAATGCAATTAGATATGAGAAATTAGAGGTAGAAAATTTGGAAAGGATTAGGTAAAACTATAACCATTTCAATGATATGATTGCAATCCTAGAAAATCTAAAAGAATCAACTCCAAACAATAAGGCATCGTAGTAATAACTAACATTTTTGAGCACTAACATTACCACCTCTATTTTAACTCATTGAATCATCATACTACCTATCAGAAAACAATAAGAAAATGTATTAGATATCCCTACAAGAAGTTCAGAAAGAGGGTGAGTTCCAGGTTTGGAATGATAATCCATCACTTCATGCAGTGGTCCTCAGCATCAGCTTTATTCCCTTGGGGCTGCCAAATGGCTACCAGGGTCAGTGTTGGGCTAAAGTTTCCATGTCAAGAGGAGAATGTGTTGGAAACTTTCTTGTAAGCATGAATCAATACCATATCAATACCATAGATAGTACATGTATATAATCTAGTTTTCTAACGCAGATGTGTGATCAAGAATTTGAAGACCACTGCCTTGGACTAAACTTGGTTAGTCTGGTTATGGAACACATCAAATTTAGGTGACCCACCAATTGTGAGCCTCATAGATTTGTGGAGGAAAGGTACTTGTGAGATAGGCTGGACCTGGGACCCTTTACTGGAGTGCTTGGTCTCATTTTCTGGAGGAACAGAATACAAAGAAACTATAAGGGACTAAAAATAACTGCACACATGTGCAGTTGGGGCAATTATGAACAATAAGATACAAAAACTCTACAAACCAACTGCCACTTCTGAGGTGCTGTGAGCAAAAGAAGGGTACTGCACGTGATCCCTGCACACAGCACCACCAAAGGGGTGGGCAGACCACCTAAACTATGCCTCCTGCCCAGCCCATGGACCTGCCCTCCTTGTTACCCCATTTAAAGACCCAAGCAGCTCACTCCGCTGCACCTGTTTCTTGTTTTCACTCCTTCCTGCTGCAGCAGGAGCCCCACAAAGCCTTGCCTAGAATTCTCCTCTGGCCTCTACCAATTTCTACTGATTAAAGAGTCTAAGGGCCTGGGTCGTAGGTAACACTCCAAGCTTGACATTGAAAAAGTAAAGGATGACGTTATTACTAGTGACGATGGCAATGGAATGATCAAGATGAAAACAGTAATAACTAGCATTTATTGAGCACTTACAAAGTGCCAGACTATTCTGAGCGCTTTACATCCTCAGGACAAATCTATTAGGTAAATACTACTATTACTCCATTTTACTAGTAAACTCCATGCGAACAGAGAACATTACAGTTTTTTCTTAGCAATGCATTACCTGGAGCACAGTAATAATTTAATAAATATTTAATGAATAAAAAAAATGAGTATTGCCAAATTTCTCAGCGGAATAGGGCAAGATGGGCTTTAGTGCCAGAGCCGGGCTCATATGGGCCGGGCTTTCGCATACTTGGAGGTGAACCAAAGCACCAGATCCCTGCAAGGGACAACACGAACCAGCGGTTTAAATTTCCTCGGCAACCGCTGCTGGACTGAATGTATGTTGCGGGCTAACGGGGCGCAGAAAACAAAAAACGGAGATTTGAGGAGACAAACCCCCTCCCGGCTGGCGTACGAGCTTCCGAGAAGCCTGGCCGCTAAGTCAATTTCAGCGCGGGACCCGGCCCTGGGGGATCCGCAATCCTCCCGACTCGCGTCCCGACTCTCTAGCCGCGCGAGGAGGCTACGCCGGAAGTCTCGACTGCTCCTCGGAGTGTGTCCACCTGCCGGCTTTTACCCCACCCACTCCCCACGCCCCACGCCCGGAAGGAGTCCTCACGCTTGCCGCGGCGTGGTACTTCAACGCCGGACAGGTTAGCGTCCCGGCGGGAGGCAAGAGTGGGGTCCCTCTCACCCCAGAAGCTTTTGTTCCCGTAGTCCTGAGGGCCGCGTTTGCACGCCAGGTGGGCTGCTGCAGGGGTAGCCCCTCAGGGGCCACCTTGCTGTCGTCGCCGGGTCGCCACCTCCCGCAGCAGCGTGGTTGGCGCCTGGGGGCCCGTGGTGGGCTCAGCGCCTCGGGATGCTACAAGGTTCCCCTCTCCCGCCCCCCTTTGTAGCTAACGGTGGCCTAGCCCTGTGGTCCTCGCTGAGCGTTCCCAGGAGCACATTTGTGAAGCGGTGGGGTCCTGTCGAAGAGGTGGAACTGGGCATTTTGTCGGTGGTCCCAAGGTACAACAGTCTGAGGAGGACCTTGCCCAGATGATTGTAGAAAGGAATTTTCTGGCTCGGTGGTCTGAATAGTTTTTGTCTCGTCACATTTGAGCTCCATACAGGGGCTGACGATAGAAGTGATTTTCAGTGTAGGTGGTTTTCAGGTGTTTAAGTGTGTGTATGATTGTCAGTCAGTCTGTGCCTGTGTGTGAGAGAGAGAGGGAGAGGGAGAGAGAGCACGAGCGCTCGGTAGCTGTGTGTAATTTAAAAAATCCGTAAATATATTTTGCTTCTTGCTTCTTCTGGTCTCTTCTCCTAATTCCTCCTTACTCTCTCACCTGAGCGGTATTTCTCTACTTCAGCTTTGGATAGAAGTAGCAATTCTCTACCTAGGCTTTACACATTTAAAACAGATCTGACCATGTTAATCCTCTGCTTAAAATCTTACTGGCCTTCCCATTGTTTCAGGATAATACAAATTCCTTAGGCTGGCTTCAAGACCCTTCAAGGTCTTGATTTTGCTGAGTTTTTCAGTCTCATCTCCTTTCATGGAAGCACACATACACACCGTATGTCCCCTGTCATGCCAACCTGCAGTAGTTTCATCTCTTTGGCTATGACAAAGTTTTATAATGGTTTACCCACATTTGGCAATTTATTTTTTCCATTCAGTCAAGATTTATTGAATTCCTGATAATTGCGGGCACTGTTTTAGGAGCTGGGGATATAATGCGGAAAAAAACCCCAACCCAGTCTATAGTCCTTTTGAAAAATAACAGCTTGACTGCGATGTAGTTCACATACCATAGAATTATAAAATACACATAAATTTTTAGTGCATTCACAAAGTTGTACAACCATCACCCCAATCAATTTAAAAACATTTTCATCACTTCCAAAAGAAGCCCTGTACCCATTAGCAGGCTCTCCTGATTTCCTCCTTACCCCACCCCACTCATAGACCTAAGGAACTATTAATCTACTGAATATATATTTGGCTATTCTGGACAACTCATATAAATGAAATCATAAAGTATGGGACCTTTTTTGATCGTCTTTCACTTAACATTCATGCTCATCCATGTTGTAGCATGTATCAGCACTTCATTCCTTTTTATTGCTAGATAATATTTAATTGTATGGCTAGTCCACCATTTATCCATTGGTCAGTTGATGGGCATTTGGATTGTTTTGGCTCTTACAAATAATGTTACTGTGAACATTCATGTACAAGTTTTTGTGTGAACGTCATGATTTCATTTCTCTTGGGTATATATCTAACAGTAGAATTGCTGGGTTGTATGGTAATTCTACGTTTAACATTTTGCAGAAATGCCAGACTTTTTTAAAGCAGCTGCACCATCTTATATTCCTGTAAGCGGTGTATGAAGGTTCTGATTTCTTCCCATCCTTGCCAACACTTGTCATTATCTGCTTTCTTTTTTTTTTTTTTTCTTAAATTCTAGCCATCCTAGTGGGTGTGAAGTGGTATCTCATTGTGGTTTTGATTTGTAGTTCCCTGATGGCTAATGAAGGTTGAGCATCTTTTCATGTGCTATTGGCCATTTGTATATCTTCTTTGGAGAAATGTCTATGCATATCCTTTGTCCATTTAAAAATTAGGCTATTTGCTTTTTATCATCGAGTTGTAAGGGTTCTTTATATATTCTAGGTCCAAGTCCCGTATCAGATATATGACTGTCATGTGGATTATGCTATAGTTCCTGTAAATGGAAAGCACATGAGGTTAATTTTTACTCTTCCTAGAGACCATGTTATAGATCTGCGGAGTAATTTAGAGTGAATTACTATGTGTGAAATACTGGGCCCAGGAAAAATGATGGGAAGAACCTGTGAGCAGCATTTTAAGATTTGAAAAATGAAGCAAGTGGAAACAGTTTATATAATTTTCCCATTCCCTACTGAGTTTTGTCTTTTCCGTATTGATTTGTAGGAGTTCTTTGTGTAGAGATATTAACCTATTGACTGTTAGATATGGGGCACATATTTTCAGTCTGTTTGCTTGTAAACTTTGTTTTTGTATCTTCTACTATGTTAAAGCTTTACATTTTTGTATAGTCAAAGACTGTCAGTCGTTTCCTTTAAAAGGCTTCTGGGGTACTGATGTAGTTTGGGATACTATTCTTAAATGATGGGAGTTACAGAAACCGACACAGTAGTTCCCTGGTTAGTGTGACATCTTGAGTCCATGGTACTATATTTAACTTTACAGGCAGGCCTTATTTTATTGTGCTTCATTCTATTGTGCTTCGCAGTTACTGTGTTTTTTACAAATTGAAGGTCCCTGGCAAACGTGCATCAAGCAAGTCTATTGGTGTCATTTTTCCAACAGCGTTTGCTCACTTTGTGTTTCTGTGTCACATTGCGGTCATTCTCACAATATTTCAAACTTTTTCATTATTATTTGTTATGGTGATCTGTCATCAGTGATCCTTGATGTTACCATTGTAATTTTTTTGGGGTGCCGTGAACCGTGCCCATAGAAGACAGTGAACTTAAATGAGAAATGTTACGTGTGTTCTGACTGCTCCACCAATTGACCGTTACCCCGTTTCTCCCTCTCCTTGGGCTTCCCTATTCCCTGAGACACAACAGTATTGAAATTAGGCTAATTAATAACCCTGCATTGGCCTTTAAGTGGTCAAGTGAAAACAAGTGTTGCACTTCTCTCACTTTAAGTCAAAAGCTAGAAATAACAAGCTGTTGAGGAAGGCGTGTCAAAGGCCTAGATAGGCTGAAAGCTAGGCTTCTTGCACAAAACAGTTAGCCAAGTTGTGAATGCAAAGGAGAAGTTCTTGAAGGAGGTGAAAAGTGCTACTCCAGTGAACACACAAATGATAAGAAAGCGAAACAGCCTTATTGCTGGTATGGAGAAAGTTTTAGTGGTCTGGAGAGAAGATCTAACCAACCACAGCACTCTCTTAAACCAAAGCCTAATTCAGAGCAAGGCCCTAACTCCTCAATTCTGTGAAGGCTGAGAGAGGTGAGGAAGCTGCAGAAGATAAGTTTGAAGCCAGCAGAGGTGGGTTCATGAGGTTTAAGGAAAGAAGCCATCTCCATAACAAAAGTGCAAGGTGAAGCAACAAGTGCTGATGTAGAAGCTGCAGCAAGTTATCCAGAAAATCTAGCTAAGATAATTAATGAAGGTAGCTACACTAAACAGTGGATTTTCAACATAGATGAAACAGATTTCAACAGATGAAACAGCCTTATCTTGGAAGAAGATGCCATCCAGGACTTTTATAGTTAGGAGAAGTCAATGCTTGGCCTCAAAGGACAGGCTGACTCTGTTAGGGGCTAATGCAGCTGGTGACTTGCAGTTAAAGCCAGTGCTCATTTACCATTCCGAAAATCCTAGGGCCCTTAAGAATTATGCTAAATCTACTCTGCCTGTGCTCTTTAAGTGGAACAACAAAGCCTGGATGACATCACATCTGTTTACAATATGCTTTATTGGCTGTTTTAAGCCCACTGTTGAGACCTACTGCTCAGAATAAAAGATTCCTTTCAAAGTACTGCGGCTCATTGACAATGCACCTGGTCACCCAAGAGCTCTGATGGAGATGTATAATGAGATTAATGTGGTTTTCATGCCTGTTAACACAGCTATTCTGCAGCATATGGATCAAGGGGTAATTTCGACTCTCAAGTCTTACTATTTAAGAAATACATTTTGTAAGGGTAGAGCTGCCAGAGATAGTGATTCCTCTGATGGATCTGGGTGAAGTCAATTGAAAACTTTCTGGAAAGGCTTCACCATTCTACATGCCATTAAGAACAGTCATGATTTACAGGAAGAGGTAAAAATATTAACAGGAATTTGGAAGAAGTTGATTCCAAACCTCATGGATGACTTTGAGGGGTTCAAGACTTCAGTGGAGGATATAACTACAGATGTGGTGGAAAGAGCAAGAGAGCTAGAATTAGAAGCGGAGCCTAAAGATGTGAGTGAACTGCTGTGAGCTCATGATAAAACTTTAATGGATGAGGAGTTGCTTCTTATGGATGAGCAAAGAAAGTGGTTTCTTGAGATGGAATCTACTCCTGGTGAAGATGCTGTGAAGATTGTTGAAATGACAACAAAAGATTTAGAATATTACATAGACTTAGTTGATAAATCAGTGGCAGGGTTTGAGAGGATTGACTCCAATTTCGAAAGAAGTTCTACTGTGGGTAAAATGCTGTCAAACAGCATTGCATGCTATAGAGACCATTTGGGAACGGAAGAGTCAATCGATGCGGCAGACTTCATTGTTGTCTTGTTTTAAGAAATGGCCACGGCCATCCCAGCCTTCAGCGTCCACCACCCTGATCGGTCAGCAGCCATCAACACCAAGGCAAGACCCTCCACCAGCACAAAGATTACAACTGTCTGAAAGCTAGCATGGTGGTTATTAGCATTTTCTAGCAATAAAGTATTTTAAAGTTATGTATATTGGCTTTTTTAAAGATACAATGCTATTGCACACTTAATAGACTGCAGTATAGTATAAACATAACTTTTATAGGCACTGGGAAACCAAAAAATTTGTGTGACTCACTTTATTGCAATATTCGCTTTGTTGTTGTGGTCTGGAGCCGAACCCACAATATCTCCAAGGTGTGCCTATAGAGCATTCATTGTTTCAGACACTTGTGCCTCCCTATCTCTCTGCCTTGAAAAATATGCTAAAATGTGCTTCAGCTTTGTTGGTTCATTTAATTTTCTATTTCAGACGGACTCCTAGAAGTTATTTCCTTATTCTCATCGTCATGTTTAGTGTACTGCATTAGATTTGTGAGAGCTGTATTGGACAGTTGGTCATCAAATAGTAGGTACTTATTACATGCCAGCAGAAGTTTATTTGAAGATTTTATTTATGCAGAGCTTGAATGTAACTGCTGGTTCTATATTGATTGGGACATGCTGGGAACAGTCGTTTTATAAAATCCTATTAACGTTATTTTGGTGTTTGTTTTTCTCATTTCATTGGTTTAAAGGTAGTGGTAATTCAGGTATTTTTAGGGTCTCTGAACATTTTGAGTAACTGAGGAGAGCTATATACCATAGCTCCTTAGAAAATTGCATTTCTATTTTACATGCAATATCTAGGGCTTCATTGTTTCCCTATGGCCTGATTTGTTAGGATGACTCTGTGTTTCTTGCTCTAGTGTTTGTTTATTTTTTTAAATTGTGGTAAAATGTACAGAACATCAAACTTAGCATTCTAACCATTTTAAGTGTACAATTCAGTGACATTAAGTACATTCATGTTGTTGTGCAACTATCACCACCATCCTCTCCAGAACTTTCATTTTCCTAAACTGAAACCCTGTATACCTGTTAAATAATAACTCCCCATTCCCCCCTCTCTCCAGCCCCTTGTAGCCACCATTCTACCTTTTGTCTCTGGAATCATAAAATATTTGTCCTTTTGTGTCTGATTTATTTCACTTTGCATAATGTCTTTAAGGTTCATCCATATTGTAGCATATTGCAGATTTTTCTTCCTTTTTAAGGGTAAATAATATTTCATTGTATGCATATATCATATTTTGTTTATCCATTCATTAGTTCATAGACATTTGGGTTGTTTACATCTTTTGGCTATTATGAATAGTGCTTCTATGAACATTGGTACAGTTATCTGTTTGAGCTCTTTTGAGTGTGTACCGTAAGTGGAATTGCTGGGTCATAGGGTAATTCTCTGTTTAATATTTTGAGGAACCATTCATATGCTTCAGTGTTTTTTGTCATTCACATAAAATATGAGATTTAAATAAACTGTGTAATTTAGGCAAGTATTAATTACCACATTTACCTTTCTAAAAATATAAGTTCAAAGAGCCATCTCCTAGTTGAAGGGATGTAGGGGTTTTTGTCTTAGGACTTGGAGATCTTGGAGTTTTAAAATTATGTACTAGAATTCAGATTAATTAACAGGTTTATCTGGATAGGTTCCCAAATCCTAAACTTCTTTTTTTTTTTGGAAGTTAAAGTTAGGAGCATTCAAAGCTGAGGGAAAAATCACACCCAAAACCTCGAAGGTGCACTAAATAGTGTGAGAACTAATAGTTATGCTTGGCTGGAGCACGAGTGGCATAAAGAGAAGAAGTGAAAGGGAAGAACTAAAAGTAGGTTTGAACCTAATGCTGGAAGGGTGCATATAGCTGAGTCATCAGTTTGATAACAAACTCCATTTTGCTTTAAGTACTATATGTATTTCTTGAAATTTTTATAAATTAGTAACTTGCCTAGAGCTTCCTCAGCCAAAACCTAATTTTGAAAGTCTTTTCATGGGAAGAAAATGTGCTTCTCTAGCTTTTCCTTTATATACTCTGCCGATACCACCCAAAAAGTATTACTTGTGCCTGGTTTTTACCTACACCTATATTCCCCAACAAAGAAAAAATTAATGAAAGTCAAAATATGACATGGTAGTTAGCTCTAAGATGTAAAATTAGTGAGACTAGCCAAGCAATTCCTACAGGAAAAATTTACAAGTCTCTGATCAGGTAGGACAGCCTTTTTTTTTTTTTTTTTAAATCAGTCATCAATTTTATACACATTTTTACACAATTTTATGCAAATCCTAAACTTCTTTATGATCTAAGCTCCTGTTTTATTTTGTTTTGTTAACTGTGTATTCAGTCTTTTTGGACAAATTACTTATAATGGCAGATGGTAAGATGGAGGTGATTTCGCATACTTGTATTGTTGCAAAGTTCTGGATTGTTCTGTTACCATTCTGCTGCTTTAGTTGGATACTCTGGCACTTACTCAGGTATGCTGTGAATACTGCTGCTTCTGACAAGCAACTTCCGCTGGTGCAAAGATATCCATGTCATTAACTAGTGAAGGATGGGAAATGGCCACTATTATTCTTTTATTACTGTACAATTAGTTTTTCAACGATTCCCCTGATGTTGGAACTGTAAGTTGTTTTGGGTACGGGGATCCCTCTCAGTAACTGGCCTCCCTGAGATAAATGGGGAAGTGTAGATAAACAGACAACAGTATGACTCAACCAAATCTTAGAAAACTAAGATCTCATGCCTGCCAGACCATCCCTCTTCCCCTTCCCCTCCATTTGCAACATCTTTCATAAACTCCTGTTTAATATTTCCTCATCACTGTTACAGCCCATACCCCATGGTAAACAGCAAGCGTATTATCAGGAGAGATGGAAGGAACAAATATGTTAATGTGACTTTTGCTCTCAGTTTGGGTCCGTTTGTCATCTGGGCTCTCACCTGATCATCCATCTTGTGGGCTCTTGGTACCTTTTGGCATCTGGCATCTACAGATGCACTAGAAAGGTCCCCAAATGGATTTGGATGCTCCAGACTCTTGGAACTTGAATATAACTTAGATTTGTATGTGATTTCCCTAGCATCCAGCAAATACCAAGATTACATAGATGCTGAGTACCCACCTTGGCCTGTTTATGCCTCAGCTCTTTGAGTAAGACAAAACACAATCACATAAAAATGCCTTTGTAATACATTTTTTTGAGGTTACCAGACAAAGGTGAATATTAATCCCTAGTTTTTGGTAATAGATTGTTACCTTTCATCAGACTTATCGATACTAGGGACAAAGTGATTTACTTCTAGTGTACGTCAGTAGCCTTTAGAAACACTTCCAGGTCCATATTTAAATATTTCAACATGCTTAATGTCAGATTAGGACCTTTCAAATTTTATTTGGGCCACAGGCCTTTGGGCTATAAATGGCAGAACTGTTGAATTTTATGTGAATACTTTTGCATTTTAGCTTTATGATTTTTCCTCCTTTCTATAAACATATGGCACTATTTTTATTCTCTTAGTCTGTATCTTTTAAAAAATTATCTTACAGTAAAATTGACAGTTTTACCTTTTGGTTTAGTTCTGTGAATTTTAATTTTTTAAATAAATTTATTTATTTTACTTTTATTTATTTTTGGCTGTGTCGGGTCTCTGCTGCTGCACGCAGGCTTTTAGTTGTGGCGAGCGGGGGCTACTCTTCGTTGTGGTGCACAGGCTTCTCATTGTGGTGGCTTCTCGTTGCGGAGCATGGGCTTTAGGCGCATGGGCTTCAGTAGTTGTGGCACATGGGCTCAGTAGTTGTGGCACATGGGCTCAGTAGTTGTGGCTCATGGGCTCTAGAGCGCAAGCTCAGTAGTTGTGGCACATGGGCTTAGTTGCTCCGTGGCATGTGGGATCTTCCTGGACCAGGGCTTGAACTTGAGTCCCCTGCATTGGCAGGCGGATTCTTAACCACTGTGCCAGGAAGCCCCTTAGTTCTGTAAATTTTAATACATGTATAGATTTGTGTAACGGCAACTATAACCAAGGTATACCTCACCTCAAAAACTCCCATGTGCTGTCTCTTCACGGTCACCTTTCCCTCACCCAGGTAACCAAAACCAAAAAAGTAAATGTCATTTTGTGCTTTTTATTTAGGGAAGCAGTTAAGGTTGTGTCCCTTTCTTTTCTATTTACCAGTGATTTTTATCCAAATGTGATGGAGCTAAAAAGGATGAAATAAACATAATCCCTTTTCATTTTCTTTCAGAAACTTGCAAACTTTCTCACAAACTTGATTAGGAATAAAAACATTTTGCTTGTGATTCCTTCCAGAAGGTGGCAGTGTTGTGCTATAATAGGACGTAAAGATCGTCTGCTTGAAGATATCAATAATTAAGTTTTTACTTCAGGAAAACAGGACAGTTAATTAAGAATTAACATTTAACTCTAGAATCTGTTTTCTTTGGATCAGTTCCAAAGTCTGTCTTATTCCTAGCAAAGCAGTCTGTGGATGAAATCATTCTTTAATTCTTTCATATTTGTTTTCAAATAGTTTTAAATGTTTGCAGAGGTAGGAGTTAACTTTAAGGTTAACCTTTGTGGCAAGAATAACTCCAGTGTTATGGATGAATCTGTGAGTCACAGAATCGGTCGTATCAATGAGACCTCAGGTGTTTTATATTTCAACCTTCTTTGTCACAGGTAGGAACCCCATCTGTAACATCCCTCACAACTGGTGGCATTAATTAATCAGCAGATGGAGCAGATGCAGAAGAAAGATACAGATTTTGATTGCCGACATCCTGAGTTTGAAGCTTTTTTTTTTTTTTAAAGAAATTCACGTTCTTTTATTTATTTATGACTGTGTTGAGTCTTCGTTTCTGTGCGAGGGCTTTCTCTAGTTGCGGCAAGTGGGGACCACTCTTCATCGCGGTGCGCGGGCCTCTCACCATCGCGGCCTCTCTTGTTGCGGAGCACAGGCTCCAGACGCGCAGGCTCAGTAATTGTGGCTCACGGGCCCAGTTGCTCCGTGGCATGTGGGATCTTCCCAGACCAGGGCTCGAACCCGTGTCCCCTGCATTGGCAGGCAGATTCTCAACCACTGCGCCACCAGGGAAGCCCCTGAGTTTGAAGCTTTAATGGAGGTATTCAGTGAGAAATGATGAAGTGGAGCTTGTGAGACATTCACACTTAGATGACTCACAGGTTTTCAAACCTAATCCACTCAAAAAGGGATTCCTTTTCTCCTTCCAGCAACTTACATCTGACAGTATATACTTCCCTGGGAACTGGGTCCACCATTTATCCAGATGCTCACGCAAGATACTTGGGATCATCTTTAAGACCTCTCAACATTCCCTTAATTCTACCTCTTAGGTAGAATTTCGCAAACCTGGTTACTTCATCTCTACCTCTCTCATCCTAGTACAAACTACCTTTATCTCTCACCTGGATAATGCTTTCTAATTGGTCGGCCCAAATGTGTTAATACTTTATTTTTCAAACAAAAGATACTTTAAGAAATATAAAATCTGATCATGTCAAACTCCTGCTTGAAACTCTTCTATTATTTGCCTTTATACTTAGAATAAACCTGAAATATTTAACTTGATCCACAACAATCCTCCCTTCCAGCCCCACCCCCTGATCTGGCCTCTCTGCTTACTGCTACAGCCTCACATCATGCCACTGTTCCCTTGTTCACTGTGCTCCATCCTCTATTCCTTGATTGGAGGAGGGGAGGAGAATAGAACAGGGAGACCTGTTTTTAAGCCAACATGCATTTTAGGTAAAGAAGTGATGGCTTAGTAATTTATTAAAGTTCGTGGCTCATGGGGACATTTTCATAGCAATCAGGAACTCATCGCTTTGTCACTTTTCAACACCTCAACTTAAATCCAGGGATAAATGCACATCTCAGTTCAGATTCTGTGTGGGAAAAAAAAAATTATATTCTGACTGAGAAAAGGAAATTCAGGACCAGGCAGTCATTACCTGTTTGTTATATTCCAAGTGTGGCTAATCCTTTGTATTTGAGAGCTTTCACTCATTGTGTCTAAAATGACTCTATTTTTGTAATTTCATCCTTCTAGCATTTAATTATGCATTAGCTTTGTTTTTCACGTGTGTGAGTCTTGCCTCAGCAACCAACTGGACCACACCACCATCTGGGGCTTAGATGCTATTGGTGGCATCCCGAATAAGTGATAGCTGTGCAGCCTGTTCTTGAGTTTCTTGCTTCCCAGGGCAGTTCATTCCTTTTTGGGATAGTTTTGTCTGTTAAGAAGTCCTTCTCTGTCTTGTACCAGATCTCTGGTTTGCAGTTTTCCCACACTGGTTCTAGCTTTCCTTGGAGGCATAGAGAACAAGCCTAACTTCTCTTCCCCCATTAGCTCTTTAGCTGTTGAAGTAGCTGTTGTAGCTCCCAGCATATTCCCCTTGATAAACCTTCTCAGCTTCTTCAAGTATTTCTCAGTGTTTTCACTCTTCTGGGCACTTTCTACTGACTGTCTTCTAGTTTAGTGTTTGAAAGTGTGTTTTGAGACTACCTGCAACACAGTCACTTAAGATACTTGTTAAAAGTGAAGATTCCTATTGGATTAAGATGGTAGATTGACTTCTGATCTTGCTCCCTATTGAAACCCCACTAAAACTATAGTAAAGATTCCAAAGGACAGAACATTAGGAAAGGAGATAAGAACAAAACAATTTGAAAAACTGAAAAGCCCAAGCAAGAGTGAATGGAAATTTATCTCGACCCCCAAGAATCATGACCCGTAAATTGGCAGAAGGAAAAACTGAAACTAATCATATTTACCCTGTAAATCCTCAAGAAGCTCAAGAACTGGGCAGTGCCAGGTATTCCTGGAAACTGGGATACAAGGGAGATAAAATAAGGAAGACTGGGTGAATACTGCTGATTAGTAACTCCCAATGGATGCTGTTCACCTTGGGACAGATGGTGAAGGCTCAAAGCGATGATCTCTGGATAAAGTAGCATTTCCTTACGGGAAGGCATTCCTAGAATTTCTCAGGAAATTTTATGTTTATTCGAATCCCAAATCCTGAGGAAAGTCATTTAAAAAGTCAGGAAAACAGAAAAAAGGATTTAAAAATTTCCCCAAGAATTAAAGCGTAACATATTATTGGATACCGTTGGTTCTAAGAGTTCCACTGGCCTCAAGTGGAAAGCAAGAAAGGGGCATGCTGACAGAGTAGAAAGTAAAGGTCTGGGAACTGAGACAGAAGCATCTGGGAGAAAAGCATCGTGGTGTAATCAGTTGGTCTTACTCCTAGTTGTTGCCATCTTATAAATATGTTTTCATGCTCTACCTGCTGCTAACAGGTATTCTTACAAGTAAAATAAGTTTATATGCATTATAAATCCTATGAGTGGTGTCCGAAGAAATAACAAATTTGGGAGCAAAATAAATCTGTAAACTGGCAGTTACAACATAATATTCTGTGTAGTACTGTTAACCTTGCTATGAGATCTCAGTGTTGTATATATAAATATTACCCAATAATTGTTGGTGTTTTCAAGTTCAGCATATTCACTGATAGACTGTGGGGTGTTTTTTTTTTTGGAAATACAGAGGAATTGAAAAGAAGGTTTGAAAGTTTTTGTGGAATACTCCAATATGAAATGAGAACTTAAGCTAAAAGCTGAAATAGTAAAAGCGATATTTCAAAGCAAAACCAAAACCAGAGTAAGCAGACAAAATAGTTTGTCGTGAAAAAAATATAGGAGTTTATATGAAGCAATATGTACCCTAACACTCAACTTGAGGGATGCTTTTTGATGCACTCTGAATTTGACCAATGTCAACACAAATGAATGAAATTTTTCTGCATCTGGAATATTTGTTATGAAAGACTATTGAACAGGACAAGTAATACATGGTATATTTTAAAATTTCAATTTTAGAATGATAACTTTTAAATATTTATAGTATTTCAACTTTTACAAGGATTTTTATTTGGCGTTTATTTTATATTAATGTTTCTTTTATAAGGTCTTTTTTTCCCCCTCAGATTTCTTGAGGTATAATTGATGTATAACATGTAAGTTTAAGATGTACAGTGTGATGCCATTTGCAGCAACATGGATGGACCTGGAGATTACCATATTAAGTGAAGTAAGTCAGACAGAGAAAGACAAATATCATGTAATATCACTTATATGTGGAATCTAAAAAAAAAAAGTGATACAAATGAACTTATTTATAAAACAGACTCACAGAGTTAGAGAATGAACTTATGGTTACTGGGGAGAAGGGTGGGGGGGGAGGTATAGAATAGATTGGGAGTTTGGGATTGACAGGTACACACTGCTATATTTAAAATAGATAACCAACAAGGGCCTACTGTATAGCACAGGGAACTCTGCTTAATATTCTGTAATAACCTAAATGGGAAAAGAATTTGAAAAAGGATAGATACATGTATATGTATAACTGAATCACTTTGCTGTACTCCTGAAACTAGCACAACATTGTTAATCAACTATACTCCAAAATAAAAAAAAGGTGTACAACATGATGATTTGGAACACGTGTATTTTGAAATGATTGCTACAGTAGGGTTAGTTAATACCTCTGTCACCTCACATAATTACCATTTGTGTGTGGGTGTGTGGTGAGAACATTTAAGATCTACTCTCTTAGCAACTTTCAAGTATATAACACAGTATTGACTGTAGTCACTATGCTGTACGTTAGATCCCCAGAATTTATTCATCTTATAATTGGAAATTTGTACCTCTTGGCCAATATCTTCTCATTTCCCCAATCCCCAGCCCCTGGCAAACACCATTCTCTGTTTCTATGAGTTTGGCTTCTTAGGTTCCACATATAAGTGATATCATACAGTAAATGTTTTTCTCTAACTCATTCCAACTCATAGTGCTCTCAAGGTCCATTGATGTTGTCCCAAATAGCAGAATTTCCTTCATTTTTTTTTTAATGACTGAATAATATTCTAGTGTATGTGTATATATCCGTTTTTTATCCATTCACCTATCAGTAGATACTTCGGTTATTTCCATGTCCTCACTATTGTGAATAATGCTGTAATGAACATGGGGAGTATGGATTTCTCTTGACACAGTGATTTCATTTCCTTTGGAAGTATACCCAGAAGTGGGATTGCTGAATCATATGGCAGTTTTATTTTTAATTTTTTGAGGAATCTCAACACTGTTTTCCATAGTGCTCTACCAATTTACATTACTACCCAAAATACACAAGGGTTCCCTTTTCCACATTCTTATCAACACTTAGCTCTTGTTTTTTGATCATACCCTTTCTAACAGGTGTGAGGTGATACCTCATTGAGGTCTTGATTTGCGTTTCCCTGATATTTAGTGATGTTGAGTATCTTTTTACGTACTTGTTGGCCATTTGTATGTCTTTGGAAAAATGTCTATTCAGGGCCTCTGCTCATTTTTTAATCAGATTATTTGCTTTTTACTATTGAGTTGTATGAGTTCGTTATATTAACCCTTATGAAATACATGATTTGCAAATATTTTCTCCTGTAGATCACTTTTTCATTTTGTTGATTCTTTTGCTGTGCAACAGTTTTTTTTTTTTAATTTTCTTTATTTTTGGCTGTATTGGGTCTTTGTTGCTGCACATGGGCTTTCTTTAGTTGCGGTGAGCGGGGGCTACTCTTCGTTGCGGTGCACGGCCTTCTCTTTGCAGTGGCTTCTCGTTGTGGAGCACAGGCTCTAGGTGCACGGGCTTCAGTGGTTGTGGCACACGGGCTTGGTAGTTGCGGCATGTGGGCCCTAGAGCATGTGGACTTCAGTAGTTGTGCATGGTCTCAGTAGTTGTGGTGCATGGGCTCTAGGGCATGCTGGCTTCAGTGGTTGTGGTGTGCGGGCTCAGTAGTTGTGACTCATGGGCTCTAGAATGCATGCTCAGTAGTTGTGGTGCATGGGTTTAGTTGTTCCGTGGCATGTGGGATCTTCCCAGACCAGGGATTGAACCTGTGTCCCCTGCATTGGCAGGCGGATTCTTAACTGCTGTGCCACCAGGGAAGTCCCTGCCAGGTAATATTCTTGATGGGAAGTTTTTTTTCTTTCAGTACTTGTACTTGGGGTATATCTTACCCCCTGTCCTGGCCTGTAGGTTTCTGTTGAGAAATCCACTGATGGTTTTATGGAAATTCCCTCATAAGTGAGGATTTTTTTTCCTTTTACTGCTTTTAAAATTCTTTGATTTTTAGACAGTTTTGAAATGTGTTTTGGAGAAAGACATTTAGGATTGAATCTTTTTGGGGAACTATGAGTTTCATGAACTTGGACGTCCAAATCTCTCCTTAGATTTGTGAAATTCTCAGCCATTATTTCTTTAAATAAGCTTTCTGCCTTTTCTCCCTGTTTTCCCCTTCTGGGACTGCAGTAGTACATAGGTTATTTCTCCTAATGGTGTCCCATAGTTCATATAGGCTTTCCTTATTCTTTTTCATTCTTTTTCTTTGTTCTTCTCTGAATGGATAATTTAGAAAGTCCTGCCTTCTACTTCACAGATTCATTCTGCTTGATTCATTTTGTTGATGTTCTCTGTTGTATTTTTCATTTCATTCATTGTATTCTTCAGCTCCAGAATTTGTTTGGTTCTTTTTAATTTCTATCACTCTGTTAAACTTGTCTTCTTTTACAAAAAGTTTTGTTTCCTGATTTTATTGAATTGTCTTTCTATGTTTTCTTGTAGCTCCCTGAACTTCCTTAAAACAACTACTTTGAATTCTTATTGTGTAAATTGCTGTTCTCCATTTCTTTGGGTTTGGCTACTAGAAAATATTGTTTCTTTTGTATTGTTATGTTTTCTTGAGTTTTCATATTCCTTGAAATCTTGCATTGTGTCTTCACATTTGAAGAAGCAGTCACCTCCTCCAGTCTTTACTGAGTGGCTTTTAGAAAGAAATACCTTCTCTCACCCATTAGGGATTCTGAGGCTTTCTCATACCTCTTCTATGCGTACACTTGCTCCACATTCCTTGTACTCTCTTGTGGCAGAATTCTTAAGCTTGTATGCCTTCTCTTGGTCCTACAAAGTTCAGTGGGTGCTGACAGCCTCCCTTTTGCTTTCCCTAGGCCAGAGCTCAATGTTCAAGTTTGTGGTTTCTCCTAAATTGGCTTTCTAGGCATGCTCACTAGCCATCTGCAAAGGCTTGCTCTTGCTGCCATGGGGAGCATGCAGGGAGCTGTCTGTGGGTGGGAGGGTTTATGGGTGAGGCATGTGGGGTGCTGGGGGTGCCCAGGAGCCAGTTGTGGGGATGCACTGGAGAGGCATTCCCAGTAGCTCATGGGCAGACCTATAATAGAGTCCACAAAGTGGTTAATATGATCTCTGTCACTTTGAGATGTTCACTACTGACCCCTGGCTGTTTTTCTCTTAGCCACGCACTGCCCTGAGCTCACAGCTCAGTATTCTGGATGGGGCCAGAGAAATGGGCCTCATTGGCAGCGTCCCACACAGCTGGTGAAGCCAAGCACTCACATGTTCTCATGTTCCCCTGCAGGAGAAATAACTGGGCAAGAAGGGCTCTCTTGGCACTGAGCTCTGCCCCCTTGTGGGAGAGATGGTACGTTAAGTCAAACATTTCCTCTTACCCTCCTCACAGGGTAGTTTTGGTCTTTTTTGTTTCAACGATGTGCTGGAACATCTCTCCTGGACTCCTGGATTTCTACAAAGGCTCTTTTGTCTGTGGGTGGTTATCATAATTGGTGTTCTTTGGGGAGATGACAGTAGAAAACTCCTGTTCCGCCATTGTGATGATATCACTCTCTCCTAAAGGCTTTTATTATCCCGTGACTGATTCATATAGAGATCATTTTTACATGTTTTTCTGATACATAATCTCACCACAGTATATTGGTTCATAATAAGTGTGCATGGATTTATTACTGGATTTTTTTTTAAATAAATAATTTTTTAAATTTATTTATTTATTTATTTATTTATTTATTTATTTTTGGCTGCATTGGGTCTTCGTTGCTGTGCGCGAGCTTTCTCTAGTTGCGGCGAGCGGGAGCTACTCTTAGTTGTGGTGCGCGGGCTTCTCATTGTGGTGGCTTTTCTTGTTGCGGAGCACGGACTCTAGGCGTGCGGGCTTCAGCAGTTGTGGCACACGGGCTTAGTTGCTCCACGGCATGTGGGATCTTCCCAGACCAGGGCTTGAACCCATGTCCCCTGCATTGGCAGGCGGATTCTTAACCACTGTGCCACCAGGGAAGCCCCTGGATTTTTTTTAGAAACAGAAAACGTTTGAATCTTTTATTATAACCTTATTGCAGAAAAATGATTCATTATGTATTTTTATGGTCACTCATTATTATTTAAAAATAAGTGAAGTCTTATGAAAAATAGAGAATAACTTGTGATTTGGGAAAGTTCAGTTTCTTGTTTCCAAATCCCAAAGAACTTGGAAATAATATTGGGAAATAAAAGTCATAACTGTGATGGAAATAGAAGAATAAATGATTTATGCATACTGAATCTGGGGGCATTGCCCCACCCCCGCTCCCACCCTCATCTCCATTTCTCTTCTAGGTTCATAGAATGCTGGTAGCCAATAGGCAATTGAAATAGTCTCAGGGGTTTCTAAGTAGCCCTAGAGAAAACACCTGACATGAATTTCTTTGAAGATCTAAATTACCAAGCCCCACCCACAAGTTCAATTACAAGCTTTTTAGTCCCCTGCTCTTAATCATAAGCAAACACCCAAGTATTACCAGTTATTTGAGGAAAGCCTCTTATATTGAAGATGGAAGATGGGAACTGAAACAAATAAACAGGGAAAAGCACTTGGAAGAGACTTAGCAAGGAGGAAAAAAACCTTTCCCTGTTATTAATATATTACGAGAGATAAGAGATGAGGAGGAAGTAAAAATAGGATTCTGTAAAAGGCATAATCAGAAAACAAAAGAATTTAAAATATTATAGTAGAAATGAAATTTTAGGAGCACTGTAAGATAATGTTCAGGAAATCTCCCAAAAAGTAGAGTGAAAAGACACATGGAAAATAAGAACACTTAGCAGACTATTCCTGAATTTCAATACCCATACCAAGAAGATCCAGATAAAATAGGGGAAATGAAAAGGAGAAAATAATAAATAATTCAAGAAAGTTATCCAAAATTGAAGGTTAGAGTTTTCAGATTGAGTGTGCCCACTGAGTGTCCGACCGAATAAGTGAAAATATACCCATGCTAAGGTACATCATTAGGAAACTTCGAAACACTGGGAGGCAAAGAGATGATTCGAGATGCAGAAAAAAGGTTATGTATAAAGGATTAGTATGCAAAAAACAGGTTATGTATAAAGGAGCAGGAATCAGAATGGCTTTGGATTTTTATGCAGCAACCTAGAAATGAGAAAACAGTGGAGCAATGCCTTCAAAATTCTGAAGGAAAATGATTTTGAACTTAGAAGTATGTACTCAGCCAAATTATGGCCAACTAGAATAAAGATATTTTTAGACATGCAAGGTCTGAAAATATTTACTTCTCTTGTCCCCTTTATTAAAAACTACTGGAAGGAATTCCCTGGCGGTCCAGTGGTTAGGACTCTGCTTTCACTGCCGAGGGCGTGGGTTCGGTCCCTGCTTGGGGAACTAAGATCCTGCAAGCCATGTGGTGCGGCCAAAAAAAAAAAAAGCTATTGGAGGATGAGAAATGAGAAACACCAATTGAGAGTAAATTAAGAAAAAGGAAGACAGTGGGGTATAGGAAACAGGAGATCCAAGAAGGAGGGAGATGAGGGGAATCCCCAGAACTACTTTTAGGAGATTCCAAGGTGCTGGCTGTGTATTGTATATAGAGGGCAACCACTCCAGTTGGAGGGCTGTGAATCAGAACCTAGAAATGTTTAAGGCAGAATTACCAAGGTGCTTGCTGTCACGGTTGTTTTTTTAACCTGAGGACAGAATACTCTGGTGAGCTTGATCCAGGATTTATCTGTTCTTAGCTTGTCTTGACTATGTACTATGGAAGTTCCAGCTTTCCCCTCATGCCCTGCTGTGTGGCTCAGCTGAGGATACTTGTTTCACCTCTCAGATATATTCTGCTTTGACCTACTCCTAAGTTCTGGTGGGTGGCCATAGTGAGCTTAGAAACACAAGATGAACAGAGCCTGCTCTCTCATCTGTATTTCTGTTGTAAGTTCAATGATACTAGCCTGCATTACCCAGCTAGAAGCCTTCACTGTGGTTGACCTGTGTTTTCCAGGATTCATGTCTTTGCCTCATAACTTGGCCTCATAACTCATAACTTTTCCAGAGACGAATTCTCTTAGCTTTCTGGAAAGCTGAAACTGGACAGTGACACAGAGACTGTTCAGTTTATCTTTCCCTATCCTTCCTTACTGTCCTTCATCTATAAGGGTACCATGCCCTTGTGTATGTAGGTGTGTGATTTCTATTAAGTTTTTAAAAACCAAAAATATATTGTTCAGGGATATATATATTTATATATGTATGTATGTATATGTGTATTAAAGGCAAAACTAATCTGAAAAGCAAGGGAATGATTAACACAGAAGTCAGAAGTCAGGATAACAGTTACCTTAGGGGAGGGAAGAGGATGAGATCAGGGGGCTTCTAAGGTCCTGGTAAAGAACAGTGTTTAAAACAGGGGCAGTGGATATATGGGAGTTTATTGTATTAATTTCTTTTTATATGCATATATATAGGATTATATGTGTTTGATACATATGAAATAGAAACTTTTTTCTTTTTTTTATATTGAAATGTAATGGTACAGATGAACCGGTTTGCAGGGCAGAAATTGAGACACAGATGTAGAGAACAAACGTATGGACACCAAAGGAGGAAGGCGGCTGGGGGTAGGGGTGGGGGTGGTGCTGTGATGAACTGGGAGATTGGGATTGACATGTATACACTAATATGTATAAAATGGATAACTAATAAGAATCTGCTGTATAAAAAAATAAAGTTAAATTAAGAAGAATTTATGAGTAAAGATAGAATGAGATAGAGAGTATAGGAGGTAGACTGTTTTGGGCAAAAATGATGAGTTCTATATTGGGTCATTGTGTTTGTATTATCCTTGGAATGTTCAAATGGAGAATGATAGCCCTATCCTCTACATTTTTACAATGCATACCTTGTTGCTCCTTTAAACATTTATTTAATTCTGCCTTGTTTTATAGCCATTTGATATATTTGTTTCCCCAATGACATTATAATCTCCTGAGGGAGGAAACTAAGTTTTACTCCTATTTATTTGTGTACACAATTAACACATAGTTTTTCAAAAAAAGCTATTTTTTAAATCTATCACTATTACATGATGGTACACAATTCATTGACTTCCGGGCTTGATTCAGTTGATCTATTTGCAAAGGCCCATTTCTTCCAACCTGCATCTCTTACAATTCCATTTATAATACTCCTGAGACTTTCACTTGATCTAATAAAGTGATTCTTACCAGGTGAAAGAAAAAAAAAAATTGAAATGTAGTTGACATATAGCAATTTATTGGTATTAGGTATACAACATGATTCGATATTTATATATATTGCAAAATGATCTACTGTCTTAGTAGCGACTTTCAAATATGCAATACAGTATTTTTTTAAAAATAAATTTATTTATTTAATTTAAAAATTTTTGGCTGCTTTGGGTCTTCGTTGCTGTGCATGGGGTTTCTCTAGTTGCAGCAAGTGGGGGTTACTCTTTGTTGCGGTGCATGGGCTTCTCGTGGTGGTGGCTTCTCTTGTTGCGGAGCACGGGCTCTAGGCGCGCAGAGGATTCAGTAACTGTGGCACGCAAGCTCAGTGGTTGTGACTCGCAGGCTCTAGAGCTCAGGCTCAGTAGTTGTGCCACACAGGCTTAGCTGCTCTGCGGCATGTGGGATCTTCCCGGACCAAGGATCGAACCCGTGTCCCCTGCATTGGCAGGTGGATTCCCAACCACTGTGCCACCAGGGAAGTCCAACAATACAGTATTATTAACTGTAGTCACCTTGCTGTACATTACAGCCCCATGAGTTATTTATTTTATAACTGGAAGTTTGTACCTATTGACCCCCCTGTATCTATTTTGCCCACCCCCCCACCCCCTGCCTCTGGCAATTGCGAATCTGTTCTTTGTGAACTTTTTTGTTTGTTTTTTTGTTTTGGATTTCATATGTAAATGAGATCATATGGTATTTGTCTTTCTCTGACTTACTTCACTTAGCGTAATGCCATTAGAGTCCAACCATGTTTTTGCAAATGGTAAGATTTCCTTCTTTTATTTGGCTACATAATATTCCTGTGTGTGTGTGAGTGTGACGTTTTCTTTATCCATTTATCCATTGAGGAACACTTAGGTTGTTTCCATATGTTGACTGCTGTAAATGACGCTGCAATAACATGGGGATGCATATACCTTTTTGAATTAGTGTTTTCATTTTCTTTGGATAAATACGTAGAATTGGAATTGCTGGATCATATGGTGGTTCTATTTTTAATTTTTTTGAGGAATCTGCATACCATTTTCCATTGTGGCTGCACCAATTTACGTTCCTACTGACTGTGCACTAGGGTTCCCTTTTCTCTACATCCTCTCCAACACTTCTCTCTTGTCTCTTTGATAATAGCCATTCTAACTGTTGTGAGATGATATCTCATTGTGGTTTTGATTTGCATTTCCTTGATGATTAAGTGATATTGAATATCTTTTCATGTGCCTGTTGGACATCTGTATGTCTTCTTTGGGAAAATGTCTATTCAGATTCTCTGCCCATATTTTAAAATCAGATCATGTGTTTTTGCTATTGTTATGAGTTCTTTATATATTTTGGATATTAACTCCTTTATCAGATATATGATTTGGAATATTTTTTCCTTTTTGGAAGCTTGCCTTTTCATTTTGTTGATGGTTTCTTTTGCTGTGCAGAAGCTTTTTAGTTTGATGTAGTCCCACTGTTTATTTTTGCCTTTGTTGCCTTTGCTTTTGGTGTCAAATCCAAACAATCATCTCCAAGACAGATGTCAAGGAGTGTACCACCTATGTTTTCTTCTAGGAGTTTTATGGTTTCAGTTCTTACATTCAATTCTTTAGTCATTTTTAGTTGACTTTTGTGTTATGTAAGATAGTGTTCCAGTTTCATTGTTTTTACATGTGGTTGTCCAGTTTTCCCAACACCATTTATTGAAGAGACTGTTCTTTCCCCACTGCATATACTTGACACCCTTGTTGTAAAATAACTGACCATATATTCATGAGTTTATTTCTGGGTTCTGTATTCTGTTCCATTGATCTATGTGTCTGTTTTTATGCCAGTACCATACTGTTCTGATTACAGTAGTTTTGTAATATGATTTGAAATTAGGGAGCATGATGCCTCTAGCTTTGTTCTTAAGATTTTTGTCTATTTGTTCCATAGGAATCTTAGGATTGTTTTTTCTATGTCTGTGAAAAATTCCATTGGAATTTTGATAGGGATTGCATTGAATCTGTAGATTGCTTTGGTTAGTATGGACATTTTAACAATGTTAATTTTTCCAGTCAGTGAACATGGGATGTTATTTCATTCCATTCTATTATTTCATCTTCTGCAGTTTCTTTCATCAATGTCTTAGATTGTTTTCAGTCCACAGGTCTTTCACCTCCTTGGTTAAATTGACTCCTAGGTATTTGTTCTTTTTAATGCAATTGTAAATGGGATTGTTTTCTGAATTTCTCATATTTCGTTATTAGTGTATAGAAACCAATAGATTTTTTTCTATTATTGGTTTTGTATTCTGGAACTTTACTGAATTTGTTTCGTAGTTTTAACAGTGTTTTGGTGGAGTCTTTAGGGTTTTCTCTATATAATATGTCAGCTGCAAAAAGTAAGTTTTACTTTCTGATTTCCTTTTTTGATTTGGATGCCTTTTCTTTTTCTTGCTCTGTGTAGGAGTTCTAATACTCTGTTGAAGAAAAGTGGCTAGAGTGGGCATTCTTGCCTTGTTCCTGATCTTTGGGGAAGAGCTTTCAGTATTTCACCATGAATATAATGTTAGCTGTTGGCTTTTCATATATGGCCTTTATTATGTTGAGGTACATTCCTTCTTTACCCACTTCATTGAGAGTTTTCTTTTTTTATCATAAATGGATGTGGAATTCTGTCAGATGATTTTAATGCATCTATTAAGATGATCATAAGACTTTTATCTTTCATTTTGTTAGTGTGGTATATCACATTGATTGATTTGTGGATGTTGAAACATCTTTGCAGCCCTGGAATAAATCCCACTTGATCATGGTGTATGATTCTTTTAATGGATTGTTGAATTGGTTTGCTAATATTTTGTCGAGGATTTTTGAATCTGTGTTCATCAGGGATTTTCACCTGTAATTATCTTTTCTTGTAATGTCCTTGTCTGGTTTTGGTGTCAGGGTAATGCTGGCCCATAAAATGAGTTTGGAAGTGTGCTCTTCTCTTTGATTTTTTTGGGAGTAGTTTGAGAAGGATTGGTATTGTTTAAATGTTTTGTAAAATTCACCAGTGAAGCCATCTGGTCCTGAACTTTTGTTTGTTGGGAAGTTTTTGGTTATTATTTCAATCTCCTAATTAGCAATCAGTCTGTTCAGTTTTCTATTGATATTTCTTCATGACTCAGTCTCGTTAGGTTGTATGTTTCTAGGAATTTGTCCATTCCTTGTACATTGTTCAATTTGTTGGTATGTAATTGTTCATAGTAGTCTTATTATCCTTTGTGTTTCTGTGGTGTCAGTTTTAATATCGTCTCTTTAATTTCTGATTATATTTATTAGAGTTCTCTCTCCTTTGTTCTTGGTGAGTCTAGCTAAGGTTTGTCAGTTTTGTTTATCTTTTAACAAAAGCAGCTCTTGGATACATTGATCTTTTCTGTTCTCATTTTAGTCTCTATTTCATTTATTTCTGTGCTGATCTTTGTTATTTCCTTCCTTCTGCTAACTTTATGCTTCATTTGTTCTTCTTTTTCTAGTTCCTTCAGGTGTCTTGTTAGATTTTTGGAGATTTTTCTTGTTTCTTGATGTAGGCATTTATTGCTATGGACTTCCTTCTTAGAACTACTTTTGCTGCATCCTGTAAGTTTTGATAAATTGTATTTCCATTTTCATTGTCTCAAGGTAATTTGAATTCTCTTTTGATTTCTTCTTTGACCATTGGTTATTTAGTAGCATGTTGTTTAATCTCCACAAATATGTGAATTTTCCACTTTTCTTCATGTAATTGATTTGTGGTTTCATAGCTTTGTGGTCAGAAAAGATGCTTGATGTGATTTCAGTCTTTTTAATATTTTAAAGACTTGGTTGAGGCCTAACATATGATCTATCCTGGAGAATGTTCCAATGCCACTTGAGAAGAATGTGTATTGTGTTGCTTTTGGATGGATATCCTATATATGTCTGTAAGTCCATCTGGTCAGCGTGTCATTTAAGGCCAATGTTTCCTATTGATTATCTGTCTAGATGATCTATCTGTTGGTGAAACTGTGGTATTAACATTCCCTACTATTAACGTACTGCTGTCTGTTTCTCCCTTAGGTCTGTTAATGTTTGCTTTATATATTTATGTGCTCCTGTGCTGGGGGCACAAAAGTATTTACACATGTATCCTCTTGTTGTATTGACCCCTTTATCATTATGTAATGGCCTTCTTTATTTCTTACTACAGTCTTTGTCTTAATGCCTGTTTTGTCTAAGTATGGCTACCCCAGGCTTCTTTTGGTTTCCATTTGCATGGATTATCTTTTTTTCATCCCTTCACTTTTAGTCTGTGTTTGTTCTCATATCTGAAGTGAGTCTCTTGTAGGCAGCATTTAGATAGGTCTTGTTTTTTTGTTTTTTTTTTTATCAGTTCAGCCACTGTCTTTTGATTGGAGAATTTAGTCCATTTACATTTAAAGTAATTGTTGATAGGTATGTGCTTATTGCCATTTTGTTAATTGTTTTCTGCCTGTTTTCTAGAAACATTAAAAAAATCAGATTTCTAGGCCCCATCTTCAGACCCAATGAAATAGAAACTTTGTAAATAATTTCCAGGACTATACATTATAAATCTTACTCTTAGATAAAAATTGTTACTCTGATTGAGTAAGTGTATTGCTCAGTATTACTAATGTGGTCTAAAGAGTACAGAATGAAGCAGATCCATTTCTTCCCTACTTGTAGTTCCAATCCTCTTATGTATATAAGAAAATTATTTTCTTCTGCCCAGTTATACCAAGGTGTATCATAACGATCCCTTATCTTTTCATGAGTCTGTAATACCTAGTTGTTGTTTAAAAATGTTATTGAAGTATAGTTGATTTACACTGTTGTTTTTAATTTCTGCTTTACAGCAAAGTGACTCGGTTATACATGTATATATTCTTTTCATATTGTTTTCTATTATGGTTTATCACAGGATATTGAATATAGTTCTCTGAGCTATACAGTAGGATCTTGTTCTTTATACATGTAATACCTAGTTTTAATTTGTGTCAGAATATGTTAAAAACCAAATCCCAAGATTTCTGCTGTCACTGTAGTGGGATTGTAAAAAGTGTGGGGTGAGCTATTACATGGTTTCTAACATAGATTAAAGATCTAAACATCTTTTTTTTTTTTTTAAGCTTACAGTGCCAGCATTTAAGGGGGAAAAAAGGCAGAAAAACCCAAGCAAACAAATGTAGTATTGTTTTCAAAGGTGACTTTGCTAGGGGCAGTAATGTCAAAAGGCTCCCATGTGACTTACTACATTCAGTTACAGTGAAATCCTGACAGCTGCCTGGCTGTTGTTTTCGAGTCACTTGTATATTCCCCAGTGGAAAATCTAGTTTTTCAGCTCAGCTGTGAAATAGATATCACATGGTTATTAGCAGTTTGTTATGGTGGAAAGGACTTAGCAACTGAGGGTTTCAGTTAAGATCTGATATCCTGTACTTTCTTTCCTGTTCCTGCTTTTTTTTAATTTGTAATTTGGGGCAGCAGTAATACCTGCTAGAGTTGGCAGGATGAGATGAGATAATTTATGTCAAGCACTTACCACAGTGCCTAGTTGCTAAAGAAATATTAGTTCATATAATATTAATTCTGTGAGTACCCTTTGCTCAAGCCAGACATTTGGGAATTGTCCAGGAATCTTTTCTCTCCTTTACCTACCAAAGATCTATCCATTTCATCTCCTTAATAGCGCTAGAACGGGAGTGAGACATGACCCACATTTTATAACAATCGGGCTTTAAGCAGGCAGTAACTAAATCAATCCTTCAGGACATCACGTTCTCTTGTACCTTTATTAGTAGTAGTCACTATTAGTTTCTTAGAACTCTAAAAGGATTGTAGTAATTTTCACTTCTATTGGCAGAATTGGTACTGTTGTACCAATTTCATAATAAATTTGCCAGCATTGGTAGAATTAGTTATCTCAACGTTTCTTATAATAAGTTGAATAGGTAATAAAATAATACTTTATTGTTATTTTTACTTGTGTATATTTTTAGGCATAACATTTTCACGTGTAAGTTTATAGGCATGCAAGATATTGTAAAGTGTGCCCTTTGCACAAACGCACTCCTGGGTTCAAATCTAGGCTGTGCAGTTTAATGACCTCGGTCAAGTTATATAAGTGCTTTAGGGTTGCTTTGCCATGTTTTTTAAAGTGGGTTGATAAGATTTGGTTACATACAGGGTTGTGATAATCATTAAAAGAGATACATTTATATGAAAATGCAAAAGGCTGAGAAAAGCCAATACATTTTTCAAGAACAAAGTGGAACAACTTGTTTGATAGGTCTCAAGATTTTTAATGAAAATTAAGCTAGGTTAATAAAGACAGTGTTCTTTTGGTACAAGGATACACAATACTCTTGGTTCAGTAGATCAGTGGAACAGAATAAGGAATCCAGAAACAAGTGTATGTGTATACAGACACTTGATTTATGGGAAAGGTGGCACACAGAACAGTGGAAATGTTGTATTTCAGTAATGGTGCTAGAGCATCATGTATATTCATTTGGAACAAAGTGAAACAAGACCCCTGTCTCACATCACACTCAAAATAAATTCCCAGTGGATTGTGGATCTATTTGTGAAAGGCAAAACAATAAATATTTTAGGCGACAGTATAGGAAAATATGTGGCCTTAGAGTATGTGAAGTTTTCTTAAAGAGCACACAAAAAGTATTAACTACAAAAGGAAAATTATAAACTGGATTTTATTAAAATCAAGAATTTCTGTTCATCACAAATCACCTTGAAAGGGCAAGCCACAGAGTGGGAGAAGGTATTTGCAGCAGTCTGACAAAGAGCTCTTCCATCTGGGCTGAGACGTGTATAAGTCTCAACTTCCTCGGTGGCCTCTTGGCTCCATTTTAGAGAGCTCTGTTAGCAATACTGACTTCATTTTGATATTCCTTTCACAGGGTTTGTGGAATGAATGAAGGCATAATAGGATTTAGAATACTGAGGGAACAGGCCTGGCGGTGTGCTCTGCAGCCAGGAGGCTTCCTGGGTGAGCAGTGAGACCATGTGGGCACATGGTGGCAGGAGAGCAGTGAGGGGTGCCTGGTTTGGGATCCCCAGAGCAGACTTGGACTTGAACCCGGGCTCTCTCATTTCTTGGCTGTGTGTTTTTGCCTCATCTCTAAAATAGGGATAGTTATAGAACACACCATACAGGGCTGGGATTAGTGATCTGACGTAGACTAGTACTTGCCCACAGGGGGTCTTCATTGTGGTAGTATCATCACTGTTGGAGTTACGGTTCCTTGGAGGTGAGGGGTGGCTGTGCCAGTAGGATGGGGGTAGGGGTCACTGCAGATCAGTGAGAAAAAGACAACCCAATAGAAAAATGAGTGAGAGACTTGAGCAGGCACTTCACCAAAAGGATGGCCAAATGTCCAGTAAAAATAAGAAAAGGTGCTCAAGACCACAAGTCATTAGAGAAATGCAAACTAGAACCCTGATGGCATATAACTACTACACACCTACCAGAACACTAAATTAAAAGGACTAACAATAGTTTGTAGGAATATGGGCAAGGAAATTCTCATACAACTGTTGTTGGAATATAAATCGGTACAACCACCTGGGTAAATTAGTTGGCAGTGTTGAAGCTGAATGTATGTATATGTTATGACCCTGCTGTTCCACTCCCCACAGGAATGGTACAACCCAGTGGTATGTATATGAATGCTTATAGCAGCATTATTTGGTCTAGCTTCATATTGGGGAGGTGTGGAAAATGTGCATCTGTGATATAGTAGGTAAGTAAATTATTATATCTTCTTGCCTAGAAATAAAATACTGTAAACGAAAATGAACAAACTCAGCTCACACAACAAAATGGATGTATCTCAAACACATAATGTTGAGCAAAAGAACCCACATGCTAAAGAATATATGCTATATGATCCCAGTGTTTACAAGTCATGATAGTTCCCCTTGGAGAGGAAGAAGGGGTTAATGATCGGGAGGGATCAGGAAGGGGCTTGTGGGTACTGGCAGTGCTCTATTTCTAGACCTCCATGGTGGTTACATGGATGCTTGCTTGTTCTAATTTACTGAGCTGAACATTTATGTTCTGCGTGCTTTTCTTCTTGTGTTCAACTTCAATAGAAAAATAAGAAAAGAACTACCCAGCTTTATAATGGCCAGTAAATATTCAATACGAGATTGTCCTTCTTACCTCTCCATCTCATTTGTTAGCATTTGCATATGTCCTTTGAATAATGATTAATTTGGGGCTTGATGATATAAATTTGAACTCTTTAAAGATTAGATAGGGGCCGTTTTAGCCAGCACACATACAGAAAGTGACTTTGCCCTTGAAAATTCAGATGCTCCAAGTTTTTGTGTGACCTACAAACTATATATTTTTTTAAAGATGACAAGTACAATGAAACTCTTATGACACATTTGTTGTTTAGTTTTCATTGTAGAAAAGTCTTAATTGTAAACAGTTGAAGCTATCACTTCTTTGGGTATTTTTTTCTATTGTTTCAAACCTTATTTTTAACCCAGGAGGTTTGTGGTTTTATAAAAGTTATAAACATTCTATTAAATTTAAAAAGTTTTAATATATTTATTTTTCAAATTGCAAATGGCATATTGTTTTGAAATTTCTTCTAATTGCTGAGTATTTACAAAAACGTTGGCTTTTATGATTATCATTTATATCACACTTGATTAACCTCATTGATTCTTTGGTAATGGTTTTGAGTAATTTCTTTGTATTATCTTCCTATAAGTCATATCAGCTATATCAATTAGTATTAATAATGGTGATATTAAAAAATCTTTTCCTCTTTTTTAAAAATATCTTATTGCACACCAGTATTCCTAATACAGTTAAATGGTCATTCTTATCTAGTCCTATCCCCTCTCCCCTCATACTTTTTTAAATAAGTAAAATTTCTCTATTTTCTCCACTAAATTTCAGTGGCATTCTTTTCTAGATTATGCTTTAACCCTTGAATTCTTAGGAAGGCTCATAGAATAAATACGGGGCTCAAACCAGAATTTAACCAGGTTCAAGGTATAGAGAATAAAGGGTCACTGAAGATTCTAATATTACTGCATGCATTTTTAGCTTTCGAATCAAAATACTCTAAGCATTTGTATAAAAGAGGTTTTCTTTTCCGTAATATGAAAGATGAAAATTTTTCTCTCCTTTTATTTGTTAATTACTAAAAGAGTTTTCACCTTCATTCCTTAAAAATAATTTAGCGGTAAAGAAGTATTTTAACTTTTTATGAAAAGGATTCTTCATAGTCATATATTGTTCTGAGTCTACATAAGCTTTTTGGTTTTGTTTGTAGCTTTCTTTTGTAGAAATGAAAATAGGTAAGGTAGGCAGGATGTATTGGCCTAATAAACTCATTACTGCTGTTGATAAAATGATACGTTAGTCCATAGTATAATTTCTTTGAGGCGGGGGACGCCTCTGAGTCTACGATAACCTGAGAAGTACTTCTTTACAGAGCACCTCGTAGAGAGGTATTTGTTCTGGGTGCAGAAGCCAATGTTGCTATGGCTTCATTTTCTTAACTTACTGCATTTGTAAACTGTAAAGAACATTAGCTGTCCCATTTTTAAAAATGGAACTACTGGAATAAAATACAGCAAGATCAGTATGAGCTTGAGTAGTAAACTATAAATTTAAGTTTTTTTCTTCCCCTCATTTACGTTCAGGGATCATCCTCCATTTTTGGAACACTTACCAGGGCTTCTCTGCTAGTTTTTTTCTCTGATGTTACCAGAAATTATATTTGCAGTCTGAGGACAGAATTAGTTAGAATGTGGGTCTAAAGAATTTTTCCATGAGACAGATCAGGCTGCTTTCAGAGGCTTGCGTTTTTTGTTCCTTGATTATGGAAAATTTCATACATAGACAAAATCAGGATAACATCCAGCCATGTATCTATGACTCAAATTGAACAACTCCAAAAGCGTTAATTTACACTGATGTTGGAATAGTATTACTGATTTGAGGTTTTACATTACTTATTATGGTCCATACTTCCTTCTCAAGCTTAAAGAATAAATTGGCCACCAGATGATGCTAAATATGCTAAATATTTAGGGCCTAATTTGGACAAGAGCCATCAGAATCACAGAGCATCCTGGATTTGCTGGCATGGTCTTGAGTTTTGTTTAGTGAGGGACACTAAAGAGGCAGAAGTTAAGTTTTCCCTTGCCCTTTAAGTGTTTACAAAGTGATGTTAAATACTGATATATAAATATATTTATAATCCTTAACATAGATCTACCAGATGAAGAATCAAAAGGGCAGACCAAAAATGTACCTAAAATAGTCCCATGCCCTGGCATTTGTGTATTTGGAAAGTCAGGCTGACTCTAATCATGCCCCAGGAATTCCCCACCTCCTGCCCAATTTCTCTTTCAACTTATTTCTCAAATGCCTTTGGCCATGACTTCTAAGATAGTTCTCATTCTGAAGTGATAGCGTGTATGATATGCTAATTAGGTGTTGGGATGTTAACAGCTTTCTAAATAGCTGTGGTATTACTTGTAAGATATCAAATAAGCTTCTCTCTAGGACATAGTGAATCAGTTAAAACATTTCTAACAGAATTGTTTAAAATTTCCTTTTTGTGACAGTGTGACAGTGGTGCCGTCTGTGGTATCTTTCAAGATTGGAAACTGTATTAGGAGCGAATATAAAACACACCCATGCTAATTAGTTCTTAGAGAAAACAGTTTTCACTTTTTTTGTAAAACAGATAATAAGTTGACTCTGCAAAGCCCACGGTTCCCTTTACACAGACATAATTACTCTGTAATTAATAAAGTGAATTAAGAGCTTTTAATTAAATTATAATAAGTACCTCGGTTACATCCAGAAAGGTGCACTGACTGTCTCCTCTCACGACAGGATGAACTATGCGCTCCCCATTGTTCTTTCTGTAAAATTTACCAAGCGAAGGGGTATGTGTGACTTCTGCCTTTGATCCCAGTGTATCAGAGTGCAGGATTCAACTTTAAGGGTTTGTTCTTCTGTGAGTGTCTCAGTGTCTTCACCTCCCACTCCTATAATTTGATGAAGGCAGTCAAGATATAATTGTAGCTTTTCTAACCCATGCTGCTGTTGAGTTTTCCAAGCTCTAGATGTCTCTTCAGTGCTAAAATAAACCCCAGAGGAATTCGAAACTTTCTGGTGGACAATTGCAAAAACGTTTAAGCTAATATAAAGCGGTCGTGGTGGTGAGGGCTTCTGACTTTCAAATGTGCAGACGCTTTTCAGAATGGATCTATCAGCCCTCATACAGACGGAACATTTGTGTGGTAGAAGTGTGTGCTTGGTGTGCCCTCCAAGCAATATCTCCTTGTGAAGGTTAGTTATTTAATCGGTAATGGCTGATAACGGGCTTTTAAAAGCACATCCTAGTTTAGATTAGTGTCCTTGGAAACCAAGTACCCAACCAAGTACGAATCACAAGTATGGCAAGCTATTGATGATTCACATCACGTAGCCACTAACACAGTTTATACAAATAATTAGAAAAATAGAGTTGTTCTTATGCTAGTTGCCTCATCATTTTCAGCTCATGGCTGCCTAGTGAATCAACTCTAAACCTTCACTCTGGTTATAAAGCAGGTTTTGCATTGCCTTTTGTCCTGTGATTCTCAAAGGTTCTGTGTAAATGTTAGTGGGTGGCAAGTATTCAGTATCTTTACAGGGTATTACAACAAGGAAACCATAGCACGGAGAGGTTTGTCATTTATACCAGTCAGCTGGGTTTATGCCTTTGCTTCTGCAAATTGTGTATTAGTTTTCATGTTTGAGGTTTTTAAAAACAGTCTTGCTTATAAGAGCAAGTTGGTTGTGTTGCTGTCAGTGAAATTAACCTGTCTGATTTATCTAAGAGCTAAACATTAGTTTTTCATATTATATGTGATTCCACAACTTTTGTTTTGACCTTGCAATCGTAAGTTTTCCTAAAGATTATGCTTTAATGTTCCTGGATTTTTATCCTGTATTATTCTAATTAATAAGTGATCTTGAGAATTTTTCTTCTGAGTTCAAGTTACATAGGCACTTTCTAATTTTGGTAAAAGGTCTGAGAAAACAGAAGAGATCTCACCGGTCCTACTGTAATTCAGAAGCCTAAGGCTCTAAGTGAAAGAGTAGTTATCTACCTTTACATCAGTAGTCATCTGTACCAACTGGTGATTTTAGAAACTCACATGGGTCTTGGTGCCGATTGCTGTGTCTGCTTCAAATTGCATTTCCACTTCACAGCCCTCCCTAGGGGTGTATTTATGTGGTAGTGTTTACAGATGATTAATATTTAAATAGAAATAA
The DNA here is from genome assembly GCF_028021215.1 of Eschrichtius robustus. Taxonomy (NCBI): domain Eukaryota; kingdom Metazoa; phylum Chordata; class Mammalia; order Artiodactyla; family Eschrichtiidae; genus Eschrichtius; species Eschrichtius robustus. The sequence continues at coordinate 10,395,397 of NC_090831.1, forward strand.
TGCCACTCGAAGGTCTTTTTAAGGAAAGGAAGCTGAGGTGGAAGAGTGAGTGTGCTGGCAGCCAACCCTCTTCTTGTGGAATTCCAGAATTTTCAGAGAAGCCCTGGCAGCCTTACCATTCATTTCAATTAGAAGAAGCTGGCCATTGTTGTTTACGAAGTTTGGAAATAGGAAATTTTAATCATACAAGTTTTCTTAGAATGTAATATACTTCGTTAAAATTATGAATATTTTAAGATTACAGAAGAGTTTAGAGAATAACGTAACAAATACCCATATAGCTGTCATCTACTTCTGTCAAATTCTAATATTTTCCCATACTTGACAGGCTTTTCTTTTTTAAGAAATAAAATAGGTACAGTTGAAGCACCCTGTATAATCCTCCCTGATTCTATTTTTCTCTCTTCTTCCCTTCCTCCCCACAGGTAACCACTGTCCTGATATATATTATTATATAGAAATATAGTTACATACAAGATTGGTTCATTTTCTGTGTTTTCAATTACATATATTCAATTATATGTGTGTGTGTATATGTATGTGTGTGTGTGTGTGTGTATATATATATATATATATATATATATATACATACACACATAGCATCATACTGTAATACTTACCATTCTGCAAGTTGCTTTTCATTCGTTCAGCATATTAACAAGCATGTTGATATTTGTAGGTTGGTCATTAATCATTTAGCTGTGATATAGTACTCCGTTATATGTATCTATTATAATTCATACATTTCCTGTTGGTAGGTATTTAGATGTCTGGTTGTTCTGCATTTACAAACAACATGGGAGTGAGTATTCTTGCAGAGATCTTCTTGTGTACTTGTAAGAGAGTTGCTATGGGCCCTAGGGTCTAGGATATATACATAGAAGTGTAATTGCTGGGTTGAAGGGTATATGCATCTTCAGCTTTACTAGATATTGCCAAATTGTTCTTTAAAGTACTTGCATTATACTCCCACCACTGGTGTATAAAAGTTTCTGTTCCATGCTCCGATCATTCTTGGTTTTATCAGGCTTAAATTCTTGGCATGTGATTGGTAGGTAATGACTTTTCATATTGCTCTAATTTGCACTTTACTAATTATTAATGAGCATAAGTACCATTCATTCACACAACGGATGAACTGAGTACTGCTAAGTCCCGTGTGCTTACATTCTAGTAAACGGAGGCAGAAAATGAATAGACAGGAAAATACACAGTATCTTAGATGGTAATAAGTGCTGTGGAGAGAGAGAAGAGAGCAAGTACCTTGTGGATCACTGGAGGAAGAACATTCCAGGCAGAGAAGATAACAGATGAGAAGATCCTTGTGTGTGACATGTTCACAGAATCACAAGGAAGCCAGGGCAGCTGAAATAGAGTAAGCAAGGGGGTAGTAGGAGGTGAGGTGAGAGAATGAATAGTGAGCCTCACAGGCCATTATGGAGACTTTGTGTTCTACCTTGAGTGTGATTACCATCTGAAATGTGAGGATTTTGAACAGAGGAGTGACATCGTCTCATTTAGGCTTCATAAGGATCATAGAGTGTCGTGGTGCTGAGAGGAGACTGTAAGAGAGGCTAATGGGAGAAACAAGGAGACTAATTAGGGAGTCGTTGTTATAATTCAAGCAAGATGATGGTGACTTAGTCCAGGGTGGAGATGAAGGTGATGAAAAGTGTTCACAGTCTGGATATATTTGTAAGCAGAGTCAACAAGGTATGCTGATATTTTAGATGTGGGATGTGAGAGAAAATGTACGAAAGTTTTTGGCTGGGACAGTGGGAAGGTTAGAGTTGCCATTCATTGAAAGAGATTCCTGGGAGAATCAGGTTTGGGGAGAAGAGAGAATTCAGGAGTTTGATTTTGAGCAAGCAAGTTCTAGATGCCTCCTTAGCATTTAGGTTAAGATGTTGACGAGGCAGGTAGATAACATGAATCTGGAATACGAAGAAGTCTGAGCTAGAGGCAAGGATGTCAGCATAGAGGAGGGGTTTAAGCTGTGAGATTGGATGAAGGGATGAATGTGGAGATAGAAAAGAAGTCTGAGAAGAGCCCTGGGTCAGCCCGGTGTTCAGAGGTCAGAAGGATGAAGCTTACCAACAAGAGAGACTGAAAATGAGTGCTCGGTTGGGAGGAGGAGAACCAGAGCAAGTAGTGCCCTAGAAGCCTAGTGTGGAATCTGTTTCAAAGAAGGATTGGTTGGTGATGTCAGATATGCTCTGATAGATCAGGTAAGGTGAGTGCTGAGACTTGACCTTTGGTTTTAACAATATGGAGGTCATTACAGACTTTCACAGGAGCTTTTTCTGTGGAGTAGTGAGGAGATAAAGACTAGGTTGGTGGGGCTTCCCTGGTGGCGCAGTGGTTAAGAATCTGCCTGCCAGTGCAGGGCACACAGGTTCAAGCCCTGGTCTGGGAAGATCCCACATGCCATGGAGCAGCTAAGCCCATGCGCCACAGCTACTGAGCCTGTGCTCTAGAGCCCGTGAGTCACAACTACTGAGCCCGCGTGCCACAACTACTGAAGCCCGTGTGCCTAGAGCCTGTGCTCCGGAATGAGAGAAGCCACCGCAATGAGAAGCCTGTGTGCCGCAACGGAAGAGTAGCCCCCGCCCGCTGCAACTAGAGAAAGCCCGTGCACAGCAACGAAGACCCAACGCAGCCAAAAAAAAAAAAAAGACTAGGTTGGTATACCCTCAGAGAATGGGAAGACAGGATTTGGAGATAGCAAAAACAGACACCTCTTTTGAAGAATTTCTCTCCACGGCACAGTAGAGAAATGGGACTGTTGCTAGAAGAAGACATGGGATTAAGAAAGGTTTTTCAAAGATAGGGGCTATTATAGCGTATTTGATGCTGATATGAGTGATACAGTAAAGAGGGAGAAATAGATGATGCATAAGAGAGAGGAGAGAATTGCTGGAATGAGGTTGAGCAGATGGAAGGAGATGGGATCTAGCATACAGTGGAGGGACTGGTTTCAATAGGAGCACATCCATGGTAGCAAAGGGAAGGCAAGAGTACTTTGGCACAATGTAGGTAAACTGATAGATTCTGACTGCTTTTATTTTCTCAGTGAACTAAGAAGCCTGGGAGGGGGAAGGAGGTGTAGAAGTGAGATGAGGGGAAAAGGTGTGATCTAATCATTCAGGACAGCAGAGAAATTGTCTATGATTACAAGGCCGCAGCATGGCCCACTTGGAGTCAGTGGTCATTGGTAGATAGTGAGGTCAGTCAGCAGAGTCAAACAATTCACCTGTGCAGATAAGGTGGCGGTAGGATTTATCTAGGATTGGGGTTTGCCTGGTGATAATGATAGAGGAAGAGGGGTCAAGATAGTTGAGGGTGTGTTCAAAAGAGCGGGATTGTAATGATGGACCATGGACTCTAGGTTGGGTGAAGGACAGCGAAAGGTGGTAGGATCAATGGATTGTAGAACTGGGCTTTAAAATACTGGAGTAAAGGGACTTCCCTGGTGGCACAGTGGTTAAGAATCTGCCTGCCGATGCAGGGGACATGGGTTTGATCCCCGGTCCGGGAAGATCCCACAGGCTGTGGAGCAACTAAGCCCGTGTGCCACAACTACTGAGCCTGTGTGCCACAACTACTGAAGCCCGTGTGCCTAGAGCCCGTGCTCCACAACAAGAGAAGCCACTGCAATGAGAAGCCTGCGCACCGCAACGAAGAGTAGCCCCCGCTCGCCGCAACTAGAGAAACCCCACGCACAGCAACGAAGACCCAATGCAGCCAAAAATAAATAAATAAATGAATAAATTTATATAAAAAAAAGTACGGGAGTAAAGATATTTGAGGAGGTGAGCTGAAAAAATGAGGGGGTGGCTGGAGAGTCAGATGCTGGAAATTGAGATTGTGGAGGGGGTCAAGTTATTGGTAATGACAAGTTCTAGGGTACGACTGTGGGAATGAATAGCTGTGGTCAAGTGAAGGACCAGATTCTGAGAGGAGAGGAGGATGTCAGGGATCATCTGTGCGGATATTTTAATCATCATTTTGTTTCTAGGAATTTATCCATTTCTTCTAGGTTGTCAAATTTGTTGGCATATAATTGTTCATAGTAGTCTCTTATGATCCTTTGTACTTCTGTGGTATTGATTATAACGTTTCCCCTTTCATTTCGGACTTTGAGTCCTTTCTTTTTTTGTTTTTTTTTCTTGATGAGTCTAGCTAAAGGTTTGTCCATTTTATCTTTTCAAAGAACCAGCTCTTAGTTCATTGATCTTTTCCATTGTCTTTTTAGTCTTTATTTCATTTATTTCTGCTCTGATCTTTATTTCTTTGCTTCTATAAACTTTGGGCTTTGTTTGTTCTTTCCTTTCTAGCTCCTTGAGTTGTAATGTAAGGTTGTTCATTTGAGATTTTTCTTGTTTCTTCATGTAGACATTTAAGTTTTGTTTGTTTTTAACATCTTTATTGGAGTATAATTGCTTTACAATGGTGTGTTAGTTTCTGCTGTATAACAAAGTGAATCAGCTCTACATATACATATATCCCCATATCCCCTACCTCTTGCATCTCCCTTCCACCCTCCCTATCCCACCCCCCCTCTAGGTGGTCACAGAGCACTGAGCTGATCTCCTCATGCGATGCAGCTGCTTCCCACTAGCTATCTGTTTTACATTTGGTAGTGTATATATGTCAGTGCTACTCTCTCATTTCATCCCAGCTTCCCCTTCCCCCTCCCCATGTCCTCAAGTCCATTCTCCACGTCTGTGTCTTTATTCCTGACCTGCTTCTCGTTCATCAGAACCAGTTTTTTTTTTTAGATTCCATATATATGCGTTAGCATATGGTATTTGTTTTTCTCTTTCTGACTTACTTCATCCTGTATGACAGACTCTAGGTCCGTCCACCTGACTACAAATAACTCAATTTCATTTCTTTTTACATCCCATAAGTTTTGGTATGTTGTTTTTCCATTTTCTTTTGTCTCAAGGTATTTTTTGATTTCTTAAATTATGCATTTTGATAAGAACAGTGTTGGAGAGAGTATCACAGCCACGAGGTAAAACCATTAGGGAGTGAGGTTGGGGGTGTCATGTTGATGACCACAACAGGAGAGTTAGGGATGGTGTGGTCTGATAATGTGAGATTGAAAGCTGGACTCTTAGGGAGCAGGTGTGACGGTAGTTTGGAAGTGGCAATGAGAAATAAGAGCATCTCTCTTGCCTCCAGCCTAATGGGGGGAGAGTGTGAGAATAAAGACAGCGGACTGAAGAGGGCTGCAGGGAGAGCCAGGTTTCAGTTGGCAGTGGCTTTCAACCCTGGTTGCACATTTAAATCACCAGGGAGGACTTGTAAACATACCATTTCCTGGGTCCCAGCCCCTGGAGATTCTGACTCAGATAGTCTGAGGTGGAGCTCAGGCTTAGGTAATTTTTTAAAACTCCCAGGTGATTGTATGTGCAGCCAGGGTTGTGTCCCAAGCAGGAATGTCTGAGAAGAGGTTGAGTAATTGGGGATGATAGAGGTGTTTCTGAGGGCATTAGGGAAAGGATTCTGGAGTTCGAGAGGGGTGGGACTTCTTTTCAGAGTTTATTGGCCTTTTGAGTTTCTGTGAATTGCCTGTTCTTACCTATTACTATTTGTTTCTATTGCTGAATGTTTGATTTTTGTTTTGGTTTGAGCTTGTTATTGAAGTATTTCATGAATACTGATAAAAGTACGCACCTGCACACATTGTCTAACGAGCACCCAAATCAGGAAACAGAACGTTACTAGCCATGCAGAAGCCACACTTGTTCCCCCACCATTCCAGTCACTGTGCCCTCTGCTAGGGAAGATGTGATTTTTAAAGGTCAGATCTTGGGCTTCCCTGGTGGTGCAGTGGTTAAGAATCCGCCTGACAATGCAGGGGCCATGGGTTCCATCCCTGGTCCGGGAAGATCCCACGTGCCACAGAGCAGCTAAGCCTGTGCGCCACAACTACCGAGCCTGTGCTCTAGAGCCCGCGAGCCACAACTACTGAGCCCGCATGCCACAACTAATGAAGCCTGCGTGCCTAGAGCCCGTGCTCCACAACAAGAGAAGCCACGACAATGGGAAGCTCGCGCACCGCAACGAAGAGTAGCCCCCGCTCGCCGCAACTAGAGAGAGCCCACGTGCAGCAACGAAGACCCAACGCAGCCAAAAATAAATAAATTAAAAAAAAAATCAGATCTTATGCTGCCTGCCTTGAACAACAAGATTTCATATCAAAGTGTACTTGCCTTAGGTTATATGGTGAACCAAAATGATACATGATACATAGAAAATGGCTTGAAAATCCAGGATAACACTTCTGCATCTGAAAACTGGCCTCCTGGCAGTGTATTGTACTTGGAGACCCATAAGAGACCATGGTCTTTTCTGCCTTCTCTCTCATCAGCTCTCTCCCCCCTGTCTGACTGGAAATGAGCTCTTTTGGCAAGTGGAAACGTGCTCTAGGTGACGAGGGCCTCACCCAGTTATCCAGGGCAGTTCGGGTCTTCCGTACCTGCCTGACTGTGGTTCTGAGTCTAGGGTTAGGGCTTGCAAAACAGCCCTAAGTCAGGCTTGAGTCAGGGAAGAGCTCTGAGGAATGACCACCACGGTTTTTCTTAACTGTGACGTATGTCTCATAAATGTAAATTGCCAGGTTCTGCTTTTTGGCGGCTGTTGATTTCCAGTATTTTGACCACTGCTGTTAAAAAAAAAAAAAAAAGTTATAAAAGCTGGAGTTTTGATCTGTAGAATGAGCCACACAGTGAACTTAATTTTTCATTTCTTGACGGAAAGCCGGGAAGCAGAAGCTGGTAGGGCATTATGATGAAGCCTTTTTATTACTATCAGGAGCAGGAAATACCAGTTTCTTTTATTTTAGCTATACCTTTAGCATCTGTTGAAAAATAAAGATTGAAAATAACATCATAAATATTAAAGACCACTGGGAAAAAATGGTGAGGACAAAAATACTGCTTGCTTGCTTTCAACTAGTCACCTTGTACCACATTCTCTAAAATTCTTTGAAGTTTAGAGGAGTACAATATCAGAATATTGTTATAATTAATGTACCAATAACTTACTAATATTAAATTTCTTGAGTGAAATATTTTCATCCTCCTGGAAGTTTCCTTATACTGCACTGTTATAATAGTGACAAAGCTCAGGTGCTCTGTGACATTGTATGACAGTGAGTAAAGACAGCTTAGGATGTTGAATGGCCATATAGAAAGTCTTCCCACCTTTGTCCTAGGAAAGCCTTTGACCTTAAAACAAGGTATTTGAGTAGAAAGATCAGTGGTTGCCAGGGGTTGGCAGGGAGGGAGGGATGAATGGGCAAAATCAAGAGGACTTTTAGGGCAGTGACACTGTTTTGTATGATACTGTAATGGTGGATACATGTTGTTATACATTTGTCAAAACCCATAGAATGTTAACGCCAAGAGTGAACCCTGACATAAACTATGGACTTTGGATGATGACGATGTGTCACTGTAGGTTTATTGATTGTAATCAGTGTCCCACTCTGGTTCAGGATGTTGATAGTGGGGAAGGCTGTGTGTATGGGGGCAGGGGATACATGGGAACTCTCTGTACTTCCCGCCCAACTTTCCTGTGAACCTAAAACTGCTCTAGAAATAAAGTTTACTATTAAACAAAAAAGTAATTTACAGGCTCTTTTGATGGCATGTTGCAATATTTAACAAAACTTTCTAATGTAAAATTATTCCCTTATCCATCATAAGACGTTCATTTGACAGTGTACACCTGCTTCTTAATATTTGCCCTCAGTAAATGTGAAAAATAGCTGTTATCCTCTCAAATACTAGAACCTTGTTATTTTACAGGTGAGCAAACCTAGGCCTTTAGAGAATATGGGGACTGGGGCTTAGGTTTCCAAATGTTTAATTCATTGTCACCAGAACCACAACTTTCCTCCCATGATCCCTCTGTAAATACTGTAGTCCTAATTCCAGCTATGATGTCCTTAAACTGTTGGCTCCACATAGTTTTCTTTTACACATTCACCATTTAGTACAGGCAGTCATTTACAAAACCTGTAGCTCTCTTCTTACTGTATAAATTACCCAGATAGATTTATTTCTGAATTCCCAAAGCCTACCTTACTAATATTTATATAAGTGTTAATTGAGGCCAAAAAGTGGATATCTGGATTATTATTTTAGAGGAGATATTCCTTTACTTTTGGGTTGACTGTAATTCTTTATACTTTTCTGTATTCCTCTGGTACATTTGTGTAGGATGTTAATGATTATAATCAGTTCTTTCTGGCAAAAAGCCTAGGTATTGTTTCTGGAGATTGAGTTATATTGAATACCTGAGAATTGCTACAATCAGTAAGTATTCACATATCATGGGCAATATTCTTGTGTAATAAGGATGAACTACATAGTATATTTCAATACTTTATCTTTTTAAAATTAGTATTCTGAAATCATGTAGACTGGGCATTTGATTAATTTTTTTGTTTTTAGGGTTGTGTTCTAGGTGTTTATTAATATGTTAGTTACCAGTTTCATAACTCATAATTTGTCCTGAATGACACTTCCTGCTTCCTAGGAACTGGTTCCTCCACCGTTCCCAATCCTTCCTCCCCAACACCAAAGATTGGTTAACCTAAGATTTTCTTTCTTTTCCTAATGGTATAATATTACCATTTTATATATTTTAATTATTAGAATCATCAAAATATGTCATCTGTTGGCTTTTTAAATTTACATGGAGTAGTCAAAAATTTAAGAAATAATGCTATAGAGAGTCAGATTTTCCCACATACTTAGTGTTTTCAAGGTATCATTTATTTGGCTTCAAAATAAAAAAGTCTGCTATTCTCCATTCCCATGGGAAGATGAAATGCTAAGCCCTGGTTTTAAATTTAAGGAGAGTAAACTTCTGGTCTCTTTTATTCCTTTCTCCCCTATTACATTATAGCACTTTGACTTGGAAGAGACTTTAGAAGATAATTTAAATCAACTTTTTCATTTTACAGAAGAGGAAAGTAGGACACAGCAGTTAAGTGACTTGTAAGATCTTGCAGTTAGCGCCACATCTTGGACTCAAACCCTGACCCTCCCCTAACCCCCCACCCTCCCTTTTTTTGTGTCTTTGTCTTCTTAGTGGCACTAAGTTTCCCAGCCGCTCTACTCTGAGCCAGTCCAGTCTGCAGTACTGTTGATGCTTTCTTGGAGCCTTGTCCACACCTCTTCCTGAAGATCTGCAGAATCACAGACTTGGAATCACAATGGCTACCTGTATTTCCCCGAATCTGTGCTGTTTCCCCTCTTTAAACAACGTGGCTTTATTCATGGAAATCAGTAGAGAAGTCCCTATGGAAAGCTGCTGGCAGCACTGTGGTAGGCAGAATAATGTGGTCGCCATCCCCCCACCCCTGGCAGTATGTTCACATTCAAACCTTGGAACCTCTGAATATGGTAGGTTACATGGTAAAGGGGAGTTAAGATTGCTATTCAGCTGACCTTAAAATATGGAGATTACCCTGGATTAATTTGGTGATCCCACTGTAATCACGGGTCCCTAAAAGTGGAATAGGGAATTGGAAGAGAGAACCAGAGATGGCAGTGTGAAAAGGACTAGGCCTGCTGTTGCTAGCTTTGAAGTTGGAGGGAGGGGCCACAGTCAAGGAAAGAGGACGACCTCTACAAGATGGAAAAGGCAAAGAAACAAATTCTTCCATATAGCCCCCCGAAAAGATGTATCCTACTGACACCCTGATCTTAGCCCAATGAGATCCGTGTTGGACTTCTGATTAACAGAACTGTAAGATAATAAATTTGTGTTATTTTAGGCCACTAAGTTTGTGGTAATTTGTTACAATAGCCATAGAAAATGAATGCAAGCATTTATACCGCTCCTCAGAAAAAGTCACCCACTTGGCTTTCCCGCTTCCCTCATCACCTGATTATTTCATTGGCTGCCTTGATTTCCCTTATGAATCCTGGCTCCATGTTTCTCACCTAGATCCTTGGGTAAAACAACCCACTGTAAGACTGTCTACTCTCACTCAGCTCTGACTATCCTTAAGACACACCTCCTCAGTATTTGCTCACTGGCTTTAAAAACCACAATCCATGTTAAGAGGCTATGTAAAATTTTGAAACTATTCTGTTGTTGTCTGCTACTTTCCAGGAATTCAAGCTCAGGCTGATCCAGTAGTGCTAACCGCCCTGCCCTAACCCTTAAGAAATTTTTTTTTGTCACTTTGTAATGCTTATCAGGGAAATTACCTATACGGCAAAAAATGCAGTTGCTCATAGCTTCCTATTTATGAAAGAGACTGAGTGAAATGTATATCTTGCTTCTACTTTACAGAGGAGGAAAATGCTGGGCCATTGCCTGGTTACCTATTTTATTGGGCTGACTTGCTCAGCAGGCTAAAGTGCATGTTTGATAGCCCTGCTTGCCAAGATGTAGCCAACACATCTGTTAGCTCCTGCAAATGATGTAAGCCTTGACTTGATACAGCACCAAGTTTTTTCTCATTGCACAATGACTGTTGTAGAGTTAATTGGTATTGGGGGCTTGATTTTGCAGAAGCCTCATTGGGTCAGTGTGATATGAATTAGGACAACTGACTCCCCCAGCCTTTTCAAATTAATGTTATTCTCCATGTGGCTGGGAGGCTTGAATTCACCCAAAGTGTCTGTCTCCTCAGCACATTCTATGTTAGGGCTGCCAGAAAGGCAGCATCCATAATTCTGACTTTCTGCATTTGTTCACTCCCTGGCAGCGAAATTTTTTATTGACGCAAAATTTCTTGACCCACTGTGAAGTGAGGACCTTTCTGGGCCCTCCTTCCTGCACTATCCAGTAATTTCCCAGGTATAGGGAAGAGGATATTTTATATTTTTGTAGACCTTAGGAACATTAGTGTCATTGACCAACTAATTCTTGCAGATGGTATATCACTGAGTCTTTCTTTTTTTCTTTTATCCATTATGATAATCTCTGCCTTTTAAGCATAGTGTTTAGACAGTTTACATTTATTTTCAGTATGATCAAGTTTAAATCTGCCATCTTGCTCTCCGTTTTCTACGTGTCTCATCTTTGTTCCTCTTTCTTCATGTTTTTCTGCTTTCTTTTGGATTAATAGCGTATTTTTTTGTGATTCCATTTTATCTCCATTATTGGCTGATTAGCTATACCTTTTATTATTTTTAGTAGTTACTCTAGGGTTTATATATCTAACTTTATTAATTTACCTTTAAGTAATATACCATTTCACACAAGAATCTTGCAACAGTATACTTCCGTTCTGCACTCTCATCTTGTGCTATTTTTATCATATATTTTATTTCTGCATGTTATAAACCCACATACTTTATTATTATTAAGTTTGCTTTAAACAGCCAATTTGTTTCCAGCCTTATTGAGGTATAATTGACAAAACTGTCATATTTAAAGTGTACAACACGATGATTTGATATTTGTATAGATTGTGAGAGTATTTCCACAATCAAGTTAGCACAACCATTACCTCACTTTTTGCGTGTGTGTGTGTGTGTGTGTGTGTGACAACCCTTAAGATCGACTCTTTTAGCAAATGTCAGTTATATAATACCAGAATATAGTCACCATACTGTACATTGTGCTGTTTGCTGTAGTCATGCTGTACATAGATCCTCAGGATTTATTCACCTAACAGCTAAATGTTTGTACCCTTTGACCAACCTCTCCCCATTTCCCCGTCCCACCCCAGCCCCTGGCAACCACCCTTCTACTCAGTTTCTGTGTGTTCAGTTTCCTTTTAAGAGTCTCCATATTGGTGAGATCAGGCAGTATATTTGTTTCTCTGTCTGGCTTATCTCACTTAGCATAATGTCCTCCAGGTTCGTCCACGTTGTTGCAAATGATAGGATTTCCTTGTTTTTTTTATGGCTCAATAACATTCCGTTGTATTTACATCTCTTTAAACACAGTTTTATTTGCATACAGAGCGTTGAACACATCCCTTCACTGAAAGTGTGGGGCAGGGGGGATATGCATGGGGAGCCTGCCACCGGGTGGGAGTATGTGTGAGTGAGGTGCACAGATGGGGAAGTGCAGGGGAGGTTTCCCCAGCAGCTCAGGGGTGGCCTTCCTGATGCTGTCCTCGAAATGGTTAGTAGGATCCATGTCCCTTTGACACATTCCCGGCTCTGGCAGCTGTTCTCTCAGCCCCTCCCTGACCCTCGGTTGTTCAGCTCACCTCAGTGCCCTGGATGGGGCAGGAAAGAAGTGGGCCCCTTTGGCAGCACCCTGTACAGCTGGGGGAGCTGGGCACTCACTCACATGCTCTCACTTTCCCTGGTGGGAGAAATCGCTGGCGAGAGGCACTGAGCCGTACCACCTTGGGGAGGGGGTAATATGTTCCTTTTACCTTCTTCACTGCATCTGATCTCTGCTGTTTTTGCTCCCGTAGTGTGCTGGAACTTCTCTGCTGGACTCTGCAGTTGCACAAAAGCACCCTTCTCGGTAGGTGATTGTCCTAATCATTGGTCTTTGGGGAAAAGACAGTAGAAAACTATTCTGCCATCTTGCCGACGTCGCTTCAATTAACCTTTAAAAAGATTAAAAATGAGACAAAAATGTCCTTAACAATTAGCCATGTATTTTACATTGTAGGCCTCTATTACTTTTTGTAGTTACAAATTTCCATTTGATATTTTCCTTCTGCTGGAAGAACTTTAATATTTCTAGTGAGACAAGTCAGAGAAAGACAAATACTGTATGATATCACTTATATGAAGAATCTAGAAAAGACAAACTCATAAAAACAGTGAAATGGTGGTTACCAGAGGATGGAAGGTAGGGGTGATAGGACAGATGTTGTTTAAGGGGACAAACTTGCACCAAGTAGTAAATAAGTCCTAGAGCATTAATGCACAGTACAGAGAATATAGATAATATTGTATTATAATAATCAAACTTGCTAAGAGACAACTTAATTATTCCAACCACTAAAAAGAAATGATAATTATGTAATGTGATGGAGGTGCTGATTATTGCTACAAAGGCAATCGTATTCCAAATATGAATATTAAATCAACATGTTGTACACCTTAAATTTACACAATGTTATATGTCAAATATATTTCAATTAAAAAAATTTCTCATAGTGCAAGTCTGCTTTCAGTGAATTCTATCAGCTTTTATTTGTCTGCAAAAGTATTTATTTTGCCTTCATTTGTGGAAAATATTTGTGTTGAGTATAGAATTCTATGTTGATAATTTTTTGATTCTGCCCACTGAGAAGTGTTTTTTGAGGTATAGATGATTTCCTGCTCTGTGAAGACCCTCATCTCTGACCACTGAACCCCAGCAAGATTCTCCACAATCACACAGACACCAGATTGCAGTCAGTCTCTCTCTGTCTTTCCCTAGGGGCCTTAATACGTTTGCATGGAAGAGCAGAGTTCCTCCTTTGCCAGGGTGGCTTGTATGAGCCTGAAGGAGAAGTGATGGTGCCTCCCACTCACATGACTCTTCCCACGCTTTTCTTTAGTTTCTGTGACCAAATGGAATAGCTGATTTCCACCTGGCTCAGGGAGATCAGTTAGGATGTTATAGTTCAGGCAGAGATGACGGTAAGGTGAATTACAACCATGCTGATAGGGTTGACTTAGCTAAATAATGGTGATGAGCTGAGAGGACTGGATGTGGGGAGTAAGAGAGAAGAATCCTGGAGGCTGTGACTGTGCTCATCCTGGCAAACATTTCCTTCTTCCTTTGTATAACAGAACCCTAATTTTCAGTTGGATATATTGTTGCCCAATGAAAAGATTGCATTTTCAAGTCTTTTTGTAGCTAGATGTGACCTATCACTAAATTCCGCCTAGTGAGATGAAAGTGGAAGTGCTGTGTGGAACTTCTAGAAAGTGTTATTAAAAGGATTGAGCCCTGCTTTCCCTCTTTCCTACTGGCTGTTATGGGCATGCGATAGCAGGCACTCAAGCAGCCATCTTGCACCTTGAAGGGGAGGGCACATGTTGAGACTGGCACGTCATCAAGAGGGAAAGGGCCTGGCGCCGTGAACTGGAATACACTGGCCTGACTACATCTGGGCGTCTTTTTTTGTGAGAATACAATTACTTTCTGTCTTGTGTAAGCTGATGGCTTTGTCTGATTGATTGTTTTTGCTCACGTTGTATGTGGTTGAACTTAATCCTGACTAATGAAAGCAGGGTGACAGAAGAGGCCCAGGTTTCGATCCTGGATGACTGAACAAGGAGTGATGCATTTGGTAAAGAACAAACAGGTTAGGGACTTCTGAAGGTAGACAGTCCTATAAAACAATTAGGCACTAACATGAATAAATCTCTGCGATTAAATTATTTTTTAAAACATGAAAACAGTCAAGCTGTGTTTGAATCTTTTTTTTCTTTTGCTTTTTTAGACAGGAACATTGATCTCATACGTTAATCATGTTAGGAATTTGATGACTTAGTCTTACATCATAGTGGAGTTCTGAAGTATTAAGGCTCCGTCTGCCTCATTTTCCTGTTAATGGAGGTGCAGGTCTTAATCACATTCTTGAATTAGAAAGAGACTTTTAGGTGTCCTCAAGAGATTAATTGAAATAAAACATGGAAGAATGCATGATCTGTTGGAACTATTTATGAAGTGCTATTTTTCTCTTTGGATTAGGTCTTTACCCTCAGTCACTAACTGTTAAAGAACCTTTATCACATGTTTGACATTTCATGTCAAAATTGTTGTTGAGCACACCTAGGGAAAATTAAATTCAATTCACATTTTTGGCTTTATTATCACAAAACTTTGAAATGACAGTAATTTGGGAGTGTAGATTTTTCACTTTGCTTTTTTATCCTTCAAGCTGTTCACAGAATTTTTAGGATGCAAGTATATTTTTAATCTATTTTCTCCCTCTGACTTTTCTCTCTCAGGACAAAGATGATGGATTTGTGGTGGTAGTTTTAAGCTTGAAGCCATCAGGGAAGCATTTAAAATGTCTTTAGGCAAGCTTATCTTCCCTGTCTTCTTGTCTGGTAGTTAGTGTTGAAAGCTGAGTGTCTCTTTGCCTTTCTCTTCTCTATGTGCTGGCAAACAAGTTGGAATTTAAATGACCTGTGGAATCCTTCAAGGCAATGACTGTATGTGGGAAAAGGAAACTTTCAGGCAGATTCTGAGCTAGAACTGATGTAATGCATCCCAGAGAAGCAGTGGTCGGAACTCAGGTAGCTTTGAGCAGGTAACATAATAGCAGAGGATACTTACCAGAAACAAGCAGGTATAAAAGAAGAAAAAAAATGGAAACAGTAAGACCACTGATAACAAAATGCAGTAGGGAGTAGGATTTAGGGCCTCTCTGGAAATCTTTAGAGGTCAAAGGCTCTAAAAGCCGAGACTGCTTCATTTTTCTTTTGATCTAACAGTCATTACAAAATAATAACAATGTTCAGGTCACTATCAACATTGAAAGTCACCTATATTATATCAATTTTTTTTTTTATACCTGTTTTATAGCATAGGGCAGTGTCATACAAAAGGCCGCCTTCTCCCAAACTGTGCATTTCATTGAAAACAAAGGCAGGCATACTTGGAACTGAATTGACAGCTTTGTGGCTGTAAAGATAAATATAGCATTTTTCAGGTAGTGAATTCATGAATAATCAATGAACCAGCAAAGGACAAAAGTGACATATGGCGGCCTGGTGTGGATTCAGTGTGATTGTCACATTCCCCTCCCCACCTTTTGCCCTTCTCTAATTTATTGAAAGAAACAAAGCCAGCCTCACTAGCCAGAACACAGTACCTCTGGAAGAATCCATGTAGACAAAGTGTTAACAGGGGAGTTTATTCATTAAATGTCTCCTCTGCTGTTTGGTTGTTTTAATAGTCCAGCTCAAGTTGTCTGTGTCAATTGAAATTTTATGCAAAATGAAAATTTGACTTGACTTCTTTAAAGTTAAACTGGTAAAGCAGTTTTTTTTTTTTTTTTAAATTACTGCTACACCAGTACTTCCAAATAGGTAACACTTAACCAGTTATGCTAATTTTGCCAGAATGTTTCTCTGTAAATAAACCACGAGTGCATTGTAGCTGACTGTGTTTTCATGCCTTCACCTAGTGTGTAAACCATGAGAGAGGGAAGGCATTCTTGGTTTTTCCCTTTGCATCAACCAACACTTTATTGAAGACAATGATTTTATTATTTTTAACAAAAAACCCCCCACCAGATTTAATGAAATTCCTTGGTAACACCAAGGTTTTTCAGAATAGTATTCTGAGGGACTGTTAATGGGGAGGTATTTGTCCACAACCCAAATAATAACTGTACCACTTTAGAACATCATTCTTCCTCTGTGGCTAATGAAGGGTGGGTTTTTAGTCCAGTGAGTCAGTTTGTACCTTTTGTTTGCTTGGCTTTGTGCCAGGGATCTGATCCTGAAAGATTTAACATTGGAGAGTCTCTAAATAGCCTGATTCTCCAGTCTCTCAATTGTGCTTTAGTTTATCTAAAACCCTTGAAATTGGCAGTGGAATCAGTGGTAAGCTTTGATTATATCACATATATATGAAATAAAGTGATATAAAAAATTACTTGTTTTGAATGGCTCCTCTAACTCCTCTACACCCTAAAAAAGGTTCTGGAAACTTGCTCTTAGACTTATAGATTCCCATCTGAATATGAACTGTTTGTTGATTTATTTGTAAATAATGTGGATCTTGTGGCAGTTTTAAATGCGACCTCAGAAGTCAAGGTCTGATTTGGGTTAAGTCTGTAATATTTGACCTCAGATGACCAGATGATGGTGCACAGACCAAAAGTCAAGTCTATGGGAGTAGGATATCCATGGGACATCCCTTGCCATCTTTCAGAAACAGTTAAATTGATTTTTATGATGGAATTGGCCACCACTGGGAACTGTCATGGTGGAGAGATTATAAGAGACTCTTCGTTTTTCTTGGTGGTGTAGAGAATCCTCTGTTTTCACTGATGGATTCCAGAGGGGGGATGAACATGAAGGGAATATAGCCTGAAGAAGCCTCTTCAGAACTCACCCTCCCCTTGGTCCCTTTGCCCATTCCAGATTCCAAATGGCATTGCATGCTACACAAAAACTTTTGGACTAGGTCAAGAGCTTGGTTGTTAAGCACTATATAGAGTGCCACTTTTTGAGCTCGCAGTTGGGTATGGTAGTTAAGAACATGCACTGTGGATCTCTGCAATACAATGGTGTTATGTTGTATTTCCCAAAGATGGCTGCACTTCCAGCCCCCTGCTCTTTATAGGCTGTGACCTTGATGCTCCTCTGTTGAGAGGAGGGGTCTCTATCCTCTCCTCTTGAATCTGCACAGGCTTGTGATTTGCCTATGACTAATGGAATGTGGCATAAGTGCTGAGTGATGTCTGAGGCTAGGTTGGAAAAGGCAATTTAGCCGCCACCTTGTTTTCGGGGACACTTGCACTTGGATCTCTGTGCTGCCATGCAAGATGTCCTGCTATGCTGAAGCTTCCATGCTGTGAAGAAAGCCCAGGACACAAGAGAGGCCATATGTAGGTGCTCTAGTTGACAGCTGCAGATGAGATTCGAGATGACAGTAGCATCAACAGTCATACACGCAAGTGAAAATTTCCCCGGATGACTCCCACCCCCAGCCATTGAGACATCCCTAGTTGTTGAGTCTTCTTAGTTGTAGCCTCAGACATTGTACGTTACCTTTGTGCCCTGTCCAAATTCTTGACCTACAGATTTCGTGTATGATAAAATCGTTTTTCAAGCCACTACATTTGTTGTAATTTGTGATGTAGCAGTAGTAACTGGAATGAAAAGCTGGGCAAATTATTTGACTTTTGTGTCCCTTTTGTTTCCTATCTTGAAACTGCTGATGGTAATAATAGCATTCCTTCAGAGAAATGAGTTAATTATGTAAAGCATTTAGTAAAGTACATGGCACACAGTAAGGGTTCATTAAATGTTAGCTGTTAATTAAGGGAAATCCATTAGACACTAAGTGTTTGGGGGAGCATTGTCAAATAAGAAGTAGTGAGCTCAGCTTGACTTTATTAATGAAATGTTCATCGTGATATGTAAAAAGGAAAAAGAATGAAGCTTTTCCCGAATTTGAATTTTTTCCCCACATTTGAGGGGATGAGGCTCTGGTAATTGTTCTCAGGAATATCAGCAGGTATGGTCAGGACATGTCCTCACAATAACCCTAGCTTTCCCTACTCGCCTATTGAGAGCTATCGGCTGTGAATTAAATTAAGTGCTGTTTATATCATTGCCTTTGAGCACCTTCTGGAATAACAAATTCTGTGTGTTTACTGGGTAGAGTGATTAGTGTAGAACTTTAAAAAATCATCCTAGAATGATTATTTTCAGACTTTTAAGTGATATGGAGAAGAAATCAGTGTCTACATCACCACGTATTAAATCATTGTCATAGGTCTTTAAAAATGTATACGGTCGGTATAAGTCTTGATCTTCATCTTCCTGTTGTGAAAGAATTCTAGTTATTTCACTCTTTCTGTATTAGTCAACACCTGTCACCATATTTTAGTTGACTATATGTTCAAACACAGAGATTAAAGTATCAGTTTTTTTGTTTTAAAAAATGTACTTATTTAAAAATGTTGACTTTAGGCTAGCTATGTGTGATATGCTTTCTTCCACCTTCCCGTTAAGCTACTCAGATTGTCCCATAACAGCACCAAAGAGTTAAGTAGCAATCAACCGTTTCTTAGTTTTAGAGGCATTTCCACTAACTACTTACTACACTGAGGTTGGAGTAGACTGAGGAAGCCTTAGTGGTGTATTTATGCTTTGACTTCTAACACAGGAGAATAAAATTAGATGAGGAGGAGAAGTTAGAAAGAGGCTTTGATCTATTCCCATTGTTCACTCATACTTCCAAGATGAAGGTTACCATGAATGACTGTTGGAAGCCTGTTTCCTTCATGTTTTGTATTTCATGACATATTACAAGCCAGTTAACTTGACTAGAGATTCCTCTATCTCCCCCCACTCTCAACTCCTCCAAACTACCTTCAGCACCATTCTTTGTGCATCCATTCATAGACTAACACTTCCAATATGTAGTATGGAAGAGAATGAAAGGAAACTTAGGATGTTGCTTTCCAGGGATGCGATGCAGCTGTAGAAGTGGCGTTAAGAGGAAACCTGCAAGAGGTGTGCTCTTAGGGTTTCAGATTAGCATTTATTTTTTCTGTTAAAAGACAAACTGCAGCATGTTCCTGAGGTTATAGTAACAAAATTCTCATAATATGAGAGAATCATAGAAGATCCTAGATCAGTCCAGCATAGTTGTACTGTCTGCCGAGTATTATAAATGGAGCCGTGGCCTGTGTACATCAGCCTGTACACACAAAACCTGACCAAATTCAAGATGTGAGCAAAATTTCACCATCCAATGGATAGTGGCGGGAATCAAGGGTGATCTGTATACTCTGCCATTTAAACATTGTACATTTTCTTTTAGCAAAGATAATAATCTTTATGGAAATTATGAAAGAAATCTGTAGCGTAGAAGAAGGGAACCATTACCCAAAGATGATGAGGGAAGGCTTAAGAATCATTCTGTATGATTTATTATGGTATACAGAAGATATTTGTGGAAATGTAAGATTTTATTCTTAGCAAGAGAGCAAAAAATATGACCTCTATGAAAGCAAAACAAAAAGTCATAAGAAAAAATCAGAATGAGATTTTAAGAGGAGCTGAAATGATTTTAAGAGGAGCTAAAAATAAAACAAACAAAAAACCTGAAAATGCAATAACGGGATAAAAATCTGCAATTGCAGTTGTAAAGAGCAGAGCTGATCCTGTGGGAAATGGAATCAATCCTATATTGAGTATTTGAGATTGTCCAGAATAAGGAGAAAATGATGACAGGGAAGTGAAGTGACGAGGGTAAAGACGACAGACACTGAGGACAGAGGAGAATAAGGTATTTCTAAGGGAGAGATCAGAATAAATGTAACAAAAGCGAAAAATAAAAGTCGAAGAAAACTTTCTTGAGGTAACAACGTTCTGAATCTGCAGGTCCAAAGTGTAGGCTTCATTGTGTTCTGGGTAAAATTAATGAAAATAAATCCCCACCTGCCTGAATTCTGGTAACACTTATAATTTTTAAAGAAAAGAATTCATAGATTAAAAAATAAATAGGTTACTCTAATGGTACAGTGGTCAGTCTTACTTCACTGCAGATTTCTTTTTATTTATCCTGTAATGGATTCATTGGGCTTCTTAAAGCTATGACTTGGTGATTTCATTAGTTCTGGAAAAATCTTAGCCATTTTCTCACCTGCCATTCTCTTGTTCTTAAATTTCTTCAGTTTCTTTTGAAACTCCAATTAAATATATATTGGACTTTCTCATATATTCTTCACATTTCTTTCTTTCTTTCTTTTTTTTTTTAAAGGAATGCTATTTGTTTATTTATTTATTTTGGCTGTGTTGGGTCTTCGTTTCTGTGCGAGGGCTCTGTGCGAGGGCTCTCTCCAGCTGCGGCGAGCGGGGGCCACTCTTCATCGCGGTGCGCGGGCCTCTCGCTGTCGCGGCCCCTCTTGTTGCGGAGCACAAGCTCCAGATGCGCAGGCTCAGTAGTTGTGGCTCACGGGCCCAGCCGCTCCGCGGCATGTGGGATCTTCCCAGACCAGGGCTCGAACCCGTGTCCCCTGCATTGGCAGGCAGACTCTCAACCACTGCGCCACCAGGGAAGCCCCTATTCTTCACATTTCTTACCCTCTGTCATGCATTCATCATCTTTTTGTCTCTCTGTCCTGAATTCTGTATGGTTGCTTCCAGTGATGTGCTGTTAAACTGGTTCTCCAGGGGGAAAAAAAGCCCTGATTTGTAGCAGTTGTTGATTTCCATAGTGTAAATATTCGCAAGGGCAGTTTCAGGCAACCAACATGACTTCACTGAGGCGGAGTTAGAAGCAGCTGCATATAATTGGCTTTCACAGGCTGGTTCAGGCCAGCTCTAGCATACCTCTAGGCTTTTCTCCTGTCTTCCCATTTACTAAATATCTTTTAAGTTGCATCTAATCTGCTTTTAAACCTCTCTATTCAGTTCTTAATTGGGGTTATTTTATTTTTAATTCTTGACTTTCTTTTTTTTTTTTTTTTTTCCTTTTTCAAACTGTGTCACTGTGTATAGTTTTCACTTCTCTGCTAAAAACTCCAACTTGTCTTTTGTTTATCCTATCACAGAAAACAATTATTTTTTTGTCTGCATCTGATATTTCCAATTTCTGAAGTTATTTCCTGACCCCTTTTTCCTGTCTGTTGTTTCTGCTTATTCTTATTCCTGTTTAGTTTCCTGTGTATTCCATTATCCTTGACTGAGCCCTCGATACTACATTTGAAAAATAATTTAAGACTATTTTTAGGCCCACAGGGTAGGTACTTAGAAAATTTGCATTTGCTTCTGACAGACACTTCGGGAGTATTCTAATCCGGGATGGGTTATAAACCAAGTTTAAAGTTTGAGAAAAGCAGTTTGATCCTAGGTTATAATCTCCTTCAGATTTCAGATTCTCATTTAAGGATGTAGCCCTTTGGGATTCCAGCTTATTGTGGGGAGGGTCTTAGGTGAGATGGCCCTCAGTTTTATTTCTGTATCTGTCACCCTGAGAATCAATCAAAACAAAGGTTCTAATTTTCCAAGATCAGCGAGGACCCTTTAGAAGAAATGTGGCTTCAGAATTTGCTTTCCATGCTGAATTTTCATTCCCATCTCACTTTTTGAAAAATTGTGGTAAAATATACATAACATAAAATTTACCATTTTAACTATTTTTAAGTGTGTAGTTCAGTGGCATTAAGTATATTCACATTGTTGTGCAAACGACACCACTCTCCATCTCCAGAACTTTTTCATCATCCCAAACTGAAACCGTGCTCATTAAACAATATCCTCCTTACCCCACTCACCCCAGCCCTTGGTAACTGCTATTCTACTTGGTGTGAATTTGACTATTCTAGGTACCTCATATTAGTAGAATCATGTAATATTTGTCTTTTTGTGTCTGGCTTATTTCACTTAGCATAATGTCTTCAAGGTTCATGTTATAACATGTATCAGAATTTCACTCCTTTTTAAGGCTGAATAGTATTCCAGTGTGTGTGTGTGTGTGTGTGTGTGTGTGTGTGTATACATACACCACATTTTGATTAGCAGTTCATCCATTGATTGGAAGCTTTAGTTGTTTCCACTTTTGGCTATTGTTTATTATGCTGCTCTGAACATGGGTGTACAAATATCTGAGTCCTTGCTTTCATTTCTTTTGGGTATATACCCAGGAGTGGAATTGCTGGATCATATAGTAATTCTATTTTTAATTTTTTGAGGAATCAGTAATACTATTTTCCACAGCAGCTGCACCATTTTACATTTCCACCAGCAATCACAAGGGTTCCAGTTTCTCCACATCTTTTTTTTTTTTTAATAACCATTTTAATGGGTGTGAAGTGGTATCTCATTGTGATTTTGATTTGCATTTCCCCAATGATTAGTGATGTTGAGCATCCTTTCATGTGCTAATTGACTGGTTGTATATCTTCTCTGGAGAAATGTCTATTCAAGTCCTTAGCCCATTTTTGAATTTGCGCAGTTTTTGTTTAGTATTAGTAGTTATTTGTTTCCAGATATGAATTCCTTATCAGATATATGATTTGTAAATATTTTCTCCAATTCCGTGGGTTGCCTTTTTATTCTGTTGATAGTGTCCTTTTATGCACAAAAGTTTAAAATTTTGATGTAGTCCAGTTTATCTGGTTTTTTTTTCTTTTGTTGCCTGTGTTTTTAGTGTCATATCCAAGAAATCATTGCCAAATTCAGTGTCATGGAGCTTTCTCCCTATGTTTTTGAAGAGTTTTATAGTGTTAGCTCTTGCATTTAGGTCTTTGATCCATTGTGAGTTAGTTTTTGTATATGGTGTAAGGTAAATGTCCACCTTCATTTTTTTTTCTTTGCATGTAAATATTTAGTTTTCCCAGCACCATTTGTTGAAATCCCCTCTTAGTTTTGACTTGATAAATTCTTACTGTCTTACTATTTTTCAGTACTTTCGAAAGATGTTTTTCAGTGCTTTTGAAAGATGTTTTTAAGTACTTTTACAGATTATTGTTTCCAACAGGATGTATAAAACATATTTCACCATTTTATTGGAAATAGGAAAATTCATTGATGTTTTAAATCAATTTGAGTGAGAATACAAGTGATACCCTAAATCCTATAAAACATGTGGAGGGATATAGCCCCTATCCTTAGCTTTTAAATGCTGTTTGGTTGCAGTTTTGCACTTTTCATGGGAAAAAGGTACAGCTTATCAGCATATGTATTTTTTAATAACCAAATAATTCATTAGTCTAAATCTCATCTTCTTAGGTTATAAATCTTACTTAGAATTGAATTACTAGTGAGAGAAACAAAGATGTAATTTTCTACCAAGAATATGGGAATCATGAAAGCATTCCCATCTCCTTTTAGTGGTTATAAGTTTTTCCCCCAATCACGAGTAAGGATTAGAGCCTAGATTTTAATTTGTCACCTATTTAATCATGTTTAATTGGGTGGATGGAGGGGCAACCTCCCTATTTAAAAAATTTTAGTAACAAAGTAAATGTTAATCATACTTCTTCAGATGATACACTGCTAATATTTCATTTTATTTCTTATAGAAATTTCTTCTTTGTTCATGAATAGGCAAGTACAGGATTCCCAAAAGAGAGAGCTAGAAGCAGTCAGTATTCATAGATAGTAATTTTCAGAGATCTGTTGAGGGGCTCTTAATATTAAAGGAATCAGCAAAGCAGTGCATTAATGATTTTAGTTGGATGTTTATTAACATTTGGCTTTGTTTAAATTCATTTTAGGATTCTTTGATAAGATTTTTCATGTAAATCTTCTTGAACTATGTACCAATAGTACTTTTTTCTCTCTCAAAGTATAACCTGACTTTCCCTGTAATTATTTTACTTTTACAATACGAATTAGGATGGATTTACACTTAATCTTACAATAGTTTTCTACTTGCCTCCTTGAGCAGGGGAGAAAGAGATGGTGTTACAATATAGTGAATGTACTTACTTATTCTGTAGCCTGGCAGGGTATTTGTGCTTGTAGATGTCATGTATTATGTGTGTTGGGGAAGAAAAAAACATGAAGGGCTATTCTTGTATAGAGGGTATCTATGAAAAATGCAGAGTGTAGTTGTTGAAAAATAAACTTGGCTAATGACCTTTAACTTTTAAAATTACCTTCAACCAAGACATTTTATCAGTTTATCAACAGTTTTGACATACCTAACACCTGTGCCCTGGTTCAGCTATGCAGAGAGCACAGTCTGGGCTGGAATGAGAGTGGTCATGGGAAGTCTGCCCTTACAAGTCCTGAAGATAAGCCCTGATACTGAGTTTGGCATATTTATTCCCTCAGTGACTAGCTCAATAAAGCCTATTCATTAAGGAAATCTTGTCCTTGACTCAGGTCCACTTGTCACAAATCATACTGTCCAATTTTAGGATTACGTCAGGCTGAAATCATGGACAAAGCATGTTGCTAGGTTCATTCTTTCATAACACAAGGAGTGGCTTATTATCAAATTGCCCACAGCAATTTGATCATCAGCAGTTTTACATGTTTAGGGTGATTACTCCAACACTTCCTTAAAGCTATTGAGATTTATAAAGGCCTTTAACTTTTGGAACAAGAAAAAAATAGTCTTTGATGTATATTAAATGCTTCCCACTTGCCACACATTGTATTATATTGAATCCAACACAAGTAACATACAGTTTCTCCTTGCAGGTAAACAGAGTCTTCTTAGGAAGGTACAATACATAAAAGAGAAGAAAAGTTCACACTGAGCTGAATTTTAAGAATAGTTTTGATTTTTATCAGAGACCATCTTAGTCATTGAAGATTTCTAATCCATAAAACAGAAGTGGCAGAACTATTTGGGTGGGGGAAGACGAAGACATTTAAAAATTCTATTTAAGAAGCCATTATTGATCCTCTTTTTTATTTCAGAAACTCTCCCGGTCAGTCAGTCACAAAGATCTGATTATACTTCCAAGATACTCAAAGTATAGGAGGATAAGGGCAACTCAAAACTATTAACACGTTGCTTTTATGGTATAATCTCCATTATTCTTCATAACAGTACTCTTTGGGCTTTACAGCTGGGGTAACAAAGGCCCAGAGAGATTAAACAAGAACGGAGTGGGTATTTAGCCCCACTCCTGTGTTTCTGCAGTGTCTTCGTGAGATGCCAACTGAGTGAGAATTAGATAAGCTGTGTAGAGTGGCACAAGGGCCTGTGTGGGACCTTTAAAATATATCCTGTATTGGTCCTTGAGTCACATTGCTAGGATAAAATGTTGAAGCAAAACCATTTAGTAGTTTGATAAGACTGAAGGCGTGAGATATTTACTTTTCTTTATTATCTCGACAGATATTTGTTAAGTGCATAATACGAGTCAGACATTGTATTCATTGACTGTTCTATTTGGTTCTGCTGTCACTCTTAGTAATTTAAACATGCTTAATGCAGAAGATTTATAAGTACAATTAAGCATGAAGATCCAGAAAAAAGTAATTTACTCTGCCTCTCATCTTCCAGAAGGAGTCATTGTGAACCTTTTGGTTTATTTCCTCAAGTTATTTTTTATCCATAAAAAATAAGTCCTGTTTTATTGAGACCATGCAGCATATACATGATTGAATTCTATTATACTTTTATGTAAGTACTTTCCCCTCACAATAAAAATAGTTAATATTTCTTGAGTATTTACTATATTTTTGGCACAGAGCTAATACATAATTATTTTATATTTTAAAAATGTTTTTTATATTTTAAAAATATGTACTATTCAATACATGCAAAAGAATCTATGTGTCACATGTAAGTTACGGGTTTTTGTGAACTGATCACCCAGTGTAAGAACACATGAGAACCAACACTATTGAAGAATGGCAAAATATGCCACTTTGGCATAAGGATTATTTTGGGCTAAAGGCACTTGAAAAAAGGTGCAAGAAGGGTGCTCTGACTACCCCGCCCCCACCCTGCCCCCGCCCCATTCTTCCTGAAAGCAGGAGATAAAACTCGAAAATGAAAGATGCTCTGCCTACCATACCAGGAGGAAGCACTCTTATCACCAGAGCCGGGAGTTGAGACGGAGTATTCTGTGCAAACAAACCTTGTAAAAATAACTCCTGTCTGTCTCTGGTCTTTTCCACAGTTGCCTCTCCTTGTTCACCTAATATATAAGCACTTAGGTTTTGCCAGTTCTTTGGGTCTTCATTTTCTTGTGGACGCTTACATGTACATGAAAAAATAAAATATGTATGCTTTTCTCCTTTTAATCTGTCTGAAGTCAATTTAATTCTCAGGCCCAGCTGGAGACCCTAATAGGGTAGAGGTCAAGTTTTATAAAACTCCACTACCATTCTACCCTCTAACCTCCCCATCAGAAATACTACTATCTTCAGTTTTGTTTGTCATTTCTTTGCCTTTTTAAAATGTTTTAAAAATCACAAATTTATGTATCCCTAAGTAATATATAGTATAGTTTTGCTTATTTTTGAGGTTTTACAAAAAAGTTACCATGTATTCTTGTTTTTTGTTTGTGTCTACATGTTGTTGCCTTTAATGGTAGGTCATTCATTTTTATTATTGTCTAATATTCCTTTCTGCTAATACATCATCATATGTTTATTTATTTGCCTTTCTGTGAGCATCCAAATTGTTTCCAGATTTTTGCTATTTTGAGCAATGCTGCTATTATTGGGTTTTAGGATACGTGAATGCTGAATTTTACATGATATCCAAAATTGTGATTCAAAGTGGTTGTACCAGTTTACATTCCATCAGCAGTATATGAGTGTTGCCAATGATCTCCATCCTTGCTAACACTTTCCATTTTCCTGCTTCTTAATTTTTGCCATTCTGATGGATATACAGTGCTATTCTATGGTCTTAATTTACATTTCCCTGAAAACTAATGAGACTAAATACTTTTTCATATGTTTACTGCCATAAGTCTTCTGTGAAATGCCTGTTTATATTTCTTGCTCATTTTTTCTTTTGGGTTGTTTGTTCTTTTTTTATTGGTTTGTAGGGTTTACTTATATGTTCTGGATACTTTTCTTGGGTGGTTAGGGTTTAAGAGTTATTTTCTCCCCGTTTAAACTTGTGTACGTTTTGTTTGAATGCCTGTTTTCAGCTCCTTTGGGTACACACCTAGCAGTGTAGTTGCTGGGTCGTATGGTAACTGTATGTTTAACATTTGGAGGAACTGCCAAACTATTTTCCACAGCAGCTTCACCTTTTTATACTTCCACTAGCAGCGTGTAAGGGTTTCAATTTCTCTACACCCTTACCAACATTTGTCATTATCTGTCTTGTTTCTTTTGAAGTGTATTTGACATACAGCATTCTGTAAACTTAAGGTGTACAACATACTGATTTGATACATTTATATATTAATAATATGAGTGCCATTGTAGCAATGTTTAGCACCTTTGTCACATCACATAATTATCATTTCTTTAGGTGGTTGGATAATTAAGATCTACTCTCTTAGCAAGTTTGGTCAATATTGTCTATATTTACTATACTGTGCATTAGATATCTAGGGCTTATTTGCTACTGTTGCAAGTTTGTGCCCTTAAGCAAGGTAGTCTGTCCTGTTCTGTAACCCCCAATCCCCTGGTAACCACCAGTTTACTCTCTGTTGTTCAGAGTTTGGCTTTTTTAGATTCCACATATAAGTGATGTCATACAGTATTTGTCTATTTGTCTTGTTCTGTCTGGTTTATCTCACTTAGCATAATGTCCTCAAGGTCTGTCCATGTTGTCACAAATGGCAGGGTGTCCTTTCTCGTGGCTGAATAATATTCCATTGTGTGTTTATGGTATGTATACATACGTACATACATACCATATCTTCTTTATCCATTCATCTGTTGACAAGCATTTAGGTTGTTTTCCTATCTTGGCTATAGTGAATAATAATACTGCAATAAACATGGGAGTGCATATATCTCGTCAATAACCTGTTTTCATTTCTTTGGGTATATGCCCAGAAGTGGAGTTGCTGGATCTTATGGTAATTCTATTTTTAATTTTTTGAGGAAATTCCATATTGTTTTCTGCAGCGGCTAAACCAATTTACATTCTCACCAGCAGTGTACAAGGGTTCCCTTTTCTTCACATCCTCACCAACACTTGTTATCTCTTGTCTGCTTGATGATAGCAGTTCTAACAGGTGTGAGATGATATCTCATTGTGGTTTTGATTTGCATTTCTCCGATTATTAGTAATGTTGAGCATCTTTTTATGTACCTGTTGGCCATTTGCATGTCTTCTTTGGAAAAATGTTCTGTTTGGTTCCTCTGCCCATTTTTTAATTGGATTTAAAAAATTGAGTTGTATGAGTTCTTTATATATTTTGGCTACTAACCCCTTATCTGAAATATGGCTTGCAAAAGGTTTCTCCCATTCTGTAGGTTGCTTTTTCATTTTGTTGATTGTTTCTTCTGCTGTGCAGAAGCTTTTAAGTTTGATGTAGTCCCACTTGCTGATTTTTGGCTTTGTTGTTTGTGCTTTTGGTATCGTATCTAAAAAATCATTAGCAGGACTCATGTTGAGGAGCTTCTTCCCTGTGTTTTCTTCTAGGAGTTTTGTGGTATCAGGTCTTATGTTAAAGTCTTTGATCCATTTCGAGTTAGTTTTTTGTGAATGGTGTAAGATAGGGGTCCACTTTCCATTTTTTGTTCTGCATGTGTTTATCCAGTTTCCCAACACCATTTGTTGAAGAGACTATGCTTTCCCCATTGGGTGTATTGGCTCCCTTATTGAATATCAGTTGATTGTATTTGTGGGGGCTTAATTCTGGGCTCTCTGTCCTGTTCCACTGGCCTATGTGTCTACTTTTATGCCAAACGATACTGTTTTAATTACTGTTGATTAGCAGTATAGTTTGAAATCAGGAAGTGTGATATCTCTGGTTTTGTTCTTCTTTCTCAGAATTACTTTGGCTATTTGAGGTCTTTTGTGCTTCCCTACAAATTTTAGGATTGTTTGTTCTATTTCTGTGAAGAATGTCATTGGGATTTTGATAGGGAGTGTGTTGAATGTATAGATGGCTCTGGGTAGTATGGATATTTCACAATATTAAGTCTTCCTATTTATAAACATGGAATACCTTTCCATTTATTTGTTTCTTCTTTGATTTATTTCAACAAGGTGTTGTAGTTTTGTTTCCTTGGTTAAACATCCCTAGGTACTTTATTATTTGTGATGGTATTGTGAATAGAATAATTTTCTTTATTTCTTTTCAGATGTTTGATTATTCGTAACTACAGTTGATTCTATGTGTTGATTTTTATACCCTTCAATTTTACTGAATTTGTTGATTAGTTCCAGCAGTTTTAGACTTGAGTCTTTGGGATTTTCTACATAAAAAATTATATCATCTGCAAATAATGACAATTTTACTTCTTCCTTTCTGATATGGATGCCTTTTATTTCTTTTTCTTGCCTAATTGCTCTGGCTGGGTCTCTCAGTACCATGTGGAATAGGACTGATAATAGCTGGCATCCTTGTCTTATTCCTGATTTTAGAGGAAACACTTTCAGGTTTTCACTGTTGAGTATGATGTTAGCTGTGGGTCTGTTATGTATGGCCTTTATTATGTTGAAGTTATGTTCCTTCTACACCCAATCTGCTGAGGGTTTTTATCATGAAAGGGTGTCATGTTTTGTCAAATGCTTTTTCTGCATCTGTTGAGATGATCCTATGATTATCTATTAATGTGATGTATTACATTTATTGATTTGTGAATGGTGAACCATCCTTGCATCGCAGGAATAAATCCCAGTTAGTCATGGTATATAATCTTTTTAAAATGTGTTCTTAAATTCAGTTTGCTAATATTTTGTTAAGAATTTTTACATCTCTATTGATCAGGGATATTGGTCTTTAGTTTTCTTTTTTTGTAGTGTCACTATCAGACTTTGGAATCAGGGTGATGCTGGCCTGGTAGAATGAGTTTCGATATTTTCCATCCTCTTAAACTTCTGGGAAGAACTTGAGAAAGAGTGGCATTAATTTTTCTTTAGATATTTGATAGAATTTGCCAGTGAAACGGTCTGGTCCTGGGGTTTTCTGTGTTGGGAGGTTTTTGATTACTCCTGGGTAATCTCTTTACTCATGTGTCTGTTCAGGTTTTTTCTTTCTTCCTGATTCATTCTTGGTAGATGTGTGTTTCTAGGAACTTCTATTTCTTCTAGGTTACCTAATTTTTTGGCATATAATTGTCCATAGTAATCTTTATGATCCTCTGTATTTCTGTAATATCAGTGTAATGTTTCCTCTTTCATTTCTCATTTTATTTAGAGTCTTCTTGCTCTCTCTTTTTTTTTGTAGTCTTAGCTAAAGGTTTGTCAGTTTTGTTTATCTTTTCAAGAAACCACCTCATAATTTTGTTGAACCTTTCAACTTTTTTCCTGGTCTCAGTTTCTTTAATGTCTTTTCTGATCTTTGCTCTTTTCTCCCTTCTGCTAACATTGAACTTAGTTTGTTCTTTTTGTAATTCCCTGAAATATAAAGTTAGGTTGTTTATTTGAGATCTTTTTTTAAATATAGGTGTTTATTGTTATCTTCCTCTCTTGCTCTCTTCCTTTGTCAATTGATTATTTTCCATGGTGGTATGCTTTTGCTCCCTTTCTTAAGAAGAGAAAAAAATATTTTGTGTATGTATGTAGGTTTTTGCTTTGTGATTTCCACAAGGCTTTCATAATACATCTTATAGATATAACAGTCTACTTTAAAGTTACTGCAATATAATTTCAATCACATGCCAAAAAACTCTACCCTTTTACTCCCCCTACATTTTATAGGGTTTTTTTGGTCACAATTTATATCTTATCATGTTGTATATCCATTAACAAATTGTTGTAGCTATAGTACTTCTGTCCTTTAACCTTTATACTAGAGTTAAGTGATTAACATACCACTATGTTGGAGTTTTCTGAATTTGACTACTTAACTTTACTAGTGTGTTTCATATCTTCATATGTTTTCATGTTACTATTTAGTGTACTTACTTTTTAGCTTGAAGATCTTCTTTTAACATTTTTGGTAAGGCAGGTCTAGTGATGATGAACTCCCTCAGCCTTTTTTTTTTTTTTTTTGGTCTGGGAACGTTTTTCTCTCTCCTTCATTTCTTAAGGACCACTTTGCTAGATAAAGGATTCTTGGTTGGCATTGTTTTCTTTCAGCACTTTGAATATATCATCCTACTCTCTCCCAGCCTGTAAGGTTTCTGCGTAGAAGGCCACTGATAGTGTGAGGAGGGTTCCCTTGTAAGTGACAAGCTTCTTTTCTCTTGCTGCTCTCGAGGTTCTCTGTCTCTTAATTTTGAAAGTTATATTATAATGTATCCTGGAGAAGTTATCTTTGGATTGAATTGTTCAGAGATCTATGAGCTTCAACAACTTAGATGTCCAAATCTCTCCCCATTTTGGGCAGTTCTCCGCCACTATTTCTTTAAACAAGCTTTCTGCCCTTTCTCTGTCTCTTCTTCTGGGACTCCTATAGTGTACTGTTTATTTCTTCTAATGGTGTCCTATGAGTTCTGTAGGCTTTCTTCATTCCTTTTCATTCTTTTTTCTTTTTGTTTCTCTGATTGGATAATTTCAGATGACCTGTCTTTGAGTTCATTGATTCTTTTTTCTGTTTGATCTAGTCTGCTGTTGAAGCTCTCTATTGAATTCTTCAGTTCAGTGATTGTATTCTTCAGCTCCACAACTTGTTTGGTACTTTATGTTTTCTGTCTTTTTGTTATACTTCTCATTTTGTTCTTGTATTTTCCTGATTTCATTAAATTGTTTATCTGTGTTCTCTTGTAGCTCTCTGACCATCTTTATAACAGTTTTTTGAATTCTTTGTCAGGCAATTCGTCTATCTCCGTTTTGGGAGGAGGTCAGTTACTGGAATTTTACTGTGATTTTTTTGTGGTGTCATTTTTCCTTGTTTCTTTCTGGTTGCTGTAGGTATCTGTGTATTTGAAGAAGCAGTCACTTCTAGACTTTATGGACTGACTTCACTAAGGGAAGACCTTCACCTGCAGGTGGGGGCCTACTGGACTGCGCTGCAAACCTGGGTCTAGTGGTGCAGGGTGCCAAGTGTATGGGCGTGTGGCACCTACAGGCCCCATGGGTGCATGGTATCTTGTCAGTTCAAGCAGCAGGAATCCACTACACCGACAACTGTGTGATCCTTGGTGAGAGCCAGAGGCAGTCCACAGTGTCTGCAAGGGCTCTTGAGGTCCTCAGCAGTGTCTGTAGGTCCAGCGGCTACGTACCAGGACAGGCAGTGGTGGTGGCCAGAGTTGGTGCCACGTGCTTGGCTGCGAGGCCTGCTGCAGGTGCCTGTGTGGGCAGGATTGGCTGCAGATACATGTGCAGTGGCAAGGTCAGAGGTTCAGTAGCAGGGTCAGGGGCCAACTCTAGGAGACCTGGCTGTTAGAGTTGACTTGTGAGTCTGTAGGAGCTAGCCACGGGGCATGCATGGTTTTGGAGCCGGTATCTGGAATCAAGGCTGGCGAGCATAGAGGTGTGGCTGCCGGGACTGTCTTGGGCACACGTGAGGTGCAGGTCAGTGACAGGAGTTGGGGCCTGCTCTGGGTGCCTGAGCAGCTCTGGGGACCTGGGCTGTCACCATACGCTTGTGTGGCTTCAGGGGCTTGCCGCAGGCATGTGCATGGCGTTGGAGGCCTGTGATGGGAGTTGGCGCCAGTGGCCTGCAGGGGCTGGCTGCCAGCGTGTGCAGCTGTGCAGAGCAGTGACAGGAGTCAGAGTCTTATGTGGGCCTTAGCTGTTGGTGTGCACATGTGTGGCTGCAAGGGCCATAGGGGCAGGCACATCGGTGGGGGTCAGCTGCAGGGGCCTAGGCTGGCGTCTTGCTTGCACGCAGCTGCAGCAGCCTGAGTTGGCTGCTGGTGAGGATCCTGGGCTCAAGCGGGAAGTCGGGGGGAAGGAATGGGGAGGGACTCCAGCCCTGTTGTCACAGTGAAAACCTGTGGGTGAAAATCTCAGCAGTGAACTCTGCAGGGGATCTACAGCAGGCTGTGCTGCCTTTTGGTTTCTTCAGCTGTGAAAGCTACTGGGGTCCTCTATGGAGCAGTCTGCTGGGGTGCGCAGTGAGGTCCTCAGTGATGAAGGCTGCCAGTTCTGCAGTGTCCACCAGGCCTGTTGCTGGTGAAAGCTGCTGGGATCCTCTGCAGAGCAGGCCACTGGGAGCTGTGTTACTCCTGCCACATGGCTGATATTGGTAGCCCCGGCCCTTCTTCCTGTTCCGAGCTCTCTCCATACGTGTCAGCTTTGCTTGCCTCTGTTGGGGTGAAAACTGCAGCAGGTCCTGTGTGCAATGCCCTGAAAGGCTGGGGAAGCTAGTCACTCACCTGCTTTCCTTTTCCTGGCAAGGAGAACTCTCTCGCATGGGGGAGTTCCCTCTTGGCACTGAGCAGTGCTGGCCTGGGGGATGGGCTGGTGAAGGCAGAGTCAAACTTTCTTCTTACCTTTTTTGTGCAGTTTTCCTCAGGCTTTTTCATCCACTGTGTTGCGGATGCTTCTTCTTAAGTGGATTCCTGAGCTCTCCAGGAGCGATTTTCATTCACGAATAGCTGTCTGATTGTTCTTTGTTGGGAGATGGAGGCGGGGGTCTCTTACTCTGCCTTGTTGGTGATGACATTCTGTGTTGTGTGTTTTTTACCCACGCCCCCCCCCCTTTGGGGAGGAAAAATATTTTATGTACAGAGAATTATTCAGTGTGCAGTATTTGGGATCCAGACTTCTCTTGCCCAATATGGTGTTTCTAAGGTTTATTCTCACTTGTTCATTTTCATTGCTGTACTGTGTGTCATTGTGTGAACATACAACAGTTGTTTGGTTCTCCATTCCATCATTGAGGATATTCTTATTTGGGGCCTATTATAAATAACATGGCTAGGAACATCTTCTGTGTGCTTTTTGATGTATGTACGTATGTATGTTTTTCTATATATTTTGGAGTGGGGTTTCTGGGTTATTGGGTATGTACGTGTACACTTTAATAGATATTGTCAAACAGTAGTTTATGGTGCTTTTACTAACTTATACTCCAGCAGCAGTATATGAGAGTTCTCGTTTCTTTGTGGAGATGCATGTAAAGCTCTCACATGTTTAGTAATTATGTGGTAGCTGTTTTTGTTTTTATGACGATGACTCCCAGGTACTTTACTTAGGCACCTGGATTGGTTCTATCCACCGCAGTAGGGAATGCAGGAAGGGGAGAGCTGGCACGGCGGAGGGGAAGGTAGGGGAAGGAGCTCACTTGGGGATATGTGTAAGTGTTTAATAGAGGTTTAGTTTAAGCACAGAAGGGATGCCTGGCCTAGATATAGAGATTTGGGAATCATCTTAGCAGACCCAAATTCAAGTCATTGAATAAGATCTTAGGTGAAGATTGGGATGGGGACGGAAGTTGGGGGTCAAGTGGGGACATAATGTGTATTAGTTTGCTATGGCTGTCACGACAAAATACAACAGACCGGGTGGCTTAAACAACAGAAATGTATTTCCTCACAATTCTAGAGGTGTCATCAATTTTGGTTTCTTCTGAGGCCTCTCTCCTTTGCTTGAAGATGGCCATCTTCTCCCTTTGTCTTCACGTGGTCCTTTCTCTGTTTGCCCACATGTCTCTGTGCAAATTTCCTCTTATAAGGACACCAGTCATAATTGGATTAGGGCCTACCCTAAAGACCTCACTGTAACTTAATTACCTCTTTAAAGACCTTATTTTCAAATACAGTTACATTCTGAGATACTGGGTATTAGGGCTTCAACATATGAATTTTGTGGTGGGTGGAGGGGGAGGCAGTTCAGCCCGTAACATAGAATAAGGGGGACTATAAGACAGGTAGAGGACTACAGATTGCAGTAAGGAACTTAAGAGGACTGGCCAGAGAGGTAAAAGGAGAATAGGTAGAGAGTTGAGTCAAACAAAGGGAGGGCTTCAGGGATAGTAGAGTCAACCACAAGCCTCCCAGATTCTAAATCTAATCACTGATACCGAATTGTTTTACTTTTCTAAATTCTTTTTCTAAAATGGAGGCTTTCAGTAGAAATGCTGAAGTAAATGTTTAATAGGGTTTGCCTTACTCATACTCACTTGCAAAATAGTTACGAATCAGAGTCTTATTATATGAAGTTTTGGATGCCAGAAAATACTGAATATCTTCTTGCTGTGTTTTCACATCTTTAAGAGAATGGCCTTGAAACGTATTTTGTTCAAACAGATGAGACATCATGAGATTTAGAAATCCTAGTTTACTATTTAAAGCTTATTCTACAAGACTGTTTTATCATTTCTAAATTCTAACTGCATTGTAGTCTGGAATGCTCAAAATATTTGTGAGGAGGTTTAAGGATAATGATAAATTCTGTGAAATCACTCTGCTACGTGCCTTGTCCTTCACCCTTGTTATTGTGCTTCATATCGGACATCTGTTCACTTCTTTGCGTCTCCACTGCTACCAGCTAGTCCAACTGCCATCACCTTTGGTGTGGACTACCACAGAAGACTTTTAACTGGACTTCCTGCTTCCTTCTTGCCCTTTCTAGAGAAACCAAAAGAAACCCCCAAAACAAAAAACCAAGCCAGAGCATGTCATCCCCTGATTGAAATCTTCAGCAGTTTCTCATTATACCTGGAATTAAATTCAAACTCAACACCATACCCTGTAAAGATCTGTGTGGTGAAGACACTGCCCGCCCTCATTTACCACACTAGCCTGCTTTCTGCTGCTTGAACAGACCAAGCCCGTGGCTGCTTTAGGGCCTTAGCCTGGTTTACTTGCCCTTCCCTGGGTTTTCAGATTACTCCTTCAGTCTCAACTCAGATCTTGGCAGAGAGGCGTTCCCTCACTCCACAGCTAAAACTGCTCTTTCCCCCTTTCACTTCCTAGCATGTCACATGTATGTATGTATGTATGTAAGTAGGTGAGCAGGTTAGTTTTGTAAGCAACTGCAAAATCGTCCTCCAGAGTGGATGTACACTCCCACCGGCAGTGGTTGCTCCACATCCAGCATTTAGTGTTCTCAGTGTTTTGGATTTTAGCAGTTCTATTAGGTGCCTAATGGTATCTCATTGTTGTTTTAATTTGTAATTTCCTAATAACATTTGACATTGAGTATCTTGTCATATGCTTATGTCATCTTTATGTCTTTGTTGAACTGTTTGTTCAGATTTTTTGCCCATTTTTAATTAGGTGATTCATTTTCTTATTGTGTTCTTATTGAGTTTTATGAGTTCTTTGTATATTTTGGATAAAAGTCCTTTATCAGATACGTCTTTTGCAAATATTTTCTCCTAGTCTGTGGCTTGTCTTCTCATTCTCTGGACACTCTATTTTTTCCAAAGTATTTATCACTAACTAAAACAGTCTTATTGTTTATTGTTTGTCTCCTCCCACTACAGTGTAAAATCCATGAACAACTGTCTTGTTCTCTGCTGTATTTCCAATGCACAACATGGTGCCTGGTATTTTGGATGCAGTTGACAAATATTTGTTGACTGAATGGATAACAACTGTTAACGTTTTTAGTTTGTTTTAGCCTTACTGAAAATGGCATTAAGCTGATTAAAGTTCTCCCATCTTATTTAAAACTCTGTCAAAATTTTACCATTTTAATCTTCAAAATTAAGGATAATAGCCACTTGTAGTAGTATGAGGTGAATTTCCACAGTGGTTCAGATTAATTGGTTTAAGATACATAATTACTGATCTACACTTGCTTTACCCTCTCAAGAGTTGTACAGATTTATTCTCCAGGAAGTAGTCACAGGATTGGGTGGTGAGAACAGGAGAATGTTTACAAAGCCTTATGGGATGAATGCTGCCTGTTAGACACTGGAAAAATCTCACTGTGTTCAAATAGGTATACACGCATACATGCATACAAACGTACACACACACACACGCTGAATCTTGCAAGGTTAAAAAAAATTATTCAAATTCCCTGTTCTTGATTGCTTTTTGTTGATTGGATTTGTAAAAGATGGAAAATGATATGTTGGTCTCCTACTCTGGTTGTTTCCAATTTTTTAAAAATATTTTTTCTTTAGTTGTTTTTGGCTGTATATTTTAGTGTTACGTTGTTTGCCATTAATTTTTATAACTATTTTTGTCTATTTTTATCCCAATTAATGCTTTTTGCCTTGAATTCTACTCTTTGAATATTTCCACTCCGCTTTGTTCTTGCATGAATATGCCAAGTCTTCCATTTTTAAGCCTTTCATTGCTTTTTAAATTTTTGCTCTTAAAAGTGATGTATATTTGAAGGAGTTGTTTTTTTAAAAAATCCTTTTAGAAAAGCTATTTATTTATTTATTTATTTATGTCTGCGTTGGGTCTTTGTTGCTGCACGCGGGCTATCTCTAGTTGTGGTGAGCGGGGGCTACCCTTTGTTGCGGTGCGCAGGCTTCTCGTTGCATTGGCTTCTCTTGTTGCGGAGCACGGGCTTTAGGCGCATGGGCTTCAGTAGTTGTGGTGTGCGGGCTTTAGAGCGCAGGTTCAGTAGTTGTGGCACACGGGCTTAGTTGCTCCGCAGCATGTAGGGTCTTCCCAGACCAGGGCTTGAACCCGTGTTCCCTGCATTGGCAGGCAGATTCTTAACCACTGGGCCACCAGGTGAGTCCCTAGAAAAGCTTTTAAACGATGTTTTGGTTTTCTATTGCTGCATAACAAACCATCTCAAAACTTAGTGGCTTTAAACTTAGAACCATTTTGTTAAGTCTCATGATGTATGGTTGAAACAGCTGGATGGTTCTTTTGTTCCATGGTTATTCTGCTGGTACTGTAGTCATCTGGTGGCTCACTTAGACTGGAATGCCCATGAAGGATGGGTGGGCTCAACTGGGATCTTGGAACTGTGGGGCATGTGTGTCTGCCTATACTATCTATCTATCTATCATCTAGTCTCAGTCCTCTCCCTTACCAAGTGGCCTCTTCACTTACTCTTTTTATGTGATCTCTGTAGCAGGGCAGGGTAACCACACTTCTTAGATGACAGCTTGGAACTCCCAAGAGTGCTAGTGGAAGGCCAGGCCTCCTTCAAGCTGAGGCATGGAACTGCCACAGCATCAGTTTGGCCTCATTCTGTTGGCTGAAATGAGTCCTAGTGCCAGCCCAGGTTCATGTGAGGGGGTGTAAACACCAGGAGGTGTGGTTCACTGAGGGACAAATTGGGAACCTACCTACCACAATATGAGAGTCTAAATCCTTCACGTTTATTATTTTAATTGATGTGATATTGTTCCTATGGCTAAGGCTTTTATTTCCTGTACTGAATTTGCATTATGCTTTTAATTCTATTAATTTCTCTATCAACATCAAGGAAAATAATAGTACTTTTACCCCAGTTACGATGAATGAGGCCTTCAGCATGATTTTACTTGTATTTTCTATTTATTATGTGGAATTTTAGGCCATATTATAAATTTATTTCTTTTAAAAAGTTTTAGATGTTTTCATTCATTTTGTAACCGTATAAACAATAATTATTTAGATCTAATTAATTTAATTGGTCTCAGTGCGTGCTGTCAGTCGTAATATACCATTATTTCTAGGGAGTTTGGATTTATCTTTTGATGAAATGTCATATATCTTAACTAATGTTTCAGGAAGGCTATGTAGATTATATAATACCTGAGTTCTTTCCAAATTTATAATGCCTTCCTCTGTCTTCACACAGTTTGATTGGTCATAGAGTTGTTGTTTTGTTTTTTTTTGGGGGGTGGGGAGGGGGCTTGAGGGATCTTAGTTTCCCGACCAGGGATCAAACCCCGGTCCCCGGCAGTGAAAGCACCAACTCCTAACCACTGGACCGCCAGGGAATTCCCGGTTACAGTGTTTTTGGATCACATTCTGTGCTTCTCAGGAATTTATTGTTATTATTCCATTGTCTTTGGGAATTCATTGTCCTTTATGGGTATACCTTTTTAGGGCACTGGATTCTTCTTCTTTTTTTTTTTTTTTCATGTAATGTAAAGTTTTTGCCAGTGAGGGATGGTGAATGGACCTGGAACATGGTGTGTGTGCAGTTTTGTCTTTTTTCAACTCTGTCAAGTCTTCTAGTATAATTTTGTTTTGTCTCTTCTTCCATTTCACAGCAATTACAATGATCAGGTTTGGTAGATCTTAATTCTATAAAATTGGCATTTGTCATTTTCTCTATTTTTGCTCTTTCATTCCACATTATGGGAAAACTTATTGAATGTAACTTCCTCATTAAGAATTCAGCTTTTCTGCCATGTTAATTCTGCTGTTTTTCTCCAATGCTAATGTCAGGTCTGCTGTTGCATTTTCAAGTTCCCTTGAAATCTCCTTATCTGAGTTTTTCCCATTTCCTTCTTAGCATGATGTCTCTTTGTTCCTGTTGTACTTGGTTCTTACAGGCAGTGTCTTTCAATAACTAATTATGTGTCTAGATCAATGCTCTTTTCCATATTATTTTATTTCTTGGAGTGAATTGTTGCCACTGCCAGTCCTGTGTCTACTTACTGTAGGGTTGTACTGATTAGGATTGTAGTCTCGGAATGGATATAGAAAAAGAACTTCCGGATGGGGTAGGGCGAGTGGCTGTCAGGGCTCACCCACTCTGCGGCTGGCTGCCTGTTTCCTCATTGCTACAAACCCAGGAACTTTGGGCTGGGGGTGGAGAGAGGCGAAGGGCTGCTGCACCCTCTTCCCATGCACTTCCTGGCAACTGTGCTCTTACCCTTCAGAGGCGGGGCTGCAGTTGGCCACTGGAGTGTGTCTCTGTCTTCATTCACACTGTAATTAGTGGAAATTTCTCCCAGATTTGAGTAAATTGTTATTTTTCAAAGTAGGCTCTACTTTCTGTCTTTTCTTGTGTGTGTCTTTGTAGGTGTTTTTTGTTTGTTTTTTTGTTTTTTTTTTTACAATTAACTGCCTTTATTTTAAACTATATTTTTAAAATTTTATTTACTTTTTATACAGCAGGTTCTTATTAGTTATCTATTTTATACATATTAGTGTATATATGTCAATCCCAATCTCCCAGTTCATCCCACCACCATCACCTGCCCTCAACATTCTTAACTCAGCTTAACCAAGGGGGAAAGTTGACTCGTGCCAGGGTGCTTGCCTGTGATTATCCTGAATTCAGAATAGAGATTATTCCTCTAGAAGCCTTCGGTTATTCTAAGACTTCAGAGCCAAAACTGGTAAGCTGGCACTAATGTTTTTATGCTTAATTTTTTAAATGCTTACCTTCTTAGTCTTTTAATTTGGGGGAAGGGGCTTCAACAACAGAAATTTATTTTCTCACAGTTCTGGAGACTGGGAGTTGGAGACCAGGGTGTTGGCAGGTTGGTTTCTTCTGAGGCCTCTCTCCTTGGCTTGCAGGTGGTCTCCTTCTTCCCATGGTTTTCTCTGTGCACCTGCATCCCTGGCATCTCTTCCTCTTCATATGAGGACACTAGTCATAATGGATTAGAGCTCTACCCTACTGGCCTCATTTTAACATAATCACCTTTTTTTTTTTCATTTTTACCGAGGTATAATTGACAAATAAAATTGTAAGATATTTAAAGTATACAGTTGTGGTGATTTGATATACGTAACGTAAACACTGTGAAAGGATTTCCTCTAACAAGTTAGTTAACAAATCCATCCCTTAACATTTATTTATTTTTGGTGAGAATATTTATGTTCTTTTAATTTTTAAAAAAATCTTTTATCACATTTACTTGCATGCTGTTGTACTTTTGGGTTTTGTTATTAGCCTTTTTTGTCTCCCTTATCTCAAATATAATACATTTCATTCTTTTAAAGTTTAGCCCTGTTTTATTTCTTTTTTGCTATTCCTACTTCTTAAATTCTGTTTTTTCCTCTATTGGTCTTTTTGGCTTTATTCCTTCCTTATTCTTTCACTCTAATTTTAATTCTTACTGCCTTAATTTTTTCATGTCTGTATTCTTAAGCCTGATTCCCTCCCCTCCTCTGCCCTCCCTCCCTGTCATGGTTTCATTTTATAAAGGCTGGAAGGATGTGTAGTCTTTAAGAGTGGCAGTAGCTGTGGGCAGTGTCATTCAACAAATAGGGAAGACCTATCTCTCCTTCTCCTTCTGAGTGGATTTTATGTCTCTTTGTTCTGTCTTGACCCCTGAAATTATGACTTGGGGATACAGTGGCACCTGTGAACTTTTGGAGTGGCTTTTGGACAGCACATATCCCTTGTATGAGAAGCTGATTGTTCTGAAATCTGTGGTCTGTAATGTGTGTTTCATCACTCAGTGGAAAGACCAGGGCCTCCGGTGTCAGACAGATGCATGTCATAGCTCTGGTGTGGAATAGCTCCGTGACCCTGAGCTGCTGCTCAGGTGATTCTGATGTGCACAGAGGTTGAGATTGCACCACGGTACTGCTTCTACTCTTGCCAGGTCAGATCCTGCCTGTGGCTGGAACCCTCAGGGGTGCTTCTGTTCATCGCCCTAGTGATATTCTGTAGACCTCCTTCATCTGGTCGGGGACTCAAGGGGAGGCAGCCAGGAGGGCCCTCCAGCCCTGTGCCAGCTCCCGCAGCTGTCTAACAGATTGTCCTTTGGCTCTAGAAAGGGATTCAGTACTTTGAAAAAAGTTTGTAGACCATTGGCCTTTGGAGGCTGAAGTCACCCTTCGTATATCAGAGCAGAGCTACTTAGGACTGCTTTCTGGAGAGACCTTGCCTGTACTTTGTTCCATCTTCCTGTGGCTAACCAGTCCCTTAATTTTCAAAATGGGTCACGACCCTTTCCTCTTGGTTAACGGTAAAGCAGAAAAATTCTTTTCTTAATTGGCTGTGTAGTAGACTAATTGAATTGAAGTTTCTAGCAGATTTTCACATCAAGTTTAAATATTTCCAGTTCTTATCAAAAGCTTAGTTTTAAAATGTCACATTCTTAGAGGTAGCCTAAAGTCTATCTCTAGTTTTACAGCACCTTTTTGAATTTTTTCTGTGAGATTAGGGCCTGCTGAACACTCTATTCAAAAGCCAGCTGACGGAGCAGGTAAACTGAAGCTGGTTAAAAAGGAGTAGAGACTGAGCCCCCTTTCTCGCCTCCCACCCCAGTCCCTTCACCCCGCTTTGGCACATGAAGAGCAGGTCGATCACGACTGCCTTACCTCTCCACGGAGTCAAGGTGGCCCAGCAGAGCTTCCTACTGAGTCCTCACTGCTTGGGACGCTTGTAAAATTCTGTTTTATGTTTTTTTCGTGGACTGTGATTGTGGTTTTCATTATGAAATGTTATTAAAAAAATAGTCATTTGAAAGTTATGAACTTAAAAAACCTGGGGATGCTGTTTGTAACACCAGCCACTTGAGAGATTCCCGTTCTGAACATTGTGGGAGAGATCTTCCTCAGGCTTGGTGTGTCATTAGCAGATGTGGTATTCCTCCATGGATGCTCTGGACCTTGTAGATGCTGCGGCTGCCTTTTCTGCTGAGCAGATAGGGAGCTCAGCGTCAGATCCGTGGCCACCTTGAGGAGACGTCTAGTGCGTGACAGTGTGTAATTTGGGACACTGACTTTACCCCAGCTGTGTTTCTCTTCTTAAAATTATTTTCCACTTGTCTTCCTTTCCTCATCCATTTATTTACTTCTCTTCTGACATGCATGTCCTTGTTAGCCCCATCATCCTTTTTGGAAGAAGTTGGTGTACAAATTAGCAAATACCTAAGAACGATCCTAAATATTTTAAGAAACCACCCTCTTGATCCACTCTTACTACACTGGTCTGAGCTCTTGGCCGTGTTGTCGCAGAAGTCACCTGGCTGGTCGTGCCGCATGCCTCTCCTCCCACTTGCAGCTCCTCACCTGCAGAGTAGACCCAGCAGCGCAGGGTAGAGGGCCTTTCTGAGCAGTAACCGCCTCTATTTCTAGACCCATTTCCTGTGGCTCCGCTTCCGCTCCCCGTGCCTCTGCAGCTCTCGTTTCTGCCCCTCTGGTCTGCCTCTGCTTGTCATTTCTGCAAATCTGAAGCCCGCTTCCTACCCCTTCATCTCTTTCTGCTCAGAGTCGGTTTCCTCTGTGAAACCTTTGCTCATCCCCTCCAGGCAGGGCCGAC
Organism: Eschrichtius robustus; assembly: GCF_028021215.1. Classification (NCBI taxonomy): domain Eukaryota; kingdom Metazoa; phylum Chordata; class Mammalia; order Artiodactyla; family Eschrichtiidae; genus Eschrichtius; species Eschrichtius robustus. Next base: position 10,438,567 of record NC_090831.1, read on the forward strand.
CACTTCCTGGGTGCTGCTTCCTCTCTTGGTGCACACATGGGGGCACACCGACCAGGCTGCTCGCCCGTGGGCACCTTTGTGCAAATTAGAACAAGGCACTTTATTCAGCTTCCAACTGCTGGAAACCCGTCTTAATGAGTGTGTGCGTCTAGGCCGTTTACCCTGTGAGTGGTGCCGTGTGTGTGTGTGTGTGTGTGTGTGTGTGTGTGTGTGTGGTGGTGGGGGGGTGTGCCTGACTGTGCGGTTGTGCTCCGTGGCCTCGTCTGTGTTGGAATTTGTGTGAATTGTCTGTATCCCCAGCACCGTCTGTCTGACCCGGGGCAGGTCCTCAACAACCATTTGCTAATAAGCTAAAGGAAGAGCAAAGGTGTGAATACCTGCCACGCTTCTGTCTGGAAAAATAGGGAAGGCATACCTGACAAGGCCTTTTGCACTGAACGTTATGAATATATTGTAATGCCAAGACATTTTTTTTTTTTCTCTTCACATCTCAGTGTCTCTGAAATCACAGATCTTAGTCAGTGTGTAATGGTGGGTGAGGGCACAGCCCTGGAGCTGGACTGCCTGGGTCTGAATCCCAGGTCTGCCACTTACACACTTATTTGTGTGACTCTGGGCGTGTTACTTAACCTTTCTGTGTCTCAGTTTACTGGTCTGTAAAATGGGGATGATTAACAGTAGTTCCTACTTCATGGGGTTGTTGTGAGAATTCAGTGAACTCTTATATGCGCAGCGCTTAGAATATCACCAGGCACATAATAGCAAGAGATAGGAGTGTTAGCTATTATCAGTATCATAAAAGGCTACATAGGCACTTAATATACTGTTGTTTCTTTCTAACCCTGAGATGCTGTTTTAGTCCACTGGAGTACAGCTTACATGGATAGCACCTCGTGTCAGTGTCTGTGGACTGGTCCCATTATATGTGCTGCGGTCCCACACCATCTCCCGCCCACACCAGTTTTCTGGTTGCTGCAGCAAAACATGCACGGTACACAGACAGGAAACCAGCAGGCTTTGTTTTTTCTTCTTAATATGGCAGAAGAGTAAGAGGGAACAACCAGGGCCCTATATAGATAAGGCTCCTTTCAGAACTTAAACTCAACTTCTTTCATGCTGTAAAGCTTAGACTGGTAAGAAATCTTGGCTGTGTAAAACTAGAAACCAGAGAGAATTGGGTTTGAAAAAGTGATTTTATTTATTTATTTTTTGGCTGCGCCGCGCGGCTTGTGGGATCTTAGTTCCCCAACCAGGGATTGAACCCAGGCCGCTCAGCAGTGAGACTGCGGAGTCCTAACCACTGGGCCGCCACACAAGTCCCTGAAAAAGTGATTTTAATGTAAAGTTTTTGTTTGATTGTAGGGCAACTTTCCTTTGATGATTTTCAAGGAAGCTGGGCTACGAAGTGGCAAAAGGTAATGGTTGTTCCGGGGCCAAGTTCCCCATCAGAAGCCTCCGGGGTGTCCTCAAGTTAGACAGTAGATGAACGTCGCTCCCCAGATAGTTGTGGGTTCGCCTGGTCTTCAGTGCTCACTTGTGGCTGCAAGGCCACGTGAGGGGATGGGGTGGCTCGTGTCTGAGTTGTTTAGGACGACCTTTCCCTCGTCTCTCACGCTCCCTTTAGCAGCTACAGCCGTGCGGGGAGCCGCACGTAACTCCTGTTCGCTCGCTGCCCCACCCTGTTGAGCTCTCCTTCAAGTTAAGCAAGATCTGACTACTGCATTCTTTGGAGATGCTCTGCTCGTTTTCCTTATGAGACTAAATGGCTTTTCCCAGATCACATCACTGCAATTGACTTGACCCTCAACTTTGAGAAATACTCTTACCTACTATGCAGCACAGCCGAAACTCCCACAGCAGCTGGAGAACACTGATTTGGGGGTTTGGCATCTTTTTCTTAGTTGAACAAAACAGTATATAAGTAAATAATACAGGGATGATCTGAAACTTCACCCTCTTTAATTCGATTTATCTAAACGCTGGATTTGATGATACTTCTGTGTAGAACTGGTCAACTTTAGCCCTGTCAGAGGGTGTGTCTAATGATCAGTGCCCAGAAAGAGTATCCACATGAGGAACTTTCTCCAACAGGCCTTCTTCCCTTCAGGATTCACTTACCTTCAGGTTTCAGAAATGATAGGTAGGCAGTTGTTCTTACTCTCCGTATTCTAGAAAGTGGAGAAGCAGATAGTGAGAATGTGTTTGCCTTGACTCAGATCAGCCAGTGGAGGCACTAGCATTATCCCTAGTTCTGCACTGCACACCCCTTTAGGTCACATCAAAGGCTTTGTTTTCTAAAGAAGCACATACAATCTAAGGTTAAATATGCAAACGGGGACATATACATACTTATGGTTTATCTTTTCCTTTATGTAAACCTGGAATTTCCATCTCTGCCCAAAATCTTTTTTTTTTATTTTTTATTTTTTTGAGAAATGTCAGCAGAGAGGGCAGAGGAATTACCTCACCTCGGGTGAGGATGCCCGGATGCAGCCTGGGTGGCCAGAGCCAGCTGGAAGCCCACAGAGAACCTGACTCACAGGCGTATTCTGTGAGGTCTTTTTTTATTTTTAATTGGCTGTCAACATTTAGAATTCAGGCAATTTTACATAAAAGACCTCTTGCAAAATCGGAAGACCCATCCAGGCCTGGCCCACGTGGTGAAGTTAGCTGGAGCCGGGCTGGAGCTGCCCGTCGGCTGAGCCGCGTGTCCCTCACTTCTCAGGGTCTGCTCATCTGTGTGACTTGTGGGGCCCGGCGCGCACGTGAACTGTGAGTCCTCTAAGCCCGTGGCCGCCTCTGCTCTATGGCCAGGTGTCCAACACGCTCCAGCAAGGCCTAGGTGTGCGCGGTGGTTGAAAGGCCACCGGGAAGGAGAGTAATTGGTGCCACCGAGACCCGCGTGCTGCCTCTAGTCCCACCTGGCCTTGGCCTTCAGGGGACGGGAGTTCAGGCCGGCGGGGTGGGCACCCTGCATGTGCTGAGCTGGCTCCTTCCTCTCCGTCTCTTCATTCAGCCTGAAAGTCAGGACCACGGTGTCCTCATCCAGGGGGTGGGACGTTTTTCAAAATATGAAAGAAAGCAGCCAGTGACCGCTCCGGCCCATTTGGAGGCTTACAAGCCCAGCTATTGCACAAAAGGGTAAGCTTCCTGTTTACCAGCCGGCGTGAGACAAAGTGGTTGTACTTCCTGGCCTTGCGGGACTTGGCACACAGGCTGCGTTCTGTCCCTCAGGACAGCAGGGCTGAATGCCGGCTCTGTGCTCAGCCCTCGCCCCCATGGCCTGGGTCCTGGATGCGGGCCACCCTTGGGAGGGCACTTCGGCTTGGGCTCCAGAACCGGCCCTGGCGTTCTGAAAGGGAAGGCGGCCTCGCCTCCTTGCTGGCTTCCTCCTTAGCTTTCCTTTCCCTGTGGGGTCCAATCCAGGCGGAGGCGCTTGGCATGAACCTGAATCTAACCGTAAATTCACATCTTTTGTTTTTCAGTCTCTGGGAAGCAGGATGTCAGTGCTTCTGGGGAAACAGGTCTTTTTTACCTGCGTGGCGGCTAGCGGGGGCTGCGCCCTTTTGTACTACCTGATACAGAGTAAGTATCCGATGAAGTGCCCGAGGCAGGGCCGCCTCCTAGTTCTCTTGCCCACGTTCCTCCATCAAAGGAAATACTTCAGATGCTTTCAGCAGGTTAGAGAAAGAAGGAAAGGACTATTTTTAGAAGCCAGTAAGCTGTTCCATTGGCTATAGCTTCCTTCTTATCCTCTAATCCCAGTTTTCCCAGGAGCCACAAGAACAAATCAAAGGAATAGGACCCATTTGCATAAGAAGCCTCAAAAAAGCAAGATGGGCTTTCACTCCAGTGCACATGCAGTAGATCCATCAAGATTTCTGAGATTATAGAAAGAACAGAGGGAAGGGGGACACCAGATGGTTCACAGGTGTGGAAAACTGGCTCTTTCTCAAGTGTCCTCGGCCTGTTTGCCTTGCCATTCTCTGCTGTTGATTTAGTGGAGGACAGGACCTTGCGCAGCGGACTCTGGCAAGAGCAGAAAATAAAAGCAGTGTCCACGCTGGCAGAATCCTGGCAGATGCAGCTTCCAGCCCTCTGCACCCAAATTTGAATTTGTAAAGACAGGCCGCAATTATTGTGAGCAGCGAGACATTTAAGGGCATTTCCATGCTACTGGTTGCGAAGCAGCAGCAGCAGTTTTTTTCTGGACTGACTTTCTTTGAAGATCTTTTATGCCCGCCCAGCTTGTCTCCTCACCCTGACTCCGCAGCACTGTTACTTCCTGCCAGGATGTGCGCACCACCCGCAGCCAGGCAAACGGCCATGGCCCCTCCGCCCATTCTTCCCCACCTTCCTTCAGGGCAGGCCCAGAGGTCTCTGAGTCTGGAGGTGGCCAGAGATGAGCGTTCCCAGGGATAATTCAGACCGGAACAACTCGGCAGCCCCTCCCCTCTGCCACAGGGACGGAGGCAGGACATGGCAGGAATGAGTACACTTTCGGGTCAGGGGCCTGGCAGCCTCTCCCCTTTAGGAGGCTGGGGTCGGCGGAAAGCGATAGTCCAGTGGGCTCTGCAGCCAACTCTGGCTCTAGACTAGCTGTGTGGCCTTATGGGGGGGGTCTGGCTTCTTCCTGGGCCTCGGTTATCGATGTGATGAGGGGTAATATTAGTGCCTGTGTGCGAGGATGTTGTAAACGTTAATCTCACAGCTTGTGGGATACTGAGAAATCGCTCAGTGAAGATGAACTGCCTGGACCCAGCCTCTGCTGCTCCTCGGGGCTGGCACCTCGTTCATGCCCGCAGCACCCCCTTTCCCCTTTCCCGGGAAGCAGCACGGGAGGGGCGTTCTCCTTGGCCTCTGCAGGCTCGAGCCGCCTTTCCAGTCCATTCCTGTGGCTGGGCCTGCAGAGGGAAGTCTTTCTTGTTGCCGAACAAAAAACGTTACTTGGGAAGCTCACCGTCCTTTGCTCTCCTTGGGGCCGCTTGTCCTACCGTACACTTTCAGGGAGGTGCTTCCTGGAGTTCCTAGTAGCCTTTGGGCCAAGGATACCTGAGGCCGAGAGCAGTTTGTAAGCTTTATCTACATGAAATGTTGGCGTAAATCTATAAACTTGACAAGTTAGCGTTTTCATGTCCTGTTGCGTGGCCTGAGGGTTTTGTTGTTGTGGTCTATTTTATGCTGGTTTATCAGGACATTCCTCTTAGTGGAAGGAGCAATGTTCAGAAGTCAAGTCGTAGATTCTGGCCCCAGCTCTGCCTCGGATTAGCTATATCACTTTGAGCAAGTCATGGAACCAGAGGACTTAGAACTGAAAGAAAAGTTAGAGAAGATCTGATCAGACCCCTTAGACAAAGAAAAGAGGCAACGAATGAGGTGAGGAAATAAGAGATGAAGAAATTGAGGCGCAGGAAGGTCCAATACCTTGCTCAAGGTCACCTGCCACATCCCTGCAGATGCTGACTTCCTATGTTTTGGTTTTGGAGTCTCTAAAATGGACAGTTCAGAGTAGATGGTCCCTAATAATAATTCCACCCATAAATTTCATGTTTCTGTTTCCATGTTGTACATGAATTACATCATCTCACTTTCTAGGGAGAGTATACCTGACCAAGTTCAATTGAAAAAAAAAAAAAAAAAAAAAAAAAGTAACCATTTTCTTTCCCCCTTAGAAACTTTTTCCAGGGCTTCCTATTACCAGTGGGCGTTGGAGCATCTGCACAGTCACCCTGAGGCACTGGAAGCTCTGGGCACTCCTCTCAACGTTCACTACCTCCGACTCACCGACAAGTACAACTTCGTGGACATTGCCGATGCAAAGGTAACGTGCTCCCCCTGCGAACTGCAGGCCGGGTGCCTACTGAGCGGAGGAGGGGCTGCCGTCCTCCGGAAGGAGTCTTGGAGGATGCTGGAGAAAGATGTGGGATGGGAAAATCCACTATGTACAACTGCCGCTAGGTGGTACCTAGCACCATTTAAAAAAGCATTATGGATTAATTTATTTTCATATAGTTTTCTTTCTTTCTGGGGAATTGATGTGGCACGGAAAGCCCTGTTTGTGCTCAGGTCGCCATCTTGAACGGGAGGTTGTAGAGAAATGATGAGTGGTGGTTTGCCAGTATTTCAGCTTTGAACTTGAAATACACCTAAACTCTAGTTTTAAAGCTTATTTCCATTGCTTCCATGGAATGCCAGTCCATTTTTTCAGCTGTATCTTATCTTCTTTTATAGTTCAACTGAATATAAGAAGTGTTGTTTTCTTCTGTTTAATATGTTTTGAGTTGGAGGAATGATTCTCAGTTGTGTGGGGAATGCAGAGATGCAGAAGGCTTATCAGGGAGTTGATAGTTTCAAATTCCAGCATAAGGCAGGGTGATGCAAATGCCTTAGCAGAGGCCTGGGAGGGAGAGGTTAGTGGACTGGGAGGTGGTTGTGATGACAGGGGGGCCCCGCTGAGCAGCTGTGCACGAAGGCACGTGGCTGTGCTCCCTGCCAGTGTGTCCTCCGCAGAGGTGCAGCTGCCCAGGGAGGGTGTGGGCAGGGAGAACGGGCTGAGGCAACCAGAGGACTGTGACGTCGTCTTGTGAGGTGTGTGCACTTCATCGTGACAAGCAGAAGCCCTGAAGTATTTGGAGGACAAGAGTGAGCTGATCTGACCTAGTTTATTTTTTGTTGTTGTTTTTATTATTTTTAATGGAAATAGTTTTATTAGAGATATTTCCCCCCCTAACTACAAAAGCAATTCTTGCTCAAGTATTCTGATAAGGATAATTGATGATTTTTTAAAAAAAATTTAATTGACGTATAGTGATTCAGTCGTTTGTTCTTGCAGATTATATTCCATTACAGGTTATTAGAAGATATTGAATATAGTTCCTTGTGCTATACAGTAAATCCTTGTTGCTTATCTATTTTATATATAGTAGTATGTATCTGTTAATCCCATACTCCTAATTTATCCCTTCCCCTTTGGTAACCATAAATTTGTTTTCTATGTCTGTGAGTAAATAAATTCATTTTTATTATTTTTTAGATTCCACATATAAGTGATATCGTCTAGTGTTTGTCTTTCTCTGTATGACTTACTTCACTAAGCATAATATTCTCTAGGTCCATCCATGTTGCTGCAAATGGCAATATTTCATTCTTTTTCATAGCTGAGTAACAGTCCATTTTGTGTGTGTGTATGTATGTATGTATACCACATCTTCTTAAGCCAGTTGTCTGCTGATGGGCCCGTGGGTTGTTTCCATGTCTTGGCTATTGTAAATAGTGCTGCTATGAACATTGGGGTGCATGTAACTGTTTGAATTACACTTTTTGTTTTTTCCATATATATACTCAGGAGTGGGATTGCTGGATCGTATGGTAACTCTATTTTTAGTTTTTTAAGGAACCTCCACGCTGTTCTGCATAGTGGCTGCACCAATTTACATTCCCACAAACAGTGTAGGAGGGTTCATTTTTCTCCATACCCTTTCTAGCATTTATTATTCATAGATTTTTTGATGATAGCATTCTGACTGGTGTGATACCTCACTGTGGTTTTGATTTGTATTTCTCTAATAATTAGCAATATTGAGCATCTTTTCATATGCTTGTTGGCCATCTGTAGGTCTTCTTTGGAAAAATGTCTATTTAGGTCTTCTGCCCATTTTGTGATTGGGTTGTTTGTTTTTTTTGCTGTTGAGTTGTATGAGCTGTTTGTATATTTTGGGTATTAACCCCTCGTCAGTTGCATTGTTTGCAAATATTTTCTCCCATTCCGTAGGTTATCCTTTTGTTTTGTTGATGGTTTCCTTTGCTGTGTACAGGCTTTTAAGTTTGATTAGGTCCCACTTGTTTATTTTTGCTTTTATTTCTTTTGCCTTGGGAGACTGATCTAAGAAAATATTGCTACAATTTATGTCAAAGAATGTTTTGCCTATGTACTCTTCTAGGTACTTTATGGTATCATGTCTTATATTTAGGTCTTTTAAATCATTTTGATTTTATTTTTGTATGTAGTGTGAGGGAATGTTCTAATATCATTTATTTACATGTAGCTGTCCAGCTTTCCCAGCACCACTTGTTGAAGAGACTGTCTTTTCTCTGTAGTATATTCTTGCCTCCTTTGTTGTAGATTAATTGACCATAGGTGTGTGAGTTTGTTTCTGGGCTCTCTATTCTGTTCCATTGATTTATCTTTTTCTTTTGGTGCCAATACCATGGTGTTTTGAGGCTTTGTAGTATAGCCTGAAGTCTGGAAGTGTTATACCTCCAGCTTTGTTCATTTTTCTCAGGGTTGCTTGGGCAATTCTGGGTCTTTTGTGGTTCCATAAAAATTTTAGGATTATTCTAGTTTTGTGAAAAATGTCATGGGTAATTTGATAGGGATTGCACGAAATCTGTAGATTGCTTTTGGTAGTATGGTCATTTTAACAACATTTTTCCAATCCAAGAGTGTGGGATATTTTTCCATTTCTTTGAATCCTCTTCAGTTTCCTTTATCAGTGTTTTATAGTTGTCAGCATATAGGTGTTTCACCCCCTTGGTTAAGTTTATTCCTAGAGTATTTTATGTTTTTTGAAGCGATTTTAAATGGGACTGTTTTACTTTCTCTTTCTGATATTTCATTATTAGTGTAAAGAAATGCAACAGATGTCTACAAAGTAACCTTGTATCCTGCTACCTTGCTGAATTCATTTATTACTTCTAATAGTTTTTGTGTGGTGGTTTTCGGGTTCTCTATATAGAGTATCAGGTCATCTGCAAATAGTGACAGTTTTACCTCTTTCCTTCCAATTTACGTACTTTTTCTTTTTGTGTGTGTGTGTGATTGCTGTGGCAAAGACTTGCAGTACACTGTGTTGAATAGAAGTGGTGGGACTGAGCAGCCTTGTTTTGTTCCTGAATTTAGCAGGAAGGCTTTCAGCTTTTTACTGTTGAGTATTATTATGTTGGCCGTGGGTTTGTCATAAGTGGTCTTTATTATGTTGAGATGTGTTGCCTCTATACCTACTTTGGTGAAAGGTTTTATCATGAATGGTTGTTGAATTTTTATCAACTGCTTTTTCTGCATCTATTGTGGTGATCATGTGGTTTTTAATGTGGTGTGTCACAGTTGATTGATTTGTATATGTTCAACCGTCCTTGTGACCCTGGAATGAATCCACCTTGATCATGGTGTGTGGTCCTTTTTATGTATTGTTGGATTTGCTTTGCTAATATTTTGTTGAGGGTTTTTTTGCACCTATATTCATCAGAGATATTGGCTTGTAATTATCTTTTTTCGGTAGTGTCTTTATTTGGTTTTGGGTGCTGGTGACCTCATAGAATGAATTTGGAGGTGTTCCCTCCTCTTCAGTTTTTTTTAGAATACTTTGTATGTTTGGTAGAATTCCCCAGTGAAGCCGTCTGGTCGTGGACTTTGTTTGCAGGGGATTTTTAAATTACAGATTGTTTCACTTGCAGTGATCAGTCTGTTCAAATTATCTGTTTCTTCTTGATTCGGTCTTGGCAGGCTGTATGTTTCTGGAAGCTCGTCCATTTCTTCTGTGTTGTCCAATTTGTTGGCATATAACTGTTCATACTATTCTCTTATGATTCTGTATCTCTGTGATAACTGTTGTTATTCCTCCTCTTTCATTTCTTATTTTATCGGGGTCCTCTGGTGAGCCTGGCTAGAGGTTTGTTGATTTTGTTTATCTTTTCAAAACACCAGCTCTTGGTTATACTGACCTTTTCTGTTGTTTTTTTGATCTGTTTATTTCCTCTCTGATCTTTATTATTTCCTTCCTTCTGCTGACTTTGTTCTTCTTCTGACTCCTTTAGATGGTAGGTTAGATTGAGATTTTTTATTTCTTGAGGAGGGTGTGTATTGCTGTCAACTCTCCTCTTAGAACTGCTTTACGGTCCAGGTCAGAGTATGGACCAATTTGCTAGAAATAGTTCCCCCCTTTTAAACAGTGGACTCTTTTTGTTTTTTGGGGTTTTTTTTTTTTTTTCTATTTTATTATGAAAGTTTCAAACATACAGAAAAGATCGAAGAATTTATGCTGTGGAACCCAATATCTGCTACCTGGATTCTGTAACTAATATTTTGCTCAATGTGCTTTATCCCGTACCTGTTTGTCTAGCTCTACCTTATCTGTTCTTGAACCTATCTTATTTTTTTCAAATATCCATACACTTCACCTTTAAATACATAAGCCATATATATCATTAACTAGAGCTTAATATATTTTTTTGAGGTAAAATTTGCATTCTGTGAAAGGTACACATCTAACTGTCCTGATGAATTTTAACAAAGGCATCCACCTGTGCAACTCAAGCCCCTACCTACATGTAGACTGTTCCCATCACCTGAGAGCTGCCTCCTGCCCTTCCCAGTTGGTCCTCTCACATCCCCCCAGCTCCAGCAGAGTCACTTTCTGACATTTTTTTCCCAACCTAGTTTGGTCTAAGACATGGAATCATGCATTATATACTCTTGGGTAAGGCTCTTTCACTCTACATGTTTTTGACCTTCATCCATGTTGTTGCATATATCGGTAGTTCTTTTTTAACTGTGGATTTTAAAATAATCATTGCAAGTACTCAGAGCATTGAGTTTGGCACATAAGGTCTCCTTGCCAGATAGGAGCACTGCCATTGACCTCACCAGTCCATCCAAAGAGGGGCAGGGCATTTGAAGGGAGCCAGATGGAAAATAAGGTGAATTCTTCAGCTAGGTTCCAGTTCAAAAACAACCAGGTTCTGTGGATAATCACTGGATTTTATAGGTTATCTCTTGAGAGGACAGCACTGTATCCACTTACCTCTCTCATTTTATACCCCCAGTTGAAGATTCCTGTCTCTGGACGCAAGTCAGAGGGCTATCTCTATGTCAGCTCATCCAGAGATGCCCCCTTTAAGAGGTATGATGGGAAAGTGGGTGGGAATCAGGCAGCAGGAGGAGAACCTTCTTATGGAAACGATTTCCATTTTCAATTGTAGTTATATGATTGTGGCAGTAAGAATTAGTTTTTCAAAGCTTGAGAAGTTTCACAGCTTGGACAGCATGCCACTACTTGGGCTCTTAAGCTCAGTCCAGACATTTTATCCAGTGCACGCTACTGAATTTGAAGAACGTTACAGTTGTAGTGGTCTAGGTCTGCCATAACTTGATGCTATGTCACAGCTTCCAACGCTGCTGCCTCCGTCGTTACAAATGAATAGAGGCATGGGTTCCTGTTCCAGAATTATTCGTCACATTCTTTAAATAAGCTCTCTACCCCATTAATTGGCTTTTCTTGTCTGGTTGCCAGTAGCTACACTCACTCACTTCCCCCACGGGAAGCCTCTCTCAGAGATGTTTGCTGTTTAGCCAGGATGTGTTTTAATTCTCAAGGACAAAAGGAGCAGGCAGCCCCTGCCTGGCTCCCCTGGACTGACTGACCCCTGAGCCTGGGATTAGTGGAGGAGCTGGCCGGCTTCCAGCCAGGAGCTGACGGTCCGGGTGGGGTGGGGTGGGGGTGGGGGATTAGGAAAAGGGGAGGAGTGAGCTGCTCCTTCCCTTCCCTGGGGTCAGCCATTCATTGTTAAACTTGCCTTGATGGCGATGCTGGTTAAATAACGTGAGCCTGGAACAAAAGGTTAAAACGTTAACATACTGCTAACATAAAATAGTGTTTAAAAAACTTAAGACATTCCTAACAACTGCTTTTTTCCTTTTAAACCATGTCTTTTGCCTCAGTGTTTCGTTGACTAGAGACTATACTTCTGGTTTCTCTCAGGTGGAACCTTCAGGAGGTCTTCTTAGAGCTCAAGGATGGCCAGCAGATTCCCTTGTTCAAGCCCAGTGGAGAGAACAGCAGCGAGCTGAAAAAGGAGTGAAGGTGATCAAAGACCAGCCCCTCCGAGCCTGGCCTCCCCCCTCCCCATGCGCACCCCCGTGGCTGCAGGCCAGCCCCCAGGTCGGGCTGGCTGCACGTGTGGGCATATAGTGATCTCAGGATCATTCTAATTTGACCACAGTGAACCCTGCTGAAGTTTTTAATTTCATCAGAAAGTTACTATAATTTATAAGAATTTGAAAGTTCTCTGTATAGAAGCAAAGCACAGAATGAAAGGAATCAGTATTAATAGTGTTGATTTCTCATCTCTTTTCCTCTTCTCCCCTCTACCCCAGTTTTCAGCCCTATCAATGAGAAGGTTTTCTAGTACCAAAAAGGTTTTTAATTAATTGTTAACCTCAGAATGCCGTGGGAGAACAAGCACTTCTGTTTGGTTGCTCTATGTTAAGTAGCTTGTGGACGTATCTAAAGCACTTGGAATTTTTTTTTTTTTTTTTTTTGCTTCATTGTTGTTTTATTTTCTTCTTTTATTTAGTCACCAACTGTCTGCCTGACTGAAGATTTACAAAATAACTGCTTTAATCCAAACATTTTGAAAGCTTAAAATATTTATATGTACAAAAGCACGTGAAACATAGGAAAGTCAGTTTAAAGCTAACAGGCCCTTACACATCTTCTTTCCACACAACTTAACCACATAGTAGAGAATCTTACCTGTAGGTTTTATTAGTCTTGCAAGGGGACAAAGATCTTCCTTCCCTCTGAGCACCAGAGCCTACAAAACCCAGAAATCTGTCACCTTTGCTTTGAAAAGGCCAGTTCAACCCCCTCAGTATTCCTAGGCTTAAATGCAGTTGTAATAAAGGACATTTATGAGCTCCTTTACTGTATTCTTAATATTCATTGGAGGGGAGCCTCTCAGAAAAGATTAAGCTTAAATGTGCCAGTATAGAGTACAAGGCCTTTCATCGTTTTGGAAGTTATTTCTGTCCTGTAATTTCTTTCTTTAAAAAATATGCTCTTTGAATAGACCATGAAGTGAAAAAGTAGGTCTTTCCCTGAGAGCTTTTATTGATAAATATTATGATCTATACAGTCTTTCTTGTGCTGCTTTATTCTTTAACCATTACGTACCGTTCTGTTGTGTACATGTCACTTTATATAGTGCCTCATACCTGGCTGTTCTATAACAGCTTTTACTTACTTTCAGTGTTTGCTGGATTTTTTTCTTGCTATGGCCAAGCCACAGAAAACCGGGGCCTGAGTGGACCTTCTGTTCTGAAGTAAAAGCAAGTAACAGTTTTTGTGTACAATTTGTATGAAGAGGCTTTCCTAACCCAACTGACAGGAAATAGTATTATGTAGTGAAAAGATCCTTGATTTCTGTTTGAAAGTCACCATCTTGGGTATTTTTTCCAGTTAAGCGTATTTCCATGTACTTCTTAATGCCTTTATGGTTGATTGTGAACAGGCCGGAACCCGGTGCTTGCAGTAGACATTGTCCTTTCTTTTCTTGAAGCAATGCTGTATACGTGCAGCCCACTACTTCCTGTGTGTCCAGTAATCACTGTGATTCAGCCATGGACTCACCGTTTGAGCACGTGTTCCCAGCACACCCCATAAGAGTCAGCCCAGCAGTGACTGGAGAAAGGGCTTCACTAGAATTGTAAGAATTATAGATTTGTGAAGACTGCAGAAGAGCCATCACAGCCAACAAATGGCAGTAGGGCTCCCACGCGCCTCTACTAAGCTGCTGTATGGTCTCTGCTCACAAGCGGCTCACGTAATACTGGACTAGGAGAGTTCCAAGCAGCGGTGCTAAAACGAGGCGGGAGAGAGACCGATCAGGAGGAATCCAGGAGGCCAGTCAGCTCACTCCTCCTCTTGGGGGACTGCTGACCTCATGGGCTTTGAGATCTAAGACTGCCGACGTGATGGAGCCTGCCGTGCAAACAGAAAAAACATGAAAACGGGCCTCAGCCGGGGAGGTGTGAGCTATGCTCCAGAAAGAAGATCTGCCATTTGGCCAGTGTATAGGTTAGCTGAAGATACGGTAAAAGCAGGCCCTGGACGGGTGAGGTGGCCAGAGCGTGAATGCCAGCATTAGCATTCTGCATTGAGCTTGTAGCCATCAGGTTCTGGAGTAAGTATATGATTCTACTGTTAATGAAGGTTTAAGAGACTGTGCTGAATTATACTGACAAGACCTGTACGACTTTAAAATAAATCACTGATTTTACTGTCATTTATCCCATTTTTCTAGATTTGGCTTCCCCTTCCTTCCAACTGGTCCCCACTCACCAATCCAGGGATTTAGTAATACCTGATGAGACAAGGTTCTGCTACTCCCCAGTTTTGGTAAAGTTGCATTCAGCAAAGATGAAGCTAAGCTAAATGACACCCACGTGAAGCAGCCAGCACTTCACCGATGGTGGCCTCTGCCCCCTGGCACAGCGGGAAGGCCAGGGCGACGCTCCGTCGGCAGCGGCTCCACAGGGCTTTCTGAAGGCTGCTCGACTCTGCTGTTTCCAGCCTGTCGTATGAAAAGTATGAAGAAATACTTACCCGTCGCTGGTCTTACAGGCGAGGCAGCGTTTATACTGCTTGTTGGGAGGCTTGGGCAAAAGACGCTTTATCCACAGGAGGCCCCGTGAAGGGGCTGAGGGGGGAGGTCAAGGAGGAGGTGAGGGGGTGATGATGGGAAGAGCCTCGCCTCCTTGGCAACCTATCCGCCCTCCAGGCTTGTCTTTCCGCTGACTTCAGCAGTTGCTCAGTCGAAAGTGCTGTCAGGAATGTGTACAGAAAAACTGACATTTTACGATCCAGGGTTCAAAAGTGGGAGTTGAAAATATTAGAAACATGCCTCAGTATCATAGATCACATGCGGTATACTAGATGCCTTTCATTATTAAATAATGAGCATTCAAGGCAGAATTATTATACTTATCTTTTAATTTGTGTGTCAATAATTACCTTGCGTCTTAATAAGGTAATTTCTTACTTCCAAATTATTTTTATGAAGTAAGAAACTATAGGCCAGTCCGTCTCAGGAATGTTGCAAAATTCTAAATAAAATATTAGCAAACTGAATCCAGTGACATACAGTAAGTGGTATATTGTATTTGTCACAAAATATTTTGGTGCCTCTCTTGCACTGCCTCCCTTCTCTATGGGGAGATTATACTTCCCTGCCTGTTGAACTTAGGCTGCGTGATTTGTTCCGGCCAGTGAATTGTGAGTGGAAATGACATGCAACTTCTGAGTAAGAAGTTTTAAGTGCCAGCCCTTGGTTTGCCACGTCTTGTTTGCTCTCTTTCCTGAGATCGGAAATGTTCCAGATGGCAGCTATTCCAAGGACCTGGGTTCTGGAATGAAGATGACGTGTAGCAGAGCTACAGCTGAGCCACAGTGTGACAGGGTAGCATGAGCGAGAAATAAACCCTTCTAAGCCCTGAAGATTGGGGGCCATTTTCACTCCAGCTTAACCAGACTGTACAGTGACTAAGAGAGGTTTATTCCAGGAATGCAAGGGTGGTTCCGTATTAGGAGAGCCACTAGTATAGTTCATCACATTAGTAAAGCTAAGGAGGAAAATTAATTATATGCTAATTTTAATAGATACAAAAAGGCATTTGACAAAAATTAAGTATTCACATTAAAAATAAATGAGAATTAACAGATAAGGGATATGTGTGTGTGTATATATATATTATATTCTCAAAGCCAACATCTTATTTAGTTGGGAAACTAGTAGAGGTTTCTACAAGATAAGGATGCACTCTATTGACTGTTATTTATTGTAACATTATATTGTATCCAACACAATTAGAAAAAACAAAACAAAAACAAAACCCCAAAAAACAAGAGGCCTAAATATTAGAAGAGTAAGGCAATTAATTACTGTTTACATAGATTTTATATCTGCAAGCTGCAACGCAATCCATGGATCAATACCGAGTATTTAGTAAAGTAGAGGATGTAAGATTAATTATAGAAACAATATTCTTCACGTAAACAAAGAATAACCAGTTAGAAGAAGTAATGGAGAGCAGACAATACTTAAAATAGCAAAAAGCAAACCCAAACAAAAACTACTTAGGAAAAAAGTGAGCGAGAAATCTGCAAAACTTGTATGAGAGGTGTTAAAACACACTACTGAAAGGTACGAATGTAGAACTGGACAAAGGGAAAGACACACTATGTTCTTGGATGGCAGGATTCTTCATCATAAAGATGTCAGTTCTCCCTGAGTTAAATTTAATGTGATACCAGGGATTTTTTAAAAGTTAGACAAGCTAATTAATTATAAATTCCTTTGGAAGAAGAAATAAGCAAAGATAGCTAGGAAATCCCTGCAAAGGAGTAAGGGGGGGGGGGCTAGTCTTACAGACATTAACACATATTTGTAAATAAAATAATGAAGTGCTGGCACATGAAGAGACAATGCAATGAAAATATAGACATGCATATGGAAATCTGGTTATGGTAAAGCAGCATCTAAATCAGGGAGGGAGAGGAAGACATTTGAAAAGTGATGTTGGAACAACCTGATAGCCATATGCAAAAAGATGAAATGGGATCCATTGCTCACCATACATTCACAATTGGATCAAAAGATCTAAATGTAAGAATGAAACCATCTAAGCACTAGCAGAAAAATATGGGTGAATTCTTTTATAACCCGGAAGTGGAGAAACTCACCTAACCATGATTCGTTATAGAATAAGGAAAATTGACTGTATAAAAACAAATTTCTGCATGTCTAAAAATACCAAAAGCAAAGCAAAAAGCAAATGATAAATGGGAAAATATTTACAATATAAATCACAAAGCTTAATATCCCTAATTTCTAAAGAGTGAAAGTTGAGAAAACAGTAACCCAATAGAAAAATGGGCAAAAGATATTATGTACCCACAGAAAAGAAATGCAAGTGACTCACACTTAAAAAAAAAAAAAAAAAAGGGTCAACCTCACTCTTATAAATTCAAACTACAGGAAGATACCATTTTTCTTCTAGCAAATTGGCAATAATCCCTAAATTTGAGAACCTATTTTCTCAAAAGGCTATGGGGAAATAAGCATTTTTAAATTGCTGGTGTAAAGACAAAATGAAACAACACCTGTGGAAGGGAATTTGACAATATCTAGAAAAATGTCACATACACTTACCATTCTATGCAGCAATCCCACATCTAAGATTTTATCCCAAAGTACCCTGGCAAAAAATACAAAATGCCATTTATGTAAGATTATTTAATGTAACACTATTTGTAACAGCAAACAACTAAACAACCCAGATACAACCCAGGTATCCATCTACAGAGAATGGGTTGAATAAACGTTGACTTCCATACAGTTGAGGAGACTGTACTTGTGAGAAGGAATGTTATATACGCTTGTGTATATGTATGCATACGTTAGCTTCTACTTTCAAAAAGAAACAACAGAAGAATAACTAAAATCAGTACAAGTAGTTACCTTTGGGGAAGTAAACCAATGGCCAGGGGATGTAAGGAGGAAACAGGGATGGAAGCTGTACTTTCCTGAATGTACCTTGTTTTACACTTCTGACTTTGAAATCATGCTGTTTTGTTTTTACATAATTTAAAAATAAAATCACAAAGAAAAAAAATCTTTAAAATACTTCTTAAAATATTGAAACAAATGAACCATATAGAGAAGAAATATTTCAAGTGACTTTCAAACAGTTCTGACTCAACATCCTTGGTGGGATATATCCTCATGGCAAAAAGGAACCTGAAGAAATCTTAAACTACGTTCAGTGGTCTAGTGTTAGTGCCCACACACGCACGCACACACACACTCACTGGAGACTTCCTCCTTTCTGTACTTGTCACTCCTTCTCCAACAACAGAGAGAGAAAACCTGGCTCTCATAATCCGAGGTGTATTTACTAACTTGCTTAAATCTAAAATACACAGAAGGGAGTTCTCCTACTGTCAACTTTAAAAAGCAAAAACCCCCAGGAGGAACAAGATGGAGTAGACACACGTTTCCCTACTCTTCCCACTAAGCACAGCTAAAACCCTAGACATTTATCAAATAAACACACTGAAAAATGAAAAGAAGGCAGATTGGCTAAGGACCTTGGGACCCAAGTGATAACAGCAGTGAGTTCCCTGGGCTTGCTTTTGCCTCACATGTCCCAGACTAGGTGCTGGTGAAACCAGCAGCCTAGAAACACCAATGGCTGCAACAACAAAAGCCAAGAAAAGCCTGCTTTCTCAAGCTAAAGAACTTTAACACAGTAATCGCCCTATTCTAGCCAGATACCATGGAAAAAAACATGGCCCCAACCCTACCCTAGCCTGTCAACAAAGGCCAGGTGGAGAGCTGAGACTTGCTCCCCTTACTCAGCTAGAATGAGGCCTTCCCCGCCCGCCCCTCTGGCCCCCGTCCTCTGCCGGGGGTGGTGGTGGAGAAGGCCCAGGGGAGCTACACCCTCCTTTCCTGCCCACTGATACTCCCCCCCCCCCCCCCCCCGTGGCATCAGTGGAGCCCCTATTCTTCAGTGGGAAGCTGTAAGGAGGTACCCCTCCCCCTGCCTGGGTGTCAAAAGAGGCCAAGTGGTGAGCCTGGACCTTCACCCCCAACTGGCAGCAGTGAGGAGGCAGTGTACATAACCCCACTTCACCCACAGATATGGTGGTATCAGAAAAGGCCTGCTTTTAAAACAAGCTTTAGACAAGATCCAGAGTCCCGTGACGTAAAGCCAGATGTCCGGTATACAATAGAAAACCACGCTTTTATACCAAGAACCAGGAAAATCTCAAATTGAAAAGAAGGAAAGAATCAGGAACTCAAAGATAAAATAGAAATTACTCAATCTGAGCAGAGAAAACAGACCGACAATAATACCTGTGGTTCTATAACAAAAAAAATCTAGCATTCATGTCATTGGAGTCCCAGGAGAAGAGAAAGGTGGGGCTGAAAAAAGCATTTGAAAGAATTAACGTCTGAAAAGTTTCCAAATTTGGCAAAAGACATAAACCTATATATTTAAGAAGCCGAGTGGAACCCAAACAGCGTAAACCTAAAGAAATCTATGATAAGACAAACTTCTGAAAACTAAAGGCAAAGAAAAAAGCTTGAAAGCAGCAAGACAGAAATACCACCTTACCTATAGGGGAAAGATAATTCAGATGATAGCTCTCTCCTCATAAACCATGGAGGCCAGAAAAATGGCACAAAATTTTTCAAGTTCTAAAAGAACTGTCAACTCTGAATTCTGCATCTGATAAAATTATTCTTCAGGAATGAAGGAAATATAAAGACCTTCCAGATGATGGAAAACAAAAAGAATTTGCTTGAATAGACCTCCCTTAAAAGAATGACAAAAGGAAGTTCTTGAAACAGAAAATGTTTAGAAAAAAAAAGTCTTGGAACATCAGGAAGGAAGAACAATGGAAAAAGCAGAAACATGGGTAAATATGATAGACTTTCCTTCTCCTCTTGAGTTATCTCAGGAATTGTTTGGTGGTGGAAACAAAACGTATAACATCGTCTGATGTACTATTTACCTGAACTGGTAAAATGTTGGCATCAACCCATCTTTGTTGCTATGAAATAGTTCTGTATCTAAATTGTGGTTACAGGAAACTACATGTGATAGAATGGCATAGAACTATACACATGCACTGCTCAGATGTCAGTCTCCTGGTTTTAGCACTGTACTACAACCACGTAAGATGTGTCTGTACTACTATCTTTCCAACTCCTTGTAAGTCTAAAAACTTTGTATTTTGAAATAATTGTAAAGGTGTAGGACAAGGACGCTGAATATGCTGCTTTGAAAGGGGCAAAGATGAGGTGATGATCCTTTCCTTCCCTCCTGAATAATCTCCAGCTCTCTGAGGATTAAACATCTCTCTTCCTAAATATCTTGATTTTTTTTTTTCCTCCTAGGTACATTTCTCTCACAAGTTATTAGAAAACTGGTCACTTTACAATAATGGAGATAACCAAGAGATACTAATTTTCATGAAAACCGATCAGTGTATTGAAACTAAGAGAACATTTTTATGTAAAAATGTTGTTATACTATTGCTGATGACATATTTAGTAAAAATAGTTTAGTTATAGTAGATAAAATTCACTTGTTTTAATAAAAACTGTAAGAACGAATCCAAAGCCCTAAGATTATTCTGCCACGTAAAATGAACTGCTCCCCAAAGGACTGTGTCAGTATTGGTTTGAAATAGGAAATATCTCCTATTTAAAATATGTTTAGATTACAATAGCCTGGGGTGGGGGGGTTGGCAAACTTATTCTGTAAAGGGCCAGAGAGTAACAATTTTAGGCTGATTAGGCCATAAGATCTCTGTTGCAACTACTCAACCCTGCAGGTTTTCCCATGAAAGCAGCTGTAGACAAACGCCAAGTGAACAGGCTGTGTTCCAAGAAAGCTTCATTTACCAAACAGGCCACAAGGGTATAATGTGCTGACCTCTGTACCAGCCTAATCTCAGGTTACCTATCCTCCAGTCATGAACAAAAATTCATCCACAATCAAGCTACACAAAAATAATTTTAAAAAATGATTGTTTATGGACATTAATATGTAGCCAAAGGTAGACTCCACTGAGGTAAAAGCCCTGGAAAGCTCAACGATTCTATCCTCTGTTTTGCCGGCAGCTGTTAAGATCCTGGGCAAACCACATATTCCCTCTGAGATTCTATTACCTCCTCTCTACTTTGAGAGAATTAGAGGAGGGTATGTTATTCCTTCCCAATTTTGTTACCATGAATTTCAATTCAGCAGACTTACTTCCACTCTTACCAACAAAACTTTAGGCCAAGACTTTAAATGAAGAGTTTCAAAAGTACACTCATTTTTATTTGAATAATTTATAACATAGGTCTGATTAAGCACAATGAGCTAAAACTGACCACTGGAGGATTAGGAGTATCAAAAACCAAAACTGAAAAGAGTATCCAAAACAATAGCATCAAATAACAAAATACACAGGGATAAAGTTCACAAAGGATGTACAAGGCCTCTACACTGAAAAATATAACACAATGCTGAGAAAAATTAAAATGAAATGAACGGGAATACACACTATGTTCATAGACTGGAAGAATCGTTACAAAGTCAAATTGATCGATAGATTCGATGAATCTCAAAATCCCACAAGGCTTTTTTAGGGGGTGATTTTGGTAGAAGTTGACAAACCAACGCTAAAATTTCTTCAGAAATGCCAAGGACCTAGAATAAACAACAATCTCAAAAATGAAGGCATTGGAAGTCCTACTGTACTTGACATCAAGACAAAAAATTCTGACAAAAAGATAAGCAAATAAATTAATGAAACAGAAGAGTGTGCAGAAGTAGATCCACAGACATACGGTCAGATGATTTTAGGCAAGGACAGCAAAACAATTCAATGGGGAAAGGAAAATCGGTCTGACAAATGGTGCTGGAACAACTACATACTCATACAGAAAACAAGGACACTTGACCCCTACCTAACACCAAAGGGGACAAAGGTGTAAAGTGGATCGTGGGCCTGAACATAAAAGTTAAAACTATAAAGCTTAAAAAAAATCTTCATGACTTTGGGGTAGGTAAGGACTTCTTAAAGAGGGTATAGAAAGTATTAACCATAAAACAAAAATTGATGAATTGGACTTCATCGAAATTACAGCTACCTTCTCGTCAAAAGACACTTGAGAAAACAGACAACCCACAGTCATTAAAAAATATTTGTAACATGTAAATCCTATAAAGGACTTGTATCCGGAATATATAAAAGATTATCACAACTCACTATCCAATTAATAAAAAGGGAAAAAAAGGACACAAAAATGGTTCAACAAACACATGAAATAGTGTTTGTTCCTCATTAGTCATCAGGGAATAGCAAATTAAACCACCTTGTGATACCACCACATACCCATGAGAGTGGCTAAAATAAAAAAGATGGCCAACACTAAATGTGAAGCAATGAGAACTCTCATATATTGCTGGCAGGAATGCTAAACAGTACAATCACTTTAGAAACGGTTGGGCATTTTCTTAAAAAGTGACATATCCATCTATCCCGTGGCCTAGAAATTCTACTCCTATTTAAGAGAAATGAAAACGTGTCCACAAAAAATCCCTGGACAAGAATATCTGAACTTCCCTGGTGGCACAGTGGTTGAGAATCCGCCTGTCACTGCAGGGGACACGGGTTCAAGCCCTGGTCCAGGAAGATCCCACATGCCGCGGAGCAACTAAGCCCGTGTACCACAACTACTGAGCCTGCGCTCTGGAGCCAATGAACCACAACTACCGAGCCTGCGCTCTGGAGCCAATGAGCCACAACTACTGAGCCTGCGCACCACAACTACTGAAGCCCGCGTGCTCTAGGGCCCGCATGCCGCAACTACTGAGCCCGTGCTCCGCAACAAGAGAAGCCACTGCAACGAGAAGCCCACGCACTGCAACAAAGAGTAGTCCCCACTCACCGCAACTAGAGAAAAGCCTGCATGCAGCAATGAACACCCAATGCAGCCAAAAAAAAAAAAAAACCAAACAAAAACAACAGAAAAAAGAATATCTATAGCAGCTTTACTCATAAGAGACAAAACCTGCAACAGCCCTGGGGTCCATGAACAGACATATGGTTTTACATAAACTGGTGTGTTCAAACAGCACCACATGGCAACAACAAGGAACACACTGCTGATACAAGCACCAATATGTATGAGTCTCAAAATCGTGCTGAGTGAAAGCCACAGCAGGGTGGACATGCCACGTAATTCCCTCTATATGAATATGTGCATTTGTCAGGCTCGAGAGAGGCTGGTACGGATTTAGAGCTATACATTTCGTTACTTGTGAATTATATCCCCTACGACAATAAAACAATAGTTGGCAATTAAGGCGCTTGAGGTTAACGTTTTTAATCCAGCTCTTTTAACTCTGTAACAAATTGAAGGCCCTAAGTGCTAAATGATCTTGAACAATACTATCTTATTTTTATCAGTCTAATTCAGATTTCTCCAAGCGTGAGCTTAAAATGTATTTAGGATTTGTTTCTTGGTACCTTGAGATGATCCACGTCGGCGTCAGGGAGCGACGTCACTCAGGCCTCCGTGGACGGGGCCGCACAGCATTCGCCTCGTGTCCAACAGTCTCTAAGCGACCTCTTCTCTCCTACACTTTCTTCCAAGCTGAGGTCTGTTGGAAAAGTTTAAGATACACTGCAATTAGCATCTGACCTGCCTCTGTAACTACGAGAGAAAGCCATATTCTCCTACTTTTCATGTGAAAACAACAAAATGAAACATTAAAACACAATTTCCCAGTTGACGAAAACCACTTACGTTTTGCATATTTCATAAACAACTTCTCATCAAGCTAAAATATTATAATGTTGAATTTTATAAGTAAAACTGGAGTTCTAAATTGCATGGATATGAATAGTTTAGTCCATTGTAAACAAGTGAAAAGAAAAATCAACAGAGCTAGTTGGTTAGTAATTAACAGAAAGATTTGGTCCAACACTGTGAAGACTCTTCATGCTCTATTTATATGACAGGCACCAAAAAATGTCAATATATCCCTTTACCAGTGCAAGTGCTTCCAAAAAAGTAGTGTACAATTCTAAATTCAAGGCACCAAGAGCAGCTAAGGACAGCTGCACACTGCAAATGGCAAACTGGCCAGGTAAAAGAAAACACGTCTTTTTTCTTTTCTTTTACAAATACAGCAATTATATTAAATGTATTATGAATACAGTATAAAAAATGGCTTGGAAAAAGTCTGTTGTCCACATGATTATGATTTTAAAACTGAATAAATCCATCAAGTATAAAAATGTGTCATTCAAATAGTGGATATTGTTTTTCTCACCTCCCTCCTATTTTTGTCAGAGGTATTTATAAAAATTTGCCTAAAATTGTATTTTACCTCTTTTCAAGACTTACCTGAGGCTTTAGCATTGTGGCCATGGGTTTTCATTGACAACTGCCATTGTAGCAGAATTTCCTCTTTCTCTTTATAGAGCTTGTTTAGAAATGCTCGTTTCCAAGAAACTGTATAAATCAATATGCCAATTTAGTGAGAAAACAGTGCAAACCGAGGGTTCGAACTGCCTAATCAATTTCACCTGATGGTGTCGGAACAATACAGGGCCTGCGACACTTGCAAGGCAGGGCTGGGAGCTCGTGCAGACCACGCATGGGGAAGTCCAGCCCAGTACCCTACACACACTTGAAAACAGATGGTAGGGGCTCCCATGGTCCTGAGGCTGACATCTGAGCAACCAGGCTGGGAAGAAAGCGCCACGTGACACCCTGGCGGACTGCAAAGGGATGGGTCCAAGTAGCTCACGGTACAGAGCACACGTTGTGTGCACACAGCACACAGGTCACAGACAAGTTGTATTCACCCGATACAAGCACCTAATACAAGATAAATAAGGACGCTCAGACTGTTCTGTGTAAGAAGAATATTTAGTTGCTTTAAATTATACAGCATACGCTTTTACATTTCCACTTTTTTAAATAGGCATTTGTTCACTGTGGGCCCAGATACAGCTGAAGTGTTCAATCCTAAGTAAATTAAACGCTACTGAGTATATTCTTATAAATCTTACAAGTCTTACGGTACCTCCCTAATGACAAAGTCTCCAATGTCAAATCGTTTATGAACAAAGTAAAGGTTTATAAATATTCTGGCATTTTACCGCTTTTCCTAGTATTGCTTGGGGGCTAATATGAAATTCAACAGAAGCAGAGGCTCGATGGCCAGCATGAATGTGCTTTATATTTCTTCCCCAATTCCTGGGGATTTTATTAACAAAAACAACATAATAGCGTCTTCTCACTGACCGAAGCACCACTGTGTTGATCAGATCACACAAGAGACCAAAGTCAGGTGACAAGCGTGTGAGGAGGCAGGGGTGGAGCCTGTGAAAGAGGGTAGACAAGGAAGGTGTGATGAGGGACACGCGGAGCTGACACTGGTTTAACATTACAGGGTGACTTAACCTTGACCTTGAAAACCAGAACAATTTCAGAGGTGAAAAATCACCACCACTCTTACTAGTGATGTTGAAGAAAAAAAAAAAAATTAGCCAGGGTTTTTCACTGATAGGGCTGCAAAGCATTAGGAAAAAAACAGATAACAGAAGCCAAAACAAGTCAACATAAAGCAGTAATAAAATATAAAAATAAAACATTATTAAACTAGTGGATGTTATTCTAGGTCTCAGAAATTTGCAAAATACCTATTTAAATTAAAATCTTAGTCCCCTCCAAAAATCCAAAGTGAAAAAGTATCAATTTTAGTAAAGATATCAACATACATATATGCAGATATAGATATACATATGAATAATGCAAAACAAATTTACAAAGATGTTAATTTTGGCACTTTTACTTGGATTTTTAAGGAAAGTGACTACAGATATTTTTGCATACAAATTCTCATTCTGGAGAAACAGGATGCAGAAATAAAAGGTTCAAGCATCTCCCTTCTTAAAAAGAACTTTGAAAAGGATAACTTTACCCGTTAAACCTCCTGGTTGGCAACTTTATAAATCTGGCTTGATTTCTCTAACTCCACAAGTTTGACAAAGTTATTTTAGTTTCTACCAGTGACACCTGGTCATCCACTTTCAGCACATGTACCATTTGGCCAGAAGTCCATAAATAATGTTTCCAATGTAGAAATCTTAAAGTTCTAAAGGGAAATACTGCTCAGTAGATAAAATCTCCCGGAATGTCTTGCAGCAAAGGTTCCTCAAATTTAAATCGTTTGGAAATGGCCTTTTGCTCCATTTTCTCTTTTTCAGACTGTCTGCATTGTCCTAAAGTATATGAAGTAACTACAATCAACTCCTCTGTGACGACGGATTCCTCGGTTTCCGGCTTCTGAGTATCTGAATTACTTTCAGGCACAGAATCGCCTTCCTGGAGGGCCTGTGCCTCTTCTAATGCCCCTTTCACCTTGAGAGAAGGTTCCTGAACACTGCTCTCCATTAGCCATGGATGTTTCAGACATTCCTCAGCAGTGGCACGATCTCTGGATAAAGATACACATTTTACAATTAGGACGAAGTAGTTTAAAGCCTCAACTATAACTTAGAGCATAAGGTATTATATTTTGGGACGTATGAACCACAAAGATCTTATTGTGGTTCCTGAATAAAACAAAGTTTTAGCATTTGCATGCAAATGCCGTTCCCCACAATATAGAAAAATAGTATTTTAAGTTATCTCTGAAAAGCCCCTTTGAAAGACCAAGAACAGATGGCAAATATCTTGTTATACTGAGGTGCGGTTCACATTTTCTAAAAAACATTTTCATTTTTGCCACTTTTTCTTTCAACAGATGTAAGAAGCCAAAGGTTTCATCTAGTTTTATGTCTACACTTTCAATGTCTTCATTTTGGGGTTTCAGTTGTTAATCTGCTTTTGTTCAGATTGCTCAAAAATTGATAGAGATCAATATTAACGAATACTTACTCAGGTTTCTTAACTAAAAGTGTCTTGATGAAGTCAACAGCTGACTCAGACACAACATCAAATTCTTCCTCAGAATAACTCAAATTCATCTGTGAGATGTTGAGGAACGTTTCTTGTTTATTATCGCCTAAGAAAGGCGATACTCCCGTCAGCATGACATATGCCAACACTCCAATGCTCCTAAATCAGAATGAAAATGTAAGAAAAATTAGTATCATATTCATTTCTTGAAACTAATTTGATCAATTCATCATAAATAATTCTCACCACATATCCGTTGCCATGCTGATGGGGTCATAACTAAGAATTTCAGGAGCTAGTATCAGAAACAGAAGAAAACATTCAGTTTTGTGAAAAAAAAAATTGCCAAATTTGCTCTTAGAGAGAAAAATTTAAAGATCAAACTAAGACATTGTCAAGGTTTGGGCTAAGATGAAATAAATTCACGTGATAAGTCAAATCAATATGCATTACTGTAAAGTCTAACTAAATGTTTATAATTAACTTGCTTTTTGCACCTCTATCCTCCAATGCTGGGTCCTAGTATTTTTTTTTTTTTTTTTTAATATTTGAATACATAACTACTGCCATATAAACTGGCAACTTTTATACTTTCCTCTTCCCACACCCTCTATCTAATCAAGCGTCAAGTTCCCGCTTTTAAATCGTGCCCTCCCCCGCCCCAGTCTACAGCACGTGCCCCCTGACCCCCACTTGGTCCCGCCCTCTGATCTACTCTCTATGCTGTGGCTGCAGTGAGCTTTTAAAATGCCCACCCGTTAACACCAAGTCAGTCAACAAGGTTAGAAACAACCTGGGCATCCTTGGATGACATG